>NC_090928.1:482607706-483857706 GCF_040938575.1 Ambystoma mexicanum
ATCTGTCTGAGACCGCCCTCACTTTTAATGGGTAACCTTCATCCTTGAAAACAAGAAAATGCAAACAGGGATTGTGGAGGTTCAAATGACATTTTGTGAATATAAGGATAGTATCTTGGAATTCAAATTGTACATTATTATGCAATGTATTCATGGAATATATTGTGAATCATGCTCATGTCTCATTTTGACACAAGTTTACTGTTCAAATGCTTAAAAATGTAATCATGTTCTGATTGTTTTGCATTCAAACTAATCTACTAAGACATTTGTCAAACCATATTTCATGTTGCTACACGTGCTTCCTTAGAAATTAAGCATGTTCATTTCTATCTTTCTCTCGGAGATAAAAGATGCCAATAACGCGTGTCAAAGGGAAGCGCAATTCATTGTGTAACACTGCTTTACTGAGGCAAAGTGTGGTCATTTTTACATCTAATGGATTTATTGTAGACTAAAAGTAATCTTTCAGGTTTTTAGTATCTTAAATAGAATTGACCTGCGGTTCCCAAGGGTTCTTATTTCACCTGATGGATTAGAAAATTGTGTCCGATGAAGATTTCCAATTTCATCATGCATTTAGATAGACCAGAGGTAGAATTATGAGGATGAAATACAGTTTGTCTTTGGAGTTCCATGTTTTGGATAATAATTAAGCAATATGACCTGAGCGGGAGGGGCATTACTGACTCAGGTAATGCCCTGGGGCCCATAGTTATAGGCCTGAGCGAAGCAAGGGCCTTATCCAAGGCCCTGGGGCATTACCTGAGTCGGTAATGCCCCCACCGCTCAGGTCATATTGCTATTAGTACCCCGGCTCGCATTACGTGCGTGACCAAAGCACTAAAAGCATTTTTTCTGCCCCGAAACGAAAATGAAACGACCAAGAAAATGGCCGCCGGGAAAGGGAAAACGGAGTCCGTTTTCCCTTTCCATGGAGGACATCGGGAGCGGACGCGCTGGGAACACAAGTGTTCCCAGCGCGTCCGCTCCCAAAAAAGAAGAAAAAAAAGAAGCAGAAGGTAAGTGCGGTTGGGAGGGCGGAAGGGAGGGAGGGGAAGAAAAAAAAAAGTACCTGTGTCCCCACTGGGGGACGATGGAAGCCTCCAGCCGTGTGGAGGTGCGGAACGGGGATGGCCCGCTCCAAGTCTCCACACTGCTGGAGCCCGCTATAGGTCCCCAGCGGGGACGCAGGAGCAAAAAGGTAAGTGGGGTGGGCAGGACAGGGAGGAGGGACTGAAGGATCAAACAAAAAAAAGAAAAAGCTTACCCGAGTCCCCGGCGGGGGTGAAGGCAGCCTCTCAGCCGTGGGGAGGCTCGGAGCGGGGATGGCCATGTGTTAGGTCACCCTCAAGCCTGGCTAAATACAACCAATTGTGACACTATTAACTATGTTTATTTTTTTGGTTGTATTATGTATTTTAGCTATCACTTGTCACTATAGGTGGTGGTTACACACTAACATCTAAAGCACAAATCTGCTCTAATTATGTACAAATTAAATTGTGTTACCTTTTTAGTTGCCATGAAGGTTTTGTAAAATGTCAAAAAAACAAACTACACTTGGTAAACTGAACTTTTATCTATGCAAACAAATTTAAATGCATGACTACGAAATGCACAAACAGCTAAATAAATAGAAGATGTACTTAGTCTCTAATTTTGTCTGCGCTATCAATTGATTGGTTGAGTACTACTACATACTAAAGAAATTCAAATGTGTGTTACATGGCAGAACAATTTTTGGGTTTACAGTAATTAGAAAGTAGACCGCATAAATACAGTCGTCAGGACAACCCCCTTCGTACCATGGCCCCGCTTTGAGCTTCCTCATTGGCTGAAGGGCTGCCATGCCCCCCGCCGAGGACAAGGCAGCTGGAATCCCGGCTGAGAATCGAAGGATTCTCGGCCGGGTAAGGACTCAGCGAGAGACAATCAGAATGCTTGTTGCATTCTGCTTAACTCTCACCGAGTACTAATGAAACTTCAAGACCTCTACATTCTGTTCATAGAATCCAGCCATCACACTTATATTCTCCTGAATGCTACTCAAGGAGAACTTTCCACTGAGGTCTGACAATTAACAATTACACATTCACAATTAATTCTCAATTCTGATGATGCATTTCGCAATGGCCTCCTGTCATCCTCTCTTGTGCCCCGGAGAAGTGGCATCCACACAGCTGCACACTGCATCAAGATTCTACTCAGACCCAACCACATCACCCTGGCCCTCATCGACCTTCACTGGCTCCCATTACATGCACAAATCACTTTCAAGTCTTGCTGTATCATGTGTAAGGCAGTCACTCTCAAGTCACCCAGCTACCTCGCAGAGAAACTCTGCATCTCCAGTGGACAGCACACCACCAGAAGCCAGGAGACATGCAGACTTGAAATCCGCTGCTCCAAAAAAGTAAGCACCAGAAAACAAGCATTCTCTACCTACGACCAAGACTATGGAAAATCCTCCCTGTGAGCATCAGACTCACCCCCACCCTCCTACAATTCAGAATAGAACTGAAGACCTGCCTCTTCAAGGAGTCTCTCTTCCTCAACACTTAGGTCATCTTATCCCCCCGTGCCACCTGACTCGCGAGACAGCATCCGTCCCTCTCCACCTGGCTTCCTTGTACTGCTTTACCCCTTCTCTTTTCCCCTTTGTCACCTAACCAAGCTTTATATTGGTTCTGTTGTTTCCTCTGAAAAGCGCTCCATTATCCATTTGTATTGTTATACAGCTCTGAAAACCGCTGCATTGCGTCTCCAAGCTATGTCCACGCTCAATAAATACAATGATGATGATGATAATAATAATAATAATAATAATAATAATAATAATAATAATAATAATAATAATAATTCTGATTAAGATACATTGCGTGACTGGTATGTTGTTTCTATAGGCCTTGTGTAAACTGGACATTGTTTGGTTTCCTTGCTTATAATCTCAGCAGGACATTATCTGTTGAGAAACATTCCCCATACATGTTCCTCCCTATGTGACCTAATTACGTTAAAATCTAAAAGTAGATTTGTGTGCCATAAAAAATTGAAACTTGTTAATAATACACCAACCAGTGGCTCAACCCATAACTAGTTGTGATGGAGAGGAGGGTATGAACCCTGGATTATATTGGAAGAATATCTTGGCCTCAACCAAGCAATTCAAAGGTAAATCCAATGTGAGATGGTATCAGAAAACATTTTTCAGTGCAAATTAAGCCCATTGTGTTTATCCAATGAGGCATGTGGAAAAAGAGGACAGAAAGCCATTTAAAGTCTACTAGAAGAGAGAGAAGCTGAAGCCGGCAATACCTCACTTCCCCCACCAACACTAAGAGACTATCGTATCCTTTTTTAAACTAAGATCATTAATGTCTGGGAAGCTGACCTCGGTAGTTTGGGGAATAACTTCTTGTTGCCTCTAATCACAAGATAGAGGAATCTAGAAGAATCTAGAACAGATGTGTCTTTGTCATTGTTGTTAACGCTGAGCTTTCTTCAATCGCTATCTGGCATTGGTCATGGATCAACTTACCATCCTACCTTCTTACGTGGTTGAGATGATTAATGATTCTGTATTTCAGGGCCTGATCACCAAGAATCTAAGGTAAGGGGAACAAAAACAAAACAAAAAAGTCTAAATAACGACCCACATTCAACCTTCCTTGAGGTTCATACTTTCTCCTCACTAATTTGTTGTGCTGGACTGAAGACAGGGTAGACATAATCAACATGATAATTACAAATACTCAGGTAAAGCAAGACTAAGAAATTCAGCACCAACTTGGAATCTCTAGGAAAAGTGGAAACAGGGTGGGTTATATAAAAGTTGAAAACGATTATTGGGATCTCCTTCTCAGAAATCAAGGATTCTATGGCAAGATGGTCTAACCATACAATATGATGGCCGTTTAAACTGTGGGATGCATTCGAACAATGCAGCAAGCATGATAGCACATCCCATTTATCTTGAGTGTTTCTTTCAAAATGTATGCACATTCATTATGTATTACCTTGCAATACTTGCTGTTCCGTCAGGTTGCTCCCCTCCTTCTCTGATGTTGTGACCTCATGCTCCTTTCCTTTTCATGGACTTTTGGTTTTAATTCTAAGGTACAGGACAGCAATGGCCCCTTTCTTATCAGATCCTTTATGTTTGTAATGTGATTTATATTGCTACTGAATTATGTTTATTCATGATTGGTGTTCGATTTTTATTACATTGGCAACCCTGTAGAGGTTGGTTACACCGGGTGGCATTTCGTTAAAGCAAGAGTAGGGTTTTATGTAGATTAATATTTTAATACATAATGATTTGCATTGTTTCCTTGCCACTAATAATGATTATATCAACATAGGATCTAGTAATGTTGCCATTTCCCCTTTCCTCTTAATTGCATGGTTCAGAGATTAAGCTGTTTGTATCCTTGGGAATGTGGGGTATTTTGTGGGATAGCTCATGGAAGAATCTAACAAGAAAGCAGCAACCTGACTGTGTGCTCTTTCTATATTTATTCATTGTTTCATTTAGTTTTGGGTAGTGTAAGGAAGGCAAGGTATCAAAGTAAGAGAGACACAAGTGATCATAGTTAAAAGGTGTTTATTGAACTTTATCAGGGGTGTTTAAAACCCCTCTCTAAATCTAAATCTAAGATCGAAGCAAGCTACGACCATCAAATAATAATAATAATACTTTCGTAGTGGAGTCTAGTCAAATAAAAAGGGCATATGCTAAAAATAAACATATGCCAATCCTTAAAATAGTTTAGGATAATGTTCACAAAAAGAAAGAAGTGTTCACAAAATATTGTAAGGATGTTTAGGGTGTTGACCTCCCTTCCCCACAATTTTAGCAAGGGACGATTTGGGTCACTCAAGCACTGCAAACTCCTGGGCTTCTCTGGCACAAGGTCACAGTTCCTTTCACCAACATCAGGGCCTTCTGTTCCCAAGTCTCTTTTGTGCAAAGTCTGATGCACCATAAACAACAAAGAAAAGTTCCTTTCTGAATGTTCACATCAGGCGATTTACTCTTCACCGTGGATCACCCTCAGTTGGGCTCCGATCCTGCTTTCACCATTAACCCCCATCAGTTGGGTTCAGATAAGCTTCAATTTGTAGGCATTCCTCAGTCGGGTTCACAATTGGCACACAAATCTTCTTGGGTGTGTTACTGTTCAGCGTAGTTTGCAGGCATCCCTCAATCGGGTTCACGTTTGCCACAGCAATATCTTCTGAGGTGTGTTAAGCATCCCTCAGTCAGGTTCACATTTGCCACAACAATATATTCTCGGTGTGTTTGGCACCCCTCAGTTGGGTTCACATTTGCCACCACAATCTTCTCAGGTTTGGGACTGTTCACCCAGGATCCCCCTCTTCAATTCTCAGACCCCTTTTCTACAATTAGTCCCACTCAGCCGGGCTCAAACCAATTTCAGTTTACAGACAATTGAAGACCTTCGAATGTGCACAGGATTCAACATAACCCGCTACAGGACCACTTCAATTTCACAATTCAATAATTCTTCACCGCTCGGGTGTGAGGGGCACCAAACAGAGATATTTGAATGAGCACCCATGTGGTGCCAGACCACTCTGTATCTGGTACCTATTTTGGTTTTACAAAGATCAATTGTATACGAGTTGTCTTTCTTCATAAAATGTTGCTGCTTGCAACCTTGAGCAAAACACAGTCCGGTCTGCTATCAGTTTCTCCAATTTACTGGCTGTGCTGAACTCATTGGCGTTGCTTTGCTGTTGGGGTCAAGGACAGTACCACTGTGGCAATCACTTCTCCCTGCCTCAGCTATTAATGTGGGAGGGACCCGTGTACCTTTGACACCCACTACACCATTTGTCAGCTGAAATTCCCGGTCTTGTGTTTCTTTTCCTTGAAGCTTCGTGAAAGTTGTGGTTCTGTGTTGGAAAGGGCAAGGGTAATTCCCTCCTTGTTGTCCTCTCTGATCTCACCGCCTTTCTCCTTGGTTTAAACTGTCATCTTGGAATTGCTGCTTCCTCATGCTTTTTGCTTTGCTCAGAGTGTAATTTCATGCTCTGCCTTTTATCCGTTTGGGGAAGTGTGATGTAAGTCATGTGTGTGTAATTTGAATTCGAATTTGAAATTATTTATATAGCGCACACAACAAACTTAATCAAATCCTGGCACAGATGGAACCATAGGCTGAGGGAGCAAAAACCAGCCTAGTCAATATTGATGCCACTGAAAATCACAAGAGGAACATAAGGGAACCACAACTACTTAAACAGGTGAGTCTTTAGACCTGCTCTGAAAATCAATAAGGAATTTGCCTTTCTTAGATTCAATGGAAGCTTATTCCACAGTCGTGATCCGGCAACTGAGAAGCTACAATCTGCTCTTGAGACACATGAGTAGGCATTGGTCTTCTGATCTATGGGTCTGGGTTGGCTAATAGTGCTTCAATTTGTTCATTAGGCATATTGGTGCCAGCACGTTCATGCATCTGATAATTATCAGTAATTGCCTGATTCTGCCTGACCCTTGTGTTGGGGCATGTCAGGTATACGGCTCTGATGTTAGTTCATTGTCGCTCACAATGAATTACCAGTGAAAACATGTTTGTGTTGGAAAAGGGGGGAGGGCTGAGTTCCTAGGTATCCTACCTGGTAGGATGGGGAAAAGGTGTCACAAGGAAGGGGATACCGCGTCTCACCCTTCGGTGTCCCACTTCCACGCCCCGCAGTCCCCCATCTAGGTGGTCCTCCCACAGTGGTCCACCCCCAGGAACTGGATCCAATAGCGATGGCGGTGTTCTGGCCACTTGGATGACAGATCCCAGGAACTAGCGGTTGAGACACCTTCAGGTTTCTCACAGTAGGTATTTTTGTAATATGAACAGTTTCATATTGCTGCTTTGATGTGCATTAGGGTATGGTCAACAGGTTATTTATTGTATTTATTTTGTTATGTGTTTGTTTACTGTGCTTTGGTAATGTTTATAACCTTTCACAACCCATTCATTAACTCACAATTTATTTAAAACAAGATATCAAAACATAACAGTGTCAATTAAATGAAAGTGCATTCCATATGTATGTGCCTAAACCATCTATACCAACATTGTTTCTACTTATGTCATTTATATTTTCCATAAGACATATTTCATAATTAAATCTTACTACATCCAGGCATAGAAATATGTGATATTCTGCCAACATTGTGTTCCAGAAGCTCTCTGATGAAATTGAAGTTGATGAATTGACAAAGTGATTGAAATAGTGTAGTCACCCAACATGCAACCTGGTACAGAATAGCACAAGGTGCTTTCGTGTCTCCACTGTTCCAGGTAATCTGCAAAATCAGCATATGCAAGTATCACATTTTAAACCATTTATTTGTCCATCTGATCCTGAATCTCATGTATGATGTTCTAAATTTGCTACCTGGGAATTGTATCATGTAGTTGGGCAAAGCTCCCCACCTTTTTTCTAAAACTGAATTAAACTTTGTTGTTAGACTATGGGTGATTAGCAAATCCCATTCCCATAGTATTTTGTGTTTGTTTTCACTGGATTGTCCAGAAGAGAACACTGATTTACACTCAGATCATTCCGAGTACCTTTACATCTTTGTTTGAAGTTATTTGGCTCTTATTTTGTAGTATTCGGTTTAAATCCAGATATAGATTGTTACTCGATGGTGGCAATATTTTAGATTAGGTCAGTAATGATTGCTATTGCATATATGTCTGTAATGAAATTGGGCCCAATTCATATTAAATAATGGATACTGGAACCCCAGTGGGGAGTAACAATATTTTCCTCTATAGAAAACCCTCTATAATATTTAACAATGACAATAGTATGTTCAGAATTCCATCCATGCCATTTAGCAAGCTTGGAATCACCTTATGCTTATACCATTTTATAAGGGGATATATGTGAATCTCCCATATTTGTTCTGAATCTTCTTCATTTGTGAGGTAAGCATTGACATCCTCAATCTCAAAGGCTCCTCAACAGCTGTTATGTTTGGTTTTTATGAAGAGGAAACCCTGAGTACATTAGATGTTCCATTAATTCCAATGATACTCCATCCCGCACACACGCCTGCATCTCCGCAGCATCAAACAACACAGCCTAACTTTTCAAAGTCTGTAAGGAACTGGCCAATCCACAGCAGCAACTTCTTCTGTCACACCCACCCAGGACTTTTGCTCAGCCCTGTCTGAACTTTTCATCACTAAAACCGAAAACATCATTTCCTCCCTCTCTTCCACACCACAGCATACACCAACACTGCAGCCTCCCTTGGCCCCCGCTCCACTCACCCTCTCTCTCTCTTCCTGTCACTCCCGATGAGGTCACCATTCAAGTCTGGTCTATGAAGGCCTCATCCAAACAGGTGGACCCATGCCCCTTTAAAACCTTTAAGGACATTATTGACTCCCTCGTCCCAGCCTTTTCTGATCTCTGCAATTTCTCCTTTTCCACTTCAGTTTTCCTAACTGCCCTTAAGTACTTCCTTGTGCACCCTCTGCTCATTAAACCCTCTGCCGACCCCTCCATTCTGGCAAACTACCACCCTATCTCTATCACTCCTTTTCTGGGCAAACTCCTGGAGAAGTTGGCTATCTCTCACCTTACCCTCGACACAGAATCTATTGGTAGCTTCAATGACTATCAGTCTGGCTTGAGGCACAGGAACTGCTCTTCTGAACAACCATGAAGACCTGCTCTCAAATTTTGACACTCCCTCTATCCTCATTTTTCTCGACCTCTCCTCTGCCTTTGACATTCTTAACTACAATATCCTGATCGCACACCTCTGTGACACCCTGGAAATCACAGGTCAGGCTCTGGCGTGTTTAACCTCCTTTTTTCTCCGACCACCCATCTCAAGTGGATCTCAGTGCCTTTCTCTCGACTATTAGTCTCTCAACCTGTGGTGTTCCGCAGGGATCTAACCTATCCCCCTGGTTCTTCAATGTCTATATGTCTGCCCTGTCACGTGTGATCTCCACTTTCTCCTCTAACTTCCAGTGTTACGCGGATAACATGCAACTATCTTTCAGGATACCCTCAGCCACCTCCTCCTCCTCGCTCATATCTGACTGTCTGTCCGCTATGCAGTCATGGTGTGCTGCAAACAAGCTCTGCCTCAATGCCAGTGAGACCGAGATTGTTCGCATTGGGACCACTGCACCTGCTTTCTCACTTCCACTCTGGCCAGCCTCCCTTGGCCCTGCACCTGCACCCACCTGCGAGGCTAAAAACCTTGGGGTCATCTTCGACTCCACTCTCTCTTTCTCCTCTCACATCTCGGACATCTCTAAAAAGTCTAACTATCAGCTACACCTCCTCAGAGGTACTCTACCTTTTCTCACTTTCCCCTAGTTGCATACTGTCTCCAGAGCCCTGGTCTGCTCTAGGCTGGACTACTGAAATAGCCTCTTCCTTAACCTTCCTTTTTCTGCATTGCGCCCTCTGCAACTCATCTAGAAAAGAACAAGAGAATTGCCCTTGGTCTCAAACCCAGGCACCATATATCTTAGGCACTGTAATCCCTTCACTGGCTCGCTGTGGCTGTAAGGATCAAGTTCAAGACCCTCTGCATTGTCCACAAGGCTTTCTGGGGCCTCAGACCTACCTACCTGCAACTTTGCCTACCTAAATACTGTCCCTCACGGGCCCTCCGCTCATCTAACTCCAACCTTCAGCGAATTAGCCGTTTCTCCAAGCAGAGATTTGGAGGGAGAGCCTTATCCTCAGCAGGTGTCTCCCTCTGGAATACCGTCCCTGCTGCCCTCTGTCTTGAGCCTGGTCTTCTTAATTTTCAGAAATCCTCAACACCTTCCTCTTCTCCTTCTTCTCACTCCCTCTCCCTTCACGAGTCAAAGTTGATATCACAGGCGTTGCCTTGCCTCCCCAGCTCTGTTGTTCACCAGGGCGGGTCACTGGTGTCCTTGAAACACAATGCTTGCTTCTTCTTGCCTGAGATTTGGCTTTCTTAATGTATCCTTCACATTTTCCTGGAAGTAACAACCTCCTGCAGGTATCTTCAGGGTTTCCCTACCCTTCGCTCTAGTCCCTCCATTGGTCATGCTGCTTCAGTGATTTCAACTTCGCCCCGGAAGTTCTGCTCCTTCTCGTGTTCCATCTTGCTCATAGTGTGTCTCTATGTTCCGCCTTTTATCTATGTGGTGGGAGATAATGGGTATCAGATGTATGTGATTAAGGTCAAGTGCCTTACTTTGTCTTTCCTGATTATCTGGACATGTTCAATGAGATATGTGTTAGCCTCTTTACTCTTAGTCACCCTCTTTCGCGGCCCAGTGTTTGTGCAGAAAGGGGGGGTTTGATGCTTGAGAATCCTATATAAATGGATGGGTATGGGCACAGGAAAGGGGGGATATTGGTTCTCCCCATTGGTTGCCCCATCCCTCAACCAGGTGATCCTCCAGCATTGGTCCACCCCCAGGGTCTGGATCCAAATGTGATGGCCATGCCCTGGCCACCTGATAGAAAGATCCCCGGGGACTAGCAAGTGAGACACCCTTTAGTTTCTCACACTCAACAACTTCCATAATTTGTTTGCAGCAAGGTCAATGGTTCATGGGGTTACTTTGACTAATTTCAATCAGAGAATTCTCAATATTGCCTAATCATTGCCAATTAGCAATTACGCATGCCTTCATAATCCTGGAAAATCTTTAAGTCAGTGATATGGCAATGGTATACACACATTTCGTCGACCACTTTTTCATCGTGGGAATTTTCATCGCCGAGCCTTTCATCGCCAACATTTTTTTTTTAAATAATTTTTAGGGGGGGTGTTTGTGCGGGTTGGGGTATGATTATTTAAGTAAGGGAGGGGCTTGGGGGGGCGCAGCCCCCCATAAATAAATACAAAATAAAAAATAAAAATGTTGGCGATGAAAGGGTCAGCGATGAAAAGTCCCACGATGAAATTTCGTTCGGCGAAATAACGTAGAACCATGGCAATATCCTAGTTGTTACTGCGATATGATTCACAGACACCACTCCTGTTCTATTTACAAATAAAATCATTAGGCACCATACTCTGAAATATATGAATCAATTAACATTGCTTTGAGCAGCTGTCCATGTTACAATTTAGTATTCTGAACTGATCTTTGTTCTGCTCAGAAGTATGTGAAAAAATGGTCTGTGACAAAATTACAATACGAGTGGAACTCCCCTGAGGTCTGTGGTAACAAATCTTACATTACCGATTCACTTTCCATCCACTGGATGGGCACACCAAGTAACAACCAACCATGTGAAGTAGTTAAAAACCTGCCTTCATTATGGAAACCAACAAGAAATCACCTTCCTGAGGCACAGAGCCATTATTCCTTGGACATGTCTTCCACTGCGGACTAGAAACAACAAACGAGATAGTCCGGCCCTAGTCTTTTTTAAATATCCCCAGATCACATTTATCATAGCAACACACACCAAGCATGCCAATCAAGATGGCTAGTCCAAACAGTATTTTTTATCCTATGCAGCTATATGATAAAGATCTGGTCTTAGTTAAGAGTACACATTCCTGAACACTGGGCATATCATGGTCACCGCGGGTAGCCCAGAGGCACCTCAATTCACCAAGAAGGAACTTTGAGTGGGACAGTCAATGTTTAATCTAATTCTAGGTTCATAGAAATTAGGGCTGGATGTCCTAAGGAGGAAGCTAGCACTATTCATTTGTGGCCACTTTATTTGTCACTGAATTGGATTTTGCTGAATGAAAGGGAAAAAGCTGTAAGAAGTCCCAATTTCCTGTTAGTGAATTAGTGCTTCCAGATAAAGTGCCTTACTGGATCAAGTAGCCTTATGTTTAGAAAGATGTTTTTCTGAACATCAATCTAGCCACAAATAGTATGTAATGTCTCCCAACAGTCGTGAGTTGATTTTAGGCTACAATAACTGTCTGAGACCGCCCTCACTTTTAATAGGTAACCTTCATCCTTGAAAACAAGAAAATGCAAACAGGGATTGTGGAGGTTCAAATGACATTTTGTGAATATAAGGATAGTATCTTGGAATTCAAATTGTACATTATTATGCAATGTATTCATGGAATATATTGTGAATCATGCTCATGTCTCATTTTGACACAAGTTTACTGTTCAAATGCTTAAAAATGTAATCATGTTCTGATTGTTTTGCATTCAAACTAATCTACTAAGACATTTGTCAAACCATATTTCATGTTGCTACACGTGCTTCCTTAGAAATTAAGCATGTTCATTTCTATCTTTCTCTCGGAGATAAAAGATGCCAATAACGCGTGTCAAAGGGAAGCGCAATTCATTGTGTAACACTGCTTTACTGAGGCAAAGTGTGGTCATTTTTACATCTAATGGATTTATTGTAGACTAAAAGTAATCTTTCAGGTTTTTAGTATCTTAAATAGAATTGACCTGCGGTTCCCAAGGGTTCTTATTTCACCTGATGGATTAGAAAATTGTGTCCGATGAAGATTTCCAATTTCATCATGCATTTAGATAGACCAGAGGTAGAATTATGAGGGTGAAATACAGTTTGTCTTTGGAGTTCCATGTTTTGGATAATAATTAAGCAATATGACCTGAGCGGGAGGGGCATTACTGACTCAGGTAATGCCCTGGGGCCCATAGTTATAGGCCTGAGCGAAGCAAGGGCCTTATCCAAGGCCCTGGGGCATTACCTGAGTCGGTAATGCCCCCACCGCTCAGGTCATATTGCTATTAGTACCCCGGCTCGCATTACGTGCGTGACCAAGGCACTAAAAGCATTTTTTTCTGCCCCGAAACGAAAATGAAACGACCAAGAAAATGGCCGCCGGGAAAGGGAAAACGGAGTCCGTTTTCCCTTTCCATGGAGGACATCGGGAGCGGACGCGCTGGGAACACAAGTGTTCCCAGCGCGTCCGCTCCCAAAAAAGAAGAAAAAAAAGAAGCAGAAGGTAAGTGCGGTTGGGAGGGCGGAAGGGAGGGAGGGGAAGAAAAAAAAAGTACCTGTGTCCCCACTGGGGGACGATGGAAGCCTCCAGCCGTGTGGAGGTGCGGAACGGGGATGGCCCGCTCCAAGTCTCCACACTGCTGGAGCCCGCTATAGGTCCCCAGCGGGGACGCAGGAGCAAAAAGGTAAGTGGGGTGGGGAGGACAGGGAGGAGGGCTGAAGGATCAAAAAAAAAAAGAAAAAGCTTACCCGAGTCCCCGGCGGGGGTGAAGGCAGCCTCTCAGCCGTGGGGAGGCTCGGAGCGGGGATGGCCATGTGTTAGGTCACCCTCAAGCCTGGCTAAATACAACCAATTGTGACACTATTAACTATGTTTATTTTTTTGGTTGTATTATGTATTTTAGCTATCACTTGTCACTATAGGTGGTGGTTACACACTAACATCTAAAGCACAAATCTGCTCTAATTATGTACAAATTAAATTGTGTTACCTTTTTAGTTGCCATGAAGGTTTTGTAAAATGTCAAAAAAACAAACTACACTTGGTAAACTGAACTTTTATCTATGCAAACAAATTTAAATGCATGACTACGAAATGCACAAACAGCTAAATAAATAGAAGATGTACTTAGTCTCTAATTTTGTCTGCGCTATCAATTGATTGGTTGAGTACTACTACATACTAAAGAAATTCAAATGTGTGTTACATGGCAGAACAATTTTTGGGTTTACAGTAATTAGAAAGTAGACCGCATAAATACAGTCGTCAGGACAACCCCCTTCGTACCATGGCCCCGCTTTGAGCTTCCTCATTGGCTGAAGGGCTGCCATGCCCCCCGCCGAGGACAAGGCGGCTGGAATCCCGGCTGAGAATCGAAGGATTCTCGGCCGGGTAAGGACTCGGCGAGAGACAATCAGAATGCTTGTTGCATTCTGCTTAACTCTCACCGAGTACTAATGAAACTTCAAGACCTCTACATTCTGTTCATAGAATCCAGCCATCACACTTATATTCTCCTGAATGCTACTCAAGGAGAACTTTCCACTGAGGTCTGACAATTAACAATTACACATTCACAATTAATTCTCAATTCTGATGATGCATTTCGCAATGGCCTCCTGTCATCCTCTCTTGTGCCCCGGAGAAGTGGCATCCACACAGCTGCACACTGCATCAAGATTCTACTCAGACCCAACCACATCACCCTGGCCCTCATCGACCTTCACTGGCTCCCATTACATGCACAAATCACTTTCAAGTCTTGCTGTATCATGTGTAAGGCAGTCACTCTCAAGTCACCCAGCTACCTCGCAGAGAAACTCTGCATCTCCAGTGGACAGCACACCACCAGAAGCCAGGAGACATGCAGACTTGAAATCCGCTGCTCCAAAAAAGTAAGCACCAGAAAACAAGCATTCTCTACCTACGACCAAGACTATGGAAAATCCTCCCTGTGAGCATCAGACTCACCCCCACCCTCCTACAATTCAGAATAGAACTGAAGACCTGCCTCTTCAAGGAGTCTCTCTTCCTCAACACTTAGGTCATTTTATCCCCCCGTGCCACCTGACTCGCGAGACAGCATCCGTCCCTCTCCACCTGGCTTCCTTGTACTGCTTTACCCCTTCTCTTTTCCCCTTTGTCACCTAACCAAGCTTTATATTGGTTCTGTTGTTTCCTCTGAAAAGCGCTCCATTATCCATTTGTATTGTTATACAGCTCTGAAAACCGCTGCATTGCGTCTCCAAGCTATGTCCACGCTCAATAAATACAATGATGATGATGATAATAATAATAATAATAATAATAATAATAATAATAATAATAATAATAATAACAATTCTGATTAAGATACATTGTGTGACTGGTATGTTGTTTCTATAGGTCTTGTGTAAACTGGACATTGTTTGGTTTCCTTGCTTATAATCTCAGCAGGACATTATCTGTTGAGAAACATTCCCCATACATGTTCCTCCCTATGTGACCTAATTACGTTAAAATCTAAAAGTAGATTTGTGTGCCATAAAAAATTGAAACTTGTTAATAATACACCAACCAGTGGCTCAACCCATAACTAGTTGTGATGGAGAGGAGGGTATGAACCCTGGATTATATTGGAAGAATATCTTGGCCTCAACCAAGCAATTCAAAGGTAAATCCAATGTGAGATGGTATCAGAAAACATTTTTCAGTGCAAATTAAGCCCATTGTGTTTATCCAATGAGGCATGTGGAAAAAGAGGACAGAAAGCCATTTAAAGTCTACTAGAAGAGAGAGAAGCTGAAGCCGGCAATACCTCACTTCCCCCACCAACACTAAGAGACTATCGTATCCTTTTTTAAACTAAGATCATTAATGTCTGGGAAGCTGACCTCGGTAGTTTGGGGAATAACTTCTTGTTGCCTCTAATCACAAGATAGAGGAACCTAGAAGAATCTAGAACAGATGTGCCTTTGTCATTGTTGTTAACGCTGAGCTTTCTTCAATCGCTATCTGGCATTGGTCATGGATCAACTTACCATCCTACCTTCTTACTTGGTTGAGATGATTAATGATTCTGTCTTTCAGGGCCTGATCACCAAGAATCTAAGGTAAGGGGAACAAAAACAAAACAAAAAAGTCTAAATAACGACCCACATTCAACCTTCCTTGAGGTTCATACTTTCCCCTCACTAATTTGTTGTGCTGGACTGAAGACAGGGTAGACATAATCAACATGATAATTACAAATACTCAGGTAAAGCAAGACTAAGAAATTCAGCACCAACTTGGAATCTCTAGGAAAAGTGGAAACAGGGTGGGTTATATAAAAGTTGAAAACGATTATTGGGATCTCCTTCTCAGAAATCAAGGATTCTATGGCAAGATGGTCTAACCATACAATATGATGGCCGTTTAAACTGTGGGATGCATTTGAACAATGCAGCAAGCATGATAGCACATCCCATTTATCTTGAGTGTTTCTTTCAAAATGTATGCACATTCATTATGTATTACCTTGCAATACTTGCTGTTCCGTCAGGTTGCTCCCCTCCTTCTCTGATGTTGTGACCTCATGCTCCTTTCCTTTTCATGGACTTTTGGTTTTAATTCTAAGGTACAGGACAGCAATGGCCCCTTTCTTATCAGATCCTTTATGTTTGTAATGTGATTTATATTGCTACTGAATTATGTTTATTCATGATTGGTGTTCGATTTTTATTACATTGGCAACCCTGTAGAGGTTGGTTACACCGGGTGGCATTTCGTTAAAGCAAGAGTAGGGTTTTATGTAGATTCTTATTTTAATACATAATGATTTGCATTGTTTCCTTGCCACTAATAATGATTATATCAACATAGGATCTAGTAATGTTGCCATTTCCCCTTTCCTCTTAATTGCATGGTTCAGAGATTAAGCTGTTTGTATCCTTGGGAATGTGGGGTATTTTGTGGGATAGCTCATGGAAGAATCTAACAAGAAAGCAGCAACCTGACTGTGTGCTCTTTCTATATTTATTCATTGTTTCATTTAGTTTTGGGTAGTGTAAGGAAGGCAAGGTATCAAAGTAAGAGAGACACAAGTGATCATAGTTAAAGGGTGTTTATTGAACTTTATCAGGGGTGTTTAAAACCCCTCTCTAAATCTAAATCTAAGATCGAAGCGACCATCAAATAATAATAATAATACTTTCGTAGTGGAGTCTAGTCAAATAAAAAGGGCATATGCTAAAAATAAACATATGCCAATCCTTAAAATAGTTTAGGATAATGTTCACAAAAAGAAAGAAGTGTTCACAAAATATTGTAAGGATGTTTAGGGTGTTGACCTCCCTTCCCCACATTTTTAGCAAGGGACGATTTGGGTCACTCAAGCACTGCAAACTCCTGGGCTTCTCTGGCACAAGGTCACAGTTCCTTTCACCAACATCAGGGCCTTCTGTTCCCAAGTCTCTTTTGTGCAAAGTCTGATGCACCATAAACAACAAAGAAAAGTTCCTTTCTGAATGTTCACATCAGGCGATTTACTCTTCACCATGGATCACCCTCAGTTGGGCTCCGATCCTGCTTTCACCATTAACCCCCATCAGTTGGGTTCAGATAAGCTTCAATTTGTAGGCATTCCTCAGTCGGGTTCACAATTGGCACACAAATCTTCTTGGGTGTGTTACTGTTCAGCGTAGTTTGCAGGCATCCCTCAATCGGGTTCACGTTTGCCACAGCAATATCTTCTGAGGTGTGTTAGGCATCCCTCAGTCAGGTTCACATTTGCCACAACAATATATTCTCGGTGTGTTTGGCACCCCTCAGTTGGGTTCACATTTGCCACCACAATCTTCTCAGGTTTGGGACTGTTCACCCAGGATCCCCCTCTTCAATTCTCAGACCCCTTTTCTACAATTAGTCCCACTCAGCCGGGCTCAAACCAATTTCAGTTTACAGACAATTGAAGACCTTCGAATGTGCACAGGATTCAACATAACCCGCTACAGGACCACTTCAATTTCACAATTCAATAATTCTTCACCGCTCGGGTGTGAGGGGCACCAAACAGAGATATTTGAATGAGCACCCATGTGGTGCCAGACCACTCTGTATCTGGTACCTATTTTGGTTTTACAAAGATCAATTCTATACGAGTTGTCTTTCTTCATAAAATGTTGCTGCTTGCAACCTTGAGCAAAACACAGTCCGGTCTGCTATTAGTTTCTCCAATTTACTGGCTGTGCTGAACTCATTGGCGTTGCTTTGCTGTTGGGGTCAAGGACAGTACCACTGTGGCAATCACTTCTCCCTGCCTCAGCTATTAATGTGGGAGGGACCCGTGTACCTTTGACACCCACTACACCATTTGTCAGCTGAAATTCCCGGTCTTGTGTTTCTTTTCCTTGAAGCTTCGTGAAAGTTGTGGTTCTGTGTTGGAAAGGGCAAGGGTAATTCCCTCCTTGTTGTCCTCTCTGATCTCACCGCCTTTCTCCTTGGTTTAAACTGTCATCTTGGAATTGCTGCTTCCTCATGCTTTTTGCTTTGCTCAGAGTGTAATTTCATGCTCTGCCTTTTATCCGTTTGGGGAAGTGTGATGTAAGTCATGTGTGTGTAATTTGAATTCGAATTTGAAATTATTTATATAGCGCACACAACAAACTTAATCAAATCCTGGCACAGATGGAACCATAGGCTGAGGGAGCAAAAACCAGCCTAGTCAATATTGATGCCACTGAAAATCACAAGAGGAACATAAGGGAACCACAACTACTTAAACAGGTGAGTCTTTAGACCTGCTCTGAAAATCAATAAGGAATTTGCCTTTCTTAGATTCAATGGAAGCTTATTCCACAGTCGTGATCCGGCAACTGAGAAGCTACAATCTGCTCTTGAGACACATGAGTAGGCATTGGTCTTCCGATCTATGGGTCTGGGTTGGCTAATAGTGCTTCAATTTGTTCATTAGGCATATTGGTGCCAGCACGTTCATGCATCTGATAATTATCAGTAATTGCCTGATTCTGCCTGACCCTTGTGTTGGGGCATGTCAGGTATACGGCTCTGATGTTAGTTCATTGTCGCTCACAATGAATTACCAGTGAAAACATGTTTGTGTTGGAAAAGGGGGGAGGGCTGAGTTCCTAGGTATCCTACCTGGTAGGATGGGGAAAAGGTGTCACAAGGAAGGGGATACCGCGTCTCACCCTTCGGTGTCCCACTTCCACGCCCCGCAGACCCCCATCTAGGTGGTCCTCCCACAGTGGTCCACCCCCAGGAACTGGATCCAATAGCGATGGCGGTGTTCTGGCCACTTGGATGACAGATCCCAGGAACTAGCGGTTGAGACACCTTCAGGTTTCTCACAGTAGGTATTTTTGTAATATGAACAGTTTCATATTGCTGCTTTGATGTGCATTAGGGTATGGTCAACAGGTTATTTATTGTATTTATTTTGTTATGTGTTTGTTTACTGTGCTTTGGTAATGTTTATAACCTTTCACAACCCATTCATTAACTCACAATTTATTTAAAACAAGATATCAAAACATAACAGTGTCAATTAAATGAAAGTGCATTCCATATGTATGTGCCTAAACCATCTATACCAACATTGTTTCTACTTATGTCATTTATATTTTCCATAAGACATATTTCATAAATAAATCTTACTACATCCAGGCATAGAAATATGTGATATTCTGCCAACATTTTGTTCCAGAAGCTCTCTGATGAAATTGAAGTTGATGAATTGACAAAGTGATTGAAATAGTGTAGTCACCCAACATGCAACCTGGTACAGAATAGCACAAGGTGCTTTCGTGTCTCCACTGTTCCAGGTAATCTGCAAAATCAGCATATGCAAGTATCACATTTTAAACCATTTATTTGTCCATCTGATCCTGAATCTCATGTATGATGTTCTAAATTTGCTACCTGGGAATTGTATCATGTAGTTGGGCAAAGCTCCCCACCTTTTTTCTAAAAATGAATTAAACTTTGTTGTTAGACTATGGGTGATTAGCAAATCCCATTCCCATAGTATTTTGTGTTTGTTTTCACTGGATTGTCCAGAAGAGAACACTGATTTACACTCAGATCATTCCGAGTACCTTTACATCTTTGTTTGAAGTTATTTGGCTCTTATTTTGTAGTATTCGGTTTAAATCCAGATATAGATTGTTACTCGATGGTGGCAATATTTTAGATTAGGTCAGTAATGATTGCTATTGCATATATGTCTGTAATGAAATTGGGCCCAATTCATATTAAATAATGGATACTGGAACCCCAGTGGGGAGTAACAATATTTTCCTCTATAGAAAACCCTCTATAATATTTAACAATGACAATAGTATGTTCAGAATTCCATCCATGCCATTTAGCAAGCTTGGAATCACCTTATGCTTATACCATTTTATAAGGGGATATATGTGAATCTCCCATATTTGTTCTGAATCTTCTTCATTTGTGAGGTAAGCATTGACATCCTCAATCTCAAAGGCTCCTCAACAGCTGTTATGTTTGGTCTTTTATGAAGAGGAAACCCTGAGTACATTAGATGTTCCATTAATTCCAATGATACTCCATCCCGCACACACGCCTGCATCTCCGCAGCATCAAACAACACAGCCTAACTTTTCAAAGTCTGTAAGGAACTGGCCAATCCACAGCAGCAACTTCTTCTGTCACACCCACCCAGGACTTTTGCTCAGCCCTGTCTGAACTTTTCATCACTAAAACCGAAAACATCATTTCCTCCCTCTCTTCCACACCACAGCATACACCAACACTGCAGCCTCCCTTGGCCCCCGCTCCACTCACCCTCTCTCTCTCTTCCTGTCACTCCCGATGAGGTCACCATTCAAGTCTGGTCTATGAAGGCCTCATCCAAACAGGTGGACCCATGCCCCTTTAAAACCTTTAAGGACATTATTGACTCCCTCGTCCCAGCCTTTTCTGATCTCTGCAATTTCTCCTTTTCCACTTCAGTTTTCCTAACTGCCCTTAAGTACTTCCTTGTGCACCCTCTGCTCATTAAACCCTCTGCCGACCCCTCCATTCTGGCAAACTACCACCCTATCTCTATCACTCCTTTTCTGGGCAAACTCCTGGAGAAGTTGGCTATCTCTCACCTTACCCTCGACACAGAATCTATTGGTAGCTTCAATGACTATCAGTCTGGCTTGAGGCACAGGAACTGCTCTTCTGAACAACCATGAAGACCTGCTCTCAAATTTTGACACTCCCTCTATCCTCATTTTTCTCGACCTCTCCTCTGCCTTTGACATTCTTAACTACAATATCCTGATCGCACACCTCTGTGACACCCTGGAAATCACAGGTCAGGCTCTGGTGTGTTTAACCTCCTTTTTTCTCCGACCACCCATCTCAAGTGGATCTCAGTGCCTTTCTCTCGACTATTAGTCTCTCAACCTGTGGTGTTCCGCAGGGATCTAACCTATCCCCCTGGTTCTTCAATGTCTATATGTCTGCCCTGTCACGTGTGATCTCCACTTTCTCCTCTAACTTCCAGTGTTACGCGGATAACATGCAACTATCTTTCAGGATACCCTCAGCCACCTCCTCCTCCTCGCTCATATCTGACTGTCTGTCCGCTATGTAGTCATGGTGTGCTGCAAACAACCTCTGCCTCAATGCCAGTGAGACCGAGATTGTTCGCATTGGGACCACTGCACCTGCTTTCTCACTTCCACTCTGGCCAGCCTCCCTTGGCCCTGCACCTGCACCCACCTGCGAGGCTAAAAACCTTGGGGTCATCTTCGACTCCACTCTCTCTTTCTCCTCTCACATCTCGGACATCTCTAAAAAGTCTAACTATCAGCTACACCTCCTCAGAGGTACTCTACCTTTTCTCACTTTCCCCTAGTTGCATACTGTCTCCAGAGCCCTGGTCTGCTCTAGGCTGGACTACTGAAATAGCCTCTTCCTTAACCTTCCTTTTTCTGCATTGCGCCCTCTGCAACTCATCTAGAAAAGAACAAGAGAATTGCCCTTGGTCTCAAACCCAGGCACCATATATCTTAGGCACTGTAATCCCTTCACTGGCTCGCTGTGGCTGTAAGGATCAAGTTCAAGACCCTCTGCATTGTCCACAAGGCTTTCTGGGGCCTCAGACCTACCTACCTGCAACTTTGCCTACCTAAATACTGTCCCTCACGGGCCCTCCGCTCATCTAACTCCAACCTTCAGCGAATTAGCCGTTTCTCCAAGCAGAGATTTGGAGGGTGAGCCTTATCCTCAGCAGGTGTCTCCCTCTGGAATACCGTCCCTGCTGCCCTCTGTCTTGAGCCTGGTCTTCTTAATTTTCAGAAATCCTCAACACCTTCCTCTTCTCCTTCTTCTCACTCCCTCTCCCTTCACGAGTCAAAGTTGATATCACAGGCGTGGCCTTGCCTCCCCAGCTCTGTTGTTCACCAGGGCGGGTCACTGGTGTCCTTGAAACACAATGCTTGCTTCTTCTTGCCTGAGATTTGGCTTTCTTAATGTATCCTTCACATTTTCCTGGAAGTAACAACCTCCTGCAGGTATCTTCAGGGTTTCCCTACCCTTCACTCTAGTCCCTCCATTGGTCATGCTTCTTCAGTGATTTCAACTTCGCCCCGGAAGTTCTGCTCCTTCTCGTGTTCCATCTTGCTCATAGTGTGTCGCTATGTTCCGCCTTTTATCTATGTGGTGGGAGATAATGGGTATCAGATGTATGTGATTAAGGTCAAGTGCCTTACTTTGTCTTTCCTGATTATCTGGACATGTTCAATGAGATATGTGTTAGCCTCTTTACTCTTAGTCACCCTCTTTCGCGGCCCAGTGTTTGTGCAGAAAGGGGGGGTTTGATGCTTGAGAATCCTATATAAATGGATGGGTATGGGCACAGGAAAGGGGGGATATTGGTTCTCCCCATTGGTTGCCCCATCCCTCAACCAGGTGATCCTCCAGCATTGGTCCACCCCCAGGGTCTGGATCCAAATGTGATGGCCATGCCCTGGCCACCTGATAGAAAGATCCCCGGGGACTAGCAAGTGAGACACCCTTTAGTTTCTCACACTCAACAACTTCCATAATTTGTTTGCAGCAAGGTCAATGGTTCATGGGGTTACCTTGACTAATTTCAATCAGAGAATTCTCAATATTGCCTAATCATTGCCAATTAGCAATTACACATGCCTTCATAATCCTGGAAAATCTTTAAGTCAGTGATATGGCAATGGTATACACACATTTCGTCGACCACTTTTTCATCGTGGGAATTTTCATCGCCGAGCCTTTCATCGCCAACATTTTTTTTTTAAAATAATTTTTAGGGGGGGTGTTTGTGCGGGTTGGGGTATGATTATTTAAGTAAGGGAGGGGTTTGGGGGGGCGCAGCCCCCCATAAATAAATACAAAATAAAAAATAAAAATGTTGGCGATGAAAGGGTCAGCGATGAAAAGTCCCACGATGAAATTTCGTTCGGCGAAATAACGTAGAACCATGGCAATATCCTAGTTGTTACTGCGATATGATTCACAGACACCACTCCTGTTCTATTTACAAATAAAATCATTAGGCACCATACTCTGAAATATATGAATCAATTAACATTGCTTTGAGCAGCTGTCCATGTTACAATTTAGTATTCTGAACTGATCTTTGTTCTGCTCAGAAGTATGTGAAAAAATGGTCTGTGACAAAATTAGAATACGAGTGGAACTCCCCTGAGGTCTGTGGTAACAAATCTTACATTACCGATTCACTTTCCATCCACTGGATGGGCAAACCAAGTAACAACCAACCATGTGAAGTAGTTAAAAACCTGCCTTCATTATGGAAACCAACAAGAAATCACCTTCCTGAGGCACAGAGCCATTATTCCTTGGAGATGTCTTCCACTGCGGACTAGAAACAACAAACGAGATAGTCCGGCCCTAGTCTTTTTTTAAATATCCCCAGATCACATTTATCATAGCAACACACACCAAGCATGCCAATCAAGATGGCTAGTCCAAACAGTATTTTTTATCCTATGCAGCTATATGATAAAGATCTGGTCTTAGTTAAGAGTACACATTCCTGAACACTGGGCATATCATGGTCACCGCGGGTAGCCCAGAGGCACCTCAATTCACCAAGAAGGAACTTTGAGTGGGACAGTCAATGTTTAATCTAATTCTAGGTTCATAGAAATTAGGGCTGGATGTCCTAAGGAGGAAGCTAGCACTATTCATTTGTGGCCACTTTATTTGTCACTGAATTGGATTTTGCTGAATGAAAGGGAAAAAGCTGTAAGAAGTCCCAATTTCCTGTTAGTGAATTAGTGCTTCCAGATATAGTGCCTTACTGGATCAAGTAGCCTTATGTTTAGAAAGATGTTTTTCTGAACATCAATCTGGCCACAAATAGTATGTAATGTCTCCCAACAGTCGTGAGTTGATTTTAGGCTACAATATCTGTCTGAGACCGCCCTCACTTTTAATAGGTAACCTTCATCCTTGAAAACAAGAAAATGCAAACAGAGATTGTGGAGGTTCAAATGACATTTTGTGAATATAAGGATAGTATCTTGGAATTCAAATTGTACATTATTATGCAATGTATTCATGGAATATATTGTGAATCATGCTCATGTCTCATTTTGACACAAGTTTACTGTTCAAATGCTTAAAAATGTAATCATGTTCTGATTGTTTTGCATTCAAACTAATCTACTAAGACATTTGTCAAACCATATTTCATGTTGCTACACGTGCTTCCTTAGAAATTAAGCATGTTCATTTCTATCTTTCTCTCGGAGATAAAAGATGCCAATAACGCGTGTCAAAGGGAAGCGCAATTCATTGTGTAACACTGCTTTACTGAGGCAAAGTGTGGTCATTTTTACATCTAATGGATTTATTGTAGACTAAAAGTAATCTTTCAGGTTTTTAGTATCTTAAATAGAATTGACCTGCGGTTCCCAAGGGTTCTTATTTCACCTCATGGATTAGAAAATTGTGTCCGATGAAGATTTCCAATTTCATCATGCATTTAGATAGACCAGAGGTAGAATTATGAGGGTGAAATACAGTTTGTCTTTGGAGTTCCATGTTTTGGATAATAATTAAGCAATATGACCTGAGCGGGAGGGGCATTACTGACTCAGGTAATGCCAAGGGGCCCATAGTTATAGGCCTGAGCGAAGCAAGGGCCTTATCCAAGGCCCTGGGGCATTACCTGAGTCGGTAATGCCCCGACCGCTCAGGTCATTTTGCTATTAGTACCCTGGCCCGCATTACGTGCGTGACCAAGGCACTAAAAGCATTTTTTTCTGTCCCGAAATGCTGCAGCGTTTTGGGACAGAAAAAAGAAAATGAAACGACCAAGAAAATGGCCGCCGGGAAAGGGAAAACGGACTCCGTTCCATGGAGGACATCGGGAGCGGATGCGCTGGGAACACGAGTGTTCCCAGCGCGTCCGCTCCCAAAAAAGAAGAAAAAAAAGAAGCAGAAGGTAAGTGCGGTTGGGAGGGCGGAAGGGAGGGAGGGGAAGAAAAAAAAAAGTACCTGTGTCCCCACTGGGGGACGATGGAAGCCTCCAGCCTTGTGGAGGCGTGGAACGGGGATGGCCCGCTCCAAGTCTCCACACTGCTGGAGCCCGCTATAGTTCCCCAGCAGGGACGCAGGAGCAAAAAGGTAAGTGGGGTGGGGAGGACAGGGAGAAGGGAGGGAAGGAACAAAAAAAAAAAGAAAAAGCTTACCCGAGTCCCCGGCGGGGGTGAAGGCAGCCTCTCAGCCATGGGGAGGTTCGGAGCAGGGATGGCCATGTGTTAGGTCACCCTCAAGCCTGGCTAAATACAACCAATTGTGACACTATTAACTATGTTTCTTTTTTTGGTTGTATTATGTATTTTAGCTATCACTTGTCACTATAGGTGGTGGTTATACACTAACATCTAAAGCACAAATCTGCTCTAGTTATGTACAAATTAAATTGTGTTACCTTTTTAGTTGCCATGAAGGTTTTGTAAAATGTCAAAAAAACAAACTACACTTGGTAAACTGAACTTTTATCTATGCAAAAAAATTTAAATGCATGACTACGAAATGCACAAACAGCTAAATAAATAGAAGATGTACTTAGTCTCTAATTTTGTCTGCGCTATCAATTGATTGCTTGAGTACTACTACATACTAAAGAAATTCAAATGTGTGTTACATGGCAGAACAATTTTTGGGTTTACAGTAATTAGAAAGTAGACCGCATAAATACAGTCATCAGGACAACCCCCTTTGTACCATGGCCCCGCTTCGAGCTTCCTCATTGGCTGAAGGGCTGCCATGCCCCCCGCCGAGGACAAGGCGGCTGGGATCCCGGTCGAGAATCGAAGGATTCTCGGCCGGGTAAGGACTCGGCGAGAGACAATCAGAATGCTTGTTGCATTCTGCTTAACTCTCGCCGAGTACTAATGAGACTTCAAGACCTCTACATTCTGTTCATAGAATCCAGCCATCACACTTATATTCTCCTGAATGCTACTCAAGGAGAACTTTCCACTGAGGTCTGACAATTAACAATTACACATTCACAATTAATTCTCAATTCTGATGATGCATTTCGCAATGGCCTCCTGTCATCCTCTCTTGTGCCCCGGAGAAGTGGCATCCACACAGCTGCACACTGCATCAAGATTCTACTCAGACCCAACCACATCACCCTGGCCCTCATCGACCTTCACTGGCTCCCATTACATGCACAAATCACTTTCAAGTCTTGCTGTATCATGTGTAAGGCAGTCACTCTCAAGTCACCCAGCTACCTCGCAGAGAAACTCTGCATCTCCAGTGGACAGCACACCACCAGAAGCCAGGAGACATGCAGACTTGAAATCCGCTGCTCCAAAAAAGTAAGCACCAGAAAACAAGCATTCTCTACCTACGACCAAGACTATGGAAAATCCTCCCTGTGAGCATCAGACTCACCCCCACCCTCCTACAATTCAGAATAGAACTGAAGACCTGCCTCTTCAAGGAGTCTCTCTTCCTCAACACTTAGGTCATCTTATCCCCCCGTGCCACCTGACTCGCGAGACAGCATCCGTCCCTCTCCACCTGGCTACCTTGTACTGCTTTACCCCTTCTCTGTTCCCCTCTGTCACCTAACCAAGCTTTATATTGGTTCTGTTGTTTCCTCTGAAAAGCGCTCCATTATCAATTTGTATTGTTATACAGCTCTGAAAACCGCTGCATTGCGTCTCGAAGCTATATCCAAGCTCAATAAATACAATGATGATGATGATGATACTAATAATAATAATAATAATAATAATAATAATAACAACAACAACAATTCTGATTAAGATACATTGTGTGACTGGTATGTTGTTTCTATAGGTCTTGTGTAAACTGGACATTGTTTGGTTTCCTTGCTTATAATCTCAGCAGGACATTATCTGTTGAGAAACATTCCCCATACATGTTCCTCCCTATGTGACGTAATTATGTTAAAATCTAAAAGTAGATATGTGTGCCATAAAAAATTGAAACTTGATAACAATACACCAACCAGTGGCTCAACCCATAACTAGTTGTGATGGAGAGGAGGGTATGAACCCTGGACTATATTGGAAGAATATCTTGGACTCAACCAAGCAATTCAAAGATAAATCCAATGTGAGATGGTATCAGAAAACATTTTTCAGTGCAAATTAAGCCCATTGTGTTTATCCAATGAGGCATGTGGAAAAGAGGACAGAAAGCCATTTAAAGTCTACTAGAAGAGAGAGAAGCTGAAGCCGGCAATACCTCACTTCCCCCACCAACACTAAGAGACTATCGAATCCTTTTTTAAACTAAGATCATTAATGTCTAGGAAGCTGACCTGGGTAGTCTGGGGAATAACTTCTTGTTGCCTCTAATCACAAGATAGAGGAACCTAGAAGAATCTAGAACAGATGTGCCTTTGTCATTGTTGTTAACGCTGAGCTTTCTTCAATCGCTACCTGGCATTGGTCATGGATCAATTTACCATCCTAGCTTGTTACTTGGTTGAGATGATTAATGATTCTGTCTTTCAGGGCCTGATCACCAAGAATCTAAGGTAAGGGGAACAAGAACAAAACAAAAAAGTCTAAATAACGACCCACATTCAACCTTCCTGGAGGTTCATACTTTCTCCTCACTAATTTGTTGTGCTGGACTGAAGACAGGGTAGACATAATCAACATGATAATTACAAATACTCAGGTAAAGCAAGAATAAGAAATTCAGCACCAACTTGGAATCTCTAGGAAAAGTGGAAACAGGGTGGGTTATAGAAAAGTTGAAAACGATTATTGGGATCTCCTTCTCAGAAATCAAGGATTCTATGGCAAGATGGTCTAATCATTCAATATGATGGCCGTTTACACTGTGGGATGCATTCGAACAATGCAGCAAGCATGATAGCACATCCCATTTATCTTGAGTGTTTCTTTCAAAATTTATGCACATTCATTATGTATTATCTTGCAATACTTGCTGTTCCATCAGGTTGCTCCCCTCCTTCTCTGATGTTGTGACCTCATGCTCCTTTCCTTTTCATGGTCCTTTGGTTTTAATTCTAAGGTACAGGACAGCAATGGCCCCTTTCTTATCAGATCCTTTATGTTTGTAATGTGATTTATCTTGCTACTGAATTATGTTTATTCATGATTGGTGTTCGATTTTTATTACATTGGCAACCCTGTAGAGGTTGTTTACACCGGGTGGCATTTTGTTAAAGCAAGAGTAGGGTTTTATGTAGATTCTTATTTTAATACATAATGATTTGCATTGTTCCCTTGCCACTAATAATGATTATATCAACATAGGATCTAGTAATGTTGCCATTTTCCCTTTCCTCTTAATTGCATGGTTCAGAGATTAAGCTGTTTGTAGCTTTGGGAATGTGGGGTATTTAGTGGGATAGCTCATGGAAGAATCTAACAAGAAAGCAGCAACCTGACTATGTGCTCTTTCTATATTTATTCATTGTTTCATTTAGTTTTGGGTAGTGTAAGGAAGGCAAGGTATCAAAGTAAGAGAGACACAAGTGATCATAGTTAAAGGGTGTTTATTGAACTTTATCAGGGGTGTGAAAACCCCTCTCTAAATCTAAATCTAAGATCGAAGCAAGCTACGACCAGCAAATAATAATAATACTTTCGTAGTGGAGTCTATTCAAATAAAAAGAGCATATGCTAAAAATAAACATATGCCAATCCTTAAAATAGTTTAGGATAATGTTCACAAAAAGAAAGAAGTGTTCACAAAATATTGTCTGGATGTTTAGGGTGTTGACCTCCCTTCCCCACATTTTTAGCAAGGGACGATTCGGGTCACTCAAGCACAACAAACTCCTGGGCTTCTCTAGCACAAGGTCACAGTTCCTTTCACCAACATCAGGGCCTTCTGTTCCCAAGTCTCTTTTGTGCAAAGTCTGATGCACCATAAACAACAAAGAAAAGTTCCTTTCTCAATGTTCACATCAGGCGATTTACTCTTCACCATGGATCACCCTCAGTTGGGCTCCGATCCTGCTTTCACCATTAACCCCCATCAGTTGGGTTCAGATAAGCTTCAATTTGTAGGCATTCCTCAGTCGGGTTCACAATTGCCACACAAATCATCTTGGGTGTGTTACTGTTCAGCGTAGTTTGCAGGCATCCCTCAGTCAGGTTCACATTTGCCACCACAATCTTCTCAGGTTTGTGACTGTTCACCCAGGATCCCCCTCTTCCATTCTCAGACCCCTTTTCTACAATTAGTCCCACTCAGCCGGGCTCAAACCAATTTCAGTTTACAGACAATTGAAGACCTTCGAATGTGCACAGGATTCAACATAACCCGCTACAGGACCACTTAAATTTCACAATTCAATAATTCTTCACCGCTCGGGTGTGAGGGGCACCAAACAGAGATCTTTGAATGAGCACCCATGTGGTGCCAGACCACTCTGTATCTGGTACCTATTTTGGTTTTACAAAGTTCAATTGTATACAAGTTGTCTTTCTTCATACAATGGTGCTGCTTGCAACCTTGAGCAAAACACAGTCCGGTCTGCTATCAGTTTCTCCAATTTACTGGCTGTGCTGAACTCATTGGTGTTGCTTTGCTGTTGGGGTCAATGACAGTACCACTGTGGCAATCACTTCTCCCTACCTCGGCTATTAATGTGGGAGGGACCCGTGTACCTTTGACACCCACTACACCATTCGTCAGTTGAAATTCCCGGTCTTGTGTTTCTTTTCCTTGAGGCTTCGTGAAAGTTGTTTTTCTGTGTTGGAAAGGGCAAGGGTAATTCCCTCCTTGTTGTCCTCTCTGATCTCACCGCCTTTCTCCTTGGTTTAAACTGTCATCTTGGAATGCTGCTTCCTCATGCTTTTTGCTTTGCTCAGAGTGTAATTTCATGCTCTGCCTTTTATCCGTTTGGGGAAGTGTGATGTAAGTCAGGTGTGTGTAATTTGAATTCGAATTTGAAATTATTTATATAGCGCACACAACAAACTTAATCAAATCCTGGCACAGATGGAACCATAGGCTGAGGGAGCAAAAACCAGCCTAGTCAATATTGATACCACTGAAAATCACAAGAGGAACATAAGGGAACCACAACTACTTAAACAGGTGTTTCTTTAGACCTGCTCTGAAAATCAATAAGGAATTTGCCTTTCTTAGATTCAATGGAAGCTTATTCCACAGTCGTGATCTGGCAACTGAGAAGCTACAATCTGCTCTTGAGACAGGCATTGGTCTTCCGATCTATGGGTCTGGGTTGGCTGATAGTGCTTCAATTTGTTCATTAGGCATATTGGTGCCAGCCCGTTCATGCATCTGATAATTATCAGTAATTGCCTGATTCTGCCTGACCCTTGTGTTGGGGCATGTCAGGTATACGGCTCTGATATTAGTTCAGTGTCGCTCACAATGAATTACCAGTGAAAACATGTTTGTGTTGGAAAAGGGGGAGGGCTGAGTTCCTAGGTATCCTACCTGGTAGGATGGGGAAAAGGTGTCACAAGGAAGGGGATACCGCGTCTCACCCTTCGGTGTCCCACTTCCACGCCCCGCAGACCCCCATCTAGGTGGTCCTCCCACAGTGGTCCACCCCCAGGAACTGGATCCAATAGCGATGGCGGTGTTCTGGCCACTTGGATGACAGATCCCAGGAACTAGCGGTTGAGACACCTTCAGGTTTCTCACAGTATGTATTTTTGTAATATGAACAGTTTCATATTGCTGCTTTGAAGTGCATTAGGGTATGGTCAACAGGTTATTTATTGTATTTATTTTGTTATGTGTTTGTTTATTGTGCTTTGGTAATGTTTATAACCTTTCACAACCTCATTCATTAACTCACAATTTATTTAAAACAAGATATCAAAACATAACAGTGTCAATTAAATTAAAGTGCATTCCATATATATGTGCCTAAAACCATCTATCTCAACATTGTTTCTACTTATGTCATTTATATTTTCCATAAGACATATTTCATAAATAAATCTTACTACATCCAGGCATAGAAATATGTGATATTCTGCCAACATTTTGTTCCAGAAGCTCTCTGATGAAATTGAAGTTGATGAATTGACAAAGTGATTGAAATAGTGTAGTCACCCAACATGCAACCTGGTACAGAATAGCACAAGGTGCTTTCGTGTCTCCACTGTTCCAGGCAATCTGCAAAATCAGCATATGCAAGTATCACATTTTAAACCATTTATTTGTCCATCCGATCCTGAATCTCGTGTATGATGTTCTAAATTTGCTACCTGGGAATTGTATCATGTAGTTGGGCAAAGCTCCCCACCTTTTTTCTAAAAATGAATTATAATTTGTTGTTAGACTATGGGTGATTAGCAAATCCCATTCCCATAGTATTTTGTGTTTTGTTTTCACTGGATTGTCCAGAAGAGAACACTGATTTAGACTGAGATAATTCTGAGTACCTTTACATCTTTGTTTGAAGTTATTTGGCTCTTATTTTGTAGTATTTGGTTTAAATCCAGATATAGATTGTTACTCGATGGTGCCAATATTTTAGATTAGGTCAGTAATGATTGCTATTGCAGATATGTCTGTAATGAAATTGGGCCCAATTCATATTAAATAATGGATACTGGAACCCCAGTGGGAAGTAACAATATTTTCCTCTATATAAAACCCTCTATAATATTTAACAATGACAATAGTATGTTCAGAATTCCATCCATGCCATTTAGCAAGCTTGGAATCACCTTATGCTTATACCATTTTATAAGGGGATATATGTGAATCTCACATATTTGTTCTGAATCTTCTTCATTTGTGAGGTAAGCATTGACATCCTCAATCTCAAAGGCTCCTCAACAGCTGTTATGTTTGGTCTTTTATGAAGAGGAAACCCTGAGTACATTAGATGTTCCATTAATTCCAATGATACTCCATCCCGCACACACGCCTGCATCTCCGCAGCATCAAACAACACAGCCTAACTTTTCAAAGTCTGTAAGGAACTGGCCAATCCACAGCAGCCACTTCTTCTGTCACACCCACCCAGGACTTTTGCTCGGCCCTGGCTGAACTTTTCATTACTAAAACCGAAAACATCCTTTCCTCCCTCTCTTCCACACCACAGCATACACCAACATTGCAGCCTCCCTTGGCCCCCGCTCCACTCACCCTCTCTTCTCTCTCCCTATCACTCGCGATGAGGTCACCATTCAATTCTGGTCTATGAAGGCCTCATCCAAACAGGTGGACCCATGCCCCTTTAAGACCTTTAAGGACAATATTGACTCCCTCGTCCCAGCCTTATCTGATCTCTGCAATTTCTCCTTTTCCACTTCAGTTTTCCTAACTGCCCTTAAGTACTCCCTTGTGCACCCTCTGCTCAAGAAACCCTCTGCCGACCCCTCCATTCTGGCAAACTACCACCCTATCTCTATCACTCCTTTTCTGGGCAAACTCCTGGAGAAGTTGGCTATCTCTCACCTTACCCTCGACACAGAATCTATTGGTAGCTTCAATGACTATCAGTCTGGCTTTAGATCATCCAGAGGCACAGGAACTGCTCTTCTGAACAACCATGAAGACCTGCTCTCAAATTTTGACACTCCCTCTATCCTCATTTTTCTCGACCTCTCCTCTGCCTTTGACATTCTTAACTACAATATCCTGATCGCACACCTCTGTGACACCCTGGAAATGACAGGTCAGGCTCTGGCGTGTTTAACCTCCTTTCTCTCCGAACCACCCATCTCAAGTGGATCTCAGTGCCTTTCTCTCGACTATTAGTCTCTCAACCTGTGGTGTTCCGCAGGGATATAACCTATGCCCCTGGTTCTTCAATGTCTATATGTCTGCCCTGTCACGTGTGATCTCCACTTTCTCCTCTAACTTCCAGTGTTACGCGGATAACATGCAACTATCTTTCAGGATACCCTCAGCCACCTCCTCCTCCTCGCTCATATCTGACTGTCTGTCCGCTATGCAGTCATGGTGTGCTGCAAACAACCTCTGCCTCAATGCCAGTGAGACTGAGATTGTTCGCATTGGGACCACTGCACCTGCTTTCTCACTTTCACTCTGGCCAGCCTCCCTTGGCCCTGCACCTGCACCCACCTGCGAGGCTAAAATCCTTGGGGTCATCTTCGACTCCACTCTCTCCTTCTCCTCTCACATCTCAGACATCTCTAAAAAGTCTAACTATCAGCTACACCTCCTCAGAGGTACTCTACCTTTTATCACTTTCCCCCAGTGGCATACTGTCTCCAGAGCCCTGGTCTGCTCTAGGCTGGACTACTGAAATAGCCTCTTCCTTAACCTTCCTTTTTCTGCTTTGCGCCCTCTGCAACTCATCTAGAAAAGAACAAGAGAATTACCCTTGACCTCAAACCCAGGCACCATATATCTCAGGCGCTGTAATCCCTTCACTGGCTCGCTGTGGCTGTAAGGATCAAGTTCAAGACCCTTTGCATTGTCCACAATGCTTTCTGGGGCTTCAGACTTACCTACCTGCAACTTTGCCTACCTAAATACTGTCCCTCACGGGCCCTCCGCTCATCTACCTCCAACCTTCAGCGAATTAGCCGTTTCTCCAAGCAGAGATTTGGAGGGAGAGCCTTATCCTCAGCAGGTGTCTCCCTCTGGAATACCCTCCCTGCTGCCCTCTGTCTTGAGCCTGGTCTTCTTAATTTTCAGAAATCCTCAACACCTTCCTCTTCTCCTTCTTCTCACTCCCTCTCCCGTGCTAACCTAGCTCTTTGTTCCTTTCCCTCTTCCCCTCTTCTTCTTTACAGCTTTCTGACTGGCTGCCTGGTGTACCTCAGAGTCTCACAGGTGCCAGGCACCACCACCAATCCTCTCCCACATATGCCTCATGGCCCCACTCCCACCACCTTCACTGCACTTCAGAAAAATGCAAGAGAGTGGCACTTTCTGCACTTACCCCAGGTTCCGCCGATTGGGTGCAGTTGGACCTCTCCCCCTCCCTGGGACCGTTCTGTGCACTTGTACAATCCGAATGCACCATGCCAGAACATCGTTTGTCTGGTATCTCTTGCCTTCACCCCTCAATTGCACTGAAAAAACTGCAGAATCGATGTCAGGACTATTTGCTGTGCCTCAACCGTTAATATATTATACGCACTACTTTGCCTGTGCAGACTATTATCGTCTCAGAATTTCAAGGGCTCTGAGCGACTCATGTTTCTCCCCCATGTTCCCACCCTGCTCGAGTGCTTTAAAACACTTGCCTGTGTATAGGAGCATTATAAATAAACAATACCATACCATACCATACCAATGCTAAGTAAATACTCTTCTTTTCATCTTCAAAGTGAATAACATTATTCTGGATTTGAAAGTATGTGCCACCACATCATGATAAGATAAGAAGTTACACAATGTATTTAAGGATCGCTGTAGGCTGATTGGGGTGGATCCTAAAATGATTAAATCATCTGCGTATGCTAACCAATGCAACTGGTGATGACCAATCCTTGGAGGACAAAAATGGGCACCCAAATCCAAGATATAAAGTAAAGATATGGTGGGGGTGAGAACACAACCTTGTCTAAGCCCTAAATATGTTCTAATGTTGTTGGAAAGTAAACCATATTTGTTTAATCTCACTTGTATGTAATTTTCATTTTGTAACATCACCAATATTGTTAGTAGACCCATGGGAAATCCGCATGATTGCAGTTTTTTCCACAACAAAGCTCTATTGACAAAGCCAAAAGCATTATTTAGATCAATAGAACAAAATACATTGGGGAGATATTCATTTTACAAACTTGAGTTTGCAATCTTGATAGCATCATCCATTTAAAGAGGTACCCATATTATGTTGAAAACCAGTTTGGCATTTTTTTTTAGCCAAGTCACTTAAGTCACAAACATTTTGCTTGTAGAATCCATTAGAGCAATTGGCCTATAATTCTTGAAGGATGTTCATTCACCGTTTTTATAGATTGGGATTATAATGGATTATGTCCACAAAATATCTATTTTATGTACTGCCATTGTGTTCTTAAACAGGTTCAATAAATGTTTTCCCCACAATTCTGGTTGCTCTTTAAGAACTAGAATAGAAATACCACCAGCGACCTTTGCTGTAAATGGTCTGGCCTTCTTTATCAGCATAATTATATCCTCTTCTTGAATATAGTGGTACCATTGTTTAGAGATTGACATTTGAAAGTGTGTGTGCTTGTTATTGGAATTTGCATAATTTTTCATAATTCATAAAATTTCTCCATCACAATTGCAAACATGGGATTCAAGTGAATGTCAACTTGAGAGGTTGATTCCTCTTTTACCATCCACCAAAAAGGGGCCCTGGTTCAATTATCATAGCACTGTGAGCATTTGCTCATCTTGCTTTTGATCCGCTGATCGTTTATCAAAGCCAATGTCTGTACTTCATACATTGCTTACTTCAAACAAGTGCTCAATAGTCAAAGGTTGCTTCATCCAGGGACCATAACATTCTATGCAGCACTCGTTTTTAAGTTGGATTGCTATATCAAAAGCATTTTCATGAAATTTTGTTAGATATGTAAATTTAACCGGAACCTGGGGACATCCATTAGGTAATGCAAAACATGGGAATAATTTGCTTGACTAATGATTTCAGAGTCATCGGATGGAGAATTATGTGCTAACCTTCCAAGTCTCCAGTTAAACCCCTGAATTGTTGACATAGTTCAGTTTATTCTATTTTTATGGCTATTTAATATCAAAATGGTACTATTTGAGTTCAGGTAAGTGAGCAGGTTCTTCCACAGTAGAAGCATTATTAAGACTGAATGATTACTTTTTTTTCCATTTTGATTACACTGAAATGATGGCATTTGGCAAAACATTATTTGATGTATATATGTAATCTAAAGTAGATTGTGCACTACTTTGATGCCACGTTGACTGTCTTGGAATGTCAACTTTGACATTACCAGTTATCTTTCTTAGGTTTCAATTTGCCATCAATTCTGCCCAGTGAGCTCCCCGTGGAATGGAACCCACATTCTTATTCTGCGCAAGTCATTGTAGGCGCACAACATGGTCACTATAGTCTCTGCATTCAAATGTTCAATCCCCTTTTGTGATCAAGTTTGACATAGAGACATTTGAATGACTGCTAAGTAACAAGTTGTTCATTACCTCAAACAAAGCTGTCTCTTACAGCTTTACATTCTGTAATCCATTACACTCTGAGCAAGGCAAAAAGCGTGAGGAAGCAGCAATTCCGAGATGGCAGTTTAAACGAAGGAGAAAAGCGATGAGATCAGAGAGGACAACTAGGAGGGAATTACCCTTGCTCTTTTCAACACAGAACCACAACTTTCACGAAGACTCAAGGACAAGAAACACAAGACTGGGAATTGCAGCTGACAAATGGTGTAGTGGGTGTCAAAGGTACACGGGGCCTCCTGCATTGATAGCCGAGGCAGGGAGAAGTGATTGCCACAGTGGTACTGTCCTTGACTCCAACAGCAAAGCAACGCCAATGAGTTCAGCAGAGCCAGTGAGTTGGAAAAACTGATAGCAGACCGGACTGTGTTGTGCTCAAGGTTGCAAGCGGCAACATTGTAGGAAGAAAGAGAACGTGTATATAATTGAACTTTGTAAAACCAAAATAGGTACCAGATACAGAGTGCTCTGGTACCACGTGGATGCTCATTCAAAGATCTCTGTCTGGTGCCCCTCACATCCGAGCGGTGAAGAATTATTGAATTGTGAAATTGAAGTAGTCCTGCAACCAGTCATGTTGAATCCTGTGCACATTCGAAGGTCTTCAATTGTCTGTAAACTGAAATTGGTTTGAGCCTGGCTGAGTGGGACTAATTGTAGAAAAGGGGTCTGAACCCGGAAGAGGAGGATCCTGGGTGAACAGAAAAAACCCGAGAAGATTTTGGTGGCAAATGTGAACCTGACTGAGGGATGCCTAACACACCTGAGAAGATATTGCTGTGGCAAACGTGAACCCGACTGCGGGATGCCTGCAAACTACGCTGAACAGTAACACACCCAATAAGATTTTTGTGGCAAATGCGAACCCGACTGAGGGATGCCTACAAATTGAAGCTGGTCTGAACCCGACTGAGGGGGGCTAATGGTGAAATCAGGATCGGAGCCCAGCTTAGGCTGATCCATGGTGAAGAGTAAATCGCTTGACTTGAACATTGAGAAAGGAACTTTTCTTTTTTTGTTTATGGTACATCAGACTTTGCACAAAAGAGACTTGAGATCAAAAGGCCCTGATGTTGGTGAAAGGAACGGTGACCTTGTGCCAGAGAAGCCCAGGAGTATGCTGTGCTTGAGTGACCCGAATCGTCCCTTGCTAAAAATGTGGGGAAAGGAGGTCAACACTCTAAACATCCTGACTTATCATTTTGTGAACACTTCTTTCTTTTTGTGAACATTATCCCAAACTATTTTAAGGATTGGCATATGTTTATTTTTAGCATATGCCATTTTTATTTGACTAGCCTCCACTAGAACTGTATTATTATTATTTGATGGTCGTAGCTTGCTCCGATCTTAGATTTAGGTTTAGATAAGGGTTTTTCACACCCCTGATAAAGTTCAATAAAGAACCTTGAACTGTGATCACTTGTGTCTGTCTTACTTTGATACCATGCCCTCCTTACACTACTCAAAATTAAATGAAAAAATTAATAAATATAGAAAGAGCACATAGTCAGGTTGCTTTCTTGTTGGATTCCTCCATGAGCTATCCCACTAAATACCCCACATTCCCAAGGCTACAAACAGCTTCATCTCTGAACCATGCGATTAAGAGGAAAGGGGAAATGGCACCACCACTGGATCCTATGTTGATATAATCATTATTAGTGGCAAGGAAATAATGCAAATCATTATGTATTAAAGTATGAATCTAAACAAAACCCTATTCTTGCTTTAACAAAATGCCACCCAGTATAAACAACCTTTACAGGCTGCCAATGTAATAAAAATCGGACACCAATCACGAATAAAAATAATTCAGTAGCAGGATAAATCACATTACAAACATAAAGGATCTGATAAGAAAGGGGGGCATTGTTGTCCTGTACCTTAGAATTAAAACCAAAGGACCATGAAAAGGAAAGGAGCATGAGGCCACAACATCAGAGAATGAGGGGAGTAACCTGATGGAACAGAAAGTATTGCAAGGTAATACATAATGAATGTGCATACATTTTGAAAGAAAAACTCAAGGTAAATGGGATGTGCTATCATGCTTGCTGCATTGTTCGAATGCATCCCACAGTGTAAACGGCCATCATATTGGATGATTAGACCATCTTGCCATAGAATCCTTGATTTCTGAGAAGGAGATCCCAATAATCGTTTTCAACTTTTCTATAACCCACCCTGTTTCCACTTTTCCTAGAGATTCCAAGTTGGTGCTGAATTTCTTAGTCTTGCTTTACCTGAGTATTTGTAATTATCATGTTGATTATGTCTACCCTGTCTTCAGTCCAGCACAACAAATTAGTGAGGGTAAAGTACCAACCTCAAGGAAGGTTGAATGTGGGTCGTTATTTAGAATATATATTTTTTTTTGTTCCCCTTACCTTAGATTCTTGGTGATCAGGCCCTGTAAGACAGAATCATTAATCATCTCAACCAAGTAAGAAGATAGGATGGTAAGTTGATTCTTGACCAATGCCTGGGAGCGATTGAAGAAAGCTCAGCGTTAACAACGATGACAAAGGCACATCTGTTCTAGATTCTTCTAGGTACCTCTATCGTGTGATTAGAGGCAACACGAAGTTATTCCCCAGACTACCGAGGTCAGCTTCCCAGACATTAATGATCTTAGTTTAAAAAAGGATTTGATAGTCTCTTAGTGTTGGTGGGGGAAGTGAGGTATTGCCGGCTTAAGCTTCTCTCTCTTCTAGTAGACTTTAAATGGCTTTCTGTCCTCTTTTTCCACATGCCTCATTGGATAAACACAATGGGCTTAATTTTCACTGAAAATGTTTTCTGATACCATCTCACATTTGATTTACCTTTGAATTGTTTGGTTGAGTCCAAGACATTCTTCCAATATAGTCCAGAGTTCATACCCTTATCCCCATCATGACTAGTTATGGGTTGAGCCACTGGTTGGTGTATTATTATCAAGTTTCAAGTTTTTATGGCACACAAATCTACTTTTAGATTTTAATGTAATTAGGTCACATAGGGAGGAACATGTATGGGGAATGTTTCTCAACAGATAATGTCCTGCTGAGATTATAAGCAAGGAAACCAAACAATTTCTAGTTTACACAAGACCTTTAGAAACAACATACCAGTCACACAATGTATCTTAATCTGAATTGTCGTTGTTATTATTATTATTCATATTATTATTATTCATATTATTCTTATTATTATTATTATTATTATTATTATCATTGTATTTATTGAGCATGGACCTTGCTTCGAGACGCAATACAGAGGTTTTCAGAGCTGTATATCAATACAACTGGATAATGGAGCGCTTTTCAGAGGAAACAACAGAACCAATATAAAGCTTGGGTAGGTGACAGAGGGGAACAGAGAAGGGGTACAGCAGTACAAGGTAGCCAAGAGGAGAGGAATGGATGCTGTCTCGCGAGTCAGGTGGCACGGGGGGATAAAATGGCCTAAGTGTTGAGGAGAAACTCCTTGAAGAGGCATGTCTTGAGTTCTATTCTGAATTGTAGGAAGGTGGTGGCGAATCTGATGCTGATGGGGAGGAGGTTCCATGGTCTTGGTCGTAGGTAGAGAATGCTTGTTTTCTGGTGATTTCTTTTTGAAGCAGCAGATTTGAAGTCTGCACGTGTCCTGGCTTCTGGTGGTGTGCTGTCTGCCGGAGATGCAGAGTTTTTCTGCGAGGTAGCTGGGTGACTTGAGAGTGACTGCCTTACACATGATGCAGCAAGACTTGAAAGTGATTTGTGCACGTAGTGGGAGCCAGTGAAGGTCGATGATGGCCGGGGTGATGTGGTTGGATCTGAGTGGAATCTTGATGCAGTGTGCAGCTCTATGTAGAGGCCACTTCTCCGGGGCACAAGAGAGGATGACAGGAGGCCTTCATGGAGGGCATCGTCAGAATTGAGAATTCATTGTGAATGTGTAATTGTTAATTGTCAGACCTCAGTGGAAAGTTCTCCTTGAGTAGAATTCAGGAGAATATTAGTATGATGGCTGGATTCCATGAAAGGAATGTGGAGGTCTTGAAGTCTCATTATAATCCAAAACATGGAACTCCAAAGACAAACTGTATTTCACCATCATAATTCTGCATCTGGTCTATCTAAATGCATGATGAAATTGGAAATCTTCATCGGACACAATTTTCTAATCCATAAGGTGAAATAAGAAGCCTTGGGAACCGCATGTCAATTCTATCTAAGATACTAAAAACCTGAAATATTACTTTTAGTCTACAATAAATCCATTAGATGTGAAAATGACCACACTTTCCCTCAGTAAAACAGTGTTGCACAATGAATTGCGCTTCCCTTTGACACGCGTTATTGGCATCTTTTATCTCCGAGAGAAAGATAGAAATGAACATGCTTAATTGCTAAGGAATCATGTGTAGCACCATGAAATATGGTTTGACATATGTCTTAGTAGATTAGTTTGAATGCAAAACAATCAGAACATGATTACATTTTTAAGCATTTGAACAGTAAACTTGTGTCAAAATGACTTGTGTCACTATTATTCCATGAATACATTGCATACAAATGTACAATTTGAATTCCAAAATACTCTCCTTATATTCACAAAATGTAATATGTACCTCCACAATCTCTGTCTGCTTTTTCTTGTTTTCAAGGATGAAAGTTACCTATTAAAAGTGAGGGCGGTCTCAGACAGTTATTGTAGGCTAAAATCAGCTCACGACTGTCGGGTCATTACATACTATGCCTGCCCAGATTGATGTTCAGAAAAACATCTTTCTAAACATAAGACTACTTGTTCCAGTAAGGCACTATATCTGGAAGCACCAATTCACTAACAGGAAATTGGGACTTCTTACAGCTTTTGCCCTTTCATTAAGCAAAATCCAATTAATTCAGTACCAAATAAAGTGGCCACACATGAGTATCGCTAGCTTCCTCCTTTGGACATCCAGCACTAATTTCTATGGACCAAGAATTAGATTAAACATTGACTGTCCCACTCAAAGTTCCTTCTTGGTGAATTGAGGTGCCTCAGGGCTACCCACAGTGACCAAGGTATGCCCAGTGTTCAGGAATGTGTACTCTTAACAAAGACCAGATCTTTATCATATAGCTGCATAGGATAAAAAAAACTGTTTGGACTAGCCCTCTTTATTGGCATGCTTGGTGTGTGTTGCTATGATAAATGTGATCTGGGGATATTTAAAAAAAAGACTAGGGCTGGACTATCTTGTTTGTTGTTTCTAGTCCGCAGAGGAAGACATGTCCAAGGAATGATGGCTCTGTGCCCCAGGAAGGTGATTTCTTCTTTGTTTCCATAATGAAGGCAGGTTTTTAATTAATTGACATGGTTGGTTATTACTTGGTGTGTCCATCCAGTGGTTGGAATTTGAATCAGTAATATAAGATTTGTTACCACAGATCTCAGGGGAGTTCCACTAGTATTGTAATTTTGCCACAGACCATTGTTTCACATACTTCTGAGCAGAAAAAAGATTAGTTCAGAATAGTAAATTCTAACGTGGACAGCTGCTCAAAGCAATGTTAATTAATTCATATATTTCAGAGTATGGTGCCTAATGATTTTATTTGTAAATAGAACAGGAGTGGTGTCTGTGAATCATATCACAGTAGCAACTAGGATATTGCCATACCACTGACTTAAAGATTTTCCAGGATTATGAAGGCATGGGTAATTGCTAGTTGGTCAATGACTAGGCAATATTGAGAATTCTCTGTTTGAAATTGGTTAAGATAACCACATGAACCATTGACCTTGCTGCAAACAAATTATGGAAGTTGTTGAGTGTGAGAAACCAAAGGGTGTCTCACTTGCTAGTCCCCGGGGACCTTTCTATCAGGTGGCCAGGGCACGGCCATCGCATTTGGATAAAGAACCTGGGGGTGGACCAATGCAGGAGTATCACCTGGTTGAGGGATGGGGCAACCGATGGGGAGACGCAGTATCCCCCTTTCCCGTTCCCATACCCATCCTATTATATAGGATTCTCAAGCATCCAAACTCCGCCCCACCCCTTTCTACACAAACACTGGGCCAAGAAAGAGGGTGACTAAGAATAAAGAGGCTAACACATATCTCATTGAACATGTCCAGTTAATCAGGTCAGACAAAGTAAGGCACTTGACCTTAATCACATACATCTGATACCCATTAGCTCCCACCACACGGATAAAAGGCGGAACATAGAGACACACTATGAGCAAGGTGGAACACGAGAAGGAGCAGAACTTCCGGGGCGAAGTTGAAACCACTGAAGCAGAATGACCAATGGAGGGACTAGAGCGAAGGGTAGGGAAACCCTGAAGATACCTCCAGGAGGTTGTTACCTCCAGGAAAATGTGAAGGATACATGACGAAAGCCAAATCCCAGACAAGAAGAAGCAAGCAATGTGTTTCAAGGACACCAGTGACCCTCCCGGGTGAACCACAGAGCTGGGGAGGTGAGACCACACCTGTGGTATCAACCTTGATTCGTAAATCAAAGCCGCAGAGAAAAGAAAGGAATGCATACGACCAGTGAGTTAGCAAAATACATGAAAGACTGGTTTGTATGAAGGAAAGATTAAAGCTGCAACAGTGTATCTCATAATTGGACGTTGTGCATGTGCTAATAAGACTTGAGAGAAAGCAAACCAGTAGTGAACTTTAAAGTTGCTGATAACTGTGAAGCCAGTGATACAGAGGAGCAGAGCACTCCAGCGAAAGGAAATCGCCCACCCGAAATTCTCTGCAAAATGTTTGATGTCTTGTTATAAAGCGACAAAGCGAACAAACTCTAAAATGTGCAATGGTCAACATTGACCCCGACAAAAGGGGAATTTAAAATGTGAATGCTTTAAGAGAAAGATTTCTTTGAACTTGTTGTGCTTGTGGTATAGAACTACAAAGACCACGAGACACTGGGCCAAATAACATAAGGGAGAGCTGAAGTGAAAGTATAGTGGTCCTGCCGAAGTCTACGGTAAAAGTCTTGCACATTCGAATGTCTTCGACATCATTTAAAGGTCCGAGCCTGACCAAGGGAGACATGGAATATGAAATAAGTTATGGTAATGGGACCCTTGTCAAATGTAGATGAAGATTGGGGAAGGGAACCCCTGCAAGTTCTTTGATTGCGAGATTCGAGCCCAACTGAGGGAGACCTAAGTGAACTTTTGTTGAACTGTGATAGAACTGTTGTTGAACTGGAAATAAGAGACTTTAACGTGGAAGGCCAAGTGGACCTCAACCCATGTTTTGAACTGCTTTATTTTGATAACCTGAGCCAGGTGCGTCATCCTGTTTACGGGGACCGCCTTACTCCGTGGTGTCCAACATGCGGAGGAGAGCTTATTCAGCCACCTTAATCCATTATGGTATAACACTGACTTTCCTTTGCGTACACTTTCCCCATTACACACTCTTTGTATAAGAGATAGGACAGGCATGTTGCCTTTGTGGTATATGGTTCACTTTTACCATATTGATATTTCTTGAGTGTTAAGGGAATTGTGGGTGCGATAATGTATGCACATGAGATGGTAGATGCTTTTCTGGTTGTTGTTCCAAGAGATGTGTGTTGGATGTGAGGCAAGCTCAGTTGCTTACTCACACACTATTGATTATTTAGTGGGTTGAGTGTGAGCATTTGTCGGGGATGTGGATGCAAGCTGTTAGGCAGAATTATATGCAGTACCCTTTGAGAACACCACACACAATTAGGACTACAAGTGACAGTACAAATTCACCTCTACTTGTACTACACAGTAAAGTAGTAGAGATGGCTGAGCAGCCAGACTTATCTCAAGAGTAAAGTGAGCAGTATCAATGGTTACACAGAAGACAACAATTACTATGATTCAAACAAACACTCACTCAAGTTTTCTGAGTAAAAGAATATATATTTATTTACACATCAGTTATAAAACATTTCACTATTATCAAGCAGTTGAAAAACCACGTTTCTAATACACTACGCCGCACCCAATAGATTCTGGACAATTTAGGCTCAAAATGAAGTGTGAGCAAAATGGCACCCCAGTAATTTAAAAGGGAGGGAAAGACAAAGTTAGACAGAAGTTGAGCAGCACCAACAAGTCAGTAAGCAGGGCAATTTAGAAAAAGTAACTACAGTGAGGAAATCAAATCAAGGGGCCTGGCCCAAGTCTATGGACCAAAGTCTTTGCAGAGGATCACACAGTTCAGGGTAGTTCGCGGTTAAGTCTTTGCCAAGAGTTCAGAACTAAGTTGGTTGGATGAAAAGTTACTTTAAAGAATAGAGAAGGACAAGCCCTCGGATTGGCGAAATATTTCACACACTTTCACTGCGGCTGGACGAAACGAACAACCGGGTTAGCACAGTACCTTTAAAGCAGAAGAATGTTGCAGCTGAGGTAGACGTTCCTGGCAGGTCCTGCAGGCTCACGGTTCCTGGAGCGACTGTCGTACTGACAAGAAGGAGGAAGACTGGAGGGTCCTGCACTGCCCAGGGAAGAAACCAGCAGCGGGGCAAAACGACGAATAAAAGGTGCACTCCTTAAAACCCAAGCCGGGTCCGATCCTCCTGGCTATCCAGTTCACTGTAGCTGTGCACACCAAATTCCACCAGAGGAGGGAGGCCTTGCTTGCAGTTTGGCGAACTGGTTGTTCCCACCAGCTCAAGGGGAGAAGATTTCTTGCAGATCTTCGCTGTCGTCGAAGTTTGGAGATTTGGACCCGCAGCAAGGCTTCACCAGGAGGTCTGTCATCGTAGGGGTCCTCTTCTGTCAGCTTCTCTTCAGTTCTCTGAATCCAGTGGCGACTCTGCCTTCTCAGTCCCAGAGACCTGCTATTTATGCAGTTTTCCTCCATTCACACAGCCTCCCTGTCAATCACAGAGCAGGGTGGCTGTCCTGGTGGAACAGTCACCCAGCCAATCAAACAAAAGGGATAGCTATTAACCTTTTCCAGTACTCTATGTTATATAGTTTGTACTGGGTCTGTGGTTTTAAAAAGACTAATAAAGTCAATGGCAACTTTACATGTTTTGGGAGACAGTAGTCAGTCCCAGAAAATGGAGTCTGACTTGGGAAGTCTAAAAAGACAACCCTGTGTCACTGCACGGAATGTGCTGTATAACACACAGTAAAAAGATGATGCCTATGGAGTAGGTGAGGCTCCACAGTCTATGAACACAAAAATGTTAAACATGTTAAACACGCACAGCAAAACACATGTTAGAGTGGGAAAAAAGGCTCACACTCTTACCAGGTGAAAAAAAATAATCCTAAAAATCCAGCAAAGCTGCTGAGGGACTCAGTAGGTAAGGGAAATTAACCATTTTGGAGAATTCTCCCTAACAAGCAGGATAGTATGGTTGACCGCATCGAAGGCAGACGAGAGATCAAGTAGGATGAGGAAAGAAGGGATATTAGAGCCAAGGTTGGAGAGAAGATCTTCATGGATGTTCAGGAGAGTAATTTCCATGCTTCTGGGAGCTCTTAATCCAGATTGATGGTCTTGGAGACAACCAACAAAATCAGAGTGAAGGTTAAGCTGCGAGATGGCTAGCTTTTCAATGCATTTGCCCAGAATGGGGGTGATGGAGATTGAGCGATAGTTAGCCGGGCAGGAAGGGTGGTCTTTGGGTTTTTTGCAAAGAGGGTGCACAAGAGAGTGCTTCAAGGGGGAAGGGAAAACTCTGAGGCAAGGGAGAGGTTGCAGAAATCAGCCAGGGCAGGAGCTAGGGTATCAATATGGTCCTTGATGGTTTTGGAAGAGCAAGGAAAACCCTATTTTGATGAGGCTTTCATAGATCGAACTTGTCTAGAGACCTTGGCAGGGGAGAAAAGAGGAAAGGATGAGAAGGAAGGCGGGGGTGTGGTGGTAGGAGCACTAGAGTTCACAGAAGGGAGAGGGGGGAGAGTTGGAGGGTATGAGAGAGTGGACAGGATATCCTGGGTTTTAGAGATGAAGTGAGAGGCAAGGGCCGTGCAAAGGGCATGGGAAGCGACAGGAGCAGTAGAGACTGCAGCAGGGTTGGTCAGCTCCTTGCAGATTTTAAAGAGTTCAGCCGAGTTGTTAGATGCAGAGACACAGGCTTGGATGTGGGATTTCTTCTTAGTGTGGACACAGAGTCGGTATTGCCTTTGGAGCAGGCGACAAGCCAGTTTGTCAGAGGATGAACAAGAGGCTCTCCATTTCCTCTCAGCCCCCTACACTTACGTTTAAGTGAAGCAAGGTCAGAGAGGTCAGAGTCATTCCAGGAATTGCATTTGTCTCTGGGCTTCAAGTGGATCCTCATGACAGGGGCAAGAGCATCAACAGCAACTGAGATAGAGGGGTAGAGCAAAGACAGGGCTGTGTCAGGATGCAAGTCAGCCAGAGGTGGAGAGGGGAGAGAAGGTGGAGGTGAACGCTTCAACTGACACATGCTTCATGGGATGGATGTCCGAGAAGGTAGGTGGCAGTGTTGTGGTAGGCTTGGCCTGTGGGGAAGAGAGCAAGAGATGAGAGAAGAGGAGGGAGTGATTGCTCCAGGAGAGAGGAATGGTCAGAGCGATGGAGAGAGGGAGGCCAGAGGATATCAAGACATCAAGTGTGTGTCCTGCAGAGTGGTTCAGGCCAGAGGGGAGGATAGAAAGGGAGAGGGAATGCACATAGGTCATCAAAGAGCACAGACGAGGAACAGGGAGAGTTGAGATGGATATTGAGGTCGCCCAGGAGGAGGACTGAGTGGTTGAGGCCAGGAGGGAGGAGAAGAGGTCTGCTGATTCAGAGAGAAATGAGGTGATCTTGCCAGAGGGCCGGTAGAGAGTAGCAACAGTAAGGGAGTGGCTAGGAGAGAGAGAGCCTGCAGACAAGGCATTCAAATGAGGAGTAAGTCTGCGTGGGAATGATAGAGGCAGGAATCCACTCAGGAAAGATCAGGAAAGATCAGGGCTACACCGCCTCCGGGCTGGGTTGCTCTGGGCATGGAGTAGATCTTGTAGCCATCAGTGAGGAGAGTGTCAAAACTTGTGACAGAGCTGGCCGTGAACCATGTCACGGTAAAACCGAGGACATCAAGGTCAAGTTCTTCCAAGAGGTGGCAGATGTTGGAGGAGTGACAACAGAGCGAGAATTGAGAGTGGCAAGATGAAGAAGGTTTCCAGCCTTAAAGAGCTTCCGTGGAGGGGTACAAATCAGAGGTATGCACAGCGGAGGTGAGGAGAGAGCCCAAGGTGGGGCAGAAGAGGAGGGAAGAGGGGGCAAGGAAGCCAAGGGAGGGGAAGATGGGACAGCAGGAGATGAAAGGAAGTTGATGAGCACGGGGAACAAACATACTTTATTGCTGGTTATTGATGGGAAGCTGCAACATTGAGTGCTGATGAGCAGCCTTAGAAGGAGGAATAAGATGCACCATCACTCTTCCCTCCTGCAGGGTGTGATTCAATAAAGATAGGAATATTGTAGTGATGTGGAGGAGTCTGGCATCACAGGGTGACTACTCATGAGAGTGGCAGCAGTTGACAGAAGAGCTGAATAATGTTATAATTACTATTATTATTAGTAGTAGTAGTAGAAGTATTAGTAGCATTATTATTATTATTATTATTATTATTATTATTATTATTATTATTATTATTATTATTATTATTATTTTTAATAGTAGTAGTAGTAGTATGATATTTCTTGAACACTGACCTAGCTTTGAGAATCAATGAAGCACGTTACAATCATAGGGGGAATAATAAGGTTAGGGAAAATAGAAACAAGGGAGTGGGGCTCTAACAGGGGAGGCAGGGTAATAGTCAGCACAGGATTTACAATTAACCAGGGCAGGAAACAGAGGCGTCAGATTGCACAGGCTCAGGTAAGGTGCATGGACCTACGTGTTAGGGAGGAGCTATTCCTTAAAGAGTAGGATCTTGAGATCCTTCCTGAACTGTAGAAGCAAGGGGATGAGTCAGATGTTGATGGGGAGGAGGTTCCAGAGTCTTGGGACATAGACCGAAAAGGTCTGTCTTCTCAGGGTAGATGCCGGGAAGGCCTTCCAAAACAGCATTGCCACCATCAAGGTCAGAGAAGTATATGGCTTGGATAGCAAACATGAAGTTGTTTTCTGAGATCAAGGGCTTGGTTTTTCACAGGAGAGAAAGTAGGTACCAAACTATTTGTGTCTTCCTTGCTATGCACTGTTTGAAGGAGAGGTGTCTGTTGATGTTGAACACAAGGGGCTTGGCACACTTGACCAGCTGGGATGTGAAATCCGCGAGGGCCATAGCAGAGAGCCAGTTCTGGATGTATAGGTGTTTGGCTTTGTTGGTCAACAGTAGGAATTCAGTCTTGGAGGGGTTGAGCTACAGGTAAGCACTAGCCATCAATGAGTGGATCAATGAGAAACAGGCCTATCGCCTGTGGATGTCTTCGATGGAGGACATCTCTAGGTAGAGCTGCGTGTCATCTCCATATTGGTGAATGAGGATGTTGTAAAAGCAAGAAGGTCCAAGCCTCACTCTTTTGTGACTGGAAACTTCCCATCCCCATTGAGCACTCTCATGTGAACCCCCTTCTTAAGAAGCCTTTTGCTGATCCTTCGTCTACGGCGAACTATCGCCTGATCTCCAGCACTCCTTTCCCTTGCAAACACCTGGAAAATGTGTCGATCGCTGAGCTGATTCTACATACTGAATATGTTGGTTGTCTCCATGAACACCGATCTGGCTTCAGAGCAGCCATAAGCACAGGAACTGCTCTCTTGAACACCTGTGAAGACTTGCTCTCCAATATTGACGCTAACCTTCCTTCTGTCCTCATTCTCCTTGACCTATCCTTTGCTTTCAACATGGTCAACTAAGCCCTACTGCTCAATCATCTCTGAGAAAACCTGGGGGCTATCTCTGCTTAGGCCCTTGCCTGGTTGACCTCCTTTCTCACTGATCGACCCTCCCAGGTCCAACGTAGGTCTTTGCTCTCTTCTATCTCGCTCTCTACTTGTGGTATTCTCTACCCGGGCATTTAACCACTACCTGGCACCTCAGGCCCACTGCATCTCTACCTTCTGCTCTAACCTTCAGTGTTATGCTGATGACACCCAGCTCTCTTCCAGGCTCTACTGCTCCTTCTCACATACCAGAATGTCTGTCTGCTATTCAGGAATGGTGTGCGTCCAACAATCTCTGCCTTAATGCCAGTAAGACTGAGATCCTCCACATTGGGACTCCTGCTCCCTCCTTCCCAATCTCCCTCTGGCCGCCCAGCCTGGGCCCTCTACCTGCTATTTCCAGTGAGGCTATGAACCTTGGGTTCATTTTGACTCCACCCTCTCCTTCTCTCCTCCAACGTCTCTAAGAAGTCACACTATCAGCTGCACCTCCTCAGAGGTATTCTTTCTTTTCTCACTTTCCCCCAGAATCTCACTGTCTCCAGAGCCCTGGTCTAAATCTGCCTGCCTCTACTATTCAGCCTCTACAACTTATCCAGAACAGAACTGTGAGATGTGTCCTTGGCCACAAGCCCAGGGATCATATCTTTCCAGCCCTTAAATCGCTCCACTGACTCCCTGTGGATGTATGGAGCAAGTTCAAGACCCTCTGCATCATTCACAAGGCTTTCTAGGAAGGGGGACCACGCTACATCCAACTTTTTCTACCTAACCATCTTCCTTATCGAGCCCTCCGCTCATCCACCTAGAACTCTCTGAGGGTCAGAACCTTTTCCAGGCAGTGAGTGGGGGACAGACCTCTGTCCTCAGCTGGGGCCTCCATCTGGAACAGTCTCCTTGCCTCTCTCAAACTTGAGCAGGACCACCTAAGGTTCCGGAAGCAACTTAAGACCTCCGTTTTCGTTTCTGCTTTCTCTCTCTCTCTACCTTGCTGATGTCTGTGTCTGCTGTGCATACTATTTACCTGGCCACCCACTCAATTTACGGGACCAGGCTCCTGCACAACCGGTTGCCCTTGCACTGCCTCTGGGCCTCCCAACCACTTAAGGGACTGTATCTACAACCCTACAGTTGTCTGATTTGCTGCACTTATGAGCCACCTCCTGGCTGCACTTAACAGTTACTTTCACTCCTCCCTCCCCTGCCCAGTGGCACTTCTCCCCCATCACCCCCTGCGCTTGTGTGATCTGAATGACACAAGGCCCAGTAAGATCATTCTGTCCTCCCTTCCTTGTCTTGTCGGCCTAGAAACACTTGTGTACAGGTGCGTTATAAATGACTTATCATACCATATCATATAATATCATAATCGGATCCATGTAAAGATTGAATTTCACAGTGGAGAGGATGGATCCATGTGGGACTCCATAGGAGATGGGTAGAGTTGGTAATCTGGAGGAATCCATTTGTATAAACTGGTGGCAATCAGCAAGGTATGATTTGAAGCAGCTGAGCACGATCTTCCTGATCCCCACATGGCGATTTAGATTTTTGGTGAGTATCTGGTGGTCTACCTTGATGCTGAGAGGTCAAGGATAACCAGGTGGCAAGATTGGCCATCATCAAGGATTTTAAGGGCATCGTTGATATAATTGATGGTAGCTGTTTCTTTGCTGCTTCTTGGTCTAAAGCCAGATTGGTTTGACTGACTGAGGTTGTTGGCTTCGATGTGTTCGACAAGTTCTGTGGCTATTGCTTTCTCAAGGATCTTACCTAGGAAGGGTAGATTGGTGATGGGGCAGCAGTTGCTGAGGTCGTCAGGGTTCACTGTTGGTTTCTTGAGAAGCGGGATGATGTCTCCGGTCATGAGGATCAAGGGGAAGGTGCATAGAGTTAGGGAGCAGTTGATTGTTTTCAGATAAGGGAGGAGTGCTTCAGTGTGAAGTGTCTTGAGTACAGAGCCAGGGAGGATGTCATCCATATGTGATGTGGCCTTGAGGTATGCTACTATGGCAGTAAGCTTTTCCATAGTGAGTGTCTTGAAGTTGGCCCGGTGGTTGTGGTTTTGAGAGATGGAATGTGCAGTTTGCTCTCAGTTGTAGGGCTGGTGCATATGTTTTGGCAGATCATGCTGATCCTATTGATGAAGGAAGAGGCGATGGAGGTGGCTTTCTCGATGGAGTGTGGTTTCGGTGGGTTGGACAGAGGGTTGATGCAGTGCTTGATGGCTTTGAAGAGGGCTCTGCTTTCATTGTTTTCCTTGGCTGTGGTGTTTTCGTAATAGTTGACTTTGTCAGTGGTGATCAATTGTCTCAATGTAGCACAGAGTTCCTTGTTCGGGGTGAGGTCAGCTGCACTATTGGATTTTCGGCAAGTCTCCTGTTTTCTGATGGTTTGTTTGTTGTAGTTGAATTTTTTGAGTGTACCAGCACGCAGAATGTTTAGGGTTGTGTTGTTTCACTAGGGAATTGTGGTTGATGTTGGTGTTAAAGGAGTTGTTGAGTTTGTTAATATGAGGGTACAACTTCCTAAATGTAAGAGAAAATATAGGCTTAAGGACTGCTATTAACATAAGCGTTCTTGACAGTTCATTGAAATAGACCTGATCTTTACATCATTTGAACGAGTCATTGGACTGCCAAGTGGTCGACAGAATGAGCTAGCAGCAGAATTATTAAGCATTGCATCAAGAAGTAGGCATCTGAGTGTTTTAACATTATTTGAGTGTCTTTGCCATTTTGAATTAGATTCTGTCTCTGCCGAATTCTAGAGAGCCTTTGGACTGCTGAGTATGTGGCAGTATGGTCCGGGAGCACAAATATTAGCTATTGTTCTGAAAATTAGGCGTCTGTTACACGTTCTCCTGAAATCCTTCGCAAAGGAGTCGAGCACACTATGAAATCACAGTTTTGTCCTTGGCTTAAGCAGATAGTATGTGATAGCAACAAGGACATGCCTTAAAGTGGGAGAGCAGCAGGTGTGGGTAGTAGCATGGCATGCCAAGATATCTGGATGAACGGAAGAAAATAAATGTCCTTGTATTTAGTTTGCTGTTGAGTAGGGCAGATTGAATTCTTCATAATGACTGCACATGCTTAGGTAATCTGCAGTGGCATGCACATCTAAATATAACCTATTATTGTACTAACCAATCAGAATAGGACAATTTGCTAACCAAATAGAACAGGGCAAATGTATGCTGAATTAGGTTGTTTATAAGTAGGAGCCAATAGTATGATTAGAATGTAATTACAACTGATGTTCAGATTGTACCTAAATATATTCTAATTGTGTGTCTGTTTTGTCTTTAAACACTACTGTTTGATGTAGTTATGTCAAAAGCTTTTAGTTTTGTGGTCTCACAAGACCCGCTAACCTCCCGGCCATCAATTGCATTTGCATTATAGCTGTGTTTTCTACAGTTTGGGCCCTCTCGTTATTGTTTGAATTTTCTTAAAGGTCTCTAAGTTCTTGGAGTAGCGAGTCACAGTCCAGTATAGTCAGCAGTAATTGGTGAGGTCTTCCGTTAGAGCCTCTACTGGGAAGTTCTTGAATGATCGGAAAACATGTTTGTAAGGTTTCCAATGGGTTTGCTTTACTGTTTGAGTGTGATTTATGTCAAAGGGGATGATCAGATGGTCTGACCAGTTGAGCTGGATTGGAGAGCTGTGTTGGAGAGTGAGCAGAGCAGTGATGATGAGGTTGAGGATATGAACTTTTCTGTGAGCTGGGTCTTTCGTGTGCTGCATAAGGTTCAGATTGTTAAGTAAGCAGTCAAGATATTCTTTCATTGACTTGGTTGCTGGGTTGCCACGCATGATGAAGTTGCCAAAGAAGGTTTAGTTGGCATGTGTGAGAGACATGGTGGTGACAAAGTATGTGAAGTCTTCGACGAAGGAGATGTTGAGGTAGGGTGGTCAATGCAATTAACAGTTTAAGTTAGCAACTAGTCAGGGCTTCTAAGTCACAATCAGCACCTCAGCTAACTGTTACCCAACAACATGCACAGTGAAGCAACCCTGCTACGTTATTTAGTGTATAACATGTACTGAGGAACACATTATTATCCTCATCTTCTGAACTGGTCAAATGGCTATCGGTAGAAGTCCCACAGTCTTCAGCAATTAAGTGACTGGTCATTTAAAGACTCTTGGACTGCATACGTCTGAGGGGAACGCTTAGTAATTCTACATCATGAAGGATGCTAGCCAGATAGATAGATTGTTGCACCAATACTGTACCTAGTCACCATCACTTCCCATGAGCGAAGTGGTCAGCAGGTTGGCATTAAGTATATGTTCAGCTGATAGTCCACTGTCTGTTCTTGATGACCCATCTGTATTCAAGATGCCTGAGTCACTGTGGATGTTTGCAAGTATATTCTCCTCCCTGCAGTAGGCTGTGTCTAACTGCTCTCACACATTTCCACAGGTGTCAGTGATGTAAAATCCATTGATGTTGCCACCCATGCTTCATGAGTTTGATAATCTCAGTTCACTTGGCAAAATTAGGACTGATTGGTGTTCTTGCTGTTTCCTGCGTTCTTACACCAATTGATGTTGCAAGAGCTGCAGCAAAGCATTTTTTCCCAATTGCTGAGTGGCTCTTCATTGTAATGAGACCTGCAGTTGAAAAGCAGCCACTTTTGCTTTGCCACCAGGTACTAATGTTACTTTTAAATAAAACTACTGGGGAATCCCCACAAGGTTAAAGCTGGACCCTCACTAGATGTGCCATATGGGTGACCCCTGACAAGCCACATGCCCTTGCCAGATTGAACGTTTTGTAACCTGGACTGTTGTTGTGTCTACCCCATGGTAGTCATAACCTCATTGCGCAATTCAAGAGCTGCATTGAAAGATAATAAACATTGGTTGGAAACATCCCAGCAGTGATCCATTAAGAGGCCAGAATCCAGTGTTTTTCAAAAAATGAGTAGAGCAAGGGATGTATTGCTAACATTATAGCCAGATTAGCATCAAGTATGTACTGTCTTTCATGGGGCTTGTGATATTTTTCACCCTGCGCAAACACGCTAAAAACACTGACTGCCCAGGCACAGTGGGGGGGGTGGGAGGGGGCTAGGGTTCTCTGCGATGGACTGTTCTGGGGAAGGGGTAGAGGTGATGTGCAACTCCCAGTGCCAAACAAGGGTGGGGATTACAAATTGTTAGGGGTAATAGTGTGGACTTGTGGAGGTATGCTACTTGACTGAATTACAGGGAGATCGTTTTAATGCCTCCCATATCTATGCATGGTACAACTGCTTATGTGTTTGCAGAGATGTGGTACTCAAGTTTGCATTTGCTTGGACCACTGTGTTCTGGCAGAGTGTGCATGTGGCCAGATTTGTTTGCAGCTTATTTTCTGTAAAGTACTTGCACTCCTTTGACCTTACTGGTGAGCTAACATCACACAGGGTGGGTATATGTGGGCATTATCTTATGTGCTTTATGATGCAAAGCACCATATGTATGTTTCCCAAAGGGGTTTTATAAAGGTGAGTGTGAGCATCAATTAAAAGTGAAAGTATCCCTCTGCATTTGTGCTAATACAAGTCTCATCTTCCACCTCAGTATCACTGTTTTCCAAAAGCAATGGTGGAACATAATCTTTGTTTAGATTATTAACCATCTTGTCATCATTACAGTCTGGCCGCTGGATGGGAGCAGCAGTTATAATGATAGGGATTTGCAGTCTCATCCCACTGTTCAAGTACTCCGTCTGTCGTTCTCCCCTGATTTTCATGAGATAAGATCTGCATACCTCCCCCTTATGTCGAGATACTGGGAGGTACTGAAAGTTCACCTTCCTTGTCTGCCTCAGTGGATGTTCATTGTCATTGAAGCAATAACTGTGCATTTTCTTGTACTGGTGAATTGGCCTTAAAGTGACTTGTGATGAAGGATTATAATGTGACTTGGATGATTCCCTCTGTTGACTATGGCCACTCCGGCATGGATTGCAAGTGCTCCTTGCAAGAGTGAAAAAAGACCTGGTGTAATGAGACCTGCAGTTCAACTCCCACTGCCGCTTGCTCATTTTAGTGCAGTCATGGTTTTCAAAATGTATGCAATTGGGTATCACCCACAGCCATATTGAATCATTGCTGCCCCGTCCATGCAGAATCAAGCATGCTTGACTCTTCCACTAGATGGCCTCAATGAATTCCTGGATCCTCAGCTTCCTCCTCCCTGGTGTCACCAAATTGCACATACCTTATCCACTCATGTCAAGAGACGTACACTGGCTCATGTGGCTAACCTCCCTGAATATCTGCTCCTCCTCCTAAGAAAGGTTAGGCATGAATGACTCTCCCACAACCTGTCCCCAAAGACTCCCAGCAGCGCTCACTTCTCAACCCAGGTGTCATATAATGGCATATGTCTCATTCACTTCCATTAAGAGACAGACACTGAATGGTGTGTGACCCACCTCACTGATTCTTTGATGCTCCTTCCCAGCAAAATTAGGCAAGTGTGACTCTCCCACAAGCTTACCATATGGATTCCCAGCTCCTCAGACTCTTTTTTTATTTTTTTTATTTGTTTAGTTGACTTAACAACTTTTCAAATATTTTTACATTTCATTATTGCAATAATACTGATATTATTTTCATGTAGTTACTTATTACAGTTTTACAAACGTTTAACTTAAAAGAAAACACATTAAAAAAAGTTTCAAACTTCAAAATTTCCAAAAAAAGAATCAATCACAAAGAACATCTCCTAATAAGTATTCTGTACATAGAGGTAAGATCGTATCTAAATATTGCACTATGGCAATTTGCACTGTTATCCGCGAATTTGAAGATAAAAATTGCCATGCATGATCTTGATCTAAACTGCAGAGTGAAGTAAATGCTCTCTTAAAGTACTTTTCTCAAGTCACCCTCAATTCTATACACTCTACTACAAGGTGTTGAAGAGTCTCTTTTGGATTATGATCTAAACCAAATCAACAGTAATTTTATTTGGAGGGTAACATGTTCCTTCTACATAGTACCTCACGAGTGTTCCACAAATTTAATCTGAATCTCAGATATTGTGCCCATACTATAGTAGAAGGGCATTTTACCAGGTATTCTGCCATTAACCCATACTGTTTTTAACCGAACAGGAGACTATCGAAATCTTTGTATAGAGTGCATTTAGTAAGGTTATCTGCCCAATCTTTTTTAAATAATTTCGACTTAGCCCGATTTGGATTGGTGATTAGGAGATCTATAGTAACATCAGCATCATCTAACCTGTCTAGAACATGATTACGCCAGGTGATTGGGAATTTGTTCTTGGATGTTAACAAATGACGTGATATTACTGACAAGATGGAGATGTTTTTTAGTCCCACCAAACACTTAAGGAGTAAAGCACATTGTTTCCAGATCACTTGCGAATATAATGACAAAATGCCCAATTCATAACGTATCATGGCGATTGGAGTGCTGCTGGTTAGATATAATACCTGTTTCCAATAACTAGACTCCAAAAGATCCCAACAGGCTCGATTATTTGGTATTGCACTTTCTACACCATATAATATGATGGGAATGACCTTCATTTTATAAAACAAAACAGTGGGGGTCATTACGAGGTTGGAGATAACCATGCCGCAATTTGTGGCTTGGTTACCTCCTTACCGGGTACCGGGTTCCTCAAATGAGGATTTACCAGGCCATTCCAACCTTGGAGGACCCAGTAATTCCTCATTCGAGGAACCCGGATCCGGTACATCCCCATTTACATTCAAGCTCCCATAGGGCTCGAATGGGAATGGGGAGGGGGCTAACAACGGGCCCGTTAATAACGGTGCCCGTTGTTAGCTCCCTGGTCTGCTAGCGGGACCCACTAAGGGCGTCTGGTTTTATTACGAGCAGACTCGTAATAGGGCGGTAAGGGGTTAATGGCACCGGCACCATTACCGGCGCCGTTAACCCCTTACCGCCCAGCTCGTAATTACCCCCAGTGTGTTTCATAGAGAATTTTCCAAATGTTCTCATTAAGATTTTCGTTTGAGAAATTAAGGCCTGGAGCTTATTTTTGAGATCAAGTGCGTCTTGCTGCACAGATTTGGCATGATGGATAATTACACCTAAATATTTATATTCCAGGTCCGTGTCCAATGGCTGATTCTGCAGTGACCATGTGTATCTATGTTTGGTTGTATTTCGTGTTTTATTACAAACAACAATTTGTGTTTTTGTTAGATTAATCTCTAACATGTGCCTAATCGCTGTAGCATTAGTTGAAGGCCCTTTGGAGTTTGCGAAAAGAGAACCAAATCATCCACATATAATATATAGGGAATCTTTTGATCACCAAGTTTTGGTGCATCGCCATCGCAGCCTGCAAGTGAGGCTCCAATGTCCAAAATAAAAAAATTGAACAAAAACGAGGCAAGGTCACAAACTTGTTTCAAGCCTCGATAAGTAGAAATTGTGGGGGACAATTTGCCATCCAAGGTTACTCGCACTTGCATCATGGTCTTTATACGAAATAACATGGGCAAAGATATAAATGTATTAAGACATTCATGAAATTTCAATTTAGTGAATAGCAGAGCCCTGTCCACAGAGTCAAATGCGGCTCTGAAATCAATGTCCCATGCTCCTCCTGAAACCTACCTACAACATCCTGATTATGCCGGCACCTATTCAAGGTAAGAAGCTCACTACCAGCATACATCCCCAACCATCATTGCAACCGTGTTGCACAATTAGTGTATGGCTGTGTGGCCTGAGTATACTCGCCATTTCTAAACTGTGTTGTGCCTTATGGTCGCTTTCTGACCACTCTTAAATTGTGCCTTATGGTCGCTTTCAGACCACTTTTAAATTGTGTTGTGCCCTATGGTCGCTTTCAGACCACTCTTAAACTGTGTTGTGCCCTATGGTCGCTTTCAGACCACTTTTAAATTGTGTTGTGCCCTATGGTCGCTTTCAGACCACTCTTAAACTGTGTTGTGCCCTATGGTCACTTTCAGATCACTCTTAAATTGTGCCTTATGGTCGCTTTCAGACCACTTTTAAATTGTGTTGTGCCCTATGGTCGCTTTCAGACCACTCTTAAATTGTGTTGTACCTTAGGGTCGCTTTCAGATCACTCTTAAATTGTGCCTTATGGTCGCTTTCAGACCACTTTTAAATTGTGTTGTGCCCTATGGTCGCTTTCAGACAACTCTTAAACTGTTTTGTGCCCTATGGTCGCTTTCAGATCACTCTTAAATTGTGCCTCATGGTCGCTTTCAGACCACTTTTAAATTGTGTTGTGCCCTATGGTCGCTTTCAGACCACTCTTAAACTGTGTTGTGCCCTATGGTCGCTTTCAGATCACTCTTAAATTGTGCCTTATGGTCGCTTTCAGACCACTTTTAAATTGTGTTGTGCCCTATGGTCGCTTTCAGACCACTCTTAAATTGTGTTGTACCTTAGGGTCGCTTTCAGATCACTCTTAAATTGTGCCTTATGGTCGCTTTCAGACCACTTTTAAATTGTGTTGTGCCCTATGGACGCTTTCAGACCACTTTAAACTGTGTTGTGCCCTATGGTCGCTTTCAGACCACCCTTAAATTGTGCTGTGTCACATGGTCAATTTTAGCCCACTTTAAACTGTGTTGTGCCTCATGCCTTTGTCAATTTCTAAGTGCCATGCCCCACTATACTGGCATTACTAGCCACGATTAGGACTTCCCAAGCCTGAACCCTTGCTGTAGCATATCCGCCTTACAGATACTAACAGGATCTTCCAACCTAGACTGATAGTACATTTGCACCCCTATCCCCTCCGAACTCACCAAATACAAGCATTATCTTGTCGCTCTCACAATATGTACCCTACTACCTGCCTCTCACACTCACGTGGGACCATAGCCTGGACTCTCCTAACCATCACCATCATAATGGCCCTTACCAACTCTACACCTTGCAACTTGCAAGAGAGAAACCTGCGACTTAGAGCTAGGCTCCCACGACTTTATGACATCAAAAATAAGAGAACCAACCCACCAGTACCCACGCGCACCTCCACCACCATCAATCTTAACCTCCTAGACCCTGCGACGATAAATCGTCCTCAACCACTTGATTACCCATACTACAAACAGAGGAGACCCAACCACCCCAATCCCAGAACTACCAAAGATAACAAGATAAATCCAACACTATCAGGAGCCCTCATCAATGCTAGGTCCATTATAGCACACAACACCGAAATAGCAGATATACTGTCTTCGGACAATTTAGATATCCTTGCTGTCACTGAAACCTGGCTCCATGATGCAGCTGGCCCTGCCCTCTCCTTAGAGTCGACCGACCCAAAACTAGAGGAGGTGGCCTAGCCATCATAACCAAAACACATCTAGCTGCCAGACTCACCTCACACCCAGCTCTCACATCGTGCGAACTTCTCTCAGCCAAAATACCTATCTCAAACAACAGCACACTAACAATACTTCTTGTGTACAGACCACCAGGCCCACTAGGCAATTTTGAGGAAGACCTATCTAGCCTCCTCATTGACAGCATTAAAGACTCCACTCAGCTCCTTCTACTAGGCGACTTTAACCTAGGCTTTAATGACGCTGAAGACAAACAAGCACTGGCAATCCAATCTATTCTAGCCAATCACGACATTACCCAAAATGTCCTATCTCCTACACATACAAAAGGCCGCACGCTAGACTGGATAGCCAACCACAACTGCAACATCACCATCTCCAGTATCCTACCTCAAATATGGACTGACCATCATCTTATATACTTCACAGCCAACATCGAACCTCCCAAACCCAATAAGAATAAAATAGCACCCCCCATGCCATCAAGAAGTAAAAAAGAAATCACAGTTGAAAAACTACTCCCACTTCTCCTACCAACTCTCATAGCTAGTCCTAACGATTCCAACCCTAGTGAGTTAGTTGAATCCTTTAACAACGCCATGACCAAAGCGTTAGACTTGATTGCCCCTACCAAACTTAACAAAAGTAAACATGAAACTCACCTTAACTCTTGGTTCACCCCCCATCTCAAAGAAATGCGTATCCAAAAACGTAAACTCCAAGCTATTTGGAGGCATACTCCCTCTGCCGACAATAAAACCACACTTGCCAACTTTGCCAAAAAATACAAAAAGGAAATTATTCAAACGAAAAAAGACTCATTCAATCATAGAATTAGTAAAGCCAATTCTAATTCCAAAGAGCTCTTCACTATTCTTCGTGAATTGGAAAACCCTATTGCCCCCACAGACAATGTCCCTAAGGACAAATCCTGGTGCACTAGCATCCAAAATGCTCTTGCAAATAAAATCACAACCCTTCAATCTAAAATTGCTGAGAAAAAAGCCTCCTTGCACCCTCACGGTACTCACACCACCCCATTGAAGGAGTTACCCAGCACACCCCCACAAAACAATGATAAACCCTTCAGGTTCACCAATATCTCTATATTGGAAACTGAAAAGGTCATTCTGTCCCTTAAACCATCAAACTGCCAAGACGACAGTTGCCCTGCGCAAATCATCAAGGATGCAGCCAGAGATCTAGCACCTTTCATCTCAAAACTTATCAATGCCTCCTTTAACACGAGCACTGTACCTACCAACCTTAAAGGATCCTGGGTTCTCCCCCTTCTCAAAAAACAGACACTTGACCCAGCTATCCCCACTAACTACAGGCCTATTACTACGGTCCCATTCCTCCTTAAAATCATTGATAGAGTAGCCTACCTCCAAATCCAAAACCATTTGGAGACGCACCAACTGTTAGGTACACGGCAATCTGGCTTCAGACCACTGCACGGTACCGAAACAGCCCTCATTGACCTCAAGACACAAATTGACGAGCTGAAGGACAAAGGTAATACAGCTATGCTCCTCCTCCTTGACCTGTCAGCGGCCTTTGACCTTGTGGATCACGCAGTATTATGCAACCATCTAGCGTCTGCCGCTCACTTCTCAAGTGAAGCTATAGCATGGGTACAATCCTTCCTAGCCAACCGTTCGATGAGAGTGTTCTCCCCTGTAGCAGCAGCGGACCCAATCCAGATCACTTGTGGTGTCCCACAAGGCTCATGTGTCTCCCCGACTATGTACAATATCTTTACTAAGCCTCTCTTCGACAAACTTGACAAATTAGGGGTAACCTACACGAATTATGCGGACGATACGCAGATTCTCATACCTCTATCAGGCAACTTTGTCGAAGATACAGCTCTAGTAAACAAAATCTACCTCCTCATTCAGGCATGGATGGCCTCCCACGGCCTCTGCCTAAATGACGACAAAACTGAGATACTAATACTGGGTTCTGACTCCAACCTAAAAAAACTGAGCCCCAACTATCGTAATTTTAACATAGATGGCAACACAATCAAGGTGGCTATCGAAGTAAAAACCCTGGGCTTTTACCTCGATTCCACTCTATCCCTCAAAAAACAAGTCAACACCCTGGCATCCTCTACAGCGTACACCTGCAAACTAATCAGGACCTGTAGACCTTACCTCTCTAAAACCAACTGCATCATGCTTGCCAATGCGTTAGTCATGTCCAAACTGGACTATTGCAATGCCCTCTTGCAGGTGCCAGCAAATCCATCATAAATAAAATGCAAATCCTTCAAAACAACGCTCTTAGAGCAGCCCTTGACATACCCCGCAAAGCACATATCTCAAACGTTAGGAAAGACCACCACTGGCTCAAAATCAGCGACAGAGTCCTGCTCAAGACACTATTGCTTACCCATAAAGGGCTCAACAACACTGCTCCCCCCTACATCTCAGCCAGACTGACTAGAAAATCATCCAGGCACCATACCAGGGCTACTAACCACTACCTGCTCGAAACCCCTAGATTCAGACGCTCCAAAGCGGGCGGAGCAAGCTTCCCTGTCAAAGCTGCCCAGGCCTGGAACGCACTGCCCACTGCACTAAGAGCCAACTTACCCTACTCCAATTTTAGATGCAAGGTAAAAAACTGGCTCTGGACAAACGACAACTAACTCTTGAGGCACCCAATGACCATGATACCGTTGTCCAAAATGATTCTGTTCTCATACCTATACCTGTACACTCCCTCAAATCTACAATATGCTAGTTTTTTTTCTTCCACACAGCGTGTATTGATATGTCTTACTGTACTGTTATGTTGTTTCTCGCCTATACTCTGTATGTAACCCAAGCTTAAGTAACCTTGTACCTGCTGCGCCCGGCTACCCCTGGGTTTTGTGCGCATTATCAAATAAAACAATACAATACAATACAATACAATGAAACACAAGTAGAGCACCTGACCACTGGCAACGCATTGTGAGTGAATCATAGAAAGGGCTAATATATTTGGGATCGTTCCCAGTCCTTTAAACAAAGCCTGCTTATAAGGGATCTATTAGTTGTTTTGCTGCAACCCAATCATTTAGCTCTTTAAGGATTAATCGGCAGAACATTTTCCATGGTGCATCCAAGAGAGAAATTGGCCGGTAGCTAGTCGGAGATTGACAATCACCTTTTTTTATAAATAGGGACCGTGATGGCCTGTGTCCACGTCTTAGGTAGTGTCTGTGTATGATTAACCACTGTAAAGATTTTATACAGTATCGAGGACCAAATCTCCGGATGAGTTTTCAATATGTAATTGGTCCGACTGCCTTAGTTACTAGATGTTTTGATAAGGTGTAGAATATCGGATTGGTCAATTTCTTGATTAAAATCAACTGGAATTTCAAGTTGCTCCAGGGTCTTTCTGCCTTCAGTTACCATGTATAACTGTGTAAAGTATGATACCCAAAGTTGTGTATTTATTGGAGTGGATTGCATTTCTATTTGTGAACCCACTCTTGCCTGATTTATATAGGCCCGCATTTTCATTATGTGTTAGCACCATCTTGTTGGAATAGATGTGCTCTGTGTCCCTTAATCCAATTTCTATGCCTTGTTCTAATCTGTTTTGCTACAACTATCTTGCTGGCGCAGGGACAATATCCTAGTTTTCTCAAGTCACTGCAATACTGTGTTTTTCTTTGCCTTACAGCATTATCAAAGTTGTGCAAATACTGGAATGCTAATTTTCTATGTTTTTCCCTGTTTGTTTGTTTGTTTGTTTGTTTTATTTCTAATGCGCTCCAGACCCGTAGGTAGAAGGGCGCAGCAGGTAGGATAATGCGAAACTTACATTGTTACAGATTATACAGGATACAGTAAAAGTTATACATATTATACAAGATACAGTAAAGGATATTATAGATATTATACAAGTTGTGCAAATTATACAAATTATACAAGTTACAGTAATAGTATACAAATGTATACAAATGTGCAGGACCATCATCGTGCAGGTCGATGAGTTACATAGAGGATGGTACGCATAACATATCGTGGGAAGGAGGAGAGGGACAAGTGTCAAGTCTGGGAATATTATAAGCCTAAATCTAGTGGTCGTTGGAGATAAGATATTGGATAGCATTCCTTCTGAATAGTGAGTACGGCTGGTCTGCTCTTAGATTGTTGGGTAATAGATTCCAGGTTTTGGCCGCCTTCACAGGGAAACTATTCCCACCGACCGTGGTAAGTTTAAATCTAGGTACTACCAGACAGTTAGGCTGTTGAAATGCTTGTATAGCATTGCAGTAAACTATCGCCCCATTCCTAGCGCTATAGTCATTGCCTAACCCACTATGAGAGAAGAGATTACTAAAATGCAAAGATTTGTCCTCCGACCATCAGAGGCGGTTCCTATTAGCATTTACCACCAAACATCCCTTTGCTGATTTTCTAAAGGCCACTAGATTTGACACCACAACACCCCAAACTGCCATTAGAATGTTATGATACCTCAAATCCGACTCAATCACACAGAACATTTTCATGACAGGCCATAAAGCAGAGTTCACATAAATATAGTCGATTACTGATGTACTATCCCGTTTATGCCAAGTTGTCGCTGGGGGTATATCAGAGGTCAAGGCACCATTAAGAACATGTAAACCTCTAGATTTCACCAAAAAGTTCCATTTGGTGCGTCTTCCTTTGTTACCTTCTCTGAGTCGACAATGCAGTTTACATTCAAATCCCCAGCTAGCACAAGATACTTGATGTTTTGCTCTTCCACCACCATATCCAACAGGGCATTCAAGTCCCTAAAGAACCCATCATCTGATAGTGCTATCGGGGTCCAGTATACATTAAGAATGGCATACTCCTCTTCCAAAGACAGCAGTTTGGTCAACAACATGAACTTGTTTGGGGCAGCACAAAAAGTTGATGACAGGACCTTTGTCATTTTGACTGATGTCAGCAGGCCAGAAGTCAGCCTGCCTAAAGAGGTTTTTAATGCAGGATTTAAATGAATTTCATAGTTCTTCCAAATGGGGGGGCATGTGAGCCAAGTCTCTTGCAGAAGCACTATGTCGTGTTTATTTAAATTGCTTTGATCGTTATTGAGCAGATGTTTATATCCTCTTGTATTCCAGCTCACAAGAGATATTTAGCCCACACCAAATTCTGACTGTGGTTAATGTTGATTATGATCTAGGTTACATTTACTTTGCCTGTCGATCTGTAGAGGTTTTTTCACTGTTACGGACCCAGAACAATTCACCTTAAAAAGGTCCCCCTTGCTTCCTTTCGTAATGCTGTGGAGTTCCAACTCCTGGTTCTATGGATAACGTAAAGCCCAACTGAAACAGGGCATCTTTTGCCGGCCAAATAAGATTATGGATCACCCCTGAGTTCATCCACAATCTAACTGCATTCAAGTTTGTATTATTAACAAATTCCACTAGAGCCAAATCTGAAGAGACAATATCCTCCAGCTGTTGTACATCGGAGAATATTGCCATTATCGCTCTCCTGTTTAAGTCATATTGGGTTACTGGTGGAGACCTGCATGCCAATACTGAAGAGTGTTGAGATGGACATTTTGTAAGGCCTCGCACTGCATTCTTAGAGTTACTGTTTTTAATTTCATTGTTCAATTCCAGAACAAGTTTTTGTGAATTTTGTGCAGTCAAATTGCCTAAGGCAGTTTTGATTAAGTGCATAATAGAACCAGATAGTTCTGATGGCAAATCACCAGCTGTTAAGTGTGCCTGCCCAATTTGGAGCATACCACTGTTACTAGAAGGAATTATACTACTCGAAGAGTTGTCCTTCATCCCAGAATTCTGATTCATTACTGCATGGGATGCACTTTGCACGGGTATATATGTTTTTACACTTTTTTGGCTATTCTCCGATTCCTGGCGATGTAGCTTATGATCATTGCTACATTTACACGACAGGTCATTTGTGTTAAGATGCAGAATGTCGTTTACAGGATCAATGAGTCGTGTTGGAACTTGCCCCCTCATATATGCATCTACTGCTTTTCTAATTTCAGCCCTATGAGAGTCTTCAATAGCTTCAGTAACTAGTCCTGATGCCTTGCCTGGGACATTCAGCACTTTAGCTATTTGATTCAATTCAGAAGTAGTTGGATGCCTTATTTCATCCATCAAGGCATTCAAGAGTGGATAATGCATGGCCTGTGCTGTGCTAGGTAACGCAAAAGCATTTGTTTTTGCTTGCTTTTGTTGACTATATTTTTTCTTTATCGCTTGTGAAGCCATAAGGGTGCTTTTATTAGGAATTGTGATTGCCTTAAAGAATTGTTTTGATGGCGCCTTCCCTATATTCTTTGGGGCTTGTTGATTTTTCGGTAGTTTCATTTGGACCAAGTTATTATTATTACTTTTCTTTTTTTTGTTTTTTTGTTTTTGTTAAAGGAGCTCCTGGTGTAAATATGTTGTACATTTTTTTTAACTTCCTTACTTAGGTTATGATTTAGAATAGCCAAGTTTGGAGTTGGGTTCTCCCCCTCTGAAGCCAAGTCTGCTTTTACTGTTACATCATAAATTATGTTCTTGATGCATGGTATCAACTGCATATTTTCTTTTTGACCCTTAGATAGTGGAACTACTTTTGGAAGCTGCTCCTGGGGCAACTGAGTGTTTGTTTGACAAGCCACCGAAATTCGATGGCATTTGGGACTTGTCACTGGATGTTTTATAGTACTCTGTGATTCCAACAGATGAGGCCTCAAGCTTTGCCATGCAAGAATTTTTTGTAAACTCTCGCCTTGCATGTGTAATTTTTGATGACATGCTTGGAAGAGATTTCCCAACTCCTGGATGGCAAAGTTCATCGCCTGCAGTATGACGTCTAGAAAATTATCAGACTGATGAATAATCACAGATGTATTTGTACTGCGAGTATTGGTCTGAATTCTAATAGGCGACATATGGTTAGTTGAAGAGACCGATTCCACACTACTGTGTGTAGCCTCCGAGAACATCACTGGTGACCCAGAAAAATTATCTGGCATGAGATTGTTGTAGAAAACAGAGTCATTGGTTTCCAAATCAATCAATAATTGCCTCATCAGGTACAATTATAGGCGAGGTATGCTTTAATTTGCAACTATTCCCAGGCAAAGGCTCACTGTTAAGCATTGCTGTGTCCGATATGGACACCTCGATTTCATTATAAACAAGGGGAGCTTTTAAGACATTTACCAGTGGTGCTGGAACACATACATCACTCTTGGCCTTTAACGTATTATGCGTCGGGCACTGTAAATCACAACTACCCACATTTATTTCCTCATTTGTTGCTTTCCTTGCTCTATGCACTGATAACGTGCCACTACAAAACTTTACAATATCAGAGTTTGTCAGCGCACCACTATTGATACTGCCTCTGCGAGGGGTGGAACATGAGTAACTATTAGGGCGTTGCCGCATAGTGGACTGTTCGCTTGCCCTCGCAAGGGGATTCATAATCGGCATACCTGTTTTTAAGGTCAACGGCATCATGCTTCTGAATCAAACAATGCGCACTGTAGACCTAGGCGGAGTCACCCGGAAGTCCCTGTTGCCTCGCCGCCACGTCGCCTCGGCGGAGAGGCAAAGAGGTACTTCCGGTACTTCGCTCGGTCCTCACACTCTTCCTGCTCCCAGTTGTTATCCAATCGCAAGTGTCCGTCCCATTCAATCGCTTCAAGAGAAGGACACTGTTGTGTTTCTCGCTCCTTCGAATATCAGCTGCTCACCACCAGAAACATCAAGCAAGTGTTGCTCTTCCAGTAGCTGGCCTCAGGGGTTCATGGAGACTCCCACTCCACCATCCACGTTTCACCCGAGAGCACCTGCCTCGTTCACTCAAGTGAAAGAGATCAACACTGACTGGCATGTCTGCCGCCTTCCAAAATTTGTCGAAATGAGATGTGTTGTTCACCTACTCCAAGCCAGTGACAATATCACAGTGCTGCAAAAGTAAAACCCATCTTAATCTCACTCTTATACTGGCTATGTAATCTCACAGATTACTGATCCCTACTCTTCTTCTTACAACTACTCTTGAAATCCCTACACATGCCTCCAGCAATGACCTCCTGTCTCCCTGAAAGCTACCTGTGAATGAGTTGAAGCTCAAGCCACATGCGCCTATGTAAACCATGTGAACTAATGTCAGACACACTTTTACAAAAGTTACTTTGAGGTTTGTACTTGACGAATCACCCAACATTCAGGTTTTTTGGGTATGTTGCAGGAAACTTCATCCAGATCTTATTGAATGTGGCATACTTGTGGCATAATTGAGGCATTTGGAGTCGATATACTGCTGTGATAGTTTTCACATTTGCCAGTGAAAACACATTGTGCCAAAAAAATGATCAGAGCATATGGCATGTACACATATAATCAGTGCCATCTGAACCACTTTTGGGGCCTGGGACACGGACATCTTTGGGGCCCCCCCTCCACCAAACCAAAGGAATTAAGTGATCAAGAATCTCTGGTAGCACCTGCGACCCCCTCGCCATGATCACAACCTATAGGATGATATGCTGCCTTGCAGCATTCAAAATAAACATGTTTACTCCCTTTAAGTCCCCTCACCTTCTTCATTCTTGTTCTAATCAGAATGATAAACAAGTAGCATTTGAAGGTCAACATTAGCAGTCTACGAAGAGGTTACTTCTGTTTTAGTATAGATGCAGGATACTTTTTATCAATAGCATCCAGGAAGGTATGCAGCCTATAGTATTAATGTGGGACCAAAGGGCTCAAGCATGAATAGAGGAGACTAATTGGAAAGAAGGAGAAAGCTACACATACCATAGCATGGATAGTGGATGCAGAGTAGAAGCTACCAGGAAGGTGTCTGTATCCAGACAGACTGAGATAAGAAGTGGAATATGGTTTTCAAATAGTGTTGCCATTAGAGATCAAAGGAACAAGTGCCTGTGGTGTGCAATATATCAATGCTCACTATTCTAGTGGAAGCAACACCATAGTGAAACCATGAATGAGGCTTTTATGAAGATCATACGCTAAGAAGGAAGTCACTCTGAAAGGATTAGGGACTGGCAATTTTGAGAGGTTAGGCGATACAAGATTAAATGAGATGCCCAGGATCTCACATTGGTTAAGGGGTGGACGTGTGCCAACTCTGCAATTTCTGCATTTGAACACTTTCTTTTCCAGTTCTAATAATGAACTAAAAGAATCTCATTTCATAAAACTAACTTGGAAAGTACAAAAATCGCATTATCAAACATGACCAGTTTTAAAAATAAAATATTATAGAAGGGTGTTATGCAAAATGGGAACGATTCTAGATTAGTTCTCTGAAGTATATAAGTGCCAGCATACCAATCTATGTTATTTAAAAACATTTAATCTGGGTTTTTCTTTCGTATTTTAAAGCTTTAAATACTTCCAAAACAATGGCTTGTGACATTGTCATTTATAAACGTGCATAAAAACCTTTGACTTTTACAACAAAGCAAACTGTTTTTTGGGTCAAACAAGCAGACCTTAAAATATGCTTGCCCGAGGCCTGCAACATCTGGTCTTCTCTATTCTGTATACCACCCCTTCCAGTAAAATGGCCTACATAAGAAGAAAGATCAAGCAATGGGCTACACAATGCCACCAGCATGCAATAAGGCACACCTCACAGAAGACAGCAAAGTAATGTAAGAGATTTTAGATGATTTGACCAGGATCACTGTATCGTCTGCTGACAAAGCCAGGATACAAGCATGAATGTTTTTTGTTCCACAGTCTTTAATTTGGATACTTATTCACCTCTTGGACTAACAGTTTATGCTCATCATTGGAGGTGATTGCCTAAGTTTTACAACACCCCATCTGAACAAATCAATGTCTAGACCTTCACCATACAGACGATATGTGAGTTTTTATAGCAATCCCTATATGGTGAAGTTACATTGCTGATAATAGCACCTGTTGTGCTATAAAACCAGGTAATATGCAGGCAGGTTTATAAACTTCATACATAGGAAAGGCTCAACTAGCTTTGCTGGAATGTGTTATTATAATCTTGCATATGTACACATATCTCTGCAATGAGTGTTTACCACTCTGAATTAACTTCTAAACAATTGTGGCATTCAATTTATCAATATGCATTTCAGCTCTAGCTTTGCACATAATCAACATAATTCCCACAGCAAGGAAATAATGCTGCATAGTTGTACCGTTAGGAAGACACAAAGTATGTATACCACAATGAACACAGAAGGCATTACATGATGAATTGATCAAGGCAGAACGTACTTGTCAAAACAGACAGGCAATGGGTTTAGAACCTCAGCAGCATGCCATAAAGTATCCTGACATGTGCTATTTAAGTCTGGTGAACAATGGACTCTTTCATATTTAGATCAGGCAGCTTTGTGGGGGCCCCCCTTCGAGGTGGGGGCCCTGGGCAAGTGCCCCTTTTGCCCTCCCATAAAAACGTCTCTGCATATAATGTGATGGCACAGCAGGCTGGCAAGCGCTTGTCAGTGGTATAAAAGGAAAGTATCACATCTAGAGAGACACTGACACTCTAACAATGAAGGGCACTGTACAGACAAGAGGATGTGTTAGATTGCGAGGGGCACATGGTAAGCAAGGCTTGCTGGGTCTCAGAACATGGAAAGAGAAAGCATAAACATGTGCCGGTGTCACAAAATAAACCCTCCCCGTAATTAAATCTCCCCCGTGAAATAAATTCTCCCCCATAATAAGAAATTAATTTCCTCTCATTTTGAACACTCTAACATCTAGCGTTTTTTCTTAAATTGTGTCTTTACTCTTCTACGCAGGATTTTGAGTCTGTTGAAATGTTGTGCCGTTACCTTGATGGGGAGATACTCTGTAGCAGAATAAATTCTCCCCTTTGAAAGGGGTGACTCTATCAGAATAAACTCTCCCCTTGATGGGTGAGATTCTGTAGCAGAATAAACTATGCCCCTTGTTGGGAGAGACTCTTTAGCAGAATAACCTCTCCCTCTTGAAAGGGATACTCTGTACCAGAATAAAATATCCCCCTTGAAGCAGAGACTATGTATCAGAATAAACTCTCCCCTTTGATGGGGGAGATTCTGTATCAGAATAAACTCTCTCCCTTAAAGGGGAGACACTGTACCAGAATAATCTCTCCCCCTTGATGGGGGAGATTCTGTATCAGAATAAACTCTCCCCCTTAAAGGGGAGATTCTGTATCAGAATAAACTCTCCCCTTGAAGGGGAGACTATTTTTGTTTGTGTTTATTTATCTACAAAGTGCAGCCAAACCCGTAGGTGACTGGGTGCAAGCAGTACAAGACAATGTTAAACTTAGGATACAATATATGACACATATAAACATGGTTGTGCATTATATAATACTAAATATACATGTTGCAGGTACAATAACATGTGTATATACATAGAAATCAAATGTACAATAATTACAAAGTGTATCAGTTACACTTGGTCAAGAAAGGAACGGCCGATTTGCTAGGTACATAGGTATAAATCCGGGGTCATTGTTATTCAAAGAAAGGCGTTAAGGCTGGCATTTGGATATGCTATGTTCTTGGGAGTTTGGTTGCCGGGTGATTTTCGTTAGTTCTCAGCCATTTCTGTATGTTACGTCTTAAGCTAGGGTAAGTTTGATTAGTACGGTGTGTGAGAGGGAGTGAGTTCCATGTTTGGGCTGCCAAAACAGGGAAGCGTCTACCACCAGATTTGGTTAGGTTGAAACGAGGTACATTTAGGCAGAACTATGCATCAGAATAACTCTCCTCCTTGACGGGGAGATTCTGTATCAGTATAAACACTCCCACTTAAAGGGAAGACATTGAAGGGGGAGACTCTGTATCAGATCAATGCTACCCCTTGAATTTGGGACTATGTTGCAGAATGAGCTCTCCCCCTTATTGGGGGAGGCTCTATATCAGAATAATCTCTCCCCTTTGAAGGGTAGAAATTATAGCAGAATAAACTCCCCCCTTTGTAAGGGGAGACTCTGTATCAGAATAAACTCTTCCCTTGAAAGGGGGAGTTTCTGTATCATAAGACCCTCTCCCCATTGAAGGGGTAACTCTGTAGCAGAATAAACTCTCCCCCTTGATGGGGGAGATTCTGTAGCAGAATGAAATATCCCCTGAAAAGCAGAGACTCTGTAGCAGAATAAACTCTCCCCCTTGAAAGGGGAGACTCTCTATCAGAATAAACGCTCCCCTTGATGGGGGAGATTCTGTAGCAGAATAAACTCTCCCCCTTGATGGGGGAGTCTCTTTACCAGAATAAACTCTTCCCTTAAAGGGAAGACTCTGTATCTGAATAAACTCTGCCCCTGGAAGGGGGAGTTTCTGCATCATAAGAAACACACCCCATTGAAGGGGGTGACTCTGTATCTGAATCAACACTACCCCTTGAATGGGGAGACTCTGATGCAGAATAAGCTCTAACCTTCATTGGGACGGCTCTATATCAGAATAATCTCTCCCTTTTCAAGGGTAGGCACTGTAGCAGAATAAACTCTCCCCCTTGAATGGGAGACTCTGTAGCAGAATAAACTCTGCCCATTGATGGGGGAGATTCTGTAGCAGAAGACATTCTCCCCCTTGTAGGGGAGACTCTATAGCTGAATAAACTCTCCCCATTGAAGGGGGAGACTATGTATCAGAATCAACTCTACTCCTTGATGGGGGAGCCTATGTATCACCATAAATAAACTCTCCACCTTGAAGGGGAGACCCTGTACCCAAATCAACTCTACCCGTATCAGACTAAACTCTCCCTCTTTATGGTGGAGACTGTATCAGAGTAAAATAATATTTTACGTCAGTGAGAATGCATTTCAAGCCTTTTTGCATGCTTTGTTATGACATATTCTGACCTGCTATATGTGCGTCCAGGTTGTCCTTTCTACAAGGTCTCTGACTGCTCCCTTCACTAACCCCTCACAACATACATCAGAACTCTACACCTCTACAGCTCTACAGCCAACATATGTAACATAACCTGAACCAATGCATCCTAGCACCACAGGCACATGAGGCTTCCATTCAGACACAAATGCCTCTATGCCCTTGACAGAGAACACCTATAAACTCACCACTACACAGAGCCCTGGGTACTTCCTGCCTGCATGCATAAAAATAACAGCAGAGCTCCCTTGAATGTGTCCCTCTCTCCCACTACCTTCATACACGTTGTCTCTTTCAGAGCTGTCATAATGCAAGTTTAATATAAATCCTAAGCACATACGTTTACATATAACAAGCATCCTATTAAAAATATAATTGAATAATGTCTTTAAATGGTACCGGGTGGGTTTGACAAACACAGTCATGTGTCCTGGTCAGCAGGATTCTCAATGTAATTTTAAAATTATGAACATATTTTTTGAACAACTAAGCCATAATCTGTATAGACATATAGGGGCCGATTCATGGAACAAACGTGCGCCGAAAATCTTGGCGCAAGCAGGCGCAAGCAGGCGCAAGCAGGCGCAAGCGCAAAAAAACGATAGGGGCCGATTCATGGAAGTCCCTGCTCGTGTTTACCTCGGGATGTGCGCCAAACCAGTGCATGGCGCACAAGTCACTGCAACATCCCGAAAGGCGTGCGCGACGCGCACAGTAAAAGCGCACAACCTCGGCACATACACCAGAAAGTGGGCGGGACATGGGGCGTAACACGCGGAATGGGGAACAACGCGCGAAAATAAGGGCGTAACTGGGGATGTACTGCAGGGAAGCAGACGGAACGCCCACACGCACTCGAACCACACGTATTCATTGAATCGAATAGGGCAAAGCCACGCACAGCCAAAGACACGCACAAGCTGAAACACGTCCGCCACACGAAGGCAGGCGGTAGAGTCCCTGCGCATTACAAAAGTGGCAACATACAGCAATTGTTGGGCCTGTGCGAGCGGGGCACGTGTATTTCGGGGGTACGCGGGAAGTTACACACGCGATTGAGCGGGGTACGTGTATTTCGGGGGCGCGCGGGAAGTTACACACGCGATTGAGTGGGGTATGTGTATTTCGGGGGTGCGCGGGAAGTTACACACGCGATTGAGCGGGGTACGTGTATCTCAGGGGTGTGCGGGAAGTTACACACGTGATCTCATCAGGGTACGTGTATTTCGGGGGTGCGCGGGAAGTTACACACGCGATCTCATCAGGGTACGTGTATTTCAGGGTGCGGGGGAAGTATCACACGCAACATCAGCAGGGTACGTGTATTCCAGGGGTGCGCGGGAAGTTCCACACGCAATTCCATCAGGGTACGTGTATTACAGGGGTGCGCGGGAAGTTCCACACGCAATCTCATCAGGGTACGTGTATTACAGGGGTGCGCGGGGAGCACCACACGTGAATTGCACGTGTGGGTCCTCCCAGGTGTTCCCTCTACTCCCTCCACGGCCCCTGCAGGTGGCTCACACCACAGGGGCCTACCCTGCACATGTCCTGCAGGCACCCCATCCACCATGGCCATGCCCCCAGCCAACCCACATGTCAACTTGCACTACTGCCCACCAACGCATGTCCCCCTGCATCCCCAGCCACCAGGGGCACCCTCCACCAGGCCCCCACCCATGTCTCCCACCTCCCCCACCCCCCAGCACTGTGGGGCACCTGCCAGCAGGCCCCCACCCATGTCCAACTCATGTCTCCCAGCACCCCCACCCCCCAGCCACCAGGGACAGCCTCCACCAGGCCCCCACCCATGTCTCCCACCACCTCCACCCCCCAGCAGTGCAGGGGCACCCTCCACCAGGCCCCCACCCATGTCTCCCAGCACCCCCACCCCCCAGCACTGTGGGGCACCTGCCAGCAGGCCCCCACCCATGTCTCCCACCACCCCCACCCCACAGCAGTGCAGGGGCACCCACCACCAGGCCCCCACCCATGTCTCCCAGCACCCCCACCCCCCAGCCACCAGGGGCAGCCTCCACCAGGCCCCCACCCATGTCTCCCACCACCCCCACCCCCAGCAGTGCAGGGGCACCCTCCACCAGGCCCCCACCCATGTCTCGCACCACCCCCACCCCCCAGCAGTGCAGGGGCACCCTCTACCAGGCCCCCACCCATGTCTCCCACCCCCCTCACCCCCCAGCACTGTGGGGCACCTGCCAGCAGGCCCCCACCCATGTCCAACTCATGTCTCCGACCACCCCCACCCCCCAGCAGTGCGGGTCACCCTCCACCAGGCCCCCACCCATGTCTCCCACCCCCCAACACTGTGGGGCACTGCCAGCAGGCCCCCACCCATGTCCAACTCATGTCTCCCACCACCCCCAGCCACCAGGGGCAGCCTCCACCAGGCCCCCACCCATGTCTCCCACCACCCCCACCCCCCAGCAGTGCAGGGGCACCCTCCACCAAGCCCCCACCCATGTCTCCCACCACCCCCACCCCCCAGCACTGTGGGGCACTGCCAGCAGGCCCCCACCCATGTCCAACTCATGTCTCCCAGCACCCCCCACCCCCCAGACACCAGGGGCACCCTCCACCAGGCCCCCACCCATGTCTCCCACCTCCCCCACCCCCCAGCACTGTGGGGCACCTGCCAGCAGGCCCCCACCCATGTCCAACTCATGTCTCCCAGCACCCCCACCCCCCAGCCACCAGGGGCAGCCTCCACCAGGCCCCCACCCATGTCTCCCACCACCTCCACCCCCCAGCAGTGCAGGGGCACCCTCCACCAGGCCCCCACCCATGTCTCCCAGCACCCCCACCCCCCAGCACTGTGGGGCACCTGCCAGCAGGCCCCCACCTATGTCTCCCACCACCCCCACCCCACAGCAGTGCAGGGGCACCCACCACCAGGCCCCCACCCATGTCTCCCAGCACCCCCACCCCCCAGCCACCAGGGGCAGCCTCCACCAGGCCCCCACCCATGTCTCCCACCACCCCCACCCCCAGAGGTGCAGGGGCACCCTCCACCAGGCCCCCACCCATGTCTCGCACCACCCCCATCCCCCAGCAGTGCAGGGGCACCCTCCACCAGGCCCCCACCCATGTCTCCCACTCCCCTCACCCCCCAGCACTGTGGGGCACCTGCCAGCAGGCCCCCACCCATGTCCAACTTATGTCTCCCACCACCCCCACCCCCCAGCAGTGCGGGTCACCCTCCACCAGGCCCCCACCCATGTCTCCCACCCCCCAACACTGTGGGGCACTGCCAGCAGGCCCCCACCCATGTCCAACTCATGTCTCCCACCACCCCCAGCCACCAGGGGCAGCCTCCACCAGGCCCCCACCCATGTCTCCCACCACCCCCACCCCCAGCAGTGCAGGGGCACCCTCCACCAGGCCCCCACCCATGTCTCCCACCACCCCCACCCCCCAGCACTGTGGGGCACTGCCAGCAGGCCCCCGCCCATGTCCAACTCATGTCTCCCACCACCCCCACCCCCCAGACACCAGGGGCAGCCTCCACCAGGCCCCCACCCATGTCTCCCACCACCCCCACCCCCCAGCAGTGCAGGGGCACCCTCCACTAGGTCCCCACCCATGTCTCCCACCACCCCCACCCCCAGCACTGTGGGGAACCTGCCAGCAGGCCCCCACCCATGTCTCCCACCACCCCCACCCCCCAGCAGTGCAGGGGCACCCACCACCAGGCCCCCACCCATGTCTCCCAGCACCCCCACCCCCCAGCCACCAGGGGCAGCCTCCACCAGGCCCACACCCATGTCTCCCACCACCCCCAAGCCCCAGCAGTGCAGGGGCACCCTCCACCAGGCCCCCACCCATGTCTCCCAACCCCCACCCCCCAGCACTGTGGGGCACCTGCCAGCAGGCCCCCACCCATGTCCAACTCATGTCTCCCACCACCCCCACCCCCCAGCAGTGCGGGTCACCCTCCACCAGGCCCCCACCCATGTCTCCCACCTCCCCCACCCCCCAGCACTGTGGAGCACTGCCAGCAGGCCCCCACCTATGTCCAACTCATGTCTCCCAGCACCCCCACCCCCCAGCCACCAGGGGCAGCCTCCACCAGGCCCCCACCCATGTCTCCCACCACCCCCACCCCCCAGCAGTGCAGGGGCACCCACCACCAGGCCCCCACCCATGTCTCCCAGCACCCCCGCCCCCCAGCCACTAGGGGCAGCCTCCACCAGGCCCCCACCCATGTCTCCCACCACCCCCACCCCCCATCAGTGCAGGGGCACACTCCACCAGGCCCCCACCCATGTGCAACTCATGTTCCCCAGCCAACATGTCATCACAATCTAGATCCCTGGTCCCTATGGTCAGCCTCCAAATACAAAACACCCACCCGAGTATTGCATCCACCCACTCATAATTGGCAATTACATCACAGAACACCAATTGCAAGTTCCGAAACAAACACATTTCCCTCACATACACCCAATGGGTGTCAGTGAATCTCAAAACCCATATCATGAAATGCATGAAACCAATGAGATAACACACATTGAAGTTCACTAAAAAAAATATGTATTAAAGGAAACATAAATAGAATCAAAAATAAAGAAACAGAAATGTGAATGTACAAAAATGAAATGAAGCATGTCCGTGAAAAAAAGCAAAACCAAAAATAAAATTCCAAAGTAATGGTGTCCAACGTCACTGTCCACAAAACAAAACCCAATGGGAAATAAAAAAGAAAGCCATTGCTCCATGGTTAAAATGTGAAAAAAAATACAATCCAACAGTGAACTATGTACATGGGAACAAGCCAGGGTCCATTATCCCAACAAAAGAAAGGAAACCTATCTAACTACACTAACTAATAAAATAAACTATATACAAAAATGTGGCCAATGTCCGAAAGGTCCAAATAAAATCAAAACTAAAATGAAACCTAACACTACCTACATAGCTATGTACAAGGGCAGCGGCTAGTTTGACGGCTCAATGGTGGATGTCCCAGGCCAGGGCATCATCGAACTCCAGCTCAATGTCCCGGAGGCGGTCCTCCTCCATGGCCCTGAGGGTCCGCAGGGCCGTCGCCGTGTCCACCTCCAAACCCCTGCGGATTGCCTCGAGGCACTCGGCCCGCCCAGGGCCATCCGCATGGAGTTCTCCGCAATGACCATTGTGAGCTGTGCCTCTTCCGGCCGCTGCCGCTCCGCATCTATGGCGTGGCCCAACTGCTGCCACACGGAAGACACTCTCCGTCCTGGGTCCTCCTGCCCTCCGGCCGATGCCTGCCCCTCCGATGTTGAAGATCCAGAGCCTTCATGGCTCCCACCACGTTGCTGCTGTGCCTCTGCCCGTGCACTGCCTCCTGCTGCCTGCACATCCTCCGCCGGCTGGGGTGCAGTCGTTGATGTGGCCACCCCTGCTGGACGTCCGACTCCCGACTGTGGCAGGGATGCCTCCGCCACCAGCCTGGCCGCACCGTAAGAGGCAGCTCCACAGGGCACCCAGGTGACTGATGGGTGGGAAGATGGCACGGAGGACGACTGGCGCGTAGGGGGTCCAGTTGAGGAGGGGGTCGTAGCAAGCCCTATCATACGGAGGAATCCGGCCTGGGTGACCTGTCCCAGCAGGCTGACGTGGTCAACGAGCCATTCGAGATGACGTGCAGTCTCCTCATGAAAAGACTGCAGGTCACCTCGCATGGCCCGTTGACGCAACGCCACACCAGTCAGGACAGGCTCAACCCGGACCCGGATAGCCACATCCGCAGGCAGAGGAAGGCCAGTTGACGTGAGCTCATCCCCTGCCTGAAAACGGGTCTGGACATAGGCATCCCTGCTGGTGCAAGATGATGCTGGGACAGGATCAGGGACAGGATTGCACACAGGCACCTCCGCGGCGGCCTGTGCTGCCTCCTGTCCCTGGTCCTGCACTGCACCACTAGCACCAGTGGGCTCCCCACCTCCAGACCCCGTCTCTGGTGCTTGCACGGCCTCCTCCTCCACCAAACCCCCCACCAACCTGGATGACTCCGTGCCATCTTCCCCTGTTGGGCCCTGTGGGGTCCCAGCTGCCCCTTCTGCTGCCGAGGAGTCTAACTCCAACATCCGCCTCTTGGACCTCCCCCCGGCAGCTGCGGCCTGGGACGCGGCACCGCACTCCTCACTCCCCGACGAGATCACAACATGGGAGGGGAGCCGGCCTTGCGTCTCCGGCTGGCGGTGGGATCCCCGCCGCTGTGCTCCACAGCATCTTCTCCGCCCTCTTCATCAGTTGACGCTGCAGACAGGGAGAAACAAAACACAGGCATCAGGGCACTGTAGAATGGACACATTCACACATGACAGTTGTACATGAGTGGCATTGACAAACCTCAGACATTTCATCACAATCCCCAACACACAAGTCATTTCAACTCGCACACATGAGCCATACCAGAGCCATATCGCAACTGCCAGCACCATCCATACACATACAACAGCATGAGCAGCCAGAGGTGAGCCAGACATCACATGCAACACAGGAAGTACACCACACATGTACACACACCACCACACTTGCATGCATGTGTACACCTCTGCCAAGTGTCGCAGTGTTCAGACGGGCATCCATGTCACATCTGCCGATCTGGCTTCCACATACTGCTGTCACATGCATCTATGTTGCATCACTGTTGCACCCTTGTCAAATACACACACATGCACATGTACACGGTGCTGATACATGCAGCCGAAAACAACATACATGCGTGACATCGCGGACATGTCTACTTACAATAACATTCATCCAAACATGTGTGCCCACACAACTGCATTTGGCATGCAAGCCTACACACACAAGCACCATCCATGTCTCACACATTCCAGCCCTCGCATGTGTTAGCCCCACGGCCCTGTACACCCCCACCCATACTCGACCCCATACAAACAGATGTGCAACCTGCACACTACTGAAAAATCACCACACGCACTGCTCACAATCAGGATGCATGTACACTTACCGCTCGACTCCAGACGGGTCTGCCTCTCAAGGACCTGGACGTGGAGCGCTGGGGATATGCATTCCAGGACCCTCATCTGTTCTTCCGACAAGTGGCCCCGGCGCCCCTTGGCATCCGCTGCCTTCAAGAGGTGCCGGGCCTTGTTCATGGTCCTGGACCTGAAGTCCTCCCAGCGCTTCTTGACATGTTGTAAGTCGCGGACTGCCACCCCCTCCGCGTTGATGGCAGTCACGATGTCAGTCCAGATCCGAGTCCATCCTTCCTTGTCGGCGCGGGAACTTCCGAAGAGGGCATCATACTGCCCCAGGACTTGCTCCACCAGGACACCAACTTCGGTGGCACTGAAGCTGGTACCCCTCTGCCTCTCTGGCCGGGGGTTGTCAGTGGTCTCAGATGGTGTTTTCCCCGACATGACAACCCCAGAGGCAGGAGTGGGTGGGCAACTGGGTCCTGGGGCTGGGCTGTGGAGCGATGGAATCCCAGTCGGGAGTCTTCGGTTCCAGCAGGGGTGGTCACAGCAACAGCACCCCTGGCTGATGTGCAGGCAGAAAATGGCAGGGCACGTGGGCAGCAGGCAGTCAGGCAGCAGCAGATGGCAGGTGGGAGCGTGCTCGGGGCTCTGGGGGGCAGTAGTTCGGCCTTCTGGGCAGGAGCGTGGTCTTCCGTGTGCTTACGCGTGGCCAGCTTGATACGGAGTGATTTGGCACGTGAAAAATCTGCACGTCAGCGTGTAATTCGAGGAAAGGCCCTTAGCGCGTATGCACGGCAGCACGCATATGCGATTTCATTGGACCAAAGGCCCTTAGCGCGTGAGCGCGTCTGTGATGTGACGCGCGCGGGTGTTTCCCTCCTTGCACGTGATGACAGAACACACGTGGATTTCCACCAATTGCGTGTGAAAGTTCCCGCGCACCCCGGAACACACATACCCAGGCTAATCGCGTTTGGAATTTCCCGCGCAACCCGAAACACACGTACCCAGGCCAATCGCGTGTACGCTCACTCCCCTCCGATCACACGCGATGACACTCGGACGTACAGTCTTACCACGTATCCGAATACGGGAAACCCGCGCACGGCAAAAGACGTGCACAGGCATCAACGCATCCGCCCACACTTAGGCAGGCGGAAGCGTCCCCGCGCACAGCATAAAAGTGCGCGCAAACAACAAACGCGTATATACAGCTACGATGAATGCCCCATTTGTCGCTGCACTGATCGTGGGACACCGCAAGAGGAGGAGAATAGCCAGGGCACGCATTTTCGCACCACGGACAAGCCTTTTTGGGATGCCTGACGACCAGGTCTACGGCAGGTATAGGTTTCCACCCCATATCAGCCTAGACCTGGTCAGGGAGTGGGAAGATGACCTCACATCCCCCACCCTTTGCTCCCAAGCATTGAGCCCCTTGGAGAAGCTGCTCAAATCCTGCATTTTTTGGCCACTGGGTCATTTCAGCGGACCATTGCCATAGTGGGGGGGGGTCTCACAGGCCACGCAGTCACGCTGCCTACACCAGGTACTGGCAATCATGACAGCGCGCCCATCAGTCCGCAGGCACATATACATGCCCAGAACACCCGCAGAAAGGCAGGCCGTTGTCCTGGATTTTTTCAGGGTGGCACACTTCCCCAAAGTGCTCGGTGCCATAGATTGCACCCATGTGGCCCTACGTCCACCTAGGGCCACTGAGCACATCTACCGAAACTGCAAGCACTGGCATTCCATCAATCTACAGGTGGTATGCGATGCAAAGGGAATCATCACCTCTGTCTATGCAAACTACCCTGGCTCCACCCATGACAGTTTCATATACAGAATGTCCGCCCTGAGCCGGGCCCTGGAAGCTGGGCAGCATGGCGACACATGGCTCCTAGGTCATTACAAATGCCCTTGCACATGCATGCAAGTCACACACAGACAAATATCCAAACCCTAATAATCTCAACTATTATCACCTCCCCAGGGGACAGTGCCTACCCTCTGAGCAACCACATGATGACGCCAATCCGGAACCCCACCACACCACCCCAGGTAAGATACAACGCCGCCCATATTGCAACCAGGGGCATAGTGGAGCGCACATTCGGAGTGCTCAAGTCACGTTTCCGCTCCCTTGACCGCTCTGGTGGGCAACTACTCTATGCACCACCAGTAGTGTGCAGGATCATTGTGGCAGCATGTGTCCTGCACAATGTAGCAACACGGCAGGGCGTCCCGGTGGACATGGTGGTGCCCCCACATCCCCAACCACAGGCACAGGCGCTGCCCATGGGAGGGGACAGGGCACGTGGCGAGGAAGCCCGCACCCAGCTTGTGGCCACATTTTTCACCTAAACTCCCACCCCTGCGGAGTGCACACAGGCCTGGCACATAAAAGGTGACAATCGATGATGACAAAGAGACAGTCAACTGTCACAACCCTACCACCCTGAGATAGTTGCCATGGAAGTGCCACATCGTCTGCATCCCTAGCTACTTAAACACAAGCTATCATGTGTGACCAAAAGGCACACATATGACATATGACATGATATGGCCCATACACAAGTATTTCAAGGCGCGATGAGGCAGGGAGGGGGGAACAAGGGAAGACAACGGTACTACTAGGCCAGGTGTCATTGAGATTGTGCAAGTGCAGGGGTAGGGGGAAGGGAAAAGTGCAAGCGGAAGGGTGGGGGGGAGTCCAGTACAGGGGAAGTAGCCCAAAAAAATAATACATAGGTCGGCTGGTGGCAACTGCAAAGGTAAGTGCAGACAAGTGCTGGGAAGGGAAGGCTGTAGGGATAGAGAGACAGTACTGCAGTGCAGGGGTTGCCAGGGAGGCAGTGCAAGTGGAGAGTGGCTGGCCAGGGACCGAGGTCGGTGAGAGTGGCCAGTTGCAGCTCCAGTGCAGTTCCAGTGAAGAATTCTGCAAGGGAGAGGCAGAGAGGAAGCAGAAGCAAAGAGGAAGGTCTTGAGGTGCTTCCATAACTGGAGATGGTTCCCCTCAAGTTCAAGTCAGGCAGGAAGCCTGTTCCAGGGGGAGGGCCCTGCCGCGGAGAGAAATCTACCCCCAGCTAGTTGCTCTGAGAAGCGGATGACCCTGACATGCAAGGTGTGCATCACACACACCTGCAAAACAGGCCATGGCCATCACTGTCATGTCACTCAAACCCTCCCAAACCACAACATGACATGGCAAGCAATACCCATACACCAACACAGTAACGATAAGGTACACATTGCCATGTCCTAAATGTACAGTGGCATCAGACAATGATGCCTGACCCAGAATCAGATGAAATGACAGACCAACAAAATCTCCCACCCAAAATAAGTCATTTCCAAATGCATTACAAGAGTCGTAGACGTAACATAACAATGAATGCCTGTCTACATGCACATTATGCATTGCAAAATCAACACTGCAGCTCATGTGTGCAGTGTCCTACTCCTGCAACACACTGCTCAGCGCACAGCACAGTGAACAGCCAATGTGTGTGATGCACACCCTGAGCATCACATCTAAGTGACAGACCACATCAAACAGCAAATTAGGCATGTACTGGATTAATAATCGGTCACAGAACATGTGCTGCAGGGACACAGTGGGCACCAGATGGCAAACAGTGTACATGTGGATATGCAAGGGTGGGAGTACATGTAGTGCATCAGAGTGCAAGTGTGTGGTTCTGCAAGGACATGCACTCCACATATGCATGTGCACTCAAGTGACCATCAGTGTTCTCTACACATCACATGTGAACATTCACCATGTGTACACCCCAGCATGTCAAACCACAACTATCCCCTCGCACCTGAAAGGAAAACACAACACATGAACAGGCATTGATCAGCAGAACACAACATGTACATAGGATACCACCATTACAATGTCAGAGTTCCCATCACACTGCAGGGCAAGGCAACTATCAACAACAACCCCCCCCTCCCTCACAAATGACCATGACCCACTGAACAACTGCACTTGGGTCATGGAGCCTTCAAACCTCAATTCCACCTGGCCACAGGATCACCTTTACCCTTCGTCACCATCTCCCACCTTGTGTGTAAAAAGGTGCCTGCACCCTCATTATCAATGTTCAAAATCACAAAATCCAAGCCAGGAAAACGAACCAGAACACCCTCCAGTAGATGACTTGACGTAGCAGTACCACACTAAGGCCAAGTACTACCACAATGATGCAACAACCAAGGTAGCACAGCAAAACAATGTCACGACAGGATGTGAGACATGTGTGGTACATGACATAGGATGATGCACCATGAACGGATGTGTACTGTCACAGGTCCCCTATACAGGCGCGGGAGTGTCACGAAACAACCACCCCCACCATGTCCCGGGTGCCTGCAAGGTCAAACTCACACAGGCCCCTGAGACCCTGGTGGGGAAGGAGGTTCAGGGATATGCAGTCGGGACAGGTGTTGACACACTGGATGACTGGAATGAGTGGCAGGAGAGGGGAGGAGGAATGACACATGAAACTAGGGAATGCACGAAAATGTACAACCTGCATGAACACATACACAATCCAAACAAGCTTGGACATCATTGTCATGGCCTTCTGTAGTCAAGGCTCAGGAGTGGTACAAACCAACCACCCCCTCTAGGGTTTTGGCGCCTGCAAATTCGGGGCTTACACAGGCATCCGCAACCCCAGCGGGGAAAGAGGGTCAGGGAACGTTGCTTGGATAGGTACAGGAAGCAGGAACACCGGGTAGAGGGTACAGGTTTCAAAATTGCATAGGATCATGGGTGATTAGGGAGAAAAAACATACCAAATTGAACCACACATACATCCATGCATTAGTACACTCCCCAGCAAGCCTATGCAGAGCAGTTCGAAAGAAAAACAACACGACACTTAGCTCTGGTTTTGAGTGCTGGCCTCCTGCCTGCGCACTCTCAGGTCCGGTTACAGGAGCACTGCAATGCTGCAAAGAGAGCCACAGTCAACAACCTGTACGTGCCAATTACACAAAAACACAACACCAAACATGCCCCATAGCAACAAACTACTCTACAAACAGACAATCTGGGGTCGATGCTTCGTACCCATATATAACATCACCTCTGTGACGGGTCATACACAGTCAATGCAGTGAGTCAGCCGCTGGTGGGTGCGTGGCAAATGGAACACCAATGTGTCACAATTCACACAACATGCAATGTTCCCTGGGTAAGCAGACAGACCCATATAGCAAGCCATGACTACAGAGCAAGTTGCGTACCACCATGACCGAAAGAAAGTTGGCAGTTCATTTATCAGTACCTGGAAAAGACATGCACTGCACCTAAGTATGTCCCTTGCTGTATGTCCCTGTGAGCTGCCCCTTTCCATGCTTCGGAAGGCTACATGGTTGACACAAGTGCCTCAATGGACCTTGGTGTACCGGAGGGTATGTGCCACTGCCCCTGCATGTGTCCCAGACAACCCTACTATCAACAGCCATCAGTCCACAAACACATCTGAGCTGCATTGTGTGCTTCAACACCAATATTCGTCTAATCTCACCCTCAGTGCTGTGACTAAGCCTGCATGTGCAACTTGCCTGGTGCAAGCTTCGCTGTGTCGTGGCCCCCCTGTGATGCTCACCTTGCCTGGCGTTCCTTGGAACATGTCAGCAGTTCTAGGATGTGGGTCTGCAATCACCGTGCCTCTGCTTGTGCACACATGTGCAGGTGGGCACCAACAAACGGGTCCAGAATTCCGTTGTCCAATGGGCCATGTCTGCTGGCAAAGGTGCTCTGGAGGCTCATCCCCCTGCAGAAAGGGCATGAAACACATGATTAATGCTTCAAAGTCATCTGTGTGTGTCTCATCAGGCATCTCATTACTTGACCATGTCAGAGAGTCACATCACAAATCACACCATCAGTCCGATTTTCACATCCAAAGTGTGGAACACTATCTACAGCATGAATTGCAACAAGCACGTGTACAGGAAAGATATGAAACATACTACACAATGCATAGCAATCAATGTACACATTAATCATGACACACCCCATCTAGAAAAAGCTGAACAGTGGACAATAACACCAAAATCATCCCCACTAGTGATGTCAACACAAGTCACACAGCACCAGACATGTCACAGATATGACAGTCCAAAGCCCTTGTGTAATATTCTGTAACACCGAACCATCCTTGCGAGCCCATGGATAAGGGAGGCAGGAGTGGCATATGTGAGTCAAGGACCCCAAGCCGCAAACACATACACAAGAGAACCATGAAGGGCCCAGTTGGAACAGACAGTGGATGCCTTTAAAAACCCACAAAGCACCGCACTGTCACATGAAAGCACAATAGACTAGCAATTTAAACTAAATTAACTATTAACAAATTACACTAACAATGGAAAACCTACATTACCTATTTAAACTAACTATCAAACAGAAACTTAACTAACTAAACTAAAAGAAAAATCAAAAATGGCCACATGCATCCCGGGGGGGAGGGGAGGCACCCAGGAGGGGGGAGGTACAGGGTGCTGCTGAACATCCACATGCGATGATGCTGAGCCAAAAAAAAAACCTCCACGGGCTCAACGCCTGCACAGCCCGACCTATGTGGGAGATAGATGGTGGTCCGAGTCTGGCTCATCCTGTAAAGGAGGACGTGGCACAGTAGCCTGGCCACGCCTAGCTGCAGCTTGCCCCTCGTCGGCAGCAAGTCTGCCGGACAGGTGAGCCTGGTTCTGTGTGGCGATGTGACATAGCTCTGCATGCAGAACCTCACGTGATACACGTGCTTCCTCTTGCAAGGTAGCACGTGTAACACAGAGTTCCTCCTGCAAGGCCTGGCTGGACAACCACTGCACCTCCCGGCAAGCCTGTAGCTCAGCCGAGATGGTACGCTCAAGCTGTGCAAACCTCTACCCTGCCTGCTGCCTCTGGGACATCATAAGGACACCCAGAGTGGATCTGAGGGAAGCATACTCCTCCCTCAGGGCATCCATGTGCGCCTCTGCGTGAGCAGCAATTGCTTGACGCAGAGACGACATTTCAGCCTGGCGTGCCCTGTTTGAGGCCGCCATGTCCAGCCTGAGCGAGCGGGCCGTGGACCGTGCCGCCTGCTGCTGGCGAAGCACCTGCATAGCAGGGGGGAGCACAGATCGGGCCACACGCTCCATGCTCTCAGCGATGTTTTCCATTGCTGCCCCCTGCCGTTCGGAATTGGCAGTCATGTCTTGCTCCCACTCAGTCTACAGCGGTTGCGCGCGGCGACCACGTTGCCGGGCTTGACCCCTTCGGGACCCAAGGACCGGGGGTCCTCGCTGTGTTGGCACCGCCTGCGGCTGCACGACTACATGCCCCCGTCGACGTGATGTCTGATCCCTCAGTGCAGGTGTCGCAGACAGAGGAGTGTCCACATCAGAATCACTCACCCCTGACACATGGACTTGATGCTCATCCAACTCAACATGGACGTCAGAGTCGTCATCAAGGCTGGACTCATAGGCAGCCAGAGACAAGATGGACTGCAGCACTTGGGGGTATTCGTGGCCTGCCACCCCACGACCCCCACTAGTGCCGGGTTGATGTGGTCTTACCAACCCTGTGTCTGGCATGACAACACCATCCTCCGCCTCCATTGCGTCATCACCTGAAAAATAGAGACAAAAAAGGTCACTACACATGTCAGAAGCACACGACACACACACACACCGACAGCAAAGGCATCCGGCAGACATGTGACACACAACATATGACCTGGCATGCATGCTGGGTCTACTTTGAATAGCTTCTGTGATCAGACCTGTTGAAAGGTGGCAGTTTCCATGGAAGTGGGTCTATGCAGTGCAGAAAATGTGTACGCCACTCACTACCTACATGTACAAGCACTCCATGGTGTTTGCCAGGAAATGTGAAAGCAGTGCAATGTCAAATTCACACATCACGTGCATTGTGCATTCAATGTGTACCATGTCTAGAAGCCAAGCACCCCTCCACCCCAGTACCAAAGCAGGGATGCCTAGCATGGTATCAAAAGGCTGACCATACACCTGTGTATTGGCAGGCAGTGTTGACTGGCATCAACAGCTTATGTGATACAAATTACAACACTGCAAATGATGCTGGGACAGAAGGCAGGACACATGATGAAAACTCCGGAGGCCGCCCACTTGTGAAGAAGACACAACAAGAGTTGGCCATTGTACAGGCTGAGGCCTGTGAGCCACACAGATTGTCAGAGCCTAAACATGTGTGCAACGCAGGACTGAGCCACAGTTGACATGGGGAGGCTGAGGAGATGGCAGGCAATGTATGTAACCAAGGACTCATATTACAGTGATCATCCAGTCAAGGACACATAGGGGCATGCGTGCAATGCACATGGAGCATGAATGGGCACTCATGTCCCTGCGGGACATCTGACCCAAGCACAGTACAAGTGAGATACCCTGCATCGAGTACTAAGGCTGTACCACACGGCATATGTCTGGCAGTTTCTACGCTGGAAGTTAGCATCTACACAGGACACATGAACAAGAAACTACACATTGGCAAGATTGAAGCAGACCAGTGCAAATGTGGAACTGGGGTGCAGAGTGGCGGAGGAGGGGCAAGGGAGCATGCCCACATGGAGTCCCGCATGCAGGCAGAGGAGACATGCATGACGGAAGCATTGCATTACTTACACATCAGAACCATGTACACGTCACATGTAGCAGCAATCATGCACAACAAATCCCACAAGTAAAACACACACGTCCTCAACAAACACGCATCGACACTCACTGGACTGGGCATCAAAGTCCAGCATCTCTCCCACTCCTTCGACCAATTCAGGTGGTATGAACTCCGCAACGAGAGCCTCATGCGGAGTGAGTTCTTCCTCCTCTGGTGCAGGCCCACTGCCAGTCACCAGAGTCAAGTTGTAATTAGAGGCACGCTTAGCCTTAGTGCTGCGCTTGATGTCATTCCAACGCTTTTTGCACTCCTGCGCCGTGCGCACCTCATGGCCGAATGATCTGACATGTTCCGCAACATGCTTCCAGTGGGTGTCACGTTGGGCAGCCGTAGTCTGACTATTGGCACCCACTAGCATGTCACGGCTGTGGCCCCGCACGTAGTCCACAAGGAAGTCCAGTTCCTGCTTACAGAAAGGCTTCTTCCTCGACGTGCAGGAGGTCGTGGCTGTGTGTGGGGTCCCAGCCTGTGCTGCAGGTGCAACCTTCCTCCTCTTGGACTGTGGCACAGACCCTGGCTGGCTAATGCCGCCCTGACCAGTATGGCCAGTGGGTTCGGTGGACTGAGCCAAGGGAGTGGCAGGTGGAGGGATGACCAAAGGCCTGACTTGTGTCAGTGGCAACTGGGTGCCCACTAATGGACCCTGCGCAGCAACATCAGCTGTGGCAGGGTCATTGACCGCAATGGTCCTTGTTGGCAGACTCACAACCGGGGTGCTGTTGGGTGCATCTGCCCCTGCACTTGCCAACACCCGGCTGTTACGGGGCAGCAGATGACATGACTGCCCCAGGGACACGTGTCTTGGTCTGAGCAGCCCGGCGTGCCCCTATGGTTTCCCCCCTGGCCTGTTGGAGATCTACCAAGGGCTCTTCAAGTGCCAAGGCAGCCTGCGCTGGCAGACCCTGAGCCTGGGTGGCGGTGTCCACAGCTGCACCTGCAGCTACCACTACCCTTGGGCCCGTGGCAGTCGATGGAACGGACTGCCGGGTCGTACGGGTGCCAGTGCCAGATGCAGGAGCTGCATCCCCCGGAACCACAGGGGGTGGTGGCATGGCTGCACCGACACATGGCACAACATTGTGCTCAAGTGGCGCACCCCTGCCTCTTCCCCCTCTGTGGCTGCCCTGGACACCCTGGAGTCCCCCTACACTCTGGTCACCACGGCAACGTCCCCGACCACGCCCGCCATGAGGAGGACGCCCAGCTGAGGTGCCCCTCACCTTTGGTGGCCTCCCAACAATGGCAGAGATGTAGTAGTGCTGGCACAGATGGAGTGGTGCCAATGGGAGGTCTACACCACAATTGACCTGGGCAATTGGGGTGAAGGAGGTGGGAAGCAAGATGTTAACAGCCCCCCCTGCACCTGCAAGGCTGTATATGACCCCGGTGATGTGGTGACGGGTCACGCAACGCTCAGGCACCCCAAAACTGCAGTAAAACCGTGCACGCAACCCTGCAGCCTACGTGCGTGGATTCAACCTCCCGCTGTATGCGGTGGCACCCAGTAACACGAATAACGCGTACGCGTGGGACACGCAGGCTACTATGACATCGAAAATGGGTGCGATACACAGGGGCACCCGCAGTGGGAAAAAGAGCGTGTGCGACTCACCGTCTGACTAGCGCGATGCAGGAAAACACACGTAGCCAATACCCCCGCCAAAAGAAGAGATATGTCCTTGATAGCTGTGAAGTTGTGATGACCCGCGAAACAACAGGAAGCAGCAACACACGTCGGTCTCCATGAAAGGTACGTACAGCGAATTGCAGGGCCCGCTCACCTTTAACCCGTGCTGAGGGAAAAGCACGTGCGCGTCACGTCACTTACGCGCATGGGCCCTTTCCTCGTATTACACGCGGACGTGCAGTTTTTCACGCGTGCTGAAATGCCCATGCAGGCCTGTACGCGTCACGTCACAGGGGCGATTGCGCTTGAGGGGCCTTCTGTCCAATGAAAATGCGTATGCGTGCAGACGCGCTTACGCGCTAACGGCCTTTCCTCGAATTACACACTGACGTGCAGATTTTTCATGTGCCAAATCACTCCGTATCAAGCTGGCCACGCGTAAGCACACGGAAGACCACGCTCCTGCCCAGAAGGCCGAACTACTGCCCCCCAGAGCCCCGAGCACGCTCCCACCTGCCATCTGCTGCTGCCTGACTGCCTGCTGCCCACGTGCCCTGCCATTTGCTGCCTGCAAATCAGCCAGGGGTGCTGTTGCTGTGACCACCCCTGCTGGAACCGAAGACTCCCGACTGGGATTCCATCGCTCCACAGCCCAGCACCAGGACCCAGTTGCCCACCCACTCCTGCCTCTGGGGTTGTCATGTCGGGGCAAACACCATCTCAGACCACTGACAACCCTCGGCCAGAGAGGCAGAGGGGCACCAGCTTCAGTGCCACCGAAGTTGGTGTCCTGGTGGAGCAAGTCCTGGGGCAGTATGATGCCCTCTTCGGAAGTTCCCACGCCTACAAGGAAGGACGGATTCGGATCTGGACTGACATCATGACTGCCATCAACGCGGAGGGGGTGGCAGTCCGCGACTTACAACATGTCAAGAAGCGCTGGGAGGACTTCAGGTCCAGGACCCTGAACAAGGCCCGGCGCCTCTTGAAGGCAGCGGATGCCAAGGGGCGCCGGGGCCACTTGTCGGAAGAACAGATGAGGGTCCTGGAACGCATATCCCCAGCGATCCACGTCCAGGTCCTTGAGAGGCAGACCCGTCTGGAGTCGAGCGGTAAGTGTACATGAATCCTGATTGTGAACAGTGCGTGTGGTGATTTTTCAGTAGTGTGCAGGTTGCACATCTGTTTGTATGGGGTCGAGTATGGGTGGGGGTGTACAGGGCCGTGGGGCTAACACATGCGAGGGCTGGAATGTGTGAGACATGGATGGTGCTTGTGTGTGTAGGCTTGCATGCCTAATGCAGTTGTGTGGGCACACATGTTTGGATGAATGTGTATGTAAGTAGACATGTCCGTGATGTCACGCATGTATGTTGTTTTCATCTGCATGTATCAGCGCTGTGTACATGTGCATGTGTGTGTATTTGACAAGGGTGCAACAGTGATGCAACATGGATGCATGTGACAGCGGCATGTGGAAGCCTGATCGGCAGATGTGACATGGATTCCCGTCTGAACATTGCGACACTTGCAGAGGTGTACACATGCATGCAAGTGTGGTTGTGTGTGTACATGTGTGGTGCACTTCCTGTGTGCATGTGATGTCTGGCTCACCTTTGGCTGCTCATGCTGTTGTATGTGTATGGATGGTGCTGGCAGTTGTGGTATGGCTCATGTGTGTGAGTTGAAATGACATGTGTGTTGGGGATTGTGATGACATGTCTGAGGTTTGACAATGCCACTCATGTACAACTGTCATGTGTGTATGTGTCCATTGTACAGTGCCCTGATGCCTGTGTTTTATTTCTCCCTGTCTGCAACGTCAACTGATTAAGAGGGCGGAGAAGGTGCTGTGGAGCACAGCGGCGGGGATCCCACCGCCAGCCGGAGACGCAATGCCCAGCTCCCCTCCCATGTTGTGATCTCGTTGGGGAGTGAGGAGTCCGGTGCCGCGTCCCAGGCCGCAGCTGCCGGGGGGAGGTCCAAGAGGTGGAGGTTGGAGTTGGACTCCTTGGCAGCAGAAGGGGCAGCTGGGACCCCACAGGGCCCAACAGGGGAAGATGCCACAGAGTCATCCAGGTTGGTGGGGGGTTTGGTGGAGGAGGAGGCCGTGCAAGCAACAGAGACAGGGTCTGGAGGTGGGGATCCCACTGGTGCTAGTGGTGCAGTGCAGGACCAGGGACAGGAGGCAGCAGAGGCCGCCGCGGAGGTGCCTGTGTTCAATAGTGTCCCTGATCCTGTCCCTGCATCATCTTGCACCAGCAGGGATGCCTACGTCCAGACCCGTTTTCAGGCAGGGGATGAGCTCACGTCAACTGGCCTTCCTCTGTCTGTGGACGTGGCTATCCGGGTCCGTGTTGAGCCTGTTCTGAGTGGTGTGGCATTGCGTCAATGGGCCATTCGAGGTAAATGCAGTCTTTTCATGAGGAGACTGCATGTCATCTCGAATGGCTCGTTGACCATGTCAGCCTGCTGGGACAGGTCACCCAGGCCGGATTCCTCCGTATGATGGGGCTTGCTACGACCCCCTCCTCAACTGGACCCCCTACGCGCCAGTCGTCCTCCGTGCCATCTTCCCACCCATCAGTCACCTGGGTGCCCTGTGGAGCTGCCTCTGGCGGTGCGGCCAGGCTGGTGGAGGAGGCATCCCTGCCACAGTCGGGAGTCGGACGTCCAGCAGGGGTGGCCACATCAACGACTGCACCCCAGCCGGTGGAGGATGTGCAGACAGCAGGAGGCAGTGCACGGGCAGAGGCACAGCAGTAGCAGCAACGTGGTGGGAGCCATGAAGGCTCGGGGCCTTCAACATCGGAGGGGCAGGCATCGGCCGGAGGGCAGGAAGACCCAGGACAGAGAGTGTCTTCCATGTGGCAGCAGTTGGGCCACGCCATAGATGCGGAGCGGCAGCGAGAGGAAGAGGCACGGCTCACAATGGTCAGGGCGGAGAACTCCATGCGGAGGGCCCTGGGGCAGGCCGAGTGCCTCGAGGCAATCCGCAGGGGTTTGGAGGTGGACACGTCGATGGCCCTGCGGACCCTCGGGCCATGGAGGAGGACCGCCTCCGGGACATTGAGCAGGAGTACGATGATGCCCTGGCCCGGGACATCCACAAGTGAGCCGTCAGACTAGCCCGCTGCCCTTGTACATAGTTATGTAGGTAGTGTTAGGTTTCATTTTTTTTGGGATTTTATTTGGACCTTTCAGACATTGGCCACATTTTTGTATATAGTTTATTTTATTAGTTAGTGTAGTTAGATAGGTTTCCTTTCTTTTGTTGGGATAATGGACCCTGGCTTGTTCCCATGTACATAGTTCACTGTTGGATTGTATTGTTCTCTCACATTTTAACCATGGAGCAATGGCTTTTTTTTTAATTTTTTTATTTCACATTGGATTTTGTTTTGTGGACAGTGACTTTGGACACCATTATTTTGGGATATGATTTTTGGTTTTGCCTTTTTTTTCACGGCCATGCTTCTTTTGATTTTTGTACATTCACATTTATGATTCTTAATTTTTTATTCTATTTATGTTTGCTTTAATACATTTTTTTTTACCATACTTCAATGTGTAGTATCATCTCATTGGTTTCATGCATTTCATGATATGGGTTTTGAGATTCACTGACACCCATTGGGTGTATGTGAGGGAAATGTGTTTGTTTTGGAACTTGCAATTGGTGTTCTGTCATGTAATTGCCAATTATGAGTGGGTGGATGCAATACTCGGGTGGGTATTTCGCATTTGGAGGCTGACCATAGGGACCAGGGATCTAGATTGTGATGACATGTTGGCTGGGGAACATGAGTTGGACATGGGTGGGGGCCTGCTGGCAGGTGCCCCACAGTGCTGGGGGGTGGGGGTGCAGGGGTACATGAGTTGGACATGAGTGGGGGCCTGCTGGCAGGAGGACCCAGGACAGAGAGTGTCTTCCATGTGGCAGCGGTTGGGCCACGCCATAGATGCGGAGCGGCAGCGGGCGGAAGAGGCACGGCTCACAATGGTCAGGGCGGAGAACTCCATGCGGAGGGCCCTGGGGCAGGCCGAGTGCCTCGAGGCAATCCGCAGGGGTTTGGAGGTGGACACGTCGATGGCCCTACGGACCCTCGGGCCATGGAGGAGGACCGCCTCCGGGACATTGAGCAGGAGTACGATGATGCCCTGGCCCGGGACATCCACAAGTGAGCCGTCAGACTAGCCCGCTGCCCTTGTACATAGTTATGTAGGTAGTGTTAGGTTTCATTTTTTTTGGGATTTTATTTGGACCTTTCAGACATTGGCCACATTTTTGTATATAGTTTATTTTATTAGTTAGTGTAGTTAGATAGGTTTCCTTTCTTTTGTTAGGATAATGGAGTGGGAGCCTGCTGGCAGGTGCCCCACAGTGCTGGGGGGCAGAGGGGTGGTCGACATGGGTGGGGGCCTGGTGGAGGCTGCCCCTGGTGGCTGGGGGGTGGGGGTGGTGGGAGACATGGGTGGGGGCCAGGTGGAGGGTGCCCCTCTACTGCTGGGGGGTGGGGGTGGTGGGAGACATGGGTGGGGGCCTGGTGGAGGCTGCCCCTGGTGGCTGGGGGGTGGGGGTGCTGGGAGACATGGGTGGGGGCCTGGTGGAGGGTGCCCCTGCACTGCTGGGGGGCGGGGGTGGTGGGAGACATGGGTGGGGGCCTGGTGGAGGCTGCCCCTGGTGGCTGGGGGTGGGGGTGCTGGGAGACATGTGTTGGACATGAGTGGGGGCCTGCTGGCAGGTGCCCCACAGTGCTGGGGGGTGGTGGGGAACATGAGTTGCACATGGGTGGGGGCCTGCTGGCAGGTGCCCCACAGTGCTGGGGGGTGGGGGTGGTGGGAGACATGGGTGGGGGCCTGGTGGAGGGTGCCCCTGCACTGTTGGGGGGTGGGGGTGGTGAGAGACATGGGTGGGGGCCTGGTGGAGGGTGCCCCTGCATTGCTGGGGGTGGGTGTGATGGGAGACATGGGTGGGGGCCTGGTGGAGGCTGCCCCTGGTGGCTGGGGGTGGTGGGAGACATGAGTTGGACATGGGTGGGGGCCTGCTGGCAGGTGCCCCACAGTGCTGGGGGGAGGGGGTGCAGGGGTACATGAGTTGGGCATGAGTGGGGGCCTGCTGGCCGGTGCACCACAGTGCTGTGGGGTGGGGGGGTGGGGAACATGAGTTGGACATGGGTGGGGGCCTGCTGGCAGGTGCCCCACAGTGCTGGGGGGGTGGGGGTGGTGGGAGACATGGGTGGTGGCCTGCTGACAGGTGCCCCACATTGCTGGGGGGTGGGGGTGGTGGGAGACATGGGTGGGGGCCTGGTGGAGGGTGCCCCGGCACTGCTGGGGGGTGGGGTGGTGGGAGACATGGGTGGGGGCCTGGTGGAGGCTGCCCCTGGTTGCTGGGGGGTGGGGGTGGTGGGAGACATGAGTTGGACATGGGTGGGGGCCTGCTGGCAGGTGCCCCACAGTGCTGGGGGGTGGGGGTGCAGGGGTACATGAGTTGGACATGAGTGGGGGCCTGCTGGCAGGTGCCCCACAGTGCTGGGGGGTGGGGGGGGAACATGAGTTGGACATGGGTGGGGGCCTGCTGGCAGGTGCCCCACAGTGCTGAGGGGTGGGGGTGGTGGGAGACATGGGTGGTGGCCTGCTGGCAGGTGCCCCACAGTGCTGGGGGGGTGGGGGTGGTGGGAGACATGGGTGGGGGCCTGGTGAAGGGTGCCCCACAGTGCTGGGGGGTGGGGGTGGTGGGAGACATGGGTGGGGGCCTGGTGGAGGCTGCCCCTGGTGGCTGGGGGGTGGGGGTGGTGGGAGACATGAGTTGGACGTGGGTGGGGGCCTGCTGGCAGGTGCCCCACAGTGCTGGGGAACATGAGTTGGACATGGGTGGGGGCCTGCTGGCAGGTGCCCCACAGTGCTGGGGCGTGAGGGTGCAGGGGTACATGAGTTGGACATGAGTGGGGGCCTGCTGGCAAGTGCCCCACAGTGCTGGTGGGTGAGGGGGGTGGGGAACATGAGATGGACATGGGTGGGAGCCTGCTGGCAGGTGCCCCACAGTGCTGGGGGGTGGGGGTGGTGGGAGATATGGGTGGGGGCATGGTGGAGGCTGCCCCTGGTGGCTGGGGGGTGGGGGTGGTGGGAGACATGGGTGGGGGCCAGGTGGAGGGTGCCCCTGCACTGCTGGGGGTGGGGGTGCTGGGAGACATGGCTGGGGGCCTGGTGGAGGCTGCCCCTGGTGGCTGGGGGGTGGGGGTGCTGGGAGACATGGGTGGGGGCCTGGTGGAGGGTGCCCCTGCACTGCTGGGGGGTGGTGGGAGACATGGATGGGGGCGTGTGGAGGGTGCCCCTGGTGGATGGGGGTGCAGGGGGACATGCGTTGGTGGGCAGTAGTGCAAGTTGACATGTGAGTTGGCTGGGGGGCATGGCCATGGTGGATGGGGTGCCTGCAGGACATGTGCAGGGTAGGCCCCTGTGGTGTGAGCCACCTGCAGGGGCCGTGGAGGGTGTAGAGGGAACACCTGGGAGGACCCACATGTGCAATTCACGTGTGGTGCTCCCCGCGCACCCCTGTAATACACGTACCCTGATGGAATCGCGTGTGGAACTTCCCGCACACCCCTGAAATACGCGTACCCTGCTCGCACGGGGCCAATCGCGTGTGGAACTTCCCGCGCACCCCTGAAATACACGTACCCTGATGGAATCGCGTGTGGAACTTCCCGCGCACCCCTGAAATACACGTACCCTGCTGATGTCGCGTGTGAAACTTCCCGCGCACCCCGAAATACACATACCATGATGAAATCGCGTGTGGAAATTCCCGCGCACCCCTGAAATACACGTACCCTGCTGAGATCGCGTGTGGCACTTCCCGCGCACCCCTGAGATACGCGTACCCTGCTCGCACGGGCCCAATCGCGTGTGGAATTTCCTGCGCACCCCTGAAATACACGTACCCTGCTGAAATCGCGTGTGGCACTTCCCGCGCACCCCTGAGATACGCGTACCCTGCTCGCACGGGCCCAATCGCGTGTGGAAATTCCCGCGCACCGCTGAAATACACGTACCCTGCTGAAATCGCGTGTGAAACTTGCCCCGCACCCCAAAATACACGTACCCTGCTGAAATTGCGTGTGGCACTTCCCGCGCACCCCTGAGATACGCGTATCCTGCTCGCACGGGCCCAATCGCATGTGGGAATTCCCGCACACCCCTGAAATGCACGTACCCTGCTGGAATCGCGTGTGAAACCTCCCCCACACACTGAAATACACGTACCCTGCTGATATCGCGTGTGGAACTTCACGCACACCCCTGAAATACACGTACCCTGCGGAAATCGCGTGTGGAACTTCCCGCGCACCCCTGAAATACGCGTACCCTGCTCGCACGGGGCCAATCGCGTGAGGTACTTCCCGCGCACCCCAGTGATACACGTAGCCCGCTTACCGTGCTGGTACAGGGTTGGCGCAGCCCTTTGCGCTGGATTTGGTATATTGATGGCTTTTCCCTGCGCGAGAGGCGTTCTTGGGGGCGTAACTGGCGCTGCTGCAGGGTCGCTGCACCACTGTGCGCCACGGCTGGTTTTGGTGGCTGGAATCCATAAATACGCTGTGCGCGGAAATGGTTTTTAGCGCACGCGGCTGGCGCAGGGATTCACACGCGCACACTGTGCGCCAGCCGCGTGCGCCACTTGTGCACTGAATTCTATGAATTACCCCCATTATATCTTCTATTCCTACCGGGTACCGGGCACGCCTTAAAAAAAGTTTGTTAATACTTTCAAAATAATATAGAAGTGCATGCAGGGAGGCTATGCATCCATAGTGCAGTAGGTATTGTTTTCCTTTTTTACAGAGAACCTGTATCCATATTTTTAAAATACAATTTCTATCAATGGGTAATAGGTATGTTTAAAAATAAATTATTATAACAAAGGACTTTCAGTATAACATTAAAAGTATTAATACAGGCCTTTCTGGAAACACGGTACCTTGTTTGTTTGTTTGTTTGTTTGTTTTTTTATTTATTTATTTATTTGGTGATGTGCACCGAACCCTTCGGTAGCTGGGCGGAAACAGGACAGGTATACTTAAGCTTACTTACAGCAAATGCAGTGGGTACAGGCATACAGGGATATAGCATGCTACCACTTGCAGGTTACAGTGAGGGCATGGTGCAAAAGGTCACATCTTACATAAAACAGTCAGGTAGTACAGTAGGTAATAGGTACAGTAGGCGAGGCAGACTGTGAAGACTGATACAAGACAGCCAGATGGCAGTGGAGCAGAGATAGGGTGGCAGGTATCTGGTACAGTACTAGTTAAGGTGGGGTGAGTGTTAACAGTCGTTTGTATGTAAACAATTCAGCATGTTGCGTCTGAATTTAGAGTAAGGTGGTTCAGTTCTAATGTCTAGAGGCAGTGCATTCCATGATAGGGCTGCTTTGACCGGGAAGCTAGAACCACCAGCTGTGGTTCGTTTAAATCTAGGAATCTCTAGGAGGTGGGCATTGGTAGATCTGGTTGAGGTTCTCCTGTTTATTCTTTCTGAGAGATATGGTGGTGCTATGTTGGTCAGGCACTTGGATGTAAGTGAAGCTGTTTTGAGAGGATCCTATCCTTTGTATTTAACCAATGGACATCTCTTCTGAATTTGGAGATGTGCTCTCTATTGGGGATATTTAGGGCTGCTCTTAGGGCATTGTTTTGCAGCCTTTGGATTTTGTCAGTGAGTTACTTGTTAGTGCCTGCGTAAAAGGCGTTACAATTGTCAAGTTTGGACATTATAAGTGCGTTAGCCAAGGTGATGCAGCTGGTTTCAGAGAGAAAAGGTCTGCTGGCCCGGATGAGCTTGCAGGTGTAGGCAGTTGAAGATGCCAGTGAGTTGACTTGTTTCTTCAAGGTTCATGTGGAATCAAGGTAGAGACCTACCGTTTTAACTACCAGCATCACCTTGATAGTGTTGCTGTCAATATTGAAAGAGGCATAACTGGGGCTGAGTTTTTTTAGGTTTGTAGCTGAACCTAGGACCAGTATCTAAGTTTTGTCGTCATTCAGGCAGTGGCCATGGGATGCCAACCATGCCTGAATGAAGAGGTATATCTTGTTTACCAAGGCTGTGTCCTCGAGAAAGTTGCCCGAAAGGGAAATGAGGATCTGAGTGTCATCTGCATAATTTGTGTAGGTGACACCCAGTCTGTCCAACTTGTCAAATAGGTGCTTAGTAAAGATGTTATACATAGTAGGTGAGACCCAGGATCCCCGTGGTACGTTGCATGATGTTTGTATGGGGTCAGCGGAGGCTGAAGGGGAGAAGACTTTCATCATGCGGTTTGCTAGAAAGGACTGGTCCCAGATTATGGCATCACTTGAGAAGTGGGCAGCCGACCTGAGGTGATTGAATAAGACTGCATGATCCACCAGATCAAAGGCTGCAGCTAGGTCAAGGAGGAGTAGTATAGCTGTCTTCCCATTATCCTTCAACTCATAGATTTGGGTCTTAAGGTCTATTAAGGCGGCTTCCATTCCATGTAGAGGGCGGAAGCCAGATTGATGTGATCCTAATAAGTGGTTGGCTTCAAGGTAGTCCTGAATTTGAAGGTAGGCTACTTTGTCGATTATTTTTAGTAAGAAGGGGACTGTAGTAATGGGTCTGTAGTTGGTCGGGATAGAGGGGTCCAGAGTTTGTTTGTTTAGCAGAGCGAGAACCCAAGATTCTTTAAGGTTGTGGGGCACTGTGTTTGTCTTGAAGGAGGCATTAATAAGCTTCGAAATAAAAGGGGCTAGGTCTCTAGCTGCGTCCTTTCTAATTTGGGACGGGCAGCTATCTCCCTTGCAATTAGACGGTTTTAGGGAGAGTATCATTTTCTCCATCTGAAGGAAAGAGATGTTAGTGAATCTGAAGGGTGTAGTGGTTCTATTCGGTGTGGATTGGTCAGTGGGTTGTTGCTCAGATGGGAGCAATGAGGTCTTTTTATTTGGTATTTTTGATTGGAGGGAAGCAATTTTATTCGACAAGGCATTTTGTATGTCGGTGCACCATTTCTTGGCTTTTGGGATGTTGTCAACGGGAGGGATTGGTGCTTGCTTTTCCCGGAGGATAGTGAATAATTCCTTGGTGTTAGATTTAGCCTTTGATATTTTATCGTTGAAAGTATTTTTTTTTGCTAATTATTTATTTTTTGTAGAGCTTGGAGTGGTCAGTTAGCTTGGCTTTGTTCTCATCGGTGGGAGACTGAGGCCAAGTGATTGAAGCTTTCTTTTTTGGAGCCTTAATTCTTTGAGTTGGGGCATAAACCAGAAATTAAGGTGTGATTTTTGTCTACCTTTGCGAAGTTTGATAGGTGCAATAATGTCCAATGCCTTACTCATGGAGTTGTTAAAGACCTCCACTAATAAGTTAGGGTCTGCATTGCTGGTGAGGTTGTTAATGGAGGGAAGGAGATGAGGGGGTCATTTTTCCCCTGTAATATCCTTTTTACTTCTAGTTGGGAGTGGTGGTGCCATGATGATATATTTAGGGCTAAGGAGATCTAGTGTGGCGGAGAAGGAGATTAGATGCTGGTCCATTCAAGATTGCGGGGCAATGTTAGTGATAGCAATGTTACAATTCAGATCTGCCACCCAATTAAGAGTCCTTCCTTTGATATTGGCAGGAGTAAGGACTTTTTGTGTGAGCCCATGATCCGTCAGTATGGCTGCTACTGATTGGGCATGTTTATTATCAAGGTCAGTGAATCCCAGATTAAAGTCCCTCATCAGTAAAGTCTGAGAGGAATCTTTTGTGTTTTTGGCTAGAAGGCTCGTTATGTCCTCCTCGAAGGTACCCTGTGGGCCTGGAAGTCTGTATACCAGATGGATGGTTAAGGTGTTGTTACTGGATAAGGGAAGTTTGGTTGTGAGTATCTTGCATGATTGGCATGATGGTGGAGTGGCCAATCTAGTGGATAGGTTAGTTTTGGAAATGATAGCTAGGCCGCTGCCTCTGGCATTGGGTCTGTCAACTCTGAGTATATGGTAGTCATCAGATATGGCTAGCATAAGTGCGGGTCCTGCTGCCTCAAGAAGACAGGACTCGGTTATTGCAAGCAGGTCCAGGTCCCCATTGGTTAGGATGTCTGCGATTTCAGTGGTATGTGCCACGTGTGATCTAGAGCTGATAAGCAATCAGATAAGGTTGTAGTGGTATTAGGTTTTAGGGTGGGTGGGAGTTTAATTATAGGGGTGTTGGTTTTCTTAAGAATTATTAGGGTGGGGGCATGTGTAGAGTTAAGGCTGGTATACCTGCTCTCCTGCCTTGGCCTGGTCGAAGATTCACAGACTTGGGTGGCATTCCATTTAGGAATGCTGTTTTGGGTGGGTTTGAAGTTTTTTTAGGCTCATAGAGACGGGCAGTCTTGCTCTAAGTCTCATGTTTCTGTCCTGGGGTGGGCATGATGAGATAGTAATGGTGGCCTTAGTGGCGTAGAGGCCTAATAAGAGTATGAGTGGCTGGTTTCTCTGAGTTTTGCTCATATTTATTGAATAGTCTGGTTCAGAGATTATCACAAAGTATGCTGCTCAAGTTGTCACAGAACAGTCTAATTCCAATTATCTCAGAGTAGTCTAATTGTAATGCAAATAGACAAACAACTCCACTCTATCACCAAATAATATCTGGTAGAGGATCATTTGCAGAACGATTGTCAGATATTATAGACCACTCCATAATCTCATATGCCAAGTAATTGCCAACATGCTTCAGAGATAAGATGGGCATGCTATTTACAATTAAAGATATAACCTTTCAGGGAAACTTCTGTCTTGTCGCACTATTTATAATGGCATTATAAATTAGCACAAGGCACAAGGATAACATTAATGCAGTCAAACATGTTCTCAAAAACCCATCAAAGTATTTTTGGAGCATACCAACATGATTAGTATCATGTTAACGTTCCCTTTTGGCAAAACATCCTTGTTATTCCCAATTTATATCTAAGAAACCAACAAGCACATTCAGGAAAGAACATATTGCAAAACTAAGACTGTGTCAATGTTGTTACTACAGCCAACACAATTAAATGTAACAACAACTCTTTACCTACATGCACATTTTTATGCATGTTTCATGTGCAAGCCTTGTGAAATTGCACTAATGGGCTTTCCAATTTTCAATATCAAAATAGCAACATATATAACATCTTTTTTGAATTTGTACACCAAATGTATGGTACGCAGTATTAAATGTAAATGTTAAACATTGTATGTATGATGTGTATTTAGACTGGTAAATGACAGTTTACTGAAATGCATGAAATCAATGAAATATAGGGACAATAGTCTTACACTCTCACTGCACTGGATTCATCAACACAAAGATGAGAAACTATTTGCAAAAGTCTCTTCAGGATAAAACACTTGATAACAAAAAAGCACATTAAAGTTAGAACATTTTAAACTTGTTAAGGCATTGTGAAATCAAGTGGATATATAGACTCTGTGCATTCATTCAGTTATGGCTTGAATGGAGACAAAACACGATTATCCTTTATGTTTATTTGATAAAGAAACAATTACATACTTTGAATGAATATTATTTAAGGATTTTAAAGGCATAATGTATCAACAACAGGAACATCATAATGGTGTGATTAAGTTACATTCATAAATGTCAAAAATGCAAAATACTCTAATGCAACTGAATCACAGTTTGAACATCATGTAAACTAGCTAGGAAGTTGGTTGTATGTCTTAGCACATTACATTTACTCACCATGTATTTGAAAAGACCCATAGATTGCAATAAACTGTTAAAAGCACATTGTTTCCATGTTACACATCTTTCCACTAAATGCTGATATGATATGCACCTTTTTTGCAAGACATTTAAAACAGTCACCAGGTTTTTAAGCAAAGGGTTATACAGTGAGAGTATGTTTGTAATGTAGATTCATTCATATCAGACCTTAGTCAGGCTACAAATGACATTAATAGACAGTCTTTTGGAATAGGTGAATTGATAGTTGCCCATTCGACACCATAAAACAACTACACATTAATTAAGACGTGGTCTGGCTCTCTACGACATGGTTTGAAAGAACCATACATGCCTGCATTATTAGTCTAATATGTGGGAATCCATCATGGCAGTGACCTACAATTTGGCTAGGTAATCTGTTGTCATATTTAAGTAACTTCTGCCCAATGTTCAGTCTCAAGTGGTCCTTTGCTTCAACCTCTATTGATTCTACAGGTACTGTTCACAAAGGGGTATTGATCCATGTAAGCTAAACAGTATCAGGGCAACTCTCCTTTATTTATGGCGCAGGATATGTGCATTACTTCACTATGAGTCATAGTTAAAATCAATGTAATTCTTTAACAATTTTCATCCAGAATTTGGAGACACGTTATGTATGTTTTTTTATGCATAAAATAATGGATTAATTTGTAAATATATGACTATTACACAAGTAGGTACTATAGTGTGACTAATTGAAATCCTTTAGAACTAAACCCCAGCTGATCCAAAAACCAAAATGAGTGTATGTTTTTTTTTGTGTTTGAACATAATTGAGGCAAAGATAAGGTATACTGTGTCTTTTTCATGTATTTCTTTAAAAACAATAACAATGATTAACAATAATGTGGCATCTCAATTAAAGAATGTACCTTTTAAATACTCATTTTGGCCGTAACACAAATAAAAGTCAATTTGACAAAAGTAATAAATGTATTTGGCGTTGGAATTAATATCTGCTGATTTGTTTTATAGCCATATAAGGGCAACTAAGGTTATTCATTTTACAATAAGTTGAGTCCAAAGGTCAAGGTTATAACTTCTAAAAGGTCAGTAGGGCTGGAGCAAACTGTGTATATTGCCAAGCAGACATGATGCAGCTATGCAAGACTCTACACTGATAAACTGACAGGTTGTATTACAATGATTGCAATGCTATGTTTTCGTTACAGCCATGCAGTTAGGCTGACCATTGTTTGAATATTTACTATTTACTCCCATAGTTCACTCTCCAAAAATTTGCATCATTTTAGTTTTCTGTCCACCTCACTAGAAGCACAGGATGCACTGTGAACCCACTACATTGAGGACAATTCAATTAGAATTGGAAACAAACACATTTCCCCTTTATTTACATGTTTGCAATAGAATTTATAATAGCATATATAAGTGCATTTGCCCCAAAATAGCTGACAATATATATGATTTGTGATTAGTTTGATGATAGACAAGCATGTCATTTTATTTGCATCACTCAGCTAAAGTGTGCACTGCATTGTACTTTTGAGTTACCCTTTAATTTTAATAGTCAACTAAAAGTGATGGGATTGCACTTGTGATCTTGGCCAAAACTGTTCTGAGAATGTGTGTTTGCTAGCAATGACTTTCTTGACAAATTGAAACATCAGTAATGAATATGTGTAGTAATGGGGAAAACACAAAAATCTGGACTTACAATTAACCTAATTGTAAACACGTGCATATCAGTGCATCTTTTACTTTCAGAATGTAGGATTAATTTCAACCCAGACCCACCAATTACTTATGTGACTGATTGAAAAGCCTTTCCATCTTTTTTTGTGGAGATGTGACAGCAAGGCTATACACTACTGGACTTTGACAATTGTAATGGTTTAGCAGGCAAAAAACAATGGTCTGGAAGTTTGCTAAGAGCAATGCCAGAGGTTTAGATTATTTCTAAACCTTCCAGACATTACCTATTTTGTTTTTTACTTAGTTATCCCGAGTGGTGCGGGTATGTCCATATGTGGGAACCGTGCCTGCTGAGCCTAGAGACCCAAGCTACTCAATTCTGAGGCCCAATGAGGCTGAAACATGCCTGGGGATCTGCTATTGGACTCATGCAGATGGAATGTTACCAAGCAGTTTGGGCCGGACTGCCCCTTTTGGGGTGGTACAAAACCTGATTTACATATGGTCTTTCCCCTTTTGTGGTGGCTTGGCAGGCAAGGAACGGTGGTCTGGAGAATTGCCCAGTCAGAGCCTGAGGTTTGGATTAATTCTGAACATTCCGGCTATCTTTTTATTTTTTTATTTTCTAATTCAGTTGTTTTTGGTTTGAAAACAAACTTTGACAACATGCAAAGCTTTTGCATATTACACATTATAAACAATTACAAGGACAGTTCATCATAAAAATCTCTTGAAACAAAATTCAGTTAAATTCTAAAGGAATATTTGCAATATGACATTCAAGTTTAACATGAATAAAGATCAGAATAGCAAGTTAGTTGCTTCCGAAATACACTTTGCTTGCATAGATAAACTGTGAAGTGAACATACAAATTATTTTGAAAAACGTAAGAGTAACAAAATAATTAGTAAGTCGTCAAACTAAACGACATATACTTCATAATATTCCAAAAAGTCAACATGTGAATAAGTTATGTTTACAGGACTATGGACCATAAACCTTGCTTAATGAGTTTGTAGAATAAATCTCATATAACAAATTGGTGTGAGGAAACATCATTTTGGCAAAGTTATTAAGTAGTCGCCATTGGTATCTTGCTGACAAAGCAGAGAGACCCAATTAATGTCTTAATATGGCATTCGGTAACAAATGTGCTGGTCTTAATGTTTGGTTCCACAAAGACCTTTGAATTTGGTCGAGAATGGCTTTGATGTTGATCAGGCACATGTCCAGTCCATAGAAGATAATTGCCTCTACTTTTAAGATGTAGAAATCGATTAGAAGCAGCATTGAATATTTACAATATTTACTGTAAACCATTCGCATCTGTGCGAGTAAAGGGGTGATTTTGTTGCAGAGCGCAAGCCTCCACATAGTTAATGAGTTTCAATCTCCTAGATCGTATCCCAGATATTTGACCGATTTTCCTTGAGCAACGTGAACTCCATCAATGGACCAGTTAAAAGAGAATATTTTACTTTTAAGATTGTTGAAAATTATGATTCTCGGTTTGGTCACATTAAAGTGAAGATTGTGAGCCTGTGAATAATGTGTGAAGAGATCAAGTTTGACTTGTAACCCAAATGGTGTGTGATCGAAGATGAGAATATCTGCGGCAAATGCCAACCAATGTAGCTGTAAGTTCCCAAGTTTGGCCGGGAAGCTATTTTCTTGGTGCGATAGATTATCGATATCGCAGAGATACAAGTTGAATAGGGTTGCTGCTAAAGTACAGATGTGCTTAACCCCTACGCAAATGGGTATTGGCTGGGTTATAGCTCCATGTTTGTTAACTTTAGCCAAGTACGAAGTGTTCTGATGCAGTTTAGATATTAAAGTCATCAGTTGTGAAGAAAAGCCAAGTTTGAACATTTTTTCCCACAGTAAATTGCGAATCACACAGTCGAAGGCCGCTGAGAGATTGATGGATGCCATGTATATCTGACCAGAGATGCATGATTTGCTTTTGGTGAGTAAATGGGCCAGAATAGTGGCAGGTAAAAACGTGCCCATCTGCCTGGGGAAGCCAATTTGAAAGCGGAATTTGATTGTGGTTTATGAGGCCTTCCAACTCTCTTAGAAGGAGGATAGAAAAACTTTGGCTGAGGCATCCAGTAGTGCAATAGGGTGGACATTTTCCAGATCAGCAGGATTACCCTTTTTGAAAATAGGGACGATGATGGATGGGAGCCAAGATCATGTTAAAGTAGTGGAAAAATAGATATCATCAAATTTTGTTTTAAGAACAACATCCCAAAAGCTAGGATCCTTTTTAAGCACACATGAAGGGATACCATCCAGTCTGGGGGCTTTTGGGTGATACAGCCTGGAGCTAGCCCATTCTATATCTATAACAGACCAAGCAAAAATAGTGGAATTAAGTCTAAGGGAGTTGATTAGTGTTACATGATGAAATTTGGAGGGCATTAGACATTTTTTGGAGAAATAGTTCATCCACAGGTCAGTATATATAGATGAAGAACAATCGTTGCCACACTTGGAAGAGACTTCTCTTAGAATCGCCCATATTGATCTTCTGTCATTGCGACATAAATGAGAGATCATCTTCTGGTTGAGAAGAATATGTAGGTGGTGAATAATGTTTGAGCAAAAGTTTCTATAAGAATTGCAAATTACTTTTTTATTATGGGGAAAGGAAACAAGCCATACGTTGAGTGATTTTAAATACTTTAATGACTTGTTCATTAAGCGTTTTAAGGAACAAATCTCCGAACTGTGTGCATGACCATGTGAGGACTTGGAGGATACTTGTGCTTGCGATAGTTTGATATGCATAGAGGTAATAAACTGGTTATGCCTGTCATCGATTTGCAGAATTGACAGTGATTTAAAGCCAGCGTGCAAGTCAGCTTTCAGCTGTTTGTCAATCATGAGAATTAGCTTGACACACAAATACGGATTCCAGTGTATAAAGATACTGGGCCGATCACATTCAATAAGAGTTAAATTAGAGTTGATTTGAAGAGAAGGAATGACCTGTTCGATGAGCGTAAAGATAACTAGATGATCCCCGACGCCAGGATTTATAGTCATTACCGGTTTGCAAATGCCTAATAAATTGTTGGACACTGCAAAGAAATCTGTGCAGGAGGCTTTTGTGCCGCAATGCCATGTGTATTGAGAGGCTCGAGAGTCAAGGACTAAAATAGAGATGTCCCACTGGTCTAGATAGTCAATCCATCGATTACCCCTGGTAATAGGGATTGAATTTTGTTCAATGAGTTGCAGAAATCCTGACATTGCAAATGAAGATAATCAACAGGCATTAAAGCCACTGCCTAGGATAATCCTACAGTTGGGATCTCACAGAAGTGCCTCTTCAAATATCCTAGTGAGGTGTGAGAATATTTTGGCAGGTAGGGTACCTGGGAGACATCGGCAGGAGTTTGTACAATGGCTAAGATGTCAAGAGACATCAAGAGAGTTTTTGACATAGCGAGGAAGCCGTTATTCACTAAGATAAGAAGTTGTCCAGAAGGCCTTCCCAAGAGGCCCTTTTCTGCACTAACAAGGTGCAATGTGGAGCCGTTAATCTGGAAGTTTTGTAGTTTCATAGTTTCCTGGCATAAAATGATGGAAAATTGATTAAATGCAGCATTCAGCCAGGAAGATACTTTACAGAATCCACAGGAGTTCCACAGGCAATTGATAGTAGAGCTTGGCTACGCTGGTATAGTTGGCTCCTTGGTGATTTTGAGACTGTTAGCCAGGGGTGCGAGCCATGACCAGCCTTTGATGACAGTGGACAAAGTTTTGAGTTGTGCGATCATAAGGGTCAGGAGGAATAGGGGTTTAGTTACTAGAAGATAGTTTGGTGGGTTCTGTAGAAAGAATATCATAAATTTCAATAAAGCTGATTGCATCGGCTTTAGATTTAAATAAGTGTGGCATTAGGCAAATGTGTATGAGATCTAATCTGTGTGCCAATATTAATTTGATTATGATTGAAGAATGAAACTCACAAATCATACGGTTATTGTTAATGATGGTGAGTGTGATCCAATCTATATCTTTGGAGTTGAGCCTTCTCAGCGCAGGAATATTATGGAATGCCTGTAGGTCAAAAGAGCAGTTGGGTCTTTTCCCCCCACTGATAGAGATGTCGTTAAGCCAGTCAATTATGTCAGACGTATCAGCCATAAAATCAAAACCAACAAAGGCACGAGGTAAGAGTTTTTCCTGATTCTCCTTCTTTGAGGGCTCTTGTTAGGAGCTGTTGGATGCAGCTCTAGGTTGCAACATGTTTGTGGTGTTGTTATCTATGGGTAAGGAAACTGAAGAATGAACCTATGGAAAAATAACAGTTGCTACCAGAGTTGATGGAGGGATAGATGGAGAGTCCTCAATCAATGTGAGAGAAAGGCTATGGATGGGCAGAAGGTCCTGTTGGGTCTGTCAGGATGCTACAAGTGTAGAAGTGGAGACCAAAGCAGTATCCATTGGTACATTGTCCTTTTTCACCTCCAAATAGGGTGGAACTTCTCATAAGGTCTCATTGGTTGTAGCTTTGGTCATGGCTACTTTATTTTTTATTTTTTTTAGGTTTAACGTGCCCCCAGACTTGAGGGGTGTTGCTTACATATGCAGAGCTGCCTTGCTCTCTTCATTGAGCTGGCTAAGATCGAGAATCGCCTTTTCTTTTGATAAATTACATATGTTTTTAATTAGTGAATTGTGTCCTCTGATCTTAACTGTAGTAATATGTTTTGATTTTCTTTCTGCAACTTTTTGTGATGCTTGTCTAAGAGCCCTTTGTTTGAGTGCTCGGAGATGCAGCCGTTTTTTCTTTTCGTGATAGACATTTCTGGAGGAGCTCATTTGAATTATCTCAACAAAAGCATCATGTGAATCTCTGCCAGTGAGAGCACCTCCTGAATCCTACTCTATTAAGTAAGTCAAAGCAGAAGGTCTGTCTGGGTGATCAGTAGTGTGCAGTGCTTCTATGGTCATATCTTGAGGCTGCACACAGCAATTAAGTAGACTGCCGTCAAGTGGAGAAAAATACACTTTGTATAATATTTGCAGCTGTTCAATTTTTGCTGAGTTAATAGAGGCGTTCTGACATGATTTCGGATAATCAATTTGATTGCTTTCAGGTGTTCCAGCCGAATCAACAAGAACTTGTGCATAAGAGCGTGGAGCTAAGTGGCTATCTTGCTCGATGCAAGATGTTTGAGTTGATTTTGAGGAGAATGAGTTCTCCACTATTTGAGATCCTAACGATCTTGTGAACACCTGATGTGAATGAAAGACTTTAGCAGGGTTACGGGCCATTATAGTTGTTTCAGCGCATTTGAAATCTTCAAGCTTATGTAGCCTAGTCAAGATATTGGACATCCATGTTTTGAGATCTCTTAGCTGATAATGGGGGACATCGTGGCCCTTATCTAACAGGTTCAAAATCCTTGTGAGTACAGGAAATGAAGATTCATGACTTAGTCATGCATTAAATGTGAAGAGTCATGCATTAAATGTGAGTTGTTCATTGGGGGAGTCAAAGCAGGATCACGCATATTCAGTGATAGTTGTGATTGCAAAAACTTATTAAAATCAGAAGGTGCTTGGATGAAATCTTGGTTTTGCTGAGAGTGATTGCAAGCACTCAGTTTAGGCGAGCTTGCAGTGGGCCACGAGGGAATCAAAGCATTGTAAACGTCGTCCATGTGCGTGATATTGGTGTCAGCTGATGTGCCAGGCATATGGTGGTACAAGTGCACATTATCAATTCCGCCATCCGCAACCGCTGCTGGCATGGAAGGGCAGAGAGAGAGGCACACTCTTTTCTCCAATTTGGCCATTACTGCAGGAGCAAGAATAGATATATCAGATGGCATAGCATTTAGTAGGTTAATTGATGGAACGGTGGGGGACCTATACGAATGCTCATGCATACTAAGAAAACTATGTTGTTGGGAGAGATCAATGTCAAAGGCCTTTTGGAGTTGGAAAGATTGCGGCTTTCGAATGGCATCCAGGGGTGTATGCATTTAAGCATGCATATGGGCAAAAGCTATATCATGTAAGGTAGCATCATCCTAATTAGAGGCTTTATTGAGATTGGAGTCATGTGGAACAATATTAGAGGCGTGAGATGAGCTTTGAAGCTCAGGCGTGTTATTGGGAGCCATCGGAAGAGCCGAGGGCTGCAAGGAGGAAGTGGTCATGGTAGAGTCTTTGCGGTCTTGGTTTTTACAGATTTTACCACTTCTGAGACTACCAACCATGCGTAAGTGGAAGCGATGGATCAGTGGAGATGGACCGGCTTCCTGAAAGAAAATAATTGCGCAGATAGTGAAGCATGGAGCACCAGGAGGAAAGACCATGCCAATTTGTGCATGTAATTCAGGTACAGCACTGTCAGCTAGTACTTAACAAGGTGCCCCATCTGCTGTGAACAGGGGCATCATTACATAGTTACCACATGGTCAAAGCAATAAATGCTTTAAGAAAAGTTTCCTCTCAAAGCAGTGGTAACGATGTAAGGCTTCCTGTTATGAGGCGACAATATGCAGTGATAATTGTGTAAGCATAGCATCTAGTCAGAGCGGGTGAATCGGCAGGTAATTATAGCACGGTAGCGATGGCACAAGCTATGAGATGGATTGCCTACCACGCATTCTAATTCATGCCTCACCAAATAGAAAGAGATTTAACAGTTTCACAAAGTACAGCAGAAGCGCGTGCTCAGAGGGAACACGTAAAGTTACGATAAAGAGAAGTTGGAAGAAAGCCACTACTTTACAGAATATCGAAGAGTAGTAAAATCACAAGCGGACAAACAGCAGTATGAAAGCACATTCCCGTGCGACCCATGCCCCGCTCACCCAAACAGCCAAACAGCCCACTTTGAGCGCACTTCTGGTGCGCGTGTGCTGGTGCGCGAGCCTGATGCTGAAGTAGGGCTGCTGGGAGGAGGTGGGCGGCAACTGTGTAATTAAAGAGAAAGAAAGAATTTAGTTACTTGGTGGCAGTCCAAAGGAGTCCAAAAAGTTCAAGAGTAATATAGACCAAATAAGTATGGAGCTTTACATATTACGTTCAGATGAAAAGTTTTGCCTTGTAGCGGAGTGCTATTGCTTCCTCGTGTGCATGGAAAGTGAGCCAGGCAGGAACCGACAGGGAAGCCAGCCAAACAGCACACTTCGGGTACACTTCTGGTCCGCGCGCGCTGGTGCGCGAGCCCGATGCTGAAATAGGGCTGCTGGGAGAAGGTGGAAGGGGCCAGGCGGCAACTGTGTAATTAAAGAGAAAGAAAGAATTTAGTTACTTGGTGGCAGTCCAAAGGAGTCCAAAGAGTCCAAAACTAATATAAACCAAGTAAGTAAGGAGCTGTTACATGTTACGTTCAGATGAAAAGTTTCACTGTGTAGCAGCGTGCTATTGCTTCCTCGTGTGCATGGAAAGTGAGCCAGGCAGGAACTGACAGGGAAGCCAGCCAAACAGCACACTTCGGGTGTACTTCTGGTGCGCGAACCCGATGCTGAAATAGGGCTGCTGGGAGGAGGTAGGCGGGGCCGGGCAGCAACTGTGTATTTATAGAGAAAGAAAGAATTTAGTTACTTGATGGCAGTTCAAAGGAGTCCAAAGAGCCCAAAAGTAAAATAGATGGAGTAAGTAAGGAGCTATTACATGTTACGTTCAAATGAAAAGTTTTGCCGTGTAGCGGCATGCTATTGCTTCCTTGTGCGCATGGAGAGTGAGACAGGCAGGAACCGACAGGGAAGCCAGCCAAACAACACACTTCGGGCACACTTCCAGCTATCACCTCTTTTGGTTTTCTACATTGCATTTAGGCCAGTCTACCCACATAATAACACTCTGCATCTTAACTGTGCATCAAGGGTACAACAAACATAACAAGTGTTGTCACTGGTATACATCTGATCTAGGGCAGATTTGCCAGATGGATATACTTTCTTTGTGTGGCACCTTTTTTTTACTGGCTTTGAGTCTTACATGGTAATACTAACATATTGGTGCAGCATGCATGGACATTTATGGGCACAGCCAGCATGAGAACCTTGAATATACTATCATATGCTGTGGGCAAAGGTGTAATGAAAATGCATTGGGCAATGGTCCTGGGCACTGATGGTAACTTGCATTTTGGGGATTTTTCATGTGCTAGCATACAACATTGATTGCAAACTGTATGGCTTTGTATCCAATATTTCACAGAAAATGCTGTTAAATGCACCATTTTATCCCATTATTTAAAACCATTTCTTGGGGTGGGAGAGTACCACACAAAATCCCCCTGGTTTGGTTCGGGCTCCCTCGCTCACTGATGTATATTAGGCACATACCTTTACGCCACAGCAGTTCAAATATTCACCAGCCGCCACTGGGTATAACTAATTGAATTTCATATTTCACACATTCGTTCCCTTTGTGTATGCTCTCCATTCATTTTAACATGTGCTTGGTATATATATATTAAGCGATGTTAAAATACTTAAATGGTAAGGACAAAAATGTCTAAACATTTTAAATTCACAGCAAAAATCAGACTTGGATCTTTCCGGATGAACTCATCAACAAGGGTTTCCAGTTGAGCACAGCTTCACTTGTCAAAGCGTCTGATTCCTTTGCTGTCCACATCAAACCCTGGCAGTGCTGTTCATTAATACTCGTGGCCAAACGTCTTGACAACCTCTCAGTCAAACTGTAAAATGTCATCCCCTCCCTCTCTTCTGACATTTTGTAACGTGATGGCCAGAAATGTTGCAATGCGGGAGATTCTGTGTGCTCTTCCTGGAACCCAGCTGCATCGATTCCTTTGCACAAGAAGAATGACAGAGGAGCAGAAGAAAGTAACGTTTTGCTCATCAGCAGAACAGGCACGTGAATCAGAGACGTCTCAATGCACTGCACTCATATTTGCAGCAAGTGCTTCTGACGGCTAATGAATTAAAACAAGTGCAAGCATGACGAAAAAAAAAACACCTTGCTACAACTCACTGATATTTTTTCAGGATTATTTTTAATTTACTCCGTAAACATGTTGAAGTTTATGCCAAAAGGAACAATGCACTACAGAATATATCATTGGAGAAATTGACCACGTTTTTGTGTGAGTTACACATTGCTTCACAACGTGTGTGCATGCATCACTTGCCAATACATTTGCAAAAAATGTGAGTTCAGGAAGAGGAATGGACAGGTTAGTGCACACCAACTAAATTGTAATTCACAAGGGTATTCCCAAACATGTACATAAGCATTTGCCACGTGTATCTACATATCTAATTTACGCACACGTGATCCAGCTGTGCATGTGCAATGAATGCAGGGAATGGCACCAAGTACTTTCTAATTATCAGTATGTTTGTAGGAGTGACAACAGATACATGAAAAGGATTTCCAGTAAGGAGAAAAGGGGAATTCAATTGTTACAAAGTGGTGCATTATCTGCTTGAATTTGAGCAATGGCCTTCGTGTGTATCATCTATGTATATGCAATGTCCATTTATAAGTGATCACCATCCTTTCTAATAACTTACTCCTGCAACATTTTACACATGCATTTGATTATCTTTGTGAATTGGACTACTTGATCTTATATGTTAGAAGGCACTGACATTCAGAAACAAATATGTCCTTCGTAAAGTGTGCAACCCCATTGTAATTATAACACATGTGACCTTTCTTCACAGTGGCCAGTGCAAATCAATACTGGATTATTAGGCAGCTTCCGCAGTGGTCATTTCACAACTGCTCACCTGCCAATTATGAATGCAATAGTAACATGTTGGAGAAAATAAATCAAATGTAACAGATGTATTTATGTTATTGAATCTTAATGAAACAGTAGTTATCTGATGAGCGTCTGATCACTGAGAAAGGAACAGGATGAAACAAGGGATGTTGAGGGATGGTTTAGTGGCTACATACCGAACAGGCCCTGCATGCCAAATGTTGCTTGCATTAAATGAAAACATGTGCTAGCGCCTTCCTTGTAGTGCACATGCATTGATACCCAACATTCCCTCTAAACATGCCCCCTATGTTCTCATAAAGGTGTAGTACTCGTATGTTCTATTAATATTTTAACATGTCATTGGAGAGTATGTAATACAATGCGAAATTTAGAGTGCAAGAGTGCATTTACAGATGCACCCAGGAACATGCTATTTAGGAACATATTGCTATATTATTAATAGCATTAACACCAGAGATGAAAAATCCCCAAATAGTATATCCACATTTTGCCAGTTGTGTGTAAGTAAATGTTTCATTTACAGTAGATTTGTATAACCAGTGTCCACAATGGTGCGGTGAGACTTCAGCAGATATAAACACATGAGGCTCATTTTAGAAACATGTGTTTCCTCTCTGAGGCATTGGTAGGCACATCTCCAAAAGTGCAGAAGTGATGCTGAAGACTCACAGACGTCCATTGAGAGGACACACATAGGTACAGGAACTGGTGGAAAACAGGCAAAACACCAGCAGTGGCCACCTAGCAGCGACATTGGTAACATCAATATGTCTAGCTTAATGACTGCAGAGGGGACGATTGTTTTTTTTTTTGTTTATCCTGGCTAAGATTTACAACAACAAAAACATCCTATCCACTGCGTTTTTTTTTAGAAGTGCATGAAGAAAAATTGGTCATCATTTCTGGCATTTCAGTTTTACCTTTGAACTTGACCACGTCACGTGATTTACGCTTTATAGAATTACCAGTGATGTGCTCAACGCAAGGATATTACAGCATGTGCACGCAAGCATTAGTACAAAGCGATTTTTACTATTTAACAGAGGCTCATGCCACAGAAGTACTCAAGGGTGACCTTGTTCTCCTGTGAATCTTTGGGTTTTTGATCATGTCACAGAAACTGTGAGGAAGAGACCGAAAACCCGAGAAATGAAGACAATTAGCAGCTATTGTTCCACTGTTTCAGACAGCTGATTTCCCAAACTGAAACGTCCATAATTGTTTTTTTTTCCAGAGGCAGCAATACAATTAGAACTTAAGTGTAACTGAGGTCTAATGAAAATAGAGCCTTTTTAGCATCCAGTAGGTAAGAATCTGCCCGGCTATATATTGGTTTTGTCCTTGTGTCTGAAAACGTTAAAGGGCAAGAGGGTTGCACCTTCAAACTAGCAGCCAAGTATATGTGTTGGACAATCATTATGGCCATACCTGTCTCTGTAAAAAGAGGCCGAATTCTCAATACGCTCTGTTTTTACAGTTTGACATATTATAACACATGAAGTGTTCAACATGTATGGCACATTCTGTAGACATACTGTGTTCAGTTAGTGGCACCTGATGCAGAGGTAAAAATACTGCATACAAATTTGTCAAAAATGTAGCTCCATTTAAGGGTACATTCCAGCCCAATCGTATTTTCTTTCCTCTAGTAACGGCGTGTCCGAACCAGTTGTCGAAGTGAGTGGGAACGGTCCGGACCGGGGTTCCACCACTATTATTTTTTTCTGTTTACCATTCCTCTACTTTCTACGACCATATTAACTATTCTATATAGAGGATTGGGCCATTCATATCCCTGTCCAAGTGTAATGTTGTAATATGAGCCTTGGTTACTAGTCGCTCAGGCTATTGCAATGCCCTGGCCGCAACACTTTTTCACATGTTGCACTATGCTTCCACCTACCCTCTCGCCTGCTGAGACGACACTTCCACAAACATTTTTGGTACACTTCTACCACTGGCACAAACTAATCCCTTCAATTCAAGAAAGACAATTCTGCAGGCTTACAACTAAGATTGGGTGGGGGCAGGCGGGGATGTCCCTTATGCCCAATTTCTCACCCTTCTGTGCATTATAAAAAATGTTAAACTAGAGGAATGATCCTCTGTTGTACATAATCGAATGTACAAATACATCCCTTTATTGCAAGAAAACCATCTGCAAGGCTACAACTAGAAAGGGCATGACAATGCCCCTGGTCCCCATCTCCTTAACAAGGGTCCCAATCCATTAACTGGTCCCCAATGCATTAAAGTCCTCCTAAAAAGAGTGGAAGGGGATAAACAAATATCTTCACAAAATGATTGATGGATTTCCAGAATACTGCAGTGTATCTCAAAATCCACATCACTTATCACTGTGGTAAAGCCGTAATGATAGAGAGAATCTGCATGTGTTAATGCCAATCTGTGCATGTGGCAATGCTGAGTCGAGAATATTTTCCAAACCAATAATGAGGGTTGTGATAATGGCCCTAGGTTATGCATGAATGTGATTCTGGGGGTTTCTAAGTGTGCCTGGTCCTACCACCGACTATGTCATTTCGGGCATAAGGAAGCATGGGGAGGATCCATCAGTCTCCTCCACCAAATGGGGCAGGGGACCAGCACATCAGGTCTGTCATCAATAATGCCCCATTAAGAAATCAGAATAGCATGTTCAAATCAGCGAACCTGGTAATTAAAGACCTGCGTTATTTGGTACATTTTGATAACCCCGCTAAAATGTCCAGTAGCGATAAGCTTGCCGCTTCAGCGTTTGGATGAGCAGACGACTATCAAGTTTGGCATGTGCATGCAATCATGCATTCACGATTTGATGAAATGCAAGATGATGTATACCCTTTTTACATTCTCAGCCCATAGAGAGAGTGAAGCCAGCAAAGTCTTAGCAGATTAATTTAGGCACGAGAAGCCTGAGTAAGCCAACCAATCCCTGAGTATTAAATACAAGTGCAAGTCTTTACCACAAGCCCAGCCATGGGTGATGGAAGGAACCACAGTAAACGGCCATATGGGAACCATATGGGTGCAGTGGGAGTTCAGAGTAGTGGTGCAGTGAGTTGAGGAGCAGATGTGATGAAGATGAAAGAGGAAGAAGATGCAGGAGGTGTTGGAGGTGCTGGGTAGTCGGTTTGTTCAGGAACAGTTGGATAATGAGGATGGGAGATAACACGTGAGGATGAAGAAGCTAAAGAGCCAAGAAGAGGGAAGAAGACAGAAAGATTGGAAAAGGTAAAGAAGAGGGAAAGCAGAAAACTCCCAGACGAGGAGAAGAAACAAAAAGTGAGAGGGTGGTCAATAGAAAATCCTGTAGGCATGCACGGATAGTGCTAGACAATGTTAGACAATTAAAGCATATTTGTTTCCAGGGAGAAGAGGGGGACATTAAGAGGGTTAGATAACAACCAGCTGAAGGGCTGCAGAATAAATTAAGTGCCAGGCGCATAAGCACAAGTGAGCTTGAGAATTAGCTCACTAAGGAGGGGAGCATAGGCATAGGGCCATAAGGCATGCAGGTGAACAAGAACCAGTTCAGGCACCTGAACAACCTCTGGGCTTATCTCACCTCTAGAAGATGCTGTAGATCCTGCGCCAACAAATCTACAGATGGAAAAAGAGTACCTGAGCCTTCTTGATAATGGAGGAAAACTGATTAACCACTTATGGAGGGCTGCCCATGCCAAAAAGACATAATTCAGTATAGTAACTCTGTCTAAGAGGCCATGAATAATCCTGATGAAAGAAATAGAAGAGGCATTTGGCAAACCCTTGTAAAGTAAGGATACTTTGTGCTGATCCAAACTATCTTGAAGTTCCCAACATTGTTATTTATTATTCTGTTTAATAAAGTAAATTAAGAATGTGTATACAATAAACAAAACAAATAAAAACAAACACATCAGGATCATTAATTAAGCAATATTACCCGAGCGGCGGAGGCATTGACTCAGGTAATGCCCTGGGCCCCATAGTTATAGGCCCAAGCGAAGCCCCGCTCCGAGTCTCCGCACGGCTGGAGGCTGCCATCGTCCCCACCGGGGACAAAGGAGCAAGAAGGTAAGTGGGGAGGGATGGGGGAAGAAAGGAGAGAGAAAACAAAAAAAAGCTTACCTTAGTCCCCAGCGGGGGGCGAAGGCAGCCTCTCAGCTGTGGGGAGGCTCTGAGCGGGGATGGCCACGCTTCGAGCCTCCTCATTGGCTGAGGGGCTGTCACGCCCTGTGCTGTGGACAAGGAGGCTGGAATCCCGGCTGACAATCGAGGGATTCTCAGCCGGGTAACTCTCGCCGGGTACTAATGATTCAAACATTATGGGTTTAATTTGATAAATCACAAATGAAATTTCAAAACCTTGGTCAAAAAATAAGATTCGAATTGTTCCCCAACATATCATAACATTTGAGCCGTATGATGGATAAGCACAGTGTTTGACATTCCTGTACTCGGAAGGGACTTTCCGTGCAAATCAACAAAACGGTGCTGGGCGGATTTGTGCCAAAAAGAAGAAACCCATTGGGCACAAAGAAATCAAAGGATTTTGTTGTTTTGGTGCCAATGCAACAAATAATTTGGCGCAGAGTGGGGTGCCCCTGGAGCAGAAAAATGTGTTATATCTCGCATTATGTATTTCTGCTGCCAAGCTTTATCAGTTCTCATCATCATCATAACAACTTTATTCGGAAAGTTATACATTATGTAACCACAGAGAAAACGCTAAAAGAAATAATTGAAAACAACACACAAAATACATTACATTGAGAAGAGAAATATATATATATATATAAACATCATGTACAAACAATGCAGACATTCTCTTAAAACCTTGTTGATAAATGATTGCACTATTCTCAGGAGAGAATCTCTCTTCTTCCATGCACTGGCTATAAATGTGGAGACTGCATGAATACAGTAGTGAATTTTGGCAGTTTTGCAAAGATGTCCATTAGCAAACATTGTTTCAAACCCCAATTTTGTAGACAAGCTTTTGAATTCCTTCGCCTGATAGCGTTATATTGTGGACAGATGAGGAGAAAAAGCTGGATGATTTGCCTGCGCAGTGGAACAAACGCAGCATATAGGATACGATCTGCTATCAAACTTAGCTTTAACTGTACCCAGAAGTAGATTTTGAAACTTCATCTTTAACAGTAGGGTGCATTTCAAAGGATTATCTATGAGAGATAAATAATCTTCCATCGTAAATGCATTAAGTATTCATACCCCATAGACAAATCAAGGCACTTCGTGACATATTCACCCCAAATAAATTGTGTGTAAGTATTGATAACGATAGCTTTACATGTCACATCAATAGCTCAGGGTGACTCTAAAGCTCGTCCATATCCAACCTATAAGCAAACTCCTTTATATGCCAAAACCATCAGAGAGAAGGATGATTGGTGAAGGTTTGGGGCTTAGCGATATTTTCTATTTTTTTGTTGCGTTTTGCAGAGATCGAGAAGTGGTACAAACTGCAAAAAGAATGAGAACAACTCTAAACCTAAGATGCATTAGATGCATTGTAATGTGGTAATCAGTCTGGTTATTAATTTGGGATGATGAGTATTTCGAGTTAGTTTATGAAGTTTTTTAATAGAAAATAAAATATATAAGAAATGCTTTCTAACTTAACCTTAAATATGTAGGTGTTGTATTAAGGCGATTTAACATTTTGCATTTGTGCATTGAGATCGAGAACTGTATTATTTTACGTTGTCTTGTGAATATACAGTGAATACAAAGAGCTCGCATAGGGGTAGACAGGGGAGTTGCTAGGTCTGGAAAAGACCCGGGGCTAAACTGATGTCGGAACTGTTGGGACTGGGGGCTAGCTAGTCTTTTGGCTGTAGCTCCTGAGATTCTATCCGGGGCTACAACCAAAAGATCAGGGGCTATAGCCCCCTTAGCCCCCCCCTAGCAACGCCCCTGGGGGTAGAATTGCCAACCGTTGAAAATGTCAAGTTGTCAGCCATCCGTTTTTTTTCTCCACCTCAGCAGCGTATGATGGCATGATGGCGAAGGGCTTTGCTTTGGTGCCACTTAAGTGGTGCCACTTAAGCGCTGCTTCAGCGCTGCAATCTCAACTCATAGGAAGAGTGGGGCTGTTCAAAGACCTCCTGCCCAGCAGTCACCACACCCAAAGCCTGGAGTTCTGGTTTTGTTAGTCCAAAGAATGTAATAGCAGGTATTAGGAGGTACGAGTGCACAGGAAGATTAGCAAAGCGTATGTATTATAGAGCAGCGATAGCCACCCTATAGTTAAGGTGAAACCTATTATCCACAGAAAAAGGAAAACTTACATTGTCAATACAGTTTGAGTCATAAGACGAATCAGCACAGTGTTTGACATTCCCATACTGGGCCCAGTCCCCCCAGGAGAGGAAAGATAAGTTCAAATGGCTCCTGCACTGCAGTCACCACACCCAAAGCTGGAATTCTGATGATGAAAGTCCAAAGAAAATAACCAGAGGTACGAGCAGGTATGAGCAGGTGCAAGCGCACAGGGTTATTAGCAAAGCTGTTCTATTAGAGGGCGGATAGCCACCAGATAGTTAAGGTGTTACCTCTGATCCATAGGAAAAGCAAAACATCTATGGCCAATACCTTTTATGTCATAGGAAGGAGAAGCACAGTGTTTGATATTCCTTTACTAGGGCCCGGGTCCCCCACAAAAGGAAAGATTTGTGCAAATCCATGTTATGGTTCAAAATACATAAAGGATTAAAAAAAGAGTGTGTTTTTCACTTCGATTCATTTTTCCGTATGTAAAAAGTGCAATTTTTGATTATGCGCACATCCCAAATCGTTGGTCTGGATTTGTGCCAAATAAGAAACAAGTTGGGCACGAAGCGTTCAGACGTAATCCTTTGTTGTTTTGATGGCAATCTGTCCAGTCGTTTTTCTTTGATTTTAGCTTGGCAGAGAGCGGGGCGCCCAATGTAGCCAAAAAGTTAGTCATATCTCCCATGATCCCTTACTGCTATGGTAATCAATGTAGTTACTAGTCATTGAAGATGAGTATTTTAAGTTAATTTAGGAAGTTTTCCACAAAAAATATTTTAAAAAACGTTCTAAATTAACTCAAAATATCTAGTGGGTTGTGTTCATGTGATTTAATGCATGTATGTGTTGGGATTGAGAAGTGTTTTATTTTATGTTGTTTTGACAATATAATGTGTGTCACTGAGACGCATCCATTGGTGAGCTGTGATGACATTATGTGTTTTCTTGATTGGATGAGGTTTTCATGTGATCTGAAGGAACGCTTCTCAATTCATTATTCTCTTCAGTGGGTTAGGACGAAATTACCTAAGTAGAAAAGTCCTACCACCAAATGGCTGACCTCCATTTATTCGCATATTCGCATATGTTTATTTGAGAGGGGTAAAGTTAATAAAAATGCATAGGTGTAAGGTGGGGGATCTCCCCCACATATATATATGCGAAAAAATGGGGGGAAAAAAACAGACTTTTGGTGGTCAGACTTTTTAACTCAGTAATTTCACGCATATCCTAACTAGTTCGTGTGGACCAGGGAGGATCTGATCCTCATGCACCCACTGTTGTCGGATAGCGGTGACACTCCCAGCAGTATCACAAAGTGCTGGTGCTTTCCTCCCATTAATGAACATGTTTTCCGTGCAAATCTCTGTGTTATCAGGAACTGGGGCCTCAATGGAAGACACAGGGCCTCATTACACGGATGGCGCTAAGGGATTACCAGCACCGGTAAGGGCACCGGTGCGGTAATCCCTTAGTGCCATACTACGAGGTCCCTATCGGGGCTCAAATGGGAATGGGGAAGGGCCTTGGTGAATGGGGAATTACTGCCCCGCCAACCTTGGAATGGGGCGGTAATTCCCCATTCACCAAGGCGGACTAGGTAAAATACCGGCGGCAACCATGGTGCTAATAGCGCCATGGTTACCGCCGTCCGTGTAATGAGGCCCACAGTATCTTTTCTGCTCAGAGATACTAGGATGCATTCGGCCAGCTGCAGGCCAAGTAGTAATAGATCCTCTAAGATGCCCAAGTTGAATATTTCTTCTTCCTCCTCCTCCTCCATGAGTGCAGCTTTTACTACTGCTGGTTTGGGTCTACCCATGCTGGCAGGGTCTCCCTTCTATATCTCTGATCCTGCAGGTAAAGTAGCCCTGAGAGGGCCGGAATGTGGGAGCCCCAGTGTTAGTGGTGCAGTCATTTCTCCTTTCTGATGGAGCAGACAATGTAGGTGATTGGAATTTCCCCTTGGTTTTTGGGGACCTTTCTTTGCAAGATGGTACAGACCTTTGTCCTTACCCTCCATATACTTAATTTTCTTAACCCTGTTGTCATCTTGTATGGATGCACTAACCACAGCCTTTTCTGGAATGGAGTAGCCACTAACCAGTTTACTGCCTTTGTAAACTCCTGAGGGTCATTCTTGTCCAATAGATGCAGGTGTACTCCATCTCACATTGTTCAAGTATGCTCTGACCTGCAATCATTTTAAAAATGCCCTAAAATGTGTCAACTATGTTACATGTGACCCTAACACTCAAATGTTTCAGGGACTGATGTGTAAATGCCTCAAATGTTTGACTCCCCTTTTTGTTGAGATCTCTAAAGCTATTGCAGTATTGTTCTGGGGTTTTGCAGAACCTCCTGAGGATGGTGGCCTTCATCTTGGAAAAGATGGGTCTGTCTTCTGGAGTAAACTGAATAATTACAACAGTTCCAACCATCTGTAGATGGTTCGTAAGGGTTGAACCCCACAGCTCCTCTTCCACCTCCCGGGAATGTAAAACTAACTCCATCTTTTCTAACCAGTTTAAAATGTCCTTCCCCTCCTTGTACGGCTGCACTAAGTCCTTCCTTGGGGAGGTGGTGCCAAGGCTTTCCTTACCTGACTGCTGTGAGTGACAGCCCTCTCTTGAAAGAGGTTGCTCAAAACACTTGCTGTCAAGGTCTGCACCATGGTCATGTCAAGTTCCATGTGTCATGATGCCTACCTCCAAGGAGCCAGGTCCGACCCAGCAACCCCAGAGGCAGGCATCATTCCCCCCAGGGAAGTGCCAGCGGGCCCAAGCTGGGGCCCTTTGGACACAGTCCTGGCGCCTTAGGCGCCAGGCTCATGTTGGACCCCTGTCCTGGCGCCTTAGGCACCAGGCTCATAAAGCTAGACATGTGTTCAAGTGTTTTAATGTGCACTTACCTGATGCAGACCATGCTGCTACATCCAGGCCCTCTTGAGGCCTGAATGGAACTACTTTACCTGTGGGACTACTTTCCACCTGGGTGTGGTTGGGGAAGGATACATACCTGATCGGTGGAAGGATACATACCTGGAACTTCTTCCAAAGCTATTTAAACCACGCCCGATCAGCAACTCACGCTTTGCGTTGTTCTGCTCCTCGCAGCTGGACGCTCACCGTGTCAGCTCCTGCATCTGGACTTCAGCCACGCCTGTCAGCATCCTGGGTCACCTGCAAAGGGAGATAAGAGAGAATTGGAGAGAAAGAAGACCTTACCTGCTAAAGCTGTATCACGGAGACATAACACCGACGATCCTGAAAGGGAAGACATCATTTTTAAAAGCATTTCGCTTCGATCGCTGCAGCGCTGCATTTCACTCACCTTTCCTGGGCACCTCCATCTTCAGCAGCGATCATCCGGATCCGCAGCCACTTCCCAGAGCCTAGAGAGAAAAAGACAAGAACACAAGGTGAGAGAAGGAAGGGAATAGGCAAAGCTCAGTTTCCTTCTAAGACTTACCTGTTGGGTCATTCCCATTTCATTTCGGGTCCTGCCGCTTCCAGGCATTCCGGACCCCGGACCCTATGGGGAAAAAAGACAAAGACATTGAATGAGCGAATGCAAAGACATTACCCGAACGCTCATCCAGAATTTACCTGTCATTGTTTGGAACTGCACGTTTCACTTCGGGTCGGCGCCATATCTCCGGCATTCCGAACCCCGGCCCCTAAGGGGAAAAAGACATAAGCGTTAGCGCTTGCTGCAATAAGACTATGAACATTATTAAAGGCTTGAACTTTTGAACTTGCAACAGAACTCTTATAGCGCCTTACCTGAATAGTCAAGCTTAGTTGAACTTCCAACAAACCTCAATCCAGTGAAGTAACTGGGTTTCAACGCGCCCCTGCATCAGAAGCAGGATGGAGAACTCATCCTTCCAGACCCTAAGGTGAGACTTCACGGGGAATCGTGGAAGGGGATCGTGGAGGGTTGGAAGGGAGTGGGAGGCTTGAGCATTATTCCGTCAGTAGGTAATACTCCCTTTTCACGCACAGGGGAATATTCCTGCGAGTCAGAGAAGCCAGAGTAGAGGGGCCCTACCTGTCCATCTTCAGAGTCCTGCGCTTTACCATTGATGAAGCATCAGCACGCGAAGCCAGATCTGCGCCTCCGTGGGAATCAGGTGAGCGTGACACCATGGTTGTAAAATTAGGTTGGCAGTAAAAACAAACGTTAACTGTACACTTTTATCTTGGCTTCTCAGGCTACAGGCACAGTCTGTTCCAATTCCACAGCTGCTACTAGTGTGACGAATTGGAATCTGATGAGTATAGGTAAATTGGCCGACTCTGCCCTCACACTTTTACAAGCCAAAACACAAAACAGGGACATTAAAGAGCTATATCTCCTTCTTCTTTTATGGTAACATGGGCTGAGGGCACTATGCTGTGAAGAGGTGTGTACATGTGAGCCTGTAGTGACCCAAACAACACAGTTTCACAGTCTAAAATAAAGGAAATGTCCAATCAAGTTCCTATAAAATGTATTTAAACACACCATCTGAAAATCGAACAAATAGAAAATACTGTACAAAAACGCACCCCAAAGGAAGGACAGAGAAGAACCAACATACTGGAGAAAGTAGCACTCAGAGTGCAGTTCCAAGGGTGCTAGTTGAATCATTATCCACAATAAAGGATATATCTTGGATGAAACCAGGATTGATCATGACCTAACCAGTCTCTAGTGTCCAAGTGACCTGGGGATGAAGTTCAAAGTCAGCAGTACGGTGTCGAACATAGATGCAAGTGGATCAAGCTCAGTTCGGGCATGTTGGATCATCGGACCCAGGCAGCAAGCAGGCATCGGGTAGGGATGAAGGTGGTCCTCTGTGCACTTGGAGGGCCGCTGTCAAGGAAGCAGGTTGGAGTGGTCCCAGCATCCCTTCACAGTTAGCCGCTGGGAGGGGTGGATGATTGACACTCCATGGTTCGAGTCAGTGGGAGACAGTCGTTGATTGGTGATCTTGGGTGGGTCGATGTGCAGGTCAATGACGCAGAAGTTCAAGGGCTAGCTGGGTCTAGCTGTGGTTGTAACCCCCATTCAGCTTGTGAATCGCCAGTGATTCGGTTCGGGTCCTGGCAATGAGCAGCCGCTTTTGGGCTAGAAGGTAATGAGTTCTGGCTAGGACATAAAGCAGTGTCCAGCTGGTTGAAAGTGCACTGAAGTTCGAAGTGGTGGAGGATCACAACAGCATGTGTTGGTGACTTCCAAGTGCGGTGAATACAGAGCGACCAGTGTGGTATAGTAGAACAGGGAGCCTCAGCTGGTCTGGCCCTCTGGTTGCTTTGAGGCCCACTCTGGGGGTCTCAAGGGCAGTATGGTTCCATTCAGGGTCTGTTCTCTCAGCTCTAGGAGATTCCAATGCAGAGTGTTTTGTCCTGGTCAACAGCATAGGTCACTTCCGATATGCCCATGGAATGATTTGGTGAGAGATCTTGCTTCTGTATGGGACGCCTCCTTCTTCACCTCTGGCTGAGGAAATACAACTTTCTCAAAGAAAGTTTAGTGAGTCCTTGACTGCAAATCTGTGACCTTAAATGAACAAAGAGGATCTTAGAGAATCTGAAGAATGAGTGGAACCACTTCTTTTTTCTTTTATTTTGCAAATTGGTTTTGTTGAATTTGATAAGGAGTCAACCTTACAACACATCAGCTGGAACAAACAAGTACCAGAAATATTCCAGTCATTATATTCGTACAAAAATCCCAGTCATTATACACGTGCAAGTTTAGTTGAATGTACCCTCATTCTTAACATTCGCAAAATTATATAAAGGGAAATAAAAGAGAGGAAAAAAATATGTAACCAATCTGCTTTATTTCAACAAACCCTTACCCTCCCTTGCCCGATTGGTGTAACAATGTTGATGATGGGCGATCTTTAGTATCCTGTTGGTATTTCTAAAGGGTAAAATTGTCGATTGGGACAAATGGTTTGCATTCAGTAAAGAACATTCCATACATAACCTCGCCAATATACCTGTTATGTCAGCAGTTCTTCCTTGCTATAATGATCTGAAATGGGACTAAAAGAAAGACATCCATGTCAAAATCGGCATGGGTTTCCAGTAACATGGCTCTTATGCTTTCCATGACATATATTTCATATAAATTATTGCCCATTCTTTACACGTTGGTGGTGGCTCAATGAACTATGAGGCATACTCTTGCTGCAAGGACAAGTTTCTTGGCATATGCGATAGTACAATAAGATTTTCTGCCTGCCTTATTTTTGATACTGAATAGTATTAAAGAGGGGAAGAGTCCTCTCATTCCAGGCCAAGTCTTACTTCCAATACCCCTGTACAAAGCGGCATTCCCACTAGATCTGCCAATAGGAGATCTCAATGTTACATTCTCTCCAGCAAAAAGTGCTCACATCAGGATACATTCTAGAGTCTTTGAGGGGTTAAGAACCATCTAAACAAAAGTCTACTGTTGTTCATTTTGTATTGGACAGCTATTGTCGTTGACCAGAACACCCTGTTTCCCATGTGCCAGCCATACCCTCCTGCATCTCTAGGTGCTTGGTTCATTGTTTTTGTCTATGCAGGGTTTCCAAGTGTCCTCTAGCCAGGAGTGAGCCATATAGTGTGGAGATGAGACCTGTCATGCCCACTTGTGTATTGAGGACCATTTTGAATGTTGTTAATGGGTGTTTCAAGTTGTTTTCCCATTGTCGGTCTGTCAGAATCCCTTGCTGGTGTAGATAGAACAGCGGGGCATGCAATGAATGTGTAGGGCATCTTCTAAATCTGTAATTGTTCGGAAACATCCTTCCTTCCACGCCTGTCCTGCTCTGACCAGTCAAGATGTGATGCCATCTATCGCTTTTGATTTTTTCTACAGGTACCATACGGCCAATAAGACTGGAGGTGTGTGTATCCTGTTTAGTAGTCATCTAAGGAACCCACAGTCACTCCCCAACGGTAACTGGTGCAAAAAGGGAATTTTCCAAGTCCACCCACTGTTTCCCTTAGATGGTCTACTAGTATTTGCAATTGGGTGGCTCTGAAATACTCCCTGCAGTCTGGAAATCCCACCCCTATCTCCTTGGCCGGGTCAGCATGTTATACGCTATGGTCTTTTCCCAGCCCATAGAAATGTGAGGAGTGTTTGTTTCATTTCAACAGCAACTGAAATAATTTCGGAAAGGGCTTGAAATAGAAATAGTAATCTTTGCAGGATATTCATTTTTATGGTAGTGAGGCGAGCCGTCCATGAGAGAGGAAGTCCTGACCATGTATGTAGGTCCTTTTTTAAATGTTATCTCACAGTGGGAGATAATTTACCCCATAAAAATCCTCAATCTTCGTAGTGAGAACCACTCCCATGTACTTAATGCCCTTGGTTTCTGTTTGTAAACCATAGCTCCATGAGTATCTGTGTATCAAAGAGGCAGGTTTCAACATGGGTAGAGCTACTGTTTTGCTCAAGTTTATTTTGAATCCTGACAGATTGCCATACTCATCTATGGTCTCTGCGTGGATGGATGATTCTGGGTGTGTAATATATTCCAATATGTCATTTGCAAACAAGGCTAATTTATAGGTTTTGCCATGTTTTTTCAAGCCCTATATCTGTTCTTTCATCCGCACTGCATTGGCTAGGAACACCAATGATAGAGAAAAGAGTAGTGGTGATAGTGGGAAGCCCTGCCGTGTCCTGTGAACTTGGTTGAAATTCAAGTGAAGTAACTCCATTGACAACCACTGTTGCTTTTGCATTGCCAAAGACTGCAATAGCTATTGAAAGCTAATTGCCTTGAGGGCCTCATTACAATCTATAGGCGCATCTAGTGTTAGCCTCTTCTCCATAGTCAGGGTTTGGAGGGCAAGCCCATCCAGCTAACTGTGGATGTTACACTCACCAGTTTGATTTTCATTCGTATATAGTTGCGTGTAATATTGCCCAAACCTATATGCAATATCAAGTGGCTGGCTAAAAACCAGGCCAGTCCAATTTGTTAAGGACAGGGAGAGAGGGACAGAGAAAAAAAACTAAATGTTGGAAGTCTCCTTCTATTAACCAGATCACTCCTGCCTATCATAATCCCACTCCCTTCCCTTCTCACTAAGAACAAAGGTGTTTAGAAATGCTGCATCCAGGTGTGAGGCTACACCATTTGAATGGTTGTGCTCCTTTGATTTACCTGCCCATGACAGCTGCCTGCTGTGCAGCTGTCTCTGGCAGAGGGTGTTACCTACCCTCACAAAGAGGTCCCTGTCCTGCCATTGGTTGGCTACACTCGACTGACCATAATACACATCAGCTTCCACAGCAGAGCTGACTCACAGGAGCTGACACATGTGTGATATCAATTGGAATGTGGTGGTCTTGATCCTAATTAGTGCCATTCACTATGTCTAAACTCATGTGTAGCTTCATTTTAGAGAGTACCTTGCCACCATCATAGTTTACTTATGATAATCATAGTTCTGATACAGAGATGCATATCTTAAAAGCAGCCCCTGCATGGCAGAGACATAGCTGTCACTGCAGCTCTAATTTGGGCATCTACTACCTCTTACCCATCTCTGTGCTATGGGTAGAGAAGTCATTGCAAATCAGGACACTGATGCATTAGGACACAGATACACACTATGCTTTTGGAATGGAGCTTTTACCAGGGAAATCTGATCAGCAGATGAAATTCAGGGATGGAATAACCAGCTTAATTTCATTATTGAATAAACATTAAACAAAGCCAGGGTGTTGCACCCTTGCCAGAAGGCACTTCCTCACACAGGCCTATCCCAGGTGCCATTTTAGTGTGCGTGGGAGACAGGGTCCCAGAGGACAATGCCATGTGCAACTTTGCACAACGGGTAGAGACACTCTGCCAGGTGTGCAAATACTTCTTCGGACTGGGAGAATTGTTGCATGAGTCGGGAACGGCCAGTGCATAATTTTGAGAAGCATCACCATGATCGCGTATTTTCTTTGGTTGAGAGACATGGGGAACCTGTGTAAGTAATGTTTGTTTTGTTTGTGGAGGAGGGCTATTTGGTTTTGTTTTCTCCATTCCTTCCTTAAAAAAGCAACAAAAAATTACAAAAGATCACATTAAAAAACAATCAAATTCCATTAAATAAGTACCAAAATGACATGTTAAATCATGTTCAACTTAGTTTGTTGTAATTTGTTGCATGTTGAAAAGTACACATTCAAGTGAGGTTAGACATTTGAAAGGCAGGTGGCCTACTTTAGGATGCAAGATTAAATTCTTTTGGGTAGGAATGGAATCATATAATGCTCAAACAAACATTGCATCTCCCCTCTTTCCTGTTTGAGATAAGCAGGGAACCATTAGTTTGTCTAGGGAGCTATCCTGTAAACAGGAACAGTTATTTTTCCCATCACAACGCACTCTCAAAAGTAAGGGTGAAGCCTACCCTTTGGCAACAGCAGAGTATTCCTTGCTGAGATTTGATAATGATGTTTTTCAAGGAGTCCTCTCCACATGAAACTACTCAGCTCAGGCTTGAGAGCAGTCCATGGAGCAACTCCTCTCTATTTCAGCTCATCTCTCCTCAGAGAGGTGTACACATGAGTGTTTGCATCACAATTGTGAGACAGGAGATATGTAAATATTGAGTCTGTGTCCCTAATACTGTGAGAAGAGAGAAGCAAAAATTACGTCAGTGCTCCCACCCCTTCAAGACAGGAGAGATGTTAAAATGTGAAGTGTGCTCCTTCACCTGTAAGATAGGAGAGGCATGCAAATGTAATCTGTGCACCCTCTCTTGTCAGAGAGGAGAAATGTAAACATTGCATGTGTCCCTTCACACCTGCCGGGAAGTAGAGACAGAAACATTGACTCAGTACCTTCACCACTATAGGACAGGAGAAACATCAAAGCGGAGTGTGTGCCCTCACCATTGCGAGCCAGGCGAGCCATAGCATGGTAGGCTATCCTCCCACTCCTGTGAGAGAGGAGAGACTTTAAAATGTGTGTGTTAATGACTTTGTTCCATCATTTGAACATCTACGAGGATATACAAAAAAGCTGTAGTATCTTGCCATAGTCAACTGAGATATGGTGCTTGCTCATTTCGCGCTCTGAAACACTTGTGTAGAGCGCAATAGAAATAAAATATCAATATCAATATCAATGAACGTCAGTTGTTCTACATGAGCTAGAGAGAGGCTTTTCCTATGTTCAGAGACAATAGTGCTTGCAGTACCAAACAAATAATTTCTCTGACTGTATACTAGATGAGGGGGCAGCGCACAATGTCAATGGTTACATGAACACGTGCTCCTGGCCACACAGACTGTTTGAGCACCAATACTGCAATGTGTCATCACCCTTGCCAAGCTGGCATGTATCTCTCAAATAGGCATCGATCATCTGTGTATCTGTTGGCCCGTTACTAGTACATAACGTTCTTCCTGGTCCAGATGCATTGAAGAATGCAGAATCTGGGTGCAAGTCCCAAAGTGGTTTATATGTGAGACTTAGATACCCTACATGGCATGTCACTGCACCCGACAAAGTTACAGTGGAGAGGGCACTGCCAAATGAAGACATTTTTGCTACTGACTATTGGGGATGATCAGTTGTTACTGTTGTTGCCTGTCCTTCAGTCCTCTCTCTGCTCAGCAACAAGTAAGAGATCTAGCAATCTCCTCTTATGTGCAGTCTTCTGTATGTTTCATCCCTCTGCCCACAATCTAGAATGGAGCTACTCTAACCTTAAAATGGGGGTCACAGAATAATGCCAAAAGATACTCAATGTTTTTTTCTATCATTTTAAACATGGGTCCTTCTGAAAGATTGCAGTCAGTTCGCCCATCAGCGGTGCAATATCTGACTCACTGGTAATATTCTTTTCCAATGCTCTTTTGGATAGGTTCATTTGACCATGTAGAACAACAAATGTATATTAACAAGGGGTGTCCTGGGAGTCCCCGTGCCAGACATTAGTCCTGGTTACGGGAGACTTTAGCTCAATATCTTTCACAGAGAAGAAATATCCCAAACATATCAGTCTTTGTTCTGCCCTGGGGCACTCCAGCACCGAAATGCTAGGCAATTATCCTCTGAACAAGAGTACAAACAGCATCCCCAGACACGTGTTTCAGTCTGGTTGGACCTCATCAATAGGGTGGAGCTGTGCCTCTCTAAGAATAGCGAGCAAGGGGTCCATGTCTGGATTCCCCTAGTAACTTAGGGTGAGACCCAAAGTGACTTAAATATGCAAATTATTAAGCGGGGTACTGGGACAGCTCGACCTACTGATGAGGTCCAACCAGACCGAAACACATGTCTGGGGTTACTCTTGTTCAGAGAAGTGTTGCCTAGCATTTCGTTGCTGGACTGCCCATGGGCAGGACAAAGACTGATATCTTGTGGGTATTTTTCCTCTGTGAAAGATAGTGAGCTAAAGAATCTGTAAGTCTATCGTAACCAGGACTAATGTCTGGCAAAGGGACTCGCAGGACCCCCCTTGTTCATTTGAACAACACATGTATCTCACTTAGTGAGGCACACAACTTTGGCTCACATGCTCTGTGGCTTCTTAAAGGGCCATAGCAAACCACAGACATTGTACATGAGCTGCCACTGAGTGGTGATGAAAAAGGCTGCAGCCAATGTTTGACTGCAACTTTAGCTGTAGTCACTTATTGCATTGCTTTAATCACTAGCCGATCAAGCATGCACAAAGCTGGATTCCAGCAGGTCAGCACATACATTTTTTTAGCTAGTGATTTGTAAGTTTGTGTCCCATCTGCCACTCAAAGCATTTTTTCTGCTGTATTACTGGTATAAATTTGAGCAGATGCCAGTAAATGGGAACAGTTGCTGTCAAAACATGACACCACAGGTTAGAGACAATATGCAAAGCATGGCATATGTACTTACTTCGATTGGCTACACCAAATTGACACAATGCACACCTACTTATTGTGTGGTTGCTGGGACAGTAGGTTTTAAATTCAATCTCCAGGAGTTACTCTAATTTCAATAGTGTATTAGTTAACTTCAGATGCAGGGGAGAGAAACACAACCATGGGATCTAGGATGCTATAATAACGGAAAGTAAGAAAGTTCCCTATAAGGGAACTTGCGTCCCCTGCACACCATCTTATTACCTTGGATAGGCACGTGGTGAAGAGGTAAGTGGCAAAAAGGTTCCTATTCAGAAACACAATTTCGCTACTCATGGGTTAGTTAGAGTTCAGGGGATTTATATATGACATTAAACCAGTTTTATCATACATTAACCATTCATCAAATGTAGTAAAACAGTACAGTAGTCCATGGGTTCATAACCATTTAATGTAGAAAATGCCCAACACATTTCGAGTTAACACTCTTCATCAGGGGTTTCTTATCAAAAGATCACTACACATGTTTTTTCACAAGAATCAAATCAGCTTTGTTTGTCAAGTACATTAGAAACTACAATATAATATTTACAAATGATCATTTCAGAAATTAAAGAATAATGATTGATGCTTGTGCACCATTAGGTTTGATACAAAGTCATGCAAGACCAAGGGTTAGCCTATAGATTGTCTGGCTAGACATGAAATGCCCTATGATGTATGCTCTTATTAGAGAGTGCACCACTATAGGTTATCAAAACAACATTACATTAAAACTTCAGTATGTTAATGCATGTCATCATATTCGCAAACAATAGATCAGGTTAACTCACAAATTACATGGCTGTGAACCAGGATTATGACTAATGTACAACCGACTGCTGTAACTCAAGTGAGTGCTAAGTGGATATAAGTACGTGTTGAAAGTCTCTAAAGAACCACAGACTACATGTACAAAATTAAATAAAAAAATATCAATAATGAGGATTTCCTCATGAATCCAGACCGAGTCCTACCAGAATGAGATAATGTGAGTAAAAAGATTCAAGGTCGAGGCTGGTCTGTGTCATAAAAGAACGGGTATGCTGCTAAATTAGCCTCTCAGAAAAATGGAATGCTCACTGTGAAAGGAAACAATGCACCCTGCTTACCTGTAGGGTCGTAATTTGGAAGCTTGTAACAAAAGCGTCTATGGGTGCGATTACCGGGTGCTTACCTTGAGAGCTTGTTGCCAGGAGCCTGCTGTCGCAAGCCATGGTGTGACAATCTGGTACACTCAAAAAGATGTAATACATGATTCACAAACTATGTAATATCCAGAAAAGGGGAGAAAAGATCACCTGAATACCTGAGCTAATGGAGCTAGAATGTTATGATATGATATGATATGGCATTTGTAACGCGCCTATACACAAGTGTTTCAAGGCGCGACGAGGCAAGGAGGGGGGAACAGGGGGAGGACAGACAACGATCCTACTAGGCCAGGTGTCATTCAGACCGCGCAAGTGCAGGGGTAGAGGGAAGGGAAAAGTGCAGTACAAGGTAAGTAGAATAGAAATAAATAGATAAATAAATAAATAGGGCCAGCTGGTGGCAAGTGCAAGGTAAGTGCAGACAAGTGCTGGGAAGGGGGGGCTGAAGGGATACAGAGACAGTCCCGCAGTGCAGGGGTTGCCAGGGAGGCAGTGCAAGTGGAGAGTGGCTGGGCCCAGGACCGAGGTCGGTGAGAGAGGCCAAGTTTCAGATTCAGTGCAGAATTTAGTGAAGAATTTAGCAGGGGAGAGGGATAGAGAAAGCAGAAGCAAAGAGGAAGGTTTTGAGGTGCTTCCGGAACCGGAGATGGTTCTCCTCAAGTTTCAGGGAGGCAGGAAGGCTGTTCCAGAGGGAGGCTCCTGCCGCGGAGAGAGATCTACCCCCAGCTCGTTGCTTCGAGAAGCGGCTGACCCTGAGGGAGTTGGAGACGGATGAGCGAAGGGCTCGGGAAGGAAGATATTTAGGAAGAGAGAGTTGCAGGTATTTAGGCCCCAGGCCCCAGAAGGCCTTGTGGACAATGCAGAGGGTTTTGAACTTAATCCTTGCAGCCACTGGGAGCCAGTGTAGAGATTTCAGTCCTGGAGAGATACGGTCCCTGGGCTTGAGGCCAAGGACAAGTCTCGCAGTTCTGTTCTGGATGAGTTGCAGAGGGCGGAGAGTGGAGGCAGGCAGATTAAGATAGAGACTGTTACAGTAGTCCAGCTTCGAGAGAACCAGGGCTCGGGAGACAGAGAGCTTCTGGGGGAAGGAGAGGAAGGGAAGAATACCTCTAAGGAGGTGCAGCTGGTAGTGTGACTTCTTAGAGACATCAGATATATGAGGTGAGAAGGAGAGTGTGGAGTCAAAGATGACCCCGAGGTTTTTTGCCTTGCAGGTAGGAGCAGGAAGAGGCCCAAGAGAGGCTGGCCAGAGAGCTGCAGGGAAGGAGGGAGTGGGTGTGCCGATGAGTAGAATCTCAGTCTTACTAGCATTAAGGCGGAGGTCGTTGACAGCACACCACACCATGATGTTGTCAAAACATCATAAGTAACGATAAGTAACTTACAATAGTTGCGCGGGCTGGGATTGCTTTATGCAGAAGGATAGGATTGCTATCAATGTGTCCTCCTAAGGCTATCAGGACTGTTTGTAAAGTCTGTGCATCACTCTGCTGAAAAATCAAAGGGGAGAGTTAGGGTCTTGCACTGCAGTTTATGAACATGTGTTAGGAGGAGTAAAGGAGAAGTGTAAGACATATAAAAATGACTTACAGTGAAACATTGGATAGTGAGTATCAACGAGGAGATGAGCCGCGTCTTCCGTCTGTAATTAATTATTCAAAATGGCATAAAGTAGCGGAATGTTATGGTGACATCACCACGCGGTTGAGTGTGTGATGTCATATGTCAACAAACCAGTTTTTTATAATTGAATATATAAGTGAATACGTTGAATCAAGGTGTACGAAGGTCGTACAGATGCAAGTCTTCTTTCCATATGTACTTACTTCCCCAGCCTTAGTACAGCCACACATCCCAATGCAAGATGCTGGGAAGTTAGCCACTCTGTCACCACCTGCTCCACATTATCTCAGATGTCTGCCCCTGTATCGTTCTTACCATTAAAGTCTTGCATACACAAAGTGGCTTGTTGGTGGACAGCATTTTCCCCCAGAACATCACTCTCTACAGAGCTGTAGTCCTCTCTATGATGCACTATTGCAACATCCTCTTTCTAAATATTTCTGCCTCTACTCTTAGACCTTTACAACTTATCCAGAACAGGACTGGAAGACTTGTCCTTGGCCTCAAGACCAGTGATTGTATCTCTCCAGCTCTGAAATCTCTTCACTGGCTCCCCGTGACTGCAAGGATCAACTTTAAGACTCTCTGCATTGTCCACAAGGCTTTCTGGGGCCTGGGACTGCTCTACCTCCACCTTTCTCTTCCAAAACATCTTCCTTCCCGAGCTCTCTGCTCATCCACCTCCAACTGCCTGAGGATGAGACGCTTCTCCAATCAGAGAGTTGGGGTAGATCTATCTCCTCGGCTGTGGCCTCCATCTAGAACACCCTCCCTCTCAAACTTGAACAGAACCACCTTTGGTTCTGGAAGCAACTCACGAACTTCCTTTGCGCCTCTGCTTTCTCTCTTCCTCTCCTCTGCTCATGCACCTCACAACGCAATGCACTGGTCACTTGGTCACCCTCTGAACTCAGGCTACTGCTCCTGCATGTCCAGTTGCCTTTGCACTGCCTCCACGCTCTCCAGCACTTAAGGGTCTGTATCTGCACCCCTACAGTCCTTTCTCTCTGCATGTATGAGCCACCCGCTGGCTGCACTTGTGTATAACTGCACTTCCCCCTTCCCCTCCCCACTGGCACTTCTCGCCTTCCCTCCTCCCTGCACTTGTGCGATCTGAATGACACAAGGCCTAGTAAGATCGTTATTTTGTCCTACCTTGTTTCCCCCTCTTTGTCTTGTCGCGCCTAAAAACAAAGTTAGTATTGTATAGTGTAGGCATTCTTAGTCTTACTAGGAGTCATTCAGTTTAAACAAAATATTAAACACATCTGAGAAAGTTACAAAGGTCTGGAAGTAGAAATTAAACCAAGTTAGGAATCAATTCTGGATTAGGGTGAAATTCACCAATCTCAACCAGGAGAAGAAATTAGAAGTTAACAAGCTAAAACAGGAGTAGAAGTATCCCTATAAAGAGGTGGGGAAATTGAGCAGTACACCGATTTTAAGAATAACATCTCTCAGAGTAGTGGCAGAGATGGATTTTAGGGAAGGCAGCAAAGGCTACGAGTACATCCATTCTCATGCTTTTTCTCTCCTCTCACATGAAAATAGTGTGCATATTCAATAGATGCTAATTTTTTTTTATTTTGTCCCATTCATTATTTGCCCCAACACTATGGGTGCAGCACAGTGGCATTGAGCTGCGGTGAGCACATGGTGCATAGTCATTAGAGGGCAGAACAGGTCTTTTCAAAAGCTAGAACCACATGACACGTAGGATTGTCCGCATGTACAGGGAAGTCAAAGTAAGAAGTCACACAAGGTGGCGCACCTTCTGAGATATCCTCCCATCCACAAGGACTGTCTGCTCTTTGTCAGAGATTATTATTCTTTTTTTTAAATAAAAAGTTTTATTGGTTTAATAAATCAAACCTTTAACATTATCATCAATCTAAAAAAAACACGCAATACATTAATACTCATCCCTTGGACATACCAATCTTCACACAATGCTTCAAATCATAAAAAAGGAAAGTTAACATTAAATTTTAAGATTCAACTGAGACGGTCCCCCCTCCATTACCTGTTATCTATTAGTACAAGATCTACCAATTTCAGAGTGTCAAACTTCATCTTTCTCTGTTTCCTTGCTAATTAAACCTCCTGTGTACCCAAGATATTCAACCTACACCAAAGTAAGAGGTCTCTATGGTAGGCTGAATGGAATTATTGAAGATATGTAGGGATTTGGTTTAAACCCATCCGCTCCATTACAATAGTTGGTCTAATTTTGTCTTTGCTCCTATTCTCCACTGTTTCAATCCAATCTAGTTCCTGCAACTTCTTTTTCACTTTAACAGGATTGACAGCTAGATCGCTCAACTCAATGCCCTTGGCCACTAGAATACTCTCAACCATCCCGCTCCACCTGATCAGGCTTTCTTCTTGCCCTACCTTTTGTGGATCAAAGATAGAGAAGGAGATTACTGAAGGGTCACAGGAGTATTTTCTGTATAGTGCCACTGTTTCCATAAGAACACTGATGCCATAGATTGCAACCGTAGTTCATGTCGAATAGAAGCCATCGGAAGTGAGTTTGGGAGCCTTAGAATCTCCAGCAAAAAAATCCCTCCATTCTTTCCCAGATGTTCCATGATAAATTTAGGGCTGCTTCAGTATCTTAAGTTACGATCTGGACAACCTATAGAATATAATAAGGGGCATCATAGTAACTTTCCCATACTGTCGATGGAGAGCAGCCCCATGATTGATCAACTTGGATAACTTAGCCCTCAATTGTACATAATGGCCTTTATCACCCAGATTTCTATTAATCATCTCCCCCAGGTAAATCATGGATTCTACCACTCCAAGGGCTTGCCCCCCCACTCTCCATGTGAACCTATCTCTCAGTTTCCTGTGGACCGATGATATGGCCAGGACCTTTGATTTCCCTACATTGACTTTCATGCCATTCTCTGTGAGGTATTTCATGAAGGCTTCAATTCTTCTTTGTAAACCAATTGGGGTTAGACCCAAAAATACCAGGTCACCGGCAAATAACACCATGGGACCTCAACTCAATTCACCCTAGGGGCAAAGTCTCTAACATCCTTTTGTGACACAGCTAGGTCTGTGATATAGAGGCAAAACAACAGGGGGGGCCAATGCACACCTGTGTTTTAAGCCGCGGTAGGTTGGGATCTTTCTTGATAGGTGGCCTTTTGCCGATAGTCCTATTTGAATGGAGGTTTGTTTGTTTGTTTGCTTATTCACGTATTCATTTATAATGCGCACCAGACCCAAGGGTATCAGGGCGCGAACAGTTCAGAATATGCAAGGCTTAAAGTTACTGGATTACATAGTATGATGAGACAGGTATATGTACTTGACAACAATGGGACAGATAAGTAATACATATAAAAGAGCATGCATGATAATCAGGAGACAGGTGTCGCAAGTGAGGTAACTCCCGGAGAGTTGTTTCAGTTTATGTAGAGCTAAATATCAGCAGATTTCAACCAGTTTATATAATTAGCTCTAAATTTGAGGTAAGGCTGATCTTCTCTTATGACGTGTGGTAAGGCGTTCCAAAGTTGTGCCGCTCTGACTGGGAAGCTGGCACCCCCGCTTTAGACAACTTAAATCTCGGTTCGATGAGGCTGTTGGTGTTAATTGATCTCAATGGTCTGGAGGAGATTTGCCTCTAGAATCTGTCCATGAGATAACTAGGGGCTGCATTATTCAGAGCTTTGTGAGTAAGGGATGCAACTTTTAGGTGAATTTTATTTTGTGTAGATAGCCAATTGTTTTGGCACCTTATCGAGGATATGTGGGATCTTTTAGACACACCAAGAGCTGCTCTCAGGGCGTTGTTCTGGAGGACTTGAATCCTATGGAAAGTAGATTTGTTGGCACCAATGTATAAGGCATTACAATAATCGAGCCTAGAAAGAATAAGGGCTCTATCCAGGATGATGCAATTATCTTCCGAGAGAAAGGGTTTGCCGGATGTGATGAGCTTGCAGGTGTAGGCTGTAGCTGAGGCCATAGACTTCACCTATTTAGAGAAGGAAAGGGTGTTGTCAAGGTAGAAGCCAAGTGTCTTTACCTCCTTGGCCACCTTTATGAGATTGCCATCTATTATGAAGGAAGAGTAGTCTTGACCTAGTTTCTATAGATAGGGTGGGTACCTAGGATGATAAGCTCAGTTTTATCATCATTCAGGCATAGACCGTGGTTGCCATCCATGCCTGGATGATGAGATACACTCTATTTACCAAGGCCAAATCCTCATGGTAATCCCCAGAAAGTGGGAGGTGAATCTGGGTATCATCCGCATAATTGGTGTAGGTGATACCCAGAAGGTCCAGATCATCAAAAAGGGGCTTAGTAAATATATTGTATAGGGTAGGGGAGGCACAAGAACCCTGTGGAATGCCGCAGGTAATGGGGATTGGGTCTGCTGCAGCTAATGGGGAGAACACTGTCATGGTCCTGTCGCTTAAGAAAGACTCAATCCATATTATAGCCTCTTTGGAGAAGTGGGCTGCTGAATCTAGGTGGCTATGTAAGACCTTGTGGTTGACAAGGTCAAATGCAGCTGAGAGGTTGAGCAATAAGAGGAGGGCTGTTTTCTCTTTATCTCATAGCTCATCTATTTGTGCCTTCAGATCTATGAGGGTGGTCTCAGTACCGCGTTGCGGTCGGAGTACTGATTGTCGCACTCCTAGAAGCTTCTGGAGTTCTAGGAATTTATTAATTTGATTGTAGGCCATCTTGTGCAGAATTTTTAGCAAGAATGGCACTGTCGTAATTGGCCGATAGTTTGTGGGTATAAGTGGGTCTAAGGTTTGCTTTTTTAGCAGGGGCAACACCCAAGATTGTTTGAGGTTTGTGGGAACAGATCCTGATGCAAATGAGGCATTGATGAGTTTAGAGACAAATGGAGAGAGATCTCTGGCCGCATCTTTTATAAACTTGGCTGGCCAGAGATCAGTAAACTTGAAATGGGCTATGGAGTTGTGTTCCTTCAAGAGGTGGTTGGGAGTATTTTTGTTAGAGTGGGGTGCATTAAGTGTGGCTTTTTATGGGCAATTTTATTTTGCAAGGTGGATACTTTGTTGTGCAGTGCCTGTTGAATGTCTGTGCACCATTTTTTTTTATCTTTGGTGCAAGTATCCGGAATGGGGATAGGGAATTCTAATTCCTTGAGGATGGTGAACAGTTCCCTCATACTGGAGTTGCATTGGAAATACGTTTGTTGTATGAGTTGCGTTTGGCCAGGTAGGTTTCCTTTTTATAGTGGTATGATATTTCCATTAATTTAGTTCTGCTGTCATCTGAAGGGAGTAACCTACATGCATTTTCACAGCTCTTTTTCAGAAGTCGAAGATCCTTTAATTGTGGGGTGAACCACTTATTTAGGTGGGATTTGGGTTTACTCGCTCTAAGTTTCATTGGGGCAATGTTATCGAGTGTGGTTAACATAATGTTGTTGTATTCCTCGACAAGCGTTTCTGGGTCTAGGTGATCGGTCAGCTGGTTAAGGGTGGGTAGGATAGCATGGATCACTTTGTCCACAGTGATACTCTTTTTATTCCTAGTTAAACATGCTGGGGCAATAATGGAGTCTAGGGGGAGTGGTTTGTTAGTGGCCAGTTCAAAGGATAAAAGGAAGCGGTCTGTCCATAGTTGTGGGGAGATATTAGTGATGTTGGCAGTACAGTTATAGTCTGCCACCCAATCCAGGATTCTCCCTTTGGAATGTGTGGGCATAGTGATTTTTTGGGTTATACCAAGTTCGGCAAGGGTTCTGGCAATGGAAGTGGCATGTTTTTCTAGAGGATTGTTAAAAACCCAGGTTGAAATCCCCTAAGAGAAGTAATTAAGACGCGATTTTGAGGTTATTGGAAAGTAGGGTGTTGATATCCTCTTCAAATGTACCAATGGGTCCAGGGGGTCTGTAGATAATGTGGATAGGAAGGGTCTGGGAGTTGAGTAGCCAAAGTTTAACTGTGAGCACTTCACAAGAGTCGGTATTTGGCAAAGGTGTAATTCTCATAGGTAGGCTGAATTTGCCGATGATGTCAATGCCCCTGCCTCGCTTCTTGTCTCCATCCTGTCTCAATATCGTGTAGCCATCAGGGATTGCTAATGCGAGTAGTGGTCCTGCTGCTTCATGTAGCCAGGACTATGTAATAGCAAGGAAATCTAGGTTATCTGCCAATATCAGGTCAGAGATGTCAGTGGCATGAGCAGTCAGAGAGCTGACCTTTATTAGAGCTCCTTTAAGGTGGAGATCCACTGCCAGAGTATGAAAGGGTTTCATTTTGGTATATAAGGGTCATGCGTTTATAATACTATGGTTAGTGATTGTAACCTTTTGGAGATTAGTTTTTTGTTGGCTGTAGGTAGTGATCTAGTAAGGGGGTCGAACAGTCTGGACATTTTCGATCGGAGTCTAGAATTTCTGGATGCTAGGCTACAAGGGTTACTTTGAGGCAGGCTTGGTAAACCCAGTGCAGTGTGGTCCATAGTATATGGATTTTCAAGAGATCTGTTGGAGGAATTTCCATGTAGAGCTTGTGGCATTACAGATACCCGCAACATACTACGGAACATACAGCACTGTCAATAAGTGGTAGGGATCTGATTGAAGATTCAATGCTGATGCGTAATAAACAAGAGGTATATTGCAGATACCTTAGGGTTATGCGGAATAGTAATACATGTTCGTATGGATCAGTCAAATATCAGAGATATGACAATAATGCGGCCAGTGAATGTACTCACATGGTTTTGCTGACCAGTGTTAGGAAGATCGTCCAGATCTATGGCATAGATATATTCCTCTAGCACACGGTGTGTCCAGTGTACCGAGCAAGACAAGTTTAAGGGGGGCTGACAAGGGTGCTCCTCGTGCGAACAGGGGCAAACAGGGCTGCGGGCCTTATAAGGGGCTTGGAGAAGGCCGCCGGCTATTCCGCCTGCCGGCGGAAGTGTGTGTTTGAAATAAGGAACCACACACGTTGCTTAGCAATGAGGCCGATACCTAGCCTCATTTACAGGCCGCATCGCCCCCATAATTTTGGATTTTATAAATGTTGTCGCATGCGGTCCTGAAGCAAATTATGGGCTGGCACAGGGGTGAGCTACACAAGGTGACACAGGTAATAGCCCAGGCAGGGCAATGGGCAGATTCTAGAGGATTTCTTTGTCAATCGTTGCTGCATGGAGCCGATGGCGTTGCAGGTAGTCAGCAGTGCTCGGGACGAGGTCGTAAAGCTTCGCTGGTGATCTGGTCGAATGTGAGGGCACCTTTCACAAATACTGTTTGTCTGGGGTCCAATGTTCCTGCCATTTTAGTCCATACATTCAAATCCCGCAGCAGGACAGATGCAAATGGCTTTCCCAAAGAATCCAGGTGGGCGATAAGGCGATAGTTCTTTGGGTCCACCCTATCGCCCTTCTTGAAAATTGGGACTATAATGGCCTCCCGGCAAGAAGTTGGTAATTGTTTATTATGCATGACCTGTTTAAACATGAAGACCAACAGAACTCAGATTACTTACCAACCTTCTCGCCTCATCCTCATCAAAGGCAAATTCCCATCCACCACCAAAACCTTTGGTTCCATGTGTTAATATCCCCGCAAATATATATATATATATATATAAGTATATATATATATATATATATATATTTATATATATATATACATACACCCACGCAACCCCTGCATTATTTTTAAAGGAGCGGGGGACACCCCTGCAACCCCTGCTCCCAAAAACTCCAAAAATGACCCCACCAAAAAATATCACCTATGGCCGTTCCAGGAGACCATATATATGGCGATATTTTTGGTGGGGATAATATGTAATGATACCAAACATTCCCCACTACTTTGCTTTATACTCTGAAGGCCGGCAAACAGGGCAACATAATGGGACACCCATCTTTCTTCGCTCACTGAACTCATAGTGTGAGCTGATCGAAAATGCCCTCCATTGTTCAAGAGCTCCCACAGGTTTCTTGTGTTTTTGGAACACACAATTCTTTACATTTTCTCTGTGTCAGTTTGAGCTCTCATTGCTTTTGTTGAGAGTAGCCAATTTCGATATTTTTGTTTTTTCACCTTGGATCCTCTCCTTCTTAAGTGATTCCCCTACCATCCTAATCTTTCTTATAACAGCCGTCAATAATCTTCTTACTCTCACCAACTCTGTATCATATGTATGCATTGGTACCATATCTCTTTTTCCATCGGTATTAACCACATAGCTGAAGTCCTTGAGAATGCACAGATATTTAACCCTTTTGAGATTATCTTCTATCGCATGTTGGTATTGTTTGACCACCGGTGAAACATCATCCTTTCAAAGTCTTAGTTTATTCTTTCCCCATGTAAGCTCAACCGGTCCCATTTTATTCATCAGGTCTCCGGATCAACCAGGCAGGTAGAGACCACCAAGTCATGGCCACTCGATCCCTGTTTCACTACTTGTTCAACCACCTCACTCATATTTCTTGAAATGAAGCAGTAATCCAGGCAAGATCTTTGCAAGACTCTCCCACATGTAGATGCCCCTGGGCAATCCTCTTCCATTTGGGCATTGAGCAAATATAGGTCTCTTGACTCCATGGCTGTAGACCAACTACACGCTCTCACCTCCAGCTCCAAAACCTTTCAATGGACGACCTTCCTTGTTCAATAGTTTAAAATTCAAGTCACCACATAGAATGATCCGGGCATCTTCCCACGCTGTCATGGCAATGTCCACTTACTTAATTACTGAGTCAGTGAATTTAACTTCCCGGGACATGTTCACCCTCCAATATGCATTGTTTAGGAGGTAATTTGTTTGCAGTTTGTGGGATTCTCTTATTTTTCTAAGAATGTGCATGTAGGGGCTTGGATACTCATGGATAATTACTCTTAGCCCGCCTACACGTTTATTAGGATCAAGAGAGTTGAGTAAAGTCCACCTGTAATTCGTTTACAAGCAGGATTCAGGTGGGCCACGCAGCCATTGCACAAGTGTGTGGATCTAAGCCATGTCTCTTGAAGGCAAAGAATGTTGAATTGATCGAGCATGAGGGCTTCATCAGAAAAGAGGAACATAAACCCCCTAAATCTGTGGTTAGTTTGAGGGTGTACAGTCTAATCCTGATTTGGGGTTCCCAATGCCCCAGCCAGCCAATCCCAGGTTGTTGACTTCCCCACCATCTTCTTTTCCTTTTTCAATTCACACTCACTATTGTTTCCTTCTTTGATTTTCTATAGTGAATTTCAGAGGAAGGAGGTATTTTTTTAGGAGGAGGGCACCTCTGTTCTTTACAGTTTCCTTTTGATCGCCTGCCACTTTATGCCCACCCGGATTGGACTTTGGCCTTGCATCAGACATTATTTTATCTGTTGCCTCTTTCCAACTTACTTTGATCTTCTTTTGGTGGTCACTAAGTTCATATCCCAGTGGTAGGAGTTGTTCACTCTGTGTCAAAAACATCTCCTTAATTGCGAGTTGAGGTGCAGAATTACCCAGACCATCTTCCTCTCTATTACAAACTCCACCACATTTATATTCTCTGTGGACATTTGTCGTAGTGTTGGCATGTAGTGAAGTAACTTCATTACATTGCTCCTGTTCAGGATTGGAGCATTAGGGCCCTCAACAATTCTCTTTACATAGACCTTTGAATTGGTCTTTGGAGCAACACCTTTAGATTTTGAGAGAGCTTGCTTTGCCTGGGTTGGTTCATTTAAGCAGAGCGCGCTACTTCTCTCTTCACTTTCCTCCTTTTCTGTCGGTAGGGTAGTTGGTGGTGGGGCCTTACTCATTTCTCATTGTCTTCCATTGTCCTGAATCGAGGAGGATTGATGTTAGATGAAATCCTAGATGGTAATGGATTGCTGTGTCAACTGCCTTCCTCTTAAAAGTGGACTGTTTTGGGGTAGGTTGAGCAATTTGTTGCTCAATTTCGGCCCAATCTGTTCGACTTATATCAATCCATTTCACATCATCATCCACCCCGCCAATTTCATCAATTAGGTCACATAAGCAGGTTTCAGCTAGATCGACTTCTTTCATCCGTATCTCAGCTGTGATTTGATTCGGGGTATCTGATGCCAAGTCAACAACAGGCATTGTCAGTTATCTTCTTGGGCACTTAGGCATTGGTCTCTTGTTCATCGGAGGTGGGGATCTTAAATTCCTCAAGAAGGCATTAGAGTCATTTGATGTTCGCTTCCGAGTACCTGTTATAATCTTGGATTATTTTTCCAGGTTTTTATCAGGCATTTTCTTGTCGAAATCTTCATTTGGAATTTCAGAGGTCTTTATTGGCTTAAACAATGAAAAAAATGTTCACATCCTTTGGGGGCATGTGCGGCTCAGGCTCAATTTTTAGCATAATATCCATCACATCTCGATCCTCCGTCAAATTGCCAGGGGCGATTGGGGATGTACCCAGAGCTTGGCTGTTCACCAGAAGTAGCTGCGTTTGTTTACATTGCACCCTCATCCATTTGCAGTCAGCTAAAACAGCCTCCATTAGCAAGGATTTATCAGATGATACTCGTCTTGCCATGTCACAAAGGCGATTTTGCCATTGCAGGGAATGTTCTGCTTCTTTGTTTAACCGCTCTTCAACTTTAGGTACCAAGCCCTCCAGACCCATCATTTTATTGTGTATAGTTGTTTTCAGAGTGTTCTAATCTTGTTGAGAGTTATGTATGGACTCATACAATTTGGTAAAGGGAATCATTGTGGTGGATAGAGATGCCATCCCCATCTGTTTCAAGTAGACCCGCTCCTCCTTTCGTGATATTCCCTCCCATTTCGATTGATTTCTTTCCTGCCACAGTGAGCTTTGTGATTCATGTAGCGAGGTAGAAGAGAGAGCAGAAGAGCTACAGTCAGATATCCCCTTAGCGATACTTGTGGCCTCATTGTTTGGAGAGCACATCCCAGGGGCCACCGTAGGGTCCTTGCTCCATTGTTCCAGCGAGGCCTCTGGTTTTGGCTGATCAATTTGCTGGTAGACTGATGTCGACTCCGCAATCAACTTTCGCCCATAGTCGCAATTCCCCTCAGTCAATTTCGCCAGGGCATCCATTCCAACACTTTTTTCTGCATTCAGCAAAGATCTGTATAGGGCTAACAGCCGGTCCTTAATACTGGATCACTGTTTTTCTTTTGCTGTGCTATCTTTTCAGTCAATTCAATTAGTTCCCTAGCTAAATACACTGCCAAGACTGAGGTTTTTTAATCTTTTTCCGGGATAGGGGCAGCTATCCTCGGCCCAAGCTCTTGGTTCACAGGCTCCTGGGTTGGCTGTTATGCTTAGAACTGGCTGGATTGAGTTGTTTGGCTGGCCAATATCCCGTCCAGCCTTCCCCAAACACATCATCAGGATTAAATATTGCTTCCACTTGTGAGCTTGTCCCAACTATTTTCAATGTCCTCAGTGGGGGCACTATTTCACTTTAACCTGAGCCCGGCACCACAAGCCCAGGCAGTGTCACAGAAGGGGAAGCCCCCTCAACCGCTTCAGGTGGGGCATTCAACTCCATAACCGCCAGTGTATTGCCAGCAATCAGCAGCTCCCCGACAAACTGTGATGGTTCAGATGGCTCGTCAGTAGCCTGATTAACAGCCACAGTCCCCACCGCTGCTTCTCCATCACACAAGATCATCAAGCAATCATTGGAGTCCACATTACTGGCACAGCAGCTTACCTGGAGGCGAGTTCTCGCCCCTAGTGGGCTTCTAGAATGGAACGTCATTGTCCAATAGGCAGCTTCTTTCCTTAGGGCACCACAGCGAAGGAGGGATGATTTATGTCCTAATCAGGTGTTCCCACAAGGCAGGGCAGGCAGTAGGCTCCAAGATTTAAAGGTGCAGTATAGATGCTGGCTCCAAAGAAACGCAGCAACCCGACAACTTTCCTCCACTTCACTCGACTTTGCGGAGGAGGGAGGATTTATGTTCTAATCAGGTGTTCCCAAAGAGCAGGGCAGGCAGCAGGCTCCAATATTTAAGGGTGCAGTATAGATGCTGGCTCCAAAGAAACGTGCCAACCCGACAAACACCACTTTCCTCCACATCCCTCTGCTTCGCGTAGGAGGGTGGATTTATGTCCTAATCAGGTGTTCCCACAGGGCAGGGCAGGCAGCAGGCTCCAAGATTTAAAGGTGCAGTATATAAACTGGCTCCAAAGAAACACGGCAACCCGACAAACACCACTTTCCTCAACTTCGCTCCGCTTCGCAGAGGAGGGAGGGTTTATGTCCTAATCTGGTGTTCCTACAGGACAGGGCAGGCAGCAGTCTCCAAGATTTAAAGGTACAGTATAGATGCAGGCTCCAAAGAAACACACTGACCTGACAAACACCACTTTGCTCCACTTCGCACAGGAGGGAGGGTTTATGCCCTAATCAGGTGTTCCCACAAGTCAGGGCAGGCAGCAGGCTCCAAGATTTAAAGGTGCAGTATAGATGCTGGCTTCAAAGAAATACACTGACCCGACAAACACCACTTTCCTCCACTTTGCTCCGCTTGTCAGACATTATTGATATGCTCCCATATTTTGCAAAGTACACTTTAAATCGTGGTAGTAGCATAGTGTGAATCATCTATGAATTTGACAAACATTATGGACATTTATGTAGATGTAATGACGCCACCCCGTATGTGAAAATGCATAATTTCTGACTTTAACTGAGAAATGGTCATTCAGTATTTAATGTGCATGCCATTTTGTCATCCTTTAAAAGGCCTCGTGGAAAGCAGAACACCTATCGGTGAACACCTATATGATCGAGAAATGCAATATGAGTATTATTTTGTCATTGCACATATTGTTCACCTATAATGCCCATCCAGAGCGTTCGAAAACACAGTTTGAGGTATGTTTCTCTTGGACTAAACATTTCAGTGGGCTGCCATTATTTTTAACATTCAAACATGCTCATGCTCTGTTCACCATCCGACACTGCAATCTGCGTTTCTGTTTTAGGCATGGTGTACAAGGCTTTCATATTTGTATGTATAACTCCATGTTTCTCTAGTGTTGCATTCAGTGCAGGGCCCTGGCAGAAGGTGATGGGGTTCTTGCTGTCTGTCTTGGTAGAAATGACCTCTTACTGCTATGCTACCTTGTGAGGGCATACTGAGGTCAATGGCTAATTGTAATATCAAAGTTCATGGACCACTTAAACATGTAGGGCACATATATGTGACAGGCAGGGGGAATGAGCATATGGCGGGAGTCTAGTGGAATGTCCTCGCTATTAGAGCCACACTATTTTTGTCTGCTCCTAAATGTCTTGAATGTTTTCTAGTTCCATAAGACATTGCAAATTGACCCTTGTGGGCTCTGGTGACTAGGTCAATCTGCGTGTCAACCATGTGAAAGGAGATGCGTAGGTTGCAGAGGGTCATCATGATGGAACATATAAGTGGTATTATTGCTATTAACACTTTGGGATTCTGTCCTGAGTTGCTAATAGCAACAACACCCATGGCGGCAGGGTGGATCGGGCAGTAACAACACGGAGGCCTGTCTTTAAGGGCCCTGCTCTGTTTTGGCTTATAACTAGAGTCTCGAGCCTTTACCAACCGGTCCAGCCCACCACTGCAGGTGTTATTGCAAAAATATAGCTCAATATGTGCAAAATGTTTTCCTTTCAAATATACCATTTGTTGGTCATTTTAAAGTATTTAATTGCATTTGAAATACCTATAGCCTCACCACCTATACAATGTGGAAGATCATGTTCCATCCATGCGATTGCTCCTCAAGCTGGAATCTTCGAAACATTTTGACCTCCTGTTTGTAGCTGTGTTGCTAAAACAGACTGCCACTGTTCACAAACTATCTCACGGGTGCACGATACTGCACAGTTGTGCAATGTTTTGTTGATATTGTTTCATAGATAAGAAGCCTGTATACATGACAGTGAAGTCATCTGAAACAATAATTGGTGGCAATGATTGATGAAAGGTACCAGCTTTTTTTTTACATTTCTTTTAGTCTACAACATTTCGGAAAATAGCTGAACTTGCAGCTGGACCGGGTTTTCCATCCCCACAGTTCATAAAGCCTGACCATCACTCGCTATCTTCTCCTGAACCCTACACATGCCACCCTATTCACTAAATCTCCATCCCCACTCTAATTTATCTGACTATGTCCCCTACTGTATTCTACCCCACTTTCAGAACCAGCATCCAGCCAGTCACCTCATGTATCTTACTATTTTCCCCAAATATGTGTTTCGTTCTGTGTTGCTTTCTGAAACTAAATAAGCTTAGTAAATTCCTCAAATAAAATAAAAATACGTTCAAAGTTTTGTGTAAGTCCTTCGTTAGTTTCAGTGGGTTCTGAATCCCCATGCTATCCTGAATCTGTCCTGTGACACCACTGTACACCTTGAAGTGTTCTGATCAGCTAGTTAGAATTTACCCTGTGTTCTTTATTTTTAGGTTGTGGCTTATTGATGGAATTGAAAGATGAATATTCATACATGAGGGAGTTGGGCCTGCCCTTATTATTTCCTCCACACTCACGCCATGTAGGACGTAGTTGCTCACACATCAAAACATGATGTGTTCGATATTAGCCACTGTCCCCTTTGTGCCTATATCAAGAGTTTACAAATGTATGCAATTGCAGGAAGCCTTGTGTCTGGAATGTACGTTCTCATATCTGGATTCCATGTAGCATGTTCCTGATGTGTGTCCAGTTCATGGGCAGCAGAAGTCGAACAGGTCGAACTGCTGGGCCATCGAACATATATGAGATGCCTCAGTATTTCTATTCTGTAGATCCTCAACTGTGTCATCCTTCCTGAAGGTTTCTACCATCTACAACATGATGGGTCAATTGCTCGAGAAATGAAAACATGTGGGCCGAGATAGAATGTATACTGTAAGGTTGTGTTCCTTAGGCAGGCTTACAAAGAACAATAAAGTTGACTGACATCAGTACAATCATTTTGAGTGAACGGAATCTAATAAGAAGGCCCTTGACCTGTATAGTTTGTTGTGTGTATCTAATGGAAAAGCATGTTGAAGTAGTTGGAATGCTATGTCTTTCATAAATTGCATTTTTACATATAGTCCACTATCTCAAAATCCGAATGACACAACTGTTTTTCGTGGGAAGCGGGCATAGAGTGCCTTGGGATATCCCATCCTTACCGTAATTATCCTCTACCGGCTTTTTGTGTTGACCCGAGTGCAGGTGCTCTATAAATTCCATAAGACAATGGGCCTGATTTACAAAAGAATGTTTCAATGGTGCAATCCCATTGAAAAACGCTTTGTAAATCAGTAACTATATTTGTAAATCGCCTAAATATATATAATGTATATACTCGTTCGTATGCATTAATGTTTAATGTTGTTTATGTTGTGTATACGCACAGACATATGTATGTATACATATATTTGTGCATACACATAATATTGTTGTAGCAAAAATATCGTTACGATTAACCGACACTTTACATAGGAACACATTTCGTCCATATAAGTTAAACACATTTTGTAAGAAAATGGTTTGCCCACCTCGAAATACTCAGGCAAACTGGTGAAATGTTATGGGCGTTTCCATCTAACAAACAATATATAATTGCAACAAAAAATAAAAAGCACAAACAAGATTTTCTTGTGATGGAGTTTGCATAGACCCAACTGACCTGTTTTGGGAGCCATATCTCAAAATTGTCCACTGTGATATTTGAGACTGTCAGCATACGCCTTAACTTACCTGGAATAGCCGCATGTCCAATAGAGAGTCAGACACAATTGAGAAATTGCTATTAAAGATTTTCAAAAAGGATTACATATTTGGTGCGTGCGCAGTAAATCCAAAGCTAACAAAATATGTTTTGATGTAAGAGCCAATTGTGTGGTGCCCATTTTGAAAGCCACGTCTTTTGTCATTAAATCATTGTGATGCTGGTTTGCCAGCATCCATTCCAAGTGTGTTTGGTCATCTTTCTTAATAAGTTTATTGTTTGAAATCTCCAGTCATATGATCATACAAAGGTTCACTTGAACTCCAGTTCACCTGTGTCAAACATGCTTTTGCAGTCTAGGTATTCCTTGAAAGATTCGCCATTTGAAATAAATCAGCTGTAAGCGAGGGAGGCTTTTTCAAGTAAAGCAGAACACCTTGTTAAAAGGCTGGTGGTACTAGTCACGGTGCCCTTTTGCAATCTTTTGGGGAGTTATGTGGGAAAGATAAGAGCAGGGAAGAATGTTGATGTCCCCTACACACCATAACATGCCTCGCTTTCTTTAATCGGCCCTTGATTCCAAAGCTGATCTCACCCTGGTGGCTGCGTTGATGAGGACTATTTGTCTGTAGATAATTAACTGCCTTATCTATTCTGGCCGTGGCTCCTCGTTAATAATGGCTAACTCATGAGCTCATGCGACAAGAGGCAGCGGCTAATTGTGTCTGCCTTTTCCATGATACCGGGTCAAGTATAATAAACTGATGCTTTTGACCCGCTATCCGCAGAGCAGAGTACAAGCATTGTTGCAGACTTTCTAAAGCAGTTTGTTCATGCGGTTTTTGTTATACGGCCATATCTTTCTGATTTGTTTAATGCAAGTGTGTACATTTTTAAAAACGTCGGCAAGTGCGCTTGTTGGTTTACCAACACTGGTTGTGTGCATGTGAAGACATAACCTATAGATGAAGTGGTTATTAGTCATGTTGATCACATGAATCTTAATACAATTAGATCTGACGTTTTAGTATCAATATAAACAACTGTTATTGGAATGCACATTTCCTATCACTCAGTATGTTTCCCCTGCTAAAGTCATCATTATGAGTATGCTGGTGAGTGTAAAATCACCTGCTCTCCCAATACAAAATCATTATCATCCCCTCTGGATGATCAATGTTTTTCCACTAAAGTTCAATAGCCCATGTAGAGTTCCCAAGTGAGGAGGGGGTGGGTGGGTGGTGCTCTGAGGGCTGAGCTCCTGCTTTTCTAGCCAACTGGCAATTTCCAACCAGTTGTGCAATAGACAGCCAGGCAGAAAAGTCGCACCCAGGTGACTGGTGTGCGGGCATGCATATCAAGGGGATCTTTATGTAGGGTTCCTTATTAATCATCCACATACAATGGGTACCTGCCCTAAAATCTGCTCAATTGCAGACAAAACTGTGAAGGATTGCCATCTGGCATGGTGTAGAAGCTCGGGATTTTTAGATTTTTATAAATAATAAAATGATGTGTGCAACTTCGTCTCAGAGGAGATGTGGCTTGCTTACCAGACCTTCCTTTCATCATACTCCATGCGAAGAAAAAAAAATGTGTATAGCCCTGTTACCTGCTGGATAAATATCCTGATATGCAGTGTCTGCTCCCTAGTGGCACAGATCCAGTTCCAAGGTTACAGGTGAGTTTTTGGAAGATGCTGTGACAGTCAAGTCACTACAGTACAGAGGATATATTTAACATGTGCGCCTCTGTTATACAGCTACATAAATATGAGGAATGACCATCCTAGAGGCAGTTTAATCTTTAATTCTAAATAATAGATGTATTGGGATAGATTTAAATAATTATTAAAGCCACATCTGATCTGCATCATACATTCTCTAACCATGTAAGCCCAGGTCAATCAAAGACAGGCTCTGTGTATTCTCCCTAGACTTGCTTCATCGTGTGCACACAGCAGAACAATATCCAGTGGGGGCTGCATCTCTTTTGTTCCTTTGTGAGGTCAGGTAACACCTCTCTCCATCAGGACAATCCCTCATCAAGAGGTGTTCTGGCAAACAGGAATAAAAGGCCACACCCTAAACAAAAGGGATAGCCTCACGCGAGGGTGTTACATACCAAGGGGCCCTTGATGCTATGGGTCTGGGAAGGGTGTGTGGTTAGTGTAGTTAGAGGGAGCTCAGCCCAGTTGGAGAAGTATTCCATCATTGTGTTTCTCTCTGTACCTCTCTTTCCTTAGTGTTTCCTACACTTCCTTTAGCAAAACACACTTTGGGTAGAATGGAACCAGGCAAAGACCACTGTACCCCTTAAAGCAGGCTAGCTTTAAACCAATACAGTGGGGCCTTTTGCTTATATGAAAGGGTCTCCCACCCGTTCTTTAATTCACTTTTGGGCCATACAGGGCTAAGAGAAAATTCATGTTAATCTCTTTTGGGACAGTTGATCTTGACAAAGCACTCAGCCATTGATGTGAAGGAGTGCTCCAAGGGGGAGGCAAGCACTGCTCCCTACACACTCCAGGGCACAGTGGGAGTGAGTCTTGTTGAGGAGCAGGACCTGCCACTGTGCTGTAAACCTCCCTAAACTGGGAGAGAGTAATATGAAAGGACTCCCTCCCCATGTCATAGAGCCCCCTAAAGTGAGTCTCACAGAATCCTGTGGGCCAGAACAGCCACGATCCCTATTTTCACTGCATTGAACCAATGGAACCGCATTCAAACCAAAAGGATCTGGCTGTGCTGCCTTTGGCACTCCCGCGATCTTTGAACGAGTGAACATACATCATCAAACCAGCTTGATGCTGCATCACCCCAGCAGACCCTCATCAACTTTCCGGCTCAAGCTCCAGTGGCCCATGCACATGACTTTGATCCACTGCTTTGAACCAAGCATTGAACACCAGGATTGTGAACACCAGGATTGTGCATCATAGTTTGATTTGAACCACTGGACCATCCCAAACCTGTGGTACTCATCATTTCCAACAACGTGCAATCATCAATCCTGTAATGGAGATCCATTTGATTTGCATTGCTCAACTCCACCTCAAAACACCTCAAAACACATGGGCCCTCATTACGACCCTGGCGGAATCCGCGGTGCTAAATGCACCGCGGAGCATGGCGGAAAGCCGCCGATAGCGCCATGGGGGTTGGCGGATTTACCACCCCATGCCGACCTTGGCGGAGCGGTAAATCCCCAATCCCCATTTTACCCTTCCCCATTCCCATTCTTGCCCCATAGGGTATAATGGGAGTGGGGAAGGAGTTAATTACGCCGCCGTAAAGTACGGCGGCGTAATTAACAACGAGGTCCCTTAGCGCCATGGTTTTCTCCGCCCGGTAAAACCAGGCGGAGAAAACCTCCATGGCGCTAAGGGAACTCGTAGTACGGCGGACGGGTCCGCCGCGATTAGCGCTGGCGGAAACCCACTCCGCCAGGGTCCTAATGAGGCCCATGGAGCGCTAGCTGAAATCTGGAATTACTATTACCACCATGCTGTGCAGCGGAATTACCACCGTAATCCAACATGGCGGGGACGTGCACACAACAATTGAGGTAATGGTAATTCCGCCCTGTGGAATTCCTGCCGAAAACCGAGGTAGTGGTGGTAATTCCACCAATATTCAGCAGAATTACACTTACGACCGGGTTGAACAGTAGAATTTCCATCAGCAGAATTTCCATTGTCATAAAGTCAGCCGGCAGAAATTCCTCATCTTGTAAAAAAAGAAGCACTGCTGCCGCCCCTATTGGAAAATGCTATCCATTCAAAAGCATGCCAGAGGAGTGCCATCCGGACCCACAGACAAGTGCAAACATGTCATGAGGAAAGGGAAATCCAGGGTGCCTGATAAGAGGATGAGAAAGCCTAAATTCACAGAGCAGGAGGTCAGCATACTGGCTGAGCAGATGGTGGCTCACTCTGAGGAACCATATATTGCCCAACACCAGAAAAAAAGCCAGTAGTGCAAGGACGCAATCTGGTCAGAAATCAGGGACAATGTGATTGCAGTAGGGCATGTTCAAAGTGACGCAGAGGACATGAAGAAACAATGGAATAATTTGAAGGCCAGAGTATGTAGCCTGATTTCGATCCACCGCAGGAAGGCGGCTGCTACTGGTGGAGGAAGCTTAGAACCACTCCTGCTCACCCCCTGGGAAGATATGGTCAGTGGCATCCTTCACATGTTCGGCATAGAGTGTGTGGGCTCGGCAGGGATTGGAGCCAGCAGCCATGGTGAATCTGGTGAGTAACTGAGTAAATAATGGGCCCATTGCAGGACAACCATGATGGCATATACATATACACAGACTGCCATGCATGCATTCATCGTCAACATCAATAATGCATGATCTATACATGTGAGGCTGCAAGCCACAACAACATGTTTCAGTGAAGCCATGACAACCAGGCAGGATATGGAGGTCATGTTGTAACCAAGTCCCACCATTGCACTGTAAGTTAGAAGGACAAATGCACATCCATGGTGCACATCACAACCACCCCTTGCATGCAAACTGGTCACCCATGCAGTCAACAGAGCACTTATGGAATGAATCACATAGCCAAAGTCCATCAATGAACATCAGTGGATGAGTGTGTCAGACCAACACCCCCAGCAACTGAAACTTAGCACAAAGGCCCACATTGACAAAGTGTTGTCCCACATCATGTCAACATGACTCTAACACAATTATCTGTACACCCATCAGCTGATGGCACTACATGAAAACCAAGCAACAATCATCCAGAGGTACATGTACACAGGTGACTTTGTAGGACATTCAGGCACAAGACTGGATGCCCAAAGCAAGTCAAGCTCCCCACACCTACCATATGGTTGCCCTGAATCAATGCAGACTACATCCATACTGCCAGTCACATGAGGCATGTCCCCTCAGGCTCAGAACACTATGACCCCGTAGTACAATTGACAGTAAATGTTGGTGAAGCCCGCGCAAGTCAAGGGCGCGCTTTTGTGACCGCTGTTTGGCTGTGCTGTGCATCTACTGCTGCATCTACTGCAACTACCTACTGCAACTGCCTCTGTTCCTGACTTCTCTGCCTACACGAGACATTCGAGGCACAGATCCTCGTGTTATTCACAGACTTCTATTGAAGAAAAAAGGCACTATTCCCTTAAGAGCTATGGTCATTGTAGCTCTGCCCACTTTTCTACCAGGAAGCGGATAAAGTTCCAACATCAACACCCTTGCGACGTGAAGCCTGCACAAGTCAAGGGCGCGCTTTTGTGGCCGCTGTTTGCTGTGCACGGAACGCAGCTCAACTAGAGTTCAGAAGAGGAGCTGAACTACGTGTTCAAGTCGCACCCAGCCTCCCTAGGCTTGCGCTCTCCACATCGTGTAAATGACTTTATCCGCCGAGGGACCGCAATCGCGATGGAAAACCCTCCAGCATCGTCGTATGCTGAATCCGTGGACAGCGCTGAAAGCAGCCACAGGTGAAAAGGTAAGCAAATCTACTGGCCGAGCATTTCTCGCCCCTTTAACGCTACCTGCAGCTTTACCAACAGCTCCAATAGCACTGTCAATATCAATGTCTTCATCGTATGTTACTTCGTGCCGCGTCTCTAACGCCCCATTCCTTCTGGTTGAACCACAATCGGAAGAACCAATTGACGTAGCCATGAGTCAGCTGATAAATCAACTTCATAAACCCTGCCACGACAAGTATGTGACTGCACACAAAATTTCATCTGACATTGAAACTGTACCTGTATCTGCCTATGAAAGGGTCCCAGCTGGTAATGACCTTGCTTTTCGCACGTTTGATGTGCCCTCTGCTTCCAGAAAATTGAATACTGGTGCCCTTCTAGGCACAAGCTGCGACAAAATCCCTTCTGTCACTAGCTCGGCCTCAATTGCAAAGATAGGTCCCGCTGGAAAAGACTGCGAACTGCCTTCATCATCATGTTCTGGAAAGTTAAATACACCCATACAATCAAATGGGGCTCTCACCGAAAAAAGGCTATCGTCATTTTTAGTTAGCGACGAAGAGCTATTGAAGATCTCGAATGGTGACGGATCTCTGTTGACTCTTCACCATCCAGTACCTCTTGCTCCCTCTCTAAAAACCAGGAAGCCAACTCTACCAAACACTTCAACCTGGTCATTTTCAGAAAATGGCTCACAAACTCAGACAGTCTGGCCTTCGACGGATAAATACCAAACCCTTGACCATCCGATACGCATGCAGGCGCCCTTGAGAACTTCGATTCCACTGTCTCATGCTTCCCTGCAACCCACTGCCCCGCTTGGTCAGCAAAAACAAACGGGGGACCATGAATGTGTTCAGACCCTTTTGACTTCAATTAGTCCTCATGTGATCACTAGCAAAGCTCGAGCCATGACTTTCTGTGACAGAAGCTTGTAGCGACTAGTCCCTGAAATTACTGAATCTGGAAACGAAAGCGCACTTGCATGTCAAGCCTCTGAAGGGCTCTTGCATTGTCTCAAGGAAAATCCTGGATCGCTTGCGGCTGATCCATTGCTAACGGGAGTTCCTGCTGGCACTTTTAGCCTGCTCTCCATCCAAAATAAGATTCAAGCTCTATTGCTAGGGCACGTCGTCTTGAACGCATTGTCGCGCTCAAAAATAAAGTTAAGTTGCCGACACCAACGTTGATTGACAAAACAATCCTGAATGCAAGCACACCCCATGGAAAATCTAGCCGTCCAAGTGATGAGGTTATTGCCTCAATCCAAACTAGAAATACCTCTTTCATTACTCCTCAATTCAATCTAGACAGTTCACAGTCCTCGTTAACGTCCCAAGATTCAGGATTGCTCCCCCTGAGCATTTCTGTTGAAGCACTAACCCAGATTCATAACAACGTCCTAGCATCCTCTGCGGTTGCTCTTGCCCCGTTTACAAAACTACTTGAAGCATTAAATGGGACAATTTGTGATCAAGGAGTGGTGCTGTCAAACCTGACAACAAAGTTAGATAAATTAGATTGCTTCACTAGTTTTCTACAACATCAGATGGAGAAAGAGGCGGAAAAATCAATGAAGTGGCAAGACAGACTAAGCGACCTAGAAGCTTGCCACCACTGCCAAAATGATTCATTAAGTGAAGGTCTGCTGGAAGCGCTAAAATGGATGCGCAAAAAGGACTTTAACGATCACAGAAGCCAACCTGAACAAGTTTCTTCCACCAAAGGAGCTCTCTTCTCAAACATCTTGGCTGCCTTGGTCGGAACAGCGCATATCAATGCCCCGGCTCTTCTTTCTCAACCGAACACAGTTGAAAGTGCCAAAGGCGATCAAAGTCAATCGACTAATGATGTCCCCCTCCTACAAGAGGCTGCTCCTCCATTACAACCTCCTCTTGCGTTGGAGAATATATACATCCAGGAAAGCACCTCTGTAAATACATTCAACATTTTTTAATGGAGCTGCTAAAACCATAACAACAAGCGACCACAAGAAAGAGCAACGTGTGGATCCAAAAAATGTAAGACCTCGGAACAAAAAAAACAAGCAACAAAGACTTGTTTGACAGAATGTCAAAAAATGTATAAGAAATGTAACTACGCCTAAAAAAACAAGCCTTTTTGATCGGAAGCTCACTTCTTCTTCTGTACAGGTCGACACTCTAGAGGTTCCTACTCCAACAGGAAATGCAAGAGGTGCAACGCATCCATCAAAGAATTTAGCCAAACGCCGACGTGTGGACTCTTGCTCTCATAGTGTTTCCAGTTCTACGTCTGATGACTTATGAAATCTATCAACATACTACATTAAGACTGGTGACTCTTTAGATCGGTCACCCGAGGCTAAAGAAGTTGACTCATCTGTCTCTTCTAATGTGAGATCGGTGCCCGCAATTGTCAATTCTGGAATTAGCCACTCCGGGCGTGCAGTGGAGTCGAATGGTGCTAACGTCATAAAAGCCAAACCCTCGACTTGCACTTCCAGGCTGAATCCAAAACAAACCATGAACCAGAGGAAACCGGGTATCCACTACTCATCCAGAGTACATGGAAATGTATTTCCTCAAAAAAAATTCCAATTCTTGGAAACTTTGGTTACAAAATATACACCAAGATGAAAATGAAGTCAATCTAAATCGAAGAAATGTTTTAAAACTATTTGCCTGCATTCCACAACTTGGATCAATTTCATCAGACGACATCAAGATCATGGAATATACTACTGAACTGACCACTGACCAAGTCTTACTTCACATTCCATCTGCTGCTGTGAAAAAGCTCCTTCTTCAAGCAACAGAGGATCTTCTGCTGTATGGCTTTGATCTTAGTGTCGAACCTGACTTCAACTCTCAAGCCACAAATCCAGCAAATAGCTTAAATGGAGTTAATTCCGGAAGTGGTGATCGGCGCGCTGCCTTGCGAAAATCCCTATCACTTCCACAGGCAAACACTCATCTTTCCAATCAACCGGACAGCAAAGGAAAAAGTGGTCAAGTATCCAAAGTAGCAAAAGGCTCGCGAAAGTAACAATGAGAGTCTAGCTCATACAGCGCGCTAACCTTGCTCTATTGGAACACTTGAGGATTCACACACTTGTTCAACAACTTCACTGAATCTCTTGAGAATGTCTTTGCAATCTGTCTCCAGGAAACATGGCTCCGCGACCCTCCGACCCGTGATGGGTTCACCACCTTTATAAACCCGGCAAGAAAAAATACCAAAAGACGTCCCTACTCTTATATTATTAACGCTTTAATAACGCTATTGAAAATCCAAAACTGGTGGTCACTCATTGTGTCTTCCAATCCAAATCCGTTTGTACAAAGTACTTTGATCCAGATATCATTATCAAAAATTAAGTCTAATTTACTTATAATCAATGGATAATGGAATCCTGCCATGATCTTTGCACATCGTTTATACATACCATAACAACTCTAATTGGTGACACCTTTCTCAATTATAACAATCTTTCCATTCTGGTATGTGGTGACCTCAATTGTAGCTGGTTTAAATATGACCCGTTTACTAAGACAAATACTCGGTTGATGGACAATGCAGTTCTCCCAAGAGGACAAGCTTGGTTGAATGCCCTCATTCAACGACGTTGTCAGATGGTCAACAGGTCTATAAAAGGTGACCAACACCCCGGACCGACATGGAAGGGTATGCAATGTTATAAAACTCTAGACTACATTTGGGCTTCGGAGAACATTTTCGCAAAATTGGTTTCCTTTAATGTGATGCAGATGAAGCAAAGCGAAAACGACATACTACGGCTTGATTGGACAGAAGAAGGTTGTATCGCCACTGAAAAATATGCACCAAATCTATCAGTAAATGCCGCAGGAAACAGGCTTTCAACAACCGGCCCTTTAATTGCAACCCTAACCCATAGATTCAATGAATCACAGAATGTGGAATACACACCACTGCTGGCAGACTTCACCTCGAAGGTTGTAAATTTAAGAACAGTTGGATCTACCCCAAATCATTTATACTGTCATGATCTAGGTGTGGCAAAAATAAGTCTAAGGAAAGACTTACGCATGATTAAGAAAAGATGCCTAGATCAGGTTGTCAAAATACTGAAAATCAAAGCATGGCGTCAATTTATCGCAACTGGTTGAGATCTCACAAGACTCTAATTGATCAAAATTGTGCAGAAAGCATGCTATCACTACTAATAACAAAGAACACACGTGAAATTTGGGCTATTTTGAATAAAGCAAACACCAAATCCATACGTACCATCTCAAATGAAATCTGTAGCGACACATGGTTTGATTACTTTACATCAATTTACAAAAAGCCCATGGTTACTTCAAACGTACCATCAGAGTCTCAACCAATTGCCTGGGAGATCACACCTTCGTCCCAAGAGCTTGAACTCTCCATCGGAAAGCTTAAGAACTCGAGAGCTGCTGGGCCTGATCAATCTCAAACCTAATGCTAAAAAAAACATAAGATATATTGGGCTAAGTTTATTCAAGGCCTATTTCTGTAGATTTTGATTACCAAGAAAATACCAACCTCATGGTGTAAAGCAATAATGGTTTCAATTTATAAGAAGGGCAGTAGAGCTGATCCTGCAAACTATCGGCCTATTGCCCTTCTCGATACAATTGGGAAAATATTTGGCTCTTTCTTGCGCCAAAGATTGGTGCAATGGGCATCCAAAGCCAGCAAATCTGACTGTCGTCAAACTGCCTTCACGACCCAAATAGGCGTGGACGTCAATCTTATTCTTACAACACTCTTGAAATTGACTGCTTTGGAATCCAGGAAAAAAGTCTTCTTCGCCTTTGTCGATTCACGACAAGCATTTGACGCAATCAATCGCCAGAAATTATGGGATAAATTAGGATCATGGAAGTGCCCAAAGCAGCTCCTGGATCCAATTATCGCTCTACATACTGATACTACAATTCAAATTAGATTGAATTCCCAAGGCAACCTTACTCCACCAATACCGACACATGAAGGCGTGAAACAGGGCTGCCCACTTGCGGCGGACCTTTTCAAATTATTCCTTGCTGACCTCCCAGAATGGTTGGATAAAGTCCACTGTTTTCCGCCAAAGGTCAACGGGCCTCATCTGAAATATCTGGTTTATGCGGACAACATTGTCTTAATCGACCAAACACAGATCGGGTTACAACGTCTTGTGCAGAGGGTAAATGATTATCTGGCTGCAAATGACTTGTCTTTAAACACTGAAAAGATCATGTATATTGGGCATACCATCTCAAGAAAAGCCAAACAATTTCGATGGGCCGTTGGAAACAACCGTTTAAACACTGTGAAGTCAATCCGATATCTGGGTGTACTAATAAACGACTCAATCTGTGAAGCCGCTTGGACTTCAGATCTAATTGATAGAACCCATATCAAAGCCCTACAAGGTGCTAAAATCAATGAAGAATATGGAAAATTCTCAATTGCACCTGTAAAACGGTTCTATCTGCAGAAAGTAATACCTACACTCACCTTCGGTGGAGAAGCAGGGTGGAATCTGGATCACAGCCTTTGGCAGAGACTCGAAGGAAAGTTCTGGTGACGTGTCCTGGGCCTTCCCAATTACATCTTGATTGTCGCTTTGCGATACGAATTGGCTCTGAATTCATTATATATGACGATCGTTTGGAAATCGTTATCCACCCTGCGAAAAATGTAACTCAGTTTTGAAATTCCTGCCTACCAAATTTTTATCAACGATAACGACTGTTCAGATACATCAATCTTGTCATCATGGGTGAATAAACTAAAAGCTATAATGGAAGTCGCAAATATCAGTAAATCCAAACTTCTCACCAGTCCTCAATACTCCAAAAGAAAGCTAGAAAAATGGGACTGGATCTCAACCTACGATGCGCGAGCATCTTTCAAATCAACCTTGCCTCCGTCTCGAGGCACAGTGAAATTGCATAATCCACCAAACTACCTCACGAACTGCCCCTCACGCCATCATAGGAGTCAGTTCCTAAGATTTCACTTAAACGCCCTACAAACTAAGGAAATGCAATGGATACAGCACAATAAGGAAATCAGCGACAATAATTGTCGGTTTTGTGCTGCATCGGAGGTCGAGTCATTAAAGCATCTTGTAACCGAGTGTCCAATGCTGATTGCTCAACGTGAACTCCATTTGGGCAAATTTAAACCATCTTTCTACAATGCGGACGATTGGTGGGAACTTGTTGTGGCCGGCAAAAATATCAATCTTACAGACAACTTAATTAACTTTCTTGACATGATCTTGCCGACCGAGCCAATTTGAGTTGTCCTTTTTTACTTAAGGTTTTAGATTTAAATGTGAAGAAATCCACGGAAGTCTTAACTCTTGGAGATTATTTTTTTTTTTTTGAAAATTCAAAAGTTGACCAAGCTGTTTGGAATGTTCTGTAGACTTAGGCCGTTGCTGAATCAATGTAAAAAAAGTTTGATATTGTATATTGAACTGAGGTTTTACAATTAAATAAAAAAAATAAAAAATGTTGATTTTCCAGGCACATCCTCATCAATATATCAAAGCACATTTCAATGTCTCCCAACAGGCACACAAGATACCCAGGAACAATCTGATGTCACCGGAACCACCATGACATTAGCACCAATAGGCATTAAAAAGAACACAGGCCAAGACAGCTCTAGGAGTAGAAGTATGCCACCCGGAAAAAGGTATCAACGAACCATGCCTTCAAACGCCATGTCCCCTGGTGCCAAGGACACAACCACAGGACCTACACAGGACACAATTGAACAAGCAGCACCATCATCAACAGGGGCGCCCACATCCACTGCTGCGACACACACCAGCCAGAGTGTGGACGACAGCCTGCCAAGTGAGCAGCCCACAGCACCCTCTGCTGATGTGTTGTCTGAGTCATATTCACCCACCTCCAGTCAACAACAATCACCAGTTTGACAATTCTCAGCTGAATCATCCCCTGCTGAACCACTTGACACTGCATTCATCACCTTCACACTTGTCATCCCACTTTGCACAACAATATCCACCCAGCTCATCCTCTGATGAGCAGGCCGAGCCAGCTCGGTGTACATCACATGATGTGCATCATGAACATTGACAATCCCCACAGCTAGTGCCGGGACCCACACTGCAGGCCATCTGGAATCGACTTGACAGGCTGGAAAAACGGGAGGCAGAAATGCGCGCAATAGCGCAGGAACAATTGGGCCATTCCCAGGCCATGTGGAATGTTATCCAGGGGGGCAATAAGGCGGGTCTCACAATCTATCGATCGGCTACGCAAGAGCACTCTCCACAGTAATGCAAGCAACAGCCTGGTCAGCCAGAGGGTGAGGGAGCTGGTGGAACAGTTATCAGTCAATGAGAGGGGGCAGTTCAGGTGTTCTCTCTGGTCGTCAAAGCACCAGTGTAGAGCCACTTGATCCAGGTACTCCTCGATATCTGCCTGGGAGGCATGTATCTGGGATGTGCTATCTCTTTGTTTTCAAACCGGTCCTTCCCCTGCTCAGCTGCAATAGCCTGAATCCTTACTCTCAGATTTTCCATTTTAGTTGCTTTAGCTAATATCCAACCTGGTTTGTGTCCTTGCCCATATTGTTGAATATTAGCTTGGTTACCGATGTACTTAACCTCCCGGAGTGTGAGTGCCTGAAATTCCTGTAGCTGTCCCATAATCTCTTCCCGTTCCTGTCTCATAGGAGTTGGGGAAGCAATCTGCAGTGTTCGTATACTATTCTTCTTGTGCACCAGTACTCATCTAATCTGTCTAAGAATCTCTGCCTCCTTGGATATACATTTGCCTCGTATCACACATTTAAAACTTTCCCATAGTATCCCTGCAGTCTCCACCAATCCCACATTCATCTAAAAAAAGTATCAATGGCCGATGTAATACTTTCCCGGAAGACTGTATGAGTTAGGCCCTCGCTTTTAAACCGCCATGGGAGCCTCCCCCTCACCTGGCCTGATAATCCCATTTCTAATATTGCAGGGGTGTGGTGATCTGATAAGGTGTAGGCAAGCATTCTCACTTCTGTAACTTGCTCTAGTAGCAAGTGCAAGATCAGAAAGAAATCCAACCTCGATGCTGAGTTATGAGGAGTTGAGTGGCAGGTATATCGCCTCATGGTCCTATTCCTCACTCTCCACATGTCTGCGACTTCCCATGAAAGAGTAATATCCTGTCCAATCAGTCCCCTTGTTCCCAGTTCTGTGGCTACCACCTGTCCGGTGGATAGCTTCAATGCATCACTGCATTGAAGTCGCCGGCACATACTATTTCCCGAGGTGGTAACTCCTTAAGTTGCCGGTCTAGCCAGTCCAGAGTATCTATCATGTCTTGATTTGGGCCATAGTAGTTAATGAGCATATACAATTTTCATTGGATGGTACCCTGTACAATGAGGCCTCTACCTTGCCCATCCTTCACCATTTTGGGTTGGTGAAGCCAACTTTACTGTGTATTAGGGTGCCCACTCCTCTCACATATGAACAATATGACGAGAATTATCCATGACATTCCCATGGTCTTCCAAATTTGGACTCTGTGTTTTGTGTTAAATAGGTCTCTTGCAGAAATGCTACTCCTATTTGATGCTCTGCATGTACAGCAGTATTTTCCTACATTTAGTGGGGCATTTCAGTCCCCTGACGTTCCAGGTGCAAAAGGTATGTGTGGCCATTTCTTTTACCTATCAACAATGACCATTTTGTGTTTCCTGTCTCATGTGCAGATCTGATTATCATTGCCTTCCATCCTCTCTTCCCATGATCATCCCATTGCATATCTAAAGAGTGAGTCAGAGCACATATCTCCGGTGCACATCATTCTGGTACCATGGGTGGTGAAACGATTGTGTTGGGTGTAGTGTAGGTTCCTCCCTCTCCCACTGACCCCCCTAACTCCCCCACCAACAACCCCAGTTTGCCAGTGTCTTATATTCCAACTCCCTTCCCATATTCCTCCCCAACTTGCCCCTCTAACCCTCCCTTATCCCACAATCCTGCCAGCATAGTTTCCCCCTTTGTTACTCCTTTAGTTGAGCTTCTGCTTGAGGGACTGTTAGATGTCCAGCCCTCCCCACACACCGTTTCTTACATGAGAAGCTCCCAACCCCTGTGAATTTTAGTGAGATGGGTATCTAGTATCAGCTGTGAGAAAAAGAATATACAGTTCCTGGCAATTGTCACCCGTTGTTTCCCCTTTCTCGAGGGTTCCTTGGCTCCAGTTCCAGGAAGGTGTTTGCCTCTTCCGGCATGTGAAAAAAGATTGCTTGGCCCCCATGTTCTATACATAGCTCGACTGGGAACAGAATAGCATACCGGATACCCCTGTCCCGTAGTTGTTTCTTGACAGTAGTGTACGTTCTTATCGAGGCTTGTACTTTATCTGAGAAGTCCAAGAAGAGTCTGAACGTAGGTCACTGTGCCTTTCTCCCGGGCTTTGCAGAGAGCTGTGTCCCTGTCTCGGTAATTTAACATGCGGGCTATAATTGGGTGGGGTGGTGCCACCAGGACTGGTTTTATCCGATTGGGTATTCAGTGCGCTCTCTCCACGGTATACATCTGCGAGAATTCTTCTGGGCCCAGTGCTTCCCATAGCAGCTCCTCCATAAGAGACTCCATGTTCTGCTGTTCAACCAATTCTGGAACTCCAACAATTCTAAGGTTGTTCCTGCGTGATCTGGATTCCAGGTCTTCCTGCTTATCGGTCAGTTCTTTGAGTGCGAGTTGGACCACTGCCATGTTGCTGGTGAGTGATGATGTCCCATCCTCCATGCCTGACACTCTCTCCTCTACTTCGTCTAAGCGTATGCCATGTTTGTCTAAGCGGACCTGTATGTGGTCAACTTTGCAGGTGAGAGTGTTTAGCTTCCTGTCGAAGGACTGTATACTGGCTTGCAATTAGTTGAACATTATCTTGATGTCCTTGAATGCACCTGCAGGTTCCTGGGGTGTTGCCTGAGGCTCAGATTTAGACGACCCCTCCATTGGTTTATTGCTTTTGGGCTGTGAGGAATTGCCAAACTGAAGTTTAGATTGTTGTTTGTGTCTGTTTCCGAATTCGGACATCTCCCTAGTTCTGTTGACTATGTACATTTATTGATAAGAGGATTGTATCTGTCTCTTAGACCTGAGTGACTCCTCCTCTTTCTCTGTTGGTCAGTGGTAGGTATCTGGTCTCCTTCAGGCCGGGTAAGTCACCTGTTTGCATCCTAGTAATTCAGGTGCCAGGGGTGCTTTGCTCAATTTCAAATATATCCCCGGTGTGCAGTCTCTGTGGGCCCTATGCAGTACCTTCCCTGGCTCACTTTGTTGTCCCTTGTGATCCGGCACTGAAGCTCCCGTGAGCTGATATCTAGTAAGGCTAGCTCTGCACATTCGCTAGGGACTTTCACAGGGATTCTTGTTTTGCCACTCAGTAAGTGTGGCTGACTCACTCTCCTTCCTTGGCATTCACATCAGATCCTACTTGTAAAGGCCACACCAGGTCCACACTTTGTCTGTGTGATGCGCACTGCTGCTGTTCTTTGCTGCTGCTGATGTCACCTGTGTCTTCTCAGGGTAGTCGCTGAGTTGTCGGAGTGTCAATACCATTTTAATTGCCAAACTGATGGTAGATTTAGCGAGAAACAGGTAGGTTAGTCCCCCTGCAAGTGATGGTTCAACTTATTATTGGGCCCCTGGTGTTTGTCCACCAGCCTTCATATCGATGATTCACGTTCTTCCCAGCTCACTCCCTGGCTTCCCCTGTGCTGGCGAATCTGGCGAGTCTTGTTGTGAAATGATTTCTGCAGGTCAGATATCAGTTCATGGCAATCAAAATGCACTGTGCCGTTGTCGAGTGTCACTTACCAGTGCTTTCAGCTCAGTCGCACGTCTGTGTGGGTTGCCGCGAGACCCGGCCCGGCTGCACAGCACCTGTTGTGGTGCCTAGTTGGGGCAGTAGGCTGTCCCCATTTCTGTCGGGGATGGACAGTTGCAGTGCACTGCTGTACGTCTCCGCAGCTCCCCCACTCAGTCTACCAATGTCCCTGGATTGGGTCAGGTTGCAGTGGCGGCTGGTGAGTTTGAAAGCTGGTGGGGTGTACATTTTCCAGGGCGAATTCAGTAGTGAGCGCGCGCAGCGTGCGAGCCCACCCCCCAATGGGGGTGCGGGTGGGTTCTCCCCCACGAAATATTGGGAAAAATGGCCTACAAAATGTGCAAATTACTGTCCAAAAAACCCACCGAAATATGAAAAAAGCATTCAGTTTTTACATATTAATGGTGGTGCACTATTCTTACGTGTCCAAGTGTGATGGTGTATTTTACAGCAGCTTGTATTGAGAATAGCTGATACTATGGTGTATGCATAAAGAAATTAATTATATAGTCAGTAATGATGGAAACATTTGCTAAGAAGTGTTCCGTCCATAAACTGGGCACAGTCAAATTGACTAATTGGCCCATCGGTGATGGATAAAAGATCCGCTGGTAAATTGTCATGCACTCTGTCATAGATCATCTGCACAGGATTTCCTCTTGAGATTTTAGTAAATTGACCAAAACAAAACAATGAACCAATGACATGCTGGTTGGTCACATTCATGTGTAGCCTATTACATTGAATTCCCTAGAGAAGTTTCCTGACAACATGTTTGCAAACACGGTTGCCTTTTGTGTCAGACATACACCAATCAGGCTGCATATTCGGAACCTGACAAACACTGATTGCGTAAAGTATTCCAAACGTAGTCGGCTTTCAGCTCCCTCTCTCCTCTATGAATTCTGGCATTGAAGTTTCTACCTCACATGATGGGCAGGGGCGCTTACCTGGCCAGTATTTTTCCTCCCTGTAGGCCCATATTCCTTTTCGTGGACCGCCCTCACACTGGTAGTGCTGTTAGGAATTTACATCGCAAAAGACTTCTCCCTCACTCCATCATTCCAATATCTGAAACGTTCAATGAATGTTGTACGGAACATTCATTGAACGTTTCCTAATCCTTTATCTGTTCTTTGCTGCTGCTACTTTGGGGCGGCAGTTCGTCAAGAAGCACAACTACATCTACTATGAGCTGAGAAGTATGAGCTATGAGCTAAAAGCATTTACAAAAAAAAATACAGATACAAAAAGAAAAGAAGCTCATGGGTATCTACCCAGGGATGCCATTCGGCTGTCAACAAGAAACCTAAACATAGATAAAACCTCCCAAAAGTAGTCTCCTCGGTTCCTATTTCCTATTGTTATAATCAAACGTATCAGCCAATTGGACTACAAGTTAAAGCTGCCCAATAAATGCAAAGGCCCATCCAGTGTTCCATACATTCTTGCTCCAAACAGCAGACAAAGAGATACCTAGCAAACAAGTCCTCCTAGGTGTAAAAAGAGAGATTCAACAATGCAATGCAATGTGCATTGAGTGGGCGAAATAGACCAGTAAATTCACTATAAATCGCCAGTAATAACCTAATGCGATATTGTTTTTCAGACTGCGTAATTGTAATTGGTTATTTATAAAGTGCTGAGGTTTCTAAGCATGGACCACTGGTTGGCCACCGGCTGGCACCCTGTTGAGAGGGGTCCCCATCTCCCTTTCACAGCATCATATCGCTGGCCCTGTCAATAACTGGATTCTCCAGTATGCGTGTGGCGATGCAGAGTCCCATTGTGGTGGCACTTCCAGGTGGCAGTTGTCTAGTTATGGATTAATTGCATCAAGTATCGGCAATACTTTTGCTACTGGATATTGACACGGGTCTGGGAGCCAGCCTGACAGTCCCAGATTCGGGATCACCCTGCCCATGAACCCCAACTGTTGGGCGCTTGATATGCCAAAGTGCTATCGCGTGCCCCCGTTTTCCACCCACTGCACAATTGGTGCTCGTACCCAGGACAAAAGAACCTTGATCCCATTGGCAGACACCCTGCTGGACAGGTGGTGCTGTACAGTGGCCTCTCTCACGCTCCCACATAATTCTAATTGTGGCATTTTATATTTTCGGCATTTTTCGACAAAAAATGGCGAAATCTTATCTGCAAGTCTTAAATGGCTAAAAAGTAGAATTGTTCATGTCAAATTCACATCAATCTCCACAAACCAAGAAAGGTCCTCAGAAATAAAAAAAAAACACACACACACACACACACACACTCCCCAGATAAGAACACATGTCAGTACAATAGTAGTGCACCACTTCCTGCAATATGGCACATGTACTGATTGCAAATGTTATGACACAACAACCATAAATCATAAAAACACACAGCGGGTGATTTAAATCATTCTTCAATATGGGATAAAATAGACCCCCTTATGTGAGGTGTAGGGATTTCGAACCTCACATGTATGTGGGGCAAATACATGGTAAGGTTGATCCCTTGCAGATATTTTTTCTCAGGCAGCAGGTCAGAATGCACAATAACCTGCCACTCATGTCCACTGTATATGGCATCTAGGGGCTGTCTAGGGGCTGTCAGTCCAAAGGAGGCTCCGATGCATAGGCATGTCCAGAGAGTAGCCTGGTGTGGTACATGTTCCCCCTGGAATCTGATTGGCCACCCCAGGTGCCCCCTGATCTGTATGTGTGTGCATGCACGCATTCGTACTTCATGCCACTGCTGCATAATTCAGTGCCCCACTTGGCCACCCCAGTCAAAAGAGTCTGGACATGCCACTGCTAGGATGATGACATGCAACTGGAATTTCAGGAATTAGGAGGATCATTACGACCTTGACATTTTTGACCCACAACAATTCTACCATCTATGGGTCACTTTAGTTTCCTATGCAGCCTTAATGTGAACCTCAGCAGAGCCAGAACAGGAGGCAAAACCTTCTTCTGGTATTTTATGTTGCATGCCTGTGAAATGGGAAATCATGAGTCTCTGAGGGCAGGGTGGAATCTAGTCTCTACCTCCTGCACTTGTCCAAGCAAAGTATGCAGGCCAGTGGCCTGCAGCTGTGGCCTGTATTCTCTGGTGGAGTCCTAACCGTCAGCTGGACCAGTGTTGTGCATTGGCTTCTCAGTCCTGCACACACTTCCATCCATGCAATGAGAGGCCGGAGAATGGGCAGGATAATAGTGCATTGTCAGTGCACACAGAAAGCAATGCATCTGTTGTGCCTCCTTAAGGCAAGTCTAGACCCGGCCTTCCCTTATTCTGCTTATATGAGGCTGCATTGTCATTCACATCAAAGTTAGCATTGACACCACATGCACTTTGCACAACCATGTCACTGTCTTGTACTGCATCACATAAATATTTGTCCTTCAATGCTCAGCATACTGCAGCCCTTACGTTCACCACTTATGGAGACAACACCACAAACACTTGTGTATAGGCGCGTTACAAATGCCATATCATATCATATCATAACACCCTCTTAGCCTTCATCATTAAGAGACTCTCTTTAAAGGTGCTTACCTACTGCTCATATCTGCTCACGGTATCTTCCTGAATGTGGACTGGCTAGATCTTTCCGCAAAACAATAATCATGCACTTAGCAGACAAGACAGTCAGCATACTGTGTTTTTTTTAAATTTAATTCTATTTCGGCTTTTTATTGAGAGCAATCATAGTTTCAAGAAGCAACAGTGCCCTGCACCTCAGTTGCCATTTAATGGAGAATAATGCAATGTGGAGATGTATATCATATGTGTGCTGATTGTTGTGAATGCTGAATGAAAGGCTTCCAGAGGTTAGATGTAGCAGATCAAAGTCATGGATGAGAGGACAGATCTTTATGTACCTCCATAGGTTTGGGTAAAGGTTGTGACCTGGAGGTATGCATTTGCATTGTCAGATGGGATTATTATAGGTAAGAGTTGAACCATTCGACATCATTCTCTCTGATGTCCAAGCATGTGTGTAGTTGGCATCTGAGGGCTTGTGGTCTACTTTGTTGAAGTGTGTGTAGAGGTTGAGGAGTATGAAGATAGAGAGGTTTCTTTCATCAAAGATGCAGAATTTGATAGTGACTGTCTCTGTGCTGCTTCTGGGTCTGAGGCCTGATTGATAGGTCTGTAAAAGGAAGTCGGTATCTATGTGTGCTTACATTTCAGTGAATTATGGGAGTTCTATTCACTGTGCCTTGGAAAAGACTACATTTGTTCAGGTCAAAGTTGCTGGGTTCATTTTGATCCAGTTTAGGCTTCTTGAGCAGAGGGAGGGATTTCTATGACATTGAGGGTGCTAGGCAATGAGCCCTCAGTGAAGAATTCATTGATGTTTTCCAGAACTGGGTTGAGGACCTAATTGGGGAGTCTCTTGAGGACGGATGCTGGGAAGCGGTTATCTGTGATCTGTGTATGATGTTGTATGCACGGATACTACTGCCATTGTCAGTCAGCTATTACATGGAGAGTGTTTTGTAGGTAGTCCAGGGTGTTGTTTTGATATTGTGGATGTGCGTGAGGTTGTCTGTTTTAAGTGTCAATGTTTTCACAGATCTTGCATATCTTGTCAACAAACTATCTCTTGATATTGGTGGTTTTCTCAAGAGACTGGGTTACGGTAGGTATGCGGAGGAGATTGATACACTATTTACTACTATTAAGTAGCATACAACTCTAGAACAGTAGTAGGAAATCATGCCTAGCCATCTATGCATTTTGAAGATGCTGCAAGGGTTTACAATGTGGTTTGGAAAAGATATCTCGTTTATCAAAATCTCAAGCAGTTCATAACTTTAGTGTTTCCCAACTGTGAGAAAACAGAGGGTGTCTGACCCGCTAGTCCCCAGGGATCTCTCTCTCAGGTGGCCAGGGCACGGCCATCGCATTTGGATCCCGAACCTGGGGATGGACCAGTGCAGGAGGATCACCTGGGTGAGTGGTCTTTGGGAAGTGGGGGTGAGGCAGCCAATGGTGAGATATAGTATTCCCCCTATTTTGTTTGTCCAACCCATCATACTTTTTAGGATTCACATTAACATTAACACATCGTTCTGGACATGTCCCCCTAATCTGATCAGGCAAAGTCAGGCACCTGACTCTAAATGCATACACCAGATACCAATTAGCTCTCCTCACACGAATAGAAGGCAGAACCCAAAGACCCACTCTGAGCAAGGTGGAACGTGAGTACGAGCAGAACTTCTGGGATCAAGGCAAACCTACTGGAGCAGAGCGATGGACCAAAGGGCAAGAGAAGCAGGTCAGAAACCCTGAGAGTTCCCTACCGTGGAAAACACGTGGAGACGGTCAGATCCCACAAGTGAAGACTGCATTGTGTTCCAAGGATGCCAGTGACCCTTCTGGCTGAACGGCAGAGATGGGGAGTTGAGGCCATGTCTGTGGTTCTAACCTTGACTTGTGCATTGGATATCACAAAACCTAGAAAGAGACACACAAAGCCAGTGAGTTGGCAAGCGACCTGAGAGACCGGTGTGTGTTAAAATTTGAAGTAGCAACATTATATCACAAGTGAAGGCCGCACGCGTGTGGATGAGACATGAGGAAAGGCAGACCTGTGAATGAACTTTGAAGTAAAAGACTGCTGTGAAACCAGCAATACTAAGTATCGGAGTGCACCAGCAAACAAAAGTAGAACAATCAAAAGTATCTGTGAAAGGTACATTGGTTGAAGTGATAAACAGAATGAACAGAAAAAGTGAAATAAAGAAGTTTAACTCCTGGGGAAGGGGAGAGTGAAAGTTACACTGTAAACTTGAGTCAAAGTGGTCCTGCGGTGGTCTGTAAAGAAAGCCATACACATTTGAAAGTCTTCGACCTCCGAAAGTGCACCAAGTGTAACAAGCTTGGGGAAGGGAGCCCCCTTGAAAGTTTGTGTTGAACTTTGTCATGAGACGTCTGAGCCTGACAGAGGTGTGCCTACGTGAACTGTATGGTGAAAGGTCTGAGCCTGACAGAGCAAGACCTTTGTGAACATTTTGGTTGAAACATTATTTTAGAAGTCAGGAAGAGAGACTTTAATGTGGAAGGCTAGGCGGGCCTCGATCCACATTTTTTTTGTAATGGTTCATTGGTTTTGTAAACCAAGCCAGAGTGTGTCATCCTGCCTACAGGAACTGCCTTACTCTGTGAGGTCTAAAGTGGGGAGGAGAGCTGGTTCAACCACATTTATTCATTTGAACACTGATTTTTCCTTTTGCTTACATTTCTCCTTTTTACATTTTTTTGTACAAGAGATAGGAAAGGCATTAGGTTTTGTTAGCATAGGCCATTTTGATTTGACAGACTCCACTAGGAATGCATTATTTATTATTTGAAGGTCGAGGCTACTTCCATCTTAGTACAAAATAGGAGTTTATCCAACCCCAACAATTTCAATAAAGGTTTTACAAATTGCAAACATTGTATCAGTGTCATACTTGTGATACCATGCCTCCCCTACAAGTCCCACCACTTTTATTACAACAATTAAAAAAGGTGTTTACAGTTCAAAAACGTTTGGCCTCTATCATAATAAAGTGCATGGGGATTACTAAAAGTGTGCAGATGTCAGACAACATTGTGAAAATGCATCCCAAATGTACAATGTATTATGTGAGAAAGACCCTTTCAAAGCATTGATGTATTTGCTGACTTTGACAGCACTTGATCCATAGTTAAAAAAAACAACTAAACAATTTCCATCTGTCTACTGATGTGCCAATATTCCTATTTTATATTGACTGGGACAAGGATTATACTCTGTACGACAACAGATATCACTAAAAAATACATTTTTAACCAATGTCAACTCTCTGTGTTTCGGCCTTTTATCTTGGGGTACACATTATCCCATATGTCCATTAATGTTATTTTTTTAGGACTTCATAAAGACTGAAAGAGCTGCTTACCCGTATTTTCTCTGAGGTGTCGCTATATCTTTGTGCCACACACATTATGTGTGGGATTTATGCATTCCAAATATGCTCTCTCTGGCATCACATAAGCCTCGTATGAGCTGTCTATTTAAGCCAAGGTCTGAAGGATATACCGACGTTCCAATATTGAACAAGTTGCGTCGCTGTGTTTTGTCGAACATACACAGCTATGTGTAACTGTATACAGCTAGGATGGTGCAATATAAATCAAATACATATATAATTGCATACAAATACACAAACATAAATAATTAATATCAGACACTTGCACATGGCCACGTATCACATACACCTGACCCTATTGAACCTGTATATTCAAGATTCCACATCCATCCCTACCCACTTACTTTAGCTTCATATGGGCTATACAATGCAATCATGTGCACTATTCAATGTAATGTTTTCTACTACATATCATGGACGTTGATCAATATACTAGTTCAAGAGTGGTTTCACATTTGACAATATTGATTTGTTCATGATCAATGTACATAAAACCAAATAATTCAGTGACATGGACAAAACACCAATCTAAATTCCCCTATGCCAATCTCATCCTAGGCTGCCCTTTGCTGCAGGAATGAAGACATGGTATCAACAGTAAGACAGACACAAGTGACCACAGTCCAAGGGTGTTTATTGAACTTCAAAAAGGGTTTGAAAAATGCCTATCTAATCCTAAATCTAAAGATGGGCGCTAGCTATGATCATCAAATAATAATAATGCAGTCCTAGTGGTGTCTTGTCAAAACAAAAGGGCATATATCCTATATTAAAGAAAAAAAACTATTGGCAACCCTTACCTCTAAATACAAGTAGTGTTGGAAACAATGTTATATAAAAGAAAGAAGTGTTCAATAAATGATATGTCAGGATATTCAGGCCATTGCCTCACTTCCCCACGTTTTATGCATAGGACAAGGCAGCACACTGGAGCTTAGCACAGTCTCTGGCTTATCTAGCACAAGGGTGCAGTTCATACATTAGCATCGGGGTCTTTTGTGCCCAAATCTCTTTGCCTTTCAAAGTATCTTTTTTCAGTGGGCCTGATGTGACAAACAAACAATAAGTTCCTATCCTCCCACGTTTTTAAACCTACTCAATTTCTTAGGTGATTCACTATTCACCCCGGATCCCTGTCAGCAGGGCTCAGATCCGTTTTGACACATTGTTCAATCAGTCTCCCTCTGCCGGGCTCGGACCAATTTAATTCACTCTAACAAAAACTTGCTTTAACCCAAAGCTTTCAGTTGATCGCCCTCATTTGGGCTCGGACCAATATTTTCTACTTTGTCATCAATGTTCTTGGCTGTATTAACATCGAAGACTTTCGTTTATGCACAGTATTTTGCTTGACCCGTTGCAGGACCATTTTGATGCACAGTTCTGTGTCACTCTTTCACCTTTGTTGACTCTCAGTTGCATACCTTACAGAGACCTTCGAATAAGCACATACGGGGTGCTGGACCACTCTGTCAAAGGTATTGTATCTTGGTTTCAAAGTTCAATCACTCATCTGTTATTCAGTTTTCCTCATGTTGGTTATTACATATGTTTCATGCACTGTTTGCTTCAGCGATCACCATACAATGTTGCCGCTTGCAACATTGGCGTCAACACAGAACAGTCTGCTATCAGTCTCCCCAACTCACCGGCTGTGTTGATTTCACTGGCGCTGCTTTGTTGTAGGAGCCAAGGACAGTACCACAGCAGGAGGCGATTCTTCCCGCGTAGATTATCGAAGCGGAAGGGCCCCGGGTACCGGTGACATACAATGCAGGATTCTTCAGCCTGGTTTCCTGGTCTTATGCTTTCTATTTTCGATGTTTCTTGAATGTAATGATTCCTCATTGAAAAGGTCAAGGGCACTTCCCTCCTTGTGATCCCCTTCTCTTTCACCGTCTTCCTCCTCGTGTTAAATTGCCATCTTGGAACTGCTGCTTCCTCGTGTGCTTTACCTCACTCAGAGTGTGCTCTTGTGCTCTGCCTTTTATCCATTTGGGGAAGTGTAATGGAAGTCAGGTGTGCGTGATGGTCAGTAATATGTTGAGCCCCTCTGACTATTGTATTGGGACATGTCAGGTATGCATCTCTGGTGTTAGTCTGTTTTCTCTTATAGCAAGCTTTCCATGAGAAAGTGTTACATTTGTGAAAGGGGGGCGTTGAGTTCCTAAGTATCTTACATGATAGGATGGGGTAAAGGTGCTACAGGGAAGGGGATACTGTGTCTCACCATCCAGTTTACCCAGGTGAACTTCCTGCACTGGTCCACCCCCAGGAACTGGATCTAAAAGCAATGGCCGTGTCCTGACCACCTGGATGACAGATCCCCAGGGACTAGCAGGTGAGACACCTTCAGGTTTCTCAAACTGTCATCCTCAAAGGTCCTTCTAACCACTAAGTCAGAATGATTGAAGTCCCAAGAAATATGTACTCTCTGCAACAGTAAGGATGTTTTTTGATTCCCCACTATATGGGAATCTGATCAAACATAAGTCTTCCTCTCTTTCGCTCTAGAGAAGCCTCTGACAGTTTCAATATTCAGTTTTAAGAAAGAACAGATCACACTCTTATGGTTCTCCTTATAAGGTTCACAAGACGTCAGGCTACCTCCATGTGAGTCACAGCTTCCAGAGTTCTCCCTCTCTTACAGTTCTACTGCATGTTTTCAGTTCATGGTGAAATAAAACCATCTCCAATCTCATTGTAGGTGATGCAAACATTGCTGCATCTACACAACACATTCCTGGAGTTTATCTTTTACTTCATGATAGAGACAGTTGTGTTTGCGTATCTCCGTTTCCACAAAGGATTATAAGAGATCCTTATCAAACCCCCTTTATCAAGGTGCTGATTTCTACATTTACCCCAGCTCTATTCATCCTCTGGTTCTGAAATGTTCAATCACATGCCACAGGCTCATTCCTCAACTCACCATGGGTTCAACCCCTTCTGACCGGGGTCTCCCCTTGCCTTGAGCTAAGCTTAAATACTCATTCCTTTCTGCTCATGGCAGCCTCCAACTTGTTAAACCTTTATGCTTGCTCTGGGTGCCCAACCTCCTCCTGATGTATCTGTCCTCCACCTCCTGATGGTTGCCCAGAGCTATGCCTGTGCTTATGATTTATTCAAAACCTTCTAGCCATCACCTTTTTGTTTTGCCAAAGTCACCCTGAGTGGGAAGGGTATGCCCAGATGTGGGTCCCGAGTCTGCTGGGCCTAGAGACCCAACCTACTCCTCACTGATGATGCCCAACAAGGCTGAAACATGTCTGGGATGCTTGTGGTCTCGTGCAGAAGGGATGTGACCTAGCAGTTCGGCCTGGACTGCCCTTTTTGGGGTAAGACCAAGCCTGACTTGCATATGGTTTTTCCCCTTCTGTAATTACTTGGCAGGCTGAAAACCGATGGTTTGGATGGTTGCCCAGAGCTGCGCCCGTGGTTATGATTTATTCAAAACCTTCTAGCCATCAACTTTTTGTTTTCCTGAAGTCACCCCGAGTGGGACGGGTATGCCCAGATATGGGTCCTGTGTCTGCCGGGCCATAGAGACTCAAGCTACTCCTCACTGATGATGCCCAACAAGGCTGAAACATGTCTGGGGATGCTTGTGGTCTCGTGCAGAAGGGATGTGACCTAGCAGTTCGGGCTGGACTGCCCCTCTTGGGGTAAGACCAAGCCTGATTTTCATATGGTTTTTCCCCTTCTGTAATGGCTTGGCAGGCTTAAAAACGATTGTCTGGAGGGTTGCCAGATCTGTGCTTGTGGTTATGATTTATTCAAAACCTTCTAGCCATCAACTTTTTGTTTTACTGAAGTCACTCTGAGTTGGACGGGTATGCCCAGACGTGGGTCCTGTGTCTGCCGGGCCATAGAGACTCAAGCTACTCCTCACTGATGATGCCCAACAAGGCTGAAACATGTCTGGGGATGCTTATGGTCTCGTGCAGAAGGGATGTGACCTAGCAGATCGGGCTGGACTGCCCCTCTTGGGGTAAGACCAAGCCTGATTTTCATACGGTTTTTCCCCTTCTGTAATGGCTTGGCAGGCTAAAAAACGATTGTCTGGAGGGTTGCCCAGATCTGTGCTTGTGGTTATGATTTATTCAAAACCTTCTAGCCATCATCTTTTTGTTTTACCAAAGTCACTCCGAGTGGGAGGGGTATGCCCAGAGGTGGCTACCAAGTCTGCCGGGCCTAGAAACCAAAGCTACTCCTCACTGATAATGCCCAACAAAGCTGAAACATGTCTGAGGATACTTGTGGTCTCGTGCAGAAGGGATGTGACCTAGAAGTTCGGGCTGGACCAAGCCTGATTTGCATATGTTTTTTCCCCTTCTGTAATGGTTTGGCAGGCTGAAGAACGAAGGTCTGGAGGGTTGCCCAGAGCTGTGTCCGTGGTTATGATTTATTAAAAACCTTCTAGGTATCACTTTTTTTTGCCGCCGTTTTCTCCATCATTCTACCACCTCTGGATGCCTTCAAGAAGCTGGTCATTTAACTTGGATTTCTTGTCTGTCTATACTTGTGGGCATCAGCAGATCAAAACAAAGGTGAGCCACCAGTGGAACCTGTGCTTAGTGGTTTCAGTGTTTTATAGGTGAGAGTTTCTAGTGATGGCAGAGCCTGCAACTTGTTGAGACTGGGCTGGATAGGGGTTTCACTGTCATGCATGATGCCTGGATATTCCGGTCAGGGACCTCTAGCATGTGACTGTCTCCTGCCATTGAAAGGCTACAAGTGACTGTAACCTGGAAAACATCCCCATACCACCACCAGAACCTTCGCCCATTAGTTTGGGGTGGTCCCCACCCTCTTCTTTGACTTCCCACTAGAAATTATAAGAACAATTTAGCACACTTCATTGCAGTACCTGTTCCCAGGGACATGAATGTACTTGTGTCACTAATACTGTGAAGCTGGTATCTGACAGAATAACCTCCTGTGAAATAGATATATATTGACTCCCAGAATATATTATATTGATATAGGGATTTTACTATTTTTAGAATCCAATTGATCTAGTACTATATTCTAGATTTGTATACCTGTATATTTTTAGAGAGTTGTACTGTAACTCTCTGACTTTAAGAAAGTTGTTCTTAATAGAGAGTATTATATCTCTAAGCTTAACATAATTGTTTTTCTAATCAGACCTCTTTGGTTACTAACAGAGGGAAATATATGTTCCTTTGATTGTAGATATTACCATTCAATAAGGTGCAACAATTACACAACTGCAGAGGGCGCAAGGTGACACAGCGTTTGCCAGGCAACCTTCAGCTTTTTGCCTTTGGAGTAAGCCCTTTCCTAGGGACCAGAGGCATTGCCAGGAGGTGGCTTAGGGGGCTAAAGACCCGGGTCTTTTGGTTGTAGCCCCGGATAGAATCTCAGGGTCTACAACCAAAAGGCTAGCTTGCCCCGAGTCCCAATAATCCCGACATTAGTGTAGCCCCGGATCTTTTCCAGACCTAGCAACACCCCTGCTAGGGACTAGGATGTAATTAGTGTAATCAACCTGGAGGTATTTGTAATTTTACTCATGTTGACTCTTTTGAACCTATGACTTTGAAGGCTCATCTCTTTTACAGGTAAAACGCAAATTTGAACTGGCTATGCCATATAAAAGGCAATCATGTCTTTCTACTTACTCAGAAAGCATGCATTTCTTTGCACCATGTGGGTTTTTCACCTAAGCCCCATATAGACAGTGGGATGTCTATGCAGTCACTGGCATAGAACGCTTAGGAGTCACTAATTGGCTTATGTGGAAAAAATATTTATCAAAACATATAATTGGTTCATATAAATATGTACATGTGTGACCATTCTTACACGCTACATGTCTTTAAATCATTCATCAATGCTCGAATACACTTTCCACAAAAATGAAATTAACCCTTAAGAATATCTCTCTAAAGTCAGCATTGGTTTAAGTATACCAAACAATAGAGTCTCAATTGTTCACAATCTTGTCAAGCGATTTCCAATAATCTTTCTGGTTTTATATATAGCTATGTAGCTATCACCGACTTTCGGTTTAAAAGCAGCGTTCTACTCTCACTTTCAAAAATACTTCTAAAATATATTAACTAATGGCCGTGCTTCGTCTCTGCAATTTCTTTTTGACAAAATATGGTCCAAAATCTTCTCGTAACTTATTCCTTTAAAACGGACAAGCTCTCCTGTTCTTAGCAGCTGTTTAAACATAAAGCATATGTTTTTCTTTCAGAAGCTTCTGGGGTCTCCATGCTAAAGTCGAATTATTACAAGTTCAGGAGAAATATAATCAACGGCCTTGTCTCTGTAGAGAAATTGTTCAAAATATTGTGTTTTTGCGCTGCATTTACCATTCTGGTGATTTTTTTTTTTTTAAACTATCAATTCTGCGGTCTGCATTCTTTTCTGTAAACGTGTTGTGCTAATCCCTCTTCTGCTGGGCTAGTCTTCGCTTCAAGGTACAACCCACCAGTTTTCTGTCTCGCAGAAATGTCTGTGTGTGCCCCCAAGTTTGCTTCTAAAATATATAAACCCATTCTTGGATTCACCCCAACTATCATGTACCGATTTGTTTGCTTTTCCTAGAGTGTTATGTTCAAATGTCTTGCCATGAGCTACAGTGACCAGACTGTTTGGAAAAGAGTCACGTTTCACCCTTCGGCGCGGTTCAGTTTAACTGATTAAAGTATAAAGCACAGAGGCTTGTTTAACATAGGTTCTTCACACTAACATATTGACAGACTTTTTGTTCTCCAGAACTCGTCCATACATTTAAGAAGTTCTGACTGATTATGCAATTATTGGTACATGGTTAGAATCGTCATGCTTGTATTAGAACCTTGCAATGACTTTTCATCTGCTTGCAACAAACTTGCAGTGTGTGTCAGTCTCCATTGCCCTTGTGAGGCCTTACATGTATTTTTGTCTTACTAAGTGGTTCCTTGACAATCATTCTGTTTTGTCTTTTCTCTGCTTGCATATATAGCTTGAGACGGTGTATGCTGTGTGCTGAGTTGAAAACACACATGGGAAAAAACACTTGGTCATTTTTTCTTTTTTCTAAAATGATCTTTCTGTCCATAATGTAATCTGTTCTCATTGTACAATCATGAGTTAATGTCTAGTCTTATGTAATACATATGTCATACCGTAATTGACCTTTTAAGTGTTACTACTGCTATTAAGTGTTTCACAGTTGTTAATACACAGCACCTGCTTTTCTGTGTGCTATTCTTGTGTTCACATCCAGTTCCTGTCCTTCATCAATTTGCAGTGAAAAACGAATTGTCTGGTTCTTCCTGCCCTTCTAAACTCTACGAGCATGTTGTACTGTTACTTGCAGTGACAAATGTACTTCGATGTGCTTTTTTACTCCAATCTGTATGTAGATGTTGATATACTAATCCTGTTGTTTATATGCATTATGCTAGTGAATCTTTATTTGAAATTAAATTTACATTTACCGGGTTTTCTTACATCTAAGTGCTAGCCAGGTATTGTGTACAGTTCCTGCTGTTCATATGAGGTATTTAGTGGGGATTGATTTGAGAACTACACCATTATATATTCATATATATGACAGTACTGTGACAGGCACAACTTGCTACTTGTACTAAACGGCCAAAGTAGCTACACAGTTCCATGCAAAATCCTGTCATCTCCAATAAGTACATCCGCATCCCTTATTTATTGATTTGAAGTACGCACAACATGCCCTACCACTGGCCATTACCCTTTCCATCTTTAGGTGCTCCAGACATGATTGAATAATATAAGACCATGTAAATAAATGCCCCTATTACTGTGTGTGATAAGGTTTCTCCTTTATTGCTCTCACGCAAATCGCAAGTCAATGTCTGTGATTTGGATTCCCTTCTCCTGCGAACATGAATATTTGGGTTAATGAATGCTGTTTGGTTTCTTCTCTCAAGTTTCACAAATAATTCAGTGTGCAATCTAGTGTCTCCTCTTCTATGCCATATATATATATAGGGTGCTTTGTTGGATTTGAGTTTGCCTATGCTGCACCCCAAAAAGCATTAGTCAATGTGTGTGATTTAATTATCCTCTCCTGCCACCCAAACAGTCATGGGTCAGTCAATTTTTGTGACTTGTTTTTGCACCCCCTGCACCCGAAACAATCACTTTCCAATGCATGCAATTTGGTTTCTTCCCTCCTTCATTTCAAATCAATCATGTGTCAATGTATATGAGTTGTTTTCTCCTCTACGGTGCAAAAAATGAATGTGTGCGATCAGTTTTTCTTGAGTTAGCTCTCAAACTGCACAAACCAATTTGTGTATATCTGTGATTTGGTTTATTCTCTGCTGCATCCCAAAATAGTCTCTGTCAATATTCATGATTTGCTTTTTCTTCTTTTGCAACATAAACAACTTTCTGTTCTCCTCTCCTTGGTCAAAATCAGTCATGCATCAATGTCCTCCGCAGTGACACAAAGAAATCAATGGTCAATGTATGTGATTTGGTTGCTCGCATCCTGTGCCCAAGGAAATTGTACATCAAGGTAGGCAATGATTTTACCTGTTTTGCACCCACGTTTTTGTGTCAATGTATGCAATGTGATTTCTCCTCTCATTTTTTCGCAAAATATCTAATATCAGTTTGTGTGCGTAATGGTTCTACTCTTCTTCACACAAACATATCACAACTCAATGAGTGTCATTTGGATTCTTCACTCCTGTGCACCAACACTCGCAGATCAATCTGTTCTAGGCCCCACAGTGTGTCATTTTGGTTTCTCCTCTCCTGAAAAGTAAAATGACCATAAGTCAATGTGTTACATGACTTCTCTTGTTCTGTGCCCAAAGAACTCAAGCCTCGATATGTATGATTTTGATTTTCAGCTTCTACAGCTACAGGAATCATAGGTCAATGTGTATTATTTGGATTCTCTCCAAATGAGCAATACATCACACATCAATTTGTGGGATATCTACTACTATTTGCAAAATCAATGCTTTATGCATGTGAATCAGTTTCTCCTCTACTGCTACCAAAACAATCATGTGTTAATGTGTATGAGTGTATCTCTTCTTTTCTGTCCAGATCACATCATGTGCATATGTGTAATTTGGTTTCCCCTCTCCTAAATTCAACGGATATATGAATCATTTTGTGTGATTTTGCTTCTACTCTCCAGGTTCTCCAAAACAACCATGTGTTAATGTGTAGAATATATTTCCCATTTTCTGTGGAATTATTGGATTTGTGTAATGTGGTTTGCCCTCCCATGTGTTCACAAAATATATCCATCAAATCTTGTGATTTAATTTGTCCTCCCCTGCACCCAATACCAGGGATCAATGTGTTGGACTTTCTCTTCTCCTGTCCAAAAATAAATCATGCATGCTTTCACCTCTCCTGTGTCCACAACAAAACAAACATCAGTGTGTGTGTGTGTGTGTGTGTGTGTGCGCGAGAGAGATAGAGAGAGCGAGAGAGAGAGAGAGAGAGAGAGAGAGAGAGAGAGAGAGAGATTTGGTTTATCATCTAATGTGCCCACACAACAGCAAGTGCCAATATGTGCGATTTTGTTTCACCTTGTGTGCAAAACAACACTATTCAGTCTAAAATGTGTATTATTTGGTTCCTTCTCCTTTGCAAAATGCTGGCTCTATGGGTACTTTTTGGCTTCCCCTTTTCTAGCCCCAAATCAAACACTCATCAATGTGTCTGATTCTTCTCCTCGTATACTTTACAAATTCAAGGATCAATTAGTGTGATTTGGTTTGTACTCTTCTGAGCAAAACAATTATCATTGTGTGCAATTTAGATTTCTCCACTTCTCTACCCCAAAAAATCACACATCAATGTGTATAATTATTTCACTTCACCCCTGCCCAAACAATGTGAATGCCAATGTATTTGGTTTGGCTTTTAGCCTCTTCCACACAAATATGAAATGTCAGTATGTTCGTGTGTGTTTGAGAGATAGAGTGTTGTCTGTCTGTGTGCAAACAATGGGCCTCATTACGAGGTTGGCGGTAGCCCGCCGGTGCCGCTGGCGGGATGCCTCCAACCCTATACCACCGAACCTGGCGCCTGACTGCCCAGTGCCACCAGGAAATTACAAGTCCTGGCGGCACAGGAAGTCAGGTGCCCGATTTTGCAAGTCCCCATTCCCATGGAGTCCATTAAGTAGGTGCACTTTCTGTGCATTACTGTACCTCCTGGGGAATTATTGAACCTGAAAAATCGAAATTTGAAAAAAAAAAGAAGAAAAAGAAAAATAGAGGAAATTTGCATAATATTGTTGGAAAGGACTGTTTTATTTGGCATTTTCATCGTGCAGCCATTTTATGAGTTTTTTAATACCTGGAGCTGTGTTGCTATTTTGAAAGCACTAGTTTTTTTCCTCCTATTGCTTCTTATTTGTGTCAAAATGGGCTGGCGGACTAACCGATTTATCAGATTGTTCAATAAAGTCTTCCTCATCAGTAGGACACCGGTCGTACTCCCGTTCCCTTTCCTCCTCACCTGAGCTTGAATTAAACTTCTTTCTTCTGGCGTGGAGAGTGGGAAGACTCTTCTTCTGTAGAAGGTAAGGTCGGCCTCGAAAGGAAGCCACCGCGGCCCCGGTAACAGGAGGCACGGTGACCCCCCCTCCGCGATGGACTAACAACGGAGTGAGGGGAAAAGCCCGAATGGCATAAAAACCCCTCCGGAGTACTTGAGCAGGTAGGAATCAGATAACAGGAAAACTCGGGGAGCACAATCCGAATAATATCCAAGGTAGAGAGAGGGTACACGAGGGACCAGCTGAATAAGAGAAAAGAGCCGAGAAAGAGACAGCCAGGAAAAGGAGCGAAATCGGATACCAACTGGGAAGAGAAACACTGGGAAGGCTGGAAGAGAAAGAGCAGAAGGGAAAGAGCAGAAGGGCCAGGGAGTCCCAAAAGCAAGGGCAGAGCACCGCCAAGGAGAAAACAATAAGGGAGCGAGAGCAACAGAGGGAAATCCGAAGTTGCAACACGCCGAACTGCCTAGCGTGTGGAAGTAAATACGCATAGGCAGCGGCCATGTTGAAAAAGACTAGACCGATAATACTGTCAAGGAGAAAACATGGCGGCACAAATCAATGGCGGCCTCGCTTCCACCTCTCCCACAGCCGCCAGTGCCCAGCGGTCGTGACAGTATGCCCCCCTCTAGGGCGATACCCCCCGGGTTTGCCGGGATGTAGGTTGTGGAACCGGTGTAGCAAACGGGGTGCGTTAACATAAGATCGCGGTTCCCAGGAATCCTCGGACGAAGGGAAGCCCTTCCAGTGTATAAAATATTCCAGGCGTCCCTTATGGTAACGGGAATCCCTGATGTGGCAGACTTCGTATACTTCAGAGTTAGGGTCGGGCGGAATGTGAAGTCTGGGAACTCTCTGCCTTCTCTCATCAGCCGCATAAGAGCGGAGCTGTGAAGAATGAAAAGTCGGATGAACACGGCTGAGTGACTTAGGTAACTTGAGGCGGTAAGCCACTGGGTTGATCTTGGTCAGGATGGTAAAAGGTCCAATATACCGGGGGGACAACTTGGAAGGTCTGACCCATCGGGGTAGAAACTTAGTAGACAGCATAACCTTTGTACCTTTCTCCCACATCGGTACCTGTCTCCGGTGGCGATCTGCTTGGTCTTTGTATTGAATGCTTGCCTCTTTAAGACTCTGTTTGGCAGATAAGTGAGCTTCTCTCAGCTGTGCCAAACCCGACTCAATCGACGGGATATGAGTTTCCTTCCAGAAAGTGGGTATAATAGATCTGGGGTTATATCCATAAGTACAATAAAAAGGACTCATACCTAAGGAAGCATGCATCGCGTTGTTGTACGAGAACTCGGCAGTAGGGAGAAGAGAAACCCAATTGTCTTGAGACTGGTTTACGAAACATCTCAGATATTGTTCAAGGGTTCCGTTTAACCTCTCAGTTTGGCCATTAGTCTGAGGATGGAATCCAGAAGAAAGAGCCCTCTCAATACCCAACAGTTTGCATAAAGCTGACCAAAACTTAGAGGTGTACTGGCTGCCACGATCGGATACAATCTTTTGCGGGAGTCCATGCAATCTGAATATGTCTTTAAGAAAGACTTCAGCAGTGAGTGAAGCAGAAGGTATGCCAGACAGTGGGGAGAAATGCGCCAGTTTGGAATAGGTATCGACTGTTACCATAATGCATGTACACCCTTGGGATTTAGGTAAGTCGACGATGAAGTCCGTAGAAATGTTAATCCAAGGACCTGGAGGGATCGGGCTGGATTGAAGTAACCCCAACGATTTCTGGGTGGAATACTTGTTACGTAAACAAGTCAAACATTTTTGAATATAAGCCTGAGTGTCTGCTCGCATCTTGGGCCAAAAGAAGGTTCTTTGGAGCAGTTCAAGAGTACCGCGCAGGCCGCGATGACCCGCAACCTTTGAGTCGTGACACCACTTAAGAGCTCGTACTTGAAGGTCATGTGTGGGTAGGATTAGTCTTCCTTGGTTGAAATACAGTCCATCCGTTTCCTCGACAGGTAAATTTCTTAGAGTGGGAGTGGGACCTTCTAAAGGAGTATAAGCCCCCTTAACCTCTTCCAGAAAAGACGATACCACCAGAACGATCTTAGTACGGGGAAACATGAGTTCTTTCTGATCTGACTGGTGTACTTCGTTTCTTCGAGACAACGCGTCAGCAACTAGGTTTTGAGAGCCTGGAATATACGTGATGGTGAAATGAAACTGAGCAAAGAAGTGTGCCCATCTGGCTTGTCGGGTGTTATAGCATTCCTGTTGCCTCAAAATCTGCAGGTTTTTATGATCAGTACGTATCTGAAACGGGTGCATACTTCCTTGAAGTAAGTGTCTCCATTCCAGACAAGCCAATTTCATAGCCAGTAGCTCTTTCTCGATGACTGAGTAGTTTTGTTGACTGGTTGTTAAGGTCTTGGAAAAATAGGCTATCGGGTGTTCCATGCCGTGGTTGATTTGGAGAAGAACGGCACCTACTGCAGCAGCAGAAGCGTCGGTCTCCATAATGAAAGGTTTCAATTGATCTGGTTGCCGAAGAATAGGAGCCGTGCAGAATTTTCCTTTGTGATTGGTAAAGCTGTCTTCAGCTGCTTCATTCCAAAGAAAAGGTTTAGAAGATTTCTTAAGTAGAGAAGTGATGGGCAAGATAAGTCTTGAAAACCCCGGAACAAATTTCCGATAAAAGTTTGCCAGACCTAAAAACCTCTGGATGTCCTTTACAGAGGAAGGAGATGGCCATGAGAGAATGGCTTCCACCTTCTCGGGATCCATGGTTATACCTTCTTCAGAGAGAATAAACCCTAAATAGGGTATGGATGATTTAGCGAAAGCACATTTCTTTGGTTTGACCAATAGATGATGTATACGGAGTCGGTGTAACACCTCCAATACCTGGGAAGAATGCTCTTCTTTCTTCCGGGAAAATATCAAGATGTCATCAAGATATACTACTGTGTTGATCCCCAATAGATCGGAAAATATGCGATCCATAAACCTCTGGAAAATAGAGGGAGCATTTACTAATCCAAATGGCATCACTCGGTACTCGAAAAGCCCGTATGGAGTGCGGAAAGCAGTCTTCCATTCATCACCGGATCTAACCCGAAGCAAGTGGTATGCATTCCGAAGATCGAGCTTCGTAAACAATACCGATCCCTGAACGGCTTCAAGTATCTCCGAGATTATGGGCATGGGATATCTGTCCTTGATCGTGACTTGATTTAGACCTCTGTAATCAATACAAGGTCTTAACTCCTTTGTGACTCTCTTAGGTATAAAAAATAAAGAAGCACCTGCTGGGGATCTTGATGGTCGGATCAAACCGTTAGCAAGATTGTCATCCAGGTAGCGCCGGAGAACTGCCTTTTCAGCCAAGGATAGGGGGTACATTCTTCCAAAAGGAACCAAGGCCTGAGGTATGAGGTCTATATTACAATCTTCCGGCCGATGAGGGGGGAGTACCGAAGGTTGTTGTTCCTTAAAGATGTCAGCAAATTCCTCGAATATCCTGGGTAAATTGTGGATGGAGTTATTCTCAGTAGCACATATAGGGCCTCATTACGACCCAGGCGGTAAGTTACCGCCTGGGCCGTGACTTTACCACCATGGCGTAAACTATGTTTAGGCCATGGTGGTTGGCGGATTTACCGCCCCATTCCAACCTTGGCGGGGCGGTAAATCCCCATTTTCCCATTTTCCCTTCCCCATTCCCATTTTGCCCCATAGGGCATAATGGGAGTGGGGAAGGCGTTAATTACGCCACCGTAAATTACGGTGGCGTAATTAACATCAAGGTCCCTTAGCGCCATGGATTTTAACACCTGCTAAAAGCAGGTGTTAAAACCTCCATGGCGCTAAGGGACCTCGGAATCAGGCGGTAAGGGTCGGCGCTGTTTACGCCGCCGTAAAACCCTTACCGCCTGAGTCGTAATGAGGCCCATAGTCTTTACCTTTTCAAACATCGGATCCGGCAGACACCTTTCTTTACAAAAAGAAGAGTGAAAGCTCAGCAGGTTGTCTGTCCAATTTATTGTTGGGTTGTGTCTGCGGAGCCAACCGATTCCCAATATCACAGGAAAATGGGCGGCCCTAATGATATCGAACTTAAGGAACTCGGAATGTAGTTGAATAGATACCTGGACTTCCTCAGTGGTGTGGGTTATGGGCCCGGAGCATAAAGGAGTACCATCCACCCCTTCTACCTTCTGGTCTTCCTTCTTTGGTAATCGGAGAAGGCCCACCTTGTCAGCCCACACAGTGTCTAGAAAATTACCGGCAGCTCCACAGTCAAGCAGGGCTTGTGTCTCTATCTGTTGTCCTCTGAACTGGAGCTGAACGGCAACCACCATCAAACGATGGTCTTCGGAGGTTTTGGCAGAGGTCACAGAAAGTGTAGCATAGGAACCAGCTGACGCCCCTCGATAATCTGTTCCACCGACTACCGAGGGCGTTCGTTTCCCGGCCTCCTCGGGGGTACGTCAGGACAGTCCCTCAAAAGGTGTCTTGTCGAACCACAATAAAGACACAGATTGCCTTCTCGCCTTCTCTTCTTTTCTTCCGCTGTCAAAGGGGCTCGGGTGATACCAATCTGCATTGGTTCGTCTCTGGAAGGTGGACGAGTAACAGGTGAGGAGGTCGACGTGTGGGCTTCAAGGGAAAATCCGGGAGGACGAGTCTTCTTCTTCTCGTTCTTTCTTTCGGTCATGCGATAATCGATCCTAATTATCGCCTTGATGAGATCGGAGAAAGAGTCTGGGCGGGGAATTCTGGCTAGTTCGTCCTTTAAGTCCTCCCGCAAACCCCTCCGGAATATGGTATACTGTGCTTCTTCTTGCCAACCAGCCTCCGCTGCTATTCGTTTGAAAGCGGACAGATAGGAAAGCAAGTCTGAATTTCCTTGACGCACGTCGAGGAGGTCTTCACTGGCTAAAAAGGCTGTTTCCGTATGAAGGAAAGTCTGTTTGAGAAGGTCTTTGAAAGCCGAATAATCTTGTAGCACTGGGTCAGATCGAGATACCAAAGGAGTGGCCCATGCTAAGGCATTACCCATCATATGGGTTATCATGAACCCTACCTTGGTATGGTCTGTGGAAAAGGTGCCTCTTCGGAAAGCAAAGTGAATATCACAAGCATCAAGGAATTCCTTTACTTTCCTCTCGGTGCCATCAAATTTGCCTGATACCAAGGGTAGGGGGGGGAGATCGGCAGTAAGCTGTTCTCGAGCAACAACCCTTAGTTGAAGGGCGGCATTGTCTGCCTTTAAAGTCTGAACCTCCTGACTCAAACCTTGTACGGCAGTGACGAGTTCCTGGAGTTGTTGTGGGGTTGCCATCTCAATACTTTGGCGTTGCAAACTGTCAAAATGGGCTGGCGGACTAACCGATTTATCAGATTGTTCAATAAAGTCTTCCTCATCAGTAGGACACCGGTCGTACTCCCGTTCCCTTTCCTCCTCACCTGAGCTTGAATTAAACTTCTTTCTTCTGGTGTGGAGAGTGGGAAGACTCTTCTTCTGTAGAAGGTAAGGTCGGCCTCGAAAGGAAGCCACCGCGGCCCCGGTAACAGGAGGCACGGTGACCCCCCTCCGCGACGGACTAACAACGGAGTGAGGGGAAAAGCCCGAATGGCATAAAAACCCCTCCGGAGTACTTGAGCAGGTAGGAATCAGATAACAGGAAAACTCGGGGAGCACAATCCGAATAATATCCAAGGTAGAGAGAGGGTACACGAGGGACTAGCTGAATAAGAGAAAAGAGCCGAGAAAGAGACAGCCAGGAAAAGGAGCGAAATCGGATACCAACTGGGAAGAGAAACACTGGGAAGGCTGGAAGAGAAAGAGCACAAGGGAAAGAGCACAAGGGCCAGGGAGTCCCAAAACAGCAAGGGCGGAGCACCGGCAAGGAGAAAACAATAAGGGAGCGAGAGCAACAGAGGGAAATCCGAAGTTGCAACGCGCCGAACTGCCTAGCGTGTGGAAGTAAATACGCATAGGCAGCGGCCATGTTGAAAAAGCCTAGACCGATAATACTGTCAAGGAGAAAACGTGGCGGCACAAATCAATGGCGGCCTCGCTTCCACCTCTCCCACAGCCGCCAGTGCCCAGCGGTCGTGACAGTTTGACTGTTTTTGGCCCTTCCAAGATGGCCGCCGTGGTTTCCTTTTTTGTGTAGACAGGCTGTGCTGAATCACCTCTCCCTGTGCTGCACTCCCATTGGTTGCTGAGTGTTTTCTTCCATCCAATCAGGGACCGGCAGGCTTCAGCCGGCCCTCTCAGCAAGGCCCACTGGCTGGAACTGGTTTCTTTCATCTGTTTCTCACTGGGAGTGATGTCCTGTTTCCACCCTCCTGGCTATCTGTTGTTCTCCTGCACATGTGAAGTTTGTGCCTGGCTGCTGGCCATTCCATTAGGTAGGTGCACTTTCTGTGCATTACTGCACCTCCTGGGGAATTATTGAACCTGAAAAATCGAAATTTGAAAAAAAAAGAAGAAAAAGAAAAGTAGAGGACATTTGCATAATATTGTTGGAAAGGACTGTTTTATTTGGCATTTTCATCGTGCATCCATTTTATGAGCTTTTTAATACCTGGTGCTGCGTTGCTATTTTGAAAGCACTAGTTTTTTCCTCCTATTGCTGCTTATTTGACTGTTTTTGGCCCTTCCAAGATAGCCGCCGTGGTTTTCTTTTTTGTGTGGACAGGCTGGTTTGAATCACCTCTCCCTGTGATGCACTCCCATTGGTTGCTTAGTGTTTTCTTCCATCCATTCAGGGACCGGCAGGCTTCAGCCGGCCCTCTCAGCAAGGCCCACTGGCTGGAACTGGTTTCTTTCATCTGCTTCTCACTGGGAGTGAGGTCCTGTTTCCACCCTCCTGGCCATCTGTTGTTCTCCAGCACATGTGAAGTTTGTGCTTGGCTGCTGACCATTCCATTAGGTAGGTGCACTTTCTGTGCATTACTGCACCTCCTGGGGAATTATTGAACCTGAAAAATCGAAATTTTAAAAAAAAAGAAGAAAATGAAAAGTAGAGGAAATTTGCATAATATTGTTGGAAAGGAGTGTTTTATTTGGCATTTTCATCGTGCAGCCATTTTTTGAGCTTTTTAATACCTGGAGCTGCGTTGCTATTTTGAAAGCACTCGTTTTTTCCTCCTATTGCTGCTTATTTGACTGTTTTTGGCCCTTCCAAGATGCCCGCCGCGGTTTTCTTTGTTGCGTAGACAGGCTGTGCTGAATCACCTCTCCCTGTGCTGCACTCCCATTGGTTGCTGAGTGTTTTCTTCCATCCAATCAGGGACCGGCAGGCTTCAGCCGGCCCTCTCAGCAAAGACCCACTTCCAAGGCCCCTGTCTGCTCCCTGTCCGCTTCCAGAACGCTAATTGGGGTCCTCCCTGCACCTTAACCACAATGATGCGGCCACCTCTCTCCTCTAAGAAATCCAGACTGCCTTGACTTTGCCACCTCCAGAACTATGGGTTAGTTTCGTCCTTATGGACTCACTTCTACTGCCTTTGACTATCACTGTTCTTTCTGCTTGTTGCTCCCATGTTGTCATCTTGCTGCACAGTGCTTCCTAAACCCTTTGCCAACATCCGATTCCAAGATTGAAAAAGTCAAATCTTGCTGTTTTTGCTTTGCTCTTAAAAGTCAAATCTTGCTGTTTTTGCTTTGCTCTTAAAAGTCATATCTTACTTCCTAGTGCAAAATTCTCTGTATTTTGCTTGTATACTGTTTCTTCTCTGTAACTTGCCAGCCCAGTGACCTCACCACTCTCTTTTGTCTCACACCTACCTGCCTTCGCCCCCCCCCAGTATCTCCATCCTCTCCTTACTTCCACCCCAATGGCGCTTTCTGTTTCTCCTATCTTCTCAAACTGCTTCTCCTTTGACTATCCTTCCCTTCTCACTAAGTCTGGTAGGAAGAAGTTCAAAAAGGATATCTTGGCCTCTAATCCTGGTCTTCCTATCGCCGATACCTACTCCAATGCTTCCGCCAGACAGACCCTTACTGACATCCTCTTTGTCGTTCCTTCGTCAGATCTACGGACTCCTCATATGATCTCTGTGCTCTGCCATTAATGGTGGCACTCACTGGGAAGTTCTCATGGCTTCCTTCGACTCCTCTAATGTCATTATTAATGTCTACCTAAATGGCACTGTCACGGTCTAAGGCCCTCAGGCCAATCTCCTCCGCTTTAATAGGCGCTTCCCTCGCCTCATCAATTTCCTCTCATCTTCTGCTGTTCCCTCCTCTCCCCCCTTGGCTACCTTGCCCTCTCTCTCCTCCTCCTCCTCTGCCCCTCCTAGGGCTCTTTCTCCTCCGCAGGGCATACCTCATCTGTACCCCTACCTGGAAGGTCTTTAAGGCTGGCAACCTTCTTCATATTGCCACTCTCAACTCTCGCTCTGCTGTCAAACACTCCTCTGACATCTGCCACCTCCTTGAAGAACTAGACCTTGATGTCCTTGGTCTTACTGAGACATGGTTCACGGCCAGCTCTGTTACAAGCTTTGACACTCTCCTCCCTGATGGCTACAAGATCCTCTCAGCACCCAGATCCTCCCGGTCCGGTGGGGGGGTAGCCCTGATCTTTCCTGAGTGGATTCCTGCCTCTATCATTCCCACTCAGACCTACTTCTCTTTTGAATGCCTTGTCTGTAGGCTTTCTCTCTCGTCTACCCATTCTCTTACTGTGGTTACCATCTACTGGCCTCCTGGTTAAATCACCTCATTTCTCTCTGAGTGGGCAGACCTCTCCTCCTCCCTCCTGGCCTCTACCACTCAACTCCTCCTCCTCGGTGACCTAAATATACATTTAGACTCTCCTTGCTCCTCCTCTGTACCCTTCCGTGACCTCTGCGACTCCCTCTCCCTGTCCATCCTCCCCTCTGGCCCGACTCACTCTGCAGGGCACACACTCGATGTCTTGATCTCCTCTGACCTCCCCCTCTCCATCCCTTTGACCACTCCTCTCTCCTGGAGCGATCACTCCCTCCTCTCATCTCATCTCTCCCTCTCTTCCCCCCAATCCAATCCTACCCCAACACTACCACCTACCTTCTCGGACGTCCGGCCGATGAAGCGTGTGTCAGTTGAGACTTTTGCCGCCACTTTCTCTCCCCCCCTCCACCTTTGGCTGTCTCTCATCCTGATGCAGCCATGTCTCTGCTCTACTCTTCAATTTCTGATACGCTTGATGTTCTTGCCCCTGTCATGAGGACCCGTTTGAAGTCCAAAGCCAAGTGCAATTCCTGGTATGACTCTGACCTAGCTACACCTAAACGTAAGTGTAGGGCAGCTGAGAGGAAATGGAGGACTTCCTGTTCATCCTCTGACAAACTGGCACGTCGCCTGCTACAAAGGCAATACCGACTCTCTGTCCTCACCAAGAAGAGAGTCCACATTCAAGCTCATGTCTCTGCGGCATCTAACAACTCGGCCAAACTCTTTAAAATCTGCAAGGAGCTGGCCAACCATGCTGCAGTCTCTACTCCTCCTGTTGCCTCCTAGGCTCTTTGCAATGCCCTTGCCTCTCACTTCATTTCAAAAACCCAGACCATCCTGTCCACCCTCTCCACCCACACTCCTCCTCTTCCCTCTCCATCTGTGCTTGCTGACCCTCCTTTAGCAACCCTCCCAGCATCCTTCTCGTCCTTTCATCTTTTCACCCCTGACGAGGTTGCTAGACAAGTCCGATCTATGAAAGCCTCTTCAAAACAGGTTCATCCCTGTTCCTCTAAAACCATCAAGGACCACATTGACACCCTCGCTCCGGCCCTTGCTGATTTTTGCAACCACTCCTTTGCCTCTGGATCCTTCCCCTCCCCTCTGAAGCACTCCTTTGTGCATTCTCTTCTCAAGAAACCCACAGCTGATCCTTCTTCTCCAGCTAACTAATTTCCATTACTCCCTTTCTTGGCAAACTCCTGAAAATGTTGGCCATCTCTCAGCTTAACCTTCATTACAATTCTGTTGGCTGTCTCCATGACCACCAGTCTGGCTTCAGAGCTGCCAGAAGCATGGAAACTGCTCTCCTAAACATCCGTGAAGATCTGCTCACCAACCTTGACTCTAACATTCCCTCTGTCCTCATCCTCCTCGATCTCTCTTCTGCCTTCGACATGGTCAACCATACCATCCTGCTCAACCGTCTCCATGAAAACTTGGGTATCACTGATCAGGCTCTGGCCTGGCTGACCTCTTTCCTCTCAGATCGACCCTCCCAGATCCAACTTGGGTCCTTCCTTTCATCTATCTTCCTCTCTACCTGCGGTGTTCCCCAGGGGTCTAACCTCTCGCCCTGGCTTTTCAACCAATACCTGGCAACTCTCGCCCACTGCATTGCCATTTTCTGCTCAAATTTCCAGTGCTACGCTGACGACACTCAACTCATTTTCAGGCTGCCCTCTGCCACCTCCTCTCCCTCTCTCATCTCTGATTGCCTAACTGCCATTCAAGATTGGTGTGCCGCCAATGATCTTTGTCTGAATGCCAGCAAGACGGAGATCCTCCTCATCGGCACACCTTCACCATCCTTTCCCCTCACTCTCTGGCCGGCCTCCCTTGGCCCTCCTCCTACCCACACCTGTGAGGCTAAGAACCTCGGGTTCATCTTTTACTCAACCCTTTCCTTCACCGCCCACATCTCTGAGGTCTCTAAAAAGTCAAATTTCCGACTGCACCTCCTCAGAGGTACTCTGCCTTTCCTCTCCTTCCCCCAGAAGCTCATGGTATCTCAAACACTGGTTCTCTCTTGCTTGGACTATTGTAACAGCCTCTTTCCAAATCTACCTGCCTCTACTCTCCGCCCTCTGCAACTAATCCAGAACAGGACTGCAAGACTTGTCCTTGGCCTCAAGCCCTGGGATCGTATCTCTCCAGCTCTAAAATCTCTTCACTGGCTCCCAGTGGATGCAAGGATTAAATTCAAAACCCTCTGCATTGTCCACAAGGCTTTCTGGGGCCTGGGACCAAAATACCTTCAGCTATCCCTCCGCAAATACCTCCCCTCTCGAGCTCTTTGCTCCTCTACCTCCAACTCACTCAGGGTCAGTCGTTTTTCTAAGAAATGAGCTGGGGGTAGATCTCTGTCTTGGGCTGGGGCCTCCCTCTGGAACAGCCTCCCTGCCACTCTAAAACTTGAGGAGAACCATCTCCGGTTCCGGAAGCACCTCAAGTCCTCCCTCTTTTCTTCTGCCTTCGCTCCCCCTCTCACCTGCTGATCTGTTCTCTCTTGGCACTGTGCACCTGGCTACACTCTGTCTTTTGGGCCCAGGTACCTGCTCATCCTGTCACCCTCCCGCACTGCCTCTGGGCTACCCCTTGCACTGGGGTCTGTATCTGTACCTGTACAGCTCCCCCCTTTTTCTTCCTGCACTTATCGGACCTACCCTGTCTGCTGCCTTAAACCTAGCACTTGCAAATTGCTGGCTGCATTACCACTGTTTGTTGCCTTTATTATTTATTTATTGTTATTTATTTGTTTCTCCTCTATTTCGCACTTTCCACCTCTCCCCCTTCCATGCACTTTTCCCCTCCCCCTCTCCCATGCACTTGCGCGTTCTCAATGTCACTAGGCTTAGTAAGATCGCTGTTTTGTTCTCCCCTGTTCCCCTCCCTTGCCTTGTTGCGCTCTGAAACACTTGTGTACGAGCGCAATAGAAATAAAATATCAATCAATCAATCAATCTCAGTGACACTGGGAGTGCATTCCATTTCTTAGCTGCGAGGACTGGGAAGCTGGCCCCTCCTGCCCATTTTTGTTTAAATGGTGGCATGGTGATGCAGTACGATTGGGCTAACTAGTGGGCCGTGTAGTCGATTGTCGGGAAATAGTCTTGGAGAGGTATATGGGAACTTCGTACGAACTATGTAAATATATACCCTGGGGTGGTGTGAATTACAAATTGGTACTGTAGACTCTCCACCTTGGGGTTTTTCCTTGACTTTAGGTTCTAATGCCCACAGGCTGTTAGACACTGCGGAATAAATCTCTGTAAAATCCTTGGTTTGTTTATACCACATTTGTTCCCTTCACATGCTGTCTGTCCCCTTCCCAAACAACACTTTGCCCCCAATATTTCATTTATTTTTATGTTCTTTGTTGTTTATGATTTTTGTTGTGTGTCATGTACGCGCCATCATGCCTATGGGTCCATTGTGCGAATTATAAATGAAATAATGTAAAGTAAAGTTAGCTAAGCACTTATGGGTGAGGGACAATTCTTTGCTTAATATTAAGCCATTTGATAGCGAGTCTAGTAGCAGAAATATGTTGATTCCTGGGAATGTTTAGGGCTGCTCTGACCGCATTTTTTTGCATAACTTGCATTTTGCTGAGGTTATGCTGAGTTACCCAGATGAAGTTCATTGCAATAATCGTGACATTACATGACCCTTGACCTCTGATGACATCACATGAAGTGATGTCATTTGACCCCACCCTAAAGTGACATCATGGGAAGCGATAGAACATGACCTTTCACCTCTTTAATGATTTTAGCAATTATTGTATAGAATTCCAGAAAGACAAATTATGTGTTATTCCTATTCTTTCTTATTTAGGGTCACTGCTCAAAGTGTTACACTTGTGGAACCCCCTGTTTTTTATAAGAGACCTCCATAAAAATTCCAGCCACTCCAGAAACAAAGAGCCACATGGCACTGGCAACAGCCGAGGAGCTTCAAGGTAAAAAAAAAAAGAAGATTTTTTTTTTCTTTTTTAGGGGTAGCAAAGGAGACCACAGAGGTAGCAAGGGAGAAGTCGGGGTCCCCATGGCAACCACCAAATGACGTCCCTGGTTTTAATATGTGTGGTTAATCTTCTCCTGTGGCTCAAAAAATGAAGGGGGCATGTGTGGGATTTCCTTTATTCAGCACTACGAAAACATACATTTCATGTCAGTTTGTGTTATCTGGCTTATCCTCTCCTAATCAAAGAGAAATCCTTTGCCGATGGGTGAAATTTGGTTTGTCCTCTCGTGCATCCAGATAGTCACAGATCAGTCTGTGTTATTATTTCCACTTTCCTAGCCAAAAGTAAGTGTATATTAATATGTGATTGATATGGTTTCTAATCTCCTTCACCAAAATCATTCCCATGACAAAAGTGATTTGCTACATTCTACACTGTGGTGATAAACCTCACATCTGTGTGAGTTCTCCTCTCTTGTGAAAATAAATCAAGGGACTTGTTTGACTGAACAGGATCATGTCAGATGCTGTGTTTGGATTTTCCTCTCCTACTTCCAAATAATTCATATGCTTAAATGTGTGTGATTGTATGTCTCTCTCTCTCTGCTGCACCCACACATGTCATGGGTCAATATGTGTTATTTGATTTCTCCTATCCTGCATTAAAAATATCCTGCTAATCAGTGTGATGTCTCCTATCAGTGCAAAACATAAAATAAACACAGGTCAATGTGCATGATCTGGTTTCTCCTCTCTGCACCCGAAAGAATAATATGCCAACGTGTATGATTTGGCTTATCAACTTCTGTGCAAAGAATCATATGTCAATATTATACGTGTGATTTTGTTTATCCACTTCTGCAGCCCAGCACATTCATGCACAAATGTGCGTGATTTGGTTTCTCATTTTCTGGCAATAAATCACGTCAAACTGTGCGATTTGGTTCCTCCTTTGTGCCCAAGGCAATCATGTGCACATGCTTGTCATGTAGATTCTGATCTCCTTTGACCAGAAAGGTAGGGAGGGGTCAATGTAGTGTGTCTGGGCCTCTTAATAAGGCCAGTGGTCAATTCTTCCAAGCCGCTCTCATTCTTGTATGCACATTTCTTGCATATTGGAGGTGGATTGCAAAGAAAGTTATTTATGATCCTCCAGTCTACAGAAGGACTTACGTTGATTGCAGGGTAGAACGTCCTTTTATCGAGGTTTTTTTTTTCGCGGAGGGTTTTACCGCAATTATTTAACGAAATAAAAACTTTTTTTAGGGGGGTTAGACAAATATATGTTTGGGTCTGGGTGTTTGAGAATAGCAAAACAATTAAAGTTCATGCGGGATTGAAATATTTTTTTTAAAAATGTGATGAGTTTTTTCGTAAACTTTCCGCTTTAAAAACCCCTGCGAAAAAACATCCCACGATGAAATGACATGGAACCGAATGCAGTGTGCTCTGCAGTAGAACCGGCTCAGCACACTCCTCAAATGTCACTTTATGAGGGCAACGAGCAAAGCTTTGAACAAACATGATCGAGAAGCTCAGGAGCATCAGTGTGTGAGTAGAATTTCATCCTTCATTTACATATCAGGCACTCAGATATTTTTTTAGAAGGCTCTATCCAGGCCCAAATGCCCATATTCACTTTTCAGAACTCTGTCCAAAATGAAGATTGAATTTTGCATACTTTTCAAAATAGCTAAACATATTCTGAGGTCATGTTTATGTTCATGCTTTACAGGAATAAGGACACACGTTGTGTTCATGTTACTGACTTTCATGTTTATTTGAAACAATATAGCTCTTAGAGCATTGATAATCACCTTGAGTTCACATTTGTAATGAATAGAGTAAAATGCATGCATAAGCATGAAATCTACTCCACGATATATTTTCATGCATTAGCAGAGAGGGGGCACATTTCTGACTTCTTCATGCTAATGTAATTTGTGTGGGTTCCTATGGAGTCTGACAGCATTTTACACCATTTTACACCATCAAGAGGCAGGCACATTCCATAGGAATCCATTGTAAACGCTGCCTGACATGTGTGAATGGCAGACAGTGTTTACTCCATTTGTGCTGTGAAGTAAAACAATAAAAAGTCGTTCATGCTTTTACAGCTGGGTTTACACCATTGTTTTTTACTCATAGTTCAAATTACAAAATCTGCTTAGGGGGGATCTGCATGCACATAGTGACTGATGTAGGGGATCCACGCCACACAATTTACATGGATTTGGAACATACATTCCCATGACTTTATTACATTTCAGTAGCATTCAGGCTATATTATCTAGGAAATGAAATAACTATGTTAAGAGAACAGAAATGGTGCGGAATGTGTGTACATCGAAAATTGGGAAGGATATTTGTATTCGAGATTTCATAGGGATATCCTTATCATTGACAATTGTCTAGTGTTAAAGAATAATTGTTTTACCATCAATCAAGATGTTTATTATAATACAAACAATCTTTGGCCTGATTGCAGAATCTTTCACCTGGTTCAAGTGCAAGTTGCAAAGTATTAGCAATTTGCACCCTAGTGCAACGATTTTCTAGCATGGCCCCAATGTTTTTTGCTGTAAGGCACAGTTTCCCCTAGTGCTACTACTACCGTGCAACTTTTTACTTGCACAATTAAGTTACTCTAATCAGGCCCCAGTATTATTCTAGCAAATTCACCAAAAAATGTTGCATTGAACATTCTTACATACAGTTATTATTACCAAATGAAATGGCACTCGTTGTATAGACCAAGATGATGAAATGAAGAGGTAACCTGGCTGGGATTCAAACTTGCCCTGCAGATCGCACAAAGATCTCAACAAAAAAAGAGCTTAACTCACTGAGCTATCGTGACAGCCCACCAGTGATGTTCATGAGTTCCAGGGACATAGCTTCTTAGAAATTCCTACAGTACAAGGCGAGCAGAGTTACACGTGTTTACATAGCACAACTCAAACAACACAGAAGCAAGAGGTGGTGATTACAGTGCTGGGTTTCACATTAAATATAATTTATAACTTTATAATTGGTTATTTATAACGTGCTTCATACACAGAGGTTTCTTAGCGAGATTCAGGGATCGAACCTGTGTTGCTCTGCATCATCTTGCTTTCAAGGTGAGCGTGTTGCCCCTGAGTTATCCACCCAAGACTATGAATCACAATCACTATGAATCACTATGAATCACAGAGATGCCATATTCAGTCAAATGCACCATTGGCTAGGGGCTTATTCACACATTTACCCATTCCAAGTACTGTCCGGGAATATCTTGTAGTAATCCGGTGAACAGCAGTTTGTGTGTTTCAAGTGCTGTCACAAGAGCAATTCTTGAAATCAATTATTTTAACCAATACATACATTATGTAGCGTATATTTTAAACAAATATCTAATTTAAAAGCTGTACAATGAGTCTTTTGCATAGAAGTCTCTAGTGTCACTGTAAACAGCCATGCACACAAGGTAATATTCTTGGCTATTATTTGTGGTAAGTATAGAGAGATCTGCGGTTCACCAACTTCTTCTCTCTCCATTTCAAAGACATGCTTCTTCCGTTCTCGAATTCCTCTCAATTCTCCATTCCCTCCACTCTGAAATGCCCTAGCTTACAAGATAACACACACCCCTCTTCCCCCAACCGCTTCCCAATGGTTAAATCATTCTACATAGTCTCAGAGATATTTTGGTCTCCTTCTTTGTTTTCCAGGTTTTGTTAGGGCTGTCTGCCCCACTGCAGTTGACTCTGCTAACTCATTTCCCATCTGCCTGTCTATTCTTCTCTGCTTCATCCTGGTCAGATTGTTCCTCCATGTTGTTACCGTTGTTAAGGGTGATTGATTCTGCTTATTCATCCCAATCTCCCTCTTACACACCATTACTCTCTCCATGTTCCACACTCCATCCACTATGCATACAGCATTGTGCAATATTCCCATCACTTGAACTGGTTTGGACCACTTTGGCATCGCCTAACTGAGGGCAATTGGCAGTTGTATATGCACCCCTTACCCCAGTCGAGGATACCTAGGGTTCCGGCACACCCACTCTATCGTATGTCTGTTTGCTCTGGAACTCTGTTTCTCTTATCTTCTTATTAATGTTTTCCTTGTCTTCTTCTATTGGCTTAACCCTCTGCAACTATGCAGATGACAATTTAGTGTTAGGCCTCCTCCCCCAATTAAATGGGTCTGTTCCTGTTATTGAATGTGGTGTAAATGTTTGTGCTAGCACCATCTACTGGACAGATACCTCACAATCCTTCTGATTATCTACTACCCACCTTATAATTTCCTTTATTATAGTGTGGCGGTCGCAGCACAGTTGTTAAGGTGCATGTTGAGTACCATAGGAAATCAAACAATGATTTGCTAATAACCTTTGACTCCTATGATGGTTTTGGCTGACATTTTGCAGACACTATTATTTGCAGACCCCCACCTCACCGACTGGAAGTCATGGCAAAGATCCATTATAAAATAATAAGTTACTAAGATAACAATAAAAACAGTTTCGGCTAGTCCCTATACATTTTCTCATATACAAAAAAGGCAAATGTTTGCTCAAGCACACAGCCAATAACACTGGACGGAATTGGACCAGTTGTGAAACAACTTGGCCCCGAAGCGCTGACTCGAGATCCGGGGTGGGTGTTTGGGGTTATTGCATCCAGTAGTTTAAAAAAATAGTTGACGGAGAAGGCGGGTGCCCCCTTCTGCCATAACTATAGAACTATCGCCCATGGTGCTTTGCAGTAGAGAGACTGAGAGGCCTTTCACAAATCGAAGCAGCCATTTTCTCCCAAAACTATATTGCTGAAAACATTTGACTTGCTGAATGGATTTGAATGACATTTTCAAAACATAATGTTTGTCAAGGGACCTCCCCCCCAACTGTACATTTTGGGAAGAGAACATTATGAATTTAAACAATTTTTAAGAAAACAAAACACCACAGTTTCACTGTTTTCAGCCCATTCATTTTCACATAAAATTAAAAAAAATTGTTTAAACATCCATAGTTAGAAAACTGCTGCAACCATTTGGACACAATAAGAATCAACTTGGGCACGAATGTGGGCCTTATTACAAGTATGTAATTAAGAGTTAAAATTGGTGCTAATTCCATTACCGCCGAATGTACCACTATGCAAAATCACGACATACAGAATAATTGGCAGTAATTCACCCAGCGGAATTACCTCTGGAATTACTTCTCTAAGAATTAGCGGAATTAGCAACAGGGCTAAAACCATCGGTGGGATTATGCCAAAAAACAAAACCCCATTTCGCCACATTACAAGTCCAAAATCAGCAGAATTGCCACCAGAATTCACCAGTAATACAGTCACAAACACATCCCAGTTACCTCCACCAAATGAGTGAAGGTAAATGCATGCAGGTACCAGAAATCAAGGCACAGGTTCAGCATAAACCACTCAGGAGGCGCATAAAAGGACCACACCGTCCCCAAACACACATCCAAGAAACATGCAGCCACAAGCAGACATCGATTATGGGCTCCACAACCTCATGCTATACATTCAGCTACAGCAGCATGCATAACCACAGCAGGCAAGGAGACAGGCCCCATAAAGGTACAGGAGATCTGTGCTGTGGAGGGTACCCATATCACGTGCCTAACCATCCCCATGGACACTGATGGACAGCCAATTAGTGACCCCATATCGATTGGCCTGTCCCACCATCACACAGAACTGCTCACCCTGATCCAGATGAACTACAGAGTGCCATTCCAATCAGAACTACTCCCCCACCCCGTCCCACTGAAGTTTGTGTCAGCCTTACACTTCAGTGGCATGAGTGGATTCCAGCACACAGTTGGGACACTGCAGAGGATGTCACAGCCCACTTTCTCCAAGGTGCTGGACCAAGTCTTCGATGCACTCATGTGGCATGCCCATCTGCATATCTCCATGCCCATCACCAAGGTACAGGTGCATGCAGCATAGGCACGTTTTGACACCATTGCCTATTTCCCCAATAACATAGTGGCATTGGATTGCACACATGTGGCATTGGTTCCCTCCCAGGCAACGGAACAGGCATACCGAAACATGACACAGTACCATTCCATGAATGTGCAAAAGACATATGATCTGGTTCTCACAATCAGCCACTGCTCTGCTCGATACCCTGAGGTCACACATGATTCCATGATGCTGAGGGACAGCACCCTACTAGCCTAAATGGAGAGACACAGAGGACAGCTCATCTGGCTTGTGGGTAAGTAGTAGGCAGACCTGACTACCAAAATCACTGACATACACCTGGGTTGCATAAGTAGGGGCTATTTGAAACGACTACAAGTCCCATGAAGCAACAACAGAAATGCAAAGAACAGGCCTAGAAACCTAACTGACCCACCTCAGCACACAGACTGTAGCCATGTGATGGCACAGGTCATTGTGCCGTGCAAGGCATCATAATGCAATCAGGGCACCCATCAAACATTGTCATTGTGCCTACCTGGCGTATAGCCACACCATAATTGACAAGTCCATTGCTGATGACATTGCATTGAGAAATACTCAATGACTGCTGACTGCCACAATGTGAATGACTGCAAGTGTACCATGAAGGCCAAGTCCCATCAGCCTCAATACACACAAGGGGCACGATACACAAGCACTGAGTTTTTAAATAGGGGCAGACACATCAGGACCATAATTATGTACCCAGACCCATACATTTGCATGTCTCACACAGTCCATTCAAGCTTTGCATCTGACACTGGCTATCCACAGCTACCATGGCTGATGACACCAGTGAGCAACCCTGTCACACTACAGGTACGATGAGGTGAAAAGGAGAACCAGGTCATGCATTGAGCACAAATTTGGTTTGCTGAAATCAAGATTCAGGTGCCTTCACCACACAGGCGTTGCTCTCATGTACAGTCCACAGAAAGTATCAAAATTGTAATCATATGCTCAATGATGCTCAACTTGTGCTTCTGAAGGAACATAGAAATGCCTACAGAAGAGGACCATTACCCCCTTAGCTCAGATGAGCAAGATGTTGATGATGTGAACAGGCACCACAGGATATACATGGGGATGTGAGGTAAGGTCTGCCAGGACCTCATGGACATTCTTTTCTGACTTGGGACACATGCAGCCCATACATGCAATTCAATTAACGCACATGTCTCAACACCTTTGAATAAAGACTTTCAAAATGATGATGATTCAACTGTTTGCCAGGACCTCATGGACATTATTTTCTGACTTGGGACACATGCAGCCCATACATGTAATTCAATTAACGCACATGTCTTAACACCTTTGAATAAAGACTTTCAAAATGATGATGATTCAACTGTTTTTATACTTGACAACAAGGAACCCCCAGCCCCAACACCGATTCCCACCCCTCGCCCCCAGCCCCAACACCAACTCCCATCCCCACCCCTGCCCCAACACCAACTCCCACCCCACACTCCCAGCTCCAGCACCAACTCTAACCTCCCACCCCCAACACTGACTCCCACCCTCAGCCCCAAAACCAACTGGCACTCCCCATCCCCAGCCCCAACACCAACTCCCACAAGCGCTTCCACTATTCCCCATGTGATTCATGCCACTGTGAGTGCCTGGGTGGGGTGCTCGCCAATGACCCCTCAGTAGGGCTAGCAGACTGTAAACTCTCCTGCATGCTTCCCAGGGATAGTCCATGGTTAGGTGAATGGCTTTGGCCATGACCTCATGGGAAGATGACACATTTTTTGGCCAGCTCCTGCACCCTCTGGCTTGTGAGACACTGGCTGGCATTACTGTGCACTGTTCTCCTGCAAAGACCGTCTATGGACCATGGCAACCATCTAGGTGCCCACTGAATGCAATCATGCATTACCTGAGAATGGTCCAATTGTTCCTGGGATATGGCATGCATCTCTGCCTGCCTCTGTTCCATCCGGTCAAGACGTTCCGATATGGCCTGCAGCGGGTGACCACACACTGCCTCTGGTGCCCTAAACAGTGAGCATCCTCAACCTGTTCATCAGAGGACTCCTCTATATAGTGTAACGCACCACTGGGTGCCTGATGGGAAGGTGGTGTGTGCAGTGGGGTGAGACAGAATGGGCATGCAGACGTAGAGGAACCTATAGTCCACTTTTCTGAAAAGTTGGCCAATGGGAGAATGCCCAGACATAGTTTTACATGCCAGCATTTGAGGGCGGGTAGCCATTGATAATCCAAATATACTTCCATCCCCCACTCTTTTTTGCTGTGCAAATAGGCCTTTGATTTTTCTACCCTCAGGCAATTGTCGATCATCTTAGACCATGCCATTGAGAAATCATATTTCTGGGATTTTCATTATCGGATGAGGAAGAAGGACTTGCTCCACAATTCTTAGAGAAATGTGAACATTTGCAAAGCCCATGCACACTCAAGAAATGACAGGCCATACTTGGCTTTTTACATTTTGGGTGCTCATACATGGCAGATTATGCAACATTAGTGAAACCATTATATGACTTATTGAAGCCCAACATCCATCCAACAGACTGAAATAAAGAGCACACATGCATCCAGCATCATGTCTACCAACAGATGATATGATATGATAAGTTGTTTATAACGCGCCTGTACACATGTTTCTAGGTGCAACAAGACAAAGAGGGTATGGAGGGAGGACAAGCCGATGATCTTACTAGGCCTTGTGCAAGTGCAGTGACACAAAGTGCAGGGGAAGGGGGCATGGGAAGAGCAAGGGGTGGGGCAGGGGACATTGCAATCAGGGCAGCAGTACTCTGAGTCAAGCCGCCAGGACAGCACAGCTCTGGGTAAGTGCAGGGAGGTGGTGGAGGTTACAGTTAAAGCCCCAAGTGCGTGACAGGGCCAGAGGCAGTGTGGGGGAGACTGGTCAAGAGACAGACAGGTACCAGTGAAAATCTGCGGGTAACCAAGCAACCAGTCGGTACAGAAGACAGGAAGGTCAGCAGGCGAGTGAGGGCGAGAAGCAGAAGAGAAAAGGAAGGTTGTGATCTGCATACAGAACTTCAGGTGGTCCGGCTAAAGTTTGAGAGGGACAGGGAGGCCATTCCAGAGGGAAGCAACTGCAGAGGAAAGTGATCTGCCCCCTACACTCTGCCCGGTGAAGCGTCTGACTCAAGTCATTAGAACATATCAAGATACTCTTTGCAGGAGACCTGAACTCCCAATGTACCACCCTTCTAAAAGAAAATAAACAAGCAGAATTCCCGTAGAGTGTCAGAGAAGGGCAGGGCTTGGGTAGAGTTTTTATCGGAATGGAGTTTGAAAATGTCAAACGGGAAGTTACTGAGGGACATTCCAGCTAATCCAACCAGGCTTCAGGGCACTGCTGTCTCCGCCCTTGACTATATTTGTATGTCTGTAGGGCTGTTTGAATTAAATGTCTGTCTGTGTATTTTACAGGAAGGAGGGAGTGACCACTCTCGTTTGGCATTGTTTTTCCCAGATATTCATTTTGGGCAGCAAGATAAACAGAGTCAAACCATCATGAATAGAAAGGTGAGAATATGTTTGCCTAAATATAAGCGGGAGGGGGAGGCCTTGAATGATTGTCTCTCAGAGGTGCTGGAGAGGGAGAAAATACAGCGACTAGAATGCCAACCCGAGAATTGTGTTAAATTTATCTGGTAAACCTGCCCCCCAAGTGAAGGGGGGGAGAGAAAACAAACCCACCGACATACATTTGATGAAGACACTATGTGGGAAAAAAACAGTTGAATCAGAGGATAAGGCAGCTCAAAAAGCAGGATTTGACTAGAGAAGTTAGCAATAAAGAAGTAAGGCGCCCAAGACAAAATTATAAACACTGGTCATTGGACAGAAAGATGTTCCGCTTACAACAGCATGGAGAACTAATGCTGAAGCTAATTGGTAATAAGCACACAAGAGAGTTTTGGTCAGTTATACATCAAATAGAGGGTGACCAAGTCTCTGAGCAAAACTGCTGTTTTGGTTATAAAATGAAATTATTGTGAGCAAAAAGCTCCAGCAAACATGGAAATCTGCAAATATCATTCCGTTGTTTAAGTGGGGCGATCAGTCGGCTCCAACAAATTACCACCCGATCGCGCTCCTGGACATAGAGAGCAAATTATTCATGAGAATTCTGTTGTGATAACTGGGTGAATGAATCCAAACTTTTATCTAGGTTCCAAACGGGGCATAGGAGGGGTCTTTTGATGGCTCTTAATGGATTAGCCGTAAACATCTTGAGTGAAAATACAGGGATCAAGGGTGAGCAACAGGTCTGTGGGGCATGGGTCGACATCTCAAAAACATTTGATCAAATAGACAGACGTTGGCTCTGGTTGAGGCTAAGGGCATGGGGCATCCCAGAGGGGAATTTAGCAATGCAGGTCGAATTCCATGAAGATACAACAGTTAGAGTTCGATTAGATGAGGAGGGACATCTATCCCAGGCCATTCAGGTGGAGAAAGGAGTCCGCCATGGTTGCCTGGGCATACCCCTTTTCTTCAACCTATACTTAGCTGGTGCAGGTGATTGTCTAAAATCATCAGCTTTGGCAAGCCCAGTGATTAATGGAGTAAAAATCCATTGGCTGGCATATGCCGATGGTGTGGTGTTGCTGGATTTAACTCTGGTGCGACTGCAGCATCTTTAAATGGTCTTTATAGCTATGCAAAGAAAAATGGACTCACACTCAATCCTAAAAAGTCCAAAATATTAGTCTTCAAACACAGGGACAAAAGGGTCACCTACCCCCAGTGGGCAATGGGTGGCAAGTCTATTGAAAGAGTTGAAGAGTTGGTCTATTTGGGCTATAAAGTCTATGCTAGCCAGCAATGTGCAGAATAGAGCTTGATGTACACAACAAAAATATCCAATTAATCCCACAAATGAAAAAAATATTAGTAAAATGCTGTAGATTTTCACTCATCCTGATTATTAAATCCTATCAAATGAAAGTCATTCCTGTTGATTTTTATGGGTTGGAGGCAAAGCCAATCTTGTGGAATAGTAATTGTCAGAAATGGGAGGGTCTCATTTGGAAGAGTGTTCTTGGGCTCCCTATGAGCCTCTCGATGTCAAGTTGTCTTAGATTTGAATTGGGCTTGCATTCATTAAAAGCGCAAGCAGGGTGGAAGCTGATCTCCCTTTTCCAAAGCATTATGACAAAGGAAGGTACGCTATATACGGATATTAAAGCGCATTTTATGAATATTAAATCTAAATGCTAACAAATCTGCGTACCTGGGGGAAGGGTTATCAAAAGTAGAAATGGACAGTGAAACATTAATCCAGAATCCATTGAAGGTAAAGAAATTCTGGGGGGAAGAAATGGACTGGATACTACAGTCGACAATTTCCGTTCATTGGCAAGTCCGAATTCATTTCTGAAAGTTGACATAAAGCAAGGTTATCTCTGCAATTATCTAATGAAGTTTCCTGATTGGAGGATCCGGAAAACCTTTTGAGAGTGCGACTAAATCTGATGCATTCGGGGGATGTTCTAGCAAAAAGGGGACTTGCATGTAAAATCCTAGAGGAAGAATCCCTGAAACATCTGCTCATGGATTGTAAGGGCACCCTCCCAGTTAGATCTCTGCTTCTTGCCAGATTTGGGGTTGCTTCAGAGAACTTTTTGCTGAAAATGTTTTGGGACAGATTAATGGCGGGGCACAACAAAGCACTCACAATAGCAGTGATCCAGGTTCTGGAGAGATGAAACTTATTTGCCCTGTTGCGGGGGACATCAAGGAGGAATCCAAAAAACTCACCTCTTTAGGTCCCAGACTAGGCAGGTGAGTGTTGGGTAGCATCGGACCATCCTGGGTCTTAATCCGACTCGCTGCAGCCATTTTAGCAGCCCCCCAGGCCTCCTGTGCACCCATATGTTATCTCTCTCTCTGGCATCCCGGTTCCACCTCCTCCCGCCCGCATCCCTCCCCCACGCTCTGATTGGCTCCTAGAGCCTCGTTTGTTGCACTACAGAGCAACAGAATTCCCTGCTCACCTCTTTAGGTCCCAGGTGGGGCAGGTGAGTGTTGGGCAGCATCAGACCCTCCTGGGTCTTTATCCGACTCACTGCTGCCCTTTTAGCAGCTCCCCAGTCTCCCTGTGCACCTGTATGTTATCCCTTTCCCCAGCTGGTCTGTTGCACCCCCTCCCTTACCTCCCCTGTGCTCTGATTGGCTTTGTTGGTGGTCTTAACCGACCTCCCGAGTACAGCCCTCTGCCCGTGCAGCCCCTGCGGTTAAGGGCCCCAAGGCAAAGGGTGGCTCCAACAATGGCGTCTCCAAACAGTGTCTGCAGGTGTCAGCAGGCGAATCCAGTGGCCAGCTGTAAACAAGCAGCAACCACCAAAGTAAGTGTCACATGGGTGGGAGTAGAGCAATCACTCTACTCCAGAAAACTCTGCCAATTTGCATTACCCTACCTCGGAACTGTGAAAGTTAGCAATCTGCCACACCTAGACAGAATTGTGAACATTAGCCTGCGTCGCATCTAGATAGGACTGTGAATATTAGCAATGTGCCACACCTAGACAGAATTGTGAACATTAGCCTGCATCACATCTAGGTATGACTGTGAATATTAGCAAGCCCCACACTTAGAACCTTAAATATTAGAATGTGCCACTTTTAGATAGAATTGTGAACATTAGCCTGCGCTGCATCTAGATAGGACAGTGAATATTAGCAATGTACCACACCTAGACAGAATTCTGAACATTAGCCTGCATCACATCTAGATAGGACTGTGAATGTTACCAAGCCCCACACTTAGAATTGTAAATATTAGCATGTGCCAAACCTAGATAGAATTGTGAACATTAGCCTGCATTCCATCTAGATAGGATGGTGAATATTAGCAATGTGCCACACCTAGACAGAATTGTGAACATTAGCCTGCGTCGCATCTAGATATGACTGTGAATGTTACCAAGCCCCACACTTAGAACTGTAAATATTAGCAAGTGTCACACTTGGATAGAATTGTGAACATTAGCCTGCGTAGCATCTAGATAGGACGGTGAATATTAGCAATGTGCCACACATAAACAGAATTGTAAACATTAGCCTGCGTCACATCTAGATAGGACTGTGAATGTTAGTAATGTGCCACACCTAGACAGAATTGTGAACATTAGCCTGCATCAAATCTAGATAAGATTGTGAATATTAGCAATGTGCCACACCTAGACATAAATGTGAACATTAGCCTGCGTCACATCTATATACAATGGTGAATATTAGCAATGTGCCACACCTAGATAGGACTGTGAATGTTAGCAAGCTCCACTCTCAGAACTGTAAAAATTAGCATGTGCCATACTTGGATAGACTTGTGAACATTGGACTGTGTTGCATCGCGATAGGACAGTGAATATTAGCAATGTGCCACACCTAGACAGAATTCGGAACATTAGCCTGCATTACATCTAGATAGGACTGTGAATGTTAGAAATGTGCCTCACCTAGAGAGAATTGTGAACATTGGCCTGCGTCAGATCTAGATAGGACTGTGAATGTTGGCAAGACCCACACTTAGAACTGTGAATATTAGCATGTGCCACACTTTGATAGAATTGTGAACGTTAGTCTGCATCGCATCTGTATGGGACTGTGACTATTAGCAATGTGCCACACCTAGACAAAATTGTGAACATTAGCTTGCGTCACATCTGGATAGGACTGTGAATGTTGGCGATGTGCAACGCCTGGACAGAATTGTGGGCATTGGCCTGTGTCGCATCTGGATGCGACTGTGGATGTTGGCGAGAGCCACACTTAGATAGAATTGTGAATGTTGGCAGGCCCCACAATTGAAACTGTGAATGTGAGCATGTGCCACACTTGGTTAGAATTCTGAACATTGGCCATTGTCGCATCTGGATAGGACTGTGAATGTTAGGAAGTGCCACAGTTAGAACTGTGAATATTAGCATATGCCACATTTAGAAACAATTGTGAACATTAATCTCTAATGTCTAACGTCATAATGATGTGAGCATTAGCCTGTCTCGCATCTAGATAGATTTGTGAATGATGGTAAGTGCCACACCTAGACGGAGTTGTGGACATTGGCCTGCATCACATTCACTCTGCAGGAATCTCAAATCTAGGTGTAGCCTCCATCGTTATCTATTACATGTTAAAACCCACTCACTGCGGAACCTAGGCCTTTCCCCCGCTACAAAGGACACTCAATCCAGGTATAGCGCCCATCAATGTCTAATGTATGGTGTAATGTATTGTGAAACCTGGGCCTCTCCCACCACTCTACGCAATCCTCAAATCCAGGTGTAGCCTCCACCTCTGTCTATCATATGTGGAAACCACTTAGTGTGTAACCGACCCCTTTTCCCATTGTACAGGACTCTCAATTCTAGGTATATCCTCCATCTTTGTCTATTGCATGGTGAAACGTAGTGTAGTGTGAGACCTGGGTCTCTGCCCCACCACACAGGATTCTTAACCCTAGGTATTTAGCCAAACTGCAAAGTTCATCCGCAAGACGTATAACCCACTAACCAAAAAAGCTAAAAAAAACTCTGCATACCTAACTCATACAAAAACCCACACAGCCATCTCTCCCACAGCAAGCTACACACTTCACCACACTGCAACAACAAACAAACAACACATAAGCAGCACCAACAGCACACAGGGCCAGACATCGATCCGATACCTGCACCAAAGCTCAGCGCATAGTGTATACTGAACTAAAGCCACCAACAGGACACCACTTCTCTCACTATCCTACTCCCCCTCCACCTTACCAACCCACCCCACCTTCGCGTTTGCAGATCCACCTGAGCACCTGGGGACCAACTCTGGTGGTGATGGTGCGCTATACAAACACCTTTAACATTAACATTAACATTTGGATCCCCTTTGCATATTATTTGCAGTGCCTCTTTTGGTTCACAGTCCACCCAGCTCCACGATGCATGGGCATGGGATTGCAACACACCAAACTCTTACAATCCATGTGAGGGGATGAAACGGGTGACAACTATGCATGTGTATGATGAATAAGGTTGCAATGCATTGGTGGTGAGTTGTGGGTGCTGGAGTCCAAAATGTCTTTCTCATGTGTCATGTGTAATGTTGCTGCTGTGTTCCCATTGGTGTGGTTATGAACTATTCATGGTGCATGTTTTTTTATTGTTTGTGTATTCTATGGTTGGCTATTTTGCTTACTGGAATATATAGGGGTACCATCATGATTGGACAAGGGACATGTTGAGGGTATCAGAGACATGCATGTGGAAGGGGGTTTGGCAGTGGTGTGTGGAGGTGGGCAGGACCAACAGCAATGTTGCAGGAGGACACATCATCAAGATGGCAGTCAGATAAACACTTGTTTGCACTTGGTGCATCCCACTCAGGGTATCACATCGTATGGTGACCTTATCGCTGGGGCTTGGCTTTGCTATGTTTTGCATTTTGGCCAGTGGTGAGTGGAAGTGAGCTGGTCCAGCAGCAATAGTGTGGAGGCAGACAAATCATCAAGATGCCAGCCATTGCTGCATGCCACTCATGGGATCACATGGTATGGTGACCTTTTGCCTGGGGCTGGCCTAGCTATATTTGGAATGTTGTGCTTGTGACATGGTGACTTTTTATTCCTCTTGAAATAACTGTGGTAGTGTTTTGTGCACTTCCTGTGATGGCTGTCAATGGGGTGCATTCTACGTTTCGTGTTTTGGGGCACACACTGCTTGACAGTCCACAAGGCACAATATCAGGGTGTTTTTCATGTGCCAGCTGGATTAGCCTGATTGCTTCATTGAAGGCCATCAGGGATGTGGCTTTACTGTGTGTGTTCCACCTAGGTTGATATTCATGTGAAGTAGGTTTGTACTACCTGGCTCTTTGTGCCCTGTCCCCCTGCCGTTTAGCCTGCTAATGGTATGGGTTGTGCCTGTGGATGAGGTCGGAAGCCCTCCTGCACCTCTACCTGCACCTACCTGCACCTAAAGCAGGAGGCTCCGGCTTTGCTATCCTAGCCCCCAAGAACTGGAACACGTTACCACCAGCCCTCAGGCAAGAACCTTCGATCACCCTATTCTGCAAGACACTCAAAACACAACTCTTCTGCTAGCCCACCACCTGCACTCAGGACAAATACTGTATTTATACTTGTATTTCTACTCTGCATGCCTCATTGTAACTCTACAGGCACCTTCTCACTATGTAAACTGTCTCGTATGTTAACTGGAAGTTAAGCATCCTGTATCAGTGCCACAATGCTACTGGGCCACTGGTGCTTCATAAATTCAAATAATTAAATAAAAAATAAAAAAACTGCTATGCCATGACATGTGGAAATAATATTCAGGACACACCATGCCATAATGATTTTGCATAACAATACTCCACCTGAGTGGTCAAGGGAGCGGAAGCATGACTTAAGCACTCTGAATGTGTGCTCCCCTGTGCCCCTAGTGGCTATGTGTGCTGCGTTGCAAGGTGTGCTCACCTGGGCTGGCTGGATTCCTGATGGGTGTCAACAGGAATGGTAAAAGCGGGTAGGCACGGTCCCCTGCAGAGGAATACATGGCTATTCATTTAATGTATTGTGATTTCTTGTGTTTCCGTGTGTCATTTGACTGCTTGTGTGTGCGTGATAGTTGATACTGACCCGCCAGCCAACTGTGTCCATAGATTCCAGATGCAAGGATCTGGTATATGGGGGAACCGGAAGATGTAGCTATCATGCATGCATCTTGGGTGATTGGCATTTACATGCATAATGTGTCCCTTGGCATCACATATCACCTTAACATAGATGGAATGCCAATGTGTCCTGTTGTGATAAATGTGCTCTGTATCTCGGGGGACAGGGTTACAACACTACATGGGTGCATTTGAGGGGTCCCAGTAGCAGAGGAAAGTGATTTAATGCATCAAATTCCTGGCACACCCTTTGCCTTGCCTGGAATGTGCGTGGCATGTGAATGTGCCTGTGCACACATGCTAGGATGCAGTGCAAGATCATGGGGCAGCACCTTAATTGTGTGAACTGCGATATATCCCCCTCAATGGCTTTGATATGCTGGAATGATTCTGTGGCCACGAAGTGTAGGGCTCCTAGCACCTTGACCAGAGGTGGCACAGCCAATGAGCACATGGTGGGTGATACCAGGTCATTATCCCACTTCCTGATCCAGTCTAGGTTGACATGGGGAGGGAAGAGGTATCTTCCATGCACCTCTTCATCTGGCATCTCATATTGTTCCTGGATGGAATATTCTGGCCCTCTTCCTCATCCTCCTCCTTCTTTGTAAGAATATCAGTGCAAGCGATCCAGGATCCGGTATGGTGGCAAGCATTTGTTCATTGGGGTTGCATTACACTGTTATGCATGAGCGGTCATTGCGTTTTGTCCTTTGAAACTGGTAACGTGTGGCGGTAAGATCATGGGATATTCCTTCTCCTATGGAGTCAAGACGATTGTGCAATAGCTTCTGTGAATAGGGCTTACTTAGAGCTTGATGGGGCGTGTTTTTTGTATGAACAGTGCCCCCCCTTCCCCACGCCGATGTTCTTCCTCATTTCTGATGTTCTTCCTCATTTTCCTCGTGTAATGAGGATTTTCAATGTTGTGCCCTCTTTCGGTTCTTTGCGCTCGCCCTTCCTGTGCCTCTTGTGCAAAGAACTTAAGCAGAGGGCTAACTGAGAAGGACCAGTGCAAAGTTTGATCCGTGAATCAGATTTTTGGTTTTTGGCGTGGCGTAAAGTGTACTTTTATGGCGCCAAGTCACTTTATGCCACGCTTATGTTTGTGTAAATTAGACCTTGTGGCTGATGGGCTTTATGAAATGGGCCCAATATGATTTGCCTTGTCCTGATTTACTAAAGCCTTCTAAAATGATTCAATCCCATTGAAAAACGCTTTGTAAATCAGACGCCCAATGTTTTTGCAATCATTATGCCCCCTTCATTTCTTTTAATATCCTTTCATTTTTATCTTAATAAGAAGCGCAGACTTTACATTAAGGAAGACAGGCAACAATTTCAATAATATATTAACTCTAGAATGTTTAACAACGTGTTCTGAAACATGTTGTTTTGTTTGGTTTCCCAGTAGCAGAGACAAATCCTGTTTAATTTTCAACCTTGGCCGTTATTGAACAGCTGGAGCCATCAGGGAAGTGCACACTGTCTGGCCGCATTGGCTGCCATCATCTGCAAAGTGTTCTAAGCTCAACAATAATGAAAGGTTACAGAACGGCGCTTCGAGTGCTGCTGTGCTATCACAACAGCTGACTAAATTAATGTTTAGCTCCGTAAGAGGAAGCCATGTTAAGAATATTCAAAATATGCTAAAGCAGATGGTTGATGTTCCTTTATTATACTAAAAAATAAAAAAAAACCATTGTGGCGGTGCGGGAGTCTCTCAGACATATTTCAGCAGTCACTGTAGCCCAATGCAAAAGATTGATGGTGATTTGATATGACCCCTCTGTTTTTAAAGGCCTTTCAGTTCTTTGCCTCTCAGCAGTATGATTATGTTGTTATGTCACGGCTCCTTCTGTTGCCAATGCCATCTTTGTGCGTTACTTTCCTTCTTATCTCTCTCTTTGCTCTGAAACAAAGTGATTCTGATTTAGTCTTTGCCTGCCTTTTATCTGAATTGGGGAGCCCTACTCCTCTGTATAGTGCTAGTGCAGTTTGGCGAGCCCAGTGTCCAAATGCCCCCAATTTCAGAAGATTATGGAAGTTCAAATGTTTCAGCATGGTTATGATAAATGTAATCTTAAATGTTGAGTGCGTGTTGGAATGAATTACCATTTTCTCGATGCGTTATTTTATTTTATGGACACTGTGCCCCTGTTGTTTGGCAGGACTGCATACCGCAATGCCAGTATTGCTGCATTTATTGTCATGAACTGTCGGGTCCGCCCCTTCTGGACATCCTGGTCGCTACGCCAGCGCATTGCGGCATCCATTATTCCCTACAACATGGACACCATTAGTAGTGATCTGAACTCTGCGGTCCAGCCTCCTGGATCCATACACGGCATGCTTTGAAAAGTCCCGCCCCTGCTTTAGACGGCACGTCTCAACGCTCCGTGTACCGGTGCTCAGCGCAACTTGTTTGTTTATTTGAAAGTTCCTTCCGAGCTAGCCATGCGCTTTTTAAATCCCTTTTTTTTTTATTCCTGGTCCTGGTGTGCCGCTCGCGCGCTTCCTCCCTTCATTTCGGAAGCCGCCCGTCCCACTACTAACTTCAGCGGCTACGCTTCCAGTCCCTTTCCTGGTATATTCTTCCATTTCCTTCGGACGCCGGACAGCTGTCCTGTGCCCTTCCTGGTCTCCATCCTGGATTCTACCCTGGAATTCAACCGCCGTACTTGAAAGAATCCATGCTGAGAGATCCACTCTGGGCAGTGCCTCTAGTGCTTACCTGTCTCCTTCAAGAGTGCAGTCTGGCGTCAGGGGAAGCTCGCCCATTCCTATTCGATACATGCACTACAAAGAAGAAGGAAAAACCCATCAGCGTCAATAAGAAAGTGTCCAAGGCCAAACAGGTGAGCCATAGAGATAAAAACCCTGATTGTGCAAGTGACTTGGAAACCCATAAGTGTGACAATTTGAGACGCCGTAGTACTATTAAAGCTTCCAAGAAGGAACCCACACTACAGAATCTCTTGCGAGGCATGCAAGAATTGTCCACTGAAGTACAGAATCCCAAAGTTGAAAACACGGCCCTTCGACAGATTGTTTTGTCCAGGGGCTCTGCATTCCAGGAATCTTCGGCCATGGGAGGCATAGTTGAGAAGTGCGACGGTTCACCAAAGACCCTGCGCTCATTCCTTGACTCTTGTATGGTGCACTTCACCTTCAAGCCCTATTACTTTTCCACCCACAGAGCCAAAGTAGGCTTTGTGATTGCTCATCTTGCAGGCAACACCTTAGCATGGGCTTCTCTCTTGGTTTCTGCAGGATATCCCCTACTGACAATTATGATGGATTCCTCACAGCCTTCAAAACCATGTTTGACCGCCCTGAACAAGTTTATTCTGCCCAGGAGAAAGTATTAGAATTTCAGCAAGGAATCCAAGATATGTTGACTTATGTCACACGTTCCAAACAACTGGCCAAAGCCGCCGATCCCAAGGAGCCTGCTTCACTTTGTTCCGTCGGGGTCTGAATGAGGAGATCGAAGATGAATTGGCCAGGGTAGCCCGCCCACGTTCCATCCAGGCACTCCTAGATCTATCATTACAGATCGACTTTCGAATACAGGAGAGGAAGGCAGAGAAAAGAAGAGTCCGTAACTCCCAACAGAAATCACCACCAGCGTTTCCAAGTCTTAGGGAGCCTTCTGAGTCATCACCTTCAGAGTCCGAACCCATGCAACTGGGTGCTCTTCGCGGACCTTTAAATTCGCAGGAAAGGACCTGAAGAAGAAGCAATGGTTTACGCATGTACTGTGCATCCGATAAACACTTGGTATGGAATTGTCCCATCGCACCACCAAGGCGCTCGGGAAAAGCGAGCTCCCATTCCGGAATGGAGCCCAGTTTCGGGAGTTAGAATCAAGCTCCACCCTTTCTACTTCTGTGAGTCCTACCGCCATCCCAAAACTGGTCATCCTTCAGGTTTCCTTGACATTCAACCCCGGACAGAGACATCCAGTTTTGGCCCTGGCGGATTGTGGCGCCATGGGCATTTTTGTAGATGATGAATGGGCCTGTCAACATCAGATACCCAGGATATCCAAGACCGTTATACAGGCAGTCGAAGGGATCGACTGACGCCCCTTAGACTCTGGACCCATTACACAACAAACAACGGAACTTCTGCTCAAAATCAACAACCACCAAGAAGTATTACAGTTCGACATCATCAAGTATTACAGTTCGACATCATCAATGCGGCATCATTACCAGGTGGTCTGAGGCATGCCCTGGTTACAACGACACAATTCCTGTATCAACTGGGCAGCTGGCTCACTGTTCTTGAGGTCCGAATATTGTACTGCTCATTGTCTCTCCCAGAAAACACAACTCATCGTGCCTACGAACCATGAACAGCAGTGTTTCCATAAACTTAGAGTCTCAAACATCAACCATGTTCCAGAAATCTACCACTAGTTTTTAGATGTATTTTCTACAGCTATAGTCCAGGCATTACCTCCACATAGACCCGAGGATTGCGCCATAGAAACCGATAAGGATGCAGTTATTACCTTTGGTCGCATGTTCAGTCTCTCAGAACCTGAAAAGAGAGCCCTTTGTGAATACCTGGATACCAACTTGGCTAATGGAACTATACTTCCCTTCAAATCTCCTTCAGGGGCTTCTTTGTTTTTTGTTCCTAAAAAGGACACGAAGGAGCTCCGCCCTTGTCTGGACTACAGAGGCCTCAATCAGTGTACCATAAAAGACTGTTACCACTTATCACCGATATCTTGGAAGCCCTTCGAGGAATGGTGGTATTCACCAAGTTGGATTTAAGGGGAGCTTATCACCTGATTCGCATACGAGAAGGAGACGAATGGAAGACCGCCTGCCGTACTCCCTTCGGTCATTTCGAATACCTGGTTATGCCGTTTGGTCTCTCCAATGCCTCTGCTGTGTTCCTGCATTTCATGGACCGAGTGTTTTCTGATATGCTGTTCCAATTTGTAATCATTTACCTAGATGACATTCTAGTGTACTCAACCAATCTAGATCTACACCAGGAACACGTCTCCCGGGTCTTGCAACACTTGCGGTATCACCATCTCTTTGCTAAACCAGAAAAGTGCATTTTTCATGTCTCCACAATACGGTACCTGGGTTTTGTTTTAAGCCCCCAAGGCATGGCTATGGACCCAGCCAAAGTAAAGGCTATTACATCCTGGCCGACCCCATCGTCAACTAAACAGATTCAATCATTCCTGGGCCTGGCTAACTTTTATAGGAAGTTAATTCCAGCCTTTTCGTCCATTGTCCAGCCGATTGTGTCCTTGTTGAAAAACGAAACGCCCTTTCTCTGGTCTCCAGCCCAAGAAACAGCCTTTCAACAACTGAAGGACATGTTTTCCAAGAAACCCATCCTATCCCAACCCAACGTTTCCAAACCATTCATCGTGGAAACGGATGCCAGCGAAAATGCCTTAGGGGCGGTTCTAAAACAAGAACAAGAAGATGGAATCGAACACCCCTGGCATATCTTTCCCGGACTCTGAGCCCTAGTGAAGTACATTATTCGGTCCTTGAAAAATAACTCTTACCCATCCGCCAGGCCTTCAAAGAATGGTGTCATTTGCTATAAGGCGCCAGACACTCTGTACAGGTACTGACCGACCATAGAAACCTTCAGGTACTTCAATCCCTGGAATGTCGAAACAGCCGAAAGGCCAGCTGGGCATATTTATTTGCTCAATTCCAGTTCCATATAGTTCATATACCCGGTTCCTCCAATACCATCGCCGATGCCCTGTCCAGACGACTTGACTATGCAACTAACATTAGATTGCTGCTTCCCAAGATGTTCCCTGACAAGGTGATTGTTGCTCAAATAGACATGTTTCTGGATAAGGTTAGATAAAACACTCCTACATCGGTTCTTTGGAAAGAATTCATAGAGGACAACCATTGGGCCCTAACTACCAAAGACGGTTGCTTCTTCAAAGACTCAGCCTTGGTAATCCCAACGCAGGACTTGAGAGAGAACATATTGTACCTTTGTCATGACACACCCTACTCTGGCCACCGCAGAATCAAAGTCACTCTTCAAAACCTCAAAAGACACTTTTGGTGGCCTAAAATGCAGTCAGATGTTCAGAAATATGTCCAAGCAAGTGCTAATTGCAATCAAAACAAGATTGACTGTAGAAAACCTGCTGGCCTATTACTCCAACCGGAGCTGCCTTCTCGTCCCTGGGAGATCATTGCCACAGATTTTATAGTAGACCTTCCACCATCTGGGGGGTGCACAACCATCATGGTCACTATCGATCTTTTCTCACATATGGCACATTTTACTCCCTTGACTAAGCTTCCATCTGCAGCTCAAATGGCAAGGATTCTCTTGTCAGAAATCTTCCGATTGCACAGACTTCGATCCAAGATCATACCTCACCGTGGCAGCCAATATACCTCCAAATTCTGGAAGTATTTATGTAAACTGTTAGGTGTAGAACGTTCCTTTATCTTCTGGATACCATCCTCAAACCAATGGAATCACAGAGAGAGTCAATCAAACCCTAGTACAGTATCTTCGATGTTTCTCCTCACAGGTACAAGACGATGGGTCTGTATTGATTCTGGTTGTGGAATTTGCATAAAACAACTCAGAGCATTCTTCAATAAAAACCAGTCCTTTTTACTGTACCTCCGGATTCCCTCCTTCGGTACTACCCATGAGTCATCCGTCCTCAACCCCTGTTCCATCAGTAGATGCATGGATAACAGACCTAGTGGAATTACACAAGAGTGTTAAGGAAAAACTACAGACATCTAGGATCGATACTAAGAGATATGCTGATGCCAAGCGCCACCAAGCTCTCGCTTATACAGTTGGGGACAAGGTCTGGTTGTCTTCTGGTCATCTACCCAGGCACCTGAGACCCAATAAACTATCACCCCATTTCTATGGACCATTTTCTGTAACCAAAATCATCAATCCCGTAGCCTTCCGACTGTGTCTTCCAACAACGTGGAAAAGAATACATCCGGTCTTTCATTCTTCACTGTTAAAACCCTATCTTCAATCCATGAAAATGACGCCTCGGCCCCCTCCAGTCCTGGTCAATGACCAGATAGAATATGAAGTCGCTAGGATATGTGACTCACGTTATAAGTGAGGACGTCTACAATATCTGATAGATTGGAAAGGCTATCCAACCAGTGAACGATCATGGGAACCCAGGACCAACATCAACTCTCCTTGTTTGCAAAAAAACTTTCCATAGACTGCATCCAGGCAAACCCAGAGAAACAGAGTTTAGAAGGGGGCATGCTGTCATGAACCATCGTGTCCGCCCCTTCTGGACATCCTAGTCGCTACGCCAGCACATTGCGGCATCCATTATTCCCTCCAACATGGCCGCCATTAGTATTGATTTGAATTCTGCGGTCCAGCCTCCTGGATCCGTACACGGCGTGCTTTGAAAAGTCCTGCCCCTGCTTTAGACGGCGCCTCTTAACGCTCCATGTACCGGTGCTCAGCGCAACTTGTTCGTTTATTTGGAAGTTCCTTCCGAGCTAGCCTTGTGCTTTTTCATTCCTCTTTTTTCCCTTCCTGGTCCTGGTGTGCCACCGTGTGCTTCCTCCCTTCATTTCGGAAGCCACCCGTCCCACTACTATCTTCAGCAGCTACGATTCCAATCCCTGTCCTGGTATATTCTTCCATTTCCTTTAGATGCCAGACAGCCATCCTGTGCCCTTCCTGGTCTCCATCTTGGAATCTACCCTGGAACTCAACAGCCGTACTTGAAAGGATCCGTGCTGAGAGATCTGTTCTGGGCAGTGCCGCTAGTGCTTACCTGTCTCCTACAAGAGTGCAGTCTGGCGTCAGGGGAAGCTCGCCCATTCCTCTTCGATACACGCACTACAAAGAAGAAGGAAAAACCCATCAGCGCCAATAAGAAAGTGTCCAAGGCCAAACAGGTGAGCCATAGAGATAAAAACCCTGATTGTGCAAGTGACTTGGAAAACCTTAAGTGCGACATTTATGGACCCTGAATTTTGTGAGAAAATGTGTTTCAATCTTCCGTGTTTTTGCGGAAGAACTCCTAGTTTAAAAAAATGCCAAGAACTACCTCATTGCCTAGTCAGTTTACTGCAAGATGGCTAGTTTTATTTTCTGATGTCAGAGAAGTCCGTTAGGAAGCCAGACCTCTACCCAAAGATGAGGTACACATATTTTTGCCAACTTCATAACTGTAAGCAGGGCTGGTTTTAGCGGTGGCAGCTCCCGAAGCAGAGAAACAAAAATATGCCTCCCCCAACCCCCTGTGCCCCATGTCAATGCGGGTAGGGTGGGGGTCGCACCAATTTCTTTTTTAACTGCTTTTGCGCAGCAGGGAGTTAATCACTGCAATAGAGCGCCGATGAGAAAGTATGAGCACACTATCGTTATTAAATGTACCCAGCTACCGCGCAGGAAAGTCTGACACCAGAAAAAGAGCGAGATACATTTAATTTCAATAGAGCTCCTCCTGTGCCTTCTCCCACCACGCAAGTTCGTGGGAGACCTTGAAAGACTCCCCTAAACTGGTGTGACGTGGCAAATGGGTCCGCGAGCGGTCGCACGGGCAGCCCTGTCCTAAGACCAGCCTAACTGTAAGATTAGTGTAGCTGTCTGAGAAATGCGTGCTCCTTCGCGTACTGACATGCAGTTTGAGAGAGGGAGCAGCCCTGGCAGTCGTCATACAGTCAAGTTTGTGCTACGTTTTGCCTCTGCTCTCCCCTGTTTGTGACTGAACCCACACACATCTCGAGCTACATCTCATTTGGCTGAACATTGACACGGATACTCGCGGTCCATTCACGAAACCTTTTGTTTAAGTATTCCCGCACACAGCAACAATGCTAATGCCAGTAGAGGTGCCCTCAAGCTTTCGTCAGCAAAAAGGGGAACAACAACATTCTTTCTTCATGCTCAGTGATTTCATGAGATTTGTAATATGCTTGAAAACTGATTTGTGTTATAAGAAAACATGTTTACTGATCTCCTCTGTGCGCCCCCTGAATAGCAGGTCTCCAGCTTCCCCAATTTACAAGTGAACAAAGAAGCCAACCATTAATGCTTTCTCCTTGGCACACAGTTTGGAACACAGTCATACCGGAGGAACGCCACACTGACCCTCGCAAAATCTTTGTAAAGAAGAGCATTGGCTTCTCATTTTTTCCATCACAATCATATAGGTCAACCTATGTTCAATGATATTAATTGTTCTTTCACCTTGGCTCCAGTGCAATTTGAATTGTTCATATTGTGGACAAAGTTATGGTTGAATGATCAGAATGTTGCGTTGATAATAAAATGTTCTGCTTGTGCCACTATGATAGTCAAGTCAAAATGGTGAGATTTACAAAAGTGTTTTTCTATGGGAAAACTGCATTGAAAATCACATATTAAATGTTATTGAGTTTATATAGCGCTTTACACCAAAGCACTTTACAGAATAACAACAGTACATGAGAAGAAGCCAATTTACAAAATTGAAACACACCAGTGGTACAGTATATGGAACAATTAACTCTGTAAGAGGCAGGGGAAGGGGGGGGAGAGGAAGGGGGGAGGGGAGTTCACTGGAGCGTATAACACCCATGGTTTGTTACAGCTTCCTATATGAGGTCAGGGGGATGAGGAGGATGGTGGGAGGGGAAGGAATGGATAGAGGATAGGAGGGGAGAGGTAGGGAGGGAGTCAGGGGGGATTGAAGAGGAAGGGCGTACATTCAGTGTTTGAGATGAGGACGTAGGGATGTAAGAGAGGAAAGGAGGGGAAGGGTAGGGATAGGGGAAGGGGAGCGAAGGAGAGTCAGGGGGATGGTGGAGAAGAAGGACTTTCAGGGAGGAGCAGAAAGATGGGTAGGAGGGGGAGGAGCGAATAGAGAGGGGTAGGGAGTTCCAGTGGAGGTGGGCCAAGAGTTGGAAGGAGCGGAAATGTGAGGAGGCACAAGGGGCTGGGGGCACATTGAGAAGATGTAGGTCAGCTGAGCAGAGAGAGTGGGAGGGAGAGTAGAAGGAGAGGAGGGAGGAGAGATAAGGGGGGGCTTCGTCATGGAGAGATTTATAGACAAGGCAGAGGAATTGAAATTTCAATTGAGAGAGGAAAGGGAGCCAGCCGAGTTGGCAGAGAGAGGTAGAGATAGAGTCACGAGGGCCAAGAAGACAAGGAGTGCGGATGGAGGAGTGGTAGATGGATTTTAGGGGAGTCAGGAGAGTAATATGGAGGCCAAAGAGAAGAGAGGAGCAGTAGAAAAGACAGGAGAAAATAAGGGAGGAGATTAGGAGTTTAGAGGCATGAAAGGTGAGGGAGGAGCGGATCTTGCAGATGTTGAAGAGATGTATCGGCAGGCACGAGAGGTGATAGAGATGTGGTTGGAGAAGGAGAGAGAGGAGTCGATGTGGAGGCCAAGGTTGCGGGCATGGGTAGAGATGGGGAGATTGGAAGGGGGAAGTGGATGAAAAGAGGAGGGGAGGGTGAGAGAGTGTTACGAGGGAAGAAAAGCACTTCGGTCTTGTCAGAATTAAGGGAAAGAAAGTGGGATGACATCCAGTTTTTGATGGCCGTGAGGCAGGAAGAGTGAGTGTGGTGGAGGTCGGAGGAGAAGGAGGTGAAGGAAAGAAAGAGTTGGGTGTCGTCCGCATAGAAATGGTGGGAGATGCTGAAAGATGAGATGATGGGGGGCAAGAAGGGAGGTATAGAGAGAGAAGAGGAAAGGTCAGAGTACAGAGCCCTGGGGAACACTGTAATGCAGGGGGAAATTGGAGGAGGTACTACCACCCCAGGAGACAGTAAAAGAACGGTTGGAGAGATAAGAGGAGAGCCAGGAGAGGACAGAGCCTTTGAAGCCAAGTGAGGACAGAGTGCTAAGAAGTAAGGGGTGATCAACAGTGTCAAAGGCTGCAGAGAGGTCAAGGAGGATGAGGATAGAGGATTGCTTCGCGTGTCGGGTGGTGAGGAGAGAGTTGAGTACATATGTGAGAGCAGCTTCAGTGGAGTGTAGTGGGCGAAAGCCAGATTGAGAGGAGGGGAGGAGGGATTGAGAGGAGACGAAAGCAGAGAGTTGAGAGTATGCTAAGCGTTCAAGGAGCTTTGAGAGGAAGGGGAGAAGCGAGATTGGTCGGTAGTTGGAGGTAAGAAGATGGTTAGCAGAAGGTTTCTTCAGGATAGGTATGACAGTGGTGTGTTTGAAAGCTGAAGGAAAGGTTGCAGAGGTGAAACAGGTGTTAAAGAAAGTGGTAAGGTAGGTGATGAGGAGAGGGTAGACTTTGGGGATGATGGAGGTGGGGATAGGATCAGAGGGGGCAGCGGTGGGGTGAGGTTTGGCCAGTAGGCAAGATACACATCCGGGGGTGATAGGAGAGAAGGTGGACATGCTAGCAGAGGTGGAGGGGGAGGGAGAAGAGGAGGAAGGGGAAGGAGGGGAAGAGGAGTTGGGGGAAGGAGGGAAGGAGAGGATGTTTTGGCAGAGAGAGAGAATTTTGGATGAGAAAAAGTTGGCAAAGTCAGAGGGAGAGATAAGAGAGTTTGAGGAAGGGTCCGGAGTGGGAGGGGATAGAAGGCAAGAGAGGGTTTGGAAGATATGACAGGGGTGAGAAGTTTGTGAGTGGAGGAGGTTGGAGTAGTAGGAGCGCTTGTCAGATGTGAGACAGGAGTCACAGAGAGAGTGATATGAAAAGTAAGAGGATTGGTTTGCCAGAGAGGGTGATTTGAGCCAGCGTCGTTCAAGGCGACGGAGGAGGCGACACATTGACAGAAGGCGAGAGGAGAGCCAAGGTTGAGAAGGTTTGCGAGAGGGTGAAAAGGGAGTGAGAGGTTAGAGTAGGTCAAGACTGGAGGATACGGAGGAGGAGGTGAGGAGAGGCTGTCGTCGGGTGAGAGGGATGAGAAGTCGGAGAGAGGGGGAAGGGGGAAGAGCAGGACTCAAGGAAGAGAGAAGGGTTGAAGTTGCAGAGATCACGATGAGGGAAGGAGGGAACTGAGGGAGAGGGGGGAGGAGTAAGGGAGAAGGAGAGTAAGGCGTGGTCGGAGAGATAGTTGGGTAGAGACGAGCTTGGGGAGGAAGAGTGAGATGAGAGAAAGATGAGATTGAGCATGGAGCCAGAGGAGAGGGTTGAGGGGATAGGAAGGGGGAGAGGAGGTAAGAGTCAAGTAAAGAGTGGAGAGGGCGAGACCGAGATGAGGTGGAGAGAGGGAGGTTAAAATCGCAGAGGACAGAGAGAGGAGTAGGGAGGGAGAAATGAGAGAGATAAGATGGTCTAGGTCTTCATAGAGGGAGGAGAGGGGGCCAGGAGGTCTGTAAATGATTAAGAAGGTTATCGCATGAGGGTAAGTAAAGGATTTGAAGAGAAATTCAAAGGAGGAGAAGGTAGGGAGGGAAGAGGGAGGAGAAGAGGAGAGACATTTAGGGTGAAAGAGGAGACCAACGCCGCCTCCACGACCGGAGGGGCGTGGGACATGAAAGAAGGAGGAAGAGGGGGTGGAGAGAGAAGCAGGAACAGAGGAATTGAAGAGAGGAATCCATGTTTCTGTGATACAAAGGAAGTGAAGGTTGAGCTGCAAGAACAGGTCAAGAGCTACAGTGGCTTTGTTGCATATGGATCGAGCATTCCAGAGGCCAATGTCAAAGATACTGGAGGGATTGGTAGTGGGGAGGTGCATAAGATTAGATCGAGAAGGGATTATGCAAGGTCGATGGGGTGGACAGGGGGGAGGTGCGGAAGGGGGGAAGGCATGAGGGTGAAGGGAAGGTGAAGGAAGAGGAAGAGGAGGAGGGGGTGGAGGGAAACTGGAGGAGGGTAATGTTGGTAAAGGCAATACCGGCTTTCTGTCCTTACCAAGAAGAGAGCTCATATCCAAGCCCGTATATCTGCGGCATCAAACAACTCGGCTGAACACTATAAAATCTGCAAGGAACTGGCCAATCCCGCCGCAGTCTCTACCTCTCCTGTCCCCTCTCAGGCCCTCTGCACAGCACTGGCTTCCCACTTCATTTCTAAAACTCAGGACATCCTGTCCTCTCTCTCTTCCTATCGCCTCCCTTCCTCTATTCCCTGCTCTTCCTCTGGCCTTTCTGCAGCCACCCCCCCTTCCCTCCATCTCTGCCTTTCCACTTTTGTCTGCAGACGAGGTTTCTAGACAAGTCCGATCTATGAAAGTCTCGTCGAAACAGGTTCACCCCTGTTCCTCCAAAACCATCAAGGACCACATCGACTCCCTGGCTCCTGCCTTGGCTGATTTCTGCAATCACTCCTTCGCCACTGGCGTCTTTCCATCCCCCTTGAAGCACTCCCTTGTGCACCCTCTTCTTAAGAAGCCCTCTGCCGACCCCTCCTGCCCGGCCAACTATTGCCCAAACTCCATCACTCCCTTCCTGGGCAAGCTCCAGGTGAAACTGGCTATCTCCCAGCTTAATGCCCACACTGAATCTGTTGGTTGTCTCCATGACCATCAGTTTGGCTTAAGAGCTGCCAGAAGCACGGAAACTGCTCTCCTGAACATCTGTGAAGACCTGCTCTCCAACCTCGACTATAACATCCCGTGCGTCCTCATCTTGCTTGATCTCTCTTCTGCCTTTGGCACTGTCAACCATGCCATCCTGCTCAATCACCTCCATGATAACCTGGGTATCACTGGCAAGGCTCTGGCGTGGCTGACTTCCTTCGTCTCAGACCGACCCTCCCAGGTCCAACTTGGGTCCTTCCTCTCCGATATCTTTTTCTCTACCTGCGGTGTCCCCCAGGGATCTAACCTTTCTCCCTGGCTATTCAACCAATACCTGGCACTCCTTGTCCACTGCATCATCGCTCTCTGCCCCAATTTTCAGTGCTACGCGGATGATACCCAGCTCAATTTCAGGCTACCCTCGGCCTCCTCCTCTCCTTCCCTCATCTGTGATTGTCTGTCTGCTATCCAGGAGTGGTGCGCTGCCAATGACCTCTGCCTTAATGCCAGTAAGACTGAGATTCTACTCATCGGCACACCCACTCCCTCTTTCCCTGCAACTCTCTGGCCTGCCTCTCTTGGCCCTCTTCCTGCTCCAACCTGCAAGAAAAAAACCTCGGGGTCATCTTCGAATCCACACTCTCCTTCTCTCCTCACATCTCTGACGTCTCCAAGAAGTCTTACTACCATCTGCACCTCCTCAGAGGTATTCTTCATTTCCTCTCCTTCCCCCAGAAGCTCACTGTCTCCAGGACCCTGGTTCTCTCTAAACTGGACTACTGTAACAGCCTCTACCTAAATCTGCCTGCCTCTACTCTCCGCCCTCTGCAACTTATCCAGAACAGGATTGCGAGACTTGTCCTTGGCCACAAGCCTAGGGATCGTATCTCTCCAGGACTGAAATATCTGCACTGGATCCCTGAGGCTGTGAGGATTAAGAACAAAATCCTCTCCATTGTCCACAAGGCCTTCTGGGGGGTTGGGGCCGCAATACCTTCAAATCTCTCTTCCTAAATATCTTCCTTCCCGAGCTCTTCTCTCATCCGCCTCCAACTCCCTCAGGGTCAGTAGCTTCTCCAAGCAACAAGTTGGTGGTAGATCTCTCTCCTCGGCAGGGGCCTCCCTCTGGAACAGCCTTCCTTCCTCCATGAAACTTAAGGATAACCATATCCGGTTCCGGAAGCACCTCAAAACCTTCCTCTTTGGTTCTGCTTTCTCTCCTCCTCTCCTCTGCTGATTTCCTGGCTGAAACTGCACTGGTTACATTGCCACCCACTCTGATCTCGGGCCCAGGCCCCGCCAGTTGCTCACCTGCACTGCCTCCCTGGCGACCCCTGCACTTGGAGAGACTGTTTCTGTATCCCTATAGTCCCCTTACCTGCACTTATGCCTGCACTTACCTTGCACTTGCCACCAGCTGGCCGTTATTTATTCTTTTATCGTACGATCCCATCTATTGCACTTTCCTCTCTCCCTTCGACATCACACTTTTCCCTTTCCCCTTCCCGTGCACTTGCACAATCTGAATGACACCTTGACTAGTAGGATCGCTATCTGTCTTCCCCTGTTCCCCCTCCCTTGCCTCGTCACGCCTTGAAACACTTGTGTATAGTTATAAATGCCATATCATATCATATCATATCTTATCATCAAAGGGCATTACAGGAAGGGGGAAGAGAGAGTAAGTTTAGGTGGACATTGGAGTGCCCGCAGTTGGAGTGGGTGGCAGGAATTGTTGTGGGTGCAGTGGAGGGACAAGGGGGATTGAGGTTTTAGAGAGGAGGGAAGGGGAGACAACAGAGAGGGAGTGGGGCAGAGGAGCGAAGGTTGCAGAAGCAGACGCAGATTGTTTTTCTACCACATCAGCCTTCTCCAAAATATGTACTTGTACGCACATGCTGCCTCTTCCTCACATATTCCCACATGCAGTATACCTTCATATGGCTTACAAGCAGTAACTTACCTCCATCCAATATTTCATCCTCCAAATTGTGTCTTGCACATACATAAACCTTGCATTGGCATATCGAATATTCGTAGCAAAAGTGCTTGTAGTTTTCTGAGACCAGTAATGGCAGCATCCAGGTCCCTTGATTCAGATAGGGTACCTGCTTGCCCAAATAATGATGGTAATCAAGTGCAAGGGCTTTACTTCCCAGCCTCCCTTGCAAGGATGGTGTGGGTATTTTAGGAAGGTGTAATTCTTGTATACCTCAATTTCCTGCACCTACAACATTTTCAAGCACTGAAAAGGCACAGCTGGGGCATGGGGCAGAGTTAAGATTTCATCTGTGCGGACCTCCTCATCTTGTGAATGCATTTTGCTTATGCCTGCATGAGTTATTAATGTGGGCATCAAATAGATTCTTATGGAATCCACCTGCTCTTTAACATGTGCTAAATGGAGGTGGATTCAATAGGAATCTGTACATAAACACATATATTGTATTCAGGGAAAATACTTTGTTAAAGGGATGTTATTGTTAAGTTGTGCTAATAAAAACCACAAAACTATAAAACTCACAAAACATAAATCAAAGGTGGTTTGATGAAACTTCTCTGTCTCCCTCACACAATGATTAATTTATTGAAATTCAAAATCCTCCCATTTATGTTTACCATTCCAAATACCAAATCCCTTTCATAAATACATTTATTTCTTATACTAGAAATATAAAAAAAAGTTCAAAGTTTGCCCTTCCAGAGCTCCTAGATCCATTCTTAGTTGATCTGTCAACTTTTTACGAATTTCCAAGGCCTTTTTTTGACTTGGTAGTCCGTGGACAGTCACGCATTCCGCGGACGGTTCATCTGAAGGCACAACCCCATTACTTTTAGTAATTCTCAATCTGTCTATCCAGGAGAGAGCACCAGGAGAGACACCTGCTTTGGAGATCACCTTGGCAAATCTTCAATGGCATCACTCATGGCCATCCCTCCTCCCCAGGGGCCACTACCACCCAATGGAGGTCCTTGACAGGGGAACGGGCACAATGATGCAGGGGAGGAGCAAGAGGAACAAGAAGATGAGGTAGAGGAAGTTCCTACCTCCAGCATGGGTGTTAAAGCTGCCCATGTTGAATGCATTGAGTGTGGAGTCATACTCAGTCAGGGACAACATAAGCAGTACTCATTTCGGACCACGTTCAACCGCCACCACACTCGATCCAACCACCCTGGTGCTCTAAGAGAGGCTGTTCCTTTCACAGAGAGAAGTAGTCTATCTTCCTCTACCCCATCTTCCTCAATCACTCCTGCCACCACAAAGGCTACTCTTGTGGGGCAAAGGACCCCACCGGCTACCTTGCAGGCCATACAGGAGCCGTTGACCCATACCTTTCAAAAGTAGCAGTCATCTGTATGTACTGTGACACACCGATCTGCAGGGGGAGCAGTTTTGGAGAAACACTGCCCCCTACCTTAGATTTAAGGCATGCTCATCATCTTCAGTTGTCCACCTGTCCCTTGGTATCTATGGTTTGTGCCCTTTCTCTCCATCCCCTCCCTTCCTTCCCCAACCTTACCTCCTTACTCTCCTAGAAGAAATACAAAATCCTCCAAAAATGGAAGACCAAAAAAAGGTTCCTTTCAGAGCCACCTTTCACAGTTAAAACATAGAACTAACAAAAACAATCAAAGGACCTTTTGCAGCCTGCATAGTCTTCAGACACTATAATAGTCAGCGGACACCTGGAAAATTGCAGGCCGAGGAGGAATTAAAATCAATGAACTTGTTTTTGGATTAACAATGGTGGCTCAAAAATTAATCTTTTTTTTGGGAGGCGGTTATATACTGAACTAACAAATGTTCTTCTGAACTTAATTATTTTTTCTAACTTTCACAAAAATTGCTTGTATTTTTTTCTTCTGTTTTTGCTTTTTATTTAATACAACTACAAAAAAAACTTCACTACATATTCCAAGTTTTCACAGAAACTGCTGCGATGCATTTTGGATATTCAAAAGAAAAATCTGATTTCTAGCATCAGCCAAATGCACTCAAAATCTTCCAAAAATATTCACAATATGAAACTTGATATTTTTATTGTGAAAAGGTGTCATTCCAACATTCTGCAAAAAAAGCACATACATATTTTTTTACATTGTGCCTTGCTTTCTCTATTTGTGGACAAAATACATTTGAACGCTTCCACATTTGCCTTTGAGCTATCAGAGAAAAAACAATATTCGAACATGGAAACAGTTTCATTAACTTTGCTAATGTATCATGGCAAACTGTAAGGACATTCCAAAACTTTTGCCTCCACAGTGAACTTAAATGATGTCTGGATGTTTCAAAGTAACCATACTCTAGCAAAATGGTAGCAGTTCCACCAAATTCATTTCTTGAACACCATATCAGAAAACTTCAAATTCTTCAAATCCAAGATTCAGAGATTACCCACATTTCTCACAGAACACCTTTAACCATTGGATCCAAGAATCACCCCCAACAACCTGACACTCTTCTTCCTCAAAGCCATAGCCATATTCCCTGAACACAACAAAGATAACTCTTGCTACCCTGACTTCCTGTACACCACAACCATCATACCTAATTGGATAATCCCCTGATGTCTGCGGATGTCAATGACTGTCTGCGGTCCCCGCCGCCCCCTTTCCATGCCAGGCACCCTTAAAGGACCCGGATGACATGTCCAATGTCTGCGGACTGCTGCAGTGTCTGCGGACACCGTAGCACAAGGCAGTCCTTCTACCTTTCTTACCTTTGTGTTTGTAACACTCCCGTATTGGCTGCTTTCAAACAGTCACACATCCATACACCAATCACATCCAAAAACTCTACATGTAACCCTGTCATCTCAGTTCAACACTTTAGATGTACTCTTTAACTCTCAGAGTACATATCTCCTCTTACTCACAGCCACCTGAATCAAAAACTACTGTGAAACTCCCCAAGATTTCTATTTGCAGATTCAACAACAACTACATTTAACATAACATAGTACAGGTATGATTATATTTTTAAAGTCATATTTTAAAACAGCTCTCTCTCTCTCTCTATATATATATATATATATATATATATATATATATATATATATATATATATATATATATATATATATATATATATATATATATATTCAATGAAAACACTTTGTTAAAGGGATGTTATGGTTAAGTTGCACTAATACAAAACCTATGAATTTCAATGAAAATATGTTATTAAAGGGACGTTTTGGTTAAAAGTAAAACTGAAAAACCTCAGCCATTCGCCAGTTATGGTAAGCTAAGCAACCATAACTCGCACCACCACCGTGTACTGCTAAGACTAACACTTTAAGGTAGAGCATGTCCACGCACTTCATGCCTAGCACTCCATAACAGAACACTTCCAATTCAGGCAATACAAGATGTTTGGCTATTCCACAATGCTCAGTAATCATCTTCACCCAGTGGACCCTAGAGTCCCCCAAAACCCAAACACTCTGCCTGCTGAAAGTCATTGCCATGGCCATTTTCAATCCTCTCACAACTCACTAACAGAACTCCTGCTACCAACTCTTCCTGTGCACCACACCCAGGAATCCTGATTTGCTGATCCCTGATGTCCGTGGATGCCCCCGACTGTCTGTAGTCTCTGCAGTCCCCTTTCCATTCCTTGAAAGACCCGTATTTGGCATGTGCCTTCTGCAGGCTACCGCATTGTCCACAGACATTGCAGCCACTGAAAGGGGTAGGAGAGAAAATGAAACCATTTTTCCCTTGTTTGCATTTATTTACAGTATTACTGTACACTCTGCATCTTCCTTTACAATTTCCTTAAAGAAACTTCTTCAATGCATTCCCAAGTTGTAAAGGAAAATTGCATTTCTGATATCTGTGAAGTGAACTCCATCTCGACAAAAATAATTCACACCATCAGAACTTATATTATCATTCTCAAAGGATGACATTCCTGCAGCATATAAAAAAGCAGATACACCTTTATTGACAAGCTGCCTGATTCTTCAATTTGTGGACTGAAAAAGTGTGTTGTTACTTGTGGGTGCTAATCCTCGGCTGTAGGCCAACCGTACCAATAATGGCACTGCCACCTGCATTAAGGAACCCTCGCTTCACTCTAGCCCTTAACTTGGGCATTAGACATTATCAATAGGGTCACCCCACATATTGCTTCATTAAAACCAATGTTGAAAAAATAGGTATGTTTTCAGGTATTGTGAAAGGACATCACTGAATCACAAATGGATAAGAAGGAACAATGACCCTCATTAAAAGTTGTGCGGTGTGGTAAAAATGTGACTGCAATAATGCACCACCCAACTTTGAGTTTGGAGGTAAGGTAGAGGAAAATTCTTCAGCAAGAAGCTGGAGGTATTTCTGTTACCGTACCACCAAAAATCGGCCAATTCGGCAGTTTTACTGCTGTTGGTAATACTACCGAAATCCCCCATGGAATCCTATGCACTCCAATTAATGGAGACTAACACTGTCTACCACTACTTGTAATCCGGTGGTAAAACCGCTGGACCAAGTAGCGGTAACACTAATACAGTTTAGTTGTATCTCGCTGTATTTACTGCCGACACCAAATTTATAATGATGCCCAGTCTTTTACACAGGTGAGGATCACAGGCTGAGAATCCTCTATTGCTTCTGGTCCTGAAATTTGTTTGTGGAACAACAAGTAGATTACCGGACTGAGATTGCAGTGACCTGGTGGGGCTGCAGGGATATGGTGTGGTAATTCTAGATGTTGCCAGTGGATTTGATCCTGGCATTTTGATAATGCGCTTGGCTCTGTGACCTATAGGGTTTGTCTCCCTCTCATCATGTGAGAGGCCCTTCATGGCTCTCATGGATAGTTGAGCCATGGGGAACTCAAAGGTAGAGGTACTTGTCCATACGGGAATCTTCATCTTCAGGCAGTATGAGTTTTCTCCAGGAAAGGAGACATGGACTCTGAAGGGGGGCTCTGAGAATACCACACTGAAAATCCTCTGTGCACCTTGTGGTTCTGGCCCTAAGGCCCTGTCAGGCCGTCTTTCCAGAGTCTCCCACACATACGTTTAGACATTTTGGTCATAATGCTTTAGTTGCAACAATATGTATGAAACAGTTCTGAATCTATTTTTGAGCAACAAATTCAATTATATTTGATTTGCAATTCTTTGGAGAGATAGGATATCTTTTTTGAGTCTAACCATTGCATTTTAATGCATTTCTTGTTAATGTATTGTACATTTAAATGAACTATATAACAGTTGAATCTGTATGGGGGTTATTCCCAGGGAGTATGAAGCATTGTTCACACACCTCTATTGAGCGACCTTGGTGATTGTCATTAATTTTGAGGCTATAGCTGAAGGCCCACAAGTGTATGCACCAATAATGAAAAGCCATTATTTTTTTAAAACACTGTTTAAAGATCTAGGATTGTGGTCCAAGTTTGCACTTTTTGTATTTTCCCTACATGAACATTTGGGGTTTGGATTACTTGCACTAAAACAATTCTCATTTTCAGGTGTCTGGATCTTCTCCAGAAATCAGGCATTGTCTCAGGGTGGGGGGGGCTTTGTGACTCCCACCATAAAACATCTGTGGCTAGTTTGTGGCTCTGGCCCAAATGCTCCACTATGCAATATTACTCGTTTTTTATTTTCAAGGCCGAATCCAGGTGAGGCATCCATGGATGTGATACCCAGAAACACAGGAACCGGAGTGGAGCATGGCCCATGGTTACAATGATTCCAAGGAGGCTACTACATGCATGGTGGCGAAAGGCGAGATTGATGTTGAACTCTACTTTTTCAATGACTCAAGTATAGTTTCTAGGTCTGCTGGCAATTTTTATATGCACAGATGCTCCTTCACCATAATCCGTATGACATAAGGCCTTGAGGATTTCAGGTATTCTTGGTGAAGGCCAGGCGTTTGGGACATGCTACTAAGTTTATCAATAAGTAAAGGGTTCCAGGTACATTCAAGTGTGACAGGTTACCATTGGTAGCTTGGCATACCTGGTGTCTGGGACAGCATCTACATTCTGCTGTGATTATTCAAAGTTACAGACTGCCGCGCCATCTGATTGGGCAGTCTTGTATGCATGGATGTCAAACAGCATGGGTGTAGCCGCATCAATATAGTGCAACCTGTGTTTGGATAGTTTGTTGATGCGCATAAAAGTCACATGTAGGTGCGTAGCCGCAGCACGTGTTAAGGTTGGGTGATGCATTATGCGAGAAGAGGCATAGCCGTGTTACAGGAGTTCAACGTCCCATTGGTTTATTTAGCAAGGAAAATATATATATAGTATATATATTCAAGGAAAAAACTTTAGTTGCAGGGATACTAATGTGATCTTTGATGTCATCATCGTGATCATAGTCTGATAAACAGTGGATGTGAAGTTAAGGTGGCAGCCACGTTATAGTTAAGGTGAGTCAGAGATGCATAGGAACCCCTCAAAATTCTATTCTTAAAAACCTTAGATTCGAGGAATGGATTTGGCCGAATTCCAAAAGTGATTAAAAGTCTGTGGGCCTCCCCAGACTGCAAAGTTTTGTAAATATATTTAATACATTAAAAAGTATTAATCAGCAATTATTTTTTTTCTCCAAAAGTTTGGCCAACTTTGCATTCATTTTTCCATTGCCAAAGCGCATAGCCTAAACTGCTGAATGGATTTGGACCGGGTTGACTCGCAATCCTTTTGTGGTTTGAGGTTATTCCGTGCAGTGTTTATTTAATAATTTGACAGAGAAGGAGGTACCCCATCCCCACACAAATTATAGTTATATCTCCCATGGTGTATTGGAGGATCATGGTTTTCAGATATGAAATGACCATCATCTTGTTTTTATCTCGATGCGAGAGATATTCAAGGATATATCTGAGGTTGTGGGGAAATTAAACACAGTAAAACACTATATGTAGGTAAAATAACATTCAAATGCCATCAGGGTGGAGGTGGGGGGATGGCCAGAGGGCACTGAGTGGAATTTGGGAGATCTTGGGGGTGTAGGGACCGAGTTTGCAGCACAAAGCTTTCCGTAGCCTCAGCTATAGCCGCGAATAGCTGACATCTTGATGCAAACTGCGTCATGCTGCTTCATAGAAGCAGTATGCGGTCTGGGGTAAAAGGGAAAGGGCAGAGGAGGTGAGGAGGCCATCTGGGAAGTGGGTGGAGCTGGCAAAGAGGAAGGGGGCAATTGGTGAGGGCCTGGGGGGGACATTTTTATTTCTGCCGTTTTGACGATATTCGCGGCTATATACAAGGCTACAAAAGACTACAAAGAGCCAGGTGCATGTGTAGTTCAGTATGCGCGGCTATATATTTTGGTGTGTCAGTGGTTACATTTTTTTGAAAGTTATTTGTTTAGGAACAGTATAGTCGGGGTGAAACATCCCTTGCCATGACCAGACTAGATTGTATTTTAGGGTGTGTATTTTCAATTATGGTTTTATATTGTGTGGCTGTGAAATGTTAGCCTACATAGTTTATTGTTACATATTTGAAATATTTTTCAGTTATTTCTTAGTTCATATAGGTACATGAGCATTGTTGTTCTGTACTGATTATTAAAGTTGTATAGCAGGATAAAAATTAAAGTCAGTACCCTTCTTAACTACATTTTTGTAACCGGGGCTATGCTAAAAGTCAATGAACTGTAGCTGTGGGTATAATAAACAATGTTTTTTTGTTAGTATGGCCCTCATTCCGAGTAGGGCGGTAAGGGATACCGGGCACCGGTGCCGGTAATCCCTTACCACCCTACTACGAGGTCCCTTAGCGGGTCCCTTCCTTAATGCCTGGTCTGACCAGGTGTTATGGACAGGACCCGTTAAGGGACCTGGGCGCAAATAACGGGCTTTGTATACGCCAGCCCGTTATTTGCGCCCTCCCAATTCCCATTGAGACCTATGGGGGCTCAAATGGGAACGGGGAATGGTTTGGTAAATGGGGACTTACCGTTCCCTCCAAGGTCGGAATGGACCGGTAACTCCCCATTGAACCAAACCGGAGTCGGTACCGGTATGGGAGGCAGTCATGGTGCAAATAGCGCCATGACTACTACCATACTCGGAATGAGGGCCAATGTTTTTGTATTTGTGCATTTATATATGATAAGTAGTACTTTAAAGGACTATTTGGGGAACACAGTATAACTTGACAACATCAAGAGTACTTTTTTGATGTTATCATGGAACTCTGCATTTCTTTTTTCAGTTATCTGTACTCTATCATGCCTATAGAAATTGGCCATGTAGAACTGTGTGTTGTTGTTCGATATCCATAATTGGTTTTGGTCTGTCATGAATGATGAAATGCTTTATTAACATTTCTCTGTGATTTCTCTGGTGGTCCATCTCCATTTTGAAGATGTGTGAGGAAATAGTTCCATTAGTATTTTCATGTCTTGTTTCTTGTTTCATCATTAAAGTTAGGGACACCCCTTTCACATTCCCCAAATCATTGCCTCCACAATGAATTAGTATGATGTCTGGGGCACACTAAATATCACCCCACACCAGCAAAAAAAAATCTTTTTAAAACAAACACATTTTATATCACCCCAAAAATCACTTTAACATACACCATAAGTGATTAAAAAAGCATTGTAGATAAAATCAAATTTCTACTGCTCTGTGATACATCTTTTATTATGAAAACAACAAGCATACGTCATGATTTCATACCATGCACCTCACTAAAATTCAATTTCTTTCCTAATAAACAACTTTAGATAATTATTCCAACCCATTTTCTAGATATACAATAGCAGTACTTGATTTTAAAAACAAATACAGTAAAAAACAAAGAAACCCACAGAGCCCCATTATGAAGATATTTTCAAATCAAACTTTCAACACAACAATCACCAACAAGTGATTAATGCCAATCATATTTTATCACAGGTAACATGAACTGCACAGTGTGAGTTCTGCAGTGGAAATGAGAAAAGTAGACAAAAAAGGGGAGTTTCATACTTTCCAAAATCAAAACCACAAAAAGAGGACTATATTATATCAAATGGCCGACATGTTCACTGCAACCTATCACAATGAATTACACATTAACAAATTTAACACTACCCAATTAGAAGCACCAAAACACAAACAAACTCTTCTGACCATCAAACGTAGCCGGGGATATTGTAGGTGGCTACAAAGCTCTCTTGTAGCCGGGGGTACACGAACATTTTTCTGCAAGCCCCAAACTAAACTTAATTGGCCTTGAAACTTTAAAATCAAATAAGCGAACAACCAAGTACATGAAATAACATACATAAATAAAAATCTGTACTGTAGCATTCACATAAAAGTATGATTATTGCACAGAAAATGAATATTTATAGATGTGGCTTTAAACATACCCGCAGCTCCAGCTGCAACGATTGAAAAGCAGAGTAGTATCGATGCATCTATGCAGATTCTTTATTATGGACGGGGCTATACAAGAGCTCCTCTTAAACGTCTGTTGATAGCCACGGCAATCCACAAAAACTTCAAATTCAAAATTGCATTTCCACTACACCAAACTCCCAAAACTGTCCCAACATGCCTACCAGCCCTCTCCACTGCTCATAATGCTCCTCCACTCCCCTAGTCCCCAAAACACTCAATGAATATAACATGCCTCTCCACCCAAAATTTCAGATAGCCGTGACTACCACATATCCACAAACACACGACGTGTCATTTGCTCAATATAGTCGCGGCTGCAATGGTGGAGGTGTCTACCCACGACTAGCAATACTGCATGCTGGCCGCTGTTTGTTAGCCGTGAATACTAGCAATAGCACCATCCACCCATTGGAAGTACAACACACACACATCATAGACATCTTAATTATACAAACTACTAGGAATTCAACGTAGGAATAATTTTCCTGGAAACTGACAAATACTGCAGATATCATGGCTGGTTTCAAAACTGTGTGGCTGATTGGAGACAGTTGGCTGTTGGTTCACGTTTTTCCAAAATTGTTTAGTCTGAGAAGTACAGGGCACCAGACATCATACTAATTCATTGTGGAGGCAATGATTTGGGGAATGTACAAGGGATGTCCCTTACTTTAATGATGAAACAACATGGGAAAACTAATGGAACTATTTCCTCACACCATATTGATCTATTCTGATCTCACTCAGAGGCATAAATGGAGATGGACCAACAGATTTAATAATAAAATTGAGAAATCACAACCAATTATGGATTTCGAACAACAACATACAGTTCTACATGGCCAATTTCTATAGACATGACGGAGTATCCCTAACCATTGAAGGAAATGCAGTCTTCCTTCATAACATCAAAACAGAATTCCTAATGTGCTAAAGTTCTATACTCAGTGTAAACCAAAACAGTCATTTTAAGGACTGCTTATCATATAAAAATACACAAATACAATGAATAATAACAAAATATTGTTTTATTATAACCACGGCTGCAGTTCATTGACTTTTATCATACCCGCAGTTACAAAAAGTCAGTTGACAAGAGACTGACTTCAAGTTTTATACTACAATCCAACGTACATGATCAATAAAGAGCAACAATACTCATGCACTTATGTAAAGTAACTGAAAAATAAGAAACCATTGAAAAATACATAACAGTAAACTATATAGGCAAACATTGCACACCCACAGAACATAAAACTGTAAGTGAGAATACACAACCTAAAATACATTGTATAGCGCAAGCGCATCTAAAACTAGACTACAAATGCTCCTTTTTATATTAATTTGTGAAACTATTTTCTTCTAACTTTCTCTAAAGTGCTACATGCTTCAAAGTCTGAAAACACACATCCAAAATAAACAAGACCCTCTAATTCCTACCAGGTCACTGACCATGGCCTTTGGCCATGCCCAGTGATTTTTCACCCCGATTTCACTGTACCTACACCAAGTACTTTAAAAAATATATGAAACACTGACACCCCAACTATATAGCCGCAAATACCGAACTACACATACCCTTGGCTATCTGTAGTCCTTTGTAGCCTTGGATATAGTCGTGAATATCGGCAAAACAGCCCATAAAATAATGCTTTCCTGCCCCCTGCACCTCACCCTGTGCCAGCTCCCCCACTCCCTATATGGCCTCCTCACCTCCCATGCCCTCTCCCTTTCCCCCACAACACACACTGCTTTTGTGACGCAGTGTGCTATGAGATGTCAGCTATTTGCGGATATAGGCGAGGCTACAGAAAATGCTGTGTTAGCAACTAGGTCCCTACACCCCCTCCAACTTCCAAATTTCACGCAGTGCCCTCTAGCCACACCCCACCACTAGCCTTATGATATTTGTATGTTTTTTTAACCTGAATAGCTTTTTACTGCATTTCTTTTTCCCATAACCTTGGCTATAGACGCAAATATCTCTTTCATTGAAAGAAAAACAAGATGGCGGTCATTTCATTTCTGAAAACAATGATCCTGCAATGAACCATGGGAGATATAACGATAATATTTGGGGAAGGTGGCACGCCCTTCTCTGGCAAATTTTAAAATAACTAATGCACAGAATAAACCCAAACCATGCAAGGATCGTGAGTCAAAGCTTTGTGCCGAAGTTGTTTCGAACCTGGTCCAAAACTATCCAGCTGTTTGAGCTGTGTGCCTTGACAAACATGTACCTTTTTTGTCCATGGGAAAATGAAGGGGAAGTAGGCAGCACTTTTGGAAATGTTCTTTTTTTTATGCTTAATAACTTTTATGTTTTAACAAATCTTTATGAAACTTTGCAGTCTGGGCTTGAGGGGTTGTAGCTTTTTAATCACTTTCGAAATTTCTGCCAAATCCATTACTAAAATCAAAAGTTATTAACAATAAAATTTGTAGGGGTTCCTATGTGTCTCAGACTCACCTTAACTATATGGCGGTGACCGCCTCCCTATAAAATATAAATTGTTATTGGCACCTATACTGCACTAAGCTGTTAAACAGTAATTATGTACTGCCTCCTTAGTATTTATATTGGCCTAAGCTTTCGCGCTACACGGAAAACCGCGTTGCAAAGTTTCAATTTTGGATTAACTTCACCGCCATTTTAAGATTCATCTGACATTTTGATTTCTACTTGTGTGTTCTACGTTCTAAAATGGTGGACTATGTTTACGACTTGAAACCAAGCTTTCCAACGTTTGAGTTTTGTTAATGTTTAGGTTGTCCGAGAGCCGACTGTTTAGACTAAGCAAAGAGACCTAGTGCTTCATATGAACTGTCATTCAAGTGTTGTCTGTGCTGACAAGCCTCATCCTCTTTGCTTACTAAAGATGCAAAATACATCTTAAATACTAGACTAATCCATGGGCTATATGGGCAAAACACACCTGTCCCTGATGTCATGGAACAATTACCTCGACAAAATATAAAATGCACGTCCTTAATGCCAACCCTTGCAAGCTCTAGTGAATTCATAGACACAATTTTGATAAAAAAGAAAGGCAACCCATACTGCATGTCAGCTCCACAGACAAACTGGAAGTTCAGGTATGACACTCCCTATGTGTTAACAAGTAACAAGATGACTAAATAGCTCCAACACAGCTGGATTAGAAAAAGGATTAACCCTGTGTCTAAATATCAGAGTAATTCTAAAATGCAACCTCGACGTAGAAGAAGGTTTAGTCAATGGAGCAATTGGCACAGCTGTTGGCTTCCAAACATATCCACATGACAACAACATTCAGTTTGTCAACACCCACTTTGACAAACTTGCAGAATTAAAAGAAAATAGGCCACACAATAGCACATTTCCTTCTTTTCAAAGACATGTACATATACAGAAAATAATTATATCTATCTCTTGCATATGCTGTCACTATTCACAAATAGCAAGGTCTATCCCTTGATCATGTATTGATTGACATTGGTAGCACAGTATTTAAAGAAGGTATGATTTATGTAGCACTTTCACATCACTGTACCCCCAATGGTCTACTCCTAGTTAACTTTGATGCAAACAAAGTCAACACTGACATTCCTTGCATCCTAGAATAATGAAGTCTACATGCATGCATTGTAAACCCCCATATAGATATGTACCCTGTACCTCAAAAAATAAAACCTTTAAAAAAAACCTATTACAAACAGAATCTATAGAAGATGTCCGAGCAATACCAGTAAACAAAGAAAGAACAACTACTGTTCTATCAAATAACACACTCACAAAGCACTCTAGTCCAAAAACAGCTGCAACGTCCATCAGAAGACAAAGAGACTTCTATCTCTTCTCAATAAACAACTGCAATCCATCAAAATTATACAGAAACACAACACAACTCTCAATTCCATTTAAATTCAGAAACACAACTGGAGTAAATTACTATGCAAATGTAGCAATCAATCTTCTCTTCCAATTGCCACCAATTATTGACTAGATTTACTTAAACAGCTTGTACCAGTTGTGTTTGCAAATGCTCATCCTTCATAGAAATGCCACAACATCCTGACAGCACTTACAGTGTCTCAAGCATATGGTGAGAATTGGACTACTGCACAGGAATGGTAAAATTCACCATAAACACAGAGGAAGATGCACAAGAATTCCTAATGCACTTACTGCAAATAGTAGAAACCAAAAACATCCCTATAAATGAAATCTTCCAGATGTTATACATGTGGAAACATACATGCACTCTTTACAACCATGTTTCACAAAAGAACATACCCAATGAATGATTTGTGAATCCATACCAAATTGTAAATCCATTACATTTCACCAGCTTCTGCAGAATGCAAACCATTGGATATTATGCACTTTTTGCAATTCAGACAATAGTATATAAATAAACTCACATGGCCAATATGTAATACTCATGGTTCTAAGGTACAATGCAGATGGTACCAACAAGAATTGTAATCTTACCAGCTTTACACACAAGTATATCTTGACAAGAAAACCTTCACAGCAGTGGTCATAATCTACCACACTGGTGCCACAACCACTCCAGACCACTATAATAGATATATAAAAAAAGTGGTTGGTTTCAATGTAACAACACTTCTGTTACTCCAAAACATATGTTACCAGTAAATCTAACAAATGCCTACTTAATATTCCTTCAACCCAATTTCACTCACTAAAGATAGTACAACAAACAGAATACGGCAACAGTTATCTAAGTACATCCATAATACTACAATGGTACTTTTAAAATCCAAGACCGTTAGAATATGCGAATAGGTATCTAACTACTAAAAAAACACCCTTAATTATACTACACTTCAAATCTGCGATCACAGTTATTGTTACTGCAACACTTCTTGTAAAATCCAATATAATTAGAATATGCCAACGTTACCACCAAATCTAACAAATGCCTACTTAATACTCCTTCAACCAAATTTTACTTACTACAGTATAATATAAGAAAAAGTTAGAATACGTCAACGGTGTCTTACTACATTACACATATCCTTCATTGCAATACACTTCAAATATGCCATCACAGTTATTGTTACTGCAAAACTTCTTGTAAAGTCCAATATAGTTAGAATGCACCAACAGGTATCTAACTACTTTAAACATACCCTTAATTACAACACACTTCAAACAAACATCCTATCATACTTGCACTCACATAATATATCCATGCTACCACACACATGTATTTTGTTACATGTATACTCTTTAAATCTATGTGAATGCCAAACACTGCATGTAAATGCAGTCAGGTTTTTTAATCAAGTATGGATTTTGTTTCCCAATGACTCAATGACTAGTTCATGTTAATACAACAACAGCGTACCACACACTAATGTTGTACCAAACATAGTACATTGAATCTTCTATTCATGAGGGTCAAAAAAGTAAATCTATAGGTTTTACATTTCTATTTTTCACAGAAAAAGAACCAGCGATTGCAGCTTTATTACTATATGTAACTAATTCACCATACCAAGTATTATCCTATTTGTATCTACACAAATAAACAAATACACATTCCATAAGCACTACCCTCAATTGTACTACAATCATAAATACCATGTACACTTCAATTATATCTTTCCACCACATTACAAATGATGTATACTCCCTCTACAGTACCTATAATTATTATACACATATCAATATAGGGTGCTTGGCAAGTGGCCAGATTCTTGGGGGCATGGCTGACTGGCCACAACCATCCCAATAGAATTAAACAGTGGGTACAATACACCTTCAAATAAAATGACTAGCCCAGAACACCCCCATTCCAAATGATGTCTGCGGACGCTAAAATTGACCACAGACTCAGTGGCACCTGCACAACTTTTTTTTCACCTATGAAACAGCTCCATATCCGCTTCATTCCACTTCCACACCCTTTGCAGGCCACTCTCCGGCCACTAAATAACCCCAAATGTGTTTTCCACACCCTTTTCTCATTGCTATGTCCTCGCACAAAGGTCTTGGGTGGTCAGTAGATCCAATATGGCGACTATTTAAAAAAGGATGATGCACCTCATATTTTTGAACATCCAATCTGCGTGGTCTTTGGTGTCCGCAGACACCAAGCCACCTCCTGATTGGCCCAGAGGTGTCCATGAACTCCAAATCAGGAAATGAGTCTGCAGACCGGACCCAAATATGACTAATTTTATTTAACTACTTTTTGTCCATTTGTATAAAAATGACTGGACGGACTAACACCAAAGTTGCAAAAACATGCTTTCAGGACCAAGCCGCCGCTCCTGTGCAAGTTTAATGAAAATCCATACAGGTGTTTAGGCTGTATGTGCGAGCACAACATGTTTTCCATTGTGTCTATGAGGTTACAAAACGTTTTTGGACCTACTCTATAACTTTGCCCCCGCTGGACGAAACCACACCAAACTTCACAAAATCATTTTGAGTTGGTCATATACTTTTTTTTACAAAGTTTGCTGAGGATTCCTAAAATGGCACCAATGTTAAAAGCCGCCCAGAAAGTGCTCTTTCTATGAGTGGAGCAACTTAAACATAAAAACACATTCGCCACGGAAGGCCAAGTAATTTACAAGACAGAGGAGAAAGACTAAATGCAAATTTGCCTGGTTTTACACTTTGTTTTTCCATGCTGCTTTGTAAATGATTAAAAATGCATGCGGGGGAAACATCAGCAAATAAGTGATATCGTTGCTGGATCCCTGCATGGTATTAACATGTGCTATCACATTGTAAAGGGCTGGTTAAACCCCTAGAATGCGCTGAAAGGATTGGAGGGCTTCAGTCTGTCCTCCACACACTTCAGTGCTGAGTACCCATTCCTTTGAGGCCTCTCAAGACTTCATACTATTACAAAGTCTGGCCTGTGTCAAATACCTTAAATGAGCAGTCTGCCTGTGCCATCCTTAAGGCCCCTCCCACCTCCTTAGTTCCAAAGAATGACTAAGCCTCCTGCATCCCACATACTGAGGAGTCAGTGACCTCATGACAGTATAACCAACTTTAAGCCATCTGTCCTCCAGCCTCAGTGAGATCACTGGTTTTCTCAGCAACTTACAAGAGCCTAGCATTGACCAGACATTCCGTTCCTGAATACCTCACCTAACCCCATGCTGCTCATGTGGATAATAGAAGTCACAGATAAAGTGCTACTTTGGTGTCATCACAACTGTGGGTGGTTACTGCACATATCAGTGTTGTTGTGGGTCACACCTCAGGACTATTCTTCAAATCATCTCTTCATCATACGTGGAGCTTCAGTTCTGGATTACATAGGCTTGCTGTATTGTTCACCTCCTCACGCTGCCTCCCTCTGCTCTTTCCTTCCCCCTTCCTTGTCCCACCTTCATCCCAGCCGTTCAGCTCGATCTCCATTCCCCCTCCCGGTACACATAAACAAGTGCCTTTGCATGCGTCTCTACATAAAAATTTTAATAAATAAATAAATAAATACAATCTGGTTTTGCCCCTATATGAATGATAACAAAAGAATACAAAATCTCATGCTCTGCATGAGCATTTCTGTTACTGGAAGTGCTATGCATTCTGAGAGCCGAAAATACCTCTCTCTGCTTTGTGCCTCCCATGTTCCAGGATCGTGACAGGGAAGACTAAGAAGGCTGCAGAAGGTCTATGCATCCCACAGCACATTCCTTTGTGAATGAAGGCTGTGCTCTGAGATGTGATCCACAACCCATGAAAGTTCACAAACTGCAGAATTGCATGCATGAAAAGCAGGATGAGCAAAGGCATTTTCAGTTGCAGTTTTACATTCTTTAAACCATCTGTGAAGGTAACTTTTACTATTTTCCCAAATTGCAGCTCAATAAATTAAAGTATAGCAGCAAAAGGCAACACATTGATTAGATTGCCTTGCCTCTGGGAGGATGCTTTTCAACAATAAAAACTATTGGTCTGTTGTAAAAAAAAATGAATAAACTTTATGCAGCGTGAGTGAAACTAGGGGCATTGGGAGTTACTGTGACGACAGCATGAGCTCCAGAATAAACTATAACACATTCCTTAGAGGACTACCCATTGTTCCCAAATGAAGTGCCAAGAGGTGATTGTTTCTGCTGGACTTATCCAGATTCCCCAGATAGATCTTTGCCCTAAGCCAGTGTACCCACCTGCTTCCTATCATTAGTCACGAAAGAGAAACAAATGGCAGCGAGTAGTAAGATGATGATGAGAGATATGTATGATGGACCTTCACCTCTGTATCATAGACTTGCCAACAATGCATCTATTGCTCCTTGTGTTTCGACACTTGAAGTGGGCTTTCAAAAATGCCCACTCTAGTTCATGAATCACCCAAACTGAGTTTGACCAACTGACACAAGCAATAGAAGAAATAGTTTTCCCAAGACACAATGATGATTCTCAGAACAGGAATAATTCAGATTTAAAATGTAAAGACTATAGGTTTATTCTGTTGTAAGCTAAACAGCCCTTTCAGCAGAAGATACAAGAAGGACAGCAAGCAGTGAAAGCCACATATGTATAGTATACCTGTAAAACATTAGCCAAATTGTAATCATATCACTAAGGACCTAATTGTAAATAACATATTAATGGTAAAAAACCTCTGGTAATTTTAATAACTCCTATTGTTAAATCATCTCCAAATATAGGGAAGGGAAGGGAAGGTAGGCTTGAAGGAATGTTCCACCATTTTGATTCTAACTACTCTAACACTGCTGAAAATTCTTGCTTCAAAGAAACTCCAGTGATCAGCAGCCTGGTAGCAGAATGGTGTTGTTATGTCAGTGCTGCCTCTGAAGCACCATTCTCGGGAGACCTCCTGGGTGACGTTTGTAGGCCCTGGCAAAGGCGTTTATCATCTTAAAGGTAAACAAAAGGGGGTGTATCCTGGCACATAGCCATTGAGGAGAATGCCATCCTAGACACCTATATGCATCAGTCTTTTCGAAGCTGGTCCTGCCCACCAAGCTTATACTGGGGTAGTATCAAATGGCTGTAGCTGTGTAACTGTGTGTCTTTAGCAGTCACCAGGCCAAACTCAGACATGGCTTTTATTTAAAGATGGATGTGCCATCAGATTGACTTAAGCATGAATTTATTGTAATATAGATCAAAAATGGAGAAGAATAAAATGCCAGCTCTTCCTGTAGGAACGGTTTGTTCCAGTAGCAGTCTGGAATGCGCATGGGACCTTTGAATCTGCCCTGTGCCACTGCAGGGCTGGAGGAACAGGGTATCTGAAGACTATCTCAGCAAAGTTTCATGTTTGGACAATTATTTTGGCATGGTGTCTTTATGAAGGAAGGCCTGATTAGTAGGATTCACTTTCAGAAACTAAATTATTTGTATTCGTATTGTATTTATATAGCCTTTTATGCCAACGTGCTTTACGAGTGGATATAATACAGTGCAAAATATGCCCAAATGTAAAAGGAGTCAATCAAGCATTAAGAAGGTAATCCTTAAGATGGGGTTCAACAAGAGACAGTGGGGATAAAGACCACAGAGAAAGAGAGAGGACATTCAAATGCTTAGGTGAAAGTAAAGAAAAATAACACAAATGGGAGGATGCACATGAGCGATGGGGCACAAATAAGAAAAAAGAGAGACTGAGAATGAAGAGAACAAGGAGGAAAATATAACAAAATGAGAAAAGAAAGGTAACTCAGTGCTAGGCCATGTAGGCATTCCAATACAATAATATAATACAAATAAAATTGAAGAGTAAACAGCATTCAAAAGATAACCAGAGTAAGGGCTGCACAGTTGGAGAGATAGAATTGTGAGTGTAAAGTCCACACAAAACATGAACAGGAGCAAGCTGATAATCTGGAAGGCCAAGTAGAAGACTATAATAATAAAATGGAGGAGGAAATACTAAAGAAGAGATAAGGAGTTTAGAAGCATCAAAACTAAGAAACCAGTGAGTCTTGCCAATATTTATTAAATAGTTGCAAATGGCAGGAACAAGAAATAGAAGACATGTCAGAAGACAATGAGAGGGAGGAGTTGAAGAGAATAGTCAGATTGTGAGCAGAAGGAGAAATGAAGATGGGCGAAGAGGAAATGATATGCTAGGAGCGATGTGACGAGGAGGAATAGTAGAAGAAGAAAAGAAAAGAACCTCAGTCTTGGAAGGATTAAGGTGCAAGTAATTATTAGACATCCAGGAGTAGATATAGAGCAAGCAAGCCAAATGGGTAGAGTGGGTAGAATCAGAAAATGAAGATAAAGACAGACAAATCTGGGAGCCAACAGCAGAGAGATGGTAAGAAAATACAAACAAGTAGATACATTTTTTTATTATAGTTATATGGTTATACAATAACCTTTTACCACAAAAAGAAAATGTTCACACAATAATGCCAAGCAGAATTAATACAACGAATTTACTAAAATTCAAAAATGACAAACCTTCAAATGCAGCTAGATGCTCTATACCATCAAAACTACTACTAAGAACTAGTGTCAAATGTATATTTTTGTGAACTCTGTTGTCTTGACACTTTAGTAGTCGACGTACGGCACCCCATTGTCAGTTCTTGTGTAGATTATCATTGTTTGACTGCATATCTCTGTTTTTCCAGTGATTTATCCGCAGACACATCTGAGACTGCCGGTCCCCCATTGAGTGATCCCCTTCACTCATTTGGGGTTCCAGGAGCCCGGCTGCGTTCCAGCGGCACAGACAGGTTAGTCCGTTCTTCCTTCAGATAAGCACTTTATTGTGATGCACTTTAGATTTTATTATATAAAAAATAAGATAATATTCAATTATGGAGATATAATATGTACTTTTTAAAGTTGAAATGATAATAAAATGATTACAGTTTTTTAATCAAATTATGTCTTTTCCGGGTTGATCTGTAGAGAACATTCTGGTTTTCTTCTGGTAATTTTTGTTGCTTTTGCCTTGTCTATTAAGCATTGTTCCGCTTGACATGACCCTTGTTAGAATATTGTCTGTTGCTTCCCCTCTGTCAGCAATGAAGGGGTTACCCACCTTCTGTGTTATTGCTTTAGTGCAGTGTTTCACTACATGGGTTTAATTTTGCAGGGTTTCAAGTTCTATTCTTTTGTGAAGCAGAGAATTCTTGCGGCTGCCATTGTCTGGTTTTGCAGTAGATTCTTTTACAATTTGTTATTTTTCTTCTGTGTTTTTTCTCTTACTAAGGTCAGATTGTAGTTATTCATCGTGGCTGCCTCTGACACCTACTCTTTCAGCGAGGAACAATTGGCCGAGGCAATTCGGGTGCCTTCTTTTTTTGATTCCCTTAATCAATCTACTGGCGAAGAGTCAAGTACAGGCATTACAAGTGAAAGTATCCTCAAGTTAAGGAAAAAAAGTTTAGAACAGAGATGCACGGGCATCTGCTCACAGAATATCTCAAGAAAAATATAATCCCACAGGGACTGTTGGTTAGGAACAAACCCTGCCTTTTCATTGACGATCTAGAGTACAAAACAGCCTTTTCAGGCATAGGTACTAAATGTCCCTGGATGCTGCTTACCATCAACACCGCCCTCAAGAAAAGTGTCCCAGTGGGTAATGAGATAGATGAAGCTGAGGCAGCCTTTTTTGCTCGATACTACCATCTTGAATATAAAAGAAAATCTGGATCTTATAGATAAACACACCAAAGAGTTTATCAAGTTAACAACTACCAAAAACATGGAAAAACTCAAAAAAGACATCTCTACTTTCTCTAAAGAAATGGCCTATCCTTACTTAAGCCTTGATTACGCTGGCCGTGGTCATTGGCTTGACCCATCTTATTCCAATACAGGCCAACTGAACCATAGGAAAGGGGTTACCTTTTCAGACAGTTCTTCTGATGGGAGTGGATCTTTCCCTAATCAGAACCCACATGGCCAGAAAGGCCGACAATGGAACAGAGGCCAGTACAGGGGGAGAAAAAGACGTCCAAATTGGCATTATCAACAATATCCGCAGATGCCTATGTACGTGCCTCAGGGATCCTACCCAGCGTTTCCACCGCCCAGTCTCCCTTTTCCTCCAACCTGCTTAGGGCCACCACCTATAGGAAATGTATTTCAGACCAGGAGGAGAGCGTACAAACGATAACTGCGCCTTCAGCAGTGTAAAAGGGTTACCTTTTCAGACAGTTCTTCTGATGGGAGTGGATCTTTCCCTAATCAGAACCCACATGGCCAGAAAGGCCGACAATGGAACAGAGGCCAGTACAGGGGGAGAAAAAGACATCCAAATTGGCATTATCAACAATATCCGCAGATGCCTATGTACGTGCCTCAGGGATCCTACCCAGCGTTTCCACCGCCCAGTCTCCCTTTTCCTCCAACCTGTTTTAGGGCCACCACCTATAGGAAATGTATTTCAGACCAGGAGGAGAGCGTACAAACGATAACTGCGCCTTCAGCAGTGTATAACATCTCAAAAAGAATACTTACCCAAGGAGAGACCACTATCCTGGAGAAAGGCTTCTCTTTTATTCCGATGAGAAACCCCAGAAAAATGGATTTGGAAAAGGAACTTCAGAATTTTTTTCATAAAGTCCATTTAAGAGACTATTTTGGAACCAGTTGTAGTGACTTTGATAAAGATAGTAAAACCCCTTTCAAATTGAAGTCAGCGTTTACACCGACTTCCCAAATGGTCTCAAATGAAACCATCACATTTGAAAGGGCTGTTCTACGTGATTTCCATTCAATTTTTTCTGCTTCAGTTGATCCTAAACACAATAGATCCTACAATTGTTCCAGGAGGGAATGGGGATGTCTACAACATCTCAAGGGTGACCCATCTATTATCATCAAGCAAGCGATAAGGGCGGGTGTGGTTGTCTGTGATTCCACCTACTATGACACAGAGGTGTTGAGACAGTTGGACACCAGCTCTTTTTACCTCAGGCTTAGAGGGGAACCCACTGTCAGCATCCAAAATGAGATTTTAGCCTTTGCCACATGGGCCCGGGACATTGACATCCTGAGTCTCAAAGAATTTCAGTTTCTTTCTACCAAAGGGACTAGAGTCCCATTATTCTACATTCTCCATAAAGTTCATAAAAACAGTCTAAACCCCCCTGGAAGACCTATAGTGTCTTTATGCAGCCCTATTCTGGAGCCATTGGTTAAATATCTTGACTTTTTTCTTAAACCTCTTGTGGCCGATACTCCCACCTACCTGGCGGATACTACAGATGCAATTGTGCACCTGCAAGGTCTACCATTTGACCCTGTTACCAACCTATTCATCACTCTAGATGTGGAATCTTTATATTCTAATATACCACAGTCTGAATCTTTGCCCATTATTAAATTCTTTTTGGACTTGAGAAACAATCTCCAACTGGTCCCTAGCGAGTTTCTCATTGACCTCTTGGAGATTGCTGTGACTAAAAATAATTTTCGGTTCAAAGAAGATTTCTTTATACAAATCAAGGGAACCGCAATGGGCGCCTCATTTGCCCCGAATTATGCCACTCTATTTATGTGGGCATTTGAGAAAGTTTCCATCTTTGATGAATCTAATCCTTTCCTTCAATCTATTATTTTTTACAAAAGATATATAGATGATATCATCATTATATGGGACAAAACTAAGGGTGACCATGCACCTTTCCTTACATGTATCAACAGCTTAAATGAACATCTTCATTTTACTATGTCCGCAGATAACACATCTATACCTTTTTTAAATCTTCTGCTCAAGGATAAGGATGGTGCAATTGTTGTAGACCTGTATCGTAAAACAACTGTCAGAAATACTATTCTCCGTTTTTAAAGTTTCCACCCTCAATCCTGAAGGGAGAGTAGTATCTCTTATGGCCAATTTTTAAGGGCCAGACAAAATTGTACGGATAAGAAAGATTTTTTGGCACAGGCTGATATTCTAGAGAGCAGATTATCTCACAGAGGTTAGCCCCATCATGTATTGAGACAGTCCCGCAAAAGGGCATGTTATCAACATCGAGAGGTCCTATTGTCCAAAAATACCCTGGAGAGTCTGAATAAGTCTCGCATGGTCTGTGCTATGACTTATAGTATTCACCATTCAGCCATCAAGAAAGCTATTAGCACACATTGACATTTATTACAACAGAACAATTCAGATCTGGATTTTCCTATGTATGCATTTAAAAAGGGCAAGAACCTTAAGAACTGGTTATCCCAAGCAGACAGGTGCCAAGTTAAAAAAGGACCTAAAACCATCACGAAATGTGGGGGATGAATAAGATTGGTGGCCACTATCCATGTGGCTACTGTTGCCAATATGTGTCTACGACAGCTACCAGCACTGTCACTATTATCAGCAAGCTTTGGAATCTCAGGGATCATACCACATGCAACTCGAAGAACGTGATATATGCTGTGACGTGTCCATGCAAAATTACTTACATAGGTAAAACATGTAGACCTTTGAAATGTAGGATTACCGAACACAAGTCCAGGATTAGGACTCATAATCTCACTTCTCCTCTCGTCTCCCACTTTATAGAATACAATCATAGTTGTGATGATCTTTGGTGGTGGGTTTTAGAACTTGTGCGAGGTCCTGATCCATATTCTTCTGCCAACAGACTTTCCACCCGAGAACACTGGTGGATTTATAACACCCAATGCCATACAGTGGGCTTGAATGCTCAGGATGAATGGCCATCTGTCTTCAATAGACCCCCATAGGTTATTTAGGCAGTGTAGCTCCCTTCATTACACTCTTGGGTACGGGACACCACTATGTACCATCTAGGTTGACCTCTGTTTATGGTATTTTGAGCTCTGATCCTTCATTTTGTCTGAATTATGTCAGTCATTTCACAGGTAATTTGTTCATCTTGTGATTGTGTCCATTGTCCCAAAAAATGTTTTTTCTATGCCAATATTTATTTTAGAATATGTTTGTCTGCCTAGCAAGGTTGATCATTTATTAGTTCCCAGCCTTTAGGGAGATGTACTTTCTTTTCATTATCGTTAACTTTTAAATTTTATTTCTTCCTTTTATGTCTTTAGATTTCTTTGTTTCATATTCATTGTGAAAATATCCATTCGTCGAGAAGGGCTGATGAATCATGGTTACCAGTAGTTGGTGACAGGTACTTTCATCTGTTTTCTTTTGATTTTCCATCATTTTTTCTACATATTATCTACCTGTTTTGGTAGCTGGGCATGGCCTGGATGATGCCAACTACTGTTTAGTCCCATCGACCTGGGCACAGGGTTTATATTACACTAACCCTGCTGTTTGGTCTCTGTATTTACTTATAACAAATTCTTTTACATTTTCGAATTATGCTTATAGCGCAAACATTGGTTCGACTGTGCAGGCGGGCGTTACATATTACAAGGCATATGTGACTTTTCTGGCAATTTGTCCCCTTACCAAGATGTCCATATTACTGCTCTGCCTTCGGCATTTTTGTGTGAGCAGTTTAGTTTCAAGTTCAGGCGCGCGACGGCTTGCGCATCAAGTGTGGTGATTGCACCTATGGTTCACAGGTTTGTGCGGCGGCAGGCCGGTTATTTCGGGTTTCCATCCTGCCTGCAGGTCACACTAACAGCAGGTAAACGCAATGCTGGGAATTTGCTGGTGATTGTATTCAATGGCCCATACGCTTGCGCAGCATCAGATCCAGCATTTTCAGGTTTCCATCCTGCCGTTAGGTTGCATTAACAGCAGGCAAGCACGATGCTGGGTATTTGCTAAAAGCATTTTCCAATTGCCTCTTTTTCCTATTTTCGAGGCGGATTACCCCATTCCTGTACGAGGCATGGATTGGCAATCCTTGCATATTTATAACAACAATTGAGGATGACAACAGAGCTGATGGCATTGTAGAAGCCACATGCATTTTTGACGTTCACAGATTGTACCGGGGTCTGTTAGCAGGCTTTAGAATTTTAGATCTTTACAACAGGGGAAAGGGATTGCAGTATACTTTGGAGATGAACAGAAGTATTTTTCTCTCTTTGGTGAGCTCTGGCCCTTAATGCTGCCTCTCGGGCCAACTAGTGCAGTGTTCCATGACAGAGGCCAAACAATGTCACGCTCTTATTCTTTTACATGTTTTCTTCAAAAAGAAAACTGTCTTTGATGTCTTTTATTAATTAATTAATTAATTATTTTTCTTTTGTGCTTTTCTTTTTCTCTCCTGTGGTTTTCCTTGATTTCATGCAGTTATTCAAACATCCATTCATGGGCTACATGAAAATAAGGTTGGGATGTTTCTCGGCGGGAATTGATCACTGTTTAAATTAAATAAATTCTATTGGCGAGCTTTACAACCCTTCTCTACCGATGAGAGGTTTCAACTTCTGACATTCCAGTAATTTCATTCAGGTGAGTTGGTTCATATCAGCAGCTTGGCCCTTTCTATTTTGGACCAGGCCATGACTTTACATTGTTTTGATTTTGGGGACTGGCAGCTGCTCCTGTTCTCTTGCTTCCCAAATGTAAAATTAGGGATATTGTTGTCCCCATTTTCTCATTAAATGTTCTTGCCCTTGCTTTCACAGATTCACCTATTGTGATCTTTGTTCGGCATGGCCCAGATATATTCCTGGACTAATCCACAGGATACAGGGATCAGCCGTTTTGGTCGAGATAATGGTAATTATCATTTCTCCCATTGTACGTTTCAAGGTTTTTACAAATTAGGATAATGACAGAAGTTCCCAGTACAATCACTTACAGATCTCCTTTTTAACTTGTTGGTGTTTGTTTTGCTTTGTTTTTGTGTATGTGTTCTAGGTGCAATGATTGGCTTCGGCCTCTAAGGATTTATTATTGTTGGTATTAGTATGGCTTCACAAATTGTACATATGAAACATCAAGTGGCAAATATTCCCAAGGGAGTGTGCCATCCTGACAAAGATGGACATCAACTTTGGCACAGCTATATGTACCAGAGGTCGCCAAACAGCTGATCGCGGGCGACTAGTAGCTCGCCTGAGCCTCTTCAGTCGCCCGCGCTTGAAATACTGAAAAATAAACACTTTTTTATGTTAAATAATTCAATGCTGTGTTTTGCAGCTATTTTCCTGGATCAGGATCTGAACCCTCGTCATCCCAATTGCAGGCGGGGAGCTTGGCTGCTGTGCCACCTGGAGCTGCTTGTAAATTCCCTGACACATGTCAGTATCACGTTCTGCTTCTGGAGGCTGCCTGTAGTACCAGAGTTGGCTTTGTGTACCCCCAACACGGTCTTGCTTAAGCAAGCTGCTCTTGTTTGGCAGAGATTTCAGAGGGGCTGGGGCAGGATCAGGATCTTTGTGACCATGCAATGAAAATATCATAGTAGCATTGCCGCTCGCCTGGAAATGTTCAAAATAATATTTTAAAAATGGTGCAATTTCTTTAATGTGGCTTCTTTCCAAATACCACACTGTACATTTCCCCTTTAAATCAATTCCATGCCACAGGTACACCCACTTTTAGTACATTAAGCGATCCATAGACACGATGTACAGTAGAAGCCTACCAGGGTAGCTCAGCAAGTTGACAGACCGATGCTGAGATGTTATATATTCAAAACTAAATGCTGTATCATATCATAAGTGTTTCAAAGCGCCACAAGGCAAGGGAGGGGGAACAGAGATGAGACAGACAATGATCCTACTAGGCCAGGTGTCATTCAGATCGTGCAAGTGCATGGGAAGGGGGAAGGAGGAAAGTGCGAGGGGAAGGGGACAGTGCAGTACATGGGATGATAAATAACAATAAGTAGCGTCCGGCCAGCTGGTGGCAAGTGCAAGGGTAGTGCAGACATCAGGTGTCAAGTGCTAGTGGTGGAACTATAGAGGTACAGAACAGTCCCTAAGTGCGGGGGGTTGCCAGGAAGGCAGTGCAGGTGGGCAAATGAACTGGGGGAGGGGGGCTGGGCTTGAGAGCAGGGGGGTTGCCAGGTGACCAGTGCAGGAGACCAGTGCAGTTGCAGTATCTGCCAGGAAGTCAGCAGGAAAGAGGAGGAGAAAAGGCAGAAGCAAAGAGAAAGGTTTTGAGGTACTTCCGGAACCAGAGATGATTCTCCTCAAGTTTCAGGGAGGCAGGGAGGCTGAGCCGAGGAAAGAGATCTACCACCAACTGGTTGCTTGGAGAAGCGACTGACCCTGAGGGAGTTGGAGGCGGATGAGCGAAGAGCTCGAGAAGGAGATATTTTGGAAGAGAGAGCTGAAGTTATTGAGGCCCCAGGCTCCAGAAGGCCTTGTGGTCAATACAGGGGGGTTTGAACTTAATCCTCACAGCCACTGGGAGCCAGTGCAGAGATTTCAGTCCTGGAGAGATACAATCCCTGGGCTTGAGGCCAAGGACAAGTCTTGCAGTCCTGTTCTGGATGATTTGCAGAGGGGGCGAATAGAAGCAGGCAGATTTAGAAAGGGGCTGTTGCAATAGTCCAGCCTAGAGAGAACGAGAGCTCTGGAGACTGTGTGCTTCTGAGGGAAGGAGAGGAAAGGGAGAATGCCTCTGAAGAGGTGCAGCTGGTAGTGTGACTTCTTAGAGATGTCAGAGATGTGAGGAGAGAAGGAGAATGTGGAGTCGAAGATGACCCCAAGGTTTTTAGCCTCACAGGTGGGAGCAGGAGGAGGGCCAAGGGAGGCCAGCCAGAGAGTGACAGGAAAGGAGGGAGCAGGTGTTCCAATGAGGATAATCTCGGTCTTACTGGCATTAAGGCAGAGATCATTGATGGCACACCACTCCTGGGTGCTGGACAGGCAGTCAGAGATGACAGAGGGAGATGAGGTGGCTGAGGGTAGCCTGAAAATGAGCTGAGTGTCATCCACATAGCACTGGAAACATGGAAAAAGTGCTTTAAAACGATTTTTGGCCAGGGTATGGGTTGGGCTGCTTGCTTGCTTATATTCAGGAAGGAGGTGGGGATATTTCTGCCTCTGGAGTGAAAATCAAAAGTTGGCATCCATGAACCCACAGTTTCATTTCCTAAAAAGCGCTGTCGCACAACAGAAGCATTTATTTGTGATTAACCAGTTCGACAAGCATATGGCATCTTTATAAATATAACCTGTGCTAAAACACTAAGGGGCACACAAATAACAGAGTATGTGTGGTGTCTGACAAAAAAAAAAACATTTCAACGAAAACTAGTGAACGCAAGCAGCATTTTTCAATTTGGAAATGACTTTTGTTTTTTTAATGGAAGTGTGAAATGCACATTTGGAAAATAATGGTGTGCCTAGCATGTAGAAAGCCTGTATAAAATTCAAAGGAAGGGCACAAAAATTACAGGATATTTGTGTGGTAGTCCAACAAATATCTGTCTTTTTGTGACAGCTACTAATAAATAATAATGCAACAAAGAGGTTTTTGAAGTTCTTAATATAATCATGAAGGCATATGTTATTCCATCTGTTTATAGAGAGGAAATAATTGGGGCACACAAAATTGATAAAAGTTCAGAGGTTTATAAATATCCCCACTCCGATATCGCCCGCTAGTAGCTCTCCACTGTTGACCTCCACTAAAAGTAGCTCTAGCTAAGGTAAAGGTTGGAGACCCCTGCTCTATACCATCGAAATTACTATACACTACTAGTGTCAAATGTAAATTTTTGTGAACTCTGTTGTTTTGACACTTTAGTAGTCGACGTACGGCACCCCATTGTCAGTTCTTGTGTAGATTATCATTGTTTGACTGCATATCTCTGATTTTCCAGTCATTTATCCTCAGACGCATCAGAGACTGCCGGTCCCCCCATTGAGTGATCCCCTTCACTCATTTGGGGTTCCAAGCAGCCCGGCTGCGTTCCAGCAGCAGGGACAGGTTAGACTGTCCTTTCTTCAGATAAGCACTTTATTGTGATGCACTTTAGATTTTTTTAAATAAAAAATAAGCTAATATTCAATTATGTAGATTTAATATGTACTTTTTAATGTTGAAATGATAATAAAATGATTACAGTTTTTTAATCAAATTATGTCTTTTCTGTGTTGATCTGTAGTGCACGTTCTGGTTTTCTTCTGGTCATTTTTGTTGGTTTTGCCTTGTCTATTAAGCATTGTTCTGCTTGACATGACCTTTGTTAGAATGTACACACAATAATAACAAGCAGAATTAATACAAGCAATTTCCTAAAATTCAAATTCAAAAATGGCAAACCTTAAAATGCATTTTATTTAAAAATTCATCATCCATTAATCCTAAAAAGTCTTAATAAACCATTTCAATCATTTCATCAAGACCTTTTTAAAAAGATCAATAATATTAAAATGTTCCAATTTATCATAAAATGATCTATTTCATCGATCATCCTGTTGTCACTCCAATTTCAATGAATTTAGAAAACCTGTGACTGTCAACACAAGAGATGTTCCTATTACAAGCAAGAAAAATCTGTCAAGTATATTCATGAGCACCTATATCTAAAAGCTCTAAAAAGTGCCTAAAGTATAGTTTACTTTCCCTTGAAGGGCTGGGCGTGACATTACACGGCGGTCAAGAGTCTCAACCACATTGTCAACATTACAGAAACGACATGTGGCCAAGTTGTTGGCTGTCTTTCCATATCGTACTTCCTTGGCTGGAACTAAGTACCACCTAAATCTTGAAAAGTCACGTCATAGATCAAGATATATGGAGCAACTGCACCCACTGGTTTATAATCAAATCTTAGATGCTTTAAGGACACATCCAAATGAAGGTAATCAATAGTAGAGGGCAAATCATGATCAAACAGGGCCTGTTTTACTTCAGCAGGATTACTAACCAAGTCATTACCTGAGAGTCCAATTCCAGAAATGTTCATGTTACAGGAATCTGAATAATCACACAGAAATGTGTCACCTCTAGCACAGAGCATTGCATTTAAATCTGAAAAAAGGCAGGACTCATTCACTGGGCATACGATATTTTAATAAAAGGATAAGTATTTCCAAAGAGCATGACATTTATGTGAGAATAATCCTAGCTCCTACCTCATCACGATCAGGGCAATAACACTCACAACTCGAAAACGCTTTCTCCACATCATCCCTTCAATAACAGGTAAAACATCCAAAGCCCAGGGAGGAAGAATTTCAATACCATACGGAATTGTAGCCACTATCTTCCCCTCAAAGAATCTCAGACAAGGAAGAAAATAACATTTGCCATACTTTATATCAACTGATTACAAAGTACCATACCTGTGGACAACCACCATTCCTTGATATGCACTTTATTCTGAAAAGAAAACAAGGGGAAACCCAGGTAGATGAAGCTTTCAACCTTCTCCAGGCAGTCCTGCCATGCTCATCAATTAAACATAGTTTTTTTTCCACTTGGTTGTGAAATGCATGACGTTTGTTTTCTTAGGGTTTACCGTAAGAATATGTATCATGGCAAAATTTAAAAAGGCATCAACCAACCGCTGCAGACCGATCTGAGTACAATCGAAGATTAAAAAATGGTCTGCATAAGCTATCCAAAAAGATTTAAAGTATGGATTTTAGGCATGGCGTATTCAGCAGGACCTAAATATTCACCATTATCACTCATATATAGATTAATCAGGCAGGGGAGCGAGAATGCTACCCTGCCTCACTGCTCTGAAGGGCTAAGTTTTACGAGACTGGGTGCCATTTTGGTTAAATTGTATCTGTATGTTTGAGTTGGAGAACGATATGATATGATAGTTTATATATATAGTGCCTATACGCAATGTGTTTCAAAGTGCTTTCAAAGTACAATTCTACAATTAACCATAGCAAGTCACAATGGATTCCCCACCCTTGTCCACAAAAGCCCCTGATTAACAGCTTCAAAAACTGATGAGTGATTGATTGTGGTCAGATAAACCAAATCATCTTTCTTGTGCTATACTTGACTCAAAGTTGCTTTAAGAAAAAATCCATTGAAGGAGGTGTAAGGTGCTTACAGAAGACAGTCTGCCATTTTTCTATCCTGGCCGACCCTTTTTGACAACTTTCAAGATGATCCAACAGCTAGGCCAAAAAAAGCTTGCTGTCGGAATCGAAAAGTGCTAATGGGCCATAATTAGTTGGATCAAACTGAGAGCCTTTTTTAAATATTGGAAAGATATGGACGGTTGACCAAGAATTGGGAAAAGTATGGGTGGTAAAAATATTCTGAAATAGGATAGTCAGAATGGATGCTCAACCTGGCTCCCCCGTGTATAATAAATTCGACAAAAATGATTCAGTCAATGTGCATGAGAGGAGATGATCTTCTGTATAATGTCTTTCGTTTGATCATGGTCAATCTGTAATATCCATTGACAAACTGTAACAGAAGGTAGCAAATCCTGGATATCAACCCAACCCGTACATTTGTCAAATACCCTTCCGTAGTGAGTAACTCACTGTTGCTTGGAAGCTGATGAAATGCGATGTTCTGGCTGACAGATTTCCAATTAATTTATCAGAGTCCAAAAAGAGCATTAAACGGTAGCTGGTAGCCATGGTGCTATTAGCGCCATTGCTACCCCCTTGCCGCATTCCGGGTCCGTGTCCCCGGAATAGGGACTTACCGGGTCATTCTGACCTTGGAGGACCCGGTAAGTCCCCATTCCGGGAACCATTCCCCATTCCCATTTGAGCCTCCATAGGGCTCAATGGGAATGGGGAAGGAGCTAATAACGGTACCGTAATTTGCGGTACCGTTATTAGCTCTGAAGTCCATTAGCGGGTCCCTTCCATAACGTCTGGTAAAACCAGGCGTTAGGTGAGGGACCCGCTAAGGGACCTCGTAGTAGGGCGGTAAGGAATTACCACACCAGTGCCCTTACCGGTGCCGGTAATCCCTTACCGGCTACCGTGTAATGAGACCCCTTGTGTCTTTATTCTTCAATTTGTTGAGCATACACTCTGCATTACATTGGTTGCTCGGGCCCGCCTAACCCATAACCAATTTTTATTGGACTCTTTTTTTTAATATGCAAAAGCACAATGCTGTGGGGAATAAACCCTTTGATCTTGAATCCCTTGATCTGTGCCTGCATACAGTTTTTATATTGGCAACCTGAGGATCAAAAGAGTGCAATTGATTCTTAGGTGGTTGCCTAATAAAGAGACAAAATAGCAAGCTATAAACAATGAGTTCCTCCAAAAAACTCTCATAATTCTCCACCCGGAAAGTGTCATACTGCCAGTCACTGGAGTTGGCAATTAAGCATGCTGACACAATGTCATTAACCCTCTGAACCAAGCTCGAATTCCAAAATACTCAGTTACCAGCTGGGTTAACCGTTAAGCCTGCTATATCTCGGTCAGAATCGCCTTTCCCACATGATGTAAATGAAAAAAACACAGTGAGGAGACAATGGTCACTAAATTTGGAGGGAATAACCTGAGGGAATTACAAATGATAAACAGGCCTTTACTCGTGAAGATATAATCCAGTGTTGAATTAGAAACACCATTGAACCAGGTGGATTTAGTTGGAATATCTCCTTCCACTGCCACATTCAGCATAGAAACAGCAATGACATCCAAGCTCTTCAACCACACATGACTGTATTGTCTCCACTATGGGCAACCAAGGAAGTTACAATCTTGGAATTAATAGATGTACAAAAAGCATTTAAATCACCCACTAGAAGCACTTCACCCTTGATATTCTTGTCCAACCATTCATTGACACAGGATAATATTAGTTTGATGAACACAACAAGGTTACACATTCCAGCGTGCCAGTGAACATTAAGTAAAAATATGTCACAAACATGATCAAGCAATAAACTAATATGAGTAGCCAAGACACCAGACATTAATTGTGTGGATTCAAAAACTGAGAAGTGTGTAGATGTTTATACCATAGTTACTAAGCCGCCAAACGGACGACCAAAAGCACATTTTTTGGCAGGCTGGAAACTAATAGTGTAGCCATCCATTGCTGGCAAATGAGCCAGGCATGTCTCTTTGGCATCTACATGGGTTCAAGCATCTAATGATTTTTGTAACTTCAATGTCCGTGACTGGAGTAAACTTAAAAAGTTGAGTTGACTGTGGAAGTTTAGGAATGGGGTCCGGCGTTGTCTCCATTAGTAGTAAAATGTTTTTTTTTGGCTGCGTTTTAATTTGAAGTAAGGAGATTTTGTCCATAAGTGACGTTTGGATATTGGAACAACAGGTGGTGTCCTTGACCCACTTCTGGGTTAAGTGGGAGGGCACGGGGGGCGTGGTGAAGTCCCAGTGGCAGGGCTGAGGGTGAAGTAGTCAATGAGGAGGCATGCGAGCAAGACCAATTGTACTGGAAAAGACCAGCAGCAGCCGCAAATACAGGTAGGCTGATATCTTCCTTCAAGACGATGATGCACAGGCACGTGAGCCAGCCCAAAAGCCCACAACATGCACAGCTATGGACTTGCTGAAGACTTCAACCAGGGCTCCCTCCTCAACAGTATATTATAGCACTTCCGGGTAAGGCCTGCGTCAGTTTATTTTTTTGTAAAAATCAACAAAGGCAGGGCTTTTGCACACTCGCCAGATGACATTCTGTCATACCAGGGTACCTACACTTCCTCAAATTCGACGGTGTGACACAATGATGTCATGGTATGATGACTGATGTGGTTTCCCTGAAAATATGAGAGATGCCATTAAAGGGGACGATGTGCCTCAAAACTGTGAAGAAACTGTGATAGGCTGCGGTAACAGTCCTATCAAGCCCTCCTGGAGCACTATCCTGGCGGACTCACTTTGCTGATTCCTGCAGCCCCCTCCACTGAGGTGCCTCCACTCAGTTCTCCGAACCCCTTCTTCCTCCCACAGGGTGTGAGTCCCCACCTCGTACGAACTATCCTAACGGATTTGCTTCACTGCTTCCTGAGCTCATGCACTCCACTCAACCTCAGAACTCTATCTGCCCTTTTACGGTTTCCGGCTGTTCCATACTCCTGCCATTGCGAGTTGCTGCACCTTACTAGTCTCTCTTGTTTAGTTGTTACTCCACTGACTGTGTTCCAAATCTCCTCCCTTAGTTCCTGGCTTGCCCTAATCTGCCTCTGAATTATTTCACCTCTGGTCCCCTTTTTCCACAGTTTTGAGCTCCTGAACCACTGACTCCTTTGACTCTAGTGGGGCTTTCAACTTGGACTCCTCCTACCCTCATCCTTTCCGATCTTCTCCCTCTTCATTCCCGTTACTACGATTCTGCCCCTACCTACCTATCTTTACCTAAGTCCCTGTTATGCGATCCCCCTTATCTCCTTCCCACCCCACTCTCTCCCCCCTTATCCCCCCATTCCATCTTCTCCTCCCCCTCCTACTCTACTCCCTCCTCCTGATTCCTAGTTATCTTCACTATTTTCCCCCACATTCTCATACTCATGCTCCTTCCTTTTTTCATCGCCCTAACCTTCTGTACCCCCCCACTGCCAACCAAACTGCCCTCATAAACACTGCTCTCTGGAACGCCAGATCTATCTGTAACAAGACAGCTGCTACCCTCGATCTTTTCTTCCACCTCAATCTTCATTTCCTCTGCCTAACTGAGACATGGATTCCTCCTCAAAACACCTCTGTCCCTGCTTCACTAACAACCTCGTCTTCCTCTTTCATCCATACCCCTCGTTCCTCTGGACGAGGGGGCGGCGTAGGTCTCTTATTACACTCGAAATTCATTTCCTCCTCTGCTTCTCCGACTCTCCCCTCTTTCTCTACCTTTGAATTCCTCTACAAGTCCTTCTCTTCTCCCTACTCTATTTCCTTCCTAATCATCTATCGACCCCCTGGTCCTCTCTCCTCTTTCCTAGATGATCTGGATCACCTCCTCTCACTTATTTCTCCACCTACCTCTCCTTTATTGGTACTTGGTGACTTTAACATCCATCTGCCTTCTCCCCCGCAATCTTCTCCTCTCCTCTCCATCCTTGACTCCTGCCTCCTCTCCCTCCTCCCCTCGCCCTCTACTCACTCCTCTGGCTCTACTATTGATCTTATCTTTTCCTCCTCCCACTCCTCCTCCCCTGTCTCCTCTCTCCCTGTCTATCTCTCAGATCATGCTCTACTCTCTTTCTCCCTTTCTCCTCTCTCCACTCCTACCACCACTAATCCTTCTGCCCCTATCTACTTGCGTCGTGACCTCTGGGACTTCGATGCTACCCTCTTTTTTAACACCTGCACTTCTTCTCTTCCATATCACCAAGACTTCGCATTACTGTCTGCGGATGATGCTCTCTCTTCCCTTTCATCCTCTATCTCCACTACCCTTGACCAACTTTACCCCCTTTCTCTCCCGCCCTACACGCAAGCCTTCTCAACCTTGGCTTACCCCCCATCTCTGCTCTATGCGACGCCTTCTCAGGCGATTGGAGAGACTCTGGCTCAAAACTCCCTCACTCTCCAATCGAACCTCTTACTTTTCTTATCATGCTCTCTACAACTCCTGTCTTGCAACCACTAAGTCCTCTTACTACTCTAACCTCCTTCAGTCTCAAGCATCTCATCCTCGGCGAATCTTTCAAACTCTTACCCGTCTTCTCAATCTTCCTACTCCTGATCCTTCTTCCAATTCTACGCTCTCTCCCTCTGATTTTGCTAACTTCCACCAAAAAATTAACCTCCCCTCTAACTCCTTCTCTTCTCCTCCCCCCTCTCCTCCCTCTTACGATATGTCTGTTTTCTCACCTGTCTCTTCGTCAGATGTCTCCTCTCTCCTGTCCAAAGCTCACCCCACCTCCGCCCCCTCTGAACCTCTCCCCTCTGTTCTCATTCCCAAAATCTACACACTTCTTATCCCATACCTTACCACTTTCTTTAACTCCTGCCTCTCCTCTTCTACTTTTCCCTCAGCCTTCAAACATGCTACGATTATCCCTATCCTAAAAAAACCCTCGGCTGACGCACTCCTCACCTCTAACTACAGACCCATCTCCCTTCTTCCTTTCCTTTCCAAACTCCTTGAGCGTCTAGCTTATTCCCAACTCTCTTCTTTTGTCTCCTCCTCCTCTATTCTTCCTCCCTTTCAATCTGGCTTTCGACCTAAACATTCCACTGAAACCGCTCTGACTTTGATCCTCAACTCTCTCCTCTCTGCTCGGCACGCCAAGCAATCATCCATCCTTATTCTCCTTGACCTCTCTGCTGCCTTTGACACTGTCGATCATCCACTCCTCCTGCACACTCTCTCCCCCTTTGGTTTCAAGGGCCCTGTTCTCAACTGGCTATCCTCCTATCTCTCTTCTCGTTCCTTTACTGTCTCTTGGGGTGGTCAGACCTCTTCTTCCTTCCCTCTAACATATGGTGTTCCTCACGGCTCTGTACATGGTCCTTTCCTTTTCTCTCTTTCTACATCACTCATCGCCCCTGTTATCTCCTCCTTTGACATCTCCCATCACTTTTATTCTGATGATACTCAACTCTTTCTCTCTTTCTCCTCCTTCACACCTGACCTTCATCTCAAACTCTCCTCCTGTCTCACAGCTATCAAGAACTGGATGTCCTCCCTCTTCCTCTCTCTTAACACTGATAAGACAGAAGCCCTTTTCTTCCCTTCTAACTCACTTCCTTCTCCCTCTCCTCCCCCATTCATTCACTTTCCCCCCTCCAACCTCCCTATCTCCTCCAAGGCTCGCAATCTGGGTGTTATTTTTTACTCCTCTCTCTCCTTCTCACAACACATTTCACTTACCTCTCGCTCCTGCCGCTTCCATCTATACAACATTCTCAAAATCCGTCCCTCCCTCACTTTCCATGCAACCAAACTCCTTATCTCCTCTCTCATCTTTTCCCGGCTATTTTACTGCTCCCCTTTATTCTGTGGACTTCCTGCCTCCCAGCTTACCCCCTCAAATCCATTTACCACTCTTCTGTTCGTACCCTTTGTCTCCTTACCTCCCGTGATTCCATCTCCTCCTCGCTCTCTCTTCTTCGTTGGCTACCTTTCCACTCTCAGTTAAAATTCTGCTTTCTCTGCCTTGTTTTTAAATCCTTATATGGTCTCGCTCCTCCTTATCTCTCCTCACTTCTCACCTTCTACTCCCCCTCACGCCCTCTTCGTTCTGCTGACCGTTTCCTTCTTACTGTACCTCCTTCCCCTTGTGCTTCTTCCAGGTTTCGTTCCTTCCAACTTCTTGCTCCTCTTCACTGGAACACACTCCCTCTCTCAATCCGCTCTTCTACTACCCTTCCTATTCCTCACTTGTTCTTTTCTTTTCTATTCCCCCTCGCCAATCCTACTTCCTCTCTACCTCCCCTTCTCCACAGTTAACTGCTTTTTGCACTGTTTTACTGTCGAATGATTCATCATGTAATTTTGCTCATATTGTTTGTTTATTGTTTATTGTTGTTCACTGTATGAGTTGTTCCATTGTACAACTCATACAGCGCCTTGGCATAAAGCACTCTATAAATAAACAAATCAATCAATCAATCAATGTTAAGGCACCGGTTTCTGGCTCAAAACAACGAGGATGAACAAAATAGTATTTATGTTTTGTGGAAACAGTATTTGCATGGGAATGATTTTAATCTGATGTATTATTTGGTGAAATTTTGTGATCATGGTTTAGAGATTTTAATTGGTATTGCAGTTATGATTAAAACCGTATGCTATGTTATTGATGTATGTTTGGATGTGTATAAAGTATTTTAAACCACTATATGTAAGATAAATACATGATAATTTGGGGGATGGAAAATTCAACATCACAGTAGCACGACATACATATGAAAGAAAATGGACCCCAACACGTTCGGCCACTGCATCCCTTTTTTCTCTTCTTCACTGAACTTTCATATAAAGTTATCATTCCTATTTTATATGCAAACAGCAAAGGCACTTTATTCATATCCATGCTTTAAAACCCTTTCGAAGCACAAAGCCCTTTCCCATAAATGTTTCATAATTGTTTTAATCCATAGAGTTAAAGAGAATGATATTATACAGTTTATAAAAGAAATATCGTCAAAATAGGTTTATTCGGATAAAATCCATTAAACATTTCATCAAGTTAAAATACAATTACAATTAAATAAACAGACAAAAGATGAAATCCAGCTCAAGAGATCCCAAAGCATACTTGTTTGTTTGTTTGTTTATTTATTTACTTGTAGCGCGTGCCAGACCCGAAGGTATCCGGGCGCGTGAACAAGAATATTTCAAGCTTACAAGTTACAATTGCACATTGCAGAATAATCAAAGGAATAGTTAACAACAAAGATGATAATTACTACGCATATTTTGTACATAAAGTTATATAAACACAAATTTGTACACATAGGTGTATACACAGTATACACTGATAGTCAAAAAGCAGGCTGAGTATGCAGGAGAGATGTTTTGTCTTGTAAAAGTTGCAGTTTAACAATCGACCTGACACATTCAAAGAGTGTCCAAACAACGTTTCCTTGCACTCCAAACCTTTTTCAAACAAGATAGATCCACCCAGGCAACAAATGGTGAGCCTGCTTGAAGATGTTAGCTGGATGACACCGTACACCACTCTCAAGCCTAAGCATGGGGCACATCGTTTGCTTCCTTATATGTCGATAATGAGGACACAAAAGTACAAAATGAAGAAGATCTTCAGCAGCTGAACTACAGCAAGGGCAATGGTCGAAGTGTACAAAAAGAGGTAGTGGAACTATGTTGCCTACTGGCCTGAGCACTCCCCACAAACCCCATCGCCATATCCCTCACATGCACAATACAAACCCCAAAACACATGCACCTGCTTTTTAAGGGAACGTCCAGTGCACTGCACTAAAAGTCCAAGTTTCAACTGCTTCCTACACTTTTATTTTAAAACGAAACCATTCCGGAAAGGTTTCTTTTTAAAATAAAAGTATAGGAAAGGTAAAAATTAATTAAAATAAGTAGAGGAGCACCGCTCCCAACCTCTCCCGCCCACTTCGACCACTGAGCAAGGGCAATTAAAATCCTCTTGTTAGCCTTGCCAGGTAACAGCTCTCGGCTGTAAAAGATTTTTAAAAAAAACAGGTTCTAGTTAAGAACCAACAATCTGAATTCCTATTGTTGAATGTTAAATAGGATTATAGGGAGTCCATATTGCTCACAATGGCATGGTTCATATTTGAGTCCAATAAAAGTAAGTTGGATTCACGTCCCTCCCTTACTAGGAGACTAACATTTTTCTTATAATGTCCAGCTCGGCAAACCATGCCGTATAAGGAGAGCGAGAACATTCAACTGAAACAGCAATTAATAAAAAGTAACCATCGAATTTTATACCAATTCTCTCTCCGGACAAGAGCCTGGATGATATTTTGGATCACATCTAACATAGGGTTAGACCATATGCAAAGCCAGTGTAATAATGGAGCCTGGTACCAATGAGCTGCCAAATACTGGGCTCCAAGCTCAACATGCAGTGCAACGAAGGAACTGAATTTGGCAAAGCAAGTAAACCTTGGAGAAATGTATTTTCGAAGGTCTGAAGAGCAGAGACATTCTCATGACCCCAGAGAGACAACCCATAATTAGTCATAGCCCTTGTCTGGGTGTTATACACTTACATAATTATTGGGAGTGGTTGCCCCTCACACATACGCGTGAAGTGGACACCCATCCCAAAGACTGGCTCATTTTTTATTTATATGGGCATACCCCCTTTTAGGGAGGAGAGGTCTTTTCAGACCCCCCTGACATTCCCGTGTAAAATGGATCTTATGTTTACCCAATGGCGGGAGACGTCCCCATTTTTGTTTGTCTGTTCTTATGATTTGGACTTAACGTAACCACCAAAAAGACGGTAAACAAAGCCGTCTGGTGAGACATACCGACTCCATTTTGTGCAACCCTAAAATGCAATTTTTTCCTAGGCCACACTATGATTTATAAAAAGCCATCTCTCCCTCTGCTCAGGCCGGGCACAGAAAGCCCAGCCTCGCCCTCCAGCTCCCGGCACTAGCAGCTCTGCACAAACCCATTTCTCACGGAAGCTTGGCCATGTTTTGTTGCAAGTATTCAGTCTCCTTTTCTCTTCCTCTGAGCTCATTGCCCTGCATGTGACTAGAGCAATCCCTGGCCTGCGTGCCCATTTGTCTCCACAAACCTGCATGTTCCAGCTCAATCGCCACCTTTAGAAGTTACAGCTTACAGAGCTTTTGCCTCTCCACTCCCTTTGAATGTAACTGGCAGAAGCCTCTTCCCCGGACCACCCAAAATTGCCCACCATATACCTAATCCTGTGTGATCATATATCCTCCTCTAAACTAACATCTATCCATCCATTTGTTTGAATCGTGAAGCACCAGGGAGAATAAATCACAGATCAAAGCATATATATAAGGCACCTGGGAGAAGTGTAAAATGTGCCCTTGTCCCCATAAAGGCATGGGTTAGAATGTCCACATTTTACAGTGACCTCCATCCAATTAATGGTTTTATGTCTGACATTATTCTTTGCATGTCAATGATCATTGTGTAGTTTAGATTAGTTAGGATTGTAACACTTTGTGAACTAAGCCTGACCTTCACCCTGCGAAGATGAGCCCAGCTGACCCATTTGCCAACGAACCACCCCAGCCCCAGCAACCAATTGAAGTCTGACATTACCGATACAGCACACTGTGCCATGTGAGCCGACCAATTGAAACTGTTATCTTGTACTATATGTCATTACATCACTCATGAAGTTTTTTGGGTTCATGATGTGCTGCCTGTGTATTGTTTGGTAGAGCGCTCTCAGTGCAGCAGAGTTATCTGCATGCATATCTTTATCTATATAAAACTTTGTTCAACTTGAAATCCATCTCCTGGTCTCATTCCTTAGTGGAGTGTGTCCTTTTATTTTGCTTATTTGGTATCGTGCTGGGACCAGGCGCCTTCACTCCTCAGGGAGGGTGAAAAGTGGCAACCCAATTAATCATACTCATAAACCCACGGGATGGCAGCCCCATTGCTCAATCAATATCCTACGCATTTTAATTTTCTTAAGTCCCTTGACACATGCCATAACCGCAGATTCAAAGTGTTAATTTTGAGATCTAGGTTATTCATGAAGTCTAAATACACATTGATCAACCTCTGCAATGCGTTTGGAGTGCAGACAAGGAGCACTGTATCACAGGCATATGCCAATAAAAGAAAAGTCTTATTGCCCACACGTGGATATTCTGCATTTGTTTCCACCACAGCCCTGTAGAGGCCATCAATGTAAAGAGTAAAAAGGACAGGGCTAGTACACAACCCTGTTTACTCCTAAATGAACCTAAATAAAAACTGTGTGCATTGTCCCTGTTCTCCAAAGAGTACACATACCTGAATCTCCCCATGAATGAGCTGTTACATCCTAACAATCCCCATAGGACAACCCATGGACCTGTACACCTTCACAACTTTGTTTTGTTTACCTTATCCAAGGTGGTGCTCAGATCCATAAACACCAAATAAATTGGTTCACCCTTAGCACACATTGAGTGTGCCACCAATAAATAAAGATTCAGGGCTTGATCACACATGCCCACACCCGGTCTAAAACTATATGGTGGGTGAGTACTGAGCTGGTGGAAATACATTCATCCCGATGCCCCAGTACTACACGCACATATATTTTAAATGGCATGTCCAACCAAGATATTGGTCTATATGCATTAGGGATTTTGCATTCTCCTTTTTTTAAAGTGTGGTTATTGATAGCATTTTTATATGAAGGTGGAAATTCCTCCTTTTCCAAAAATACATCAAAATTCACTGTTAGCTATGGGGCCCATATATCCACCAATTTCTGGATAGAAGTCTGCAGATACTGCATCTGGGCCTGGAGCCCGATTACGTGGCTTGCTGAATAATTGCATCCTCCACCTCCTTAAAAGTGACATTAAATGAAACTAACAAAGTTTTACCTAGGTTCATAGGTAAACAATGCTAAGTGGGACCCCCAATATATGGATGAAAAATAATCCACCCGTACCATGGCTTCAACATGTTTCTCTGCACATATGTGCACTCTTTTATATGGGGGAGCCGAAGCAACAAATTCCCCAAATCTCTTTGAATCATTCGAGGAGACCGCAGCAAGCACATTCTCCCAGGCCTGAACATCTAGCGCCACTTTTCTATTTGCTACTACTGCCTTATATGCTGCTCTAGCAGAAATAATGTCCCTTCTTGAACTATCACGTGCCCTCAACACCGACAAACAATCTTTTCTTGAACATTTTACACTCCTTATTGAACCAGCTTTTTACCGAATGGTTTTTCTGAACACAATCACACTGCAAATTGTTCGTCAGTGACCCTGTTAATTCAAGAAACGATTTAACCAGCAGAGCTGGGGACTTTGATTCCTTTAGAAGCAACAGAATCAAAGACAAGTTAGAGGAGACCAGTTCCTGATGGAATGAAGGAGAGTCTACCCTATCCCATTTGATTCTCCTCCTAAAGTGTGTGTTTACTTCACCAAGATCCAAATGAAATGAGATAGGGCAACTGCTAATTACACTGCCATTCCAGGCTAGGGCATATTGAAAAGTGATCATTACATGGCTCTGCTACCACATTACACTCTTTAATCAAATACCAATGCTGCATGAGCATGCAAAAGTAATCAATAGTTGATGAGCCCTGATGGTTTCTGAATGTGAGCCTTCCCCGGTACATCAGGAGGAACTCGTCCATTCAGAGAGCACAGACCCATCTCCAAATACCGCAAACCGATTTGCAGTCCCTTGGCACAGACACATTCGTCTAACATCGATGGATGTGGATCTCCAAAGTCTGCCTCCTCAGATTTGTCATGCAGCCCCTCAGGCACCTCAATACCCAGCTTGACATTAAACTCTCCCCCTACCAGCAAATGTTTTAATCCAACTGCTGGAGTACCCTACTCTCTACCAGATCTTTAAAGCTCAACAGTCTATTTGATTCAGTATTATAAGGGCTTTTATCAAAGTTTATAACCATCAAACTGTCACCCTGTGTTGGGGATATTCTAAGAAGTTGATAGTTCAAGTGTGTGGTTATTAGGTAGGAGTGAAAGCCCAAGCATACCTTTAAAAGCATGCTCACCCCCCCAAAACTGTTCCCCCTTTTATTCTTACAAGCAGGAACAGAGTAAGACACAAACATGTCCAACAATAAATCCTCTGCAGCCCGGGTTTACTGTAGTAGGATAACATAAAACAAGAAGTTCAATATATCATGATCCTCAAATTCAGAATGAGCCCTTGCAATACTCCAACTAAGAAAGGGTATACTGCGTGCCATGCTTGTTTATCCTTATGCAGCTCGGATTGAACTCCCCTCAAATGAAGCTCAGTTAGTTCCTGAACTCTGTTAGAGGATAAAGAGGGCTCCAGTCAATCTAGTTCTCCAATGTTGGCGAACACCTCATAACTGCAACCCCTTGTCTAGTGGAACATTCCTTACCCTTAGAAATCAGATTGTTCTTACTTTTAATCATGGATGACTCATTACAAGTATTCACTGTATTCCTGCTAGGGTTCAAACTATCATGTGCCCGCTTCAGCCAGAGGAACAAATCTGCTACTATAAAGTTGACCGTTATGCAAACTGCCTGTAATAGTGATTGAATTAGTGAGATAACTTAGGGATAAAGATGTCAATGTAATCCCCCTTCACAGTCTTTTCCGTCCGACCAACCCATGACACTCTCCTGGACATTAAACTATAGAGAGAATTCATCTTGGGCCGAGCTAAATGTGTATTAATACAAGTACTTGCTTTATTAATCAGAGAGACAGTAAATTCCCTTTGGTCGACTGATAATACTAGTATATCAATTATAGGGCCAAGTAATGGGGATGCGACAGATGGAAGGTGAATGATTGTTTGTGCTCCCATCGTCCTCAGATTCTTCCTGTCAGAACTTGGCTCTATCCTGGCAGATGATGCCACTGTCTTACAAGGGCAGACATCAACTTTGACACCATAGGGATTCTTGGAGGGTATAAACGGACCTTTTTTATTCCCCTCCTTGGGGTTATCAGGGATTATAAAAAGGGTGTCAAGGGTGTTAACAAACCCCTGTTTTGCAAATTTTAACTCCATACGATCCTTTTTTATCTCCCTGATAATATCATCCATAATTGTAAATGAGGTCATGAGTGACTGTTTGAGTGAAAATATACTACCCACTAGGAGCCCAAACTTTCTATCCAACACATCCTCAAGAAGCTTAACATCACTGCTCATCATGGTAGAATGTGTATGTGACATAATGGTAGGCGGTACAGAAATGTCCTCCTCCTCCCCGTTCACTATATCCTTCTCTGGGAGCACCTGTGCAAACACTAAGGGAGGAGCTGTATCTCTGGCTATACCATCCCCCTTCTCACGGTTATCCGAAAAAAGTGATGGCGAAGAGGCATCAGCTACACTGAAGACAGTATACACCCATTTTAACGTAGACGTTGAAGCTTCCTCAATAGCTCTCTCTGTGATTAATGTATGTACCCCTATCGACCCTGCCATCGGTTTAAAATACGAGCCAAGCATGGATGATTGTGACCCCTTACCTTTCTTTTTACCGGTATTCTTATGTTTTTTAACAGATCTATCAGATGGCTGGTCATGTTTGGCCTTCCGTTTGCCGATGATATCAAAAAGAAATGCAAATATTGAGTAGCAGAATTACTAATTTGTGAAATCTGTAATGCAATGATAGGAGCAAACACTACAAAATAAAAATGTAGATTTTCACCAAATTAAATATAATTAAAAGGTTAAAACAGTTGCTGTAAACCAGCTCACATCCAACTGTATGTTGGAGCCTTATATAAAAACTAAAATATTGCAAGGCTCACTATCAAAGCCAAATACAACCAGGTCGAGCGCAAGAGGCACGCTGATCAGCTCGAGGGGCAGGCGTAGTCCGACTCCCCCCTCTGCAACTCCACCTGAACAGGGTGCTCCTCAGCCTGCTCTGCCTCCAGTTACCCTGAGGTAGTCAGGTTCATAAAATCCCAGTACCCAGCTTCATTATGAAGAGTACAAGGCGGAGCACTGAAGTCTGTAAGATATTCCCGGTAGAACTTCAAGAGTGTTACAGGCTCCAAACACACAACAGCCACAGGAGAGCTGTCACCCTTTAGCCACAGCGGGTTTGCCACAAGGGTCACGCAGCCCAACTTTTATTCAGCATAACTGCACTTGATTGAAAGGGTGGGCAAGGCTAGCAACACAACAAAACAGGCAGCAGCAGGGAAGCCAGACAACACAGCGCCCCCAGCAAGTCTTCTCCTCACAGGCTACTTGACCCAACTTGTATTCAGCGCTCCCACGCTTGATCCAAAGGGTGGGCGGGGGCCACAAACACAGGTAAAAGTGGGGAAGCCAAAGAACACAGCACCCCCAGCAAGTCTTCACTGCAAGGGTCACCCAGCACAACTTTTGTTCAGTGCTCCTGCAATTGATTGAAAGGGTGACCGGGGGTCAGCAACACAGGCAGCAGTGGGGATGCCAAACAAGACGGCGCCCCCTAGCAAAAGAAAATATGCATGATGTTATTACTTCTATCACGAAAGCGGAGCACTAAAGGAATACATCTATGATACATGGCATCCTGCAATATCTGTATACAAGCCTGGAAATCATGTTCTGATTGCAGGCTAGTTGGGACATCACAACTGAGCTGTAACAAGAAAATAACATCACAACAGCTCTGTAATCAATTATTACACTTCAGTTGTGACATCACAAAGTCTCCTGCTTGAGCCAGCACGCATAATTTCAGCTGTCACTGCAGCACTTAATTAAGCTGTAATTAGCTTTTCAAATTCCTTGCTTGGAGAGTAGTTTTCTGTGACACATATCAGCCAGTAATTGACAAGGGCGTGTTTAGTTAGAATGTTTAATTTGTGACCTGATGGAGTTTAACTCATGTGAACAAGAATCTGCATGTTATTACTTATTTTAAAGCACAAAAAGAATGTTGGTTTTGATACATTCAATTGCTTGAACTATTTTTCTGAAATACATTAGGAGCTACAGTTTTGCTTTTTTTTTAATCAAACTGGGTGTTATATATTGATTACATGGATCTGCAAATGGAAGATATCTTACATTATGTTAAGCGAGAGATGAGGTAATAACCGGAGTGAGAGTGTGTGGCCATGTATTAAAGGAATAAAATACCCACTGCTATCATATAAAAACGATATTGCAAGTCACCTTGGAGTGCCATGTCCTTATAAAGGAACTCCTTGTATGGCCTATTTCCTCTGTTTGGTCACAAAACTCCTCTGTGACTTGCAATAGCCTTATAATATATGGAAGGGGGTAGATTACCCCATATGTAATATTTGTATTTTGGGGCTGAGCTCATCGAACAACACAATGTATAAACCCAGTACGTTTTTCCAGCTCTTGGTAAAAAAGGTTGAGACCATTGAACACATGTAACACGTTTTTCATAGAGGTTTATCCATGAGTTTGGTGATCCCGAAGATCTTTCAGAAAATCCGACTTGATTCTCTTTTTGGTGAGTTGAAGAACGCATCAGAGGGAAGAAAAAATAATGGAAAGGAAATAAAAAATGACCTTGATTTCACTGCAACCAAGTTTTTTGATTATTTCTGTTATATTATTTCTATAACACGTTTGCCAAAGCAATATAGAACATTGTTTTATACAATTATTATTATCCAACCAAAATTAGCAATTTTTATCTACCATGGCATAATAAAAGGCTGAGTCATTTGTGCCCAGATTCAAACCTGTCACCTTGAAATTCCTCACAGATTTCATTTGCAAGAAATTAACTGGCTGAGCTTCCTTACCAGGAATAAATGTCAAGCAACATTTGCAGAATAAGAAAGCTGTTATTAATTTACTCGTCTACATCAAGATGTGGTCTGTATGTACCATCTTCTCGATTTGTCATCACCTGTCACCGTGATTTTGCCTTATGAACCACTACTTGGGGTGATCAAGAAAATTGACTTTTTGCACTGCAGATGATAAACAGTATGACGCCCACCCAGGATTCTAGTCTAAAATGTCATGGAGTACTTCTCTTCTGCACTGAAATGTAGGAAACAGAGTCAAATGAGCTCTGTCAACAAGTTTTAAAAACCATGATGTCCTGAAAGAGAGCTATCACTCTGCAGCTGAGAAACACAAACACAACTGCTCCTCAAGCAGTGGGAAGTTAAAGATGTGATGGGCATATTTACTTGCCAGATTCTGTACAGAACACGAGTGAGTTACATGAAAAAAGACCCCAACTGTTAGAGAAAAATTACTACTCGAATTGTCCTCATGGAGATGCAATGTTTTGCATAATGTACATGTTACATTATTATATTTCAAACACAATTGGCGAACACACGCTGTTCTTTCACTCCCCCTCCTATCTGTTATTTTTCATTGCCCTGTTCTGTCTTATTTTATGGTTCCAGGAAGGACAGTATGGTGGGAAAGGTTGTGCAATTAGTGCATTTCTTTTGTTTCTTTTTCAGTCAAATGTGGGTTTTTCGTACATTGTGGATGGAGCCCTGGAAGAACCTGTGCGCATAAAAAAAGGGAATTGTCCCTGTGCAGAGCGCAGTTTTGCTGCCACTGCAGACACAGTGCAAAACAACATTCTTCAGCAGACATTTCCATAAATGCGGAACAGAGCAATTCATCAAGCTCAAGCAGTGCCAAACTGGGGATTCGCAAGGGGCTGGCGCAGCAGCACTGTCTTTCTTTTACGTCTGTAAGGGAGCCTGGATGGTCTCATTCACTGATGACGCGCAAGCTCGGCTTCGGTATATCCATTTGGATTTTACTTTACTGTTGTTTTTCTCTCCGGAACGTGCTGCGCCAACGTAAAATAGAATCAGTTTCACGGTGTCAACGTGCCGTGTGCATAGATGGTGGTTGTTTACCAAGAAAACATGTTAATTGCATGCTTAACAGTGTGGGGTCTTCTGAATGTGATTTTAAAGATATACAAAACGGATTTTAAATGGGATGAGTAAATATATCTTTGGGAGCCGTGTGCTTTGGTAACAGTAACAACCAAAACAGCTTTAATCCAATGGTCTAAAATAAAAGAATGTCCAGACAAAGTGCTGCAAAAATATAAACGTTTAATCCAACAATACAATGAAAACAATCAATCAGAAAACACACTATGAAAAAGAAATCCCTATAAAGGAGAAACAGAGAATGTTGACTTTTGGAAAAGGGAACTCAGGGTAGAAGAGCAGAGGTGTTCAAGCAAAAGATTGTCAGCAATATCTCTGGACAGGATGTTAGGGGCTTTGCCATACAGATAGTTTGTATCACAGTGAGCCCTCGAAAGAAATCATTTCTGTTACCCAACCGTTCCCTATCTCGTTTTAACGGCTTCATTTATTTTCTTCATTAGCAATGCATACACTTAGGACATGTGTCCTGGGTCTGCGGGAGTCTACTTATCTAGACCTTTTAATAGACATGCACCATCTCTTTGGATGACCTCAGTCAACCATCCCCACAATATACTTAGAATAGCCCAAGCACATCTTGAGCCCCTCACGCACCCAGATTTTACATATACATTTACATTACAGCAAGTTCCACCTATCACCCTCTTGCACATGCTGCTCACAGGGTTTTAATTGAACACTGCTCTCTTGTCTTACATTGCACCTTTTTCAGGTAATGCATCTTAAGCAGAGTGACGTCTTACTCTCCCTGAGCAGGATTTAATGCACCTTAGCTTGGACATGGTTTAGACATGTTGGGACTACTACGGTGGTGACGTGGTGCCATATGCAAAAAACCTATAATAATAATAATGCCTTTGAAGATCAAGGTAGGAAAAGGGGGACTTAAAAATCACTAGGGTCCCAAAAAGTGTACCAGGGGGCAGTGCCTCTTCATGCTATCTTTTCTTGTGCACTTGACAGTTGAAATGAAATGCTCCGGCTAGATGAGGAATGCCTCCTGAGTCTAGGCAGGTCCTGAGCTGGGTGAAGGCCAGGGTAATTCTCTTCTCTATGAGTATGTCCACATTTCAAGGTTTGGTCTTCTGTTTCATTTCAGAATGCATGCCTTAGTCCTTATCCTCACACAATGTCTGCATGTTCTACTTTTTTACGGGTTGGAGCTCTGGCCAAAGTGCAGTCGTTTCCCGCTCGTCTAGGTGAGCTTTGTTTTTTACATGTGGCATACGCTCATGATATTATTTGTGAGCAAATACCGATAGGCTTTTAAATGTGCAGCTTTGTACACATTTTTGTTGGAGCTAGACCGTAAAGCGAATGTTATTAAAACTAAGATTTTAAGATTTAAACCAAAGTATTTTGATCAATGTTACAATTTTACCCGGTTTTTGAATGGCAGTAAACTTGAGGAGGTGGATCACTTGAAATACCTTGGTGTTACCTTTTGTAGTACATGCTCAACACCATTAATAGCCTCTACATTTTGAGCATCTGCTCAATAGCAGCAGAGCAGCTTTGATTACTTGATAAGCATTTTGGTCAGTTTACAACTGTACCATTGCTTCGCTACTACCATAACAAAAGTCCCTAACATTTTTTATGGAGGAGAAATAATGTTAGAAGCACCAGATTGGTAAAATATTGAAGCACTTATAAGAGAAAAACACTGGGTTTACCGTAGTGTGTGCCGATAGATATACGTTACAAAATGGGCTTCTTTTCATTAAAGGATCGAATTAACTGGAAATTATATTACTATTGTTCGGTAAAGTATTCGAAACTCCTCCAAATAGCTTATTCCCGAACCTGAATTTGGAGCTGTTGAGAAATAAGTGCCATGTTTTACAGGTTTGTAGTAAGAACTGGGATTTCATTGTTTTTAATAATTGATCTAAATGTGAAGAATTGTTGTCTCAAACTCAGAAAGTGAAGCAGAACATTCCAGAAGGAGATTGGATAGCTAATAGAGCATCAATTTTACATTATCATTAGTTTTACCAACCATGTTTATTTCCGATATATTTACTTAAATATCCCTCCCATCAGTTTAGGTCTCATCATTTAAGGCTAAAATGCAACCTTCTGCACACAAGTTAATTCTCGGCGCAAGAGATAATACCCCAAGGATTGAGAGTTTATGCCGGTATTGTTCATGGGAGGTTGAGACATGGTCTAATTTTGTGTGGACCTTTAATTTCGGGGCGATTTAAGTCTTTTTGTAAGTTTCTGTACCATAGTGATTCTCTGTTTAACGACACATTCTGGCATCATATTTTAAGGGCAGTGGAAACTCCTTACATATTGCTGTTTCAGATTGTTTTAATGGTTTTAAATGTATAGTTGTGAGATCTTGCTGTAACTGATTGTTGTACTTGACTGACTATGCTTTGTGGAAAGCTGTATAGTTGTAGTTATGTGACTCAGAGTTCCCATTCATGGAGGAAATGGTAGACTTGATTTTTACTTATTTTGTTTGGATCTCGATTGTCAGGATGCATGGCGTCAGGGTGCATGTCTCTTGATTTGTGGAAGTGCTATGTAGTTGGCAGGGAGAGATTAAGGATCTTCAAATTGAATTGTAACCCTTCTGAGTATGGGTATAACAGCCTTGAATAATAGACATTGGCCCTCATTACGACCCTGGCGGAGTGGGTTACCGCCAGCGGTAATCGTGGCGGACCCGTCCGCCCTACTACGAGTTCCCGTAGCGCCATGGAGCCTTTCTCCGCCTGGTTTTACCGGGCGGAGAAATCCATGGCGCTAAGGGACCTCGTTGTTAATTACGCCACCGTACTTTACGGTGGCGTAATTAACGCCTTCCCCACTCCCATTATACCCTATGGGGCAAGAATGGGAATGGGGAAGGGCAAAATGGGGATTGGGGATTTACCGCTCCGCCAAGGTTGGCATGGGGTGGAAAATCCGCCAACCCCCATGGCGCTATCGGCAGCTTTCCGCCGTGCTCCGCGGTGCATTTAGCACCGCGAATTCCGCCAGGGTCGTAATGAGGGCCATTATGTGTTGTGCCTTGAGAAATAGATATATTAAAAAAATGGATGTAGTAGGGAAAACTATAAGGAAAAGAAGCGCAAAGCAAAATACAAATTAATGATTAATTAAGAAAAGGGAATATATGATACAGGAAGTTCAGGTCAAGACGGTAGATGCTTGACCATTGATGCAATGGGAGGAATAAGTGCTCTCTCAAATTGACTTGATGTTGAAAGACACAGCCAGTATTGCACAATTTAAGGACATACAGATACCACCAAAGAATTTACTCATTTTGGATAAACTCATTCACTTCAATCATGCTACCCTCCTTAAGCAACTCTGTAATACTATGGACATCACAGCCTGCACTGGCTTGGCTGACCTCTTTCCTTTCACATCCGTCCTCCCATATTCAAATGAGCCCTTTTTTCTCCTCTACCTCACTCTCCACCGGCAGCGGACCTCAGGGTTTTATCCTCTCGCTTTGGCTTTTCAACATTTACCTTGCTCCTCTTGCCCACCTGATCTCCACCTTCACTCCTCACTTCCCGTGTTATGCGGATGACACTCGGCACTCCTTTAAGCTCCACCACTACCTCCTCTCCTTCCTCTCTCAGTCCCAACTGTCTGACCATTATTCAGGCATGGTGTGCTGCTAATGATCTCTGTCTTAATGTCAGTAAGGCTGAGATTCTTCTAATTGGTATTCCCCCCTTCCTTCTGCCCTACACTCTGGCCTCGCTCCTTGCTCCTCCTCCCCTACCCACTTGTGAGGCACAAAACCTGGAGGTCATCTTTGACTCCATTCAACTTTCTCTCACTAAATATCACCCTGCCAGAGTTGTTCAGTCCTTTAGCTCTAACTCTCTGCAGGTAAGTTGTTTCTGCAAGCAGAGGGTGGGGGAATATCTTAATCTTCAGCAGGAACCTCCCTCTGGAATGGCCTCCCTGCCCTGCTCAGACTTGATCCGGATCTCCTTAAGTTCCAGAAACTTCTGAAGACCTTCATTTTCTACTCCTCCTTCCCTCCACCCCTTCCTTGCTAGCGCCTTCTGATACAACTTGCTGCCTGTTCCCCTATGAGTCATACAGGGCCTAGGCCCTCCCTTGACCAGCCTACCTCAGCACCTCCACTACCAGTACTTGCCTCTGGGCACCATTCCCAGATCAGACTACTGAGTCTAGTCCACCCACCTTCTCCCACTGCTTGACCCTCACCACATACCCCATCACACTTGCCCTCCAAGCCTCACCTTGCACTTGCCCTCCAGGCACCCCCCCAGCACTTACCCAGCCCCTGATGCCCATTCCCTCCTGTATCCACCTGCCACTCCCCTTACCTTCCCCTGCCTCTCCCATCCACCCCTCCTGGAATTCCTGTTTTCTGCACTTGTACCATCTGAATGCCACAAGGTCTATTAGTACCATGTATTGTTGTGTTTATCCTCCTCTGTTCCCTTCCCCCCTTAGTCGTGTTCCTGGAAACACTTTATGCTGTATAGACACCATACAAATGGTCAATAAATAAAACATAAATAAGAATAGATAAAAGTACTGGATACCAATGGCTTTGGCACAATACATTGTTCATGAAGCAGCGTAGTATTTTACTTTTGACTGACAAATTATAAACAATACAAAAATAACATAACACCAAGGAGGGTCCAGACTTGAAATCGTTGGGGCAGTAGCCTCTTGCTTGTCCTGTCCTGCAGCCCTACTTGACCCCTCCATAGACTAAAGCCTCCAGCGTTTGTTCATATTTATCCTCCTCCTCTATCAGACATCCTCTTCCCCTTGCCCTATTCTTCTTCCTGCTCACCAATCTCCTCCTCTTCCTCATTCACCTCCTCCTGCCTTACATTGAAACCTTCTGTTCCACCACCTCTTTCTGCCCCTCATCCGACTCATATTCCCTCTCATGCTGCTCTTCAATTTCCGCCTCCTCAAGTTTTCTCTCTTCCTGGCTGCCACTTGCCACTTCATTATCATCCTCTTCTTGCTGCACCTCGATTTCTCCCTCCCAATGTGCCACCTCTTGCTCACTCGCCACCTCTGTTTCATCTTGTTCTACCTACCGCTGATATCCCTTTTTGTCACTTGAAGATGAGAGGCTCTCAAAATGATGACAAAATTGTGGGTGGTGAACACTAAGGAACAGCTATTCACAAGGAGTGTTTATTAGTACACAGCGTTTCACAACAGGTTTCTCTTTTTCTATTTTTGGGGTGGGGTAAGAAGCAGGGATTCATACACCAATCACAAAGAGTATTCATAATGATTCATTTTTTGAGACCTTTATTTGGAAGAACAACGTCAATAGAAAAAAGAATTAAAAAAAAACATAATCACAAAATGCTTTACAGCGGGTAAGGATTTCTTTATTCTATTGTTTTTCCTTTGGTGCAGAAGGAAGGGGAGAGAAAGTGGTTAAAAAAGCAACCAATCAGAAAGACATATATATAGGAGGAAAACAGAACATATGCAACATAAAATAAAATGTCATGATCAGGGAATGAAATCTTTAAAGGACATGCAAATGATGTACTCAGTGGCTGCTGTAAGAGGATTCAATTCAACACTACAGCTAAGTCAACGCCCAGTCTATAATACTGAATGAAAACCCTTATTGATATATCTTTATGTCCAGTTCATGCGTTCTGGATGACTACCCCTATATAACACCCCTCCCTTGGAATCCCCCTGACCCCACTGAGCCAAGAAGTAGTTCTGTTTTGCAAGTTTAAAGGTTTATTTGATAACTTAAACAATATATATTATATCATGCTTTATAATAAATTAATAATTGAATATCACACTTAATCTGGTATGATAAAGGTTAACAACGGAGAATCTGGCACTAGCACACTTCTTTATAATCACTAAGGAGTTGACATGAAATGGATAAGGTAGCACACAGGTGAATAGGAACAAAAGAAGAAGGTGGTACAGAATGCTTTATGTAAGCTCAGGTGGATGCAATATTCAATGAATGCAGTACAGAAAATACTCAATATGATTTCAACCAAACAATGTAATCACTTTTCTCTGGCTATTCACTCCCCCCCTTTTATGCAATGCAAGGAAATGGAGGGAAGCACACAGTTCTCAGAAATGCAATCAAAGTAATTCAGTTCAATCCCCCCCAAGCACGCTTAAAGAAAACAGATAGGAGTTTTGAAAACACAGGCAAAATGCTTTGATATGTGCTGCAATGAAGAAAAAAAAAATATACTAAAATGCTTTTAATTCCCTCTAGAGTTCAGGGTGAGTGAAATCAAGTTAATATTAGTCCAGGCTCGCTTTAGCAAAGATCTAGGGTGTAACTAGCAGGTTAAACGAATTTTTGGCAACTGGAAAGCAAGCAGCAGCAGATTTTTTTTACACGTGGAGAAATTTGCAAATCGCGGTAAAATTCGCGAATGCGCCGAGCGCTATTACAGAGGAAATACAGGTGCTATCACTATCGTTTTGGGGTCCTATGAAAGCCTAGGATCTCAGCTTCCAGATGAAAGTTACTGCAAGTCTCTAGCCCAAACGGTTACAGAGTTATGACCGATTTAGTAGAGGTCGTTTTTAGTTTTGCAAATTTTAAACGCAACACTTTTTCAGCTTTAAAAATGATGGCAGAATAACACAATTTCTAAGCTGCAGTTCTACTTAGATTAAAAATGGATTGAATTATATGATTTTAACTAAGAGATGTGTTCTGAGTTTTGCCGAGTACTCACAAGAGATTTTGAACCGGAAAGTGACTTGGTCACGGACTTCAGTCTGGTCAGGTTTTCTTCACTCGCCACGGACGGTCTCTCCGCACAGCGGTCTGGTCTCTGGAACTGCTAACATGGGTCTGGGTCAGCTCTGCTCTCTCTCTGGGTACAGCACTGCTTCTGGATTCTGGAGATTGATGGATTTGAAGTCTCTAGTTTGTCTCTCTGGAGGTTTGATGGAGGTAAATATGGATTTTTCCGGCAGAGCTTCCAGCGGCAGATGGAAATGAAGGTCCCTATCTGTCCTGACTGTCTGCTTTTATGGGTTTTGAGAGTGGGTGTGTATGCAGCATCACTAGACCCTACCCCTCTCCACTTGCCATTGGTCCAGCTTTCATTTCTCCCCTGATTGGGGAAGGAAGTGTGTGTCAGCATGATGTCATTTTATGGCTTGCAGAGAGGACACTCCCCAGTCAAATTGCACACATTCTATATTTGATAACAAAAGACATATTTGCACAGGTAAACATTTGTTTAAAATTACATGCACACATGAGGCATTACTGATGTTAGCCCCTGTTCTGACTCTGGCGTTTCTAGGAGCTTGCATCCAGAAATGGCAATATTTTGCACTTTTTAACTGGTTTGCAATTCCGGACATTACCCCAAATTTACACACATGTGCGCAAGGAGTATGGACATTAGTTGATGAAGTGTCCGATTTTTCACATGCACACATTTTGAGTAATATCCTCTTTTCCGCCAAAACTCCCCTGAACATACCACCGGGTCCTAGCACGTCTTAAAATGTGGGCAGAAAAATCACAAGAATTATGGTGTCATTTATACAATTTTCACATGTCCGCTCTAGGAGTTATTCATCTTTTTAGAGTTATGTTCTGGCCACAAAGGGGTGTGGTTTTCCTCCAGCACAAGGTTGAATTTCTGGTTTTTCCAGTTCTGCCAAGCCAGCTTGCTCTCACAGGCAGTGCCCCTCCCCTTTGCTTCAGGAGGAAGCTCCATTTACGACTGCCGCCAATAAAACCTTTGCCTGAGTCAGGACAGGGCTTTGTTCAATTTCCTGCAGAGCCCAGGTAATTCAATCAGGGAAGTGTCATATCCCTTTTGGTGTGAGCAGCAAAAGGGCAGCTAGGCCTGGGAACACAGCTGTGACTCAAGTTTCACTCCTGATGGGGGTAGTTGCCAGGCAGAATTCAGTTCCTTAAGCCAGGTTTCAGATAAAATGTCACTTTTTCTTTCCCAGTTTAAGTCAAGACAATTTTTTTACATATGCAGCTAGAATGCTGATTCTAAGTTCAAAACTATGACATTTAAACAATTGCAACCTATGTGACACTCAAAGTAGGTCACTCATTTCTCTTAAACCTTGAGATTTTTAATGTCTTTCAGTCCAAATTTACTTAAAATGCTGAAATCCACAGCTAAGCCAGTCTTGTTATAAACCTTCAAGTCACTTCAGAATATAACTTTACATTGGATCCACCTCTCAGTAAGTCTTTCTTTGGCCTGTTTTGGGTTCATTTATTCAGTTTTGCAAAAAGTAAAATCTGGTGTTGTTTTAAAACGCCGGCTTTTGGATAGTGGTGAGTACTGGTACTGCACCCCTTTTTGGGATTTAAGAAAATGAATTCTCCACAGTTATGGGTTTGCTTTTGGCAATCAGCATTGCCATTCCCAATGGTTTCAGACTACTGTGTGGGTAGTCCAATGGTGGTTTTAGGCAGTGTCCTTCTGTGCCCATAACATCGGCAAAAATGAGTGGCAGCCTACTCTTCATGCATTTCCCTGTGCATTTTCTGGGAAGCTCTGGCCATCATGATGTTTTCCATGTCAGTACTGCACAGTTTTGAGGTATGGCTCGGATGCATGGGTAAATACATCCCACAAGCCCCCCTCTTGCGATGGCCATTCTATTTCACGAATGGGACTCGCAAGACCTGGGATGTTTCCTCATCTTCTTCCAATAGATGGCACAGTTCAGCATCTTTTCCTCCATCCGGTACTGATCGATCGGTTCTCCTCGCCGGTCCTGATGGGAAGATTGGGCGGTACCCCGGGCCTGTTGCGTCTCTGCTCGCGGTCTCCGGATCGTCCTCCTTGGTCATTCTCCATGGTTTCATCTCTCCTAGGATGATAAAGCAAAAGCGGCAATACCTACTCATAGACGTTTTTCCACCACTGTTGAGATAGTGGGGCAGCATATGCATTTCATCATCACGAAACATTACATTCTTATTTTGAAAAAAAAAAACAGTATAACTAAAAGACAGTTTCATGCAAATCACAATATTTTAGAGACTAGATGTGGTATGTTTTATGATTGGAACTGAATTAGTCGGAGACAGTACCCGCTAGGATTCCAGAGGATTCCTCCAGTTGTTGCAGAGTGTGCCTGGGATGGCAACATTTCAACTGGTTTATGTGGACCCACTTGTCTTCCCCCTCTGCCGAACCGCCTTTGGGGATGCGGATCTTGTAGGCCACAGGGGAGATCTTGTCGATGATCTCAAAGGGTCCTTTCCATGTAGGCAAAAATTTGCGCTGCTTTGCCTGGTTTCTTTGGAAGTTGTATAGATAGACCCGGTCCCCCACCTGATATTCCTTCCTGGAAGTCTTCAGGTCATAGTGGGTCTTCATGCTATCAGCCGATCTTTCTAGATTCCGCTGAGCATAAGCAAAAGCATGTTGAAGGTGTTTCCTTAAATTCTCCACATACTCATGAGTAGTGGAGGCATTTATCAGTGTCTGCTCTTGGGTCCTGTAGAGCAAATGCTGCGGAAGCACCATCTTGCGCCCAGTCATCAACTCAAATGGTGACATTTTGGTTGCAGATGAAGGGGTAGATCTGATGGCCATTATGACCAGAGGTAATCGGATATCCCAACTTGGCCCAGAATCTGCCACAAACTTCTTTAATATGCTCACAATGGTTCGGTTATATCTCTCTACTGCCCCAGAAGAAGCTGGCCTGTAAGCAATGTGTAGCTTTCTCTTGACCCCCAGTATCTCCCACATCTTTGTCATTACTTCACTGGTGAAGTGGCTACCTCTGTCTGACTCAATCCTTTGAGGTAGACCAAAACGGGAAAAGATGTGGTTAATCATCAAGGCAGCTGCAGTTTCTGCCTTGCAATTTGGGGCTGGAAGACATTCCACCCACTTGGTAAACAAGCATGTCACAGTCAACATGTACTTATTCCCCCTAGCCGAGCGAATCACAGGGCCTACAAAGTCGATTTGTAAATCTGACCATGGCAGTGTCATCCCCCTCTTTTGGAGAGGCGCACGGTGCGTGAGGGAGGATGGCTGAAATTGTGCACACACAAGACACCCCTTCAAGTATTGGTCGAGGTCCTGCCCCATGTGTGGCCAGTATGCAACCTCTCTTAAGATTTCCAGTGTTGTGTGAAACCCCCTATGACCGGCAGTGGCCGCATCATGGGCGTGACTTAACATCAGGCTTCGGAATGAGGTAGGAACCACCCACTGATCGTGGCCAGCTTTGGATTTCCTTACCAACAAACCGTCTTGGATCCGGAACATTTTTGGACATTTCATCAACACTCTTAGGTCCTCTTTCCCAATGTAATCGTTATCCGTCAGGGGAAAGTTCTCAGGGTCCTCAAGGTGCTGGTAAAATTTACCAATAATTGGATCCCCCTTCTGAGCGGTAATCAAATCAGCATCAGGGGTCTCCTTACTCCATTGTACAATTGAAAGGTCGTTGTGAGCATTTGTCTGGGACCTAGTGATAGCAGTGACCTGGATTTCCCCCAACAGGGACTCAATCTCAATTAGATCCCCTTGGATGGCCCCGGTTTTGGCCAGCTGATCAGCTAAGTCATTTCCAGTTTTGTCTGGTCCCTCTACTTTGGAATGACCCTTGATCTTTTTCCAATAGATGGTCATCTCATTCGAGGTGACCAGATCATCAATGTTTTGGATCAACTTCCCATGTTTCAAGGGTTTGTTGTTAGCACATAACATGCCTCTGGTTTTCCAATTAACCAGGTGCTCCACGAACCCGTTCCGTACATAATCCGAATCTGTGATTATGACCAGTTCGTGGAGTTGATGCTGGACAGCAGTGAGGATGGCCTGATGCACAGCCATCAATTCTGCCACCTGACTACTTCGGGGACCAATTTTGTATCCAGCGGAGGGTTCTGGGAACTCATTCACCCATGCATTCCCTACGCCGGCCACCAGTTCTTTCTCCCCGTTGTTGTCAACATGGTAAGAGCATCCATCCACATAGACAGTGGGCATTCCCTCACACTTGTCCTCTTCAAAGACTTTGTGTGGGGAATTAAGGTATGCCTCCGTGTTGTCCTTTATTTTTAGACTCTCGTCCTCGAGACAGTTTTCTCTGGCACAATCATGCAAGTCAGCCAGACCTTGCGCGAGGGGACTCTTCTTGTTTTGGCCATATCTGACTTCCACAGGAAAGCCTTGCATTGACAGAATCCAGGAAGTAATTCGGGAATTACTCACATTTCCGGCCCGGATTCTGTCACTTTGGAGATATTGCAGAGGCTGGTGTGGAGTCTCCACTATGATGTGTTCCCCCTGGATAAACGGGCGGTAATTCTTCAATGCCCACACCGTTGCCAGGAGTGCCTTCTCACAATCGTTGAATTTTTCCTCCACAGAGGATAAAGTTTTGCTCGCATAGGAGATTACTTTATTGACCTTGTCATGCTTTTGGTATAATACTGCCGTCAAGCACATATTAGAGAACCCCGTCTCCAGGAAGAACTCCTTGTTTCTGACAGGGTAAGCTAGGCAAGACGCTTGCGAGAGGCTTCTTTTGAGTTGTCTTACTGCCTCGGATTGTTCTGGACCCCATTCCCACTTGACCCCCCCCTTCAGGAGATGAATCAGGGGTCTGGTGATCTCTGCGTAGCCCTCAATGAACTTTCTGCTGTAATTAGTCAGTCCAAGGAGGCTCCTTAGTTCTCGCAGAGTTGTGGGGTCTTTCAGTTTCTGAAGTGCTTCCACTTTCTTTTCCTGGGGACAGAGACCCTGAGGAGTAATCTCATGCCCCAAGAAATTAACACGGGTTCTACACCACTGTGCTTTCTGAAAGGAAAGTTTTGCTCCGGCGGCCCTCAACTGCGTCAGAACATAACGGATCTCCGCTATGTGTTCCTCCACAAATGAACTTTTGATGAGGACATCATCTACATAAGCCAGGTTACCCCTCGCACCCAGGTCGGGCTTGGCCTTATGTAGGAAAATGTTGAATTCATTGCCGGAGTTGAGGTATCCGAAGGGAGTCCGGGTCCATGTGTACTGCTGGCCCCCAAAGGTAAAAGCCAGTTTGCATTGGTCCTCCCTGCTGACAGGCACGGTCCAGTATCCATTGGTCAGGTCTATTGCAGTGAATACCTGTGACCCCTGAATCTGGGCCAGCCCTTGGTCAATGTAGGGCAGAGGCCATCGGGAAGTATGGACCCGTTTGTTGAGCTCCCTGAGGTCGGCGCAGAGTCTCCACTGGCCGCTTGGCTTCAATATTCCCAGCACTGGATTATTGAAGGTGCTGTGGACTGGACGGATTATTCCCCGGGACTCAAGGTTCTTGATTATTTCAGTGAGGGACTCCATTGATGCGAGAGGCAAGCGATATTGCTTCACAAACACAGGAGTCATGCCAGGGTCCGTGGGGATTGTTGTTGTGTGGATGTCAGTGCGACCACAGTCATATGAGTCTACCGCAAAGAGATCTTGGAAATCCAAGAAAACTTGTTTCAACTTTTTCTTTTGTTCCAGAGTCACACAGGCATCAGCTAGGTTGACTCTCTCTTCCACCATCTGCCTGAAGCCTGGAAAGACTTCTGGTTTGGCTATTTCAGCGGCCTCCTCCAGCTGGGTGGAGAAGTCCCTGGTCAGAGTGCTGATTTGGACTGGAGGCTTCAGGTGGGAAAGGCAGCCCTCATGGACCTGGAAAATCACCTCATCCCTCCTGAAGTCACAAGTCACATCTTCCTTACCATAGGGGCAGGAAGTGTACACCAGGAAGTTCCCCCCATGCCGGGTAAAAATTCTGTCTGGTGTTGCGTTGTCATCACTGTCACTGTCAAAACAGTCCTTGGGGATTGGTCCTAACAGTTAATTTCCAAGATCAATGGAGAAATGTCGGTCATCAACCGCCATTCCAATAATGGTGCCTGCGGCTAGAGTAATACTCTTTAAGTCGCTGTTATCCACCTCTATTGGAATGGTGTCATGTTCTATGTTGACTAATGGAGTTGGGTTTACCCCCAACCCTTGCTGTTGGAGAGAAGCATTTAGATGTATGTAAGCATCAGGGTTTTTCAACTCTTGTCCCCTTTTAACTTTCACTTCCAGGGAGAATTGTCGGGTCCTTTCTGGGATGGTGACTTCCTCTTTAACCTGAATTTCAACTGCATAAGGTAGCAATTGAGCTGACCTAAATGCTTTTTCTGGATCATCAAAGCCCATGGGATTATCCGCTAATCGGGACCAAGCTTTGAAGTTTATTAGGTCCAAACTAATGGCAAAGCGATTGAGAATGTCACTGCCTAAGTAAAAGGCGGCAGGGACGTCTCGCACGACCCAACAATTATGGACTCTGCTCTTGTTGCCAATGGAGATTTTGAGCATACACCTGCTTGGCAGGAGATGTTTGGAATTAGGCGCTTCCAGGTCCATTTCCCATTTGTCTATCAGTTTGAAGGTGGGAATGGCTGGATCTTTTGGGAGTTGGCGAAACATGGCTTCGCTGATGAAGCTCTTACCGTTGTTCACACACACTCGAGCGAGAACATAGTCCTTCCCATCATTTAACTGAATAGGGATGAACAACTGCTCTCCAATTTGCTGAATATCAGCCAGGCTTTGAGCTGATTTCACATCTTCCTGGACTATAGGAGTGGGAGTTTCTGATTGTGGATTAGTATAGAATTTCAGGGTGTTTCCTTCCAGCGTGGAGTACCACTTTAAACTGGAAGGAAGGTTGATTTTCAGAAACAGAGAGGACCCCCCATCACCGGTCTGTTGTCCTACTGCTATTACTGTCACGTCTGGAATTTGGCTATTCTGGAAGTGAAATTCTACTTGGTCAGATTTTTGTTCAACCATGTGGCAGGTGCTGTTTAAACTAACATGGTTAACACTCTGTTTTAATTTTATTGGTCGGCTAGTCTGGGTCCAGAGGACCTTGTTTACGCAATCTATTAGGGGTGACAACCTTCTCAGGAGGTCATTCCCTAGTAAACAAGGGGTGCCCTCTGGGGTCACAACTATGACCGGGTGTTTCAACTTATGTCGCCCAATTTTAATGTCCAAGTCTGCCGTCCCCTCAACGGGAATTTCCTTCCCGTCAAAGTTCTGGAGTTGTCCAGGAAGAGAGGTGAGAGGAATTTGGTAATTCTCTCCCCTTCCTGCATTCAGTTCGTCAAAGGCCCTTCTGGACAGAAGGGTAGCTTGAGATCCCGTGTCCACCAGCGCTGAAATTGTACCCTGCCCCTGTACCGGGGCATAGTATCTTCCCTCCTTCTCGTCAAGGGGGCACAGATAATGCACATTTTTGGACAACTGGTGGGCTGACTTTCTGGTTTTGGACATCGCTAGCGAAGAGATTTGGGCAGAATTCTGTGGAGAGCCTTGGGAATCTGAAAGAAAAAGTTGGCAACTGGAGATCAGAGCCATTTTGGGTTCCCCTGGCTCCGGTTCTGGGCCGCCCCCCCCCTTTTTGGAGGCAGTCACCAGGATGGGTTTGAACCAGGGGATTTTCTTGCTGTTGGTTCTGGGATGAGATGGTGGGCGGCGGTAGCTCAGTCTCCACATCTCCCCAGTCTGGATTTGCATCCCTAGGGACCCATTTTTCTTTGGGAGGAGTTCCCCCCTCTCTGAAGGAGAAGATCCTTTTCCCAGGATCCTCTGAGGATCCCTCTCCCTCAAATTGGAATATCTGTACCTCCTCCTCAAACTGAGTCTGTTTGGGTCTTTTGTTTCTCCTACCCCCCTCTGCTCCTTAGGAGGCAGACTATCAGGGGCAGGAGATTTTGTTTCCGGTTCCTGGGTTTCCAGGGGCTGTTTACAAGTGAGGAAGGAAGCTTCCTCCAAGGCTTTACACCCCCCTTCCCCTTGTGCCTCCTCCCTGGGAACCGGTGCGTTATCGGGGTGCTGCCCCCGTCATTGTTCTGGAGCACCAGGTCCAGAGTTGGGTGCGTTCTGCGCCGGCATGCCGATCTGAGGGTTCTGCTGAGCCCTCAGTATGTGACCCAGATCCCGCGCCATGTTTTGAACCTGGCGCTCTAACTGGGAAACCCGCTCAGGCTGATACGGGGCCCTGTTTTCTCCCCTGGGCTGATCCCGGGAAGGGTAGCTGTCCCTCCTCTGGTAATACCCCGGGTTGGGAAGATTTGGGTACCCCTCCACCCTTGGCCTCCCCTCTCCCGGATTCAGTGGTCTGGGCTCAGGGAATTGGGGAAAGAAGGATGGATGGTTTTGGGGCTGAAAGTCGGGTGGATATCTGGGGAAAAAGTTCTGCCCAGGGTTTGGTAAATTTCTGCCCTCCTGTGGGAAGTTTGGAGGGAAGTTCCCTGGGTTAGGTGCTTGGCTGGATCCCCCCCCCCCTTGGGCTGGAGGAGTCCACACATAACCCAGGATGGGTCGATTTCCCTTGTAACGGGGACTTACATAATCAGGAGAGCGAGGGACCCCATGTGTGGGGCTGCCTCCTTGGCTCCCTGTCTGTGACTGACCCGAGGACCTCCTGGGCCTAGCATTATTAGGTGCAGGTAGGTTTTTAGGCCCCCCCATCTCCAAATCCAAAATGGGGGTGACCTTTACCTCTGCCACCTTGGCAGCAGCAGGGGTGCTGTTGGCTTTGGGGTTTTTCTGGGCATTACTTTTGCTATCTACCGGTTTCTGCACCTCATAGATCCGGGTAGCCTGTTCAATGACCCAGTCTAAAGATCTTTTCTCGTGAAAATCCCTCACGAGCTGGGTCATTATGTATTTGGGCAAGGCATGAAAAAATGTATTAATGAATTCTCTACTGTCTGTGCGCACCCTTCTGGTGGTCTGCGCAAAAGCACGCTTTAACTCCTGCACAAATTCTTGTGGGGCCTGATCCTCCCCACATTGCAAATTGTAGGCTGCCTTGCGAGCCTCTTGAGGATTTCTGTGAACAGAAAAATGTTTCAAGATGGCCGCCTTATAGGTGGACCATCTTAAATGATTTTGGTCCTCCAGCCCCGCAAAGAAACTGGAGTATTCCGGGGAGAAGGTCCACTTTACATATTGAATACAGCTTTGGCTGTCCTTCAAATGGAAAGTCTCCATCATTTGCTCAAACAACTCTAAGTGCTCCCAAACAGAATACTTAGCGTTCTTATGGTAAGGCGTGATGACGCTCCTGATCGCCTTAATCTGCTTTAAGGGGTCCTTAAGCAAGGCCCTTTTTGCCTTATTGGCCTTTTTGGTTCGGGTAACCCTTGTCCATTCGTCCTCGGATTCAGAGGCACTGCTCCCAGAGGTTCCCGTCTGTTCTTCCAGGTTTTCCCGGATTCTGCGAGCCTGGGAATGGCTGGCAGAATGTGGGGACCTTGTCTCCTGTGTCCTGCGCAGTTCAGAGGAGTCTTCAGATTCCTCCTTGCTGCCAGGATTTGATGGGTACCCCCTCCACTGACCTAACTGGGCAGAGGTTTTCAGGATGCCCTTAATGGGCCTACTCTCCTGGGGTTCCCCATTGAACTGTACTGTACTTGGGTGCCCATACCCGGATGCCCACCCCTCCATTCCTGAGTGGTACTGGCCTATGAGCCCCATACTCTTAGCTGGATAGTAATCTGCCATCCCTGTGGCCCTGTGCTCATGTGCGCCAGGGGACATGGGGGTGGTAGAGTCCAGGGACTGGGGGAGATGAAGGCCCCTGATGTTAGGGCTCCTGCGGTTATGGTCAGGAGTCTCTCTTTCCCAGCGGACCTCATCTCTATCCGCCCCTGCTCCCTGTTGCAATGCAAGAGCCTGCATTTGTGCTTTCAGTTCCTCAGTCAAGGCCTTACTAGACTCTATCAGTCTCTCCTGCATCGCTACCTGTTGTTGGAGCCTATCATTGTGTTGACAGAGGGCCTCATTTTCCCTCTGTGCTTCCTGGTTGGTCCTGGAGAACTGGGCCAGTCTTTGCTGCAGGAGGTTTACCTCCTGAGTCCCATCCCTACCGGCCTGCTCCTTTCTATCCAGAGCATCTTCCACCCTTCTGGTGTGCTCTACCAAGTTCTGGTTTTCTTTTTGGAGGTCACCCAGCCCCTGGAGGGCCAGGTGATTTTCTTCAATTTCCTTTTTTAAGTGGCAGACTTTCTGGCCTAAAGTGTCTCTTTCCTGACTGAGAGCCTGCATCTGTGCTGCCAGGTCGTCCCTCTGCCTTTGAAGGGCACCAGCTTTCCGGCGCTCTTCATCAAACTCTGCCTGGGTATCCAGGTCTTTCAGAATCAGTTTATTGCTTTCTGCCTTTTCCCTATCTAGGTGGCCTTGCAGGGTGACTACCTGCTCAGCACATACCCTGTTGAAGTCCAGTTGTTGCTCCAGCTTTTTCTTGTTTTGCAGTAGGGAGTCCAAACCTTCTTGGTGTTCCTTCTGCAAGGCCAGAAATCTGGTATCCTGTTCTGACTTTTCCTTTTGCAGCACATCCATATCCTCCTTTATTTTAGTGATGTACTGTCTGGTCTCATTTTCTGACTCCTGGCTTCTGTGCAGCCTTTGCTCGGAAGAGTCCAGATCAGATTGGGCCTTCTCTAACGCCATCTGTTGCCTTTTTGCCAAATCATGGCCTTCAGCACATTTATTCTGTATGGCTCCCATATATAAATATAAATATGCCGCTATCCTAACGATCTTGTCGTGTTCATCTTTGGCCTTAGGAGCCATATATAGTTCACTCAGGGCCACATGTAATGGACCCTGATCTCTCCATTAGTCTGACCCTGTTTCAGTGACCTGTCGCGTGATGGCCTGCAACCAGGCATCCTGGCCCTGCTCAGCCCATTCACCTCTCACAAATAGTTTATGTAAGAAGTGCTCTCTGGCTATTTTCATATCTACCAAGGTCGTCATTCTAGAGATTGGTCTCTGTCCTGACTTACAGAAGTTAGTATTTTATTTTTGCAGAACAGAACTTTTCTTGGAGTGTCCCTTTTGAGGAATGCTTCACAGCGTAATGCAGCGTGGTGATCCGACTGGATGTATGTATCCCGTCAGTTAGCACACTGTATTAAGCTGCACAAGTGGTATTCTAACCCAGACGTCCGGCCTGAGCCCCCAATTTGTAAGAGGATTCAATTCAACACTACAGCTAAGTCAACGCCCAGTCTATAATACTGAATGAAAACCCTTATTGATATATCTTTATGTCCAGTTAATGCGTTCTGGATGACTACCCCTATATAACACCCCTCCCTTGGAATCCCCCTGACCCCACTGAGCCAAGAAGTAGTTCTGTTTTGCAAGTTTAAAGGTTTATTTGATAACTTAAACAATATATATTATATCATGCTTTATAATAAATTAATAATTGAATATCACACTTAATCTGGTATGATAAAGGTTAACAACAGAGAATCTGGCACTAGCACACTTCTTTATAATCACTAAGGAGTTGACATGAAATGGATAAGGTAGCACACAGGTGAATAGGAACAAAAGAAGAAGGTGGTACAGAATGCTTTATGTAAGCTCAGGTGGATGCAATATTCAATGAATGCAGTACAGAAAATACTCAATATGATTTCAACCAAACAATGTAATCACTTTTCTATGGCTATTCACTCCCCCCCTTTTATGCAATGCAAGGAAATGGAGGGAAGCACACAGTTCTCAGAATTCAGTTCAATCCCCCCCAAGCACGCTTAAAGAAAACAGATAGGAGTTTTGAAAACACAGGCAAAATGCTTTGATATGTGCTGGCAATGAAGAAAAAAAAATATACTAAAATGCTTTTAATTCCCTCTAGAGTTCAGGGTGAGTGAAATCAAGTTAATATTAGTCCAGGCTCACTTTAGCAAGGATCTAGGGTGTAACTAGCAGGTTAAACGAATTTTTGGCAACTGGAAAGCAAGCAGCAGCAGATTTTTTTTACACGTGGAGAAATTTGCAAATCGCGGTAAAATTCGCGAATGCGCCAAGCGCTATTACAGAGGAACTACAGGTGCTATCACTATCGTTTTGGGGTCCTATGAAAGCCTAGGATCTCAGCTTCCAGATGAAAGTTACTGCAAGTCTCTAGCCCAAACGGTTACAGAGTTATGACCGATTTAGTAGAGGTCGTTTTTAGTTTTGCAAATTTTAAACGCAACACTTTTTCAGCTTTAAAAATGATGGCAGAATAACACAATTTCTAAGCTGCAGTTCTACTTAGATTAAACATGGATTGAATTATATGATTTTAACTAAGAGATGTGTTCTGAGTTTTGCCGAGTACTCACAAGAGATTTTGAACCGGAAAGCGACTTGGTCACGGACTTCAGTCTGGTCAGGTTTTCTTCACTCGCCACGGACGGTCTCTCCGCACAGCGGTCTGGTCTCTGGAACTGCTAACATGGGTCTGGGTCAGCTCTGCTCTCTCTCTGGGTACAGCACTGCTTCTGGATTCTGGAGATTGATGGATTTGAAGTCTCTAGTTTGTCTCTCTGGAGGTTTGATGGAGGTAAATATGGATTTTTCCGGCAGAGCTTCCAGCGGCAGATGGAAATGAAGGTCCCTATCTGTCCTGACTGTCTGCTTTTATGGGTTTTGAGAGTGGGTGTGTATGCAGCATCACTAGACCCTACCCCTCTCCACTTGCCATTGGTCCAGCTTTCATTTCTCCCCTGATTGGGGAAGGAAGTGTGTGTCAGCGTGATGTCATTTTATGGCTTGCAGAGAGGACACTCCCCAGTCAAATTGCACACATTCTATATTTGATAACAAAAGACATATTTGCACAGGTAAACATTTGTTTAAAATTACATGCACACATGAGGCATTACTGATGTTAGCCCCTGTTCTGACTCTGGCGTTTCTAGGAGCTTGCATCCAGAAATGGCAATATTTTGCACTTTTTAACTGGTTTGCAATTCCGGACATTACCCCAAATTTACACACATGTGCGCAAGGAGTATGGACATTAGTTGATGAAGTGTCCGATTTTTCACATGCACACATTTTGAGTAATATCCTCTTTTCCGCCAAAACTCCCCTGAACATACCACCGGGTCCTAGCACGTCTTAAAATGTGGGCAGAAAAATCACAAGAATTATGGTGTCATTTATACAATTTTCACATGTCCGCTCTAGGAGTTATTCATCTTTTTAGAGTTATGTTCTGGCCACAAAGGGGTGTGGTTTTCCTCCAGCACAAGGTTGAATTTCTGGTTTTTCCAGTTCTGCCAAGCCAGCTTGCTCTCACAGGCAGTGCCCCTCCCCTTTGCTTCAGGAGGAAGCTCCATTTACGACTGCCGCCAATAAAACCTTTGCCTGAGTCAGGACAGGGCTTTGTTCAATTTCCTGCAGAGCCCAGGTAATTCAATCAGGGAAGTGTCATATCCCTTTTGGTGTGAGCAGCAAAAGGGCAGCTAGGCCTGGGAACACAGCTGTGACTCAAGTTTCACTCCTGATGGGGGTAGTTGCCAGGCAGAATTCAGTTCCTTAAGCCAGGTTTCAGATAAAATGTCACTTTTTGTTTCCCAGTTTAAGTCAAGACAATTTTTTTACATATGCAGCTAGAATGCTGATTCTAAGTTCAAAACTATGACATTTAAACAATTGCAACCTATGTGACACTCAAAGTAGGTCACTCATTTCTCTTAAACCTTGAGATTTTTAATGTCTTTCAGTCCAAATTTACTTAAACTGCTGAAATCCACAGCTAAGCCAGTCTTGTTATAAACCTTCAAGTCACTTCAGAATATAACTTTACATTGGATCCACCTCTCAGTAAGTCTTTCTTTGGCCTGTTTTGGGTTCATTTATTCAGTTTTGCAAAAAGTAAAATCTGGTGTTGTTTTAAAACGCCGGCTTTTGGATAGTGGTGAGTACTGGTACTGCACCCCTTTTTGGGATTTAAGAAAATGAATTCTCCACAGTTATGGGTTTGCTTTTGGCAATCAGCATTGCCATTCCCAATGGTTTCAGACTACTGTGTGGGTAGTCCAATGGTGGTTTTAGGCAGTGTCCTTCTGTGCCCATAACATCGGCAAAAATGAGTGGCAGCCTACTCTTCATGCATTTCCCTGTGCATTTTCTGGGAAGCTCTGGCCATCATGATGTTTTCCATGTCAGTACTGCACAGTTTTGAGGTATGGCTCGGATGCAATGGTAAATACATCCCACACTGCAGCCCATGCTAACCTTCTCTTTCCCCATGTGGGTTAGCCTCTAATAGCCAAGCACACCCCCATAGAGGACCAAAAAGCTAAGCCTTTTATCAACCGGCATCAGAGAATCATGTACTCTGATTGGCGCAACGAACCACTGCAGGATTGTCCGGGATTTAGATTGGTGTCATGTCCAAAACATGGTTCAGCTCAGATTTTGGGCTGCCACTGAGTCCGATACCATCTCATGGTCATGCTGAATATTGTCACTGACATTCCGCTCCCCCCACGAAATCAATGTTGTGGCAGTTCCTCCAACCTAAATGATGACAACTACTGCAAGGAATGAAAATCGCTTTTATAATTGATCAGCATGCCTCCCAAATCATTTGTTAACACTAAATTAGCACCTTGTTTGATTGTTTGACCAGCCAGGTGCAAGACATATCCAGCTATATTAACTTGTGCAAACACCATATTTTTTGCCAAGAACTCCGGTGCAAATGCCTCTTTGATGCCCCACTAGAAAAAGTGTTTTTTCTACCCCTAATGACTCTGCCACCGGCTTGTCCTCAGCCCCCTAAACGAGCTCAGCCAACATGGAAAGCAAAGAAGGGGCTACATACAGCCCCCTTCTTCACTTCTTCTATAGCAGCCTTGTTTTTTTCATGGGACATTGGGGGTCATTACAAGTTTGGAGGTAACCCTTTACCGGGTACCGCGTCCGGGTTCCTCGAATGAGGAATTACCGAGCCATTCCGACCTTGGAGGGCCCGCAATTCCTCATTCAAGGAACCCAGACCCCTATAGGGTTCAATAGGAAAGGGGAGGGTGCTAACAATGGGCCTGTTAATAACGGGCCCGTTGTTAGCACCCTGGTCTGCTTGCGGGACCCGCTAAGGATGCCTGGTTTTACCAGGCGGCCTAAGTGGGTCCCACGAGTAGAACTCGTAATGTGGCGGTAAGGGGTTGACGGCTCTGACAGCTTTACTGGTGCCGTTAACTCCTTACCACCACACTCGTAATGACCCCAATTGTCTTTGGTTGATATTCATCCCTGGACCACTGGTACCCTGGAAGTTGATTCGTCACAGTGGGAGAATGGGAAACATGCAGGGAAGCCTGCCGAGCACAGATGCAGAGGAAGGGACGTCTTCCTTCGAGGCATGGCCAGGAAGCAGTGCCATATAGATGGCACGGAGCATGGAGGAGATGAAAGAAGGGAGGCAAAAGCATACACCTGGGTCAACTAGTGAAGGCTGGAGATGATGCCGAAGCCCCCCAGGAATCAACAGGAAGACCGGAAGCCTGCAAAAAGGCACAGAAGACAGAAAAGGAATCAGATCCCTGCTGCCACCTCCCTGAGCGATACCACCATAGCAATCTAGGAACATGGTACATTCAAGGAATTGGGAGGAGGGCGGGCAGATCCGGAGATTCACCAAGTGGTGGTGTGAATGCGTAAAGCACAAGATGAGCTGAAGGCCACAGAGGGGCTAAAGCATCAGATAACACAAATCAGTGCAAGACTCTGCATACTCCAAGCCAGGGTGAGAAGGCATACAGCCCCAGATGGCATCAAATAACAGAAACTGCTGCGAGACCCCATATACCCCAAACCGGAGTGAGAAGACATACAACCAAATAGGGGCAAGGCCCCAGATACCCCAAACCTAGTTGAGAAGATGAATATCCTGAGTGGGGCTGAAAGACTAAACAAGCCATGGGGAGCTTAGAGAAAAGATATTGCATGAGGGAGTGTGAAACCCGAGATCCCAGAGCAGGGAGATTATTCATCAGGCTCAGAGTTGGCCACCAGCAGATCAACCCCAGAAGGGTGTGCAACCGGAGACCCCAGGCATGGATGGGAGCTAAAGGGGTTCCAAACCAAGCGAGACAAGGCCTTTGAATTATCGAGAAAATGAACCTGGAGAGCAGGCCAGGAGGCATAGAGACTAAAATTACTCCATTATATACCAGACGGTAAGCCCTAATGAAATTTACTGATTCTTTTTGTTGGAACTTTGGATCAGGCAAAGCATTGATTTGTGACAAGTCTCGAATGCTGCTTTGGGCAAGATGTCATTCCCCAATCCTCGGATAGTCTACGGTGGGTCATAAACCAGCCAAGGATACACAAATTGGGCAAAAGACCTTACGTTTTAATTTTCCTTTGTAATGGTAGAGCAAGGATAAGGCTGGATTAGGTTTTCAGGATGGTGGACAGACTTTGTGTTGTGCAACATCCAGACGTGCACCCTTTTTCCTACCTTTTTTGCTTAGCATAATCACTAGGGTTATATGGCTATTGTAGGGTTTTGGGAATATAATAAAGCTACTGAGTTAAAACAACAATATGTAGTCAGCCTCCTGATTTTGACTACACACAATTACTACATCTCCATACACATTCTAATCAGACACCTACTTTCACTCATTCAAGCACTTTAGATTTGCTACTTTCACTTCTTCTAACCACACTCACCAGTCTTTCATGCACACACGCAATGCCATTGAACTACCATAGAACTTGCATTCACTAACCATTGCCTCACCTGTTCCAAATATCATCTGCACACTCCACTCCAATGCCCTTTCCCCTCTTGTGGTCAGCCGTTTCCTCCATCTCTGACCTCACCCAAACAATCCACAACTTCCTGCTTTTTTGCTTTTTAATTTACCGCCCTCCCTGGTTGGTCTTTTGTCCATGGCCAATCTGGCCCTGTCTTCTCTGCCTCAGTGGTGTTTACATACAACAGTGTTTTCATGCAATGTGTGAAGGGTCATGAGTAAAATTCGGACACAGAGGCACATTTTGATTGCTATAATAATGTATTCAAGAAAAAAGGGGTTGGAGGAAAACCTACCCTTTCCTATAGCTATGAGGGTTTTCCCTACCTCATCCAAATAACCAGTGGCCAAACCAGGATGTCCAAAAAAAAGGTTGTCTGTCTTTTGTCCAAACCAAAACCTAAGCTGACCCTCACATTCTAAACTAATCATAAAGTGAAAGTGTAAATGTTCTTTTGCAAGTTCAACGTAAAGTTCCAAAATGGTGCAAAAAGGGAAATAAATAACCGACGTTCCACAAGGATATGAAGGGGGATCCCTTCCCCTAGAATTCCACAGTTCCTTTATATCATACAGTCTCAAAATATGAACAGATATTCACTTATTTCTTCTAGTTTTCAAATGATGTCACAAAATAAATAAATATGTTTTCCTTTTCTTCATGAGGTTTGCAGCATCAAAATATAGTTTCCTCTCTTTTGACAATCACAGGTTTCAATACATCCGTTTATTTGGTTGACAACAACAAGGAATTGCTCCTTCTCTCTCAAAGAACACAACTTTCTCTCTCCTGTTTGAAGATTTCACAAGGTCAAGAGTTTCTTCTCTCTTGTTGAAATGACTCAAATATGTAGTTGTAATGATTTTAATGATCTAGCGTGTATACTCCTAACACGTCCATACTCAAACATAGAGGGCCCAGAAATTGGGCAAAATGACTTTTATGTAACAGCCAAGGATGCCATTTAGGGGTCACCAGCAGTCACACATGCAACCCCTGAGGTCTCCCTTGCTACCCCTGTGGTCACCCTTGCTACCCATAAAAAAATGTTTTTTTAGTTTTTTACATTGAGGGACCGGGGCTGTGGCCAGCAGCACGTTGCTTGTTGTTTCTGGCGTGGCTAGTTTGCTGATAGCTATAACCAGTAAGATAGCTCAGTGGGTTGGGTGCTCGCTGCTGCAATGTATGTGTGATCTGAAGGTTGCAGGTCTGACTTCCGGCAAGGTAAACTCATCCTTTCATCCTGCTGAGGTTCATAAATGAGTCCCAACACAGGTTGGGTCATATTGTATGCATATTTGTTCTATATGAAGCACTTAAGCATAAGTGCTATATAATACAACATCATTATCGTTTGACCTTGTACGTCTGCTTGCATTCACAGTAATTTGGAAAATATGGGCCAATACGTGCTGATATTAATGATACATATGGTGATCCATTCGTGTATGAAATGTGTATCACTTTACAGTGATATTGTAACCATAATTTTTCATAGTGTACTTAGAAACAATTCTATGTGATGCCATGCCCTGTTTTGTCAAGGGTTGAAAGGTCATGTTCCATCTCTTCCCGTGATATCACTTCGGGGTGGGGTCAAATGACATTGCTTCCTGTGATGTCATCAGAGGTCAAGGGTGGTGTGATGTCACTGCTGATACCCAAGGCATTTTGGTGAAATGTTGTCCCTGGTAACAGCTGTCCCTTCAATTTACAGACTGATAGGAGCAGCTAATGATTTAGCTGTAGATGGGAAGAAGAATAGGGAGTAATGGCTCCTGCTATTGTGTAAGCACACCGGGTTGGCGTTAAGAACCATGTTTATGAGTCAAAGATGTATGCAAGCACACTCCGATGGAGAACAAAAGTTGTTGATGCTCCTGTTCATTTGATAAATAGGTGCAGAGAGCAAGACTGTCCCAGGGTTACATGTGGTCCAGACCTCGGTTAGCAAGTATATATTCCGTCTTTTAAACTAATAAAAAAATGCTGAATGTGAAATATTGAATTGTACTATTAAGTTCAATGTGATTGGAGACAGTCCTGAGGAAGGTGGTTAGCACCTCTGTAGGCCCCCGAAACTAGTCAACCCTTTTTTGCAGGAAATAAGATATAACACAAGCCCATCCTGACAATTGTGCTGTACCAAGTGTTGTGCATGAACATAACACGCTATTTTGATGACACAGTATGTTGAATGATTGCTACGCATGCTTAAATTAACGCCTTTGCAGCTTCTTTTAAACAATTTAATTTTTAGATTGAGCCTTCATAGGTCCAAGAAGAATACATCATAACTTGGCAGACAATGGTAGTTTTCCTTTTAAGTAGAGCGTTGTGTGTATGATTGGTGTTTGTTAAAATCTATAAAATATTCATTTAAAAAATGGTAGGCATGAACAGTGAAAGTGAGTGTTGAGCTACAGACCATAGTTATGAAATAAAAAATTGTTATTTCTTATTCTATCCTTTCGTACATAGGTGGCACACCATCATTTACTAGGGACATGGGGTGGGTCTAATAGGGATATTTAGACGTGTCTACTATTTTTGGTCTGATCAAGTCACACTACAGTTCGTTGTTAGTGAATATGAAGGTATGAAGACGAGTGTATGATACAACTTGTTTGCATTTGAAATTCATTTTTAGGGTTCACTCTCTTTTGTGATATATACCGTTTGTTAACGGCAGACCCCTGATAAATAACAAAAGGTGTACCCATTTTTGTGCTTTGTGGTATACTCACCCGCCAGGACATTGTCAAACTTCATACAATGTTCCCTTCCCCCAACCTTGTGTTCTTGCACTCTCCCCATTGGCTGTGGCCAATGCTTGCTTGGGTTCACTGTTTTCTCTGTTTGGGATTTCCTGTTTTCCCCAGTCTCTCACTTTCAATATTCTCAATGCTTCAGCTCCCTTGCACACATTCTCCACACAGAGTTCTCTCGTTTCATTTGCCCTTCAGTGCATGCAACAAAGTGCCTCGGTGTCCCCTGTCACTAACTTGGGCTCACTGGTAGTTTCTGGCTGCTTCAGCATCTGCCGCAGGTGGCGTCCAGGACAGCGGTCCTCCTTCTCTGTGGCTCAGCATCTCCTATGCTCTCTGGTTATCTCACCATTCTGGTCTTCACAGCAGAGCCTTCTCTGCTCCATATCTTGCGACCATGGCCTTCCCAGCTTCGAGGTTCGCTCGCCAGCGTCGTCTCTACCACTCTCCTGCTCGGCTGCACACCACAACTTTTCAGTATCGTGTTGAGAAAGGAGCTTTTCATTTTTCAATCATGCCATGGTTTTTAAACTTCCCGGTATGGGTCACCTAATCAGAATGACTAGACTGCATCTCATGCTTCTTGTTGCTGTCAGACTGCATTGCTCTTGTACTCTTCCTCGTACCACTTGATTCATGGGAATCAAGATGTAGTCGCCCGAGCTTTCAATATCTTCTGTTGCCCTGTATACCATGCAAGTTTGAGATGGATATAAAGTACTACTTTGATTATTCTTCTCAACACAGCTTACTAAATGAGTTATATTCTAAGAGACTCAGGATACCTGCAACTATCCTTGTAATCACACTCCTCAGGAACCTCCAGATGCCATATAGAATGCACAGTGCCTGCACCAGTGAAGGGAATGGTCATGTGCATCCGTAAATAAATGGGGTAACATATTTCCCTTTTGTACAATGCTACACAACCTTTGCATGTGGAGGAATTTTTCAATGCCCCCCAAGGAGGACAGAAGTGCTCTACACTCTAAGGGTGAAGATTACCATAAAAGTGAGGGAATCACACAATAGAATGTTGTGATGAAATAAGTATGGGGTGGCTGATCTGCCAGGAACTATTGGAGAATTACTTGTTGAGACCTCTTAGCATGCATTGAACTGTAAAAAGAGTGCGGGACTAGTATGGCAAGTGAAGATTGGCTGTCTGCACGGTTTTGGAGTTCTAGTTGCTGAAGGACTCAATTGACTGGGGCAAATCAGGATCTCTTTTAAACCAGGCGCTGGGCACAGATTGTGAGTGGGGGCCAAGTGCGGCAAGATTAGTTTCGCTGTCTGAACATTTTGTGACTGGAGGACTCAATTGACTAGGGCACTGCTGTTTTAAACCCAGCAGCTGCATGCGGGTCGTGAGCGCAGGCCAAGTGTGGCAAGTGCAGTTGGGCAGTTTGGTAGTGGGGGAACGACCATTGGTGACTTCTGTGTCAAGTTATATAGTTGCGTACGTCTCAGCCCCCTGGTTTTTGGCTGTGGTGAAACCTTGTGCTAGAGATATGTTGCTGAGCATTAGCAAGAGCCCGATCTGCGGTACAACCTGAGGAATGCCCCCTGCATAGTGGAAACAACTACGATGCAAATGCAAATGGTTTCCACAGGTGACTTACATCAGTGTGTCCCCTTGCTTTGTGAGACAGAGCACATACATGCAAAAGGGGCTAAATCCTGCACTGTCAATCCCCTGGATCGTTTTCTTTTTTAAATAAGCGGCAGACCAGTAACAATGATCTACATTCTCCAACAGCTAAGACAAAAACATCCCCCCTAGAAACAACAAAGCTCATGATGGGAAAGGGACAAATTACCAAATATATCCATATAGCTATGGCCAACAGTATTCCATTGTGTCCTATAGCACCTGCCATGGCAGTGTCATATGTCTTTGCATGCAAAGTGATTGCTCCCAAAGACAGGCCTTTATCTGAACTGAAGGACTCCTTCCTTAATTTGTCCAATAGTATGGAAAAGAAGGAGAGGATCATAAAGCGAGGTCAATTTCTATGGCCGCGCATATTTTTGCCTCCATAATGAAACTACTAAATGGAACAATTCAGGAAGGGGACGTTAGCTCATTACAGCATCCGTTTGTGGATCAATCAGAGTGCTCTCATCAGAAAACTGACGTGAATACATCAGCTATGTAGCATCTATCAGCTTTAGAAAATAGTTCTTTACCAGCACTCCATTTGGTGCTACAATACTTTGTGAGACTTTATGATCAAATGAAGACAGAAGTACAAGAAAGCTCAGTATTGTTAAAGGAGCTGTAAAGAGGCATCATTAGTAGAGCCCACCCCTTCACCTCCGTTATACAGGAAGAACAGCACGAAAGCACTGTGAATGACACCTGGTATCATCCCAATACCACATCAGAGATATGAAAGACGTTATGCCCTCAGACAACCATATTGCATGTAACCCCAAACTGAAGCGGTAAAAGGAAGCCTGCAGACATCAATGGAATTAGAAGAACTATAAGTGAAGTCTGACAGATGTAAAGTGACGCTATGAAGAAGAAAAGATTTGAGGGTGCACTGAAACTAACACATAACGAGTTTGGAGGTAGCCATGTCGTCATTAACGACATGGCTACCTCCAAACTCGGGTCCGGGTCCCGCAAAAGGGGACTTACAGGGCCATTCCAACCTTGGAGGGCCCAGTAATTCCCTTTCGCGGGACCCAGACCCGGTACATCCCCATTTGAGCCACCAGAGGGCTCAATGGGAATGGGGAGGATGCTAACAATGGACCATTAATGACGGGTCTGTTGTTAGCATCCTGGTCTGCTAGCGGGTCCCGCTCTGCACATCTGGTGTGGCCAGGTGTCCAGAGCGGGACCCGCTGCAGAACTCGTAATGTTGCGGCCTGGAATGAACGGTGCCGGTCCCTTACCAGCACCGTTCATTCCGTGGCCGCAACACTCCTAATGAGGCCCATTGACACTTAGAGAATGAAGATGAGATTGAAGTGACACAGTAAATATACATGCAAATATGAAGAAATCATATGCACAATGAAGATAAGTAACAAGAAATATAGAAGTATATGCACAGAAACGCAAGATGGATAAGACACATATAAGCTTGCTGAAACGTAGGAAATAGAACACGAGTATAGCAGCCATATTAATAAAAAGGACTTTGGCATCATATATTAGTGAGCAGTAGCCTCAAAGAGGAAAACCAAGGCTGCAATGCTGACAGGCACTGGAATACAAATTTGTGCAGGAGAAAATGATAGTTGTTTTTCTCAGGATCAAGGGTGCCGCAGTAGGCGGCAACTGCAACGCTTTAAAGTATTCAAAGAGGATTAGTCATCTACGCAGGACATACTTCTCTTAGATTAAGCAAAGGAGTGAACATTTGTGAGTGCCAAGTATTGTACAATTAAATACATGGAAGACTTATGCCCAGTGGAGCAACCAAGTATTCAGCGGCAGAGGGGAGCAATAGCACCCAATATTATGGAATCAAATAGCACTAGATAGAACGGCAGAATGGACAAAATCATGGTCTCCTCATACATGGTCTAGGATCAGGAGACAAGGCCTATACATACATCTCTAGATGAAGATAGCAATCTACCTTCACTCCCATTATAGTTCAGAGGAAGAGAATGTTCAGCAAGGTCAACTAAAAAGAAGAAGCTGTGGCTTAAGGCCTAACTAATGAGAGATGGTATGCTAATTAGCCAAGTCGGCTGTTGTCTGATTTTGTTCCCCTGAACATGGATTTCTGATTTGCTTAAGGGCTACACACAAGCCGAATGTCCAAGGTTCGAAGAGAGTGCCAACCAATCTTGATGGACCAGACATTGTTGCCGAAGCCTATCCACTTCTGCTGTTATTATTCTATTGTCTGTATTTCACGTAGTTAGAGGTGGTTCAAGGCATGCCTTCCCAATAAGGGACATCCAATGAGGATACTAAAACATATATACACTACATGTATAATTTTCCCTTAACCAATGCCTCGGCCCAATAGGTTTTTACTGTTTACCACGTAGATTGACACATTTCTGATGTACATCGAGGTATCAAACCTTTTGTGTAATCAAAGGTTTGTGAGTTGCAATTTGTTTTGCTCGCCAGGTTTCCCTACTTTATTGAACTGATAATAAAGCCATATTTTTCCATAATCTTTGAGTCTTTCTGATAATTTATTTTGGTTATCCCATCTGGCACTTGGAATACTCCAGGTGCAACTGCACACAGCTGGTGTCTTGCCATCTCTCTGCTTGTTGGGGAAAAGTTAACTCAATAAATAGGGAACAAATCAATTTAAGTAATGAAACGTTTTGTAAAAATGTATCTATTATGCATAATGGTGTTTTGATACATTCTCCTCTTGATCAGTCATTGGAGGAATTGGAAGAAGGTGGATTTGAGATTGAAATACCTTTGAATATATTTAAACAATATGATGAGCATAGTGTGGAGGGTTTTAATGTTCGTGCTGGTAGAGAGATTCCCAGACCCCCCTTTGTTTTGCATAAATTAACTTTAGGTCTCACCCTAAGTTACCTGAGCGATCCAGACGTGGACCCCTTGCTCACTGTTCTCAGAGAGGCACAGCTTCACCTGACTGATGATGCCCAACAAGGCTGAAACACGTGTATGGGGTTGCTGTTGGTACTCTTGTTCAGAGGAGAACTGCCTAGCATTTCAGTGCTGGACTCCCCCTGGGCAGCACAAAGAATGATATGCAGGGAAATTTCTTCTCTGTGAAAGGCACAGTGAGCTAAATACTTGGTAGAGTCTCTCCGAGGGGTTATTCACCCAAGAACAGGTCATTCGGCTGTGCTTGTGCTGGTAGAGAGATTCCCAGATCCCCCCTTTGTTTTGCATAAATTAACCTTGGGTCTCACCCTAAGTTACCAGGGTGATCCAGACATGGACCCCTTGCTCACTGTTCTTAGAGAGGCACAGCTTCAACTCACTGATGATGCCCAACAAGGCTGAAACACGTGTATGGGGTTGCTGTTGGTACTCTTGTTCAGAGGAGAATTGCCTAGCATTTCGGTGCTGGACTGGCCCTGGGCAGGACAAAGACTGATATGCGGGGACATTTCTTCTCTGTGAAAGGGACATTGAGCTAAATACTTGGTAGAGTCTCTCCCAGCGGTTATTCACCCAAGAACAGGTCATTGGGCTATGTTCACGCTGGTAGAGAGATTCCCAGACCCCCCATTTGTTTTGCTTAAATAAAAAGAGGATGCTAGTTTTGGCAAGGGAAAAAATCAAAAGATAACTAAAAAGAAATCTATGGCCTCAAAGGCCTCATCATGAAAGTTTATGATAATCCCAGGGGAACCATCAATGGCATATAAAAGTGTCAAATCCAATGCAAGAAAAAAAGACAAAATCAAAACAGACCTGATCAGAACAGATCAATTGAATGAAATTAGTAATCCTTCAATTGATCAAATAATACAATTTATCATACCGTTTATTGCAAAACTGCAGGGTAAACCAACAGAGAGAGATGGGAGGTTTCACATTATATGGTGAATGTTCCCATGGAAATGGAAGAAAGTGGGGCAATGGCTCGATAAATTGATGAAGTTAGAAGCTAATTAGTGACTAACAAAGTGAGTTCTGCTCCAAACTCTTTAAATAACATAAGAAAGTATTTTCAAATCCACAGAGCATTTTCTTCAACTGGGGACAAAAGTGAGAAAAAAGTCCAGTTGACTAAAAAGTATGCCCCAGAAAATGTGCATTGGTTTAGATCGCATATTTAGTGAACAAGGGGAATTGATTTTGAACCGCTCATCTGGTTTGCCTTTATTCACAATGATTCCTGCATTAAGAACATTGACATCAGTTGACATTGAGTTAGTCGAGTTCATATTCAGAAGGACGAATATGGTGGTGGGTCACAGCAAATCAAAAATAGTTTTCAACTGAATTTTGAGAATGACAGGAGTGTATTATCCTTGGGAATAGATGCGTATGTCTATCAAGAGCATGTTCAAAATGTGGGGAGGTTGTAAACCTTCGAGGGGGGAAACCAGAGTAGAAAAATCAAAAGGACAAAATGGCTTGCAAAAAGCGGTGTTTCCCAAAGCAGGTTCAAGCCACTGTTGTATAAACAGGCAGGGTACTAGAAAATGTTATAGAAAGAGCAAAACTCTGCAGTTGTTGAGACTAGAGATGATTGGAGGTGGTTGCCAGAGTGTTTGCACAGTAAAACAGGGAATTTTATTGATTGTATGAACCTTTGACCTTAGTCTTCTTAGTTTGAACTCCCTATGTTTTAACAGCTTCACTGATTACATGTTTCCAAATATTGTTAATATATTTATGTTACAATAAATGTGGTTATCAACCAAACTTCTTTAGTTGGTTAAACCATTATTTTAAAGGAATCAAAAAAAGGACCTAAACGCCGTTTGTATGGAGGACTTATGACTGGTGTATCAAACAAATTGGGATTTTGGAGTGAAGAATAGGTAGGGGATTGCGAGTTTATCCTAGTATTAAGTATAAATTGGCATTAACATTGGATTATAGTGATCAACGTTTATTGGAACCCTTTGAGAATCAGTGATGAGGTATTGTCATTAGGCTTGGAGGACCTGCTTATAAGGTGGTTTGAGAAAACCCCCTCGAACAAAATACTGATAGCCTGAGATTTCAACTGTTTGTGTTTTAATATAAATGTCCCCCTATGAACCAACATACAGGGACGGTGTCATATGGGGGAGGCTTATGGAATCTTTGGTATGTTGAATGGGCATGTTAAAGGGGACATTCCACCTGAACCAATCTGTAGGATAAGAGATCATATATTGATCATATTTTCACTTCGAAAGAACTACATTTGTTGGTGGAATCCTTAGAGGTATTATAAATTAGAAAGAGTGATAACTCCTGTATGAACTAACATTACAAATTGTGTTGGCCATAGAACTGGGGGCCTCAGAACTGGATGCCTTGGAAACAGCGTTTCTAGGAAGTAGACTGATAAGAGCGGTAGTATGAAGGGAGGAACTGAATTTACCTATCAAGAAGTTTAGAGATGCAATCAATCAACTGGTTTGCAATATAGAGAGATACAGGTTTTTTATGTGCCAGCTGCTGTATGTACCAGCAAGAAAGGGTGTTTTAGCCTCAAAGCACTTTATTCTAAAAACGTACTCCTTTTATAAGGAGGTTATGAGGCAGGAAAAAATCCTGGGGCATACTATTAGGATCCTTAGGAAAAAGAATATGCTGTTGTAAAGAGGAAATTAGGCGTGCTCGCAAACATATGAAAATTGTGCAAAAGTCCATAAGGCACATATGTTAAAAACAGATAGTCAAAACATGCTATTGATTATGTAGGCCAATAACCCTAAAACCTTCTGTGAATGTGTCAACTTAAATGATCTGGCTCAGAAAAGAGCCCAGACAAATCCAATTTCAGGAGGAAGTTTGGAAGCAATTTTTTAAGGAAAACTTTGGTTCACCACCGGACACAAAACTGGAATTTTTTTGTAGATGATTTACTAAACTGGGTATCACGCAGAGTGTCTAATTTGCGCTCTGTACCTGCTTTCTTTTGTTGCTGCAGAGACAGTGAAGGCGGTATGCCACAACGACACCCCAAAGCACGGGTTACACTGGACCTTCCCTGATTCATGCGGTGCAAAGATAGTGTAAGCACTGACAGAGAAGGCCACACAGTGTGCAGAGTCCAGGAGGATCACGTGCAAGCACAGAGATAAAGAAAATCAGCAGGCCGCATTAATGGACCAGACTGCTTGATTGAAGAAGACGGCAGAGTCAAGGCAATGAGAACAGTTGGGCAGGTGCTGAGACTTCAGAGCCAAAGCGCAAGAAACAATACAGAAAGCAGGACAAAAAGCGGAAGGTAGGGCAAGAATGTGAAAGAGACAGGAAGAGAAGGGCACGACAGCAGAACATCAGGAGGAAGGACTGGAATGAGGGGGCTGCTCAGATTGACAAGGGAGCAACCAAGGGACATATCATAGGAGCAAGGACAATTTCCGCATTGAGGTGCACAGAGAGCGTATTCCCACTGCCTTTATAGGCCAGCAGATGAGAAAGAAAATGAGCAGATGCCTGGGGAACGCCGGTAAAGGTAGCCCTGGCAACCTGAATAGCATTGCAGACTGCGCATGCACGAAGGTCCGAACAAGACCTTCTGAGCATGCACAGAGCCGCCACAGTGGCAGTGCTTAGCACTATCAGTGACCATGCCGAGCTCACCCGAGGCCACCTCCAGCATGGGGAGAACCTCAAGAAGGGCACCCAGGCACCCCACCACGACACAAGCTAAGTGGCATGACACTGGGACACAATTGTGACCTTTAAGGCTATCGAAAGGTGAATGAAGTTGTGTAAGTCCTCCAGAGCTAGTGGCCCTGATAGCCTGACAAACATTATGTAGAAGGGTGACCCTTTATTATGGGATACTCTACTGCATCCGCTAGTTCAGCAAAAAAAAAGGCAGAATTCAGAGATCCTGGCGACTGGTGTGGGCGCTATACTGTCCTTATTCATAAAAAACAAATGTTGTTCTTACTTATAAAAACAAATAGAATCGAGATTCTCCCGTAAACTACAGACCCATATCGTTATTAGACTCCACAAATAGGATCTTTACTTCATTAGTGCAAGAGCATTTGGTGTTCTGGGTGCTGCGTTTGGAGAAAGTTTCTCCACACCAGATGTGTTTTAGCAAAGGGGTAGGCACAGACCTTAATGGCTTCTTGATGAAATTAATAAGAGAGCAAGTTAGGGCAGCACAGCGGTCATCGATGCATATTGCTTTTCTACTTGTTCATACGGCATTCAATAAAATCGATAGAGTCATGCTGTGGAATAAATTGCTGAGGTGGGGAATACCAGAGGGCCTGCTAAAGATGATTATGTTATTACCTACCTGTATTCGAATGCAGGTGAGACTAGATATAGAAGGAAGTCTAACAATAGAAATAGAGACAAAAGTGGGGCGTAGGCAGGGGTGCGTTTTGGCTCCCTGCCTATTTAATCTATATGTCAGCAACCTGGCAGGGGATATATGAAAACTAGATATTTTCCCATGAACATTGCATTTTAGATTCTTGGTGTCAAAATATGGTTAACACGGCCATTTTGTCTTTTAGAAATGGCAAGAAAAGTACGATGTTTAATTGGTATAAGGACAACTATAGATTTGACATTTGTAAGCACATGATTTATATGGGGTACCCCATAGTCTACACATTCGAGGTGACAAAAGTTCTGCAATGGAAAATGATTTCTTTACTGACGCAAATGAAAAGAATCAAACACACATTCTGTAAATATACCTTGATGCCGCAGGTCAGGTTTTACAAGCAAAAAGTAATACCCTCACTATTATATGGTGTAGAAGCAGTGGATACACCAAGCAATAAAGACCTGGATACCCTTGAGGGTTCTGTATGGAAAGGAATGCTACGTTTGGCAAAATGCAGACCTTTGGTGGTCATACGTCTGGAGATGGGCTTGCAATAGGTACCATCACTGCTGAATACCAGGAAAGTGATGATATTACAAAATAGCTTAGACCCGCCAAAATGTATCATACCATGCCCGGGTACCTGATGTGTTTTTCAAACCATATTTTTCATTTGGTGTTCATGCGGTTTAGGTTGAACTAATTGCTCACCTTGACGACTTGGGGCCACAGGAAAGGGTTGATAAGGGACAACAGAGGTTGTCATCTTTGTAGGAGTCAAGGTACTATAGAAATCTGGCAACATTTAATCCTGGAGCGTTTGCATGCACGTTACCTGGCACATTAACTATTTTCTAGATTTGCTTTAGAATTTTCAATTGTTACAGTGAATTATTTTCTGTCTTGAAATTCATTTTAGGAACAGTTGTTGTGGAGAATCAAGTTAACATAACTATTGCTTTAATATATGTCATACAGAAATGTATGACGAGTGAGGAGAAAGTTGGCTATTCGGGTAGTAAGGCTTGGTACTCCGAAATAACATTTGCTGCTCTGGAGGAAATGATCATTTTAATCATTATACATTAACTTAGGCATTGATCATTAAATATTATAAGAAGTTTCTAATCATATTTTTAAATGTGGTAAAACTGTAATGGTAAGTAATGTTTGTGTAAATCCATTATAATGAATGTATTGAAATGTAATATTGTTTATATTTTTGTATAATGGCTTTAATAAACCATTACACAGCCTGCGGTAGTGGCCGTGTAGTTATGGTTCAGTTGCTCAACTCATAGGAAGAGCACTTTTTGGACAGCTTATAACTTTTCTCCCCCTGGAAGAATCCTAACCAGACTTTGAAAAAAAGTGTATGGGACGGTCTGAACCTTTCTGGCAAGTTTGGTGAGGTTTCATGAAGGGGGGCAAAGTGGCAAAGGGGTCCCAAATCTTATTTTTTCCATAGAAGCATAGAAGCAATAGAAGCAATGGAAAAAAATGTTGCTCACGCTTACAATCCAAACCGCTGGATGAATTTTCACCAAGTTTTGCAGCAGGAGAAGCGGCTTGTTCCTGAAAGCATGCTTTTGTAAATTTGGTTGAAATCCATCCAGTATTTGTTTTTTAAAACTAGCAAAATATAGGTCTAAAAAAATGTGTGATATCTGGGTGCCTCCGCGAACAGGACTCTGATTGGCCAGGAGGGCCGTGTGATGTCCGCGGACACCCAACGCACCCACTGATTGGCTGGAGGAAAGCATGGTGTGCGTCATATTTTTCCGAAATGCCTACATTGCTGTGTCTGCGGTTATCCGCAGATAGCCCGGTGGAGAACAGGGCTGGGAAACATGTTTCGGGGCATTTGGTGTTGGGAAGAGGGACTGAGAAGGGTGGGGGAGTGAAAGATGCTTGATATGATTTATTTGTTTCGGTGGAAGAAGACCGTGTGGAGCGCAGCAGCCCGTGGGCACCGCTGTAGTCCGCGGATAGGACCTCGAGCGGCCTGTTTATCTGGTGACTGCAGGCATCATATGGGTAGGGGAGTGGAATGTAGATGATATGAGGATGTTAGTATAGGCTGTATTATGCTGTGGCTGTTTTGGCCAGCCTCTAGACTCTTCTGCACCCAAGAGTCTGCCCACTGGTTGCCAGTACTGTAATAGTATGTGTACAGAAGTGGACAGGGCCTCGAGTAGCAGGCTTATGTGTGTGGGTTGTGGAAACTGGCCAGAATCTTGGGTGCATGGCTGTATTATGCTGTAGTGGTTGTGTTCAGCCACTAGACTCATGTACATACAAGTCTGCCCACTGGCTGCAGTACTGTAATAGTATGTGTACAGAAGTGGACAGGGCCTCGGGTGGCTGCCTTATGTGTGCTGGTTGTGGTCAGATTCCTGGCTGCATGGCTGTATTATGCTGTGGTGGTTGTGGCTAGCCCCTACACTCTTGGGTGCATGGCCGGATGCCATGCACCCAATAGCTTGCCCATTCGTTGCAAGTACTGCAATAGTGTGTGTACAGAAGTGGACAGGGCCTGTGGCGGCTGGCTTATTTGTGCGGGTTGTGGCACTGGCCAGATTCTTCAGTGCGTGGCTGTATTATGCTGTGATGGTTGTGGCCTACCCCTAGACTCTTGGGTGCATGAGAGTCCACACACTGGTTGCAAGAACGGTAATAGTATATGTACAGAAGTGGACAGGGCCTCGAGTGGCAGGCTTATGTGTGTGGTTTGTGGAAACTGGCCAAATTCTTGGGTGCATGGCTGTATTATGCTGTAGTGGTTGTGGTCAGCCACTAGACTCATGTACCCACAAGTCTGCCCACTGGCTGCAGTACTGTAATAGTATGTGTACAGAAGTGGACAGGGCCCCGGGTGGCTGCCTTATGTGTGTGGGTTGTGGTCAGATTCCTGGCTGCATGGCCTTATTATGCTGTGGTGGTTGTGGCTAGCCCCTACTCTCTTGGGTGCATGACCAGATGCCATGCACCCAATAGTTGCCCATTCTTTGCAAGTACTGCAATAGTGTGTGTACAGAAGTGGACAGGGCCTGTGGCGGCTGGCTTATTTGTGCGGGTTGTGGCACTGGCCAGATTTTTCACTGCATGGCTGTATTATGCTGTGATGGTTGTGGCCTTCCCCTAGACTCTTGGGTGCATGAGAGTCCACACACTGGTTGCAAGAACGGTAATAGTATATGTACAGAAGTGGACAGGGCCTCGGGTGCCTGACTTATGTGTGTGGGTTGTGGCTACTGGCCAGAATCTTGGATGCATGGCTGTATTATGCTCTGATGGTTTTGGCCAGCCCCTACACTTTAGGGTGCATGAGCGTCTGCCCACTGGCTGCAAGTACTGCAATAGTATGTGCACAGAAGTGGACAGGGCTTCGAGCGGCTGGCTTGTGTGTGTGAGTTATGTTCACTAGCCAGGTTCTTGGGTGCACGGGGTATTATGCTGTGGTGGTTGCTGGCCATGCACCTAATAGTCTGCCCACTGGTGGCAAGTACTGCAATAGTATGTGTACAGAAGTGGACAGGGCCTCGAGCGGCTGGCTTATGTTTGTGGGCTGTGGCCACTAGCCAGGTTCTTGGGTGCATGGGCGTATTATGCTGTGGTCGTTGTGGCCAGCCCCAAGAGTCTGTCCATTGGTTGCAAGTACTGCAATAGTATGTGTAAAGAAATGGGCAGGGCCTTTGGAGGCTGGCTTCTGTGTGTGGGTTGTGGCCACTAGCCAGGTTCTTGGATCAGAAGGCATACACCCAAGAGTCTGCCTATTGGTTGCAAGTACTGCAATAGTATGTGTACAGAGGTGGACAGGGTCTCTGGCAGCTGGCTTATGTGTGTGGCTTGTGGGCACTGGCCAGATTCTTGGGTGCATGCTTGTATTATGCTGTGATGGTTGTGGCCTGCCCCTAGACTCTTGGGTGCATGAGAGTTTGTCCACTGCTTGCAAGACCTGTATGTGTATAGAAGTGGACAGGGTCTCGGGTGTCTGGCTGATGTGTGTGGGTTGTGGCCAATGGCCAGATTCTTGGGTGCATCGGCGTATTATGCTGTGGTGGTTGTGGCCAGGCCCATGATTCTGCCCACTGGTTGCAAGTACTGCAATAGTATGTGTAAAGAAATGGACAGGGCCTTTGGAGGCTGGCTTCTGTGTGTGGGTTATGGACACTGGCCCGATTCATGGTTGCATGGCTGTATTATGCTGTGATGGTTGTGGACTGCCCCTAGACTCTTTGGTGCATGGCTGTAGGCCATAGGCCATGCACCCAAGATTCTAGAGGATGGCCACAACCACCACAGGATAATACGCCCATGCACCCAAGAATCTGGCCAGTGGGATAAACATTGCAGAAACATTTGTATAGAAATGCAATTAGCCCATTACAAAGAAACATGACAGCAATAAGTGTATACTCACTATACATATTGTTCAGGCACTGCAAACATTTTGGAACACAGTGACATAATACCATTGGAGTGGAAATAGCACTTTTGCATATTGTCCATTGCGGGCACACATTTTGTTTGTTGCATGTGGAAATGCAGGAGGCATCTTTGTTTCATGGTCTGTAAAGAAAACAGCACAACATGTTAGGGAAGGTACTTCATAATGTTGGATTGTACACAATCTCACATATTCATGTACTTTGTGGACCCTCATAATTATTACATTACATGTACTCTGCTTCCAACAAGTTTACTTATTCTAACTGTTTATCCATTTTCACTTTTTAATACTATCTGTTTATGCAGTTTCATTCCAGTTGGTGTATTGTAAGTACTGTACTATTGAAAACAAATATTGCAGTATTGCGGGGGCAGTTAGATACCTGTTGGCGTATTCTAACTGTTGCTAATCTCACAGTTCTCGAGGGTATGTTTTGTAGCAGTTTCATTTTTGAAGATGGATATTTAGCAGTTTGACTGCTCGAAGTAACATCGTAGTAGTGTGGGTGTATTGAGATATCAGTTGCCATACCCGGCTGTTGATCCTTAATGAATGTTGAAGGGATTCTTCAGAAGAACTTACATTTTTGATGGTGGATTTTAGCTTTTTGCAGTAATGGGAAGTAATATTGCATTATTATGGTTGCAGTTACATACCAGTTGGCATATTCTAACTGTTCACAATTTTGCAGGGTATGTTTTCAAGCACCTTCATTCTTGTTGGCAGATTTACATGTTCCACCATTGCCAAGTGCCATTGCAATTTTATGGGTGCAGTTAGATGCCAGTTGCCGGAATCATTGCAGTGGTATGGGCACAGTTAGACAACTGTTAGCTTATTCTAACAGTTTGTAGTTTTAAAGGTTAGTGAGGACAGTTTGTAGACCCTCATACCCAGTACTTTTCTTTTTAAGTACTATGGGTGAAACAATATGTGTGTGTGTGTTTTCCACAGTTGTTTCTGTGAATATTAAGTAGGCACTTGGAAGATTTGCTGGTAATTTCTGCTTCAGAGTAATGGAGGTATCATTGCATTCAAACCACCCACATTTCATTTGAATTTATGCAGTATAGTGACATGCATTGGTTGTGGCACCCGTGTGGTTGATTATGCCTACTATTGTGAAGGTTTTCTTGCCAAGCGAGCCTTGCCCGTGTGTGAAGCTAGTAAGCTTGCAGTTGTTTTTGGCACCATCTGTGTTGTATTGTAAAAACATTACTATTATGTATTGGCTATGTGTGTTTATATATAAGGTGGAATGATTGTCTGAATTGCAAGCAGTACATAATATACCATGATTTGCATTTTGGAACAGCTGCTGAAATAGAATGGATTCACAATTAGGTATAGATACATACACAAAGCGCTCATTAGGGGCTTGCTCCTGCACCAGATGGCTGCAGAGAGTGAATGTATGTTTCCACATGTATGGAATCAGGAAGATTTAATTCATAAGTATGCTTTCAAGCACTTGCTATAAGTACATTAGAAAGTCTTGTGGATTTTCCTGTGTGTTTATGGTGAATCTCGCCATTCCCGCACAGTAGTCCAATTCCTGCCTTATTCCTGAGAAACTGTAAGTGTTATCAGGATTTTTTGTTTTTCTATTAAGGAGTAGCATTTGCAAACACAACTGGTCTGCACCGTTCAAGTAATTGTTTTCAACCATTGGTGGCAATTGGAATAGAACATTGATTGCTACATTTGCATAGCAATTTACACCAGTTGTGTTGGAAAATGTGAATGGACCAGACAGTTCTGTGTCTGAGTCACTTGCTGGTGCTTTTTTGAAGACATAATTCTCTTTGTTTGTTCAGTTGGATGGGCATTTGCCTTTTCACTGTGGTTGTGCTAATTGATGGACTAGCAGCTGCTTTCAATTTGTTTGGTGGTACTGTTGGGAGATTTCTTATAAGTTGTGTTTGCACAAATGTTCTTTTACGAAGTTTTCCTTTTTGAGGAACAGGGTACATATCAAGATGGGGTATGTAGAGTGCACCTAGTTTGTTGTACTCTATGATGCAAGGAATGTCAGCCTTGACTTTGTATTAAAATTGACTAGAAATAGTCATTTTCTTATTATTATTTTTTATTTTTATTTGTGTATGTCCCAAAGGAACTTTACAAAGGACGAAAAAAGTCTGTTGTAGCATTTCAGATGACTTAACAGGGCCGGACTCTGGTTATATTAGCAGATTCATTGTGTGCTCCAAATGTTTTACTGTTGCTAATAGCCAAGTTGTTCGGTCTCCTCCGATTAGTCTAAACCACAATTTTTCTTTGTCCCACCCTCGTTCTTCCACTAGTAGGTGGTTAAGCTACTTGTGTCTAAATTGCTGATTTTTGGGGCACGACATAAGAAGATGGCGAATTGATTCGATATGGTTGTCACACAAGCAACATTTGTTTCTTTTTGAGAGCCCTCTGATGGCGTGGATTTCATTTGTATCCAGTAGATATAGCCTTATCCTTAATAAAGAGTTTCAAGCCTGGACTAGATTGACTAGAAATAGTCCTTCAAGTGTATGTAGCTGTGACAGTGCTACTGAACTCATACCTTCTTTAAAGGCTGTGCTGCCAGTGTCAATCAATGCCTGATTTAGGGTTAGACCATGTGATTTATGAATAGTGACTGCATATGCAAGAGACAGAGAAAATTGTTCTATGCATACATAAATGTCTTTTAAAATAAGGAATGAGGCTGTTTAGTGTCCTGTCCTTTTAACTTCTGAAAGTTTGTTAAAGTGGATGTTAACAAACCGAATGTTGTTGTTACGTGGATATGTCTGGAAGTCAACAAGTGTACCAAGTGCTCCATTAACTAAACCTTGCTCCACGTCAAGTTTGCGTTTTAGCATTACTTTACATTTCAAACACAATGTTAACATTTTCTCCAAACCAGCTGTGTTGGAGATAGAGATTTCTAAGCTATATAGCCGTGCTGTGACTTGTTGATACATAGGCAGTGTCATACTGTACATTTCCAGTTTGTCTGTGGAGGTAATTTGTACTATTGGTTGAATTTCTTTTTTAACATTGTTTCATTGAATTGAGCACAGCTTGCTAGGGTTGGCATTAAGGACACACTTTTCACATTTGTGTATGCTAATTGTTTCATGACATCAGCAGCAGATGTGTTATGCCCGTATAGCTCATGTATGAGTACTATTTAAGATAGACTGTGCATCCTTAGAAAGGACACCAATCAGAATGCTTTTCAAAATGTTAGCATAGATGAGGTCTGCAGACTGACGCATGTTCTGAGTTACTTCTCTGTATTGGAAATGTTGCCAGAGATTTTCATTTTCTATGCTGTCAAGTGTGTTACGGCAAAGTTTGTACCCTAAAGTTTTAAAAATAGGTTCACCTTTCACTGGTGTTAATTGAAAAAGATCGCTGAAAACAATAAAATGTTTTCCTCCGAAGAGTTCTTCGTAGTTCGTTTTAAGGACCTCTTGCAATCTGAGGTGAATCAAAGCCAACATTAGGTAGGACACCATGCTCACCTCATCTATTATGAGCATTTTCATTTGATTCCGAATTCTGCGTAGCTCCATAGCAGCTTCTGCTGAAAGTTTGTAGTATTCTAATTTGTTTTGGTGTTGTACTCGAAGGAGCAGCAATCAGTATAAAGTAACACCACCTATGATGTAGGCAGCTAAACCTGTGGGGGCTGTTACAACAGCTGACAGCTTGTTGTTTGTTAATTTTTGGAGTAACTTGCTGATGATTTTTATTAAGAATGTTTTGCCTGAACTGGCTTCTCCACTTGCATACACACAGTACAGGTTTGTAATTCTGACAGCTACATGTTGTAATTTCGTACAGTACAACATGTTCAATTTCTTTATTACTTCTAGGAAAATGCTATTTTGTTCATCATTGAGTTGTGCTTTCAGTACAGCAAAGTTTTCTTCATTCATCATACTTGCAAATGTAATTTTTCTACTTCAGCCATGGCTAATTCTGCTTCATTTATTATGAGTGGCTCACCAAGTGGTTCTTGGCTTCCTGTAAAAGAGGGTTGGCAGCCCTCAGGAGTGTCTTTATTTAGTTGTGTTTGAACTTTTTCCTCTTGTTGGTATTCATTGTCCAACATGATTTGTACTGCTTGAAATTCATATCTGTTATACTGCTTTCACTTGTATTGAAAGCATCTTCATAGGAGCCATGCAGGGCCAATAAATATTCTTTTCTCCATGGTTTAAAAAGTTGGAGTAGGGACATGCAGTACAGTCCTCTATGTTGAAGAGTTTTAAATGATAGCTTGATATGATTAATCAGGCTGGGTTTGGAAAGTTTAACAAGGCTGCCTTCACAATGTTTGACTGTGCAGTTATCTTTTTTTTTCATCTGGTTTAATATTATTTTTGTACAAGAAATGTTGGGCTATGTGGTACAGACACATGGGGCCTCATTACGACTTTGGAGGCAGCCATGCCCTTATTAAGGGCATGGCTGCCTCCAAAATTGGGTCTGGGTTCCCTGAATGGGGAATTACCGGGCCATTCCGAGTTTGGAGGGCCCGGTAATTCCTCCTTCAGGGAACCCAGGCCCGGACCTTCCCCATTCCCATTTGAGCCCCCATAGGGCTCAATGGGAATGGGTGCGAGAGCTAACAACGGGCCATTTACGACCGGCCCGTTGTTAGCTCCCTGGTCCCCTCGCAGGACCCGTTCTGGACATCTGGTAAAACCAGACGTCATCATCGGGTCCCGCGAGGGACCCTCGTAATATTGCAGAATGGGTTTAACAGCGCCGCCACCATTAGCGGTGCCCATTAGCCCATTCCGCAATTGTTGTAATGAGTCCCCTGGTTTCCAAAGCAGTACTCCTGTTTGGGTAGTATGTGCCCAATACATTGTTTTTTAAAATGTTCTGGTTATTGGAATTGTTTTTGGCTATTGTTTCTATGTCTTGGTACAATTGGAGCACTCTTTTTCTGGATGCAGCAGGACCAAGATTTAGTCAGACAGTGTTTTCAGATTTCCCATGGAAGGCAGTGATGGTTAAACAGTCTGCAGCTTTGTAGCAACTACATTCTCCACGGTAGAACATTTTTATGCCAAAGCTGTACAATCTTTGTGACAGTATTTTGTCAGATGATATGTCATCCCTGAGGTCTTCCAGCTCTGTTTTCTCAGCTATTGTTAAGTAGGCTATGACATATCATGCAACAGCAGTGGAATTGTCTGCAATGTACTGTACATCTATGTTTGTATTCCACAAGAGGGCAATGATTGCATTGTAATCATTGATGTACTTTAATTCTTTGCTTCATTTAATGCAGTATGTGTTCTTAGGCGATTTGCCTTTCACACTGTGTCTAACAGAAGACATGAAGTTGTTTACTTTTCCTTTTGCTGAAACTGGTCTAGGGAAACCAAAGCAGCCTTTGGTGCAGTATTTGCCTTTTTTTAATATCTGCATCAACAATACTTGTCACATTTATGTCTTTGAAAATGCAAAATTTCAGAAGGGATTTCGCAAGTGACATATTGGTGAATGAACTGCAAAACAGTGGCATCACTCTCCTGACCACATTTAGGGGCATCTTCTATCCACAAAAGCATGTAGATATGTGGCGGGATTGATATTCTTTTCTCCAAAGGATGTGTTGCACATCTCTGAGGTGAGGAATTGTTTTATAATAGATGAAGAGCAACATGGCAATAACGCGGGATGGAAGTACCTTAACACATTTACAGGGTTAAAAGAGCAAAGTTCTCCTGGTGTTTTCATGTCTATCCTGCTTTGTTTTCATTTATTTTCTGTGTGTAGGAAGTCATGCAAGTCTTCCCATGCATACTTTGCACAATTTAAAGTGACATATCATGTGGGTGGGCCAAGGTTTAGTAGCATACACCGTACATCTACCTGACATTGGAAACCAGTATTCTTTTGTACTACACATGTTTGCCAAGAGATTTGTGATACTTGACTGCAACACTTCATCTTTGTCTTGCAACTTTTGAAGTAGTTGTGTAGCAGACATGTTAAAATAGAGTTGCTAGTTCACTTTCAATCAGGAGGTGGAATATGTATTCAACGTTTTGTATGAATCTGGGGCCTTCAGAATACATTCATCAAGAGCGGAATTCTGATGCTGTTATTTGTGTGCATCTTTCATCATACCTTTCCCCTTTTCCAGTAGGAAAAAGTAGAGTAAAGGCTTGTGCTTCTATACTTTTTTCCCAAATGCTGAGTGGAGATCCTTTGGCTTGCCTCATTTGATATGTTTCTAGTGCATTGTCTATGTTGTCTTTGGAGTGCAGTGGATGAATTGTATACTGGTGTAAAATATTGGATGCTGCAATAGGATCTACAAGTTCAAAATGACCAGTTGATGAGGAATCCTGAATTAATTTGGTGTTTTCTCTCAGGTTTTCTTCAATGTTTATTTCTTTGTAGTATTCATTTTTCTCTTTTAGATATTTTCGGGCTTCTCTAACTTTTTTCTACTAGTTGCTGCCAATTTTGTTTGTCTTTCGTAAGTACACCATTCACTAGGATACTCAAAGATTAATCTATTGGCCGTTGCACTACCAGAGTGTTTACATTTTCTTTAATATCTAATGGCAAATGAACTACTTTGCCACAAATGCCTTTCAGTAATTCAGAAGGAGGCAACTTGGCTGTTTTAGGTTGAAGGTGTATTTTATTGCTTGAAATTGATGTACTGTTTGGATTATAATGTTCACATACATTAAGCTGTTGAAATGGTTATTAGTAATAGTCTGTGAAGGCATTTGGTTATTATAAAGCTTTGCAGTGCAGTATGTGGAAAGTATTGAGGGGTTAGTAATTTCGTATTTGTTTTCTGCTATAAGGTAGAAAGCTAATTGCAACCATTGGTATTCCTCATTGTCTTCTATTGTGTACGCTATATCAAGAGTTTTGGTGCTCTTTCTATAAAAAAGTTCTTCGACAACACACACTTACTTGGTTTGGTACTTCAGCAGATGTGTTTTTAAACATTTATATTCCTTTTTTGTATGTGTGTATTAGAAAGTTGACATCTGTGAGGTTGTCGCTACTGTTTTCTAAAGTTGCTGGATTTTGTAAATGGTCTTTACTTACAAAATATTTTATTTGGATGTGGTCTCTTTCTTCCAGGAGTTCTTTGCCTGTGCCATGTAGGAGAATGTTATTTAAATGCTCCAGTTTCAAAGCAGGACTTTTTGAATAGTACAGTCTCTGGATGAGACTTTGTATAGCTGAATGATGTGTTGTTATCATTTTGATGTGGTGGAAGGTGCTTCTGCCCACTGGACAGGAGTCCTTGGTTTCCAACACTTTCATTCTCAATTTCTCTTTCACTCTAACATAGTGATTGAGGAATTGCCGTAAATATTTGAAGGATTGATTTTGTACATTATATATTGAGGTGCAGGCCATTTATAGATGCAACAGATTGGTTCGGTTGTATGGACAGGTCATTGTAAGTTTGTAGGAGATATTCTTTCAACGAGCGTCTCTTCTGCCATAATCGTGTTGTCTACCATTTCATACCCTCGGCCACTGCTATTTGTAGCAATTGGGTTTCTCTGCTCTTGTTTGTATGCCTCTTCATTGAAATATGGCTCTGTGCCGGTTGTCTGAATCCACTCACCCACACAGAAGTTTGCAAAGGTATCTACGTTTATATTGTGCATGTTGCAAAATACTTTTTGAAATGTACTTATTAATTTTGTTAGTGGTTTCATTCTGTTTAAAATTAATATAAACAATTTTCTTTTGAGCAGCATTGCACTGTCTATGAGAGCTTCCAAGAACAGTTTTCTGCAGTAAGTTTATAAGGGCTGAGCGTGATTTCTCTGCTGTTTTTATAAGGTTCTGAAGGACTCTATGGTGGAACAGTTTTTGTAAAATACATTTTTTGTAATGCTTACCTGTGGCTACGTTGACATCGGTAGATGCAGTGATAGCGCTACTGGTAGTTGTATTCTTCTTAATACATTTCTTTTTAGTTTTACATTTTGGAAGAGAGATACACTTTTTTCCTGCTAGCTGGTTCAGTTTTGCGCAGTGACTGTATTAGCTGTTTTGTTTGAACATTTGGTACAAACTTTGCTAGATTCAGATGACTATTTTGCATGCTTTTAGTTTTATCTGCTCTAATTCTGCATTGCTTTCTACAGATTTGCTTTTTGGTAGGCATTCTCCTGTGTCTGTTGGATAAAAAAGGAAAGTGTGGGTTTAGAAGTTGTACAATGTATTTGATGGTATGTGTGTTAATGGCACAATAATTGCACTAGGAGAACACATTAATTAATAATTGTAGGAGGATTTGTTGGGAGGAAGAGTTAGTGTGGGTGTGCAATTGTACCAGCCTGCATAGGTTTGGGAATTAAGGAGAATCAGCATTGTTGCTATGGAGGTCAGTGGTGCAGTGATAAGTATGCCCTACAGGGCTGCACTTTTCCAAGTGTGTGAGTTGTTGTTGCATTACTTGATTAGGAAATGGAGTAGTGTAAGTCCTAGTAGGGTGAGAAAAAGGCCCAGAAAGATGTACAGATAAGAAATAAGGATTTTAGTGTGTGGAACTTTATTAACTTTCCCAAACATAGCTGCTTGCTACATGAGTTCAGAAATCCTTTCATGTTGCTTTCATTTATTTATCCAAATTTACAGCTAGTACTGTTGTCAATGTACACCTACATTTGTTTGCTTTACTTCCAATGGTGCATTTTGATAATGGTGCAATGTATGTACTTTCCACGCTTTTGTAACATACATGCAGTTTTCATTTTCTGTGTGCATTCTGGGCATTGTACAGCAGGTGTCTTAATGGGAGATGTTGTTGTAAAAGTGACAGAAGGAAAGAAGAACATAACAGTTTGCATATTAGAATGGGTTATATGGGCAAGCATGTTTGTCGTGGTAATATATTGAAGGATCTGGCATGTGAACATGCTATGCAAATGATCCCAATGTGCTTTTATTTTTTGTTTTAAAAATAAATCACAGAGAGTGCTGCTAAACATGAAATATGCCGTTTGCAATTGTTGTGCAAGTAGGCATTAGAAGAAACCTTTCAAAGCACACAGCATTTTTAGTAACTGCCACTTGATGTCATCAGATGGGACAAATGAGAGTATGATCATTGAGTAGGCTGTGCAGGGTAAGTGGCTGGCACGCTGCTCGTATGCATTTGTACTCTACAAAATATATGCATACCTGTAGTTTGTGTTGATGGATGCAGATGTAGATGAATCTGGAAGTAGAAATCTTGGAGAGTTTAACAATACTTTTTGATGGAGGTGCTTTGGAATTGCAGGAGACCTGTACTCTGAGTGTTCAACAGTACATCTAAAGCCATTGAGGGAGTGCTGCGGAGAGTGAAGTGGAAAGAGAAGAAGGGCTGCCTGCTAGACTGGTTAGCAGACCTTAACTGCAGTATCAATGTTCATTCTAATACTCCATGCATGTGGACTGACTTTCACCTAATCACGTTCACAATCGACAAGGCAGCTCCCCCTTCCTCACAATCTCGAGCCCCGGCCATGATAACGAGAAGCAAACAGAATCTCACAGTAGAGAACCTAGTACCTTTATTACGACCAATTACCCACCCAGGTACATTGCACTCGGATCCATCTGCATCAGTGGACTTATACAACAAAACTATCCTCAAGGCTATTAACACCATAGCACCTCTTAAAATGCAGAAATCCAAACCCTGTGCTCACATCAACAAATGGTACACCCCCCACCTTAAAACTCTCAGGAAAGTGAAAGGAACAGCGGAAACTGCATGGAAAAACTCCCCCCTAGAATCCAACAAGGACAATTTCACTGTAACCTCACTCAATTACAAGTTAGCCATTATCCAGGCAAAGAATACAGTTTAAATGATCGTATAGCCAAAGCTAATCCCAGCACAAAGGAATTATTTACCATATTGAAAGAACTTGAATCTCCTGCCCCTGTACCTGTCATGATGCCCGCTCCCGGGGAGCCGGTTCAAGCCCTGCGTCCCCGAAAGCGGACATCCAGTCCCCAAGGAAGGACCCAGCAACCCCATATAGGATAGGGGCCCTTTGGACAGTGTCCTGGCGCCTGTGGCGCCAGGCTCATAAAAGACATCAGTCCTGGTGCCATAGGCGCCAGGCTCATTATGGGAGTGCTTGGGTGCACTTACCTGATGCAGACCATGCTGCAGGATCCCGGCCTCCTTGAGGCCTGAAAGGAACTACTTTACCTGTGGGACTAATTTACCATCCGGGCATGGTCAGGGAAGGATACATACCTGATTAGAGGAAGGATACATACCTGGAACTTCTTCCAAGGCTATTTAAACCCCACCCGAACAGCCACACGTGCTTCGCGTTGTTCTGCATCTAGCAGCTGGACGCTCACCGTGTCTGCTCCTGCATCCTGACTTCTGCCACGCCTGCCAGCATCCTGGATCACCTGCAAAGGAAGAGAAGAAGAGAACAGAAGAAGGAAAAGTCCTTACCTGCTAAATCCGCATCCCGGAGACATCTCGCCGACAATCCTGAAAAGGAAGACTTTTATTTAAAAGCTCATCGCGTCGATCGCTGCAGCACCGCATTCCACTCACCTTTACAGGGCGCCTCCATGTTCAGCAGCGACCATCCGGATTAGCAGTCACGCCCCAGTGCCTAGGGAGAAAAAGAACAGAACAAAAGGTGAGAGAGAGAAGGGAATAAGGAAAGCTAAATCTCCATGTTAAGACTTACCTGTTGATTCATTCCCTCTTCATTTCGGGTCCGCGCCGCATCCTGGCATTTCCGGACCCCGGCCCCTAAGGGGAAAAAGAGACATCAGCGTTAATGAGCGAATGAAAAGACATTAACAAAAAAACGCTCATTAAAGACTTACCTGATTTCTACAAGGATTTCACCTCTCATCTCGGGTCGGTGCCTGTTCCCCGGCATTCCGTACCCCGGCCCCTATGGGGAAAAAGACACTAGCATTAGTACATTAATGCATGGACACAAGGGGAACCTCTTATCAAAATACTTACCTGGAAGCCAAGCAAGTTTGGTTCTCACCAATCTGAAAATCCAGTGAAGTAACTGGATACCAACGCGCCCCTGCATCAGAAGCAGGATGGAGAGCTCGTCCTTCCAGACTCTAAGGTGAGACGCTACGAGGAATCACAGAAGGGTTTCGAGGAGGGTGAGAGGGGAAAGTGGGAGGCCGATTGCATTACCCCGCAGAAAGTTAATCCCCTATTTTCGCCTACAGAAGGATACTTCTGCGAGCCAGACAAGCCATATTTGGGGGCCCGGTCCAGTCCGTCTTCCGAACCAGGCCAGCACCTCCGTGGGAGTCAGGTGAGCGTTACAGTACCTGACACCTGTATGAAAGACACCTTATGGTGTACTAACATACAGAATGCTCTCCAAGATAAAATCACCATGCTATGAAACAAAATAAAAACTAAATAAAACCTCATTGACAATGCTATCCCACAAGAGTTGCCCTCTCCCCCTTACCTAATATACCACAATTCAACTTCAAGCCTCTCTCTATTAAAGAAGTGAAGATGATTATACTTAAACTTAAACCATCAAATTGCCAGGGTGACATCTGCCCTGCCACGCTTATTAAGGAGGCCGCCAATGCACTTGCCCCCTTCATTACTTCATTTATTAATGCATCATTTGACTCTAGTACCGTACCCACTAATCTGAAGGATGCCTGGGTATTCCCACTGTTAAAGAATCCTTCATTAGACCCAAACAACCCCTCTAACTACAGGCCTATTACAACTGTCCCATTCTTGCCAAAAATACTGGATCTTGCAGCCTACCTCCAGACACAGCATTACCTAGAAGCAAACAATCTGCTAGGACTAAGACAGTCAGGATTTATACATAAACACGGGACTGAGATGGCGCTCATTGACTTAAAGACACAAATTCAGATCCTAAAAGACAAAGGGTAAATCTGCCTTGCACTTATTACTTGACTTATTAGCAGCATTTCACATAGTGCATCATGAAATTTTATGTAAACATCTCTCATCTGCTGCACACTTTTTGGACCAAGCTAACAAACACCTGGATTAAATCCTTCCTTAGCAACAGATCTATGAGGGTCTTTGCACCTTCTGCATCTGCCTCACCATCGCCAGTCACTTTTGGAGTCCCTCAAGGATCCTCTGTATCCCCAACTCTCTACAATGTGTTCACTGAACCTCTATTTGATATACTTGACTATCGGGGTGACACGTATACTAACTGCGTGCATGACACCCAGATACTCATCCCTATCACTGGTGACTACACTGCAGACAGTAAAACCCTCAATGATATCTATAGCACCATACAAATCTGGATAGCTAAGCACCGTTTATATCTAAACAATGACAAAAACGAATTACTCCTCCTCAGCTCTCCAGCTAAACGGAACAAATTAGTGACACTCTTCAACTCCTTTAACATCAACGGCAACATTATCAAAGTAGCCAACAATGTGAAAACTTTAGGAATTTACACTGACTCAGCACTCACACTTACAAGACTGACTAATCCCTTAGCATCTTCCACAGTCTATACATGCAAGCTCATTACACCCTGCCGTCCATACCTGACTACAACCAACTGCATCTCAGTAGCAAGAGCCTTAGTCCTTTCTAAGCTTGACTATTGCAATGTGCTCTACCTGGGTGCAACCCAACAAAATACGAACAAAATGCAAGTTATGCAAAATAACACAATCAGATCAGCATGTAACATCCCAAGGACAAAGCACATCACTGCAACCAGACAGAACATAAACTGGCTTAACATTAAGCAGAGAATAGACTTAAAGTCATTCTCACTTACCCACAAGTACCTCCACAACCAAGCCCCCAAAAATCTATCTGACACCTTCTCATGCCATACATCGATGCAACCTACTAGAACAGCACAATCACACTGAGTTGTCATCCCACTTTTCAACCAACAATGCGCAGGCGGAGTCAGCTTCTAAGTACTTGCTGCAAAGAAATTGAATACTCTACCTATCTCTATAAGAGAGGAACCGTCCTTTCCACTATTACGTAGCAAGGTTAAAGCTTGCTTCCATGACCCTCTTTATAAAACAATCTATTCAATTCCATATTCAATTGCCATTGCCTTGTACATATGTATATGTATTCAAATTGTATAAAATTTGCCTGTATATTGCTACCATATATTTTAACAGTCTGCATTGTTTGTATATTTTATGTATGTGTAATTTGTAAGACTGCTTGCATAGTCCTGACTGTGTAACATGTAAGATCAGCGGCCAGTTGCCCCAGGGCTCGGCTGCGCTTTACAAATAAATAAAATACAAATACGTGTGTTACGGGGTCCACAGACACTGTGGTAGTCCGTGCAAGGGGATGCCACATCCGGGGGCTTCTCAGCATGCCTGTCATGGAAATGGGTCTGTAGGGATTAGCCAATCAGTTGTTCAGATTGTACATTACAGGAAGAGAGGGCAATCTTTTTTTTTGTTGCTGTGTTGGTTGTGTACTGAAGATGGCTGATGATCGAGAGATGCATAGAGTTACTGTATGGACAGTGGGATATTCCTGTGTATGTTATTTGGAGAATTATGCAGAGCGAGGAGGCATTTCTGAGGATCTTGGTTTTCAAGACCTGCAGGCTTTGTATTGTGTTGTGGTACATTGTTGTTTTGTGGTACATTGTGCCTGGCCACAATTTGCAGGGAGTGCTTGCACTTTGCAAAGCCATGGCTAGTTTGGGTACTCCTGATGCTCTGGTGGTCCACTCTGGAGGGGAGCATTTGGGTTACTCAGTGCTCCAAGTTTGCTTAGTGTACTGAAGGAGTCGGTACAAGAACACATGCTGCTTTTTCCCAGGGCATAGGTGTTTTTTTCAGAAATACCATCTAGAGCACTATGGAACAACCCCAATGTTCTTTGTCCCCAGCAGAATGCTGGAAGGTGCCTTGTTAACAGAGACGTGTGTATTTTTGGAACACGCTGAGATGTTCTTTTTCCATAATCAGAACATTGATTCCCTTAGTGTGCACTATTTCACCACAGATAGCATTTTGTTGTCCACCTTTGGAAATTCTATCTTCTTTCATAATCTAAGGGATGCATTGCAGAGTTTGATGTAAGGCAGTAAGGAGGAAAAGAAGAGTACCCCCCCAAAATACAAAACCAAAGATGTTTTTTAACTAGCCACTACTACAGAGGGAATCTCCTGCCCTGGGTTAAATTCCTCTTCCCACCCCCTTGAATTGGCTGATTTATCCATGGACACCGCAGTAGTTCGCGGATCACACGTGCCACATCCGGGGCTTTTGAGGATGGCAGGCATGGAAATGGGACTGTGGAGTCAAGGGGACTGGCCAATAAGGTTTGCTGGGTGTGGTATGCAAGGAGAGAGTGTGGCAGAGTTTCTGTTTGCTGAGAGGATTTCAGATGGCTATGACTATGGCTGTATCTTTTAGGAGGCAGAGTGTCTGGATTTTGGGGGACACTTGGATACATTGGTTGCAGGTGTATGAAGAGCACTGTGGAGTGGCTGCACATCTTGGATTCCAAAATGTGGATGTGCACCGGTATGGTGTGCGTTGAATGAAGTGGCTGGATTTGGTTCCCCTTTGTGCCACTTTGGTGACGCACCATCATCCAGCCATTATTTTTGTTCATTGTGGAGGGAACAGTTTAGGCACGGTACTGGAATCTCACTGCAGTTTGTGATGAAGGGGGCACTTGCGAAAGTCATGGACATGTTTCCAAACTCCAGAGTAATTTTTTCTTGCATTGCCCAGAGACAGATGTGGCTGCGCTCTTCTTCATTTGGTCCGCAACTGGAGGAAGCGAGGCGCAATATCAACAAGGCTTTTTGCGCATTTTTAAGAGATGTTCCACAATGAAAACATTACATTTTTTAGCACCAACATTTTTTGCCGAAATGGAGGCCATCTTACTGATGCTGGCAATCAGCTTTTTTTGCGAAATATCCAAAATGGTTTGCAGAACTTTTTGCAAGTATAGCAAGCATTTTTGCAGTTTGTGTTCACCACTTTAAACCTTCCAAAAACAAAACAAAAACCGAAAAAGGCTCTTTTCAGAGCCACCACTTTCTCCCAGAAAAGAATGCAATGTTTTTGATGGTGCCACCACCTATGTTTTTTTTGGTATTTCTATTTTTGAATTGTGAGATGTGGCTCTGAAAAGAGCATTTTCTGGGTTTTTTGGGTGTTTTTAACAGGACAAACAAGGAAGGGAAGGGAAGGGGCATCAACCACAGGGACAAAGGGCAGGTGGAGAGAAGAAGATGTTGGGTGGGCATCATGGAGGTAGGGGGCCTTTTCCCTCATGCTCATGAACCGTAGCCTCGAAAGCACTCCGGAATTGCTCACCTCTGCAGGGTACCATGTTGCAGTACATAAACAGTACAGTGACCTTTGAAAGTAAGGGTCTGTTGATGTGCTTATGGCCTGCAAGGCTGGCTCAGGGAACTGCTGCCACACAGGAGTGTCCCCTGTGGTGACAGGAGCAGATGCTGAGGATGCAATATAGGAATTCAACCTGCTACCTTGTTCGAAGGGGACAACCCTCCGAACTGCTGCCTTGTGGTTTGACCTCAGGTGTCGCCACATGGTGGTGGTCCTGTAGCTGTACAGCCCAGGCTTGCCATGACTGAGTGCACTCAGTGCAGTGAACCTTGGCCAGCAACCACAGAAGCAGCAATGGATGCCGTTTTTGAAGAAATTAGCAATTCAGCAAACTAGGAAACCAGCAAGCAGCAATCTGGATCAGTGCTCTGTCCTGGGTATCCAAAAACAGAATGAGGAGCAGCACTGGGGTGTGGCCTTTTTTAGGGGTGCAGGGAAGTGTTCTGAGAACAGTTGTGTGCTCTGCAGACACTTTGAACACCAAGCTGGGTTAAAAAAGTTGCAAAAAGTCTGCAGATCACCAAGGGCATGGAATAGTACCTGTGCATGGGTGAAGTTTCATGGTAAAACACCTTGGATTGCTCAAAAAGCACTTTTTAGGTATCCGGGGGCCCGACAGTGTTCACAAATAAGGACCGATGCTCAGCGTGGGTGCAGTCACATGATGACGTTGCAAACGTTCGCGAATGGGACAGCTGTCCTTAGGACACCTTTTGCATGGGATGCGGTTTGAACATGTGCCTAGGTGTCTGTAGGACAGGAGCGGGATACCAAAACTAATTAAAAGTATGACACATGCAGCAGACAGATCCGGAGAGGCACGGTCTTCGGAAGGCACAGGGCATCAGATACGCATGCACACAGGTGTCTATAGGACAGGAGCGGGATCCCCGAACTAATTAAAAGTACACCACAACTTTGCAGACTTTGCGGACAGATGCAGTGTTCGTAGGGCACAGGGGATCAGATATGCATGTGCCCAGGTGTCCGTAGGACAGGGGCGAGACCCCCAACATAATCAAACTACATCACACTTCTGCAGACATCTACGGACAGGGGCGTTGTCCGGTGGGCACCGGGGAGCAGATATGCATGCGCCCAGGTGTCCATAGGACAGGGGTGGGATCCCTGAACTAATGAAAAGAGTGACACACTTTATGGATTTTGCGGACAGGCGCAGTGTTCATCAGGCATAGGGGATCGGACGCCCATGTGCCCAGGTGTTCGTAGGACAAGGCCTGGGCCCCCAAACCATATAAAGATGCTTCGCGATTTTGCAGACATGTCCAGACAAGCACACTGTCCACAGGACACCTCCAGTTTTATTACGGATAACCAGACAGGTGCGGTGTCCATAGGACACCTCCATTTTGATTACGGACAGACCGGACAGGCACAGTGTCCGTAGGACACCTCCATTTTGATTACGGACAGGCCGGACAGTCGTGCTGTCCACAGACTCCTAACAGGGCTTTTAAAAAAATAAATAACACAAACAGCAAGAGTAAGCACATACAAATGTATTGAGACAGATCAAAAACATTCAATTAGGAAAGGGAAGGGCTAGCGGAATGGAATTCATAGACAGGGGATTTGGGATTTTGCACAGGCTGGTTATCAGGGGAGGAAGGGATCAAGATGTCATCATAGCTTCTCTGACTGCAGGGAATTTGTGGGGATGGTTGGCTGGAACAGGGGCAAGGGGTACAGGTGCAAGTGGGACAATGGTAGTTTACAATTCCCATTATATGCCATTCTACAAATACTTTTAAATCTGCAAAACTGTTGTTCAATTGGTCCATTTTTGCCCCCAGGCTAATTAGTTAATTCCCATACTGTCAGTTTGTATTTGTATCTACCCATCCACTTGTGGAGCAGGTGGTTCTTCCGGGCCATTCCCTTGATTTGCAGTATGTACTGCAAAAAAAAAAATAACATGTTTTAATTACATGTGAAGCAATGTGCAGTAATTTTCCTACTCTTCAAATTCCACTGTGTACCATTAGAGTTGCTATCGTCACTCATTTCACCAAGAGGGAAATTCTCCTCAAGCCACTACAAGGTGCTAGTAATTTCTGTGTAAAAAAAAAAGAAAATTCTTTTTACTAGTCATGTACACAGAACAAACTGCACAGCTACGTGAAAAACAAATATAGTGTACTTACCACTTTCTTGTATGGTTCTGCTGTTACTATGTTGCACTTCCCTGTGACAGTTGCTTCTCTGTGTGTATGCAAAGCAGCACTGAGGTAATACTGTTGGATACACAAGTTATTTCTCTGCTTGGTGCAGTCCATTATGTTGCACACCCTATGTAATTGCACTGCTGCTTTTATACATACAGAGTTTGTAGACCTACTTAATTTTTCCTTATAATACACTATGTGTTGCTCTTTAAACATCTTCAGTTTCTTTGCTGCACACTACAACAATGTTAGACAACCACTGAGCTTTTGGTCAGTGTGTATGCTGCCCGATGTCCACGGACAGTCGCATGGTCCTCAGACACTGTGGCTATCAAGTTGGGCCAGGGAGGTGAGTATGTTGTATTGGACATGTACACAAATTAAGGGTATCCTGGTAAAAACCTATGAAATTCAGTGAAGAAAATATGTAAGAAGGATATTATGGTTACATTACACTAAGAAATATCTATCACAACCAGTGGAAAAAGTGTGTTAAAAGGATAATATGGTTACAAGTAAAAGAAAAAAAAAAGAAATTTGTCAGTTATGGTAAGCTCACGTCACCAACCTAACACCCATGTCATCAAAGATGACATCACAAATGGCATTGATGACATCACTGATGACATCAAATGTGCATTTACTTTTCATGAAAAGTTCCTAAAAGGGGGTGTGATTAAAATGTTGTCAAAAAACTGTCAGGGGTGATCGGGAGATGCATCATGAACTACATACTTCATTTAACAATGTACTGCTACAAACAACATTCCATTGCATTGTTCTTTCTAGTACAGGAACCTACTCATACAGAAACATAGGCATTGGCTGCAGCATTCCCCATAGAGGTCCAATATTTATAATCTTGCACTGTTGGATAGTAGGATAATGAATGTTTCTGTATCACACTTTTGTGTACTGTGAAACATGAAATAAATAGCTAATAATGCATCACTCACTTCATACTTGTACTGCTACAAACAAAACATAAAGAGACCACAATGCATACACATTTGGGGCATATACAGGGAAAGTAAAGTAAACAAAAAAAAGCAGTATCATCAGAAACTGTTTATAACCTAAATGGTTATCTTCATGTACAGAAATGATTGCTGTCTTTCAGGTCTGCTTCTATCCCTATGTATGTGCAGCACAAGATGTGACTGAACCCTAAGGAAAGTACTGTAAGACCATATGGGTAGTGCAATGTCTGCAATTATAGTACCTTTTGAATTTTCAGTTTCTGACTGTCAGTGAACAAAACCACCTGGCCTAGATATGTCAGTGAACAATAAACAATGGGCCAGGCATGTAATGTCATCAGTGATGTCATCAATTACATTTGTGATGTCCTCTTTGATGTCATGGGTGTTAGGTTTAGCAGTGCACGGCGGTGGCGCGTGTTATGGTTGCTTAGCTTACCATAACTGGCGATTTTCTGGGGTTTTTCTATTTTTCTTGTTACCATAATATCCTTTTAACACACTTTTTCCAGTGGTTGTGATTAATTAGTGCAATGTAACCATAACGTCTCTCTAACAACGTTTTTTCACTGGATTTGATCGTTTTTTATTAGCGCAACTTAATCATAATGTCCCTTTAACAAAGTTTTTTCACTGAATATATACAATACAAAAATAAGAAATGGTAAACAAATATCACTAAAAGAATTACAATGACACAACTAAGCATGTTATACACAAGTAACGTGTATTTATTATTTGCTCAACTCTCATTTCCTCCCATCTCACTCAAGTCTCTAGCACCCATGCTCTCCCACATCCTTAGAGTCCCATTTGGAAGTCATCCAGAGTCGTTGTTTTTGTTTCTTACAGATTTGCCCTGATATGGAAGCAGCAACATGTGAATTAGTGGCAATGAGCAGGAAACGCCCATGTGGACTGCCTGCATGGGCACCTTCTTTGTGGGTGACACATGGCGAGCTGATTGAGTCCAGCCAATTGATTTGCTGCAGTGTTAATAGGTTGGCCCTCTGTATGTTTTATTGTCCTGCTGACATTGCATTAGCAAGCCCTAAAACCATTTGCCTAACCATGGTACTGGCTGCTGTGACATCCGTGAAGTATGTTTATGCTATCCGGTGCTCCATTCTTATCTGCCATTCCTCCATTCTCATTAGTCTCTCCCATATGGCAGGCGGGGCATCTGTGAGTGGACATCTTGTGGTTAGTCAGGCGAGGGTGTGTCACCCAGATGTCCACATTCTTTTATCCACATCACCTGCTGTGTCTTCATCACCTGTGCCTATATTCGTGTCTCAGTCTGGATGCCACAGCTTATTTCAACTGGCAAAGGAGGGGGAGGAGATGTTCCTACAGGAGCAGATGCTGGGAGGATGGACCCTGTGCCTGTGATGTTGGCACAGAAAGGGGTAATTGGAAGAGTTATACTATGCCGATCCAGTTGACCAATGGCACTGGTGATGGTTTGAAGTCATTGGCAGTGCTGCAGGCTGTCCCTAGCTGGTTGTCGAGTACACAACTTCAGTGGAGAGCACAGCGAGGATGACGATCGTGGCAGATGGTGGCCCACTCGCTGATAGCAGCTTGGCTGAGATCTTGTGATGGATGCCTCCAGCAAGGGTCACTGCTTGTGGTAGTGGTGGGTTGAGGTTGTTGCTTGGGGAGGTGTCTGTGGCATGGTGCTGCCATATTTTATCTGGATGCCTTTCTAATTGTCTGCTTGTCAACTGTATGTTTTAGATACATGCAGGTAATTTTGGGTTGTCAGAGTGCTGCTCTGGTATTAGAAGATATGCATATGCATAACAGACGTGTAGATGTGCAGACGTGATGACCGAATGTGCACACAACTGTGTGCTTGCCTATAATGGTATGCTTTAAATAGGGGCAGGTTATATGTTTCGGGTTCTGTAGCAAGCAGGGTTTGCTCAAGGCACATGCCTGCTAATTTTCTAGGCATGGAATCCTTAGTCTTCTGCGGGATGGACCATCTAATTGGGTGCTCATGGCTGTCAGGATGCTAAATATATATGCAGAAGTGTCCCTGTATGTTTTTTGTTTGTTTTCCGGGGTGTTACAATTGGATTCTTCTGCTTAGATTGTTTGTGAAGAGTAGTGTAGGGTATATAACCAGTTCCAATGGACCAGTGGTGTGATTTGGACATGCCAGGCGTTCATATTGTATATACCGGGATAGCCATGGTGGAATCCATGCCTGTGTATAGCATGATGTAACTTTTTATTTGATGCTCAGAGCCATTAAATGCACTGCATTGGTGCCATCACATGCAGAGCCTTCAGAAATCTCTTCACCTAATGTTCGAGCTGAAGTATTGCATGGGCCTTGCCAGCTACAATGTCAAATAGATGCCCTCGAGCAGATGGCTTCCCACTCATGCTCTGCACTGATACAAATATAGGCACTTTCACTGGAGGGGTCGCCATTAAGGAGTATGGATGTATGAAGTGGGAAGAGGTGATTTAAAAAAGGAGTTAGATCATTTGCTAAAGTATAAAATACATACATCCCCCTTAGGGGATTTTGGTCAAAAGTTGTAAAGCAAAAAAATAATCCCTGGGGTGTCGATGAGCTAAATCCGAAAACGAAACAAATGGAAAATCAGGAGGCCACTGTCTAAGTCAAATATAGACACATTTTTAAAATAATGAATCTGGGAGCCGGTGTCCATAAACAAAAATGCAATCGAATGTGGTGCTGTCCATAGGCCAAATCTCAAGAATGCACAATACAGTTTGTCAGGAAGGAGAGTTGATTTTAAGCCAACTCCCAAAACAAATACATGGGGGCGGGATGTCCATACTACATATCCACATGAACAAATAGCAATCAATGGGGTCCATATTCCATATCCCCCCCAAAAAAACGTCCATTGGTGTCCACTAGGCACACTTAAAGAGGGAAACAGTACACGTCAGGTGGCTGCAAACATCACTAAAATCGAATGTTTAAAGTTGAAAGGGAGTGATTGGTCAGAACCTGCTCCATCCTTTGCACTCAGCTCTGGCTGCCCCAACCTGACTCAACATATAACGTAAAAAAAGAAAAAAGTCCAGGACTCAGCGCCACCAGTTATGCGGTCTTTTAATTGTGTTATATTGTCACACATTAAATGATGAGGTAAAGCCCATAAGTGATAACATGTTTTGGCTCGCTCTGAGCCTTTCAAATCATGGCTAGTTTGACATCAAACACAGTAGGCAAAGAAACACATCAGAGGTTGTGTGACAGCAGCATCGATGCAAACATTGAGTAACACAGAAATTAAAGCATCAAGACAAAATGCCATAATACGCATTAACGGATAGTAGATTTGATAGATAGACAGAAAAACAGGGGTTGGTGAGGGGACGGATGCAAGGGTATAAAGAAGCATTGCAAAAAATATATATAATAATAATGGACACAGTTATAGCAAAATACAAAAACCAACAAAATAACATAACATGAAACAATGTAGAGAAAATGCAAAAAGAAAAAAAGAGAAAAGAAAAATGTTGTGATTATTAAGTAAGTAATACTTGCATAAATGTGACCAATTAGTCAAAATGATAAGTGTAAGGATAACGCCATAAATGCGCTTACCCGAATTTCGAAGAACCAATCCATAAAACTGTATGTCAATGGAGTGATATTGGGGTTAAATCCCCAAAAACTCAATCTTCAATCAGGTAAACTTAGTTTCAAGTATCATTATAACAGAAAGCGCTCGTCATTCATCAAAAAGACATTACAGCTAATGAACCTCAATTACATATGAATGCCTTATTAATGTCATTATACACCATCTTAGTTCTATGTTAGATCTCCGAGGGTTCAGAAATGTTTGTGCACTGTGGTTAAAATCACTGGGATTGGAGGGAATGTGTTATAAGGGTAATGGGAAAAAGCGTGCTTAATGTTAGGCGTGTAAATACAAAGTTAATCAGAAAATAAATAAGAGCAAAGATCCCTTTAGACCGGATCAGGCAACTGGAGCGACTGAATAACATAACAGAGATGAGGCTGCTCGTGGCTTACCTTAGATCAGCGTAGAGAATATGACACGCGTTGGCAAGAAAGGGAAAAGTGGCCCGTGTACGCCATTTTAACAGATCTAAGAGAGGCGCCGTCCATGGCAATGCGTACAGCGTTGCCACAGGAACGTGCGTGTCTTAGAGCGTTCGAATACGTGCACCGTAATGAGTTTCCTCCTATTGCCTTCTCTCCATAGCGCATTCGCTAACACCACACTACAGAATCTAGGCTGCTCGTGGCTTACCTTAGATAAGCAGAGAGGAAATCACACGCGTTGGCAGGAAAAGGAATGCGGCCCATGTACGCCGTTTTGACAACTCTAACATAAATGCTATCCATGGCAATGCATCCAGCGTTGCCACGGGAAACTACGTGACCTAAGGTGTTTGAAAATGTCTGCCGTAATGAGTTTCCTCCAACTTGGGGATGACGGCCGCCATTTGTAAAAGCGGTCCAAAAACACGGAAAATACATTGTCCTCAGCGCACATTAAATATAATTAACAATCTTGTGTATACTCTGTCAGTCTTGGTTAAATAGAGAATCCGCGTAATGTGAGCAGAATAAAGAACCTGATTCCATGGAGTCATTCAAGTGTGCAGAAATGTAAATATAAACAGCAGAATGATTACATGAGGTCATACAGGTATGCATAAGGAAACAATAAGGGTGTCAACTTTCTGACCGAAAGCCTAGCTCCACAGGTGAGTGGAATTTCTCTATGGGATACAATAGATACTGGTGAAGATCAAAAAACAAAAAACAAAAAACGTTAACAAATTGTGTTCAAGAATAGTAGCTATGTATCAGTTGACCAACATTACAAAAAAGCGGCCATTTCATTATCACTGTTAAGGCCTGTAACTGTAGAATTGAAAAAGCATATTGTTCTGGCCTCAGCTCTTCTCAAAGCGTTCAACCTGTCACCGCCTCTTTTGTTCAAAGAGTCCTGCTGTAAACCAATTAATCGGATCTCTGATTTATTGTGTAGTTGGTGCACAGATTGCCAATGTGCCGCTAGTGGCATGGATGGGTCCTGGCTGCCAATCTTAGACAAATGTTCACGTATTCAAATTCTTAAAGCTCTATTTGTGCTGCCAATGTATATTTTGCTGCAGGCACAAATGATGCAGTACACCACAAATTTTGTTTTGCAATTTATGCCCTGTTTAATAGTCCATTGTTTTCCATTGGTATCTCGAAACTCCGTTGCAGGGGCATGGGCATATTTGCACTGAGGACATGTGCCACATTTTCGAAAACCCAGGTCCTTGATATCAAGCCATGTGCCTTGGTTGGCTTTATTGATGTCTGGTAGCAAGGAGGGGCTAAGGATGGATTTAAGTGTGCTTGCTCTTGTGTAGATCATACGTGGATGTTCACCCACAAAGTTACAGATGTGATCGTCCATTTTCAGGAGGTCCCAGTGTTTCCTGAGTACTTTTTGAATTCTGTGGTGGTCAGAACAGTACCTAGTAATAAAGCTTATTGCCGTGTCTAACTCTGAGATACTCTTGGGTTGGTGCCCTAGGGTATCTTGTTGTTTCATTGCTTTGGATTTCTTATATGCCCTTGTTATGGATTTGTTTACGGTAACCCCTATTTCTGAAGCGTTGCTGCAAAAGTGTACATTCATCTTCAAATTTATCTTCACATTGGCAATTGCGTCGTGCTCTGGTATATTCCCCTGATGGTATGTTAGAGATGGTTGAGTTTGAATGGCAGCTACTGGCATGCAATGTTGAGTTAACTTCGGTTGGTTTTCTAAAGGTCCATGTTTGTAGTTTGTCACCATCGGGATGTATTGTTAAATCTAAAAAGTTAATTGATTTCCGATCAGAAGACCCTGTGAATGATAAATCAAAACCATTTAGGTTAAGGTCTATCACAAAGTTCTGAAAATTGTCTGGGCTTCCATCAATGATACAAAAAATATCATCTATGTAACGTGTCCACATCTTGATTTTGGTCCTGTAGAAAAGTTTTGGGTAAACTGCTTTATCTTCTAGCATGCCCATGAAAAGGTTTGCTAGAGCAGGGGCATACTTCACGCCCATTGCCACCCCTTTGGTTTGTTGGTATAGTTGGTTCTCAAAGGTAAAGATATTGAGGTCCAAAGTGAGTTGTAGCATTTCTTTGATCATTTGTAGATGATTGTAAAAAGAAGCCGACTCATGTCTGAATGTGTAGTCAACTGTTGCCATAGCCCACTTGTGTTGGATGGAGGTATATAATGCCTTCACATCGAGAGTGGCCAATAAAAAGGTCTTATGCCAGGTGAAATTCTGTAATTTCTGTATGAGACTTGTTGAGTCCCGTAAATAGGAATACAGGAGACTGGCCTTTGGCTTGAGGATGTGATCAAGATATTCTGCAATATTTTCAGTCACCCAACCAATGCCACTCATGATTGGGTGACCCTCTGGTATCGTATCATAGTTCTTATGGATCTTGGGCAAGAAATACATCGTTGGGGTTACAGGTTGTTTAATTAGAAAAAAGGCACGTTCTTCATCAGTAATCAGTCCTTTTCTGTGCCACCTCAAAATATAGGTTTCAACTTGTTGCACTGCTGTGGATTTATAGTCATCAGCCCTTCGAATATAGCAGTCGGGGGTTGTCTGGTGTAGAGATGCCATACCAAGTAATCCTCCCGATTCATTACAACAATGTTATCCCCCTTGTCTGCCTCCTTAATCACTATTCGGGTATCTGATTTCAATGCTTGAAGGGCCGTTTTTTCTCCTGATGTCAAGTTATTAATTATTCTCTTGTCGTTTGGTACTGACTTGATTCAATTTGTGGAAATCACGTGAAACCACTTTATAGAATGTATCAATAACATTATCAGGTGCCAATTGTGGCACGAATTTGGATTTCACTTTAGTTGTCATTGTATCTGAATGAATTTTCAAATCATCCAACAAGTGAAGTATTTGGTACTGATCATCCTCAACTAGTGGCCGTATTCGGAAAGTGTCTTCAATATCTTGGATTGACATGTCACTGATTGGTATGTTTAGTTCCTTTGGTTGAAAATCTCCTGGAGCTTTAGTTGCAAAAACATTTTTTTAATTTAAGTTTCCTGATGAGTTTTAACAAATCTACGTGAATGTCCACTTGACTGAAACTAGATGACGGTGCAAAAGACAAACCCTTGTTCAAAAGAGATCTTTCATTATCAGATATAACCCTGTGAGACAGGTTCAGAACTAAGTCTTCTTTTATTTGGTATTGCTCATTTCCTTGGAACTGGCTCTTGTGTGTCGCTTGTTTTTCTGTGAAGCATCTGCATTGTCCTTGTTTCCTACCCCCCCTCCTTCCTCTCCTCCTTGGACTGGAGTCAGAGCGTTGTTGTCTGTGGGCAGTTGAAAATGGACTGTTTTCTGATTAAAATTACGATTGCCCTTCTTGTATCGTTTGATCTGATTCATATAGCCACCTGGTCCTGTGATCTTGAACTTGAGCTTTCTTGATTATCAGTTTCAGAGTCAGCATCTGAGTTGGCTGATGAGGTATTGGGAGTTGAGTTTCTGGAAGATGATCTGAGACTTGAGTCATATTTGGTTTGGAATGTATATACACAATCTTCTTTGTAGTCACGTTCGTCTCTGTAACATTCTCTCAGTTGCCTAATTTTAACCTCATCCTGGTATACTAGTAAGATTTCATACATCTTGTCATAATTTTTTGTTTTAGTTGCTTCATTGGACTTCATGTCTGCAATTTCTTTTTTTGTTGTTTCAATTCCATCCAGTGCTCTTTGATGTTCTCTGGTCGCATGCTCTATCAGTAGGTCCATCATTTTCATTGAGCTGTTGCTCAAATTGGCCTCCCAGCCTTCAGCTAGGTCTTTATCCAAGTCATTGTTGAAATTAGGAAAGATAAGGATCCTAAGGCCTCTAGGCACTCTATCATTTGCTACATAGTTTTCAAGAGAGACTTTCTCCCAATACTTGTCTATTTCTTTCTTGGAAAGTCTTTCTAGTTTGATAAATTTTGATCGTAGATCTTCGCGCTTATTTCCAAGATTTGTGAAAGCATGTGTCATATCTCCTCTGGGAGTAAACAGATTTTTGGTTTCTTCCTCTCGGTTTTTCAGATAGGCTGCCATTTGTCAAAAATATATTGGTAAATTACGGTAGCGGGTCAGCCCAATGGCAGCTGCAATATCAAAAAAGAGTCTGGCTTTGAAAGAAAGCTGCTCTGCAGGGCGACACCTTATAATCCCAAAGCTAGAAAATCGAGAAACTAATGTTGATATGCAGTTATATCTGTCGGTAGATGGGTGTCGCAGGTCTCTAGGACCAGACGGTAGTAAAGCCTAACCGTCACCACAAATAATGTAAAAAAAGAATAAAGTCCAGGACTCAGCACCACCAGTTATGCGGTCATTTAATTGTGTTATATTGTCACACATTAAATGATGAGGTAAAGCCCATAAGTGATAACATGTTTCGGCTTGTCGCCCTGCAGAGCAGCTTTCTTTCAAAGCCAGACTTCTCTTTTCTGACTCAACATATGGCAACCTGAAAAGGATTTTATTCTTGACATGAATAGCACGGGGAAAAGATTGGAAGGGTTGGGTAGATCGATGGAGTCTGTGAGTGTTCCACGTTTGATAGAATGCACTGGAATGGAGACAAACGTCCGACCTGATGGCGTAAAAGAATCCTCCACATTATTCTAGACCTCAAGCCCCAATCATGCCACAATTGGTCGACATTTCTGAAGTAGAAGCACAACCACGATGTAGGTTGTGTGTGGGTGGTAGGGTCTCCATGTACTTCAAGGCCTGGTTGGGCTGATTTGTGTGGAGGCGATGGAAACTGGTGTATCTTTACTTTCATTGTGTGTATTAAAGGGAACTGCTGTATTGGTCCCTTCATTTTGGATGTACCAGGTTTGTTTTGCCCCTGCTGGATACACCATTTATTATGGGATGCACTTTTCTATTTATGGACTGCACTGCAATTCTGGGTTTGTCAATTCACACTAGGACCAAAAAAGATGAAGTACATGGCATGCCAAACAACATTGAGGTACCTAATGGCATTCCTGTGTGAACTAGTATGTTGGTTTAAATTAGTTTTTCTCTCATTCCAACCCAAAACAAAATGCAAACAGACAAATATAATTGGTTTGTTCTAAGAAGATGAATTTGCCGTTTCGAGCATACAAGTGATTTAACATTCTGTTTTGCATAGATAACGGTAGTTGAGTAGAAACAACGTGTGGTCAATGGTTCAAATAGATGTCTTTTGGTAGGCCACTTTCTTATGTATACACAGCATGGTGTGAATGCAGAGGAGGAAAACATGCACACACATTCAGTTTTTCCTGTCCTGATTACCATGCCATGCCGTCAGGCATCAGTAACTCCTGCGGTTTGAATGGAGAAACAGGAATTCCTATAAATCTTGTCTGACTTTTGGCATCAACATATGGTGGTGGAGTCCTAACGCATCCATTATACTGATGACATCCATCACAATTCTGCACTATGTGCACATTATTCGTGCATGGTGGAGATAGAGGCAGATATACCATATTGTGTGGTGATAGAGAAAAACACTGAGAGCAGAGCCAAATTCCCATGCCTACCATGGCATAACATGTTGAATTATGGCTGTTAGAGTATGCACCATGGAGGTGGAAGTCATTGGGATAATTTGGATATCAGGAAGAACCATTTTGAGTAGACCTAGGGCTTAACACAAAACCCAAGTCTATATGGGCATACATGCATATACACGGCTAGTGTGAGGAATGTTGCCACCCTAGACAAACTGGCAGATTGGAGCCGCCTATTACAGGTCATAACCCTTCTCAACCAACCCTTCTCCATTTTGATACCTATTGCTGCAACCAATTACCTCCATCTAACACATTATTCATGTCTTCTGCTGTGGATGGATCCCATTACACATTACTCACCTTCACATCCACTCACAGTGTTAGGTTGCAGAAGTTAAATTAAAGCCTCTGTGTTTCGCAAGTACAGGTTTATTAAACCAGTCAATGATACTATAGCAACAACAAATGTAATACTGAGGCAGGTGGATCTAATACTTTCTGTAAGTTATATGCAGACATACAAGGAAAATTAGTGTGTTAATACATACTAAACAGCTGTAAGGACATACGCTTCACTACCTGTTAGAAAATACTAAACCAATCACAATACCTTCTAAGTATGATATGTATAAATCCAACAACAATTTGCAATATGTTTCTTAGTAATAGTTTTAAAACACCTAAAATAGTGAAAAGCAGTGAGTCACTCCAAAACCACCCAGAAACCAAGGGGATACTGGAGCAGAAGTGGTGGGTGACCTGTTGACTTAAACCATGAAGCATACATGATGACTTTGGTGACCCAGACATATAAAACAGACATATGTTTAGGCCTGCATGTTACTTTGTACCAGATGTGCGTTAAAACAAGTGGAAATGCACATTAGAAATTACATTTTTGTGATTTCATGTTCACAAATGTAGACACACAGTTCTTGAAATTAATGTTTTGAGCAATGCCAAGATCTATTGACACGGTTGCTAGTCCAACAAGTCTTTCTTTCATTATTAAAGATTGAATATACAGTTGTATCAATTTAATCTTTGAAAAGCTTCTTTCGTCACTTGCAACTGAAACAGGCAGGCTCAAGAGGGTCTGGAGACCAATACAAGTGTTGGGGATACACTCTCTCTGCCAAATTATTAGTGTATACAATTTTCAGTACATTTTGTGATGATGAACAATTTGGAACTCTTCTTGCAATGACTTTCAATTCATTGCACGAATCGGACACATCTATGTCCTTTGAGTCCCCATTTTGTAAAGCTTTCTCTAGCTTCAAACAGTGGTAAGAGATGTGATGTGACGTCTACCATTTGTGCAAACGGCCCCCTATGGCCCTTCCAAATTCTATTCATTTGCCTCACCTAGTGGAGCACCCTAAATTAAAGGCCAAGACCAAATACATTAACATCACAAAAAACACATACCAAATGTAACATTCTACAATTGTGTTTACTATTGTTGAGCTCAACCAATTTCAGATTCATATGGGCTTCAGATCTGTTGCATTCATGAAGCTGATAAGCATGTACCTCTCGGTTTGCCACCCTTGAAGGTAATTGATGGTAAATGTTAGAAGTTGACCACAATTGTGCTAAAATAACACAGAACAGCTTGCTTGAGCATCCTGCCAGAGGTGCATAACTTAGTTTGAGTGGATGCAACATTGTAAATTGTGGTGAGTGGCATGACGTTCACAGATTGTAGTGTATCATTGACTGTCTGGAGAGTGGCCACATGTAGTTTTAGAAGACATTTATTATATATTTAGCCCTTTGGTAGTTGTGTGTTGTTAAAATCCATAGTAAAAAGATACCAGGAAGGCTCTGGTCTGGGCATCCCATTGCACATCCACCTTAGTCCAAATGGTCTGCCAAGCAAAGTAATTTAGTCACCTCAATACACAGGCATATAATATTAATTTTCAAGGTACATTGTTTCTTTAAATATTTGACTTAATGCCTCTCAGTTTCAAATTGCAGTACATTATTTTTTCAGAATTATATTGTAACATTAAGAGATATTCATTATTTCGCTATATACTAATATCTGTTCCATGTTTTTTTTGCTGAAGTCAGAGGTCACTGTACATGGCAAACAGTCTCATGCTGACTTTTCGGATTTGTTATCTTCTACCAGTATACAGGTCAGATCAGGACCCAATGTAGTTTATTGGGATGATGATGCGGCTATCCAGTTATTTAATTGTTGGAACTGTCACTTACCAAAAAGGACACCTTGCCTTCAGTTTACTTATTCTCAGTGACACTTGTCGATTTTAGCAATGAGGATTAATTTTGCATAGAAAAAGACCCAGTGGGTTGAAACACGTATGGCTGTGTTCATCTACCTATCATTGTTTTGAAAATACATATCAGTGTATTTGAATTGCCAGCGCAGTGAACCTGTGTCTCTATGTTATTGCCCTATACACTAAACCATAAAGAAGAAATACAACTTACACAAACAGCAATAAATCTTGTCAGTAGGGTGCATATAAAATACATGTGTACAAGAGTAAAGAAATCAAACAACTGCACTATTTTACTGTTAACCCAATGTGAAATAACTTGAACTCTTGACCAATTAGTAAATAAATGAAATATTGTGTATTAAAAACTGTGCTTAATTAACATTTTCATTAGCAGCAACACATGATATAACAGTGCAACAGGTTTACAAGGATTAAAAGACCAGTGATGCAATTGCATTAATGTTGATCACAAAGTGGTCATAAAGCACAATTGTTTTGTACACACTGTTTTTGCATAATAACCCGTAAAGACACAGTGACCTATCCCGACATGTCTCTATTTCATCTTCAGTGTGGGATCTTCCTCAGGGAGAACACCATAATTAATATTGTGCAATAGTTGGAATCTGTAGATAACAAAGGACCATAAAGAAAGAAAAATGTGTTTGTTGAAAAAGGGAAAGAGTTTGCAGTACGTACATCAAAATATGTGAAAGAGAAACATATTCCCTCATTTACCTCAACCTGTGAGGTATAATAGTTTGTCAGAAGCATTCAACGTATTTGCAGACCAATATGGTAATGTAAATTCAACCCCCGACCTAGTAGGGACCAAAATACATATGTTGCAGATAGTTTAACATAGATCCACCACTAAAGTGTTTAACGCATGTCAGAAATATAGAAAGAATTGTTCATCTTTTAGAGGGAAACTTCTGGTTTAAATTGGTTATGACAATGCATAGACGGAATAAAACATAAAAGAAATATTTTGTTGAAAGCACTAATTGAATGCCCTAATGAGCAAGTAGATGATGAAATAGGACAGAGTAACAATGACTTACAATTATGCAGAGTGCACAGTTGTGCAGTGGAACATCCCCAAATGCATAAACACTGTACCAAGGCCCTGCTAAAGCAAGTTTGACAGAGGGTTAGATGACCTTGGAGAGTCAAGGAAAAAAGGGTGGGGTTGTGGTGAGAAAACCTTGTCTTTCCTGAGAAAATGGAAACTGCATTAAGTATATATACAGAATTAAAAATATGGTAAAAACATGTTATACAGAAACTGCAGAGAGCATGAGGACTGTACTGCAAGAAATTGATGAACTTTGGTTAACCGTTAGAAGCCGAAGACAGAAGCTATTGGTCCAACCTCCTCTTTTTTGTTAAATATTCTTAAGTGGTAGAGCCAGATAGTTGAATAGGTTTTGGACTAAGAACTGTTTCTTTTGAGACATTTTATGAACAACATTAGATTTAGAGGCCGATTCATGGAATAATTAGCGCGGCGCAAGTGGGCAAAAACGTGCGAATCGCGAAAATCGCAGTGCAATTGCGAAAATCGCACGAAAAGCAGCGCACGTCGATTCATGGAAGGCCGTGCGCGAGAAAACCAGCGGATGTGCGATAAAAAGTGCGCGGCGCACGTTGGCGCACAGGCCATCTAACAGCGTGCGCCAGGTCACTGCGAAAATCGCACAGGCCACAGCGAAAATCGGACATAGCGCGGCGCACGCAACAAAAGTAGGCGGAACACGGGCGTAACACTCGGAATGGGGAACAACTTGCCAAAACGTGGGCGTCACGGGGGAAGTACAGGGCACAAGTGCGCGGAACGCCCACACGCTCGCCTACAACACGTATTCATGGAATAGAATAGGGGAAAAAAGCGCACGCTCAAACCAGCGCACAGGCACAAACACGACCGCCACAAGAAAGCAGGCGGTAGCGTCTCTGCGGCTGTAAGAAATGTGCGCCAAAAGGTGCGCCAACAAATCGCACCTACATACTGCCATGATGAATGTCCCATACTGTGGCCCTCCAGGAAAAATGACGTGCAAAGGGGTACCCACAAACACGGACACCCGCTGACAAAAAATACGTGTGCGTGTATACCGGGGTGCGCGGGAAGTCTAACACGCGATTTCAGCAGGGTATGTGCATCACAGGGGTTCGCGTGAAGTTTCACACGCGATCGGGTCTGGGGGAGCGGGCTACGTGTATATCAGGGGTTCCACACGCGAACAGCCTGGGCGCGTGTATTTCAGGGGTGCGCGGGAAGTTCCACACGCGAACAGCCTGGGCGCGTGTATTTCAGGGGTGCGCGGGAAGTTCCACACGTGAACAGCCTGGGCGCGTGTATTTCAGGGGTGCGCGGGAAGTTCCACACGCGAATAGCCTGGGCGCGTGTATTTCAGGGGTGCGCGGGAAGTTCCACACGCGAATAGCCTGGGCGCGTGTATTTCAGGGGTGCGGGGGAAGTTCCACACGCGAATAGCCTAGGCGCGTGTATTTCAGGGGTGCGGGGGAAGTTCCACACGCGAATAGGCTGGGGGCGCGTGTATTTCAGGGGTGCGCGGGAAGTTCCACACGCGAATAGCCTGGGCGCGTGTATTCCAGGGGTGCGCGGGAAGTTCCACACGCGAATAGCCTGGGCGCGTGTATATCAGGGGTGCGCGTGAAGTTCCACATGTGATTTGACAGTGTGGGTCCTCCCAGGTGTACCCTGTACACCCTCCACGGCCCCTGCAGGCAGCCCACACCACAGGGGACTACCCTGCATCCCTGGTCATGTCCCGCAGGCAGCCCACCCACCATGGGCATGCCCCCCAGCAAAGGCACATGTCTCCTTGAACTAATGAACACCAACTCATGTCCCCTTGCACCCCCACCCCCCAGCACTGTGGGGCACCTGCCAGCAGGCCCCCACCCATGTCCAACTCATGTCCCCCACCACCCCCACCCCCCAGCACTGTGGGGCACCTGCCAGCAGGCCCCCACCCATGTCCAACTCATGTCCCCCACCACCCCCACCCCCCAGCACTGTGGGGCACCTGCCAGCAGGCCCCCACCCATGTCCAACTCATGTCTCCCACCACCCCCACCCCCCAGCCACCAGGGTCAGCCTCCACCAGGCCCCCACTCATGTCTCCCACCACCCCCACCCCCCAGCCACCAGGGGCACCCTCCACCAGGCCCCCACTCATGTCTACCACCACCCCCACCCCCCAGCCATCAGGGTCAGCCTCCACCAGGCCCCCACTCATGTCTCCCACCACCCCCACACCCCAGCAGTGCAGGGTCACCCTCCACCAGGCCCCCACTCATGTCTCCCACCACCCCCAAACCCCAGCCACCAGGGGCACCCTCCACCAGGCCCCCACTCATGTCACCCACCACCCCCACACCCCAGCAGTGCAGGGTCACCCTCCACCAGGCCCCCACTCATGTCACCCACCACCCCCACACCCCAGCAGTGCAGGGTCACCCTCCACCAGGCCCCCACTCATGTCTACCACCACCCCCACCCCCCAGCCACCAGGGGCACCCTCCACCAGGTCCCCACTCATGTCACCCACCACCCCCACACCCCAGCAGTGCAGGGTCACCCTCCACCAGGCCCCCACTCATGTCACCCACCACCCCCACACCCCAGCAGTGCAGGGTCACCCTCCACCAGGCCCCCACTCATGTCTACCACCACCCCCACCCCCCAGCCACCAGGGGCACCCTCCACCAGGCCCCCACTCATGTCACCCACCACCCCCACACCCCAGCAGTGCAGGGTCACCCTCCACCAGGCCCCCACTCATGTCACCCACCACCCCCACACCCCAGCAGTGCAGGGTCACCCTCCACCAGGCCCCCACTCATGTCTACCACCACCCCCACCCCCCAGCCACCAGGGGCACCCTCCACCAGGCCCCCACTCATGTCACCCACCACCCCCACACCCCAGCAGTGCAGGGTCACCCTCCACCAGGCCCCCACTCATGTCACCCACCACCCCCACACCCCAGCACTGTGGGGCACCTGCCAGCAGGCCCCCACCCATGTCCAACTCATGTCTCCCACCACCCCCACCCCCCAGCACTGTGGGGCACCTGCCAGCAGGCCCCCACCCATGTCCAACTCATGTCTCCCACCACCCCCACCCCCCAGCACTGTGGGGCACCTGCCAGCAGGCCCCCACCCATGTCCAACTCATGTCTCCCACCACCCCCACCCCCCAGCCACCAGGGTCAGCCTCCACCAGGCCCCCACTCATGTCTCCCACCACCCCCACCCCCCAGCCACCGGGGCACCCTCCACCAGGCCCCCACTCATGTCTACCACCACCCCCACCCCCCAGCCACCAGGGTCAGCCTCCACCAGGCCCCCACTCATGTCTCCCACCACCCCCACACCCCAGCAGTGCAGGGTCACCCTCCACCAGGCCCCCACTCATGTCTCCCACCACCCCCAAACCCCAGCCACCAGGGGCACCCTCCACCAGGCCCCCACTCATGTCACCCACCACCCCCACACCCCAGCAGTGCAGGGTCACCCTCCACCAGGCCCCCACTCTTGTCACCCACCACCCCCACACCCCAGCAGTGCAGGGTCACCCTCCACCAGGCCCCCACTCATGTCTACCACCACCCCCACCCCCCAGCCACCAGGGGCACCCTCCACCAGGCCCCCACTCATGTCACCCACCACCCCCACACCCCAGCAGTGCAGGGTCACCCTCCACCAGGCCCCCACTCATGTCACCCACCACCCCCACACCCCAGCAGTGCAGGGTCACCCTCCACCAGGCCCCCACTCATGTCTCCCACCACCCCCACCCCCCAGCACTGTGGGGCACCTGCCAGCAGGCCCCCACCCATGTCCAACTCATGTCCCCCACCACCCCCACCCCCCAGCACTGTGGGGCACCTGCCAGCAGGCCCCCACCCATGTCCAACTCATGTCCCCCACCACCCCCACCCCCCAGCACTGTGGGGCACCTGCCAGCAGGCCCCCACCCATGTCCAACTCATGTCTCCCACCACCCCCACCCCCCAGCCACCAGGGTCAGCCTCCACCAGGCCCCCACTCATGTCTCCCACCACCCCCACCCCCCAGCCACCAGGTGCACCCTCCACCAGGCCCCCACTCATGTCTACCACCACCCCCACCCCCCGGCCACCAGGGTCAGCCTCCACCAGGCCCCCACTCATGTCTCCCACCACCCCCACACCCCAGCAGTGCAGGGTCTCCCTCCACCAGGCCCCCACTCATGTCTCCCACCACCCCCAAACCCCAGCCACCAGGGGCACCCTCCACCAGGCCCCCACTCATGTCACCCACCACCCCCACACCCCAGCAGTGCAGGGTCACCCTCCACCAGGCCCCCACTCATGTCACCCACCACCCCCACACCCCAGCAGTGCAGGGTCACCCTCCACCAGGCCCCCACTCATGTCTACCACCACCCCCACCCCCCAGCCACCAGGGGCACCCTCCACCAGGCCCCCACTCATGTCACCCACCACCCCCACACCCCAGCAGTGCAGGGTCACCCTCCACCAGGCCCCCACTCATGTCACCCACCACCCCCACACCCCAGCAGTGCAGGGTCACCCTCCACCAGGCCCCCACTCATGTCTACCACCACCCCCACCCCCCAGCCACCAGGGGCACCCTCCACCAGGCCCCCACTCATGTCACCCACCACCCCCACACCCCAGCAGTTCAGGGTCACCCTCCATCAGGCCCCCACTCATGTCACCCACCACCCCCTCACCCCAGCAGTGCAGGGTCACCCTCCACCAGGCCCCCACTCATGTCTACCACCACCCCCACCCCCCAGCCACCAGGGGCACCCTCCACCAGGCCCCCACTCATGTCACCCACCACCCCCACACCCAGCAGTGCAGGGTCACCCTCCACCAGGCCCCCACTCATGTCTACCACCACCCCCACCCCCCAGCCACCAGGGGCACCCTCCACCAGGCCCCCACTCATGTCACCCACCACCCCCACACCCCAGCAGTGCAGGGTCACCCTCCACCAGGCCCCCACTCATGTCACCCACCACCCCCACACCCCAGCAGTGCAGGGTCACCCTCCACCAGGCCCCCACTCATGTCTACCACCACCCCCACCCCCCAGCACTGTGGGGCACCTGCCAGCAGGCCCCCACCCATGTCCAACTCATGTCCCCCACCACCCCCATCCCCCAGCACTGTGGGGCACCTGCCAGCAGGCCCCCACCCATGTCCAACTCATGTCTCCCACCACCCCTACCCCCCAGCCACCAGGGTCAGCCTCCACCAGGCCCCCACTCATGTCACCCACCACCCCCACACCCCAGCAGTGCAGGGTCATCCTCCACCAGGCCCCCACTCATGTCTACCACCACCCCCACCCCCCCCAGCACTGTGGGGCACCTGCCAGCAGGCCCCCACCCATGTCCAATCCATGCCCCCCTGCACCTGGGTCCCAACGTTCCCCAATCATGTCCGTAATGCCCATCCTCCCCTGCCAAAAGGCCCAACCAACTATCACACCCACCCACATATCAAAGGCAATTACATGTTACACCCCCAATTAAAATAATGCTATTTAACACATGTCTGTCACACACAATGGCTGCAAGTGAATGACAAAACACCCAACATGACATGCCTGAAAGCAATGAGATGATACGACACATTGAAGATTAAAAAAATAATATGTATTTAACAGCAAGTAGAATGGAAATGAAATAAGAAAAAACACAAAGCAAATCAAACAAAACAAGATGAATGTCCAAGAAAATAATCTGAAAAATTAAAATAAGCCAATGAAGAAGATCATCCTGGGTCCAAGAGCCCTACCAAATTAAACCTAACTGACTACTAACTAAAAAGTGAACTATATACAAAAAAGTGGTGCATTGTCCAATCGCAACCAAAAAAAAATCAAAAAAACAAAGGAAACCTAACCCTAACTATACAACTATATACAAAGGCAGCGGGCTATTCGGACGGCTCACTGGTTGTTGTCATGGGCCAGGGCATCATCGAACTCCTGGTCAATGGCTTGGAGGCGGGCATGTTCCCTGGCCCCGAGGTCCCGCAGGGATAACGCAGTGTCAAGCTCAAACTCCCTGCGAAGACCCTCGAGGCACTCAGCCCGCCTCAGCGCCCTCCGCATGGAGTCCTCCGCCCTGACCATCGTGAGCCGTTCCTCCTCTGCCCGCTGCCGCTCCGCACCTATCCGCTGGCACAACCTCTCCCACACGGAAGCCACTCCCATTCCAGGGTTCTCCTGCCCTCCGGCCGATGCCTGCACCCCTGATGTTGATGGCCCCGAGCCATGATGCCTCCCACGTTGAGCCTGCTGCTGCCTCCGACGCAACTGCCTGTGCCAGCACGACGGCATCCAGGCTGATGGAAACCACCGACGCCGTCGTGCACGTGCCCTGCCCGATGATGCCGTCACATCCTCCATCTGCTGGGGTCCAGTTGCTCTGGTGTCCACCCCTGCTGGATCTCTGACTCCCGACTGTGGCAGGGATGGGATCCCCACCGAGCTGGCTGCATTGGTCGGGGCAGGTCCACAGGGGGCCCTGGTGGCATCTGGGCTGGAAGACGGCAAGGAGAACGACTGGTGGATAGCCTGCAAAGAGGAGGAGAGGGCCGCCACATTGGCCAACACATGCAGGAAACCCCCGAACATGGCCGATCCCAATTGGGCCACGTCGGCACGGTGCACTTCGTGATGACGTGCGTGCTCCTCCCGGGAAGCACGCACGGCATCACGAATCACAGCCGTGCGCATCGCGACCCCAATCAGGACCTTCTCCGCACGGCCAGGGGTTCCCACGTCCGCAGGTGGAGGGGAGTCAGGTGACATGGACATCCCCTCTACCTGCGGACAGGCCTGGGACGGGGCATCCCTGCTGGTGCATGGTGGTGCACTCACAGGGTCAGGGACAGCGACATGCACAGGCCCCTCCACGGTGACCTGTGCTGCCTCCTGCCCCTGGCCCTGGACTGCACCACTTGGACCAGCAGGGATGCCCCCACCAGGCCCCATGTGTGCCCCAGTGGCGGCCTCCTCCTCCTCTGTGCAAACCACCAACCTGGATGGCTCCTCACCGTCTCCCACCATAGCAGGCCCCTGTGGGGGCTCACCCACCCCTTCGGCTGCAGCCGTGGGGGCATCCCCGCTGCCTTGCTCCACAGTGCCGTCTCCGCCCTCTTCTTCACTAGCCGCTGCGTAGAGGGAGACAAAGAACACAAGCATCAGGGCACTGTACAATGGTCCCCTAGACAGGAAGCAATAGCAGATGAGCACCACTGTCAAAGTACACTTCCATCATGTCCCTCCACAACACATGGGTCAGTCCAGGCAAAACACACACAGTAACAGGCATGGTGCATGCCATGGACATTTCCATGCATGTCCAATGGACTCTTGAAACATTCAATGATATGTAACTCACATGCATCATGGCTCATGCCCATCACATGCACACACTTCACCTCAGTCACATCCATCTGGCCCCAAACACACCAAACACAGCGGATACAAGGGTAATTTGGCTGCTTTACTGAATCTCTGCATTGTCACACACATGTGTCATGCATCCATGGCATGCACAAGTCACAGACACGCAGGTCAGGCACACAGACATGGCTACCATATATGTACCTGGCATCAGCACCCATCCCTCACCCCCACCCATGTCCAGGTACAGAGACTGGCATGCTCTCATGTTCAAAATCTGAATAGGGCTCCCCATGCGGCATTTCAACACATTCAACAACCATGTGCATCACACATCACTGGTCGCACATGCATTACCATGATGTCCCTGCACACATACATGCATACATGGCCTATGGCACACATACAGGCAAGTATCATAGAACCAGCACACCGGAACATGCCCTGTCTCACACAGTAATGCATGGACACTTACCGCTCAACTCCAGACGGGCCTCCCTCTCAAGGATCTGGGCGTGGAGCGCTGGGCGTACGCGTTCCAGGACCCTCATCTGGATGGAACTCATGCGGCCCCGGCCCCCCTCCACGAGGCGCCGGGCCTTCACAAGGGTCCTGGACCTCAAGTCCTCCCAGCGCTTCTTGATCTTCAGGACGTCGCGGGTTGCCACCCCCTCCGCGTTGATGGCAACCACACAGTCGGCCCAGATCCTCTGCCGTCCTTCCTTGCTGGCGCGGGACGATCCAAAGAGGGCATCATACTGCCCCAGGACATGCTCCACCAGGACACCAACTTCGGTGACAGTGAAGCTGGTGCCCCTCTGCCCCTCTGGCCTGGGGTTGCCACTGGTGCCAGATGTGGAAGTGCCCGACATGGCAACCCCAGAGGCAGGTGTGGGTGGGCAACTGGGTCCTGGGGCTGGGCTGTGGAGCGATGTAATCCCAGTCGGGAGTCTTCAGTTCCAGCAGGGGTGGACACAGCAACTGGACCCCTGCAGATGGCTGATGTGCAGGCACCAAATGGCAGGGCACGGTGGCAGCAGGCAGGCAGGCAGGCAGGCAGCAGCAGATGGCACGTGGGAGGCTGCTCGGGGCACTGGGGGGCAGTAACTCGGCCTTCTGGGCAGGAGCGTGGGCTTCCGTGTGTTTTCGCGTGGCCAGCTTGATACGGAGTGATTTGGCACGTGAATATCCTGCACGTCAGCGTGAAATCCGAGGAAAGGCCCTTAGCGCGTAAGCGCGTCAGCACGCATACGCGATTCTATTGGACCAGAGTCCCTCAGCGCGTAAGCGCGTCTGTGACGTGACCCGCACGGGTGTTCCCCACTCAGCACGTGATGACGGGGCACACGTGGAGATACTGCACGTCAGAGTGTCATCGCGTGTAATTGGACAAAAGTGCGCGTACACGCGATTGGCCTATGTACGTGTATTTAATGGGTGCGCGGCCACTTACACACGCAAGTACGTCAGCGAACCTGTATCCCGTGGTGCGTGTGAATTTCCGCACGCTATTGGACTGGGAACTGGATTCCAGGGGTGCGCGGGTCACACGCTGTATCCCGTGGTGCGTGTGAATTTCCGCACGCTATTGGACTGGGAACTGGATTCCAGGGGTGCGCGGGTCACACGCTGTATCCCGTGGTGCGTGTGAATTTCCGCACGCTATTGGACTGGGAACTGGATTCCAGGGGTGCGCAGGTCACACGCTGTATCCCGTGGTGCGTGTGAATTTCCGCTCGCTATTGGACTGGGAACTGGATTCCAGGGGTGCGCGGGTCACACGCTGTATCCCGTGGTGCGTGTGAATTTCCGCACGCTATTGGACTGGGAACTGGATTCCAGGGGTGCGTGGGTCACACGCTGTATCCCGTGGTGCGTGTGAATTTCCGCACGCTATTGGACTGGGAACTGGATTCCAGGGGTGCGCGGGTCACACGCTCGCCTAGAACACGCGCAAAGCATAAATTGCGGACTTTAACAATAACAAGCTCAGACGCCAGGATGAACATACCGTTCCTAGCAGCAGTGGCAGTGGGCTACCAAAGGAGGAGGATGAGGATAGTCAGGGCCAGAATATTCACACCCAGAACCAGCCTTTTCGGGATGCCTGATGACCAGGTGTATGGGAGGTACAGGTTTCCACCACACATCATACTGGACCTGGTGAGTGAGTGGGAGGATGACCTCACATCACCCACCCTGTGCTCCCAAGCACTCAGCCCCCTGGAGAAGGTCCTCAATGTACTGCACTTCTTAGCCACTGGATCATTTCAGCGGACAAGTGCCATAGTGGGTGGGGTGTCACAGGCCACCCAGTCACGCTGCCTACACCAGGTCTTGAACATCATGACTGCACGCCCATCAGTCCGCAGGCACATATACCTGCCCAGAACACCTGCAGAAAGGCATGCTGCCGCCCTGGATTTTTACGCAGTGGCACGATTCCCCAAAGTGCTAGGTGCCATCGACTGCACCCATGTGGCTCTACGTCCCCCCAGGGCATCTGAGCACATCTATAGGAACCGCAAGCACTGGCATTCCATCAACGTGCAGGTAGCATGTAATGCCAAGGGAATCATCACCTCAGTATATGCCAACTATCCCGGCTCCACCCACGACAGCTTCATTTACCGAATGTCCACCCTAAGCCGGGACCTAGAAGCTGGGCGGCATGGCGATACATGGCTGCTTGGTGAGTATGTATGCCACTGCACATGCATGCATGTTGGATACTGAGCAAGGTCACAACCTCACCAATGATACCAATCCCCACCTCCACAGGGGACAGTGCCTACCCTCTCAGCCCCCACATGATGACGCCAATTCGGAACCCCACCACGCCACCCCAGGTAAGATTTAACACAGCCCACATTACAACCAGGGGCATAGTGGAGCGCACATTCGGAGTGCTAAAGTCACGCTTTCGCTCCCTTGACCGTTCTGGCGGGCAGCTGTTATACGCTCCCCCAGTAGTGTGCAGGATCATAGTGGCAGCATGTGTCCTGCACAACGTTGCAACACGCCGGGGCCTGGCCGTGGACATGGTGGTGGCCCCACATCCCCAACCACATGCACAGCCGCTGCGCATGGGAGGGGAAAGGGCACGGGGGGAGGCAGCCCGTACACAGCTAGTGGATAATTACTTCACATAGAAATCACACCCCTGTGGAGTGCACACTGCCCTGGCACATTCCATCTGACAATCAATGATGACTCAACCTGACACTGATCCTGAATGTCTGGAGAATGAACCGGGAATTCCATGTCAGCCTGAGATTGTTCACCTGGAAGTGTCACAATGTGTGCATCCCTACCCACACAGACACCACCAATGCAGTTTTGTGAAGTTACACATTAAAGCAGCTAAAATGAATAACCACTTGCAAAATGCAACAAGAGGACAGTGCCATGTCAGCCAACCCAACCCCAGCACTGCCACACGACACACCGTGCCATGTCATGCTAATTGCAGGTAAACAAAGTAATCCCCACAACATGACATCACTCTCACTATGTACAGTGGCACTATTAGAAACCTGCAACACCTGAAATGCTCACAGCAATGCCGGACCAACAACATACTTGAGCACGTAGTACCATTAACATGACATCACAAATGTTACATATTAGTAGTCTCACCACCTGGAAATGCCTGCACTCCCACCACTACCAACTGTGCAGTGTTGGCGCCATGTAGAGTTGTAGGTGCACTGCTGCCAACATGGTCCCCATCTCCAGACTAGAGGTCCTTGTGTGGACTTGAGGAAGGGACCTGCAAATTGGGAGGTAGACACAGAAGAAGAGTTACACATCAATGCAACATGCAGTGTACAACACAACAGCAATATGCACTATGAATGTATACACAGTATTGACTACAGACTGGCCACACAGCTCATGGGAGTCCAACGTCACTGTGTAATTCACTGTCACTTGGGCACACCCTTTGCAAGCCCATGGAAACGGGAAGCAGGAGGGGTGTGTGTGACTCAAACCCAAGCATCTGAACCAAATACATTACAAGCCTGCATGTGCCCAGCCACAATGCAGCGTATGCCCACAGGAACCACGGAAGCCAACAGATCGAAGCCAACAGATCGAAGCCAACAGATCGAAGCCAACACATCGAAGCCAACAGATCGAAGCCAACACATCGAAGCCAACAGATCGAAGCCAACACATCGAAGCCAACAGATCGTCCCAAAAAAATTGGGAATAAAAGAAATCAAAATAAAAATAAAAATAAGAAACAATCAAAAATGGCCATTGATGGGCCCGGGGGGGTTGGGGAGGCCACCCAGGAGGTCCGAGGACAGGATGCACACCAGAACCCACCTGCGTGGATCCTGGGAAGATAAAACACCTCCATGGGCTCATGGCCCACACGGCTACCCTATTGTGGGAGTATCACTGCTGTCGCTATTATCACCCTGTGCAGCTGCATCCGGAGGTGGTTGCACTATGGGAGGCAGCCCACGCAAGGCCCTAGTCTGCTCCTCCATGGCTGCAAGCATGCGGGTGTGGTAGGTCTGGTTCTGGAGGATGAGTGTGCGGAGGTCCCCATGCAACAACTCACGGGATGCCCGGACCTCCGCCCTCGTTGCCTGCATCTCAGCTGAGAGCGTACGGGTGAGACGCTCCAGCTGCTGTTCTGTCCTTTGGTGTGTTGAAGCCTCAAGCTCAACAAGAGTCGTCCTGAGGTGTAGGAGCTCCTGCCTCAGGGCTTCCCTGTGGCCCTGGGACTCAATGGAGATGGCCTCCTGCAGAGTCGCCAGTGCCGCCCGCCTGTCCCTGTTGGACCCCAACATGTCCTCCCTGTGTGACTGGCAGATGGAGTCGGTTGCCTGCTCTAGTCGCTCCATCAGCCTTTCTGGGGGGACAATGGAAGTGGCCACCCTATCCATGGCCTGAGCCATCATCTCGGATGATGCAGCCTGTTGGGTAGCCATACCGTAAATGGATTGCTCCCATGCGGTATTGCCGGGTGGCGTACGGCCACCACGTCGGCGGGCACCACACCTGTCTGGGGCAAGGCGAACTGCGCCTTGCTGTGCCGGCACTGCCTGAGGCTGCAGGACTGCATTCCCCCTCTGATCTGCTGGCCCAGGAACAGGATCAGATGTCGCGGAGTGTGACCCTGCATACGTAACCACCGAAGGCGTAGCTGCCAACACTGACATCCCCATGGAGGGTACTGACCCTGGTGCAGGTGGGTGAGACAGAACAGAATCCCTCCCTGGAACACTCACCTGCGACGGCACGTAGGTCTCATCCGAATCAACACCTGAGTACAGCTCGGGGGAGGTGCAGCCAGAGACACCCCTTGAGAGCACGACCTGCAGCACTTGTGGGTTCTCCCCCACCACCACACCACGTCCCTCACTGGTGGTTGGTCGGCCCTGGGACACCTCCTGGGTCTGCACCATCTCCACAACCCCAGCAGTATCAGGTGCGTCTTCCCCTGCAAAGACATGAAAACAAAGAAATGGAAACAGGCATTAGCACCATGGCACACATTGAGGGCTGAGAAGCAAGAGAACCAGTACTTGATTGACACATGTCCCACATGACTAAAACCCTCCCATGCATGCACCCTCACTGCGTATGAAGTGCAGGCAAATGGCACACACTGATGACACCAAGATGGAAGATGAACAAATTTTCTGCATGCTGCCTGGCAGTGGCATCACACATTGGCATGTCATTGGCAGGTGAAACACACATGCCATCACACAGATGGCATGTACCATTGCTATTGAGTGAAGATGGAGAGGAGGGCAGCACCTATTCATTCAGTCCAGTTCCCGCATGTAATAGCTTTTTTAATTCTAACAGGTCAGATTTTTCACCTGGAGCTGCCAGTCTGAAATGGTCAAATTGCACAGGGACATGTGTGTACAAATGATATCCAGGTAACAAAGTCACTCCACTTTACCATACCCATGTCAGACATGTGACTAGTGGACAGCGACATGCCTAGTGAAAGTGGTAGAATTCAAACAAACTGACTGAATGAACAGTGAAAAAGAAGCAAATATGTTGTGTCAAGGTGACACTTCAAGGGCAACTGGCGTGCAGTTGTGCTAGATGTCTACTGTTGGCAGAAGGGATACTGCTATGGCCAAATGCAGCTGCGCAGGAAGGATTGCATGAAGCACATGGCTGACCCATACGACTCAGGCGCACACACTCTCACCTGGCACCCAAACAGAAGCCCTCACACACACACCATTCACATGGATGACACACACATGCATGTGCACTCACCGGACAATGCCTCGTAATCAGCCAGATCTCCCACGCCTTGGATCTGTTCCTCCGTGACGTAGGTCCCAGCGACTGACTCATGTGGAGTGAGTTCCATGTCTACTACTGGAGACCCACCTCCAGTCACTAGAGTTGCGGCATGACTTGAGGCCAGCTTACTCTTTGCCCTGCGCTTTAGGTCATTCCAGCGCTTACAGCAATCATTGGCTGTGCGCCTCACGATTCCAAGGGCACTTACGATGTCCGCAACGGTCTGCCAGTGTGCCTGGCGTTGTGCAGGTGTGGTCTTGGATCCTGCAACAATGACCATCTCGTTGTCATGTCCGGACACATACTCGACAAGTGCATTCAGTTCGTCATCCGTGAAGCTGGGCTTCCTGGACGGGCCGGACTGTGTAGCCGTGTCTGGGGCATCAGCCTGTGCCGGACGAGCACTCTTCCTCTTCCGCTTGGAAGGTGGTGGTGATCCTGAGTGTCCTGCGCCGCTCTGGACACTAGGGGCAGGAGCCCTGGTGGACTCTGTATCAGGAGTGTGGGATTGCACACTCAGCATGGGAGTTGGTGCAGGCATTGGCTCTAGTGTGATGGTGTCAGGGGGAATGTCAGCAGCATGGACTAGGACCGACACTGTCCTGGCTGGGTGTGTGAGGGCTGGGGTGGATGGAGCCGCAGCTGCCCCTGCAGCCTCTCCGCCCTGCCTCCTTGGTGCAGCAGATGACCTTGCTGCCCCAGATCCACGTGGCATGATGGCATCAACGTGCACCAGCGCACGTGTCGTAGCCCTGCTGACCTGGAAGTCAGCCATGGAGTCAGCCAGGTCTGGTGCCACAATGGGCTGGTCCAACAAGGGCTGAGCATGGATGGTGTCAGCCACTTCAGCCTCAACGGGAGGGGGGGAGGGGGGGGATGATGGGTGCCCTTGACTGGTCCTCCACACATGGGGGGACAGGCTCACCCTGCAAGTTACGACCACGTCCCCTACCGGATCCACCACGGCCACCACTTGTGGCTCTTCCACCTTTGCCACCCTTACGGAATCCTCGCCTCCCAGCCATGGCACTGATATTAATGTGCGTATGGGAGTGGCTGTAGACAATTGTCCTGGGCAATTGGGGGTCAAAGGGGTTGGGTACCAGATGGTAATTGTACCCTAGTGCTCTAGCACGGCTGATTGTAACCCCTGGGGAAAGATGACGGGTCACGCAACGCACAGGAGGCCCAAAAAAGGGAGATGACGTGCACGCAACCCCTCCTAGACCACGTGTGCAGAAAGAAAAACCTGCACTACGCTGTGGCACCCAGTAACACAAGAATGAACGTATGCATGTCACACGCAGCCTAGAATGACCTCTGAAGGGGTAGGCTACACACCGGGCAAGCACAGAAGTTGGATACGTGCGTGACTCACCGTCTGCCAGGTAAAAGAGCGTGAATAATGAGCGCGTTTGGCTGGCTAAACCCCCGCCAAAAGAAGATGTGTACGCTGTCTGAGAAGACAGGACAACAGTAGAAGGGGACACTGTTTGAGGGAACAGGCCCAGGTAAACCAGTAAAAGAGAAAAAAGAGAAAAAGCTGTCAGAGGTAACAGGGAATACGAACTGGAAACGCCGTGAAGTAAATCGCGTGTGAAACGACAAGAAGTACAGAATTCACCCACTCGCTCTCCACGAAAAGCACGTACAAGGAAATGGTGTTCTACATGTACCTTATATACAGGCCCACACATACAGCGTCACTTACGCGGCGTGTACGTTCACCAATCACACGCTTTGTCACTCCTGCGTGTAGATCCATTTTCACCAATCACACGCTTTGTCACTTCTGCGTGTAGATCCATTTTCACCAATCACACGCTTTGTCACTTCTGCGTGTAGATCCATTTTCACCAATCACACGCTTTGTCACTTCTGCGTGTAGATCCATTTTCACCAATCACACGCTTTGACACTGGGACGTGTCACGCAACAATTTCCTGCACGTGCAGGTGACTATAGGCGCGAATATGCTGTTGACGGGTTTACGCGCTAAGGGCCTTTGCTGACGTGTGGGATTTCACTCCCTATCAGGCTGTCCACGCGTTCACACACGAGAGACCACGCTCCTGGCCAGGAGGCCAAATTACTGCCCCCCAGAGCCCTGAGCACGCTCCCACCTGCCATCTGCTGCTGCCTGACTGCCTGCTGGCCATGTGCCCCACAGTGCTGGTGGGTGGGGGTGTTGGGATACATGGGTGGGGGCCTGGTGGAGGGTGCCCCTGCACTGGTGGGGGTGGTGGGAGACATGGGTGGGGGCTTGGTGGAGAGTGCCCCTGGTGGCGGGGGGGTGGGGGTGGTGGGAGACATGGGTGGGGGCCTGGTGGAGGCTGCCCCTGCACTGCTGGGGGTTGGGGGTGGTGGGAGGCATGGGTGGGGGCCTGGTGGAGGCTGCCCCTGCACTGCTGGGGGTTGGGGGTGGTGGGAGGCATGGGTGGGGGCCTGGTGGAGGCTGCCCCTGGTGGCGGGGGGGTGGGGGTGGTGGGAGACATGGGTGGGGGCCTGGTGGAGGCTGCCCCTGCACTGCTGGGGGTTGGGGGTGGTGGGAGGCATGGGTGGGGGCCTGGTGGAGGCTGCCCCTGCACTGCTGGGGGTTGGGGGTGGTGGGAGGCATGGGTGGGGGCCTGGTGGAGGCTGCCCCTGGTGGCGGGGGGGTGGGGGTGGTGGGAGACATGGGTGGGGGCCTGGTGGAGGCTGCCCCTGCACTGCTGGGGGTTGGGGGTGGTGGGAGACATGGGTGGGGGCCTGGTGGAGGCTGCCCCTGGTGGCGGGAGGGTGGGGTGGTGGGAGACATGGGTGGGGGCCTGGTGGAGGCTGCCCCTGGTGGCGGGGGGGTGGGGGTGGTGGGAGACATGGGTGGGGGCCTGGTGGAGGCTGCCCCTGGTGGCGGGGGGGTGGGGGTGGTGGGAGACATGGGTGGGGGCCTGGTGGAGGCTGCCCCTGCACTGCTGGGGGTTGGGGGTGGTGGGAGGCATGGGTGGGGGCCTGGTGGAGGCTGCCCCTGCACTGCTGGGGGTTGGGGGTGGTGGGAGGCATGGGTGGGGGCCTGGTGGAGGCTGCCCCTGGTGGCGGGAGGGTGGGGGTGGTGGGAGACATGGGTGGGGGCCTGGTGGAGGCTGCCCCTGGTGGCGGTGGGGTGGGGGTGGTGGGAGACATGGGTGGGGGCCTGGTGGAGGCTGCCCCTGCACTGCTGGGGGTTGGGGGTGGTGGGAGGCATGGGTGGGGGCCTGGTGGAGGCTGCCCCTGGTGGCGGGGGGGTGGGGGTGGTGGGAGACATGGGTGGGGGCCTGGTGGAGGCTGCCCCTGCACTGCTGGGGGTTGGGGGTGGTGGGAGACATGGGTGGGGGCCTGGTGGAGGCTGCCCCTGCACTGCTGGGGGTTGGGGGTGGTGGGAGGCATGGGTGGGGGCCTGGTGGAGGCTGCCCCTGGTGGCGGGAGGGTGGGGGTGGTGGGAGACATGGGTGGGGGCCTGGTGGAGGCTGCCCCTGGTGGCGGGGGGGTGGGGGTGGTGGGAGACATGGGTGGGGGCCTGGTGGAGGCTGCCCCTGCACTGCTGGGGGTTGGGGGTGGTGGGAGGCATGGGTGGGGGCCTGGTGGAGGCTGCCCCTGCACTGCTGGGGGTTGGGGGTGGTGGGAGGCATGGGTGGGGGCCTGGTGGAGGCTGCCCCTGCACTGCTGGGGGTTGGGGGTGGTGGGAAGCATGGGTGGGGGCCTGGTGGAGGCTGCCCCTGGTGGCGGGAGGGTGGGGGTGGTGGGAGACATGGGTGGGGGCCTGGTGGAGGCTGCCCCTGGTGGCGGGGGGTGGGGGTGGTGGGAGACATGTTTGGGGGCCTGGTGGAGGCTGCCCCTGCACTGCTGGGGGTTGGGGGTGGTGGGAGGCATGGGTGGGGGCCTGGTGGAGGCTGCCCCTGGTGGCAGGGGGGTGGGGGTGGTGGGAGACATGGGTGGGGGCCTGGTGGAGGCTGCCCCTGCACTGCTGGGGGGTGGGGGTGCAGGGGGACATGAGCAGGTGTGCAGGGTAGTCCCCTGTTTTGTAGGCTGCCTGCAGGGGCCGTGGAGGGTGTACAGGGAACACCTGTGAGGACCCACCCAGCCTAATCGCGTGTGACTTCCCACGCACCCCTGTAATACACGTACCCAGCCAAATCGCGTGTGATGATTCCCACGCACCCCTGTAATACACGTACCCAGCCAAATCGCGTGTGATAATTCCTGCGCACCCCTGTAATACACGTACCTGGCCAAATCGCATCCCTGTAATACACGTACCCAGCCGAATCGCGTGTTAAACTTCCCGCATACCCCTGTAATACACGTACCCTGGCCAATCGCGTGTTAAACTTCCCGCGTACCCCTGTAATACACGTACCCTGGCTAATCGCGTGTTAAACTTCCCGCGTACCCCTGTAATACACGTACCCTGGCCAATCGCGTGTTAAACTTCCCGCATACCCCTGTAATACACGTACCCTGGCCAATCGCGTGTTAAACTTCCCGCGTACCCCTGTAATACACGTACCCTGGCTAATCGCGTGTTAAACTTCCCGCGTACCCCTGTAATACACGTACCCTGGCTAATCGCGTGTTAAACTTCCCGCGTACCCCTGTAATACACGTACCCTGGCCAATCGCGTGTTAAACTTCCCGCGTACCCCTGTAATACACGTACCCTGGCTAATCGCGTGTATAACTTCACGTGTACCCCTGATATGCACGTTACCCGCTTTGCGTTCCTTGTTTGGCAGCCCTGTAAACTGGTCCAGGGTTAGCGCAGCCCTTTGCAATGATTTAGCGATTTTGATGGCTTTTCCTTGCGCGAGGGCGTTCTTGGGGGCGTTACTGGCGCTGCTGCAGGGTCGCTGCGATACTCTGCGCCACGGCTGGTTTGGGAGCCTAAAATCCATGAATACGCTGTGCGCGGAAATCGGTTTTAGCGCACGTGCCTGGCGCAGTCAATCGCACGCGGACACTCTGCGCCAGCCGCTTGCGACACTTTTCTGCGAAATTCTATGAATTACCCTGCAAGTTTGTTAGGCATGGAACTTCCTTTGTAGCGGTAGGGCTATTTAGGTGTTTTCTTTTCATTTTAAATAAACACCTTCGAACATGTCAATCCTTTGTCTCCTCCTTTTGGATCACCACACCTTCTTTTCTTTCTTGTCCCTTTTTATTTAAAATGAATTTTCCTCTCAATTATTATTGTTTAAAATAAAAAAAAATGTAATGGTTTGAAACAGGTGTGCACTTAACATTTCTACAGATGCAAAAGGTGCCCACACCTAAAAAGAAAGAAAATGAAAACATGTTGTTTTCATATTCAAATGTAGAATGAGCAACTGAATCTGCTACAAAGCCCTGTTTGAAAGAAATCTTGCAGTCATCCATTTTGTAATATTTCTTTGTGTTTGCATGATTCAATGCCCTAGCGTCAAAAATCAAATATCAGCCTTATATAGCCCACAGGACAGCAAGGCAGTTAGCGGAGTTGACAGAGCACTTGACCACTAGACCACACAAGATCATTGACAAAAAATGTGTTATTATAACTTTCATAAGACTGGCGTGAAAGACACACCCCTGTTTTATGAAAGTTGTAGCAATGGTGTGCGTCTTTAGAGTTCAGTTCTAAACGCACAGAAAACATGCCCTTTTTAGCTGAATGTGAGTAGATCTTAGCTAGACATCGACAAGTGTGCTTGTCTTTACAGTTGAAATCTGAAGAAACTTTCAACTGTAAAAACAGGGAAAATGGGTTTGCTGCGTCTTAACAGCTGACATTTTCTTTAGAATTGAACTGTAAAGGCACAGATATGGGGTGCTTTTTGTGGGAAGTCCTCAAGGCCACAACAGCAGCTATGTTCTTTATTGCCAACAGGAGTAGCGGTTCCAATTTAAGGGAGCCACTAGAGTAAATAAACAGAGGTAGAAGGCAACAAGTGAATCCAACATTTCTCGTCTCCATATTATTCAGTTAAGCTGACTTCATGTTCTTGTACATTAAATGCCAAAAGATCAAAATCAATTATAATATTCCAAGCCCTTCCACACCAGTGGTCAGTGATTGGCACGATGGAACTATGCCAGCAGTCTTCATATGAAAAATCGAGGGCCCTGGCAACAAATCAAACACTTCCTAAAATGTTTGTTAGCATTCAGAATACTTTAAGCAGGGAGGAAAAAGTAAAGAATTGCAACGATATCCCTTAAGGAGTATGTATGTTCATCAGAAAAAAAAGAGTTTCAAGGGCTTTAAACTATCACTAAGGCCATACAAATGGACAAAGAGCATAGGAGCCCACAATTACACCTGATTCCAGTTCTACAAAGGTTGTACGGGTCTTCAACCGCATTTGAAATGCAATGCGTATGGATCAAACTGGGTTTGAATGTGGTAGGTTGTGTTGATCTCAAGCAGTGAGTCAGCTTCTAGTTGGGTTCAAAGCTGGGCTCTGTGTGGTTTAAAGTCATAGTTGAGCAATTAAGGACAATGCATCACCAGGAGCATTTGAATGATGGAGCCTGGTTCAAAATGATGAGTAGCACTGACTCGGTCTGATGAGTAAGGTTCTAGTCGAGGTTCTGTGCAAAGTCCTAGTGGTTTGATGCTTAGTTTGAGAATCTAGTCATTAAAATTCAACCGTACATTGAGTTGGTGCTCAATTCGGACAGCTTCTGGGGTGATGAAAGTGGATTTGCAGGATTTAAGCAGCATTTTGAAGTTCAAAAGCAATTGCCGAAGGCACCACCATGGTTTCTTGTGGTTTGAAGGGGGTTCAAATTCGGTTTGAATGGGTCTGAGCAATTAAATGGGACACCTGGCTGCATTTTGGGGTGAGACACCTATATAAGCCACCTCACCGACACCTCATCCCTCTTCTACATCACCATCTCCCAGCGCCCTGTGTCCCACCATTTTCATCTTGCCCTCCGCCACTCCTCCTCACACAAGTGTGGATCCAGCCTGCCTCATTCTCCGGCTCCACCTCTGCTTCTACAGTCTTCGGTTCTCCCGGCACTTATGGACTGAATGTTGCATCTCTCTCGCTTACTTCCAGCTTGGGCCACCTTATCAACTAGAGAACCTGCAGTCCCTGTGGGCTGTAGCTGCTTGGAATTCCTCCATTCTACCCTGGTGCCACCTACAGCGGTCCGGCCCGCCTGAAGCGTATTTGCTCAGCAACGCGTTTAGTCTACTCCAACCACATTTGCAAGTACCTACTCCCTCTGACTCTAGTGGTTCCTGCAGCTGATCTCTCAACACTGGTCCCGTGACCACCTGGCAGCAGTCCAAAATTACCACCTAATTTTCCTGCCTCAAGCACCTGGACTCCTCCAACTGCACTTTCGAGTGCCCGCTCCCTCTGACGCTTTTGTCTCCTTTAGGGCCATCTCTCATCACTGGCCCAAGTCCACCTTTGGCGCCATCCCATACCTGGACTACTCCAACTGTAACTGTCACACTGGTCTCTACCCCCCACATTCCTAACTCCTACAACAACGGCCCTTCTCTACTTGTCCTTCTCCATGTCCTTTGGTATGCGATCTTCCATAACCCCCTTCCGCCTCACTCTTCCCCCCTCTATCCACCCTTCCACCTTCCCCTTTCCCTCCATCTCTCCTCACTCCTCCTAATGCCTAGTCCTCTTCACTATCCTGACCCCCACTCCGCCAGTTACCCTCCTTCCTTCTCTCACTGCCCTAGCCTTCTTTACCCCTCTACTGCCAACCACTCTGCACTCATAAACACTGCTCTCTGGAACGCCAGATCCATCTGTAATAAAACTGCAGCTACCCTTGATCTATTCTTTCGTCTCAACCTTAATTTCCTCTGTCTTACTGAAACCTGGATTCCCCCTCATAACACCTCTGTCCCTGCCTCCTTGACAACCTCTTCTTCCTCCTTCATTCACACCCCCCACCCCTCAGGCCGTGGTGGAGGCGTTGGTCTCCTGTACCACCCCAAATACATCTCCTCCTCTTCTTCTCCAACTCTCCCCTCTTTCCCTTCCTTTGAATTCCTCTACAAGTCCTTCTCCTCTCCCCACCCTATTTCCTTCCTGATCATCTATTGTCCCCCTGGCCCTCTCTCTTCCTTCTATAAAGACCTGGATCGCCTCCTCTCACTTATCTCTCCCTCCCCCTCTCCTCTATCTGTATTTGGCGACTTTAATATCTATCTTCCTCCTCCCCCTCAATCTTCTCCCCTCCCGTCCATCCTCGACTCCTACCTTCTCTCCCCCATTCCCTCATCCCCTACTCACTCCTCTGGCACCACTCTTGACCTCATCTTCAATTCCTCCTATCCCTCCTCCCCTGTCTCTTTTCTTCCTGTTTATCTCTCAGACCATTCTTTACTTTCATTCTCCCTATCTCCTCTCTCCCACTCCACTACTGCTAATCCCTCCCCTCCAATCTACTTGTGTCGTGACCTTCGTGACTTCGACACTACCCTCTTTTCCGACACCTGTGCAGCTTCTCTTCCAACTCCCCATGACTTTGCTCTGCGGACAATGCTCTCTCTTCCCTTTCCTCTTCTATCTCCACTGCCCTAGATCAACTTTACACTCTTTCTCTCTTTTGTCCTACTCGGAAGCCTTCTCAACCCTGGCTCACCTCCCATCTCTGTTCTATGTGACGCCTTCTCTGGCAGTTAGAGAGACTCTGGCTCAAAACTCCCTCGCTTTCTAATCAAACCTTTTACTTTTCTTACCACACACTTTACAACTCTTGTCTTGCAGCGGCCAAATCCTCCTACTACTCTAACCTTCTCCAGTCTCAAGCCTCCCACCCTCGACGGATCTTCCAAACTCTCTCCCGTTTTCTCTCTCCTCCTACTCCTGATCCCTCAACCAATTCTACACTCTCTCCTTATGACTTTGCCAACTTCTTCTCCTCCAAAATCCTCACACTGCGGCAAAAAAGTAACTCCCTCTCTGACTCCCCCTCTCCTCCTCCCCCCTCTCCTCCCTCTTCTACTATGTCCATCTTCTCACCCGTTTCCCCCTCTGAAGTCTCCCCCCTTCTATCCAAAGCCCATCCCACATCAGCCCCCTCTCACCCTCTCCCCTCTGTTTTTATCCCCAAGATCTACCCTCTTCTTATCCCTTACCTTACCACCTTCTTCAACTCCTGCTTCTCCTCATCTACCTTTCCCGCTGCTTTCAAACATGCAACGATTATTTCTATTCTCAAGAAACCTTCTGCCGATCCACTTCTCACTGCTAACTACAGACCTATCTCTCTTCTACCTCTCCTTTCTAAGCTTCTTGAACGCCTTGCCTACTCTCAACTCTCATCCTTTGTTACTTCTTCCTCTCTCCTTCCTCCCTTCCAATCTGGCTTCCGTCCCAAACATTGCAATGAAACTGCTCTCACCTCTATCCTTAACTCACTCCTCTCTGCTCGACATGCAAGCAATCCTCTAGTCTTAGTCTACTTGATCTCTCTGCAGCTTTTGACAATGTCGATCACCCACTCCTGCTCCATACTCTTTCCTCCTTCGGGTTTAAAGGCCCTGTTCTAAAATGGTTATCCTCGTACCTCTCCTCCCGTTCCTTTGCAGTATCCTGGGGAGGCGAGTCCTCTCCTTCCTTTCCTCTTATCTATGGTGTTCCTCAAGGCTCTGTACTTGGTCCTTTCCTTTTCTCTCTCTACACCTCCCTCATTGCCCCTGTCATCTCCTCATTTGGCATTTCCCACCACTTCTACGCTGACGATACTCAACTATTTCTTTCTTTCTCCTCCTTCTCGCCTGACCTCCACCTTAAGCTCTCCTCCTGCCTCACTGCTACCAAGAACTGGATGTACTCCCACTTTCTCTCTCTTAACACAGATAAAACCGAAGTTCTTTTCTTCCCCTCTAATTCTCTTCCCCGTCCCTCTCCTCCCCCTTTCAATCACTTTCCTCCCTCCAATCTCCCTATCTCCCCCCAAGCCCGTAATCTAGGCATTCTTTTTGACTCCTCTCTCACCTTATCACAACACTTTTCGCTCACCTCCCGCAACTGCCGATACCAACTTTACAATATACGCAAAATCCGTCCCTCCCTCACATTCCACGCCACCAAAATCACAGCTTGCCCCTCTTAAATCCATATACCACTCTGCTGTTCGTACCCTTTGTCTCCGCACCGCCTGTGACTGCATCTCTTCCTCGCTCTCTCACCTTGGCTGGCTACCCTTCCACTTACAACTAAAATTTTACTCTCTCTGCCTTGTCTTCAAATCCCTCCATGGTCTTGCTCCTCCTTATCTCTCCTCCCTTCTCTTCTTCTACTCCCCCTCCCGCTCCCTTCGTTCCGCTGACCATTTCCTTCTCTCTGTACCTCCTTCCCCCTGCGCTTCCTCCCGTTTCCACTCCTTCCAACTCCTTGCACATCTCCACTGGAACTCACTCCCTCTTACAATCTGCTCTACCATGACCTTCCCCTCATTTCGCACTTCCTTTAAATCCCTCCTCCTCCATTCTCCCCCTTGAAAACTTCCCCTCTGCCCTCTCCACTTGCCCTCCTCCCCCTCCCTGATTCCTCTCTCCCCTCTCCTACTCCTCTCTCTCTCCCTTCCGTTTTCCCTTGCCCTGTCCATCTCCTACTCCCCCCCACCTCTCCCCACTCCCCTTTCCCCCGTCAGTTAATTGCTCTTTGCACTGTTTTGTTGAATGATTCAAGATGTAAATTGTGCTCCCATTGTTAAGTGTTGTTTTTATACTGTATTCTGGTGTTCCATTGTACAGAGCCTTGGTGTAAATCGCTCTATAAATAAATCAATCAATCAATCAATCGATCAATCAATTTATGTGTGTGCTTTGAGACCCACTGGAGGGTGCTCCTGGAACAGGGAGGTTCTTTGCAGTCTCTGCTCTCCAACCTAGGGACTTTTGCTGGCAAAGTGGCAGAACTTGGTCCTCAGAAAGCCACACCCAATGTGTCCTGTGAATGGATAGGGATATGGAGATTGCTTCTGCTTTTGAACGCCTCTCTTTACCTCTGGCAGAGGACTTTGGAAAAGACTGCTCTCACAACAGGGTGCAGATACATTCTTCCTGGTGTCCTTTAAGGTCCAAAACTGAATCATAGAAGACTGAATCATAGAAAACTGAATCATAGAAGCAGTACGAGACCCCCTCTTTTAAAGGTAAACACAGGGTTTGGATGAAAGCACGACTGCATTAAGGGATCCAATACCTATCCCAGAGACACGTGACCTTTGCCTCCTTATGTCATACTCAAGAGTGCCTTCTTCCACATGAAATTGAGGGAACTGGAAGGAGAGAGAGACCCACAGAAAAGCAAGATGGAGGAAACCTTCCACAAGCACCCTTGTGCTCTTTGTCTACCCAAACTCCGCCCCTATCAATGCTGCAGTTTAAAACACTCTCTGGTGTTTAGCCACCCCTCCCGTGTTAGGAAGGCCTTTTATATGGAAGTGCCTCTTTGAACCTAGACTCTCAGGAGATCTCCTGGTGGTAGCTGCCAGGCCTGGGAGGATGCAGTTAGCCGTCCTCCCAGAGAGTCAACAAAGGCAGGCATTTTTTACTTTTGTCCCATTCGCTAGAATGCACACTGTTAGGCAGTTTGGAATCCACATATCTTTTCATCGCTGGTCTGAGCTCACAGTGTTGACACTGGTCTGATCCCAATTTGATGTGGCAATCTCAGTGCCCACTTTTTCCTCATAGACGGGCTATATTGCACACTTTAATAATCATGTTTTGTCAGTCGCCATACTGAAATGAAGATGGTTGATTCTTATAGTTACCTTGCCTGCAAATTCATAAATCTGTGATTATGAAATTTCAAATTAGAGGTGCTAAAGTTAAAAAAGCACATGCCTGCAGGATCCGTTTGCTTTAGCAGCTGCCAGAAGGGTGGGTGTGATCTTTGAACTTGCTCTGTGTGGCTGGAGAGCAGGTGCTACAGCTCTGTAAGCAAACTAGTTCAGCAGGGCACATGTGGACACTATGGGCCTCATTACAAGTGTGCCGGTCCAGAAACAATGATGCCGGTAAGCCTACTGGCACCATTGTTTCCGGACCGGCACACTACAGGTTTGCCTGCCAGAGCCGCTGTGCCCAACAGGGCAGACCCTGCTGAACACAGGGGCCATGGTAAGCAAGCGGTAACGGAATCACCAGCACTGTTGTTAACGGTGCAGTACTTCTGTGTTCCCCATTCCCATTGTGTCCTAGGACTCAATGGGAATGGGGAATTACAATTTACCGTTGCCTGACTTTCTGGAATTCCAGGGTTGTAATCCCCCGGTGTTACCAGCTAGACAGCTGCTAGTAAATCTTACAAGTTCGGCGGCAACCCACCGGTAGCACCGGCAGGGTTACCGACAGACTTGTAATGAGGCACTATGCCAAAACTCTGGACAAAAGCAATTGCACCAGCAGAACTGAACACATGTCCCAATGTCATATTAGCTGGGGTGTTGCTTAGTATGTCAGTGACTACAAAGACAAGTGCTGCTGTCTGCAAAGACAACTTGAAGACTCCATCAAATAGTTGGTTATCATCCTTTCCAGATTGGCATGTGTTGCTCAATTTGAATCCGTCTATTCCCAAACACTACCGGCCAATAACAAATGTTCCTTTTTTATTAAAAATCATTGACCGCATGGCATACATTCAAGTTCAAGAGTTCATGGAAAATAACAACATCCTTAATCCCCGGCAGTAGGTTTCTGAGCAAGACATGGCGCGGCGGAGACTGCCATGCTGGACCTTGAATCCAGTCTCGCCAGTATCATGGACAAAGGTCAGCCTGCCCTCTTAAGCTTCTAGCTCTCTATGGCCCTTTAACTTGGTCAATAATTCCTTAGTGGTGACCAGGTTACCATCTTATTGTACCAGCATGACGACACAGTGGATTTCATACTTGTTGGAACCTCAGAATGCCAGAGGGGCAATGAAGGGCGTTAGCTCGCAACCTGCTGCCATCACATGCAGGGTACCACATGTGTCTTGCATGTACCCTACACTTTTTAATATCTATGTTAATTTCCTTCTCTGTCTCCAGAATGACCTGGGCGTTTAGTATACCAACCATGCTGACGACACTCAGGTCATCCTTGAGTTGTCAGGCACCTATGTTCAGGATGCTTTTGTTATCAACAATACCAGGTACGGATGACAACCAACTCTCTTGCTCTCAACACTGATCAAATGGAGCTACTTGTCCTTGCCTCAGCACAGCGACTGAGGAAGCTCAACACCGATTACAAGAACTTTATCATTTGCAGTAGCTAGGAGTGTTAAGATGTTGGATGTCATTCTTGATGCTGAGCTTACAATGAGTCCACATGTCGCTCATATTCGGCCACCTGTGGCTATATTACAAAGCTGCTGAACTACATCCGTCCATAAATTACCTTCAGCAACAGATCTCTGCTTGCCACTGCCCTTGTGAACTCAAACCTCGACTACTGCCACAGCATGCTGCTGGGCCCATCACAAGCTAGTATCAATGCGCTCCAAATTACTCAAAATGGTGTTGGTCGGGCAATCCATGGATAATCTAGGATATTCCACAGATTGTGTTACACATACACTTCTTTCCCTAACCTATAAGTGTCAGAATAATGAGGCTCCAAAATACCTTATGGATCGCCTCAAGGTTGCCCGCTCTTGTTGCACCCTTCGGTCTCAAGACCCATATAAATTGGAGAAACCCAGGTTTAAACTCGCCAGATTCGATGGAACCATCTTTGATGTCCAGGCACCTTCAGCCTGGAATGAGCTTCCAACAACCCTAAAATCAGCAAACTCCCTCAAAGATTTTAAGAAACTGACCAAGACCCAGTTGGTCAATCTTAAACCTTGCTAAATTAACTATCTACCTGGTTCACTCTTTCTCCTCTCCACCTTCTCATTTCTTTGCTTGTTGTTTGTCTTTCTACGTTGTTTGTTCACCCTGAGGCCTACAAGTGTGGTACACATTACACGTTTGAAGCTAAATAAAATTAATTAATAAATCCATCTATTACACTTACATGAGTAGCTCCACTACTGCCAGCTGTTAAACCCAAATGCCCAGATACCTCAAATAATGCAAAAATTGAGGAATCCTACAGGGTTGTATGGCGAGAGTTGAACACCATACAGTATTCCCCTGTACCTGACATAGTGGCAATGTGTTAGAGGGGAATGAACAATGACCGCATCTTTACAGTCTGTGGGGATAATCTGTTTTTTCCTTCCCTTCAGCCCTCTTATCTATCAGTAAATGTTCTTAAAAATGCATGAAATTTCTACTGTTACCTCCCTATGTTTGCCTTCGTAATCTCCACATCCTGGAACGCAGCCGCTTTCCTTTTAAAGCAGGTGTTAAAGAAATGTGTCAAATGGAATGTAGATTATCACACACCAATTATATCAGCTGTTGGACCAGCTGTGGACAAGCTGCACAGTGTCTGACAGGCTCATAATTTTACCCTCCTTTGGCTTTTTTATCAGGATCATTTCCAATAAGTATATCAATGGGAGAACGTGAAATAGAACAGCGGCCCACAAGCTATGTCCTATGGGAGTAAGTACAGCACATATAGTTTCCTTGAAGTGAATTGACAAGTGTTTCTGAAACAGCAGTATGGCAACCATTCACAAATGTATGCTTCCTTTTTGACTGTCCATCTTGCACACTGGTTTTCATAACACTTATTTTTGCAGCCCTAAAACATAAAATTCACTTGGTTTCTCAGCACGCTCCTATAATTAGGATGCCATTTGTAGAGAGAATATACACTTGTAATTTTGAAATGTGTTCCTTTCCTTTCAATGATGAACTCATGTGAACATGCAATTATAAATGAACTATCCATGGATTTCATTGCAGTACCATGTTCCTAGTAATGCTGACAGAAGGTGCACTTGTGAATTCTAATAGAAAATAACATGTTATTAATTTGCATTGTATCTTGAGGAACATTTAATTTAACTTTGAATAACACTGCAATTATGTAACCTTAAATGAAACATGCCAGAACAAATAACTGGATTTGGCTAGGAGGAGTGCAACCCCAACCTAAGGAATGCAGTCATACGAGCCTGTTTAAAAGCAAAGACTTTGGTATTGTGTTCATGTACGATTCCTATTTCTGAATCCTGTTTTAACCAGTCTCATAGCTAATTCAAGTTACAAGATAAACCACAAGTGCACTACATTGAAAATCAAAGGTTTTGAGTTTCCTATAACAGTATTATGGAAGAAGAGCACATATGGGATGTATCCAAGAGTGACCTCTGTTGGCTCAAATCAGCATGTCTTCACTTATAAATTGAATAGGAAAATGACATGTGTGCATTTGAAATCAAGAATGTATTATTTAAAATGCATATCTCTATCAAGGAAGGTCTTTCCAACTTAAAACAAATTGCAGCACATAGCTAAACATTATATATTATAAACTATATAAATAAATGCCTGGTCGGTAATGGAAAAGAAAATGAAGATACATAGGATACATGGAGGTATAGGACATGAACAAATATTTAATGTCTTGAATTATTCCTTCTGGTTTATAGAATATAATGATCCTGATTTAACTGAACCCTCACATTCACATCAACAGTTACTGCAATTAAACAACAGGCCTCTCCATAACATGATGAGAGAAATTCCTCTCCCAACTTTACATTCAGGGGGCTGCCAGGCAAGAGCCCCTTCCTTCCAAAGTCTCAAGATGTGAGAAGGAGTTAAGAATATAAAATATCTGCCACACTGATAGATGTTCACTAATAATGGGAGATGAATATTGATGAATAGTTTTCGATACAACTCAGAGAAGGAGGATATGACTGGGGAGAACTGATACCTGGACTCTGGTTTGCAGGCAGGCTAGGGAATTAAGCCCTTACAGAGACAGCTGAGCAGCCAATATTGGAATCTGGATTATAGGCAGGCAGCTGAAAAGGACCTTGCTGGGGCATTCATGCCAGACTGTGGTACGTCAGCTGATTCTCCAAAAATGCAAGCCTCCTTTAACATATAAGTATAGAAATCCTCAATATAAATCCAAATTGCCCATAAATACTGTCCATGGTAAATATGTGGTATAGAGGGCTGTGAGCAAAGGGGGATGCTAATTTGACAAAGCTACAGATGCAGTATTGAATTAAATGTACTGTGTCTTCTAATTAAAACTGAATGTAAGTGAGATGGCATGTCCTTAATACCCAATGCATTGTTGTATTGAGAGGCACAGTTTAATACTGCCAGCATTGTGTGTTCATGAACAATGATTGCTTTATAGAATTATACCAAATTAAAATAGAATCCTTTTTTCAAGCCAGCAAAGAATAATACAGATGATAGTCTGATCATAAAACACTATTCTTTGGCAAGATATCATGCATATGTGTGTCCGGTGGAAGCCTAGTCATACATTAAATGTTTCTGTAACACAAAAGAAAACCTACATTTTATTCACGGAAAATCATGCAACATGTAAACACCCATGCTATCCCTTATCCTAAAAATGTACATCCAGACCTATATGTAACGTAAAAGGGCTTGGATGTTTTAACTTTGTGCCAAAATAGATGTTGATTGAAAGCTGTATACATGTAGGGTGACAACACACACAGACATACACTGAAAGTTGAACACACAGGTTCACTGAAAGCTGCACACACTCCGAGAAGAGTGTGCAATTCCTGAAAATATTGTTTTCATAATCCAAACCTGTAGGAGCCAAATGCAACCTGTTCTTGCCTACATTTAAATGACCTGCACATTGCCAATACATTCACAACCCCACGCTTATACGGGGGATCAAAGTAGAATTAATCTATGTTTATGAATGTACATTTTTCAAGTAACTTTTCTACAATGTTATAATTGTCTTGACACTGGAGAAAATCAAGTGTTTTTGAAGACTTTTGAAATGTGTTTATATCAGCATATACACACAATAGCTGATAATCAGCAAGGCTATTATTAAGGTATATTGTATTGCTCAGATAAAAGCAATCAAAGAAGAAGTGTATTTAGAATACCTAATATCTTTTAGAGTATAATATATCATTAGAATTGATTATGGAAATTAATGTGTGTACGAACTGCTATTAGTAAGCTTCAAATATACAGGGAAGGTTGTGTCTTATTGATTAATTATTTATGATTATGTATCGTTGTAGTGATGACCTTGGCATAAAGCTGGAGATAACCTTTGTTTGAAGTTGACTTAGTTCTTTAAATACATTTTGAGTTTTGAATACATTGCTTGCTTTTCCTACCCAGAATTGTAGGGTCGGACTGTATACAGGGGACATGAAATGAGTCATGTCACCCTTAGTGTGAACCCATTATTTAAATGTAAAACAAAATGGGTCATTACGAGTGAGTGGTATTCCAGGGGTAACTATGCCGGAATACCGGCAATGGAATTCCCATTACCGCTACTTGGTCTGGCGGTTTTACTGCCGGATTACAAGTGGCAGTAGCAGTGTAAGTCCAAATTTATTTTGAGTCCATAGCACTCAATGGGGCATTTTGGTGGTATTTCCGCTGTGGTAATTCTGCTGTGTTAATTCCACTGAAAATGGGCAGAAAGTCAGCAGACTTACCTTCATCTGATAGCTAGAGGTGAATCCTCCAACTTTCCAGTAATGCAGCAGTATATGGTAATATAGCCGCATTTTAACCACACCGCCCAACTCGTAATGACCCTTAATCTTTCACAAGCAAAGGCTCATAGCACGCAGCAGATTCCACTGAATTGGTGTTAAGGAGCCCCCATTCAATATTTTTCTGAGACTGTAACTATATTCATTTATAGCACTGTTTTACCAACAAAGGTGGTGTTACATAGGCAATATTGAATTCCAAGTGCCCAGCAGAGACATTTTCAGCATGGTGTGTGGGAGTGTTGAACCTGCAACATTTCCAAAGCTGTTCTGGAACTGCATGACTGCTTAACATGGGAGAATATCACGTCTGCCATAGCAAGTAAATCTTGGTCAGGGGAGATATTGCTGGCAAAAAAATGTCACCACAAGATGGAGAACACTTGCAAATCATGGGTCATGTATTGTGCTCCCCAGGACAGACATTACATGTAAAAGCCACTATGTCACCTCCTGCATTATTTCATCCCAAATGGCTTTGCCTGTGTGCCTCTTGCCATCAAAGCCAGGCATTTGCAATCTCTATTGGTGTTGGGCGGCAGTTGCTTCTATGATGACACTTCTAGTTTACCAGTATCACAACTAGGTGTGTTACAGCCATGTAGTTAGAGCTTTGTCAACTTATCCACTTGTTCGCAAACACCTTTTGAAGTGGATTTTCCATCTCTGAAACCTGCCCAATATCTTTTGAGCAGCATGAATAATTGCATTATTGTGACAGAAATGACTACTTCTCTGCTTGGCAAGAGTACAGAGATGAATAGAGTCTAAACCATTGTCTCATCCCTTTACTACCACACTACTACTGATCCAGCAGGGATCTCAATTATAAATGTAAACCAGACACAGACCGAATGATGTACCGCTTTTGACTTGTGGCAGCATTGACTGAGGTCAGCATAAAGACTCAATAGGTGTGTAAACTGATAACAGTAGCAACCCAAACAGCAATAGTACAAAGACACCAAAATAAAAGAATGTCAAATGAAGGTCTATGAAAATATATATACTTTGATTAAACAATATAATGCAATCAACGATTTACCCATGCAAAAAGACCACAGACATATGCGGACAGATATAGTATGGTACTCTGGGTAGTTGAGCATGGGTGATCAGCCATGGTTTGCTACAATGTCACTGTTAAAAAATTATATGTTATTCAAGAAAATAAAAAGGGATTTATAAGTCACTAGAGTCCCATAAAGTGAACCAGAGGGACAGGGCCTCTTACTCTTACTCTTGTCATGGGAGGATTACTTGCATTGAGTCCAAATTCTTTCACTTTTCAGTGGCCAAACCTACCTTGAGATGATGCTAGTTGCATTGATCGAACATCAAGTTGCTGTTGAGTTGTTGTTGAGGTGGGGTTCTGTTCAGTTTGATTCATCGCTCAAGACAATGGGCCTCATTAGGACCCTGGCGGCCCCGGAATGAACGGTGCTGGAAAGGGACCGGCACTGTTCATTCCGGGCCGCCCTATACGAGGTCTGCAGCGGGTCCCGCTCTGGAATACCTGGTCAGACCAGGAGTCCTTAGCGGGACCCTCTAGCAGACCATCATTAACAGGCCTGTTGTTAGCATCTTCCCCATTCCCATTTATCCCTATGGGGGCTCAAATGGGAATGGGGATGTACCGGGTCTGGGTCCCGCGAAAGGGATTTAACGGGCCCTCCAAGATTGGAATGGCCCGGTAAGTCCCCTTTTGTGGGACCTCGACCTGGCCCCCGGTATGGGGGTAGCCATGCCGCTAAAAGCAGCATGGTTACCTCCATACTCATAATGAGGCCCAATGTCTTTCACTGGGTCCAACAATATCTAGTAGGCTGTAAAGTCAGGTCGAGATGATGCTTCTTATTGGGTCAAGTCATCATGTGACACAATGGATTCCAGTGATTTGAATCAGCAATTGAGTGCAGTCTAGCAAGGTCCTGTTGGATTGATGCAGTGCTCGAAGCTTTGGTAAGTCAGATGCTTCCAAATCAGTTAGCAGGTGCTCAAATTGAGGTAATGATGAGTTCTACTGGTGTGAGCCAGTCTTGAAGGGTTTGAAAGTGTAGGAAGCCATTGAAAGATTGCCAAAACCAGCACCACAGGTCCTGGTACAGTTCAAAGGCATTGAGCTTGGCTGAAGTAATTTCAAGGCTGCTTGAATTGGTAAAGCAGAATATCAGCAGCTCTTGAACATATGAGTTGCTGTGAACCCCCAAGTAGGGGCTCTTGGATAAGGTGAGTCTATATTGCTTTACACTCCCAGTCCAGTAGTAGCAGCTGGTACCTACAGGGATTCCTTCAGAATCAGTGAGGAGCCTGGTTTCAGTTCCGATGGCAAAGTGGCAGGTCATGATAGTTAGGGAACAGAGCTCTCTTCTACCTTGGATGGTGGTTGGTTTGACCTCTATTTCAGAGAGCTTTGAAATGGACTTCAATGCCAGCAGGATTACCGAAGTGTATTCTTCTTCTTCTGAAGGCAAAATATGACAGGTTATTGGCTCTAAGCAAGCCTGAACCAAGGGGACAAGTCCATGTTGCGGTAACATATGGTCCTGGCCTTCTTACATATTACACGGAATACCTTGTTATGCAGGACATGGCGAGAATAGGAAGAAAAGTTGGCCAAACATAAAACCATGATGATGGGACCCTTCTCAGGTCCACCTTCCCTCTCAGTCTACTCAAACTCCGCCCCTTCTCAAACTTGTTTGGAATTACCCTTGCACCTGCCACAAGCAGGCCGCATTTCTTATTATTGTTCTTATTTATTAGTCATATTTATTGTTTTTATATTTACTGTTATCCCTTGTTATCCCTTGTACTGCACTCCCCTCCACCTTCCCCCTTGCACTTTCCCCTCCCCCATCCCCTGCACTTGCGTGATCTCAATTTCACCTGGCCTGAGTAAGATCGGTGTAGGTGTGTTATAACTGCCATATCATATCATATCATATCATATCATATCATATCATATCATATCATAACCTGCCAACTTCAAAGACCCTTGCGTGTGGAATACCCTTTTGCAAGGCAGGCCTGTGTTATGCGGATACCCTTTGAAGCAGGACTCCCAGAGATCTCTTGGTGTGCGCTTCTTTGCCCTGAGGGGAGGAGTTACTCTTTTCTACTTTGAAATCTAGAGAAACCAGCATATTGACTATTGTTTCACTTGGAGAACAGGAGATACTCAGACTAGCCATGATTACACATTGCCTTGACAACATCACTGACTTGAACTCACAATGTTGACACTTGCATAATATCGAATTGAGGTGCCTCTAATAATTGTTGCTCTTACCAGTTACCATAACAGGTATGGCTTATTCATAGAGATTGCTCTGGACCAGACTGTTAATTACACAAATATTACTTTTAAACTCAGAGGTGCAGAAGATAAAATGCTAACTTGACCACAGGGATTTGGTGTTACAGCAGCTGACAAACACTTTTACCTGCACTGTGCCACTAGAGAGCAGGGGCTTCAGATGGCAGGAGACTGGTCCAGCAAAAGTACATGAATGCAAATTGCTTTTGGCATGGAGATTGTATTACAGAATTACCCATATCTTTTTATTCATTAAAGAAATCCCAAAAGTCGAGGCTTTCATACCCACGCCAGATGGAATTCTGTCACAATGACTCAACTCAGATAGAGACTTGCATGCACAGGTGAGATATTTCAGGTAGGAACAAACATTTGCCATCAGCTCCCTAAAATATGAATTTTCCTCAAATGCCAAGTGCAGGAGGTTTGACAGCCAACATTTCTGCCAATTTTCCATTCAAGAGCCATACGCATAGATGGTTCTGAGGATATTTACTTGTGATAACTCGCTGAGACAGGGCAGATAAATAGTCATTGTTGCCCAGCCGTACTTTATCTTGTGTGTTGCAAGTAGAATTTGCTGAGGAACTAACACACCTCAGTCTTCTGGGTATGATAGTCTGGGAAAGAGACAGTATGCTGATGAGTGTTGAGTGTTTTCTGGTTTCTATTTTTTTTGGGGTGGGGGGTTGTTGATCACCTTCATGTACATGATGTCAATTCAAATGGTGCAAGATCAATTATATACCAAGATTGATCACTTGCTGCCATGGTACAGATTTCTTTTCCACAGAGCGCAGGTGGAGAGAATCAATTCTTAAATATGAACAAAGAAATTTCACACATAAGATATTCATTGTTGACCCGCAGTAGTAGAAGTGAGCATCATTGGCTTTTGTAGAGGGGCTGGAGTAGAGGCTGTGACAAATTGTACTCTGTTCCGCAAGAGTACAAGGACTTGTAGGGATAACACGGCCCACTAAGCCCTCACACTTCTGAAAAACAAAAAGCAACACAATCACAAAGATAAAATAGGGACAGCTAAGAGATATACCTCCTTCACGTTTTGTGGTAACCTAGGCTGAGGGAAGGCTATGCTCTTAAGAGGAGTGTGAATGTGATCCACTAGTGACCCAAACAACATAGTAACACAGTCTAAAATTAAGGGAATGTCCCATCCAGGTTCTATGAAAATATATACTTTAATTGAACACACCATCTGCAATAGAAGACAATAAAAACACTACAAAAACCCACCCCAGTGAAATCTAATGAAGCAACAAACTGGGGAAAGTAGCCCTCGGAGTGTGGGTACAGAGGTAATGGGTAAATACCAACCATGAAAGGATATGTCATAGATGAAAGAAGGTGCTGAGGTGCTGACCTAACCATTCTCTATGGTTCCAGTGAATAGGGGGCCATCTTGAGTTCAACAGTAACTGGTTTTGGTTCTTGGGTGTGTTTATGATGTCGAACACAGTGTGGATAGCTGATGCGAGTGGATCAATCTAAATTCAAGCACACTGGATCATGTTGGCCCAAGCAACAAGCAGGTGTTGAGCAGGGACGAATGTGGTCGCTTTGTGCATTCAAAAAGGGACTTTCAGTGATGCTGGTCGGGGTTCTCCTCGTAGCTGGGAAAAGCCAAGCCAGATTTTTCTGGTGGCAGGGGGCAATTTGTGATGCTCCAGTGGTTCGGGTCAGTGGGAGATGGTCATCGAATTGGTGATCTGGGGTTGGTGATGTTTGGGTCAATAGAGCGGCTGTTCAAGGGCTAGCTGGGCTGCAAATGGTTGTAACCCCTGGTCAAAGTTGGCATGTGACTCACCAGTGATTCAGACCAGGTCTCAATTGATTGATTCAAGCCTAGCATGTGATGGGCTCAGCCAGGGCACGAGTCAAGCTGGTTCGAAATGCAAGCAATATTTCTGATTGGTGGAGGAGTGCAAAAACCTGCAATGGTGTTTGCACCCTCATTCAAGGTGTGTTGAACATGAAGGGTGTTCTCTCCCAGGTTTATGTGATTCTAGTGCAGAGTGGCAGGTCCTGGTCCACAGCAAATGTCACTTTCAATGTGCCATTGTAATTGGATAGGGGCAGAGCCCTCTTATACCTTGAACTGTTCCTTCTTCATGTCAGGATGAGGACTTTGGAAAGTGCAACTTTCCAAAAGGAAGTCCATCGATTCCTTCTCAGGTGTTTTTTCCAGAGAATCTTTGTGTCTTGAGAGAAACTGAAGAAGAGGTGGGAGACAAAGGCAAAAGTCCCCAGGTGATTGGACTTTAGCTAGCCTGACATAGTGGTCCAATCCATGCTCTGGAATGGCGTGGACTTGGCCCTTCTGATGTCACATTCGAAGTGCTTTGCACCAGAGGAAGTAGAGGGGACAGGAAAGAGCAAGAGATACAGAGAGAAACAAAATGGCAGAAGTCTCCTTCCATTGACCAGAGCACTCCTGCCTACTCTAATCCTTTCCTTTTTTACTGAGAACAAATGCCCTTAGAGATGCAGCACCCTGGTGTGAGTCTAATCCTGTTGAATGGATGTGCTTGGTTTGTGGGCAGGCCTAGGACAGCTGGCTGCTTTGTGGCTGTCTCTGGTGGAGAGTGTCACCTGACCTCACAAAGAGATCAAAGAAGAGACCCAGTCCACTAGGTTCCTATCCTGCCATCTGTCATTCTCCAACGGGCCGACCACAATACACATCACCTTCCACAGCACAGCTGATTCACAGCAAGTGACACATGTGCAACATCAATTACTATGTGCAGGCATGATTTCAGAACTCGGCTTCACCAGTGGGTACTGGGGTCTCAAGATAGCTAGCTGGCAGTTGAACTTGTAGTGTAGGCGATAAGTTCTTCCTACCAATGTATCCCTCTGGATGTTTGTAATAACATACAAAGGAATCTATTAATCGGAAGAGATGAACACAACACAGGACACCATAGGCTTCAAGAAAACGGACATAGGTAAATGACCAGTCTAGAATGTCCAGAATAGGTAAGTACTGGACAAGACAAGAGAATGCCAGTGGTGGAGTGTCTGATGTCAGACTGTCCCTTTGTCAACAGGCAGTGGTCTCACCTGTAACAACATACCCAGGAATTATTAAGGACAGCATAGGGAGCAAGGACTATATGGAGAGACAACAGGTATGTATACATAGCTTAGCAGATGATGGGGTCCTGAAAGGCAAGAAGAAGGAGAGAGCCAGAATCCCTCTGTGAGTGTTCAACAATCCAAGAGCAGAAAGACTGTCCTTACGGCAAGAGGACGCCTATGTTGCAGGGGTGGTGTTCCAAGGAGTCTCTAGTCCCAGGCAATCCACCTACCCTGACAGCACAAGGATGTCTATGCTGCAGGGGAGTTGTTCTGAGAAGTCTATAGTTTCAAGCAAATCCACCTACCCCCATGGCACGGGGACGCCTAGTCGTCTCGTGAGGTGCACTAAAAGGAAGTCTAGTCTGTGCACTGTCACACGGGAAGGCGGCAGGATAGTGTTGTTGGCGACGTACGGCAATGAAGTCCAAGCGGAAACAGGGTCGACAACAAGAGAGCAAAACCAGGGGCCAAGGAGAAACACTAGCAGCCTGTAAAGCAGTCTGAGTTGGCATTAGCTGGTGACAAGGTACAAGACGTGAGGCAAGAAGACTAGGAGGCAGAAGTCAGGTCGTTACCATGGAATACAAAAACGAGACAAAGGAGTAGGCGAGGCAAGGTCCAAGAACAGGCACAAGGTCAGGAAACAAGATAAACCGTAGTCACAGGAGCAAAGAATAACAGGGCAAACTGTTGAATCAGAAGCACCAGGGAAGCACGCAGGCAGAGTTTAAGTTTGCCTAGTCACATGACTGCTTAGGCAGAGGCTCCCCGGACAGAACCCGTGACGTAGTGCATGCAGAGGCTACCAACGCTTCCATGGCAACCCCCAATGCTTACGGAACAATGTGCTGTTTCTGAAAAGTTCTTTCTGCTTCAGAATGTGGGACCGTGGGGCATGGGGCTTTGGGTGCAGAAATGTACAGTGACAATCTTGGCTGTGGGTAGAAGTGTCTGCTGGTAATGTGGGCGACTTGGAAACAAGTGCATGGCATGGAGTGGGTTTTATCACATGCAGAATCCTAACAATGATCATACTGCCCTGCACCATCCCTAAACTCAAGCATAGCTTTAGTTTAGAGTTTACCCTTCCACCATCATGGGTTACTTATGATCATCATAGTTTTGGTACAGGGTAGCACATCTTAAATGCCATCCTTGTGCTGCAGACACCTGGCTATCTCTTTGGCTGTCAAGTGACCATTTTGTGATAATTGAATGTGCTCTAAACCACAAGATACAGCTACTGATGCAGCAGGGTAAACGTGCACTGTGCTTTTGGAATGGAGCTGTAGAAAAGGTGAATCTGTTTAGCAGATAACCCTTTCAGAGATGGAATTACCTGATTCATTTTATTTATTAAATAAACATAAAAAAGCCAGGACTTTGCACCCTTGCCACATGGCAATTCCACAAAGAGGAAACAAGGTGCCAAAGATGTCAATAGTAGTTTGTTGGCCAGGTTGATGCTGGCCATGCTTGGCAATGATGTACTTCACCAACACTTTGAGTTCTCTGAATTGTTCATCCCCAACAATTGAAAAAACATGTGGTTCTCCTGTAAAGCATGTGTTCCTTTCTTCCTACTATGCAGTTGGCCTTGAGGAAATATTATTTGCTGTTGGTTAATACTTCACACACCTCTGACACTAACAGCCTTAGCAGTACATTTTTCAAAACTAGTCAGTGTTGATGCAGGTGTTGTATTGCATCACTCACCAGTTTACCCTGGTATTCTGATAACCAACCCCTTGCAAACAGATTTTCGTAGCATGGCCCTGTGACAGATTGTCATTTGGCAAGGGTTTTGAAGCCCACGCATTTTTTATTTTTATAAATATAATAAAAGTATACTAGCAATGTCATCTCTGGAAGGTTCAACCGCCAATCAGCTTACTCTTGCATAGGCTTTGTGCTAAAGCATAGTGTGGATCACTGCCCTGCTTCATTAGTATCCAATCTTGCCCTGCCTGCTCTATTAGTGGCAGAGAACAGGTTCAGAGGTCACAGGTGCGCATTTCTCTACTGCAGGGACAGCCAAGTCTATGCAACACAGGGCCTAGATTGAAGACATGCATGGTTGTACCAAAACCTTATCATTATGAGGTACGTAACCTCATATGTACAGACCAGACGTACAGAGCGGGTCCCGCAAGGCAACCTCGTAATAGGGCGGAATGGGTTCAACGGCACCAGCACCATTGCCGGCGCCGTTAAAACCATTCCGCCTGGGTCGTAATGAGGCCCAATGACATTATAAAACATCACTGGAGGCAGTGTTGAGGCCAGGTAGGGAGAAAGGGGGAGAGGCCAGAGGGAGATTAGCAATTAAGGGAAGTTTAAGCCGAACTTTGAAGAGATTCGCAGTTAGGCTGGCTTTGATTGTTGTGGACAGTGAGTTCCAGGGGAGAGGGGCGAGTAGGTAGAAAGAGAAGAAGCAAGAAAAGGTACTGCAAGGATATGGGATGGTGAGGTTGAGTGCAGAGGAGGACCAGATGGAATTAAATTGTGAGTAAACTATGATACAATTAGACAGCTACTGATGAGCAAGAATATTGACAGTTTTGTAGACTAGGAGACAGTACTTGAAAAGAGAGTGGCTGTGCATGGAGAGCCAAACACCATGCTTCTGGTAGGTAGAAGTGGGTATGGTATGGGTAGATTGTAGAGAGTGCAAGTAGCAAATGTGAGGATATTTTTTAGAGGTAGAAAGGTGTAGAAACAAAGGCCAGGGAGTAGACTTGAACAGCAGTCAAGTTTACAAATCAGATATTTAGTAGAATGGTTAATAGGAAAAGGAGGAATTTTCTGAATGTAAAGAGGGTTAGCATGAGCAGCAGAGGTAGTGATGAATTGTTGCAGTCATAAGTTGCTATCAAAGAGGAATTCAAGAGGGCTTGGGTGAGGTGGCAAGAAGGGCAGGTGAGAAGGAAATAGGAAAGCGGAGGCTAGGGGTGGCATTGGAAGGCAGGAGAAAGATGACTTCAATTTTCAAAGAGTTCATCATGAGGCAGTGGAGGACCATCCATTGAAGAACTGACGTGAGACAGTTGGCTGCAATAAAAGAGGAGAGGGAGAACAATATTTCAGTGTCATCAGAAAAAAAGCAGTAGTGAAAGCCAAAGGATGAGATAAGTTTTCCTGGGGCAGAGGTATAGAGGGTGAAGAGCAGAGTTCCAAGGACTAATCCTTGGGGGAAACCAAGAGAGATTTTAAAGGATCAACCTTTCAGGTGGGAGGCAATCCAGGCAAGAGCAGATATGCGAACACCTAAACACCTGAAGAGTGAGGAGGAGAAAGGAGTGGTTGATAGTGTCAAAAACAGCATTGAGGTCCGAAAGGATGAGTAGAGAAGAGAGTTTAGAGTGGTGAGCATTAGAGAAAGGGTTGGAGACATGCATGAGTACAGTCTCTGTGACGTGTTTACTATGGAAGCCAGAATGAAGTGGATCTATACGCGTACTAAGTGATCCGGTTGAAGACCTGGGCAAACTCTCTTGCTGCAAGTCTGTGATCATTGCAGATTTCAAGAGCTGCTTAGCTTTTCGAAAATTTTAAAATCAGGCAATCCCAGATCTGGTAGTCCTGGACCCAGCAGTTGATTCAAGTAGTTGGAAATCAGGGTCCACAAAAATACCCTGGTAGTGGAATAGAGGGAGCATTAAATGAAAGCAAATCACAAATACAGTTTGCAAACGGAACAAACTAAGATACACCATACTGGCATGCTTATATGGGTCTTTCCTTTTCAGCTAATGGTCATTGCTTTCAAGCTCAAAGCTAAAAACATATCAATGAGCCTGCCATCCAAAATAAGCCTTTTTTGGCAATTTTCCTAGAGATCTCAGAATAATCCCACACAAAGTAAGGAGAGCCTCTACATGAAATATGTCACTAATACAATTCCATACCCCACCATTCAAATATTCATCGACACAATTGCAGTCAAAGATCATATGTGGCATGATGCTGCATGCTCAGTATAATGCCAGTACCGAAATGATGTATGAGGTTTCGGATAGCATTCATTAATTAGTGGGGATGGGGCAACTCTGGCTCTTTCTTGGCTAAGAAATCACTGCAGAGGAAAGTCAGTTAAAGTGTGCAAGGTTAAATCTCATTGTTTGTTTGTTTGTTTGTTTGTTTAGTATTTATTATGCGCACCGGACCCTGGAGTATAAGGGCGCAAAAGGTAAGAAGATGTACAGCTTGGAGCACAGTTACAGGTTACAGGTCATCGGTTACAGGCATGTAATACATGAGACAGGTAACAGGCAAGTGGGAGCAAGTTCACGCATTCATTTAACATTTGTTGTCGTCAACCAGTTCATCACATTTTGCCTGAATTTGGTAAAAGATTGTTCTAGCCTCACAGTGGTGGGTAGTTCATTCCACAGTTGAGCGGCTTTGACTGGGAAGCCAGTTCCACCTATGGTGGCAAGTTTAAATCGGGGTACTTGGAGATGATTGGTGTTGGCCAGTCTTGTTTGTCTTGTGGCGTGAGTTCTGGTGAATCTGTCCTTTAAGTATTGTGGGGCTTTATTATAAAGTGATTTGTGTGTGAGGGATGCAGTTTTGAGTCTGATTTTCTCGTAGGTGGAAAGCCATTTATGTTTCCTTCTTGTTTCTGAGATGTGTTCTCTCTTGGGAATGTTCAACGCAGCTCGGAGAGCATTGTTTTGCTGTATCTGAATTTTGTTAATGGTAGATTTAGTGGCTCCTATGTACAATGCATTACAATAGTTTAGTTTGGAGATTATTAGGGCTCTGGCTAGTGTTAGGCAACTGTGCTGAGATAAGAATTGTTTTCCTGCTCTAATTAGTTTACATGTGTAAGCTGTTGATGAGGCTAGGGAATTTACCTGTTTGGAGAATGATAAGGTAGAGTCAAGGTATATACCTAGTGTTTTTACTTCTTTGGCTACTTGTATACAGTTTTCATCGAGATAAAGGAGGAGTAGTTTGTACTTAGTTTATTAATGAGGGAAGCGGTACCTAGGATAAGAAGCTCAGTTTTATCAACGATGCTGTAAACTTTGTTCACCAGTGCTAAATCCTTATCGTAGTCCCCTGTGAGTGGGAGGAGGATCTGGGTATCGTCAGCGTAGTTGCTATACGTGATACCCAGATGGTCCAAGTCATCAAACAGGGGCTTCGTGAAAATGTTATACAGCGTTGGTGAAACGCAGGATCTCTGTGGCACGCTGCAGGTGATGGGAATGGGGTCTGCTGCTGCTATAGGAGCGAAGACCCTCACGGTACGGTCACTAAGGAATGATTGGATCCACACTATGGCCTCAGTGGAGAAGTGTGCTGCTGTATCTAGGTGGTTGCACAAGACTTCATGATCCACTAAGTCGAATGCGGCAGATAAGTCTAATAGCAGGAGAAGTGCTGGTTTTCCAGAATCTTGTACTTGTCTATTTGGGCTTTTAGGTCAATCAATGCAGTTTCTGTGCCGTGCAGTGGGTGGAAACCGGATTGACGGGAGCCTAGTAGTTGGTTTTGTTCCAGGAAGTTCTGGATTTGGATATATGCCATCTTATCCAGAATCTTCAAGAGTAACGGTACGGTAGTAATCGGTCTATAATTGGTGGGTATGGCTGGGTCTAAAGTTACCTTTTTAAGGAGTGGGAGCACCCACAACTCTTTTAGATTGCTTGGGATAGTGCTCGTGGTAAAGGAGGCATTAATCAGCTTTGTGATAAACGGTGCTAGGTCTCGTGCAGCGTCTTTGATGAGTTGTGCTGGGCAAAGGTCTCCTTTGCAGTTGGACGGTTTTAGGCCGAGTATTACTTTCTCCAACTCTAATATAGAGACTTTGGAGAAGTGGAATTGGATGGCGGGTTTAGGGTTGGAGAGCGTCTTAGTAGAGGGTAATGTGGCAGAGGCTAAGGTGTCTCGTTTTAGATCTATTTTCTTTTGGAGGTTTAGGACTTTGTTAGATAATGCATGCTGGATTTCAGAGCACCATTTTTTTTATCTTTGAGGCAGTTATCTTGAGGCGTTATGGGGTTTTCCAGTTCTCTAAGTATGGAGAACAATTCTTTTGTACTTGAATTAGCTTGTGTAATTCTATTGTTGTAGGTCTCTTGTTTAGTTGAGATGATTTCTTTTTTATATTGAGATGAAATGTTGATTAATTTCAGTTTATTTTCGAGAGTAGGGTAAGCTTTCCAGGTATTTTGCCATTTCCTTTTTTCTAGTCTAAGATTTTTTAGGAGAGGGGTGAACCAGTTATTCAGGTGGCTCTGTGGTTTACTGTTTTTGAGCTTAAGCGGAGTGATATCATCAAGGGTTTTGTTCATAATATTATTGAATTCTTCCACTAAATCGTTTGGGTTAAGGTTGTTAGGTAGAGCGTTCAAAGTGGGCATGATGCCGGGGAGTAGTTTGTCTAGTGTCATATTCTTTTGTTACTGGTAAGTGCAGGTGGTGCACACGGTTGTTGCAGCTTAGGGGTTGTAGTGTCCAATGAGAATGAAATTATATGGTGATCTGTCCATATTTGAGGTGAGATAATAGGGGTGGAGATTTTGCAGTTATGGTCAGCAATCCAATCTAGGGTTCTCCCTTTGATATGCGTGGGCTCAAACACTCTTTGGATGTAGCCCAATTGAGTTAGAATGTTGGATGCTGCTATGGCTTGTGGGTCATTGATATCATTGAAGCCAATATTGAGGTCACCAAGTAATATTGATTGAGTGGTGTCTTTGAGGTTTTCTGAAAGGATGGTCGATAGGTCTTCAATGAAGGTCTTGAATGGACCTGGAGGTCTATATATCAGGTGAAGGTTAAGAGTTTGAGAGTTGGCTGTTGGAGTCTCAGTAGACATTATCACACAAGATTCAATGGTTGGTGAAGGAGTAAATCTCATTCCAATCTTGGTTTTGGCAATAATGGCTATTCCGCCACCTCGAGCTCCACATTTATCCGTTCTAAGGATGGTGTAGTTGTCAGGAACAGCTAGGGAAAGGGCTAGGCCTGATGCCTCATGCAGCCATGTTTCTGCTATGGCTAGGAAGTCGTAGTCTTCAGTAGAGATGACTTCAGATATTTCTATGGTATGGGCGACCAGAGATCTAGCGTTTATTAAGGCTCCTTTAAGTTTGAGTGTAGGGTTTGTAGGTGGGAGTGAGGCCTGGTTTATTGATGCTGTGGGGGTGCAGTTTTTTTTTCTATTTATTTGAGGGTTGTAATGCCTTTTGTGATTTTGAGAGTTACGTTTGAGAATAGGTTCAGTGGCCATTTTGGTTCGATTGTTGTTAGTTTCATATTTGATAAGAGGATCAAAGATTCTAGGTAGTCATGCTCGTAATCTTAGGTTTCTCTCAGCTATATTACATTGTTTCATAGGTTGTTGTGATGTTGTTACAGTGAAGGGCGACATAATGTGTAGTCCCAGTAGTGTGAATAAGGTGCCCAAGTATACTAGGTTTGACAATATAAGGTGCATTGTATAATGTGTAGGGTGTCCTGTAACTAAGTGAGGGGCTAGTTAGTCTAATTTTCTGGGTGAGCAGGTGAGGTAGCAGGTCATGGAAACTGAGTGTGTCGGCACATCTAGATTAGAGAATCAAATATAGCCAAATAGCAGTGAGAGTAATCAGGTCTGGCACAGTTATCTAGTGCTTAATAATCTAATGAACAATTATTTAATGCAGGTGAAGACAAATGGGCTAAGAGCAATGGTCAGAATAGGGCGCACGTGTGCTGAGTGCGATAGTCATATAGTCTAGATGCAGCTATCACAAGGCAGGGCACATAGGCTAATGTTATTTCAAGGCAAGGCAGCTCTGGCGACCATAGGGCACAACAGATAGTAATGTGGTCTCTGGCGACCGTGGGTCACAACAAATAGCAGTGTGGTCTCTAGGCGACCATAGACACATAGGCAAATAGCAATGTGGTCTCTAGGCGACCATAGGCACAACAAATAGCAGTGTGGTCTCTAGGTGACCATAGACGCATAGGTAAATAGCAGTGTGGTCTCTAGGCGACCATAGGCACAACAAATAGTAATGTGGTATATAGGCGACCATAGGGCTCAACCCAGATATAAAGTGGTCTAGGAGTGATAAGGGAGCCATAGGAGGTAACACCGTTATAACATTGTGTAGCCGTGCGTGCGTGACAGTGGCAGAGCGGGATACTCTAGTGTAACCGACATTCCTAGATGGTATAATGAGAATAAACTAGAAAGTCACGTGCGTGAACATAAGCACATTTGCAATAGATGGGAGTCATTTAGAGAGGGTAGCAGAGTGAGGGCTTACCATCAGAAAAATAGGAGGGCATCACTGGGTCCATGGTGGTACTTTGCAGTAGTTGGGCAGAGTTCTTAGCGCTGATCCGGACGACTTCAGACAGTCTCAGGACAGGCTGTTTTATTGGACACCGGACAAGTCTACGGGTGATCACTCACAGTATTAGTGCCTCGCGCCGGTCAGCAGCGAACAGGGGCAAACAGGGTAGCTGGCCTTATAGTGGCCTTGGGGCGGCCACCGGCTATTCCGCCTGCCGGCGGAAGTGCTTGTTTAAATATGAACAAGCAAACATTGCCTAACAACGAGCCCGAGGCAGAGTCTCGTTTTCATCCCGCATCGCGCCCAACATTTTGTTTTTAGAAATGTCGGCGCGTGCGGATTGTGGGCCCAAGGGGAGGCCAAACAGGCAGGGGATGCACTGCAAAAGTGCAGAGTAGAGCCCAGGAGGGGTGCGGGGCAAGGATATCATTGAAGCCAATATTGAGGTCACCAAGTAATATTGATTGAGTGGTGTCTTTGAGGTTTTCTGAAAGGATGGTCGATAGGTCTTCAATGAAGGTCTTGAATGGACCTGGAGGTCTATATATCAGGTGAAGGTTAAGAGTTTGAGAGTTGGCTGTTGGAGTCTCAGTAGACATTATCACACAAGATTCAATGGTTGGTGAAGCAGTAAATCTCATTCCAATCTTGGTTTTGGCAATAATGGCTATTCCGCCACCTCGAGCTCCACATTTATCCGTTCTAAGGATGGTGTAGTTGTCAGGAACAGCTAGGGAAAGGGCTAGGCCTGATGCCTCATGCAGCCATGTTTCTGCTATGGCTAGGAAGTCGTAGTCTTCAGTAGAGATGACTTCAGATATTTCCATGGTATGGGCGACCAGAGATCTAGCGTTTATTAAGGCTCCTTTAAGTTTGAGTGTAGGGTTTGTAGGTGGGAGTGAGGCCTGGTTTATTGATGCTGTGGGGGTGCAGTTTTTTTTTCTATTTATTTGAGGTTTGTAATGCCTTTTGTGATTTTGAGAGTTACGTTTGAGAATAGGTTCAGTGGCCATTTTGGTTCGATTGTTGTTAGTTTCATATTTGATAAGAGGATCAAAGATTCTAGGTAGTCATGCTCGTAATCTTAGGTTTCTCTCAGCTATATTACATTGTTTCATAGGTTGTTGTGATGTTGTTACAGTGAAGGGCGACATAATGTGTAGTCCCAGTAGTGTGAATAAGGTGCCCAAGTATACTAGGTTTGACAATATAAGGTGCATTGTATAATGTGTAGGGTGTCCTGTAACTAAGTGAGGGGCTAGTTAGTCTAATTTTCTGGGTGAGCAGGTGAGGTAGCAGGTCATGGAAACTGAGTGTGTCGGCACATCTAGATTAGAGAATCAAATATAGCCAAATAGCAGTGAGAGTAATCAGGTCTGGCACAGTTATCTAGTGCTTAATAATCTAATGAACAATTATTTAATGCAGGTGAAGACAAATGGGCTAAGAGCAATGGTCAGAATAGGGCGCACGTGTGCTGAGTGCGATAGTCATATAGTCTAGATGCAGCTATCACAAGGCAGGGCACATAGGCTAATGTTATTTCAAGGCAAGGCAGCTCTGGCGACCATAGGGCACAACAGATAGTAATGTGGTCTCTGGCGACCGTGGGTCACAACAAATAGCAGTGTGGTCTCTAGGCGACCATAGACACATAGGCAAATAGCAGTGTGGTCTCTAGGCGACCATAGGCACAACAAATAGCAGTGTGGTCTCTAGGTGACCATAGACGCATAGGTAAATAGCAGTGTGGTCTCTAGGCGACCATAGGCACAACAAATAGTAATGTGGTATATAGGCGACCATAGGGCTCAACCCAGATATAAAGTGGTCTAGGAGTGATAAGGGAGCCATAGGAGGTAACACCGTTATAACATTGTGTAGCCGTGCGTGCGTGACAGTGGCAGAGCGGGATACTCTAGTGTAACCGACATTCCTAGATGGTATAATGAGAATAAACTAGAAAGTCACGTGCGTGAACATAAGCACATTTGCAATAGATGGGAGTCATTTAGAGAGGGTAGCAGAGTGAGGGCTTACCATCAGAAAAATAGGAGGGCATCACTGGGTCCATGGTGGTACTTTGCAGTAGTTGGGCAGAGTTCTTAGCGCTGATCCGGACGACTTCAGACAGTCTCAGGACAGGCTGTTTTATTGGACACCGGACAAGTCTACGGGTGATCACTCACAGTATTAGTGCCTCGCGCCGGTCAGCAGCGAACAGGGGCAAACAGGGTAGCTGGCCTTATAGTGGCCTTGGGGCGGCCACCGGCTATTCCGCCTGCCGGCGGAAGTGCTTGTTTAAATATGAACAAGCAAACATTGCCTAACAACGAGCCCGAGGCAGAGTCTCGTTTTCATCCCGCATCGCGCCCAACATTTTGTTTTTAGAAATGTCGGCACGTGCGGATTGTGGGCCCAAGGGGAGGCCAAACAGGCAGGGGATGCACTGCAAAAGCCCAGGAGGGGTGCGGGGCAAGGATTCCGCTGGTCTGCCTTCTGGATGGCACACGTGGAGTCCCACAGCGCTGATGGCAGCTGGGCTTCTGGCTGGGCCTCGGTGTCTGCTGGGGCTCCTGATCGCTCACGGAGGAGAGTGCTGAGGTGGGGGCTCCTGCCTGCTCATGGAGGAGAGCGTTGAGGTGGGGCTCCTGCCCGCTCACGGAAGAGAGCGCTGAGGTGGGGGCTCCTGTCCGCTCACGGAAGAGAGCGCTGAGGTGGGGGCTCCTGCCCGCTCGACAGATGGGTCACTTGTAATGGCAGATGGGTCAATGTAATCATTGATTAGGTGTATGGATTACTGGTCACTTAGTTTGACATGGCCAGACAGGACCAAACTCAATGTTTCTGCCAGAGGCAGGGAGGTGAAATTACGAGCAATGTGGCACTCATTAGTAGAGCATGGATCGCTCCGTTGCAGCTCCTACAGAGTTTGGGACTCCCAGCAATATGTTCTTCTAAAGATGGTTGAGGGGCACACATTGGCTCTTCGGTGATAAGCCCCCAAAGTCCAGTGACGTACTCCACCATGCGTGCACTCATACCTCTGCAATCAACACAGAGGCAGGTTGGTTCAGTGTGCAAGGCTAAAACGTATCATTCGACGAAAGATGGATAGTGGCTGGAACTGTGTGTTGCACCACTTTTACTACTGATATTTGACTATTGTCAGGAGGTCAAATTGTGCACGGCTTGGCTTGGACCTACGTGCATGGTGTCATTTTCAGGGAATAGTAAGGTAGGGAACTAAGGTAGATGGAGCAGTGTTCATTACTGTGCACTGACCTGAGCGCATGCGAGGTAGAGTGTAATTGATGGAACCAAATGTGCTGGATCAAACTGTGAGACAACAAACATTGCTGTCTGTGTAAAGTGGGAATGTGGGTTTAAGGTAGACTGAGCCTGCTGCAACAGGGCTGCAACTCTCCACAGGATTGAAGGTTTAACCTAGCAGTTAATTTCAGGTTGGCCCTAAGTCGATCTGTATTTTGGGACAGTATTTGCCCTGTAAGTGATCATTCACTAACATACTTTGAGATATTTTGAGATTGTTTGCAGTTATGCATGTTTGGAGATAAAAGTGTGATCGTGATGTGAGTGCTGTTCACTTCAAATCGATGTCCATTTGGAAACAGAAAGGTGATACAACATCACAACACTTAGGTTTGTATGTAATGCAAAGTATTGTAATGAGCATGTATACATATTTCTGTGGGCTACCTGGAGCCTTGTTCTGGTAAAGGGGGAGGGGAAGCAATTTAGTGAATTAGTGTGAGGGGCTGGTGCAAATCTTGAGGTGCTGATGGCAGTAGACCAACAAAACTTACGTCCTGTGTGTTGGTATGAGTATATGTTGTTTGTATCAGTGACAGATTGTTCATAACACGTTGTGTGCTTTATGGGTATGTGAAAACCCTGAATCTGTGCGATTTAGCTGTGGCAGAATTGTTCATGGTGGAATTGACTCTAGTCAATTTTGCCACTAAACCAATTTTGCCATGGCCATAATCCACACATCTATTCCCTGCCACACCCCCAATACATCCCCATTTACCTTTTGCTCGCCCACTTCCTTCTCACACTGCAGTGTCTGTTCCATCGCTATTACGCTGGTCGGATCCAATGCTGCAGGGTCCACTTTTCTCTTTTTTAGAATGTTTTCCTGTCTCCCTCCTCCAATCCTCAGGTAGCAGGGAACACCCCTGCTAGCCCCGAAGACCATCATACCAAACATGGGGATCGGGAGACACCCCTTGCAACCCCCACTGCCTATGTTCTGTAGTGATTACATAATTTGATTGATTTTAATCGATTGAGTGGTACGGGCCGAACTCGGTCAGATGTACCATTTGATCTATTAAAATCGATCAAATTGGGTAATACAAAAACCCCACATAAAGGAGCTTCCATTAATCAGATTCCAAAAATGCCATTGGTATGGGAGGAAATTGGGAGAGAAATGTGATAAGACTTACGATTTTGCATGCTCTGCAGTGATCTATAATTGTTTTGTCAGGGCTGCTGTGGAGAGGGTGATTCTTGAAGGGTTAAGAATGTAGTGAACATGAGGGTCTGTGCATGTAAAGTGCATATTTGATTGAAAGATGGGGAGGAGGAGGAAGTTATGAAGCCTCTCAGGGAACTATGTTAAATGTATAGGCTCAAAATACCAGTGTTGTTTCAGTCTTCCTTCTTGAAAAGACATGTTTTGCGTTTATGTGCTCTAACAAGCAGAGTCCAGTAGTTGCAACAACTCAATTAGTAAAGATCATAAGTATTTGCTAGTTACTCTGTTTTGGTTTTGTGAGCAGTTATAATTTGAGGGATATTCTGAAGACCTTGTGTTCTTCCTCTGTTTGGAGTCACATGGGCATGGTGTTCCATAGTTTTTTTGCAAGGAATAAGAATGTGGATCCTCCTTGGCCTCCACTGTGGAATTTTGGAAATGCTTCTAAAGGTGTGTTGCTTGATCAAAGAGTTCCTACAATTGTGAATGGATGCATTTTTTGGTGTGGAATGCCAGACCCTTTACCCAAAGTTACCCACAAATGGACAGAAATTCAAATTTAATTTAGGCAGACAGTGCACATAAAGAGTGAGATGTGTACTGAGGATCGTATTGAGGGTCTCACAGCTCCTTTGACTGAATTGACTGCCCGTCTTGCTCCGCTGCTAGATACTTTATCACCTCTTGGCAGAGAGAATCAAGTACATCCAACTCCTATGAACCAAACCTCGACAGAATTTGGAGAAAAACAAACTTAAATGTAGGGTTGCATTAACATTTGCACTGATGGAAAAGTTGTCAAATTGTGGATAATAAGAATTTGGAATTTAAATGCATCCCTAGAAGGCAACGTACTTGATATTTTTAAACATTTTAAATGTATTTTTGTAGTGTGCCACTTGCCAACCAAACTTGCTTCAGACTGAGCATGAGGTGGAACAAAAGGAGCGGAAAACAGAGTGTGAGAAGGGTAAAGATAGTAGACTTTCAGGAGGTCAAATAAGAAGCTTGACATCGGAACAATAAGCAGAACAAAACAGAAAGATCTTCATTAGTATTTTTAACTTAAAAAAAAATATATATATATATATATATATATATATATATATATATATATGTATATATATATATATATATATATATATATATATATATATATATATGTTGAAAAAAAGAGGAGAGGGGCGCACTCCAGTTCCCTGCACAGTAAACCTTCCCAGCCACAGGTGTTCTCCTCCGACCAGTTTCTGTGCCAATACACGTCATCAGGGAGGCTGTCTTAACTTGCAGCTCACAGCAAGTGCAGGTGTTACCACTTAGTGAGGATTCTGCTGCAAGGACTTCTGGTAGCTGTAGTCATCAGGTTAGCAAGGAACAGACTCACACCCAATCCCACAGTGGGGAAAGGGGGGGAGTAGCCTACAGTGAGGCACTCCAAAGTTGGGCATAAATTACCCCGGTGCAGCACCCTATTAGATTTCTGAAGATTCCACCCTTCAGAAAACTTACAAATGTGTTGAAAAAAAGAGGAGAGGGGCGCACTCCAGTTCCCTGCACAGTAAACCTTCCCAGCCACAGGTGTTCTCCTCCGACCGGTTTCTGTGCCAATACACGTCATCAGGGAGGCTGTCTTAACTTGCAGCTCACAGCAAGTGCAGGTGTTACCACTTAGTGAGGATTCTGCTGCAAGGACTTCTGGTAGCTGTAGTCATCAGGTTAGCAAGGAACAGACTCACACCCAATCCCACAGTGGGGAAAGGGGGGGAGTAGCCTACAGTGAGGCACTCCAAAGTTGGGCATAAATTACCCCGGTGCAGCACCCTATTAGATTTCTGAAGATTCCACCCTTCAGAAAACTTACAAATGTGTTGAAAAAAAGAGGAGAGGGGCGCACTCCAGTTCCCTGCACAGTAAACCTTCCCAGCCACAGGTGTTCTCCTCCGACCGGTTTCTGTGCCAATACACGTCATCAGGGAGGCTGTCTTAACTTGCAGCTCACAGCAAGTGCAGGTGTTACCACTTAGTGAGGATTCTGCTGCAAGGACTTCTGGTAGCTGTAGTCATCAGGTTAGCAAGGAACAGACTCACACCCAATCCCACAGTGGGGAAAGGGGGGGAGTAGCCTACAGTGAGGCACTCCAAAGTTGGGCATAAATTACCCCGGTGCAGCACCCTATTAGATTTCTGAAGATTCCACCCTTCAGAAAACTTACAAATGTGTTGAAAAAAAGAGGAGAGGGGCGCACTCCAGTTCCCTGCACAGTAAACCTTCCCAGCCACAGGTGTTCTCCTCCGACCGGTTTCTGTGCCAATACACGTCATCAGGGAGGCTGTCTTAACTTGCAGCTCACAGCAAGTGCAGGTGTTACCACTTAGTGAGGATTCTGCTGCAAGGACTTCTGGTAGCTGTAGTCATCAGGTTAGCAAGGAACAGACTCACACCCAATCCCACAGTGGGGAAAGGGGGGGAGTAGCCTACAGTGAGGCACTCCAAAGTTGGGCATAAATTACCCCGGTGCAGCACCCTATTAGATTTCTGAAGATTCCACCCTTCAGAAAACTTACAAATGTGTTGAAAAAAAGAGGAGAGGGGCGCACTCCAGTTCCCTGCACAGTAAACCTTCCCAGCCACAGGTGTTCTCCTCCGACCGGTTTCTGTGCCAATACACGTCATCAGGGAGGCTGTCTTAACTTGCAGCTCACAGCAAGTGCAGGTGTTACCACTTAGTGAGGATTCTGCTGCAAGGACTTCTGGTAGCTGTAGTCATCAGGTTAGCAAGGAACAGACTCACACCCAATCCCACAGTGGGGAAAGGGGGGGAGTAGCCTACAGTGAGGCACTCCAAAGTTGGGCATAAATTACCCCGGTGCAGCACCCTATTAGATTTCTGAAGATTCCACCCTTCAGAAAACTTACAAATGTGTTGAAAAAAAGAGGAGAGGGGCGCACTCCAGTTCCCTGCACAGTAAACCTTCCCAGCCACAGGTGTTCTCCTCCGACCGGTTTCTGTGCCAATACACGTCATCAGGGAGGCTGTCTTAACTTGCAGCTCACAGCAAGTGCAGGTGTTACCACTTAGTGAGGATTCTGCTGCAAGGACTTCTGGTAGCTGTAGTCATCAGGTTAGCAAGGAACAGACTCACACCCAATCCCACAGTGGGGAAAGGGGGGGAGTAGCCTACAGTGAGGCACTCCAAAGTTGGGCATAAATTACCCCGGTGCAGCACCCTATTAGATTTCTGAAGATTCCACCCTTCAGAAAACTTACAAATGTGTTGAAAAAAAGAGGAGAGGGGCGCACTCCAGTTCCCTGCACAGTAAACCTTCCCAGCCACAGGTGTTCTCCTCCGACCGGTTTCTGTGCCAATACACGTCATCAGGGAGGCTGTCTTAACTTGCAGCTCACAGCAAGTGCAGGTGTTACCACTTAGTGAGGATTCTGCTGCAAGGACTTCTGGTAGCTGTAGTCATCAGGTTAGCAAGGAACAGACTCACACCCAATCCCACAGTGGGGAAAGGGGGGGGAGTAGCCTACAGTGAGGCACTCCAAAGTTGGGCATAAATTACCCCGGTGCAGCACCCTATTAGATTTCTGAAGATTCCACCCTTCAGAAAACTTACAAATGTGTTGAAAAAAAGAGGAGAGGGGCGCACTCCAGTTCCCTGCACAGTAAACCTTCCCAGCCACAGGTGTTCTCCTCCGACCGGTTTCTGTGCCAATACACGTCATCAGGGAGGCTGTCTTAACTTGCAGCTCACAGCAAGTGCAGGTGTTACCACTTAGTGAGGATTCTGCTGCAAGGACTTCTGGTAGCTGTAGTCATCAGGTTAGCAAGGAACAGACTCACACCCAATCCCACAGTGGGGAAAGGGGGGGAGTAGCCTACAGTGAGGCACTCCAAAGTTGGGCATAAATTACCCCGGTGCAGCACCCTATTAGATTTCTGAAGATTCCACCCTTCAGAAAACTTACAAATGTGTTGAAAAAAAGAGGAGAGGGGCGCACTCCAGTTCCCTGCACAGTAAACCTTCCCAGCCACAGGTTTTCTCCTCCGACCGGTTTCTGTGCCAATACACGTCATCAGGGAGGCTGTCTTAACTTGCAGCTCACAGCAAGTGCAGGTGTTACCACTTAGTGAGGATTCTGCTGCAAGGACTTCTGGTAGCTGTAGTCATCAGGTTAGCAAGGAACAGACTCACACCCAATCCCACAGTGGGGAAAGGGGGGGAGTAGCCTACAGTGAGGCACTCCAAAGTTGGGCATAAATTACCCCGGTGCAGCACCCTATTAGATTTCTGAAGATTCCACCCTTCAGAAAACTTACAAATGTGTTGAGGTAATTTATGCCCAACTTTGGAGTGCCTCACTGTAGGCTACTCCCCCCCTTTCCCCACTGTGGGATTGGGTGTGAGTCTTTTCCTTGCAAACCTGATGACTACAGCTACCAGAAGTCCTTGCAGCAGAATCCTCACTAAGTGGTAACACCTGCACTTGCTGTGAGCTGCAAGTTAAGACAGCCTCCCTGATGACGTGTATTGGCACAGAAACCGGTCGGAGGAGAACACCTGTGGCTGAGAAGGTTTACTGTGCAGGGAACTGGAGTGCGCCCCTCTCCTCCTTTTTTTCACCACATTTGTAAGTTTTCTGAAGGGTGGAATCTTCAGAAATCTAATAGGGTGCTGCACCGGGGTAATTTATGCCCAACTTTGGAGTGCCTCACTGTAGGCTACCCCCCCCCCCTTTCCCCACTGTGGGATTGGGTGTGAGTCTTTTCCTTGCAAACCTGATGACTACAGCTACCAGAAGTCCTTGCTGCAGAAACCTCACTAAGTGGTAACACCTGCACTTGCTGTGAGCTGCAAGTTAAGACAGCCTCCCTGATGACGTGTATTGGCACAGAAACCGGTCGGAGGAGAACACCTGTGGCTGAGAAGGTTTACTGTGCAGGGAACTGGAGTGCGCCCCTCTCCTCCTTTTTTTCACCACATTTGTAAGTTTTCTGAAGGGTGGAATCTTCAGAAATCTAATAGGGTGCTGCACCGGGGTAATTTATGCCCAACTTTGGAGTGCCTCACTGTAGGCTACTCCCCCCCTTTCCCCACTGTGGGATTGGGTGTGAGTCTTTTCCTTGCAAACCTGATGACTACAGCTACCAGAAGTCCTTGCAGCAGAATCCTCACTAAGTGGTAACACCTGCACTTGCTGTGAGCTGCAAGTTAAGACAGCCTCCCTGATGACGTGTATTGGCACAGAAACCGGTCGGAGGAGAACACCTGTGGCTGAGAAGGTTTACTGTGCAGGGAACTGGAGTGCGCCCCTCTCCTCCTTTTTTTCACCACATTTGTAAGTTTTCTGAAGGGTGGAATCTTCAGAAATCTAATAGGGTGCTGCACCGGGGTAATTTATGCCCAACTTCGGAGTGCCTCACTGTAGGCTACTCCCCCCCTTTCCCCACTGTGGGATTGGGTGTGAGTCTTTTCCTTGCAAACCTGATGACTACAGCTACCAGAAGTCCTTGCAGCAGAATCCTCACTAAGTGGTAACACCTGCACTTGCTGTGAGCTGCAAGTTAAGACAGCCTCCCTGATGACGTGTATTGGCACAGAAACCGGTCGGAGGAGAACACCTGTGGCTGAGAAGGTTTACTGTGCAGGGAACTGGAGTGCGCCCCTCTCCTCCTTTTTTTCACCACATTTGTAAGTTTTCTGAAGGGTGGAATCTTCAGAAATCTAATAGGGTGCTGCACCGGGGTAATTTATGCCCAACTTTGGAGTGCCTCACTGTAGGCTACTCCCCCCCTTTCCCCACTGTGGGATTGGGTGTGAGTCTTTTCCTTGCAAACCTGATGACTACAGCTACCAGAAGTCCTTGCAGCAGAATCCTCACTAAGTGGTAACACCTGCACTTGCTGTGAGCTGCAAGTTAAGACAGCCTCCCTGATGACGTGTATTGGCACAGAAACCGGTCGGAGGAGAACACCTGTGGCTGAGAAGGTTTACTGTGCAGGGAACTGGAGTGCGCCCCTCTCCTCCTTTTTTTCACCACATTTGTAAGTTTTCTGAAGGGTGGAATCTTCAGAAATCTAATAGGGTGCTGCACCGGGGTAATTTATGCCCAACTTTGGAGTGCCTCACTGTAGGCTACTCCCCCCCTTTCCCCACTGTGGGATTGGGTGTGAGTCTTTTCCTTGCAAACCTGATGACTACAGCTACCAGAAGTCCTTGCAGCAGAATCCTCACTAAGTGGTAACACCTGCACTTGCTGTGAGCTGCAAGTTAAGACAGCCTCCCTGATGACGTGTATTGGCACAGAAACCGGTCGGAGGAGAACACCTGTGGCTGAGAAGGTTTACTGTGCAGGGAACTGGAGTGCGCCCCTCTCCTCCTTTTTTTCACCATATATATATATATATATATATATATATACATATATATATATATATATATATATATATTTCAGAAAGTGGTATGTTAGCCAAGAGGCGAGGCACATTGTTCCAAGCAAACAGTGTTCTTCCTTTCCCAATCTCACTTGTACTCGAACTGTTCTTCATTATGAATGCAGATCCTATTTCATTTGTACTATTACTGCCTGGGGAAGAGACCCTAGTTTTCTTCAAATCTAGAAGATACAATTTTGGAGCTAGCATCGTAAAGTTATCAGTGCAGTAAGAATGCCTGTTTGCATATTAAAGAAAAAATAACTACAACATGCACATACATGATCTAGGCAGAGGGAAAAGGGGAGCGAGTTTGTGAGAGAGGAGCGTTAGCCGTGCAGAGATGTACCTCTAAAACCTTGATATCAGTACTTGTGAATTAAGATCCATTTGGGATGCTGACCTGTGCTATTTAATATTAATATCACCCTCAATTCTCTTCTTTGTCTACGTCATTTAGCACCCTTCACTTACCTGCACCTTTTTCATATCCTGCTAAAATTATGTATACAATACTCAACTAGTCTTCAAGTTCAGCAAATCATCAAGACTCACCTTCCAGAACTGGCATTCTGTTTCTGGGGGATCAACGTGGATTGTCCCTCAAACACATCCTCCTCAACCCATGCACAGTTGAAATCCTAAAGGCACTTGCCTTATTTGCTGTCCTCTCACCTTCCTTCTCTAGACACCCAGCACTCCCCGTGTTATCAGTGGAGTTGTCAGAACTCTTGGTCTCCACCTGTACTTTGAGCCCTCCACAGTACAATGAGTAAATGCTGAAATCCTTTTTTTCCAGCAGTAATGCCACTTATACCCCCATGTTTAAACTAGAAGAAAAGAATCTTCCTTACAGCCTGCCAATCTCTGAGTAACGTTGCTGAGGTTGTTTTAACTTGGTCATATGAAGCAAAACACACTGGCAGTGCAAATTCTGCACTGAGCGCCAATCAGTTGCAATATCACCTTCAGAGTTCTAAGCTTCTCCCATCATGCAGTTCACAGAGGCAATTCTTCATTTGAGATAAACAAGCTGGAAGTATTTCTCCCTCGGGTAACCTGAGATACAAAGAATGCGGGCCGTTTAAAACCGACCTCTTATGAATTTCAAGGACTAGTTGACCTCCTTCTTGGTGAACACACATGCGCTTTGGAGTTCTCCAATGCATGCAATGTCCTCTCAATTTTACATATTGGCTTTCAAGAATACACTGAAAACGTTACCCCCACCCCCGTTCAAGCCCTACATTTTTCCTATGCCTCAACACAAGTCTAAATTCTTCATCACACACCTTACGTGTGGACCCAAAACTTGTTCTCCTTCAGGAGAAGCTCATATTCATGATCACACATTGAAAGTGGGTTAGCTAATGAGCTGAACCTTACTCTCCCCTTTTTATGACAACAATGGTGAATCCATTCTTCCAGTATGACCTGATCAAACACAGCACAAGACAATGGACTCCCTACATCACCTATCATAATAAACCTTACACATATTTAATTTTGCATCAAATAGCACACAATCCACAAACTACCACGCAACACATAAATCACTCAGAAGAAGAAGAAACATTTTTAATCGGAAACATCCATAAACAACAAAAGCAATACATGACAATAAATCACAGTCACACATGCCTCATATAGCCCTTTAGTATCCTTGAGAAGCAGCTTTGTGGATGTCTTGATCCACTTTTGCTCTGCCATGCGGCATCCCTGTGTTCTGATGGTGCCAGAAATATAAAAATGGCCGCAAAACCCTTGTGCGCGCCAAAACCTATGGAAATCGCGTTTTGCAACACAAAAAGATGGCTGCCAAATCTACCATGCATGTTGTCAGTGGTGGAACAGAGATCTCACTCCTGAAACATGTCACTGGGCTGCCCAACAAGGGAAAATGGAGCACAGATGGAAAAGTGGTGCTTTGCTGAAAGAAATCCAAAATCTTGCTTTTAAATCCTTTTTCTTGGTTGCTGAAATTGCAGAATGCCGGTACAAAACACCCTCAAACATCCAATATTCTTGCTGGGTGCTACAATTCACTTAGTTCAAGAAATCATTGTGAATTTACAATGTCCTGGAAAGCTGAATTTGTCATAAAAACATCCACAGCAAATGTTGCCTGCCTGTGGAAACTGTCAAATTCTGGGTGCAGTACCCTTGGCTGCCTGAATGACACCTGTCAAAAGCCTGCATTAAAACTTTAAACTTGTACAACTGAAATCTAATATTTGAATTCTAAGTGGCCTGTTCTTGAGAGTAATCTATGTTGTAACTGTTTAATCCCATGATTTAGAATCTGGAATCAGTGTTCTAGCTGCTTGTTTGAAATTACAAGTTTATTTTAAGCAAAGAACAAATTGTAACAGATTAACATTTGAATTTAAGCCTGACTAAAAGCAACCAAACCAGTATAACAGCTTCCCCCACAGAGGCCAGGCCTCTCCCTTCTGCTTCCCTCCACCAGGAAATCACACCTAAGTGATGAGTATAGGGTGGGAGGAGAATTTGGGCTGCTGTGGAAAGGAGACAATGGACATCCTCTAGCTACAGGAACTGCCAAGTGTGAAGGGTAGTAAAATTGTCTGGGCCCAGGAGGAACTGGGAGGAGACTGCTTCTGAACTGCAGAGAGACAGAAGGAGGCAGAGACAAACAACCATTTGTTGCTTAACAAGAACCAAAGACACACTTTAAAAAAATTGAAAACTTACTTGGCCTCATTAAACGTTAGGCGGTAGGGGATTACCGGCACCGGTAAGGGCACCGGTGCCGGTAATCCCCTACCACCCTACTACGAGGTCCCTCAGCGGGTCCCTAACGTGTGGTCTGCCCAGGAGTTATGGACGGTTCCCACTGAGGGACCTCAGAGCTAATAACGGTACTGCAAATTGCAGTACCATTATTAGCTCCTTCCCCATTCCCATTTGAGCCCTAACGGGGCTCAAATGGAATGGTTAATGGTTCCCGGAATGGGGATTTACCGGTCCCAAAAAGGTCGGAATAGACCGGTAAATCCCTATTCCGGGAACCCGGACTCCGACGGCGGTAGGGGGTAGGCATGGTGCTAATAGCGCCATGGCTACTGCCTACTGTGTAATGAGGCCCACTGTGTAAAATTGTTAAAAACCCAAAAATAGCAGCATTGTTAATGTAAATATTGGATGCACATTTTAAAAGGCGCTGGAACTCTGTGACATGTTCTGGGAAGAAACAGCAGAAAATGTGATATTACACAAAATGTATGTTTGATAGAAGCATGAAACTTCATACACTAATGCCCATGTTCAACGCACACATTTGTACAAATTTTCTGATAAGCTGGACATTGTGTTCCTGATAAAAAGGGCAAAATTTGGTGGAAAGCAGACACAAGATCTTACAGCAACCGGGTTTGGAGGAGTATCTGCTACACAAAATATGTAATCTATATATGTTATTATTATAGAGATTGCACACATGGAAATATGTATTGTACCAAAAGTAGTTTTTGTGTTCAAGAGGCTAGGGGTGGTTTCTAGGTCTCATAAACCCACATCATCATGGTGACACCCTGTTTTTCTCCTCCTATCAAGGAAGAGAGGAGACCCTGACCAATCCCTGTCCAAGGGGCACACTTAGGATAAACCAGCAAACACACCCCTTTATTATAAGCATTAATAGAGACAGCTGAACACTCAAAACAGACACACAGATTCACCCATTAACCGATTGCTGGCGGAGCACCCTGGAGCAGAACCATCCATCTTCATTGCTCCAGACTCCAGAAACTTGGCAAAGCAGAAAGGCCCATTCCATTAGCTGAACCATTTTCAGCTAGTCCTTAAATTCCAGAACCAGAACCAACCCCAGAAATCTAAGGGTAACAAAAGAAACAGCCAGGCTGTGCTGTACTTCTTGCCTGCTAAAAGAATTATCATCAGGAACAAAAGATGCATTCCAGTTGTGCCGTTCTGTGACCAGATCCATTGCAGATCAGATCCAGCCCAGTTGTGCTGTGAGGTGTCCAGATCGACTTGACGCTGCCAAATCCGATGTGCCCAGCAGTCTGTCTTGACCAGAATCCCTAACCAGAATCCCTGACCAGAATCCTTGACCAGAATCCTGGCGGTTCTGTTTAAAAAGCTATCTAGTGAGTATCTATACAAAGAACTGTGTCACATAGCATATGTACTTTGCACAGTCTCATCCCAATCTCAATTCATCCTATCTGCAAATTCAGAATCATAGTATTGTCAGAACTTTTCTTGCGCTGAGTTTCTCTCATTTGTTTTCTGAACTCATAGGTCATTAGTGTTGTGAGTAACTAAAGTGAATCCCAGTAAGAAATTGAGTATCCACCAGGTGAAGGGTTCCCTGGCCAGGAACTGATGGAGATTCATGTGTGGCATTCTCTTTTTATATAGTCATAATCTAGTGTAAGAAATCCCATTTGTCTTTTAAAAGTGCATTCCCGTTTTTCCATTCTTGCGCCTATCTCAGAAAAACGACCTCCATTAAAACGTCCATAACTTCTTCTTCAGTTTTCATGCTAGAAACAACTTCTGCTTGCAGCTAGCATTCACAGCTTTAATTTGCATCTAAAACTGCATTCCAAATCCATATAGTTCTCCCGTAACCGCGATTATCGTGCAAGGAAAAGTTTTCCGCTAATTTTCATTTAGGGAATTTCTGACACATGTAAAACAGCTTTTGATTGCTTCCGACCTCAGTTTTAAGATTTCACATTGCTTCTTAGTATTAAATCATTGCTAGTGTTTGCCTGCCACTATCCAAAGCGGCTCCCATTAGAATTTAAACAATTTTGGCAATTAAAACCATATTTAGTTTTTTACCCAATCCATCCTCAAGACAACTTTACAACCATTCTGACCGCTTGCAAATCAATTCAGTTTATCTCTTGTGTTGCTTTGCGTAAATTGGGATTGATATTTTGTTTGAATTCTGCCATTCCTGAATACCTGCTCTCTCTTTACATTGTCTATTGGGGGGTTGAGGGGTCTGCAGGGGGAATAGTAACCACACTGCTATTTGATTTGAACACACACACAAAAGTATTGTTTTTGTGCTGAATTGTTTTGCTCACTATTGCTCCTTGTGCATTAAAGAGATTGCTTAGTGTTACATCACCCCATTGGTGATTATTGTATACCCATTAAACATAGTTTGATTGAATTGTAACTACATAAATAAATATTCTAACTTTGCAAACCAGCCTGATTCCTGGTTCAGTGTGACCGGGGGGGGGGGTGTTCCAGGATGGGGGCGTGATATAAGTGGTACATCATTCAGAATAATAGAACTTTTAGACACAAATAAATAAGGATTTCAGTTGTGCATTACACGCTAGGCATTGACTTAGGTGAAGTGTCGGATTGAAATCAGTTACAGATTCAACACATTTTCAGACATCAAAGATTATACATACATTATTATAGCTCATACAAAGCCACATATAAGGACCTAATATTATTTAAAATACAATGGGGGCTTAGACATGCCCTTCTTAACCCGATAAAAGGCATATCAATAGACAATGTAAAAGATTAAAAGCCAAACGCAAAAGGACATTTCTTGTGTCTGCCTACTATATTCATTTGTACATTGAAGGGCAGAACATTTAAACAGCATTAATAAAAACCACTGCAGTTGCAAGCTTGAATATCACATATACTACTTCTACGGTATAGGCCATGACACATCATAGCATAGTATTTCCACGAAGGAAGGTTATTCATACATAGCATAGTCGACTCATATTCCAGCTATAGCTCACTGAGGGTAGGCATTACATTAAGCTGACCACAGGTCAGATTTTTAAATGCAGAGACTTGCAAAGCCCGACTTTAGTGACAGTGTGGTGCATCCAGTATACCAGCAAAAAGTGTCCTTTTCTAATGAAGACACTGGGGGTCATTACGAGTTGGGCGGTAACGGCTAACGGTCACCAGTAAGGAGACCGGTGCCATTAAACCCTTACCGCCCTATTCTGAGGTCCCTTAGCGGGTCCCACCTGGAACGGCTGGTCTGACCAGGCCCGTAGGGCGATAAGGCCTGTTATTAGCGCCTTCCCCATTCCCATTGAGCCCTATGGGGGCTCAAATGGGAATGGGGAATGGCATTTGTAATGGGGACTTACCGGGTCCGCCTAGGTCAGACTGTCCCGGTAAGTCCCCATTCTGCCAGACTGGACCCGGACCCGGGTTTGGAGGCAGCCATGGCGCTAATAGTGCCATGGCAACCTCCAAACTCGTAATGACCCCACTATCTCTGCTAATCTGTGTTTAGTGTTTGGGTTCCCGGTGAGGCCTAATTGAACTTTTAGAAAAACAGTACAATCCTGTGCTGGGTTGCACTGTTATACTCCGAGCTCCTACTTCCAACCTGTCACAAACTGACTTCTGCCATGCAAGAGTACAAGGAAGAGAAGAGGCTGAAACGCCCACTCAGCCCTCACACTTCTTCAAGCCAAGAGCCAACACAATAACAAAGGTAAAACAGGCACATTTAAGAGACATGCATTCTTTTCTATTATGGTACACGCTCAAGAGGGGTGTGAATGTGGTACAATAGCAAACCAAACAGCGATGTTTAACAGTCCTAAATAAAGGATTGTCCAATCAAGGTTTTATATAAATATGGTTCTATGTTATTTCGCCGAACGAAATTTCATCGTGGGACTTTTCATCGCCGACCCTTTCATCGCCAACATTTTTATTTTTAATTTTTTTTTATTTATGGGGGGGCTGTGCCACCCCAAACCCCCTCCTTACTTAAATAATCATACCCCAACCCGCACAAACACCCCCCCTAAACATTTTTAAAAAAAATAAAATTTTGGCGATGAAAGGGTCGGCGATGAAAAGTCCCACAATGAAAAATACTTTGACGAAATGCGTGTATACCATAAATATATACTTCAATGAAACACACCATGTAGAATAATTATTAACTAGAAACACTGTAAAAATTCACCCCTGTAGAAGGAATCAGAATATGCAAAGCTAGAATAGATGCACTCTGGGTGATTAGACAGGGGAGAAAAGGCAGTTAAGAGACCACAATGTTCAAAAAGGACATTTCTCGAGGTTGGAAAAGGGATGAAAATGTCCTAGCCAGTGTATAGGGCCCAAAGATTAACCAGGGTGCAGATATCAGTCGGTAATGAAAATGTTTTGGGGAATCAATGGCATCAAACCAGGTTTTTTGCTGTAATTTGTGGGTTCTCTTTGGTTCGAGGATGAGGCAGTTGCGATGGGCCAGTGGAGAGCTGGCGTCAAGTTGGGGTTGAACAGAAGGTGGCTGCGGTCTCGAAGCGCCTACTCAGGCTTTCTGGATCAGGTGGTTAAAAGATTCAGTCAGTGGTCAAGGTTCGATGGTGGTCTAGCGGGTTCCAGGATATGCAGGTGAGTTAATTTGATGTGGAGGCTCAGAGGTTGATGTTCAGGGAACACCAGGTTCAGGCTGATAGACTTACAGGAGCGAAGATGAAGAAGCTTATGCTTCAGTGACTCATGCAATGCAATGCAGCAGTACTTCATTGGTTCGGGCTGAGGCAGCGACATGCTTTGGCTGGCGTGGGGCGGCACAAACGTAGTTGAATGGCAAACAGCACAATGAGTGCTGAAGGCAGCTTTGGATGGTCCTGGAGGTTTGCTCACCATCAAACATCCTTGAATCAACACTCACAGTGGGTTATTGAAAAAACAAAGGGATCTTGGCTGCTCAAGCTTTCAGGAGCTGTGAGTCCCACTCCAGGGTCTGAAGGACCAATGTAAGTCCTTTGCTTGGGCTCCCAAACATGTAAGGACTAGCACACACCTTCAAGGATACAGCAACACAGTGAGGTCCTAGGAAACAAGTGGCTGTCAGAGATGCAGGTTTTGGTCCATCACCAGAGTTCAACCCCAATGGTTCTTGGGAATAGTTAGGGGATAGAGGTTGCCTCTACCTTGAGACACTTGTCTTCAATCCACAACTGGAGGACTTTAGAAAGGACTACTGTTTAAACAAGGCACAGCAAAATGTTCTTCCAGAGTGGGATTCTAGAGGTGTGTCAAAGTAGTAGTGTGAGACCTTGGGCCTCATTACGACTTTGGAGGCAGCCATGTCCTTAATAAGGGCATGGCTGCCTCCAAAATCGTGTCCGGGTTCCCTGAATGGGGAAATACCGGGCCATTACGACTTTGGAAGGCCCAGTATTTCCTCCTTCAGGGAACCCGGACCCGGTCCTTCCCCATTCCCATTCGAGCCCCCACAGAGTCCCACGAGGGAACCTCGTAATAGGGCGGAATGGGATTAACGCCGCCGGTACCATTACCGGCGCCGTTAATCCCATTCCGCCCAACTCATAATGAGGCCCCTTGTCTGTTAAAGGAAAAAGTCAACAGGTGATTGAGGAAAAGCTAGCCTGCTTTAGGGGTCTAATCCCTGCTCTTCAAATGAGTGGTTTTGTCCTATCTTTAAGCACACTCAAAGTGCTTTTGCTGTAGTAAGTGGAGGGGACAGGAAAGAGAGAGAGAGAGAGAGAGAGAGAGAGAGAAGGAGAGAGAGAGAGAGAGAGAGAGAGAGCGAGAGAGAAACCTGATGTCAGAATGTTCTCCAAACTGTACAGATGTCTCCCTGGCTACACAATCCCTGCCCTCTCCACTTCTCAATAAATTCAAAGGCCTTTAGAAATGCAGCACCCTGGTATGAGGCCTAGCACTTTTATTCCTGTTCCCAGGCCAACTTGCTACAAAGTGGCTGTCCCTCTGGAAAGGGTCTGGTCTGCCCTTACAAGGCTTTAGTCCTGACAATGGGCAATTGGAGCTTTGTCTGGAACAAATACACATAACTCTTCCACAGCTAACCTAGGCCCACAGGGCTGACACATGTGTGATATCAATTTAATGTGGCTGAAATAAGTATGGGAGATGTTAGCCACTATACCTTAACTGATGGTTTATGCTTACAGTACAAAGTGCCAGCAGGACAGGATCCTCATGATTATTCAATTTTAGAACAGGCATCCCTAACTTAAATGCAGATCCTGTGCTGCAGAGACATGTCTGGCACTTCAGCTGTCAAGAAGGAACATGTGACCTCTGACCCTGCCCTGTACCACTGTTACTGGATGCTGATGCAGCAGGGCACACATGCACACTATGCATTTGGCACGGAGCTAAGGAAATTGGAATCTGATAAGCACACTACCCTTTCAGAGATGTGATTGCCTGCATAATTGTATTAATAAAAGTAAAACGAAAGCCAGGGCTTTCACACACTTGCCAGATTGCAATTCAACACACAACCTAAATCATTACCAAGCGTGCTAGGAGGGAGGCCTCTCACTTTCCTTAAATGATTTTGGATAAACTCCAAATGGGAGCAATTCCAATAACCCAGATATCACCAGCCTATAGGATTGTTGAATGCACGTTAGTCTCTAACACTTTTCGACATTTAATCTGTCTTCTCCACCCATAGCTAATAAAAAATCGTAACCCACTGAATTGAAAAAAATGGCAACTATCCTTATATGGGGTAACCAGCTATCGCTCTTTACAAAACAAAAACCCAGATAATTATATGGGCTATCCACTTCAATTCTGACATTACAAATTCCAATACAAATACAAATTATGAAGGGTTATTGCATTCTTCGCCAAAGACCACAATGTTCATCTTCAATAAATTCAACTCTAGGAAATGTATTTGCATAAAGCAGGCCTTGTTGTAGGCGCTTGGCATTAAATCAATCAACACTGTGACATCAGCATACAACAACACACTGCACCTATTGCCATGCAAAAATATACCACAGTACACATGAATCAAGCAGTCATATAACCATTGCACATCCAAATCACTGCTTGTGCTTACCAATTCAGATTCACAATGCACACACCATTACGCTACCACACATCCTGACACAAAATGAAAATGTCATCATATAATGCTAATTCTCTTTTATAGCATTCATGAATTACAAAAAAAAACTACAATTAAAAAAACCTCTTCCCATTGGTTAATAGAGGTGTCACCTCGCAACTTTGTGAAATTTCCTGCAGCATACTTCCTGAGGGGCATTGTCCAAGTGTGGAAAGCCAGGCGGGACAAGAACGAGGATATGTAGAGGTGGGTGTGCTAGTTCGTAGTCACAGTTGGGTAGCCTAATAGGTATTAGGTAGTATTTATGTCAAGGTCCAATGGAAGGAACATGCGATGCCCTCTGACCCAAAAATTATACCAACATAATTAATAATACAATTCCGCCTGTCAGGCACTCATCAGCAACACATAAGATATCCGTCCACATAAAAACAGCCAGTCAAGCACTCATCAGCCACAAATAATATATCCTTCCACACAAAAACATGCAAGCACTCATCAGCAACAAATAGCATATCCTTCCACATAAAAACAGCCAGCCAAGCACTCACCAGCAACAAACAACATATCCTTCCACGTAGAAACAGCCAGTCAAGCACTCATCAGCCACCAATAACATATCCTTCCACATAAAAACATTCAAGCACACATCAGCAACAAATAACATATCCTTCCACATAAAAACAGCCAGTCAAGCACTCATCAGCAACAAACAACATCCTTCAACATGAAAACATCCAATCAAGCACTCATCAGCAACAAATAACATATTCTTACACACAAAAACAGCCAGTCAAGCACTCATCAGCCACCAATAACATATCCTTCCACATAAAAACATTCAAGCACTCATCAGCAACAAATAACATATCCTTCCACATAAAAACAGCCAGTCAAGCACTCATCAGCAACAAACAACATCCTTCAACATGAAAACATCCAATCAAGCACTCATCAGCAACAAATAACATATTCTTACACACAAAAACAGCCAGTCAAGCACTCATCAGTAAAAAAATAACATATCCTTCCACATAAAAACAGCAAGCATGCTCCTCACAGCCCACTGCATTACTATGCATGCAGGTATTAGATAGTGAACAGAGATATTCCATTTAGTGTTGTTTTTCGGTACGACCTTGTATTCACTCACTCACCGCCATTATCACACCACCCCAGAATGAACGTAGTCAGTTGTGCTATTTTGCATTTATCTGGCGAATATACTCTTCTCGTGAGGACATTCACTGCTTTGCCTTTAAAGATATAAAATAGAAAACTGCACCAACATACAGGGCCTCCCATTTCACTAGAGATATTCACCAGTTTACCACAGGCAGCAAAACTAAGGGAATGGAAGAGATATGTAGGACACACCCATTTCGACCTATGACGTTTGTAGTGATATATAGGACAGTGCTCACATATAAACTGCTGTGGGCTAATATTGAAATTTAATTGCACACAAACATGTAGACAGTAAAATAATCCAATATGTTATTTGCCAGATTGTAAACGTTAGGATTTGCTCTGCTCTGTACTTGTTTTCACACACTCCCCCATCACACACAACAGCAGAGGAAGAGACGTGTCCTCCGATTGCGACCTTCGTTACGTGTTGTGCAAATATTGAAGTTGTGACTTAACATGAGCAGACATTTCCGTGCTCAGGGTCTGTGTTGTTCTCGGATAGGAAATAAATTCATCTGCTCCTGTTTGCATACCTGGCTTGACCAGATGCTGTTTATGAATAAAAGATTGGCAATGACGCTCACTCCGGTATATTTTGTAGACATCAGCAAATACGCGAAACGTACAGAGCTTACATTTTGTTAATTCTCTGAATATCTCAAATAAGGGAGAAGGGAAAACTGTACACAATGCACATTTTAAAGTTGTGGTCTAGACTCGATCTCCTCGAAGCAAAAAGTTATATTTAGGTAGAACAAAATAAAGTGGGGTACTCTACGCATAATTAACCTGATTCTAAAAACAGTTTTTTGTGCAAGTGAAGTTTGCAGGAAAACATATGAATTCGTTTGTTACCGTGAAAAAATGATGCGCGTCATTCACAACACCATACACATATGTCGAGGGCATGCGAACATTGAGCAAGAGACTAGCCAGGATGTGGAAAGCATGCAATCAGCTGAATCGTGAATACAAGCAGCGAGAAACTATAGTAGAAATGGGCAATGCACTTTATTGACAAAAAGTGAACACGTTTGAACAATTAAATTAAAAAAAGACTGTCGGTAGTTGCTCCAATACTGAAGTAGGCCAAAAAGTGAGCAATTATGAGACAAAACACAGCACAAATGTTCAGCACAATTCTGCAAATATAGAAATACAAATGGCTGATCCTGAAGGAATCATGCTGCAGCATTGACTCCTGGGTAAGAGGAGGATGGGTAGAGGAGAAATAACCTACAGAAGAGTGCCAATGACGATGACGTCTTCTTGAGGATATGCTTTCCCCCTCTAGTAATAATGTGCATGCTGACATTTGTTTTCCTCTGGCTCGTTTCAAGGACCAGTGGTATCACAAATGGGATAACACATGCTTAATATGTAAGTGCTCCACACCTGTTCATCAAAGTGATCCTTGAGGACATTAGAGACACTACAATCATGGGATGTGAACATAACAGTATTTTACCACATATTGGTCTGAGACCTCCATTCAGATTTGCAGACATCCCTAGAGAAGGTGGTTGGGATTGAGGCAAAGGGATGGCCATAAATACAGACTTCCATACTACACATTTGCAAAAGGAAACAGGAAAGACAGAAAGACACAGCAGATAATGCAATTAAGGCAGAGGCAACATTGGTGCAAAATAAATTAGTAAAGTTATCTATGGAACTGGCTGTACTTACCAACATTGTCCAAGAGCAGCTTGAAGTAGCCCCCACTCAACAAGGAGGGTTTCCCATAGAGGGCGTGCCACAGAGAAGAGTTCATCCACAGCAAGGAGGGGGATTCCAGCAGCAGGAAGGGTATCGCCAACAGGGAGTGTATCAGCAGAAAGGGTATTATCAACAAGGGAGGTATAGCTAGTAGGTGGGATATTATCAAAAGGACAGAGGATATTCACAGAGAGGGGGTATGGGTATGGAGGAGCAGGATGCAGATTTTGAGGGCCATGACTTATATGTGGACATAGGGGACACTTTGTACGGATATCCCTACATGTAAAACAGTAGCAGTAGGGCCAAGGGGCCTACCAAGTATATGCTCATCCCATGCAGCCACAGATGCAACAAATGCAGCCTCAGATGCAACCGATGCAGCCACAGATGCAACCCATACAACAGTAGATGCAGCCACCTCAAGCACAGATGCCACCGCAGCAGATGCTCGTGCCCTTTACACAGACAATGTAACCTACAGATCCTGTGGTGGCCCAGACACCACAGACAGACAAACAGCAGCAGGCAGCAGTATCACAGAACCCCCTAAAGGAAGAAAGCACACATTTATACCCAGAGAGACAATACTTTGTTATCACAAACCACAGTACCACACTACACAGGAGTGACAGTAAAGTAGCCCATTCCTATTTTCAGGACAAGGCCCAAATACCCAATAGGACAGCCCACAGAGGAAACGTGTATGCCCAAACCTTTCAGTAACTGAAGACCCTTTTCCAATCAGACAAAGTAATGGACACACTGGGATTTTCTCAGGCTGTTGTGATGGTTCCTATTACATAATACTTGCCACTCATGATAGGCACACAGCAAATAGTAGTGCCCCTGTTATACTGTTATATTTGAAGAGCATGGCATTACTGTATGAGGGAGAGACATAATGAGTAAATAAAATATGACAATTTCATTTTCTGAGAAGGGCATAGTAGCCTTGACACCCAGCATCATATATATATGAGTGGATTGCAGCATTCATATAAGCATGTTGCACACATTGCACCATACGCTGGGCACCGCAGCACACCGAATTATTCCTCTACGGAGTACAAGTATTGTCAGAGTGGGTACCTAGAAGGAAAGATAAGGTATTCCGATTGGACACAAAAAAGCTTTTTTCAGACCAGCAGTACACAAATAAGTGGCACCAGGTATGACACTCACAAAACACTTAGAAGCAGCTCTCACAAGGAAGGACAAGGTTCTTTTTGGTGGGACAGATTAAGACAAATCAGAATGACATACAGTTCTATGCATAGACCCGACACTAAGATTAACAGACTTGATGGATGAACAGCTGTTTTCAGAGGACGAAGAAGAGGCGGAGATGGTATTTCTGATTTTCATCCCATGCCAGGTGAACATAGGATTGAGACAGGTCCCCTAGAGGTTGCAGATAATGAGCACAGCATCAGCTCAACTGCGAGATGATTTGAGAAAAGTACCAGAGGTACTATGGAACAATACCCACCATCACGAGAATCAGGGCAAACATCAGACTACCCATGTAACATGGCAATTTACCCTGTTAAGAAAGTGAAGGCAGGGGCTCCAGTAACTGAAGAACCCAACGGGGAACCTGCAATAGGAGTAAAGATTGGATGAAAAGATTGCTAATTTTTGGTCAAAACGGGAGCCACCAATCCAGCATTAGAGAGGGTGTTTTTCCCATGGGACAAAGTAATGTACCTACAGGGATTTTATGGGGCTGTTGCGATGGTTCCTATTACAGAATACTTGCCACTCAAGATAGGCACACAGAAAATAGTAGTGCCCCTGTTATACTTGGAGGCCATGCCCATTAACATATGATTGAGAAACAGAACGAGTACATTAAATATCACAATTTCATTTTCAGAGAAGGGCATAGTATGCTCAACACCCTGCATATTTTATGAGTGGGTCACAGCAATCATAAAAGCATTTTGCACAAACAGCACTTTACGCAGGGCACCGCCCCACCCCATGTTATTCCTATATAGGGTACACGTGTTATTAGGTTGGGCGCCCAGAATGAAGGGTAAGGTATTCTGATTGGCCACATAATTCTTGTTATTCCATGGAGCCAAACAGACACAAGTTAATCTACAAGTAATGTCTTCCTAAAAATTGGCAAACAACAATAGTCTCTGCAACCCTTATCAATTATAGGACAATTCAAAGGCTCCACACTCCAACTCCAAAATTATTCTTCACAGTCCAAACCAATCTAGCTATTAAAGGCTCTTCAAAATGGGCTCTCAAGTCATGTGACAATTGTCAACATGCCGTCAGTCACTTTGTGATGAGGTCCATTCACCATAAAATATAACAAACAGCAATTAATCTACAAGGTAAAATCATCCAAATATTACCAGAAAATAATCCTCAAATCCAACACATATATACCTTTATCATCCTGAAATGGGTAATGCCAACTCATACAAGTAAAATCATGTTAAGCTCAAATAATAATGCAATTTTTTCATCGTATGTCTATCTTAATACCTAATATGATAATTTCATAAATAACCATATGCAAAGAGTTGGACAATACCCTCAATATTTGCAACGTAATATCACACTGTGATCAAATATCTCCCAATCACCACTCTCCATCAAACCATCCTGACCTCTTGATAAACACTAAGGTCATATAAAAGATATTCTGGGATATTGCTTACTAATTAGCAATAAGAGTTATACTGCACAGAAATTCAGCCAGATCTACTTTAACATGTATACCCCTAGGATCCAGAGTAGCGTGATAAACTCATGGTGACAACAAGTAAAACAGACACAAGTGATTGCAGTTCAAGGGTGTTTACTGAACACTGAATTCTGATTGTAGACTGAAAAATGCCTATTCTAAACTTAAATCCAAGATGGGAGCAAGTGTCACCCATCACATGAATAATTAGGCAGTACTAGTGCCGTTGTGTCAAAATAAAATGGCCTATACTAAGAAACATATTGCCAAACCTTACAACTAATACAAAAAAGGGTGTGGGATAGTTTTTCAAGAAAAGAAAGAAGTGTTCTCAAGTAATATTTCAGGATGTGGTAGCCTGGGCCTTCCTTCTCCACATTTTGTGCACAGAGTAAGATGGGAGCTAGGAGCACAGTAGAGTCTCAGGCTTCTCCAGCATGAGAAAACAGTTCCAATGCAAGTTCACAGGTCCGTCGATGGCCAAGTCTCTCCTCCTCTGAAATGTCTCAGGCCTTCGGAGCATGATATCTTCAGAATTTACAAAACCAAAAGTTCCTTTAAGCAAATGAAAGTTTGTTAGGGTCATAATTATTCACCTCCTGGTTCCCCCTCTTCTGCGTGCTGCCCCTTCTGAATTGTAATCCACAGTTTAGATAGGGTGATGGTTTAACCCCCGGGTCCTCTTCTTCTGGGCGCTGACCCTTCTCAATTGAAATCCACAGTTTACATGTCAGTCCTTTTCGTAATGAACTTTGGATGATGGCTTCACCCCTGGATCTCCCTCTGCCAGACCCGGACCCCTCTTGACTGCTAGTACTTGGGTGATAGCTTTTTCTCTTGCAGCTCTCCTTCGGGTTCACGCTTGCCATCTCTTAACTTTCACTTCCACTTTTCTCAATTTTTGGGTCACAAACTTTCACCCTTGGATCCTCCTCTGCTGGGATATGACCCCTCTCAATTCTTAGCCTCCTCTCACCGGGTTTACTGTGGCTCTGGATAAGGCTGATAGTGGCTCAACCCCAGGACCACCTTGTCTGGGTGCTGACTCCTCTTTACGTTCAATGTTCTCTTTTTACACAGTTGAAATGTTTGCGGGATTCACTTCCCTTTCTTTCACAATGCTTGCAGATAAAAGTCTTTTGATTGTACAGGGACTTTGCTCGACTCTCTGTATGACCATTTTAACCTATTCTGCTGGCTCTCCTCTTAACACGTTTACAGTTCAATCACAGTTCCTTGTACTTGGTTCAAACTTGCCACTTTGCAATTCTCTCACTCAGCACAGCCCGTTCTTATCAATTCTCCCCTCGACTCAACGGCTGTGATGAACCACTGGGCTTTTGGCTTTCCGGGAGTCAAGGCCGGTACCACGGGCAGAGGAGCTACCCTTGCTCCTGCTTATCGGCATAAGCTTGCTCTGTGTACCGTTGAAATCTGCTGCAAGATACTTCTGCTATTGTTCACAGTATTAGGCTCTCTTCCATGAAGGTTCTGTGGTTCTAGGATGGAAAGGGAAAGGTCACTTCTCTCCTTGCCACCCTCTCAATTCCTGCTGCCTTTCTCCTTGTCTTAAATTGCTGTGTGATAGCTGCCTTGTCATGCTGTCTGCCGTGCTTGCCTTGTTTGTTCTGTGCTCTCCTGCTCCACCTTTGGAAGGGCCATCAGGTGTGTGTGATTTGAGTCAATTGCCTGACTGGGTTTGGGACATGGCAGGTACATAGGTGTAACATTAGTCCATTGTCTATTGTGTGATGAGAAGGTGTTCATGTCAGAAAAGGGGGGACAGTGTTTTTGAATGTCCTATGTGAGAGGATGGGGAACAGGTGTCAAAGGAAGGGGGATCCCATGTCTCACCCGTCGGTGTTAGACTCTCATTCCTCAAGGACCCCCTATCCAGGTGATCCTCCCTCACTGGTCCACCCCAGGTACTGGATCCAATAGCAATGGCCGTGCCCTGGCCACCTGGATAACGGCTCATCACGGTTTAGACAGGGAGACACCTTCAGGTTTCTCACAGTATCCATCAATTTATTCTAAAAAATTGTTTTTGTTGTAAACATACTTCCATATCATGCACCAAAATAATAAATCTGAATTGTGCAATTGTATGTTTAGCAATCAAAAAATGTCTAGTCACGGGTGATCTTTTATTTTCCGTTCTTATGTTGGATTTATGTTCTGTCCAGCACACCTTAGCTTACCTCCTAATCATCCCTATATAAAACATAACACATTGGCAACCGATTCCATAAATTACATCACTCGTGTCACATATACTAGTATGGTGTAAAAGAAACAATTTGCCTGTGTATCAGTGATTTGCCTTCTGTTCTTTAATGATGTTGTTACAATGCTGACAATGATCACACGGTAGTGTACCCCTCAATTGTCTCTCTTCCATGTTAGAATCTCTAATTGTTGCCTTCACTAAATAGTTCCTTAAGGAATTGCTCTTCTTATATGCAAAAATAGGCAAGTTCATGAAAAGTCTTTCCGATGTAGGGTCAATTTTCAAACCCTAGCAATTTTTGCTGATGATTCTCTTAATTGTATTGCTCTGCGGGGAACAAGTAGTACCATATACCAATTTCAGTTGCTTCTTACACTCCTTCTGTTTTAGTGATTGATTTCTGTCAAATTGTTTTGTTCTTTCCAATAACTACAAACGTTTACTTTCAGAATATATTTTCTTTCTTCACAATTTATTTTCAAAGACAAACTTTTCATCATAAAATCACCCTCCTTTGAAATATTTCTTCGATATCTTAACAATTCGTTATATGGAATACTGTTAAAAATCTTTCTCTTGTGAAAGATACGCGCTATTAGAAGCTGTTCTTATCTGTACTTTCCAGCATGTCCCCACTAACATATACTTCTACATCCAGAAATGAAAGTTTCTCTTTATTGTAACACATAGTGAATTGTATTATTGCATGTATATTGTTTACATATTCAAAACACCTCTTGAAATCATGTTCTGTGACTCTTGAAATTCCAAAAATGTCAAGTATAAATCTCACATATTCCCTTAGATGTTCACTCCATTCTGCTGTTTATAAAATGTGAAATGTTTCAAAGTACAACACACATGTATTTGCTGTGAAGGCGTCATGAAGCATGACAAAGACAGCTAATTCAAAGTTTAAACAAAAGTAATTTATTAACTCAAATATCAGGATGGTTGAATGCCTAACTTGCCCTATGCTATGTTGGGATTTACCTACCAAAAGAAACTAAAGAAAGACTCAGTAAGATCAACTTAAAAGTCAGTTATGTCCAAAACCTAGATTTGCCCTCACAACTAAAGCTAAACAATGTGTAGGGGTGTCAACAATGAAAGAAACAGTGTTCAAAATAAAGTTCTGTGCTTCTTTCAGCTCCTGGCTTATACTCCAGCTCACCTTCCCCAAGTTCAAGACAGTTCCACAAAAAGGGGGACAAAGGTTCATTCCCTCAAGACAGCAGCAACGTTCATAAGGTCTTAGTTTCTCAATATCCAAAGACCGGTTCCATGTCAACTTTACAATCCTTTGCATGTCAATTTTACTATCCTTCTGCTTTCTTGATAGTTCATACAGATTGCTTTCCTACTGTTTCCGGCTTTTGCAATCTGTTCCATAGACTTGGCTGGCTCTCCGTACGTTTCTTTGGCATTCACAGATATGCCACATGTTCCACCTATTACAGGTCAGGCAACCAGGAACACTGAGCTTGCTGGCCCACACAGGTTCCTTAGTAGCTGCACCTGTGTTCTGATTCAAACTCATTTGGCCTTCTCCTCGTCAGCCGTTTGATGTTGCCACAATGTGTATCTTTTTTTTGTCAGTCCCTTGACTTTGCCACAATAAGCATTCCTCTTGCCAGTCTTTTGATTTTACTACAATGAATACTTTTACACTGTTCATTTTGGGGGGCTTTCTTTCATTCCTCTACATTGCTTTCACACTCTTCAACAATCTTAAGTACTGGCTCTTCATGATTTTTCGTATGATTTGTTCTTTGCTTTTAAGTCCTTGTATGTGTACTTCACACAAACTTCTTGTCTGCTCAGAGATTTGTCAACACAGTTCATATGCTTGTCAAAGGCTTTCTTTTAGTACGGTATTCAATAAAAGGTTTTAATCCTTTTTCTCACATTTCACCTTAATCGTATTATTCATTATAACCTGTTACTTTGGGTGGTATCCCACTAACTTGCACCTCATCTCTCGTTCATTTGGCATTCCCATCTGCCCTTTAACAGCCACCAGAATGGCCCCCGTTGAATAGTTCCCTTTCTACTCACTCACCGGTACCTGCCATCTCCTCTTGTTGACTGCTTCTCTTCTATGGCTCCACGTCGGATTGCGAGACCCGCTCGTAGTTTGCTTCTCTCCTTCTTTGTGTTTCCAGCAGCTCTGCTTGCTCCCCACGGATGCTGCCAGTAGCTTACGGCTATTGGCTTTCTTCCATGCAATGGGCAGGAGGGGGGGAGTTTGGCTCTCACAAGGAGAAGGGGATACCATGTCTCACCTCTGGATCTTCTCTTCTTTCCCCATTTTCTAATGTTTCTAAATGGATGCTGTCTTCTAGTGTTATCTCGGCCAGAAGGAAAAGTATAACAATATCCAATAAATGTATCTAGGATTGAGGGTTTATTATGGAATTGTAAGAGAGAATACTGCATCATATCCGAGGACATCATCTCCCCAATCCCAAAGGACCCTCCACCCAGGTGATCCTCTCTCGCATGTCCACCCCGAGGTTCAGGATCAAAAGGTGATGGCCTTTCCCTGTTCACCTGAGAAGAGGATCCAAGAGGACTAGGAGTGAGGATGCCTTCAAGTTTATCACTTACCCTTTCCCTATATAAATGGCCTCCCGCACAAGGGGCAGATGTTGTTAGTCTCTCAGGTTGTGGTGCATTTTGTACTTCTACTGAGATCGAAGCACAATTCCACATGGAATTGGTGGGTTCAAAGGGTTCCTTCTCGACAAGAAGGAAAAGGATAACAATTGGAGGGTTCATTATGGAATGGGAAGGAAGACTACTGCATCTCATCCGAGTTTATCCTCTGCCAAATTCCCAAGGACCCTCCACCCAGGTGCTCCTTTCTCGCATCTACACCCCAAGGGTCAGTAACCAAAAGTGATGGCCTTTCCCTGGCTACCTGAGAAGAGGATCCATTAGTTGTGGGTGTGAGGACACCCTCAGGTTTCTCACATTGCATGCTCTGTGGCCATTGGTGAACCCATGGAAGTAGCTGATATCTGCATGTAAAGTAGATATTCACAACAAAAAATGAATATTCATCTGAATGATTTTCAAAATGCTCAACACAAACACTCTATCTGCACAACATCCCTCCTTCCTCAACAACAACTATTCCATTGCCTCCAAACCTCCTTCATGATGCATATTAGTAGAGAAACTTATATTAACCATTGTAAACAAGATCTCCACATTAGTTTCAAAATTGATGTTTTTCAACTTCCTAAGAACATGTCCTGTATCTTTCACATTGGTTCTACTAGAAGGAATTAAAGGTTGCATTGCTTCATCAATATATTTTGCCAGAGGTTCTAGGTGGGTGACCCAGTGGTTTCTCAAGATTCTTATGTGCGTTTGGCAAAATATTAAAAATAGGCATAATACGGTATTTCTTATTCAAAAAGATTCTGTCATATCCATTCATGCTCTACTGCTTTAATGAATAAATCCTCTATGATTCATTTCCATATATACATTGCAGTCATCCGATTGCCATTTAACCTCTTCAGCATAATCTAAACAGTCCATAAACACCAATGCACCCCCATTGTCTGCCGGTTTATATGTATAATGACTTCATTATGCCAACATTTCTGAATAGTTTTCCTTTCATTCATTGGGAAATTACAGTATTTTCTTTGCTTAAATGTTACTTTTTGCATGTCTTTCAAGACGGATTTCTTAAATGAGTCTAGAGTAGGGTTCTGAACCATTGGTGAAAATTAACTTTTGGGGATTTTCTTCAAATATTCCTCCTACTTTTCAAGTGTATCCTCTGAGTCTTCCAATGAGTATACACATACCTTTAACCTAATTTTTCTGATCAATTTAAATAAATCAATTTCTTCTTTTAATAAGGTACTCAAATAATGTGGAACAATAAAGTGTCCCTTTGTAATGTGTGTAATTCAAATTTAGAGAATGAATAGCTTGAAATATTATTATCAGACTCTTCTAAGGAAATGTACTTTCCTTTGTGGATTTTTTCTTTTTACTCCTCCTTGTTCTTCTCTTACCTTTAGGTGCTTTCCTCTAGGATGGTCCTCACGTTGTTCTGATAGCTCTTCATCTAAGTTCTCTAGAGTCCCTCAATCTCTATTACTATCCTCAGATTCAACGCTGGAAGTCTTTGCTGAGGTATTGTCTAATGGTGGTTCTTGATCTTTTCTAGGAGCTCTGTTAGAGCCCTTCAGGCCTGTTCTCTTTTGACAATACTCCTCCCATGAGTAAACTATGTCCAGTTTGTAATCCAGAGTATCTTGCCGGAATTTACAAGCTATTGTTGACTCTATCTCTTTCTTATAACTATCTTATATATTATTAATATCGTCCAAGATTGTATTAAACTATTCCTGACTTATCACCTTAACAAATTGTCACCCAACACCTTTATTTCATTGTCAAGGCTATGCAAAAAACAAGCCAACTCTTTTGTAGTTAAGAGTATTAAGTCCTAAGAACACTTAATAGGAATAAGTCTTCACTTCTTAACAAAATCAGGATTCTCTTTACATAAAGTAGGTTCCAGTGATTGAAGGGGAGAGTGCAGGCAAAGGTCAACCTTTAGGCGAATCTCTCAATAGGAATTGTGGTACAAGTAGTCGTCAGCAATCGTGTATTGCATTGTGTCTGCCCACTACTCGACAACAATTTGAAAAAACAAAGGTGGGGCACATAAGGATTGCACCAACTATCAATCTTTAAAGATAAAAATTTGGAAACAGTCAAGTGTTGAAAAGGAAAAAATATTTAAATAGATCTTCATGGATTTATTACGTCATTCCAATGAAAAGAATGAGTTACAATAGTTTTCAAATCTCAGAGTAGTTTTATAACCTCAACACCTGTTTCTGCACTATCCTTCTAGAGGGGCAGGAGGTATTATCTAGCAACTATTTTACATACAAGAGTAGGTAGGAAACCCTGTATGTATTGGCGCTGGATTTCGTTCACATCTTGTGGGTATAGATTGTTTGACAAGGGATCAGTACACCCAGAGTTGTTGCAGAGTGTTGATTTATTGGACACATAAGTTCCAGAGGTTAACTTGGCACATGTAGTACTGGTCACATGGGAAAAAAGCAAACACATGTTTTGACCGTAGTCTTTATCAAGGCTGTGCGTGTGTAGTGATGTGCACGTGTTGGGTGGCATGTTAGGTACATGGCAGTTTATTGCGCCACAACATTATTAATACATGAGTGCAGTTGTAACCCAAAACATTTTACATATATTCATGGTGACGGTGAGGTGAGGTGAGGTGATATGACAGTAATGGTTGTACGTAAACATTCATTCAGGTTTAAGCAGTTTTATTAACAACCCAATTGGTTACATGCATACAGAGATCCAGTGTTTGCACTAAGGATGAGACAAAAGCAGGGAAGAAAAGAGGGAAGAAGTGGTTAGTCCAGATGAAATATGCTAAGTAAGTCCTGGTTAGTCATTAGCCTGGGGTTGTTCCGAAGTTAAGATAATTGCTGGTCCTTCAGTGAGGAAACTGAGTAACCACTGCAAGAATGGGAAGGCAAATTACCAATTAGGTGTGGCACGATGGCTGGGTACATGTAGAGTTAGACATATAGCTAATGTATTCCCTGCCAGTGGTGGTGAAAATCATTGGGGAATGCGTTAATTAGGCGTGCTTAGAAGCGTCTGATTAACCTCAATTGTGGCGTGCTTGGTAGTGTCTGATAAGCCTTGTGGTGCCGGTTGCAGGTTGGTTTGGCAGCCAGCTGAAGGCATGCTGTGACATGGGTGGTGTAGTCAGGCATCAAGTTACACTGTTAGGTGCCAACGCCTGTGAGGCAGACCTTGGATGCTAGTCAGTCCATGGTGGTGTGCTAGTGCAGTGTGATGCTGGGGTCTGCTGGGGGTGAGAAGAGGCTAGACTGGCTGGACAGGAAGGGTACAGCTAGGTGGGTATGTTTCTCACTGGCGTTGATGTGGGTTGCGATAGAGGGAGCCTCAGTTATATACATTGCAGCGGGATAGTCTCACTGTTAATCTGGGTTAATGGCGTAGATCGCGGGGTTGCTCTTGTGTGCTACCCAGACCAAAGTCTTAAATGTGGTCCGACGTGCGCAAGGAGTGCTTTGTGATGGGTGTCACTGCAAAGTGGTGGTTAGGGTCTAGGAGGTTGCGCTGTAAACAACAGATGTGCTGCTGCGAGTGCGGGCTCGGTGGGGTGAGGGACCAGAGCCAACATGGGAGCCCAAGTTGCCTGGGGTCTAGTCAGGCTGGGTATGAGTGGTGAATGCCACATGGTGTGGAGACGTGTTAGCAGCATGACAAGCTGAGGCTTGTGAGGGCATGTATAGCATTTTGCAAAAATATAATAGCATTTTATTGCCAGCAGATAATAGTATTTTGCTAGTATGTAACATAGCATTTTTTTGCCAGTATAACATAGCATTATTGGTAGTGTGCAAAGTGCAGGATTTACAACACAGACAAGCCCAATTTGTAACTGCTGATATTCAGAGCATGCATAGAAAAGCTTAGTGTGCTGCAAGATTCAAATAATCAAGTGCACCATATTTTTTTGGGATGCTTCATATGTATGAAGACTACATTATAATACATAACCGACTAACATTATTAACATTACTAAAATACTAATTCTAACTTCTCTAACATTAAAATGCAATCTCATATGCAAAATGAGGTGAAATCCATGTTTTGGTGGCACTGCTGAGATTCATTTTTAAATGCACACTGGCGTTTTCTTCAGATTGTGGAGAACAGAAAAATGCAAGTGACAGGAAACAAAGTGAAACAGTAACGCTAGGCCTAAAGCTTTCATTGTTCTGAAAATGAGGGCTGATACAGAGCACATTTTTTTTACTATGATTGGTGGAAATTGTAGGCATATAAGCCATGTCAAAAAGGGATGGATAGGAGTTTTCTTGGTAACAAGAAATGAGGAAGGCAGTTAGTTCATGCTGGGCTGAGAAGACTAACTCTGGTTCCAAGGGGTAGAGCGCTAGCGGTGGGACATAATTAGCTGGCACTTCCCACACAAGATTACAGAAGAATTTTGTGCTGACACTGGGTCTGCATCTGCGAACACAACAAGGTTGTGTGGGGGACTTCAAAGAAATACCAATCTTTTTAAGATAAGTGCTATGTGAGGACCAGCTAAAATGTCGTATGTGTGTCTAAGATTTATTACAGTGTAGGGAAGTTAGGACATTTTTGCATGTTTACTTTTCATTATTTTCAGAATGTGGGACCATTAATCCATGTTAAAAAATATCTGCTTGTTCTGCTTTGTACTCTTGTATTGCAGATGATGCTCTAAATAACCAACGGTAAGACTTGATGACATGTAAAGAAGATTCAATATAATAAGTATTTATAAAAATCAATGGGATTTTGTGTTATTCATGCATCTGTGAATTATTTACATAAGTGATGTATACAGGGGAGGCTCATATCAGTGCAGTAGTGCATTTGCCAATTTACCAATGCAAGTAAAATAACAAACAAGAGAAAGCCAGTAATAAACAGCTATAAAGCAGAGGTTTTTGTGCCTTGTGAAGAATGTTCACTTCTTTGCATGCTGATGGGAAGGTGTCTGATCTAATATATAGATTATTGGATGTAAATAAGCCAGTAATGTTTAATGGCACCTATATTACTGGATGTACATAAGCCAGTAATACCAGCCACAAACTGTAGGTGGTGCTCTAAATGAAATCATTGGTTTGTTTTATCATGGGGCCATAGTATAAAAAAAGGAAAGCCATGCTTACCACTATACCACAGGAATAAATAACACAAAACAAAACACCACTAAAATTACCACCAATATAAGCTACCAAGGTATGGTCACTAAAATAATGTGATGCCAAACCAATCTAAATGCAAGACTAATTTACCGCCAAATTACCGCCAATATTTTTATGATAAGAAAATACCGCCATATCCCGAATTTACACCCAATAAAACAAAATCTCCCACAAATAATGGTGCGTTGGCCGTGAACGTAACTGTAGAGTATCTACTGGGCATGGCAAGTATATTCTACACTACCATATGTGCATTAAGGGGAACCCATTTTATGAGAGTAGTGTGACACTGGAAGTGAATCTCAGAATGTCTCAAATGGAGGCCACCTTCCCAGAGTTGGTACAATATCTGGAGGCAAAATTATATGCACATGGGACATGGACCACAAATAACGCCACAGAGTGGCATGACCGTATCTATGGGGAAGTACAGAAAGAACCATTGGACTACATTTTTGCAGAAGGTAGCCTAATTCAGGTCTGTCTTTTAAGATTATTAAATGCTGCTGATAAACATGCAGAGAAAGATTGTCTGATACGGCTATGTGCCAAGACATGGTTTATTTTAAATAGGTCTCTGTGAATGCAAGAAAATGATCCCAAGCCGATTAGCAGATTAAAAATTGAACTAGATGGAGCTAGTGAACAGGAGGAAAAGTTAAGAGCATAACTGGAGGTATGTCAAAAAGACATGCAATCAAAGTGTAAAGATCTCGACACTCAATTGTCCCAAAGAAAGAAACAGTTTGAGGATAGTGAGCAAGAATTAAAATACTTGAAAAGGATTAGTAGATCATATTAGATAAGATAAAGACAAGGTTATTTTGTAAATGCAAATCTTACAAAAAGAACATTTCGAGAAAGAAAGTGATCTTCAAAATGCTGAACAAGAGATAGTTAAAATGTTTCAAGAAAGAGACAAACGAGACAAAGAATTCAATGAATGCCAAATGCAAATGAGCGATATGCAAAATGTGATTAATAAGATGGATGATGAAAACAATTATTTGTGTAAGGAGGCAGATCGACTCCTTAAAAAGTGCAAGGATTTGGAACACCAAATATGCACTTCCAGGTCCCAGGACAAACGACAGGGCACCACATTCAATGGAATTGAGGTGAGTTCTATTTCTACACAGAGAGATAGTGCCTGAGTGGCTGTACCGGTGTCTGAACTTGGTTGTAGCACCCTTGGGGGATTTGACACACCCATTGGGGGTCGCCACCAATCCCATACGCCTGAAACAATGGTTGAATCACAAAGTAGGGCAATACCAAGAATAGCAACAAGTAGCCCTATAGAAATAATGAAATCAACCAAGGCCCTAATCAAACCATTCAAAAAAAGAGAGGAGTGCTGTACAGAAGACCATTTAGAAGCGGTACACAATATATTTAAAGCCTTCCAGATAGCTAAGGAACAATACAGACAATACTTTCACTTGACTCTAGACGCTCCCACAGCCAGTATTATTAGAGGATTAAATGAACAGCAGAACATGACATGGGCAGAGTTTGAAAAAGAGATTAGACGTACATTTTTCTCCATTTCAATCATTACAGGAGGCAAAGAAAGTTGCATACACAATTATGGCTGGGCCAAATTTTTGCAAGACTTAAAAAGAGCTTTTTCTCACTTTGATGTATCTTTTGATCCCAATTCCAATTAATTTAAAACGGCCTATTTCTATGGGTTACAGAAATACATTATATCACAGTTAGTCTGCAAATTTGATCATGACTATTCCCTTGAGTGGATTGTGCACCAAAGTACAAAGCTGTATGAAGTGCTATACTGTCAGGGTAGAGCGAGTGATAAAATGAAAGATACTAGACCAAAATCTAAAGAATCCTCGGCAAAGGTGATGGAGATCAGGTCAGCTAAAATGTCACTTGAGTACGCTCAAAGTCCAGGCAAAAATAATGTGACACCCGAACAGAGGGGTAATCTCTCTGCACCAATGTTTTAGTCACATGATCCTAGTAATAGGGAGAGCTACGTTAGCCCTAGGTACTTAGGAGACAGGCCCCGGGCAGGATATCGGCCTGATATGTCAGGTATGAACAATAATGAAAGACAAAGCCAGGATCAAAGAAGTAATGGTCCCTACTAGACATTGGGGATATAGAGCCTATTTGACCCCAACACCATGATATAATCAGGTCAGACCCCGGTATGTGGATCGATTTACTGAAAGTGTGAATCAACATAGAGGACAATACTCACAAAATGAGAGACAGGACATGAGGCAGAGTATGAATCATACCCCACGTCAATACAATCAATCACCGCAACCAGGGGACTACAAGCAAATGATAGGTGCACCCTGCTCCCCACCCTACATGAATCAAGAGTTCAGAAACAACCCCAATAGAAATCACTCTCCTGGGAGATATCGGAATAGATTTCACCAGGGGGAGAATAACCAATATTGGCATAGGCCGTAGAGAGAAGATTCTAGAGAGATGGAAAGTTTCCAATGCCTCGAGGTCCAAGTGAAAATGTAGGCTGAACAAATAGGGACGCTCTGTATGGTCCAAAAACATTAATCAAAAGAGGGGGCAGAAGGCCATAGTAGTGACTGGGTAGCTTCTGATAATAAGTGACTAAATCTTCATGATACCTGCAATGATGAAAATACAGATTGCCCTGGTCTGGTTTTGCATAATGACTCTGAGCTGTTTAATGATTTAAAAATGAAAATACCTGCAAATGAACATGAGGCAGAAATTGCAATTACATCTAAAAAAGAGGTTTGGTTTAACCTGGAGTTAAAGCAAACATTGGAAATGTGCACAAATGAAACAGGAAACCGAGAAAAACATGAAATTCCAAAAGAACAAAGAGATAGATTTAAGAAAGACAACTTCTGCACAGATAAATTAATTGATGAGGGATTAGATGTGAATGTTAGAACGCTCTCCCTAGACAATCAAGATGATAATAAAATACAGGCAGGAAGAATACGTACTCAAAAGTAGGGTACAGATCAGTCACCTGAAGAGTTCTTCGAGCCACAGATTTTTGAGGAAGTTAAAAAGACTGGTATCATGCCAAATACCCACAAGTGTCCAGAATTAGAAAATGACAAATTATCAGGTGATGTTTATGCGCATATTCAGTTGGAGAATTGTAGTGTGAACTCTGATGACCCCGGATGGAAAGGCAAACAGTGACCACACTCCAAAGGACCTCTGAATATGGGGAAATGAGTAAGGTTTCTCAAACGGAAATGGACAGAAAGGAGGGAAAAATGTCTTTTCATTTACCGATGTGCTTAGCCAAAAGTGAGAACGTTCTGAGAAAAGTGAATCCTGAAATCAGTAAGAATTCACACTTTTTGTGTGTGTTAGAGGAAGTTGAAGACAGATATTATGCTCCCATTACTGTGGAAGAGAAATGTAATATATTTGCAATGATTGACATTGGCGCAAAGGCCACAATTATATCCAAAGAATTGGTAAAAAGTATCAATGAAGGGAGATCTCCACAGAATCAGATAACAGTGAGGCAGAGTGAATGCCCAGTACATAACTTTAACGGTGAAGAGGTGCCTATCGTGGGTGTTACTGAGGTTGACATAAAGATAGGAAAACACAGAATGAAATAGGAAGTGTTGATCACATCTATTTGTGAACTTCCATTTTTGATGGGGACAGATTGCCTGAAAAGATTGTTTCCTTTCATAGATGGGGTAAATGGGGTAGTGTGGTCTTTAACCAAAAAAACATTAAGACTTAAGAAAATAAAGTCACAAAACAGCTGTATAAATGAATGCCATACTATTGCCAAATCAAATGATGCAGTGGAGGTGTACCTACAGATTAGCTGTGAGTCTAGTGTCACTGTCATTTTGATGTGTCAGGACAAAATGCAAAATGAAAAAGAAAAACAATCTGTGCAGATTTATTTGGATCCTAGGAAGAAATGGCACACTGAAATAGATGAACACACATTGCGCTTCTATTTAAAAGAGAAGAAATGCAAACAGAACATTATTCCTAAAGCAGACACAGAAAAACACATCACCACTCTTGCCGAAATACACATTCAAGATGAGCAGCCATGGATTCACATTGGTATAAATGACCATTCTAAAATGATCAAAGCCACTTTGGCTCTTGAACAGGAAAGGAGTTTTATTAATGAGAAACTACTGCAGAGAATAATGGAGAGGGAGGAGATCCCAAAATTTAGAATTGAAAACCAATATGTCTCTGGTTTAGACAATCCAGATTTTGAAAATGTAATTATTGCAGGAAGATGAATGCTAAAGATTATCATTGGACAAAAAACCATCTACCATAATGTGTGGATAGTGAGCAGAAAACAAAACGTTTTTTTCTGGGTAATGATATCATGCACACAACGTGCATGGTATTAGATTTTCCTAATCAAAAATGATGGCCCTGACTAGGTGGGCCTGCGCCCGAATTTGAAGACAAGAGAAAGGCTTATCATTGTGCACAATTTGTCCACTTGTCATGAATCACCGATTCCGGCCCTTTTGGACTTTGTGGTCCGTAATGCACCGCAACATCAGGTCGGTGGTTCTCCCAACATGGCCGACAGTATGGAAGCGCTGCTCACTAGTGTTTACGTGTGATGCACTGCCTCCTAGAAAATAGGCACGCCCCTGCGGCTCTGTGTGTCTCAACACTACTGTTCCGAGTTGTTCGGCAAGTGTTATTGTTTCCTTCTATCAGTGGCATTTTCTATTTCTTACCATTCTTTCCATCCTGGAAACTTTTGAGCTGCCCTTGCTTCTGCCAGGCCCATTCTTCCTTTCATCCCGGACTCCTGTCTTGTGCTTCGGTGCCGCGGGCTCCCCGGCACTCACTGAGCCTTGGACGCCTTGTTTCTTTTCCTTCTTGGATTCCGCCGTCGTAACCTTCCTGGATACTGAACGCTACTCTGCTGGTATCTGGTTATCCTTGAAACTCTTGCCTCAACATCTACGACCAAATAAATTGGCTCCCAAGTATTATGGACCTTTCTCCATTAAGGAAATCATCAACCAAGTGGCCTTTCCACTTCAGCTGCCAGAATCTTGGAAGAAGATACATCCTGTCTTCCACACTTCCTTGTTGAAACCGTATGCACAATCCACCAGATCGACCCATCGACCTAGCCCCGTGCTCGTCAATGACCAGATTGAATTCGAGGTCTCCAGGATATGCGACTCTAGATACAGACGGTGTCGACTCCAATACTTAGTGGAATGGAAAGGATATCCCCCCAGCGAACGTACCTGGGAACCTGTCTCGAATATGAATGCCTCCCGCTTAGTACAAAGGTTCCATCAAACCCATCCAGGCAAACCCGGTGGATCAAGGTTTAAGAGGGGGCATGCTGTCATGAATCGCCGATTCTGGCCCTTTTGGACTTCGTGGTCCGTAATGCACCGCAACATCAGGTTGGTGGTTCTCCCAACATGGCCGACAGTACGAAAGCACTGCTCACTAGTGTTTACGTGTGATGCGCTGCCTCCTAGAAAATAGGCATGCCCCCGCGGCTCTGCGTGTCTCAACGCCACTGTTCCGAGTTGTTCGGCAAGTGTTATCGTTTCCTTCTATCAGTGCCATTTTCCATTTCCTACCATCCTTTCCATCCTGGAAACTCTTGACCTGCCCTTGCTTCTGCCAGGCCCATTCTTCCTTTCATCCCGGACTCCCGTCTTGTGCTTTGGTGCCGCGGGCTCCCCGGCACTCAATGAGCCTTGGATGCCCTGTTTCTTTTCCTTCTTGGATTCCGCCGTCGTAACCTACCTCGATACTGAACGCTACTCTGCTCCTATGGCAGTCAGCACTCCTCACACTGGAACCCAAGGATTCACGTCCTTACCTGTACAAGTCCCGATCAGTCAGTAAGAAGGAAGGAGCTTCCAAGAAGGCACCGATCAAGGACAAACGGGTGAGAAAAAGGGTAGGGTGTGACACCCATTTGCAATTGAATTACAGGTGAAGAAGGATATTACTATTCCTGCATTCACCAAGTAGGTTGCTATAACACTAAAGTGCAAGAATGGACAGCAAATGAAAGATTCTGATGCATTTGTGTTCTTGAATGAATCCATGTAACAGCAAGGCCTGGATTATGAATATACCCCATTGGTAGATGTTGAGGAGGGGTCCGTCAAAATTATGTTGAATAATAACGGATGTCAAGATATTCATTTAGAAGAGAATTCTTTAATAGGAATGGCCATACAAAAATCACATTATACTGCAGATTTCAATAACATGATAATTGGAAATATCCCTGAGAGATATGTAGATGCACAGGGTGTGTTGCCAGAATATCTGGATTCCCAACCGAAAGGGATTATTAAAATTCAATCTGTGTACCCTTATGATTCAAATGAGACAGTGTGCTGTCACCAAGAGCATTTTATAGTATTTGACTTAAATGAAAATGAAACAGAAAATCAGCACATTGAAGTGGAAGCTGATATGCCAAAATATTTAAAAGTGTCAGATTTACAGAGAGATACAGCCACAGAGTTGGAAGAAAGCACCGAGGTTCCTCCACTGGAGGATTGCCCCGAATTTTCAAAAATGGTAGAGGAGCAGATTTTGTTAGCAGATGCATGTGATAGTGAAGAGGATAAGAATGAGTTGAGAAAAATATTAATGGAATTTAAAGAAGTATTTGCCAAAGATGCATATGATTGCGGCCTAACTAATTTACATGTTGCCTCATTACCGGACGAGTGTGTTAGAAATCCAGTATTCGTGTGCCAATACTGATTGCCATTGGCTTGCTTAGAGTCATTGGCAGAGATAATTAAGAACTTGGAATCTAGGGGAATTATCAGACCCATTCATAGCACCTCCAACACTCCTATTTTGGGTGTGTTAAAACGAAATGGTCGATGGCGTCTGTGGGCAGACCTGAGGCAATTAAATAAAAGAGTGCCAGTGTCCAGATGGCCGGTGTCATTCATTGATCAAGGCCTTGCTCAAGTGAATGGGTCAAATGTGTTTACCACATTAGATCTTACATCTGGGTATTGGTGTGTGCCACTGGCAGAGGATATTCAGAATTTGTTTTCATTTTTATTTGATAAAACTCAATAAGCATGAGCTAGAACACCGTTCGGGTATGTCAATAGTGGGAGCGAATTTGGCATATTTTTGAGAAAGGCTATGCCAGATGCAGCGGAAAGAGGAACTATAGTTTATGCAGATGATGTCCTGATAAAAAATGAAAATGTAAAAAGTCACTTTGATGAAATTAGACATGTACTTGACCAATTGCAAAAGGCGGGTGCCAAAGTATCCTTACAGAAAGCCCAATGGTGCAAGAAAAAGGTGAAATTCCAAGGCCATGAGGTAACTGAACATGGGCTAAATCCACAAAAGAAAAATGTGGAGGCCATACAGAAATTGAAAGATCCTAGAAATGTGAAAGGTTTAAAAAGTGTATTAGGAATGAGGTTGCTAAATTAAAGGAATGTCTCATAAAGGCACCATGTTTAGCGTATCCCATAAAAAACATATTTCTTTATTGAAATAGGTTTCATTGAACATTGTATGTCAGCAGTGTTATCTCAAAAACATGATTCGAACCATAAAACTATTGCTTATGCAAGTAAGGCATTTTCTCAAGTTGAAATTAAATTCAGTGAATGGGCAAAGGTTATTCTGACCACTGTGTGGGCGTTGAAACATTTTCGTTGCATTGTTCAAGGGGAAAAGGTAATCATTGAGACAAATCATAAACCATTCAGTTTTTATGGAGTAAAAGAATTAGGTCAGGCAATCTAGCACAGTCCAGGATTACTTCATGGACATTGGCATTGCAAGGCTTTCCTGTAGAAGTGAGGTATGGCCAGAATAAAAAGAGCCCACTTTCTCAAGGATTAGCAAATTTACATGAATGTGCAGCTGAATGTGTATCAGGCGAAGTAGGGGTTGAATCTAGTTTGCAAGAGATTGAACAATCACCACACAAAGCTTTTGATGAAAAGACATGTAAGAATTTACCAACTGTATATGTCGACAGACGTGCCTTTCACAGTGAACATCAGAGCAATAAACAGTTGGCATCAGGGATAGGAAATGTCTAGTTGAAATGTGAGGACATTCCTAGTATAGGAATGAGAATTGAGGCTAGGAGTAGCCAGGTAGCAGAATTAGCAGCCATTTATAAAGCAATTACTACTGCAGTTGATAATAAATTGAGTGAAATTGTCCTGGTGACGTATTCTGATTATGCACAAAATAACTTTGTAGAATATTTGCCTGGCTGGAAAGCAAGAGGCATGATCACATATAATAAAAAGCCCCTCAATATTGGGAAAATGATACAAGCTATAGAGAAATTAGTGTCAGAGAATGATTTAACAGTATACTGGAGGAAAATTCATGGACATTTGAAAACTCCAGGAGAAGATAAGGAGGGAAATGATAAAGCAGATCAATTAGCTAAGATTGGGGCTGTTATGGGAGAGTTTTTACCCATTGAACACTCAATTGGTGAAATACAAATAGATGCAGTTACACACTTTAAGGCTCCAAAAGAGGTAGAACAACCAGTAGTGCAATGGAGTTATGATACACCAGATCAGGATCTGATTAAGGCGCAAAAAGATGATCCAATATTGGGCATCTATTATAATCATTTGATGGACCCCGAACAAAACCCTTTAACTGAAAATGATTGTACAGGAAAAGAAAAGTTGAGGGTGTTATTAAAGAATAAAAAAACGAATTAGGTTACAGGATGGACTTATGATCAGGGAATCCATAACAGGACAGATACAGTCGGTGATACCCCTTTCATTCAGAGGGCTAATGCTACACCATGCACATGATGCAATATCTCCAGGACACAGAGGTTCACAAAAGACTTTAGAGATACTGAAAGATTATGATTACTGGCCATATATGCCCCAAAATGTGGAATTATACACTAGGGGGTGCCTGGTATGTGCCCAATTTAAACCCGCTTCACCAATGCATAGAGCTCCACTGATGTAAAGAGGTTTAACTCTTCCATGGTCAGATTTGCGAATTGACTATGTAGGGCCTGTAAAAAGGTTGAGTAGGGGAACCCGTTATCTTTTGACCATGGTTTGTTTGCTACATTACTGGTAAATCATATATGTTCAAGATTTGGATTACCACAAAGAATAGAGCCAGACAGAGGGTGTCATTTCACAAGCACCTTAATGAGTAAGGTGTGGCAGATATCGGGGTGAAAAGGAAACTGCATATTGCGTACCGGCCCACCTCTTCTGGGAATATTGAACATTGAAACAGGTCTGTTGTGGAGATATTTAAAAAGTTTGTAGCGAAGGCAGGTTCCAGTTGGGATTTACGATTACCTCTGGTATTGATGGCAATCAGATCGACTTCTGCTAAAGCTGCAGGTATCAGTCCTCATGAGGTGTTAACATGAAGGAAAATGGTACTGCCACAACATTTGTTACACAGGACACATGAGCAAACACTTGTGAGTGCATCTACGGTTCATGAATATGTGGAAGAACTGAGGAAGCATTTACAACATACATTTGCATTTGTGCAGCAAAATTTGGAGAGAGCTGCTGACAGTGCAAAATCATATTATGATAAAAAAGACATCTGTGAAAGATTATAATGTAGGGGATCAGGTATATAAATTTCATTTTGGAAAAGGTAAACATAAAAATTCTAAATGTCTTGCGGCCTGGCAAGGGCCATTTCAAATAGTGGATAAAGTGTCCCCAATAATTTACAAAATATTGAAGACAGAGGGTGAAATGATGACAGAACAATTTGTTCATGTTAACCAAATTAAGCCCTGTCACACAACGCATGTTATCGGGAGGCTTGAGCAAGTAGAGACAGTTTAAGTGCCCTAAATACATGGAGAGAAAGACACAGCGGCTGTCTTCATAGTGTTCCACGCCTTAGAAAAATAATAATAATATAGATAATGTTATGGAGATAAATGCAGAGGAAGATACTACGTTTGAGAAAGGTGCGGTAATAAAAATTGATAGAAGGTGCTGAATCAGGTTAACTTATTATAGTAAAAATGAGATGTTCTACATGAAAATAGTTTTGATGTATGATGATATCATATGTTTGTTATTGTTTCTCTCTAACATGTGCTTAGTTACAGAAATCAGAAGACTCAATCAAATGTTTTGGACTAAATTTTGTTTTTGTGTAGTAGAAAGGGTAAAATTGGTATTGTGCTATGTACTTATTCTGTCCTTTCTCTATTTAATTTAGACAAATTAACTGACATTTGATTTGGGTCGGAGGTCACAGGACCGGAGGACAAGAGAGATGACGGAGTCCTGGAGTCCACAGGAGGACATTTCAAAAAAATCCTCCGGACCGAAGTATGGAGGTGAAGATAAAGTGACTGGGATACCTAAAAATATGATTTTTATGGAAAAGCACCCAAGAGCGCCAGGATGAAAGAGTTGCACCGAATGAACTGGATGATGAAAAATTGATGATCAGGACATCTCAGAGGTGCAGTCATGAAGATGGTAAACGTCATTAAAAGAACAATGGTGAATTGAACTTAATTCTACAATGTTCCTGATGAAGCATAGTATTATTCTATGGGACTGAAAATAAGTGTGGTGGAGAATCACATGTTTATTACTTTAATTATTTATTTTAGTTAGTTATATTAGTCATTTATTTTATCTTTTTATTTTATTTTATTATTTTTGGAATCATATATGAAATGTTGATTTCACAACTATGTAGAGACAGTTGACTATACATGGACCATTCGGTTGGAAAGAAAGACATGTGGATATTTCGTTATACATGCACATGCACATGTGTACAAGGACTCATGGACCCATTTGAGATATGTTTTGCTTTTATTATGGTTAAGCAGTGGTTAGTTATGAAATGTAAATGTTCATTTTATTAAGTTGCTATTATTTCAATTGTGATTCATATGATAGAAAAAGAAAGAAGAACAATTTGGATTTCCTCCAATTGTGGATTTGGATAGCCAGAATTGTCGGAAAAAAGGAGCGTATATGTAAGGACGTGTATAGAATTTTGCTAAAACATAATAGCATTTTATTGGCATCAGATAATAGTATTTTGCTAGTATGTAATATAGCATTTATTTTTGCCAGTATAACATAGCATTATTGGTAGTATGCAAAGTACAGGATTTACTTAATTTATTATTAATGTGTTATAGCTTAACATAAGCTTTTCACATTTCATACATTACATAAAATAGATACTTTTTATAACATCATGTAAGTAAATATACGTTACAATGATTTTTTTTAAAAAGAGAAATAATAGCAATAGTATATAGAAGAATGTCAACATAACTAGAGTGCAGAATACGAAGAAAAAAAGAACAGAAGAAACATAAAATGGTAATTAGAAAATAGGTAACAAGCAAATAGTCAAAACCAGGCATAAACAGTACAGTACCATCAATAGAGAATGAGAAAGAGAAAATATCTAAATCATGTATGCTCAATACATTAACATTAATTAGTAATTGCATATTTTGAGTCTATAACATATTCTAAAGTGTAAAATTCGAAGAGACAAATTACTAGTACAGACATGTATTGGTTCATAGACGAAACACTGGTGAGAGTTGTCATAATAAGACAGCAGAATGAGGATTTGTTAATTTCGCAGTACATGGCAGCCAGCAGGAGATTATCTGTGTGTGGTGTCATTTTTAAATATGGATCAGCCCTTTTTCTGAGTACTTGAGATTTCCATGAAATGAGGCCCAGTTCTAGTCTGAGGATGGACATGGGTATGCATGCCGGAAGCGCGAGTATTTTCTTCCAGTATTTTCCCTCTAGAATCTGCAGCCACTCCATGTCCATCAGTTGTAGTGCTTCTAATCCATAGGTTATCACTGATGCTAACACCTGGAGGTATGATTGTCGTGCCACCCAAATGGTGTACCCACAATGAGAAGTGGAGAAACGATATATCAGGGCTGTAATTTGGCCCGCTCACGTGATTCTAGCCTGTTTACACACAGTATATTGCCTGTATAACATAGCATTATTGGTAATATGCAAAGTACAGGATTTACCACACAGCCACACCCAATTTGAAACTGCAGATATTCAGAGCATGCATAGAAAAGCTTAGTGTGCTGCCAGATTCAAATAATGAAGTGCACCATTTTTTTTGATGCTTCGTGTATGAAGACTACATTATAATACATAACCGAGAAACTTTATTAACATTACTAAAATACTAATTCTAAATCTCTAACATTAAAATGCAGTCTCATATTGTCATGGGTATCAGGCAGGTAGTTGGGGCAAGCTGGGTGGAGGCCTTGCATAGGCACACAAAGAACCAGTAACAGATCCCTCCTTTCATTCCTTCCTAGTGTTTGTAGCAACTTCCTGGCTACCACTTCCTGTTGCCAAACAGGAAGTGCATGATAACTCATGAGCTCTCTAGTGTTTGGGTGTGGCTGGCTATATAATCCACACCCAAGATAATTCCAGTGATTCGTTTTGCTTACTGTGAGCTGTATCAGCAACACACTTGCCATGCTCTGGATCAGCCAGCACCTGATTACCTGCTCAGGATCATCCTGTTTCTGCTTACCTGCTGTGGATCATCCAGCTTCTGCTTACCTGCTCCGGATCATCCTGCTTCTGCGTACCTGCTCCGGATCATCCTACTTCTGCTTACCCGCTCTGGATCATTCAGCTTCAGTTTACCTGGTTCTTACTCCACGCCAGCTATCTCCAGTCAAGAGGGGATTTCTACACCGGCACCTGTAAGAACAAAGAAGAACAGCGTTAACACGCGCACATCAGTAACATTGCGCATACTCACCGAATCTTCCCGCGATGCTGGAATCCAGATTAGTTGCACGAGCACACAAACCCCTGTGAGAAAGAAGAGAAATTATTCATTGCGCTCGCTCCAATAAAGCGGACACTTATTTCACTGCGCTCTTTCTCTCTACGCGGTGCATACTTAACAAAAGCCTCTGTGCAATCTGACCTAACGACCAAGTCTCCAGTAGCGCTGAACCCGGACTCGGGGCACTAATACCACATCATTTCTCCTGCAAGGGAAAGGGAGAGACATTACCAGGCGCATTAGAATTGGAGGTGCTGCGCAAACTTACCAGCAGCTAGCTTCTACACGCAGCTCTACTCATCCACAAAAATACTGGCAAACAAAGACAATACGGACAATTTTGGACACTCAACATTGACCGCGCAACGTTCACTTGTGGGAAGGACTTTCTAGCCAGTAAAGAAATTAGCGCCTTGAACTCTCGGCCTCGCTGTGAAGGCATAAAACAGCATTTGGCATCTGAACTCAGATTACAGACATTGGCACCAATCACATGAGTGAATCGCGCCCCTGCAAATGCAGGATGGAGTGCACACCCTACTAAAGATCAAGGTAAGCCCATAGGGGGGACATCACAGTACACAGTAAAGAGAAGGGAAGGGCCCAGGGGAATCGGGTGAATTCATATCTGAGTGTACACCTTGTATTTGACAGGTAATCCTCTGGGTGAAACAGATGAAGTGAAGACTTGAGGTCAAGGGAGGCATCGCCATCCTCGATACCTCTGCCAGAGCGATGGAAACCTCTAGGTAGACCAGCTTTTACTATTGTTAGGTGAACTACGGGCTGAGGTGCATGCAGCCCGCTCAGAGGAAAATGCCTTAAGGCGCAAACTCGTAGTCAACAGGGACAAAACAGACGATTTGGCAAGTCAGCTCCTACAGACCCAAGCTGGTCTAGCACCCCTACCAGGTGGAGTTCCACACGGGCAGCCTACCGTGGCACGTGTAGCCACACCCGTTCAGGTATTGCTCCCAGGCAACATCCCTTTAGCACCCCAGAACGCTTCTCTGGGGATCCCAAGAAATTTGGAGTGTTCATGAATCAATGCCAGCAACATTTCATATGCAAACCAGACACCTTTCTGAATGATCAAGCTAAAGTAGCTTTTGTCCTCTCCCGTTAGTGCTTAGGGACGACCCTTTACTGAGAAATTACCTAGGTTTTCAGCATGAACTGGAAAAACTATTTGCCCATCGGACTCGAGGTCAGGCCCTGGATGATGAGCTACTCTCTCTGCGACAGTGTGGTCAGGATCTAATCTCATATGTCACCACATTCAATTGCTTAATAGCCAAATCAGGTTGGCAAGAGGAGAAACTATTAACATTATTTTATCGAGGACTGAGAGGAGAATTAAAAGAAGTTAACCCTCCCGTAGATTGCAATGACTACATCGACCTAACTATGCAACTAGACCACCGGTTACAGGATCGCAAGGCCGACCAAACCAGATCAGAGCATAGACCAGTGTATGTCCGACCAAAGGAAGCGTCCCATCGACAGGCCTCAGAAATACATTCAGTGCCCATGCAATTGGGTGCTCTCAGGGGACCACTCACCAAGGCGGAGAGAGAACGGAGGCGTCAGGAAAAACATTGCTTATATTTCGGCCAATCTGGTCACTTCCTCCGGAACTGCATGATTAAACCCCCACGGAAGACAATGGGGGTACTAAATAAGATAGGGAAAGACACAGATGCGGTAGCGCAAAACTCCAACGCCCGGCAGATATAGGCAGATGTAGAGCTCGGTATGTTGAGCCAGGAACGGAGCACTCAGATCTCACATTTCACATCTCACAATGGGCATGTTGATTCTTTACTGCAGGCATTTCAGTCTTTTCTGGCGGATCGTAGACCGACGTTCTGGGGTTTCGAATATATATAGTAAAGAAGGGTGTTGCTTGGGTTGATGAATGTGTTGAGTTGTTGTAGGGATACTCGGCCATCCATAGAATTTCTGTCCAGCTTTGACTTGTTTGGTGTAATAGACAGCACAAATACTGTTCCATGGTCTGGTTTGTGCGCTCGGTTTGGCCGTCCGTTTGAGGGTGGTGACTAGAAGACAGACGGACTTCTACTCTTGCCAGGGCACAACATTTTTTCCAAAAACGAGATACAAATTGGCTGCCTCTGTCAGAAACGATTATGGTAGGGAATCCATGTAACTTGACGATTCGGTCTAGAAAAACCTGCGCCTGGGTCTGAGCTGAGGGAATACCCTTTAGAGCTATGAAATGGGCCATTATGGAGAAGAGGGCCACTACTACGAGGATGGTATTATAACCTGAGTTAGGAGGTAGATCAGTGACGAAGTTCATTGATACTGTGTGCCAGGGCACTGGCGGAATGGTGATTGGCTGAAGGAGGCCAGCTGGTTTTTGCCTGGATGTTTTGTATTGTGCACACACCTCACAGGTGCCTATGTAGCTGGCAATATCTTCTCGCCAAGTTGGCCACCAATAAGATTTGATTACTTTCTTCATGGTTTTGGCTATACCCGGACGGGCTTCTAACAGTGAGTCGTGGTAGTCTGATATGATTGCTGGTTGCAGATTCTTAGTTGGAACTTAGAGGCGTTTTTGGTAGTATGGTAGTTTGTCTTGAATGGTGAACTGATCTCCCTTCGTGTCCCAAGCCAGTAGGTCTTCTTCAGACATATTTTCTTTTATTGTTTCCTGCAGAGTATTTAACGGAGTTGGGCCGATGCAGAGGCCGAGAATTTTATGGATGGGTGTGATCTCCACCGGGTTAGGGGCTTTGTAGAATTCCTCTCCTGTGCCAATGCGGGATAACGCATCCGCTTTCCTGTTCTTAACTCTGGGGCGGTAGGTGATTACAAAGTCGTATTCCATTAAGGATAGGGCCCAACGGAGCTGCCTAGAAGACTGAGCTTTTGCTGAGCGTAAGCATTGGAAGTTCCGATGATCTGTTATTATTGTGATGGTGTATTTTGCTCCTAGTAAGTAATGTCGCCATTCAAACAGTGCTTTTGATTGCTAGGAGTTCTTTCTCAGAAATTGCATAGTTTAATTCTACTGGGGAAAATGTCCTTGACCAAAAGGTAATGGGGTGAAGGCATCTGGTTTCAGGATTTTATTGAGACAATACGGCCCCCATGGCAATGCTTGACGCGTCTGTTCCCATGATGTACGGTAAATCGGGCTGTGGGTGTTGCAGAATTGGGGTTGAGGTGAATTTTTCCTTGAGAGCTCGGAAAGCTTCTTCTGCCGGGGGTGTCCATTCGAACTTTCGGTGTTTGCGCAGCAAGGACGTTATTGGATGTACAATATGTGAGAATCCTGGTATGAAGTGTCAATAAAAGTTTGCAAACCATAGGAAACTCTGTACTCCCTTTACAGACGAGGGTGAGGACCAAGTGAGGATTGCCTCCACTTTTCTATTGTCCATCTTGATCCCATGCGGTGTCAGTACACATCCCAGAAACCCCACCTCGGTGACGTGGAAGGAGCATTTTTCTAGCTTTGCATACAGTTGGTTTTCATGCAGTTTGCAGAGTTCAGCTCGCACGTGGGTTACGTGCTCTTGGGGAGTGGTGGAGTAGATCAGAATGTCATCGGTGTAGATGACTGCACAGACATTGAGGAGTTCCGTAACACATCATTCATAAAATGCTGGAACGCAGCTGGGGCATTGCAAAGCCCAAAGGGCATGACTTGGTATACGTACAAGCCATAGCGGGTACAGAACGCAGTCTTCCACTCGTCCCCTTTCTTCATGCGTACCAGGTGATATGTGCCGCGTAAGTCTAGCTTGGTGAAAATCTTTGCTTGTCTCACCTGGTCTATGAGTACTGGTATTAGTGGTAACAGGTACTTATTTTTTATGGTGACTTGATTTAGGGCCCAGGAATTAAAACACGTTCTTAAGTCCCCCTCTTTGTTCGGTACAAAGAAGAGTGGGGAAGCGGCTGGTGACTTAGATGGTCTAATTAAGCCATTGGCCAGGTATTGATCCAAGTAGGTCCGTAGATTAGTGTTTCCTTCCTCGGTTAATGCATAAATGCGGCTGCACGGTACTTGTGCCCCTGGTTGCAGGTCGATCTGGCAGTCGTAAACTCAATGTGGTGGTAGTGTATTAGTTTGCTCCTTCGCGAACACATCCTGGAACTCCTGGTATTCCTCTGGTAAAGTGCCCACCAAGCCTAAACCTGCTATCTTTTCCTGTGAAGCTAACAATGGGCTTCCTTTGATACCTTTGATGTCGTAACAAGAGGCACATTTTGTGGAAAAGTGTAAGGTTCAAGCTGGCCAATCTATCTTTGGGTTGTGCGTCTCTAGCCATGGTATCCCAAGAATCAGCTGGAATTGGGGTGCAGAGATAAGGTCAAATCTAATACTTTCTCTGTGACCATCTTGGCAGATTAAGGTGATGGTGGAAGGTCCCGAAAGGAGTTGGTGCCATCCACAGCTGACACGCTTTCTCCGGTGTCCTTACGGTGGAATGCTAATCCCAAGGTCTTTGCGGTGTTTATGTCTAGGTGGTTCCCAATAGCCCCACTGTCTTTGAAAGCCTTGAGGGCATGCATTCGGGTGGGCTGTGAAGGGTCTACCAAAACCACAGGAAATCAGCCAGAGAAGCCAGCAGGTACCTACAGCAAGTCAAAGAACCACAGAAAAGAAACACTGATAGCCATCAATGAAAAGCCCCAGATTATCAAGTGGGAGACTCTGTCTGGCTGGCAACTAGACACATTGCTTTAAAGGGTCCCAAGAAATTTCAGCCTAGATACATCAGCATGTATACAATAGAAAAAGTAATTAATCCAGCAGCCATGAGACTGGCGTTACCTCGACATTTGCGTATACATCCCGTATTTCATGTGTCACTATTAAAACCAGCACACCCAGGAACCCGAACTTCCACACCTCCCGCACCCATACAAGTGTGAGAAGAAGCACCAGAGTATGAAGTAAAGAACATATTAGATTCCAAACAAGTACGAAAGACCCTGTATTATTTGATTGACTGTGCGGGGTACGGTGCGGGGTACGGACCCCGGGAAATATCATGATAACCCAGCACGGACGTGCATGCCCCCCAATTGGTGCAGAAATTCCATCGGGATTATCCTGAGAAACCAAAGCCCTCATACACAATATTGGAAGGGGTCTTGAGGAGGAAGACTGTCATGGGTATCAGGCAGGTAGCTGGGGCAAGCTGGGTGGAGGCCTGGCATAGAATTAGGAGGTAGGGTGGGCACTGCTGAATTTCAAAGTTTCGCTAGTTCATTCACAATTATTTATGCGGGCTCACCCTTTAGCCTAGGCACCAGGTTTAAGCAATATCCACAAAGAAGGGATGGACAATTTCCATCCCTGGTTGAGCTCGCTCCCACTTCCCTTGTTGGGTTCCAATTAACTCTCAAAATGATTTGAAACACTTCGTTCAGTGGTTATGTTCCAAATTGTTGCGATCTGTCTCTTTCCTATAGATGTTGGTCGAAAAGCTGTTATTTTGAATTTGTATGGCCACATCCAGGAAATGGATTTGAGTTTTCGAAGTTTCATGTGTAAATTGTATACGTTGGTCTACATTGTTGAGGTATGCAAAAAAGTAATTAAGGGATTCCTCTGTGCCAATCCATATTCCAAAAATAGCTTCTATGAATCTGACCCACAGCGATGGGGGCCTCACTGGCCCCTATGTATGCACATACCTTTATGCATACATTTGAAAAGGACTATGTGCTTGACCATGCAGTGTGGAGAAATTTTATTTCAATCTGGGTCACATTCATAGAACGATATTTTCGGAATATGGATCGGCACAGAGGAATCCCTTAATGACTTTTTTGCATACCTCAACAATATATGATATGATATGATATGGCATTTGTAACGTGCCTATGCACAAGTGTTTCAATATAGACCAACGTATACAATTTACACATGAAACATCGAAAACTCAAATCCATTTTCTGGATTTCCTGTATGTGGCCATACAAATTAAAAATAACAGCTTTTCAACCAACATCTATAGGAAAGAGACAGATTGCAACAATTTACTCCACCGCCTCAGTTTCCACCAACCAAGCCAAATTAGGAATCTACCTTTCAGTCAGATGATGAGAGTAAAATGAATTGTCAATGACCCAAGAACATGTGCGACAGAGATCGAGAACATGGGGAAAAGATTTGAAGCAAGAGGGTATAAACCTGCAGAGATAGAAGCAGCCAAAGAGCGACTGAGGGAACCCACAATCAGTGACACCAAGAAAGAGAAGAAAGAACCGAATATGGTCCACGTGTCATGTTACTCAGTACGGAGCAACAGGATCAAGGGTGCAATCAAGAAAAATTTGAGCACATTGACAAATGACATGAGAGTCGAACACTTGTTTAGAGAACCAGCTACCTTTGCGTACAAGAGGAGTGCAAACCTAAGAGATAGACTGGTGAAGACAAGACCTGGAAAGAAATCATTAGAGACATCAAGAAAAGGAGCATATCCCTGCTTACACTGTAGTAACTGTAACTTTATAACAAAAGGAGATACTGTAGACCACCCTCGTACGGGCAAAAAAATAAAGCTAAGGGGATATGCAACATGCGACACACCTAACATAATCTATGGCATCAAATGTCCGTGTGGCATCTATTATGTAGGTCAATCAAAGAGACCAGGAAAGTTACGATGGAATGAGCAGAGATCGTGCATTTGGAACAACAATGTGAACTCAGCGGTGGCTAGACACTGGAACTCAATGAAACATAATATCAGCCAGATGAGGATAAAAATCCTGGAAGTCATTAGACTACAAAATGCACATGAAGATGTGGGAAGGAGATTGAACCAACGAGAGTCATTCTGGATAGATCGACTTGACTCCCTGAGACCAGGGGGCATAAATGAGGAGATGAACCTCATGTGCATTTTATGAACTTTCAGACAATATGAACATTTCAAAGATGTCATTGCAATCAATTTGGCAAAATAGTGTGTTTTATAAAATACTAATAGAGAATCCACGATATGTCCTGCAGGGAATCAACCCCCTTGGGACATAAGGCAGTAATTTACTGCCTGGGAGTGGATTCTCTTGATTTAATTACAGATATGATCACCTATGATTACCTATGTAAACGACATCCTTTAGCAAGGGTAACAAATTGGTAATTGGTCCTTGAGTGTATTTTTCCCTGTTAATTATAAATATAGAAATTTGGAGACGGGGCGTTGCAATATTGACTGGAATACAGGTAATGGTTATAGAGATTTTCCCAGGTGTGGATTAAGGAGAGACATGATATACGGGACCCAAGCACATGCGTGGGCCCCCAATAGCATAGTGGACAAAGCGCGCGCACGCGCATTTGTCCGACATGCATACTATTAAGGATATGCACGTGGCATCATCAATAATTGCTTTAAGTCCCTAAGGTAATAAATAAACAAGGCAAGGGTGACTGAGTGCACAATTGTACCCGTCACAGACCGTCCTTGGAATAACAGGATTGAGAGTAGGTGGCAGAATCACTCACGCATGCGCGAGAGTGATTAGCAGCACATAGTAGGACATCACGCGCACGCGCGTAAAGGAGTAGCGCTCATAAACGCTACCACAGACGGCGGCAGCTCCTTTGGGCAGCCAGCGCGTCAAGACAGCAAAGCAACTAAGAGGTAAGAATGAGGGGAGGAGAATAATGCACAGGGTTACAGGAGGGCTGTAATTCCAACTTTTGGTAGTAATGAATACAAACATTTAACTTACAGAACACGTGCTGCATAGAAATACTTTCTACAGAGATGAACATACACTCTGGGGGATAAAAAGCCAAACAGATAGAGACCTTTAAGTGCATACTTTGAATTAATACAAGAAAATAGTGTCTAACAATGGTCTACAATGAATTTATTTGTGTTTCTTGTATTTTTGCATTGTTTGAACCCCACTGCAGATCATAACCATAACCTGGTATGTGTAATTTTCTTTACAGATTTTTTTTTACGGATTTCACTTCATGGTGAATTATTGGGAATGGATTACAATGATGGATATGTCACTGATTTACAAATAGTAGTGTTAATAGCCCTGATGATGGACGGAGGTCTGAAATGCATTGGCAATAATATTGTGACACTGACTGGTCAGGAATAAATAAGAATACTTGAAAAAACTGCATAAAGAATTGAGGGTTGATGATTTGGAACATAACCATTGAACGAAGTGTTACAAATCATTTTGAGAGTTAATTGGAACTCAACAAGGGAAGTGGGAGTGAGCTCATCCAGGGATGGAAATTGTCCATAGCTACTTTGTGGAGGCCTGGCATAGGCACACAAATAACTCATAACAAACCCCTATATTCATTCCTTCATTCCTTCTTAGTGTTTGTAGTAACTTCCTGGTTAGCACTTCCTGTTTCCAAACAGGAAGTGCATGATAACTCATGAGCTCTCTAGTGTTTGGGTGTGGCTGTCTATATAAGCCACACCCAAAATTCTTCCATTGCTTTGTGTTGCTTACTGTGGGCTGTATCAGCAACACACTTGCCGTGCTCTGGATCAGCCAGCATCTGCTTACCTGCTCCGGATCATCCTGTTTCTGCTTACCTGCTCCAGATCATCCTGCTTCTGCTTACCTGCTCCGGATCATCCTGCTTCTGCTTACCTGCTCCGGATCATCCTACTTCTGCTTACCCGCTCTGGATCATTCAGCTTCAGCTTACCTGGTTCTTACTCCACGCCGCAGCTATCTCCAGTCAAGAGGGGATTTCTACACCGGCACCTGTAAGAACAAAGAAGAACAGCGTTAACATGCGCACATCAGTAACGCTGCGCATACTTACCGAATCTTCCCGCGAGGCTGGAACTCAGGTTAGTTGCATGAGCGCACAAACCCCTGTAAGAAAGAAGAGACATTATTCATTGCGCTCACTCCAATAACACGGACACTTATTTCACTGCGTGCTCTCTCTCTACGCGGTGCATACTTACCAAAAGCCTCTGTGCAAACTTACCTAACCATCAAGTCTCCAGTAGCGCTGAACCCAGACTCGAGGTGCTAATACCACATAATTTCTCCTGCAAGGGAAAGGGAGAGACATTACTAGGCGCTCTCGAATTGAAGGATCTGCGCAAACCTACCAGCAGCTAGCTTCTACACGCAGCTCTACTCACCCACAAAAATACCGGCAAACAAAGACAATACGGACAATTTGGACACTCAACATTCTCCGTGCAATGCTCACTTGTGGGAAGGACTTTCTAGCCAATGAAGAAACTGGCACCTTGAACTCTCGGCCTCGCTGTGAAGGCATAAAAGAGCGTTTGGCATCTGAACTTAGCCTACAGACATTGGCACCAATCATAGTAGTGAATCGTGCCCCTGCGAATCTAGGATAGAGTGCTCACCCTACTAAAGATCAAGGCAAGCCCATAGGGGGACATCACAACACACAGTTAAGAGAAGGGAAGGGCCCAGGGGAATCGGGTGAATTCAGGTCTGAGTGTACACCTTGTATTTGACAGGTATTCCTCTGGGTGAAACAGGGGAAGTGAAGACTCGGGGTCAAGGGAGGCTCGTCCATCGCTCTTGCAGAGACACAGGTGAGTTTGACACATATGCAAAATGAGGTGAAATTCATGTTTTGGTGGCACTGCTGAGATTCATTTTTAAATGCACACTGGCGTTTTCTTCAATTTGTGGAGAACAGAAACATGCAAGCGACAGGAAACAAAGTGAAACAGTAAAACTAGGCCTAAAGCTTTCATTGTTCTGAAAATGATGGCTGATACAGAGCACATTTTATTTACTATGATTGGTGGAAATTGTAGGCAGATAAGCCACATCAAAGATGGGATGAATAGGAGTTTTCCTGGTAACAAGAAATGAGGAAGGCAGTTAGTTCATGCTGCACTTAGAAGACTACGGTGGTTCCAAGGGGTAGAGCGCTAGCTGTGGGACATAATTAGCTGGCGCTCCCCACACAAGATTACAGAAGAATTTCGCACTGACACTGGGTCTGCATCTGCAAACACAACAAGGTTGTGTGGGGGACTCAAAGAAATACCAATATTGGCAAGATAAGTGCTAAGTGAGGACCAGCTATAATGCTGTATGTGTGTCTAAGATTTATTACAGTATAGGGAAGTTAGGAAATCTTTGCATGTTTATTTTTCATTATTTTCAAAATGTGGGAACATTAATTCATGTTTAAAAAATATCTGCTTTTTCTGCTTTGTTCTCTTGTATTGCAGATGATGCTGTATATAACCCATGGTAAGACTTGATGACATGTAAATAAGATTCAATATAATAGGTATTTATAAAAATCAATGGGATTTTGAGTCATACATGCATATCTGAAATATTTACATAAGTGATGTATACAGGGGAGGCTCATGTCAGTGCAGTAGTGCATTTGCCAATTTACCAATGCAAGTAAAATAACACATAAGAGAAAGCCAGTAATAAACACCTATAAAGCCGAGGTTTGTGTGCGGTGTGATGAATGTTCCTTTCCTTGCATGCTGATGGGAAGGTGTCTGATCTGATATATAGATTACTGGATGTAAATAATCCAGTAATGTTTTATGGCACATAGATTACTGGATGTACATAAGCCAGTAATACCAGGCACAAACTGTAGGTGGCACTCTGAATAAAATCATTGGGTTTTGCTAAAGTGTGTAAGTCTGGGGCTCTCTACAGACAACTAGGAGGTATTCTAATAGAAAGGAAAGGTTTGTTTTATGATGGGGTTATAGTATAAAAATAAGGATAACATAATTACCACTATACCACAGGAATAAATACAGCAGAACAAAATACCAGTAAACATACCACCAATATAAGCAAACAAGGTATGGTCACTAAAATAATGTGATGCCAAACCCAATCTAAATGCAAGACAAATTTACCACCAAATTACTGCCAATATTTTTACAGTAAGAAAATACCGCCAAATCTCGAATTTACCCCAATAAAACAAAATCTCCTACAGGCTTGGCAGAGATGGCATGCAGGGTGTGAGATTATGCATCAGAAGGGGGGAGACCTGTCGGACAGTGGGCGGTCTCACTGTGGTGGGGCAAGTTTGATGCTGGATACAGTGGGGCAGGGTGGTGCTTACCTTAGGAGCCACCTTGGTTCTGGAGGATGGAATGTGTGATACAGCGATCTTTCGATCCTGTTCGCCCTTCAGGAAATGGTTTAAGTATAGCAAGCATCCGGTTGGCCAGTGTGGAGTGAGCCATTCATTGGGTACTATCTCTTGCATAAAGGAGAATGGATTAGCTGTCGTCATGGTGGTGTGTGGAACTTCTGGATGGCGGGTCGCAAAGTTAGTTTAGTAAGGGGTTTGGTTGAGGCACACTGGTTACTGAGTGCACCCCGGGCGAGATCACTGGATTAGAGGCAAGGATGCCAATGGTTTGGTACCTTGGCGCTAAGTGGAATTGTATGTCCATCAGTGGAAGGGATTTGAACACCACATAACGGACCAGAGAGTCGCTGAACATGTAGTAATTACGGTGCCAATTTAGAAAAATCAGTGTAATCAAGGTATATTGAATTGCATGGGTCTTGAGAGTGATTAGAGGGATGCCCAGAATTCAGGTTGTTGTCAATGCGTTAGCGTGACACTAGGGGCTCATTTTAAGGTTGCATAATGGTATGAAGTTTGTTACCTTAGCCCTAAGTGGAATTGTATGTCCCTCAGTGGAAGGGATTGGAACGCCACATAGCATACCAGAGAGTCGCTGAAAATGTAGTAATTACAGAGCCAATATAGAATAATCAGTATAATCAAGGTATATTTAATTGCATAGGTCTTGAGAGCAATTAGAGGGATGCTCAGTGTAAAGGCTGTTGCCAATGTGTTAGCGTGACACTAGGGGCTCATTTTAAGGTTGGATAATGGTATGAAGGTTGTTGGCCCTTAATTGGCTGATATGTTGCAATTTCTAAATTTGACTATTGTTTTACCAGATCTGGCAATGCAATTTTAAGCAATTAACAAGAGTCACGAATACAACCAGCCGTGGCTGACTCATAGTCGTGGCATTTGGGTGAGCCGTGGTTGGATGCTCATAATGGCTTGTAGAAGGGTATTTATCAAATGCAAGGAATGCATGGTCATTTTAGAGAAATACATTGAGTTTTTGATCAGGGTTGAAGCCTAAACTGACACATCTCTATTTGCAGATAGGATTTGCTTCATGTAGTCTTCATTTTAGTTCTCTGCTGTCTTCTCTGAGATCAGGCTGGATGGTTTTGAGTCCCATGAATTTGATGTCATCTCTGTTGTCGACCTGATGTTTCTCTTGTCAATGTAGGGCCAGAGGATATCTCACCTCTTGTGAGTTGAGTAGTCCAACGGACTCTCTGATCCTTGTTCTCATTTCTCTTATGGTAATGCCAATGTATTTACCGTTGCAGGTGCAGATGATAGCTGTTACGCTCATCTGAAATCCCCGGGGGCGTCTGGAAAGCTCTGAGGTCTGGAACCCTGGATAAGTAGTTGCCCAACATGGAAATATTGAATCTGCAATACAGGAGGGAGGATTTGTAATAACTGTCTTTAGTGGGTGATCTTTTGCAGGGGCACTTAGTGGTTGCTGGCTCTCCGACCGAGTTACTTCACTGGTGCAGTACGCCTTCCTTCGGGTCCAGGCCTGCTGTGACAGATAGGTTTGATGTTTTATCAATCTTTGTCTGCTCTTATATGGTGGTTTGCAGAAGTTTCATTAATGTCTTTATTTCCTTCTTTACAGGTGTGAAAGTCTTTTGGTGCTGGTGTGCTGGGAGGAGATGCACGCTTTAGGTAAGAGAAAGCACAAAGTGCAGCGTTCTTTTGTTGTCTATTTAAAGCAAAACCTGTGGTCTCTTCTTCTTCTCCTCACAGGCCGCTCTGGAGCTATGAGTGGTCGAGGGTACAATGAAACCTCGGCCCAGGCATCCGTTAAGGTAAGTAATGCATAGAACGCAGCATGTTTGTTAAATGTTGAAAGTGAAACTGAATATTTCTCCCTTTCCCTTGCAGGATGCTGCTGTGGTGTTCTGGATGGAAGCGCAACTGAGCACGACGGAATGCAGGTAAGAATAATGAAATTCGATGTTCTGAAACCATGCGTGCTTTAATATTATTCCCTTTCTTGTTATTTCAGGTCACAATGTTCGCGCGGAGGCTGCGACAGCGGATTGCACAAATTCCTCAAGCTAGTACTCACAGGTGAGTGATGTTGATGCTTTTCTTCTCTTTTTATTTCCACAGGTTGTGGTCTTCCAGCAAGGGATGGTTGAGATGCTGGATGCTGGATCGTGTACTCACAGGTAAGGCAGAGTAATCTTGTTCTTGCAGGACTACAGGGAGCTGTTGAAGACCAGGAGCTGAACATGGTGAGCGTCACGCTGCTAAATGCACAATAACGCAAAGTGTGTTCTGCTGTTTGGGTGTGGTTTAAATAGCCCAGGTAAAGTAGGTCCAGGCAAATTAGTTCCAGACTCAGCCACACCTAAAGCACTAGACCCCATGGCTTGATTCTTAAGAACTGAGCTATGTGGTGGCCACCATGTTAGATTTAAAGTTCCCATGTTTATAATTGAAAGCAAACCACTCTGTACCTTCCTTACAGCATATGAGCCTGGTGCCAGAGGCGCCAGTACCGGCTCCAGGAGCCCTTTTGCAGAGGTTTTAAGGCCCTGAGGGCTATTGTAGGTGTTTGCTTTTGGCACAACTTGTGGCCCCTAACAGTGGTCATGACAATAGCATACACAACACATTTTGATTTACAATTAACAAATTCTGTGACTTTGTGTTCGTTAATGTCATTGAAAATAAGTGTCTTGGCGTTCCTCGCATTGGGACACATGTTGCAAGTTCCACTTTTATGAAAGCTGGTTGCTTTCTTGGAAGTGAGCCAACATTGATAAGTGGTTATGGTAGGTGCAATATATGATGGACTTAGCATTAACCGTCTTGGTGTATGTCAACAGTAAATCAGAGACTTTATTTTTACCTTAATTTGTTGTAAAATGTATCTTTTCTCATTTCACTATACCTTGTCCCTTTTTTCTGGATTCTTTTCTCTTTCAAACACTTTTTTGAATACTCTATTGCCATAAGGCACAATACCACATCTTCGAGACAGTTTGCGACACTCTGCCTACGCGATGATGTCATTGTGCACAAACCCACAATGACACGATCGTGTTGGTAAATAAAGCAGCGGCCATTTTGAAACACAATCTTTTCCGTGGGACAGCGTTTTCAAAACTCACAAGAACAACTGCACCCATGTGCCCCAAGACAATAAGGTAATCTAAAAGAAATATCCATAGCCAATCTACTATGAATTCTAGTTTGCATCTCTAGACTGTTCAATGCAATAATGCCATAATGACATAAGGATCTATTTGTTTTACCTATCGGAAACCCCACATCAAATATGAAACTTCTTTCAAGTAGATAATGCACAAGCTAATTAATTTTGACTAATCACAACAAAGGGTGAGCATTTACCAAATACTGTTATTCATGTAATGGTCCCTTAGGACACAAGGATAGCTCTTATATGTGCTCCTGAGGTTATGCTCTATCAATTTTTTGAAACAGTGATTATTTGCTTTTCTTTTCTTTAGATATATGTAAAATAGTGGCTAAATAATACCTTCCGAAGACCCACTAGAAGGGAAGGATAATGGGGAAACATGTGTTGAAGTTATAAAACTACTTTGAGAATTTGGAAACTATTGTACCTCATTCTTTTCATTGTGATGACATAATGAAGATATGGGGATCTAATTAAAGAGTTTGTCCTTTTCAACACTTGACTGTTAAAAATGTTCATCTTTAAAGATTGATAGTTGGTACATTCTTTGTATTTTCAAATAGGTTCCAATGATTTTCTAAGACCTCTAGCTATTCTCTGAACCTTATGGTATTGTAACAGAGTAGAAGCGGGTAGCTTCTGATTTATTTCTCTTCACTTTAGTTATTCCAATTGTTTAACAACCTCTCCTGATTTCTCATTAATCTAGTGCATGCCACTGTATCTTTAATTAGATATGAGATTCTCCTAGCCTCATCCTCTGAAAAGCCTAAAGTGTCTGCCCTACTCTTTTTAAGACCATCAGTTTTTGAAAATGACATACTTTTTAATAGGTGATTCCTCCTAATCCAAACCCAACCAAAGTATAACAACAATGTTAGGAAGGAAAACTCACAATTTCAAACACCACATGGGTTTCAATGCAATATTACAATGCAATTGTTTCAGGTGCGCCTGGGAAGTACCAGAAAGGTTAACTTGGTAGCCAAATTCAAGAGAAAGAAAACATCAATTCCTCTAAGCATCTAAGAGGCTACAAGGTACACTCCTCACAGGTCAACAATGAACCCTTTAATATCTTTCAAATACATTTAGAAAAAAAGAGAAAAATGATATATCACAGACAATATTTCATATCAAGGGGCAAGATGTTTGATTGAGAGTGGTGATTGGGAAATATTTTATCACAGTTTGATAATACTTTGCAAAGATAGAGGGGTATTGTCCAACTCTTTGTAAATGGTATTTATGAAATAAACATTTTAGGTATAAAGGTAGACATCCGATGATATAATTGTATTATTTATTGAGCTTAACATGATTTTACCATGATTTTTGTATGAATTGTTATTACCCATTTCAGGATGATAAAAGTATCTATAATGTTTTGCCATTGATGATTACTTTCTGGTAATATTTGGATGATTTTACCTTGTAGAATAATTTATGTTTGTTATATTTTACGGTGACTTGATTTCATCACAAAATGGCTGACGGCATGTTGACAATTGTCACGTGACATTGGCAGCCATGTCAAAGAGTCTGTAATTGCCAGATTGGTTTGCACCGTGAAGAATTGTATCGGAGTTGTAGTGTGGAGCCTTTTAAAGGTCCTATAATTGATAAGGGCTGATTATTGTTGTTCGGCAATAATTAGGAAGACTTTTTCTTGTAGATTAACTTGTGTCTGTTTGGCTCTATGGAATTATAGTGAATGAACTCCTTTACAAAATGGCCAATGTTGACCATTGTCACGTCATGTGCGCAGCCTTTCTGATGGATATTTAAGTGTTAAATCAGAGAGGGAATGATTTGGACTGTGTGGACTGGTTGTTTGAATGCAGTGTCTATGAATGGTCTTACAACTGGGAAGGTCTATGGAGATTGATATAAGGGCCATCTTGGTACAGTGTGCAGATGGATGTATACTGTTTTATGTGGTAATGGATTATCTCTTATTCTGACTTTAGAACAGCAGATTAGATTGGTTTATCACCTGAAGATAGGAGTATTGGTTGTATGGTTGTGTATGTGGACTGTGATGGATTTTATCTGGACAAAGTATGTGTGCTTTGTAACTTGAATACTGGTTGATTGGTTATATCATTAACATTAAATTAAGGCACAGATTATCTACCCTCTTTTATATTCTTTGAGAACAGAAGGGATATTTAAAGAACATCTATATGGATGATGCATTCTTGAAGTTTACAGGTTAGTTTTGTGGTATTACTATTGTGGAAATTATAGAAGTAAATTATACTTTATTAATTAGATTATTGATTTGTTATTTCGTAGGAAGATAGGACAGATATTCCTGATGAAGGGGACCTCCCCGAAAGGCATGGAGAGAGATTCTGATTAAGAACAGTGGGATCAAGTCTGGACTATTGTTGAATACCAAAAGGGAAAGGAGATAGGTTTATTGGACCTCAAAAACATCCAGAAATTTGAATTCTCCATTTGTTGAAAACATTATGATTGTTAGCAAAAGATATTATTATTTCTAGTGTAGGAAACTATTTTTGGTGTTTAACGATAAAACACATATGAGATGTGGATGTAAAATAGTAAAACACATATGAGATGTGGATGTAAAATATCTATTATGGAAAATATATTGAACGGTGGAATTATTTCATATTGAAATGTTCTTGAAATATAAAATATAGAATGGATGATTAAAGAGAATAATGTAAATGAACTATTGTCTGTGATATATAATTCTTTTTCTAAATTGATTTAAAATGTCATAAAGGGTTAATTGTTGACCCATGAGCTGTGTGCCTTGAACTCTCTCAGATTCGAAGAGAAATGGATGGTTTAAAGAGCCAGAAATATGTCAGAAGTGCATGTTGTCAACATATTCTCAGATTCAGTCTATGTCACCTCCAGAGTACACTCAGGATTATTGAGTCCCAGGTAATAGATGTACTGCCCCTCCCATAAGAAATGGCAATCATAAAAAGTGCTGTCTGTACCAACGGCAAAGATTTCATTTCACAAGGGAACGGCAGGGCTGAATCAGCAGCAAAAGAGGCAGCATATTTCCCATTAAACAACACAGTATTGATACCCTCTAAAAGGATCAGGTGCCTTTGCTGGCATTGTTGAAAAAAGCAGCACCTTACATTTGCAGAGCCGTTTAATGCATTACCATTTGTGATAGAATTCGAGGGGGGTGCCACACTACTGCAGGTCACACACTCAGAACAGTTAAGGTGACATTACCATGCCCAGAGGGGTTCTTATGGCATTTGCATATTGACTATATTGATATGAAAGATAGATGTAGCTCTTATAGATCCATCATCGTTGCAGCATGTCCTTTTTCACATTGGTGTGAGGCTGGCCCATGTGCTTAAAATGATGCTAAATCTGCAGCTATATTTTTGGTCTGTGAGGCATTCCCAAGGAGGAGGGTATGTGATGTGTTGAGGTCCAACAACTGACAACAGTTTGCCCATTATCTTTTTAAGGAAGTAACATCCTTACTTGGCCTCAAGCACAAATTGTGTTCTGCCTACCAACCGCAAGCCAACAAATCTGTTGAGCAGCTCAATGGCCTGCTTAAAGAGTACATTATCAATCTGTCAGAGACACATAGCAAACATTTACTCTATTGCCTGCCCCTCCCTTTGTTTGCACTATGCAATTCCCCTGGCGTGGCTCATCATTTGACTCTGCATGAAATTGTCACTGAAGGAGAATACATGTAGCTCTCACTCCTGCACATATAATCTCAGACACAAAGTGCACTGCACAACTCCAGGGAGATGAATACAATGTGTATTTGTGTGAGCTCACAAAATCTCTCACCTACATTTTTAACCAGATTCAACCACATCAAGTCAGGCCTGCTGACTCAACATCAAGCACAGACACTCCATAGCACAAAAACAGTGAGCTTTACAGCACAGCTCCCCCTTTATCCAGGCAATAACGTGTTTGTTCACAACTTCATAGGGACTTGGAAAGAGCCACACTTTACTGGACCCTTCAAAGTGACATACTGCACCCCAACTGCAGTTAAGGGAACACAGGGGCATCCATGGATTCATCTTACAGACATCCGTTGGTACAAGGTCGGCTCTCCCCGGCAACTGATGAGCAGTGTACACCAGTTGACAATTACATTTTTCTCTTCCTTCCACCTGTATAGAAAACCTGTATAGAAAACCTGTGGGCGGGCCAAAGGATTTGCGGCAAGTAGAGTCAGCAGGAGATGGAAAGAGACTCTATAAGCTTGTTGTTATAGTGTAGTGTGTTTATGTTTTGTTTTTATGTTTATTTGTTTTTTGTAAACAGGGGTCAGTTTGCCCCTGGTACTAGCAAAAATGAAGGATTATGCAGTAAATGAAAAGTGTTCAATTCTGAGTTGTTTAAAGACGGCATTAGGGGCAGTCATGGCACTGCGTCTGGTAACGTATGGTTTGACCATATGAAATGGGTTTGGCGAGAGAGGGACAATGACATATGTTATGTGTGCTCTCTCATTCCACACTTTACAGGGATGCCCAAGCTCATTCTCTCTCAGGAATTGTCAGATGAAGATGATGCAGAGTAATTGATGCATTTGGCTTTATGTAAAATGAGGGGTTTGTTTCAGGGACACTCTGTTAATGTCCAATGGATAGATGACGGGGAGTAAGTATATGCCGACAATTATATGAAACTCACAAAAATGGCAAACAAAGAGGCCGCCAAAAACACATAATATTAGAATATGTGACAGAAGGGGGAAAGAAAGGGGGAATAACTGTTTATAACCCACAGCAGATTAAAGTGCTTCACTGCCACAGTGCACAGCATTCCATGGTGCTATGCCAGTCCATTTATGTGCATTTAGGGGTCAGTTTTCCATGATGGGGAATGGGAAAGGGGTATGCTGCAATGTAGATGCGAGGTATTGGCAGGATTTGAAGAAGACATAGTGAGAAAAATAAACGACAGCTGTTGAATCATTTGGAATAAGAATGATCATGCTTTATCGTGGATAGATGAGAAAAGGCTTTGCTTTGTGTTTTAGATCTAAAGGCTCAATATATTTGGGGATCAATACCGGCTACACCAAATTGATGAGGTTACTGTCACTGAGGAGCAGGTCTGCAGTTATTATGGATATGTGGCAGGCATCCCGGACCAAAGCATGTGCCCAGCATCTGCCAGACTGGGGAGTCATTTGTTTCCTAGTGACTCTACACAGCCATGCTCAGAAGTTATCCTGTTTTCTGATCATCCTCCACCACTGAAAAACGACCAGTCTGATGGTTGAACTTAAAGAGAATGTGCAGGTCCCAGAAATCATCGGACAGACTGACTGCTATGTTACTAGAATATTGTTTATTTACCAAGGCATCTACCTTTTTTGCATCATTATTACTTCCAGGAGAGGGAGGTTTTGGTATCCCTAGGGAGCAACATTGTACAGTGTCCTTACTGATGTCTGCAGGACACATCATTTGTCAGGCTCGGTGTGAATGTCTTGTGCCTTGCCATCTCAAGATATTTCATCCAATTAGTATGCAGAAGTTTATCCCTTTGTATATTGGGCATTGTCAACCAATTGCAAACAAGTGTTTTTTGACAGCTCAGCATCATCACATCATTGTGTGGTGGTGTAGGAAGGTTTGTGACTTCACAAAGGGTGTTAAAATATTTTTGGCTGTATGGTGCATTTCCCAATCAGGGTCACTCAACACATATTCGTATATGGGTTCATTGACACTGTTAGAATGGATTTCTAAACCCTGCTCTGGTGAACAGAGATGTAGGAGGAAACCCTTGATAGTGAAACAGGGGACGCTTATGGGAAGATAGCCAGACCAATTCACGATAGGTTGGAGAGCAGTTAAAGATAAGTCACAGGAGGAGTGGGGGTGATCTGAGGTCTTTGATGAGCACACACAGTAAGACACCTTGGCCTCATCACAAGTCTGGCATTTACCCTTAAAAGTCACAGTAATGGAATTAGCACTGCCAATATCATTCCGCCGAATGATGAGTCCGCGCATATACCGGTAAGTGTAAAATTAGCTGATGCCATTACAGGCGGTGCTATTACAGCGGATGCTATTACAGCTGAGCACACAATGCGAAAACACAGTTGCATCACAAGTCCCTGTTTGGCGCTAATACTGCTGAAAACACTGCACAGCTACCTCCAGCTTGCAACTGGAGGTACATTAACACAGGTGCCTGAAATAAAGCCATAGATGATTCCAATCCACCAGAGTGCTACATAAGACGCACCTCTACCCCAAACACTGTTTCCAACACCATGCTGCAAGTAAACACTATGAGCTAAAACAGTCATCTGCTCATGCTGTGGCTGGAAGTAGAGAGGCAGGACAACCAGGCCAGGGCACAGGGAGTACCGGGGGATGGAAACGGACGAGGAGCAGGAGGAGGAGGGGCCAGGCAAGGCATGCACTGCTCCACAGGGTTACACTCAGACCCTGGACCCTCACCTGCAGCCAGTTTGGTCACCCTGTACTACCTCAACAGGGAGACCATAACAGAGCTGCTCACCACAGTACAGGATGACATAGGGAGCAGGATCAATATCCAGACAGCTGTGTCCCCACTTCTGAAGCTAGTGTTTGTACTACAATTCCTCTGAACTGGCACCTTCCAGCACTCAGTGGCCATGATGCACGGCATGGCAGAGCCCACATTCGGCACAGTGTTGGGCCAGGTGGAATGCTGCATCTCACTGCAAACCACCCCAGCCCTGGTCACTGCCTTGAAGGCACAGTTCTATGCTGTTGCCCAAATGCCAAATGTGATTGCTGTCTTGGACTGTACCCATGTTGCACTGGTGGCACCCCAGGCTCAGAAGCAGTGTACTATAACTGCATGTACTACCATTCCCTGAATGTGCATCTGATCTGCAACCCCAACCTGTACATCACCCACTTTTGTGCCCGCTACCCTGGTTCCACTCACAATGCCATTTTCCTACGGTACAGCACACTGCCAGGATACATAGAGAGGCAGAGAGGACAAGGGATCTGGAAGCACATGCCCAAATTGGGGGTTGAGGGGGCACTGCAAATGACTGCACAAGGAATGGCATGACAAGTGAGTGCAAATTACGTACTTGACCACCTCCTGCACCAATGTCACCATACAGGCCAGGCAGCATGCACATGTCAGACTTGCCTGCATGGAGAAGCTTTTGTGTCTATACAGTAGCAACTATACACACCAACATGACTACAATGGTCACAAATGGCCACATTGCCTCATACAAGAACAGTTTTGCCAGTACGACAGCAATGCATCCATGTACAGTCAGCCCACAATGGTGAGCCGGCTGACCCAGATGCTCATGGAGGGCCCATGGGAAACCCAGCATGCCAAATGCACAGTGGAAATACAGTGCCACATGACAGCCACCATGTCAGCTGCACATGTCAACGACATACACCTTACATAACATATGCTGGACGGAAACATGGTGCATGTGAAACAGGAACAAAGCATGACACAAGTGACACAGCATGTGCAAAAATAGAATTGACACATGACATGAAAAGAAGGCCCATTTGCATTCACAAGTTGTCCATTGCCCTGATATTGTGTACGCCCACCGTAACACCTTACAATGTGACTAATGCCTGTTTCTCCCCTCATGCAGGTGACTCCAGATACCAACAGCTTCTCTGATCCACAAACACTGCCAGATAATGCCTCCTATCACGCTCACAGCAGGACCTGTGTGTACATCAAGCATACCTTTGTCCTCCTGAAGGCACGTTTCCGCTGCCTCCACTGTACTGGTGGAGCCCTGATGTACGCTCCAGAGAAAGTGGGTAAAATTGTGCTTGTGTGTGCCATGCTGCACAATATCTGCCTCAAGAGGAATGTCTCGCTACCCCCTGATGTGGACATGCCAGCCCCAGAGGAAAACAATGCAGTGCCTGTGGCAGAGGGAAATACACGCATTGCCAAAGATGATGTGAGGGATGGGAGATTGGCCCACCAGGGACTGATAGACAATTCTTTCTAACACTTGAACATGACACAAACCATGTACAACTGTGTGACACGCGCCTCTATCAATAAACAGAACAATGGCACACTCAGGAATTTCCTTGCATTGATAAAGGTTAACGGTTTTAATGCAATGAAGTGCCCCAACTATGTCCCCTCCCGCCTCCCCACACCAACTCACAAATACACTATCCCCCCTACCGCCTCCCTCACCAAATCCCCAGCATGGCCACTCATGGCAATTGTCTCAGAGTCTATTACAACCATGGCCTCTTTCCCCCCCTGCCAGCCCCATTGATCTTGGGTGCTGAAGGCACTGTGACTGACGCCTCAATGTGCCCTGCTGTGACTCATCTGTGGGAGTGGTAGGGGTGAAAGGGATGGAACCTGGCCCCTGCATTTGTTGGCATGTGAACTTGCTGCTCTGGCAGATGCCTTCTGCCAGTGCAACAACATATTCAGTCATCTTCCTGACCCTCTGGGCGTATAGTGTAAGGGCAGTGGTACTGGCAGTGGTCTTGGCCCATTTATTTGCAATGGCCTGCAAAATCCTGTGGGTGGCCCTTTGGATGTTGTCCAGAATTGCCTGCAGGTGTTAATATTGCGTGTGCCCTTTTGCTTCCATCTTCTTCTTTCTCCGATCCATCTCATCAAGCCTCTGCAGCACTGTGTGTGGTGTGTGCCGTATGGGAGGGAGGGCTGTGCAGTGTCCTGGGGCTGTCATCAGTGGAGCCATAGGATGGAGTGTCCATGTCCACCTCAGGTTTGTGAGCACACTGCCGGCAGTGAGGGCGTTCAGGAGTTGGGCTACGCTGCCGGCATTGAGGGCGCTCAAGTGCCTGTGGCCAGTCTGCATGCGGCAACATGGGCTGGTAGCCCCCTGCATTTCCACAGTTGCCCGGCTTGGAGATGTGGTCTACGTGTCAGACCCTCCAGCTGTGGAGTGGGTGCAGTGGGCATTTCGATGCTTTCTGGTGGACTGTGGGGTGGACGTCGGCCTGGCCTTGCTGCATTGCAGCATCTCACGGTGGGACATCCGCCTTCATGTGGGCTGACTACACCTTTATGGGGTGGCCTTGGTGATGGCAGACCTTGTGGAACTGGATGTTCTACTCCCAGATGGGTCTGCTCCCTCGTCCTCCTCAGATGCCTCTGGCTATGTGTGAGTGCCTTTAGGAGACATAGGAAATGTTGTCAGGTATGGATCCCCCACGTGTATTGGTATGAAATGCACGTTTGCTATGGTACAGGGTTGGACCCCACACATTTAGGCAGATGGGCATGGTTGGTCAGTAGAGATTGTATTTGGGTCCAGCATCATGGGGATGGTAGCAGCAATGAGTGTGTGACACATGGCCAGCTGGTCTTTGGCCTCGGGGGGGCTAGGTGTCCATGCTGGAGCAGCTGATGTTTGGCATGAATGCTTGTGGTCCTTCATGCCCGTGTTAGCCTATGGCACCTGCAGCCATCAACCAGCAGCGACTGCCAAAGTAGACAAGGTCTGGACAGGGGGATCAGAAATAGAGCTCCCCATTAGACTGTCCGTCCCATATTATTATTTTATTATCTTATTATCTTGTCATATTATCCTACCAGCTGCGCATTCATATGTTAGCCACATCCAACACCTAAGCCAACCGTAAAGGAACCATATCTCACATCTAGATAGATTGTGATAGCCAGACATATCTCGCCTATAGATAGATTGTGATAGTCATCCATATCTTGCTTCTAGATAGATTGTGATAGGCAGCCATATCTTGCATCTTGATAGATTGGGTGAGGTACCAGCATTTTCCCACTGTTGTACTCACAGCAAAAGGCACTTACTGCTACACCCTGCTATCCCAAACCTTATAGCTACTGCCTGCATTGCTATACCCCAATCTAGGCATTTCACTGTCTTTCCAGACCTCCTATATCCAGGTGCTACTGTATTTTACTGTCTTCCATTTTATCCCAATGGAGGCCTCTCACCCGCTATCTAGGTATCCCAAATCCAGGTGCTACTGTATTTTAGTGTCTAGCATTGTATCCCCATTTAGACCTCTCTCCCTCCATCCAGGTGTCCCAAATGCAGGTACTACTGTATGTTACTGTTTATCGTTGTATCCCCATCTAGGCCTATATCCTTCTATCCAGGTGCCTCAAATTCAGGTTCTACTGTATTTTACTGTCTACCTATGAATCTCAATGTAGGCCTTTCTCCCTCTATGCATGTGTCCCAAATCTAGGTGCTACCGTTTGGTGCTACTCTCTACCCTACCAATGTATCCCCATTTAGGCCTCTCTCTGTCTATCCAGCTGTCCCAATATTAGGTACTACTGTGTTTTACTGTCTCACTGTTGCAACCCCATTTAGGCGTTGCTCCCGTTATCCAGGTGTCCAAAATGTAGGTACTACTGTATTTTACTCTCAACTGTTGTATCCCCTATTAGGCCTCTCTCCCTCTATCCAGGTGTCCCAAATCCAGTTGCTACTGTATGTTACTGCCTAACAGTTGCAAATCCATTTAGGCGTTTCTCCCACTATCCAGATTTCCCAAATCTAGGTGATACTTTGTTTTGCTGCTCCACTGTTGTATCCCCATTTAGGCATCTCTCCCTTTATCAGGGTTTACCAAATCTAGGAGCTATTACATTTTACTGTCTACTGTGCTACCCCCCCTTTTTAGGTCCTGCCCTTTATCCAGGTGCCCCAAATCCGCTCCCAATACCCTGACCAGTTGCCCAGGTACAAGTAAGTACACATCTAGTGTGGTACCCCATTTGGTCGTGCTCCCTTTACTCAGTCACATAATCTGATGTACCCTTCCCACAGGTTAGACATCATGCCACACAGTGGTCAAATCAGATCTGCATGCTGGCGCACCACTAGGCCTGACAAGACCCACCACACCCTAACTTAGCCTTCTCGAAAGCACAAGCCATCATCCCAACCTTCCACTACCCACCTGCTACACCATTCAAGTAGACCTTGCTCCGCTCAAAGAAGAGTGGCAAGATGGAAAGCGGGAGCAGACATTAGGCCCATAATATTCTGAACTGTCCAGTGACTAGGTAATCCCTCACACCCCCTGCTAACTACTCACCTGCAATCACTGCTCGACCTTGCCCGAGTGACATAGCACCCCATGCCCCCAACCCATGCTTCCCTTCTCTTAACACAGCAAGAGCACCCCTGGCCAAAACACCAACCTCCACAGCCCCCCACTCTCACCCACACCCCAAGGGCCACCCAAAAGTCAAGGAATGGCCCAGATCAAGACAACGCCAGACCCCTCCTTGCTTCTCCCGTTCTCCAACCCAGATCCCAAATCCTGCCTCATAACTATAGGCCACAAACCTCCCTGCCAGCACCCAACCCTGTCCTAGCCCTGTTGCCCTCTTTGCCCACCCCCATGGTCCAATGCCAATTCCTCACGACTCCTCCCCAAACCCTCCACCACCCACACCTTTGCCCCTTCCCACCCCAACCACCTCCTTTTCTTCAACGCCCCACCCCGCCTGGGAATTCCCACCCCCAGACACCCACCACCCCCTCGTCCACTCCCATTCCTCCACCCATTCCCAACCGGACCCATCCAGCTCTTACAAACACAGCCCACCAACTCTCTTGAGCCTTCATCAACACCAGGTCAGTCTCCAAAAACAAAGTCCATATCTTCAATATCATCACTGAGGAAAATCCAGACATTCTTTTCATCACAGAGACCTGGTGTGCAGATGATTACAAGCCCAGTGTGCACAAGGCCTTCACACCAGGGTACAGCCTTATTGTTCGGAACAAAGCGCAAAGGGGTGGAGGACTTGCAATACTACACAAACACCAATTCCCATTAATAAATAAGGACACCTGAGCCAACACCCCAAAATAAGAATCCCTTCTGGTAAAACTCCAACTCTCACCCACTGCATTGTACAGCTTCCTACTCATCTACAGACCCATTGGCTGCAACATAAACTTTGCAGACAAAGTCAGCGAATGCTCTTACAACTATCCTTAATTTCCATCCAACACTTACCATCCTAGGAGATTTCAACATCTGGTTTGACTCGCCCTCAAACCCCATGAACCGATCTTTCACAGACATCCTAGAAGCATTCAACCGGACACAACCCATCTCCACACACACCCCCACTGGAGGTCAGACTCTTGATGCAATCTTCACAAATGCGGACATATCCACACTGCCCCCACACCCCATATAATGGACCGATCACTCAGCAATCTTCTTCTATGGACTACTGAACACCGTAGTTCTCACCCAAGGTCATGCCCGACATCCACCAACCCCCAAAACTCTCATTGCATTACGCAATAAAATTGTTATCACCCCAGTTCTAGACAAATCCCCTCTTGTCTCTCTAGCAACACTATCCCACCTGGAAGGGCCACCCCTCATCAAACTCTTCAACCTCTGACTCTCAAATGCCCTTACAGCCCTCACCCAACAAAACTGTCATCTCAGAGATCAGGACCTACACCCAAGTGGTACACCACCAAGCTCAAATCACTAAAAACCCTCAAGCACGAGATGGAATGAACCTGGAGAACCATCCCTACAGCCCATAACAAAACCGTCCTAGCAAAACTAACCAGAGCATACAGACTTGAGATCAGAAAAACTAAGAAAGCATTCAAACTTCCACAATGTCGCTATCTACAGACACTCCACCATCATCTCTACGGTGGAACACATGCCACACCCACAGCCCAACCCCTATCGAAACACCACATTGATACAAACTTTCACCGCTTTCACTCCAATCACAGACCAGGAGTTCCTCTCAGTCTGAACACAAAGCCGCCTTTCAGGCTCCCCGAGAACCCATCTGCCGACCCTCTTCAAAAACATTCTAGCCTCAACCTGTGCAGGTAGTATGGCACACTCAATACTCAACCACACCCTAACATCGGGAACATTCCCGGAAGCCCGAAAACCTCCTACATCAAACCCCTCTCAAAACCCCTACACTCAACCGATTCCTCCCCCAGAACTACCGGCCCATCTCCAGCACCTGCTTCATGGCCAAATTCATGGACCGCACAGCATACAAGCAGCTTGGCCTTTTCACTGATGCCAGCCAACAACCTCCTGGACCCTGCACAATCTGGCTTCAGACCGCTCTGAGGAACAGAATCCTCCCTAGTGTCCATATGGGATGACCTAAAAAGAACAGCTGATGCAGAAACCTGTGCTTTACTCATCCTCTTTGACCTCTCTGCTGCCTTCAATACCATTGATCACACCATCCTTCTAGACAGGGTATACTCAATATGAATCAAAGAAACAGCCCTCTCTTGGATCTCCTCTTTCATCTCTAATCGTTCACAAATCATGCTCATCCACGCGTTCATCTCTACCTCCCAACTAGTAACAAAACGGGTCCCACAAGGAGCATCCCTATCTCCCCTGCTCTTCAACATCAATATAAACCCTCTGCCCACCCTCATCTGCTGCCACAATCTTACCTGCTACAACTACACAGATGACACATAGATCATTCCTAAAATCTACAAATCTCCAGGTCCCAACCATCCAGATCTGTCATCATGCCTCTCAAATATTGACTACTAGATGACGACAACCACTCATCCTCAATCCTGGGAAAACTGAAATCCTGGTCAGGGAGAAAACAGTGCTCCTCCCCAATCCGATTCCCTGGCCGCAATCCGAAGGCCCCCCACCGTCAACCTCAACTTCGGTGAAAAACCTCAGGTGCACACTGGACACATATGTATCCCTCTCCCAACAAATCATCTCTGTGTCCAGAACATGTTTCTTCCACCTACGCATCCTAAGGCGTATATTCGTTGCCTCACCTATCCTCCCAATTTCCCCCCCATCATCTCCATCATCCTCTCCCATTTAGACGACGCAAACTGGGCTTACATAGGCACCCCAGTGTTTCAGCAAACGAAACTGCAAAGAATCCAAAATGCTGCAGCCTGCCTGCTCATTAACCTACATCCCAGAGAACACATCAGCCCTACTCTGAGAGTCCTTCATTATCTCCCTATTGGCCCACACACTACCTTTAAAGCCATCACCCACTGAGCCATTCACAACGCAGGGCTAGAATTCCTTCAAGACAAAGAAATCTGCTACAACCCTTCAAGGACTCTCAGATCTGATACAGCATTTCTCCTAGTAGTCCCACAGTACAACTCCTCCAGACTCTGTGGATCCTTTTTCTCCGTTCGAGCGCCGATCATCTGGAACTCTTTACCCCTGCACATTCACAATATTGACAACCACCTGGCATCCAGAAAGGCCCTCAAAATCTGGCTTTTCCCTCCCCCTCTTGAAACACTCCCCCCACTCTGCTCTCTCAGGACCACAGAAACGCTGATACAAACACAACAACACTACTATCCACCAACCCCCCATGAATGGCAGCACCATGACAAACTCTTCCTTCCCAAACACAACAACACTCCTACCCACCATGTCACCAGGGCAGCGTTCACAGATGCACTCCATAGCAAATCATCTTCCTCCTCAAACACAACAACCATCGTACACACCAATTACCCACAAATTCCAGCAGCATTCACAGAGGCACCCCATAACAAACTATTGTCCTTTCCCTCACCCCCTCACCACATCATCCATCTGGGCCCCTAGCCCAATGCTCAGACTTTTGTTCCGGGGAGACCGCAAATAGCGAAACCAGCCAATCACACTGGACCAAGAAAAAGAAAACTGCAGTCAAATTCCAGCCAAGCCTATGTTACGTATACCATACACCATATTTGTAGACACTTGCCCCAAAAACAGCCACCCATTCAAGCACACCACAATTCAGAGATGGCTATGCTATTCCGGTGTAGCAGCACACATACCCGTCCACACTTAAACCCCTGACGTACCTCAACACATCTGCCATTAGTGTACAGTGACAGACAACGAAAAAAGATTTGGTCTAGCTGGACACACATTGAATCTTTAACAATAGAACTCTATCCTAAACCTCCAGCAGCACCCACCTACATTCCTGACACCCAGGCTGCTTACTAAAGCCTAGCCAATCCACCTAAGTCCTAACCTGGCATAAATGCACACAAGAATCTTTAATTTAAACTCTTAAAACCTCCTGCACATGGACTGCGGTCACTGATGGTGCTCCAACCACAAAGCGCATTGAGGCCATACAAATGGGGAAAGGGCACTATATAAATAACTAATACAATAGAGTACATCACCTCCCAACATGGGGCCGGGCAACTGGCCCCGCAACATGCTGGTGTGACTGCTGCATAGTGTTGTCATTGCTCACCATCACAGTCCCGCTGGCACAGGGTGCAGCAGCAGGGATGAGGTGTGCATGGCATTTTCATAGGTCACTTGCCACTCCTTCCCGCTCCTGCAATGCACAGGGGTGCCCTTGGTGCCCTGCCCCGTGGCTGCTGTGGAGGGTGGCTGCTGTGCCACCTCATCATTCCACCCTGTTGGCATGCCCACTACTGGGTCTGCTGACATGTGTCCCTGTCCACTGGGGCAACTTATTTAAGATTGTCATTTACACGTGCAGTTATGCTTGGGGAGGTTGACTCACCTCCTGCCTCCTGGCACCCACCTCCGCACCACTGACTCCCTCCATGTCCAGCACTGTTCTGCATTTTGCTTCCCAGGCCGTGAGGGCCAGTGTCTCCACAGTTCTTCCTCCTGTGGAAAGGGACTCCTGGCTGTGTTGCAATAGCAGCCCATGCACCCTTATCCTGGGGTAATTCCAGCATTTGCGAAAATCCTCCCCATCCCAGGGGATGCCAGCCACAGCTGTCACTTTCTGGCTAATTGCATGCCAGATGACTGTCATGCGCTGTGCTGATGCTTTCCTTTGCTGAAGGCCATATAGCCATCAGTGTGAGCAACAAACTCATTGGTCAAGACCACCAGCTCTACCTCACTGAACTTTGGTTTTCTGGGTGAATTTGTGGCCACCATGCCTCTGGTCCTCTCCTGAGACATCCTGGCTTGTTTCCAGATCCCGATGGCTGTGGGAAGTGGAGATATTTTATGGATTGTGTTTTTCAAAATGGCCACAGCAATTCTTCCCATTCCGGCAATGATGCAATTTCCTCCGGTGCTAATACCCCCAGACTTGATGAGGCCCCAGGAATTACCCTTAGACAGTAGTATAAGAAGATATACAATTTATTAGGCCCAAGAATAAACACAAGTGAATAATGGAATGCACAGTAAAAACAACACTCAAACAACACAATATTGTAAAATATTTACAGTCACTTTTGGTCAATGCTGTAGAGTGCGGGATCCAGCCAAAACCTGTAAGGGAAAAGAGCAGGCAAACGTTATAGCATCAACAATCTTCAGAGATGGATAACCCTAACTTTATAAGTCCGCCCTACGATAAATAGAGCCTTGTGCTCAATGTTGGATGCGTGCATAAAAGTGCTTGGTCGTGCGTAAAGTCACAAAGTACAATATCAAAGGAGCTGGCAGAATTAGAGACAGGATTCTGAAGAGTGGAAAACAGGTTCCAAAAGTCAGCAGAGGATCTGCTGCGATGAACAAAGCTATTCCCAACTTTCAGAGGACTTTGAGAAGCAGAGGCTATTCAAGACAAATGGAGGATAAAAAAGGATTCTCTCTGGTAAAATACAATGGATGATCAAGGGGCCACCGGTAAGTGGTTTCGGTACTTACCGTCCTTAGCCCGTTTGGGGTCCAAACTTGGCAGGTCTGGAGGTGGTCGCTTGTTGTGGAATTGTTGATTTGGCTTCAAAGTGCACATGTGTTGTGGGGGCAGATGTGGGGCCTGTTTACACCAGGAGCTGTATCTCTCGTCTTGGTTGAAGAACAAAGGAAGCATTGATGGAGCTGGTCTCAGGGCACAAGAAGGAAAGCAGGAAAACCAACTTCAGCGACCGTCACTGTCACACAGTGATGCTGGGGAACTTAACTCTTGCGGTCTGATGCCTGTTTCTCTCTCGCGGCCCAAAGCTTCTGGGACAGCAACATTTGGCAAGAAGGGGATTTGCAGTTCAAGCTAGTATTCCCGAAAGTTTTGAGGTAAAACTTGATGCGTCAATGGTCCTGCAGGAGTGCCAAGGTTCAAGCTGGACCGTTAACTGGATAGCCCAGGGACAGTTCCGAACAGGTTCTTTTGAAGGGCAACTAGGATGTATCAAGAGTGATTGGTCCCACCACTCCAAGAGGTTGAAGCACCTGTGCAGGTCTTCAGAGATTGAGCACAAAGCAAGGCTTTACCTGGACAACTGCAGGCCCAGGGTGCCAACCTTCTTCTGTGCGGTTCTGGATAGTCCTTGGGTCTGCTCGGCTCTTCTGGATACTTGCCTCCATCTACAGGTCGATTTGGAGCTGTTGCTGATCTGCTGCAGCTGCATTCAGGACTCATTCTCATATCCACAAGTCTGGTGAGTGCTCACGCCCAGCCGGCCAATGAGGACAACTGTCCGAATCATGCATGCCAACAGTGGTCCAATTAGGGACCACTGTGCCTCTTCTGCTCTCATTCTCACCAGACATCCTGGCACCAGTATTTTGGATTGGGACCAGACTGTCCCAGTCCACTTCATGGTTACCCACAAATGTGACCTGGAGTATCATACAAAAGAAGCAGCTTTCGTGGGAAACTTCATGCCCAAATCAGGAATTCCCGGGTCGCAAAGATGGTCAATGGACAAAATGGCCAAAGGAGTAGACAAAAGACCTTGTGGCACAGCCCTGATGGACATTAGCAACAGTCACATAGCCAAACACGGTAAGAGCAGTTTGGCTCTGCAAAATGTTATAGGATTACATTTTTTTTAAAAAATTCTGCTGCTACCAGTTCACTCCTAGGCACATTGTCAAGTCACCTAAACATCCTTAGTGGATGACTAGGGTTAGAAACCACAAGGACCGCATTGTGCGGTACAGTAATTTACTTTGCCCAATAATAAAATGTTACCAAAAGTGGCAACAAAGTCGAAAGACTAAGAGAAACTAAGTTTCTCAGTACTGACAGCCTGAAGAACTAGTCAGTTTCCCCATAGTGATGAGCGAAAGCCCAGTGCAGCTGAAGGCTGTGCTGCACTGGCAAAACATAGGTCAGGATGCAGAAAGAAAATCAAAATGTTAGGGGGGCCCACAAATATAGAGGTAAATTAGTTGTAAGAGAAATATTCCCTAACATACGTAGCCCCAGCAATCTGCTCCCGTGACCTGCCTTAAAAATGTAAAAAATTTTGTTTGATAATTTTAAAGTTTTGTGTATGAAAGGCACAGCCACAGTGGGTGGCATTGAAAGCTCATTTCATGCAGTTCAGTTCCACAGGGCTGTCTGAACGGTTATTCCCTGCTGTTTGGGTCCAATACATCGGTGTTACTTCTTGTTTGGTTTCTGGTCCTTTTTTTGGATTGTGTTTTCTTCATTCCTGTGATCACTTCTACCGGAGGTCCCCTGGTACATTAGTATGCACATGTTCCCCACGTTTTCTTTTTATACCCATCGAGTCAAATTTAATGTCATACTGCACATATTTCAGATATTGATTCTAAATCAGTTGCACTAACTTCTTGTGAAGTTCTCTCTGAATTGCGACATTGCAATGGGATGTGTGATCTCAGAGTGGTATTTTTGCACAATGTCACATCTCATTGCAATTGGCAAGTTCTTGAGTATGAGGTGAATTTTGTACAAACATAGCAACGTAATTTAAGCTATAGCTCTGAGTATGCATCACACATACCTAGTGACCAAAATATAAAGCTTGTGTAGCAGAGAGTTGCAGAGTGCTTTAACTAAGCATCCACAAAACTCAAACCCAGTTTATCAACAATTGAAATGAGCCAAAGGTCCCATATTGTCCCCTGGATACGAATTTAGTTGCTGGAACCAAGTTCAAGGCCATCCAGTACAGCGCGGCTAAGTCGAGGGTACACGCGGGTGGACTGAGTGCACCCACTTTTTTCAGAGGGTGTGTGCTGATTTTATGAAAGGCAAATGACATTCGTCTTATGCAATTTGGGTGGTTATACAAAGCCAATTTAATAAAATGTGCATATTTCATCTTGATATGCTCATTTCTGGCGACGTCACATCCCATTGCATTTGTTGATGAGTCCCCCCCATTTATTTTTAGGACTTGACCCCTGCAGTACACGAAATGCCAAGGTATGAACGAAACTAAAAGCACCGTTCAAAAGCAATTAAGAGCTAATCAGTCATCAGTCCAGAAAAAATAATAATTAGAAAAATAAGGATACGCATTTGCAAAGCTAATAATACGTTTGGACCAACATTTGTTATGTGCTGCCTCAAATGCCCCAATAATGCCATGCTATGTCTGCCAAACTCACCATAAGGTAAGGAACACTGTGGTTTCTGCCATTAGGTGCCATGTGCTGTTTCAAATAGGCCAATAACACGCTAAATAAAACATTCACCTTGATACATATATCTCTTGCAGTCTAAAGGCCCATTCCCGGAATGCCTGACACACAAAAGTCCAGTCATGTAGCGCGATGCTCAGTGCATCAGGCTTCATGGGATGTTGCCCAGAGAGCAGACTGATGAGGCAACATGGGCTGGTACAGGCAAGTGGTGAATGAGGGTGGAGTGGGGTGGCGGCGTAGCACTGTGGGAGTAGGCGTCCTGGGGGGAGTGGGCCTGCCATGGAAACGTTGAAGGGGAGAGGCATAAGACTGACTTTGTGGGGGCAGCCTTCATAGGCTGCATTTCATAGCATTGGTCTTATGTACACAGTCTTCAGATTGGGAGTCTCATAAATGGTAATAGAGGGAACCTTGACTAAGTTTTAAATCGCACACATGTTTTTTTTATCTGGAAGTCTATGGTGGTATTTTTTAATGACAACATATGAGGAAACTCACTTTTTGAATCTCTTTTAACATGTGAAGAAAACTGAACACAGGGGAGGAGTGGAGGGAAGTAACATTACGGTAAAGGGAGGGAAAAGGGACATTGAATAAGCAATTAAAAAAAATAAAAATAAACAGCAGACCTCAGAAGGGGAAGACGAAAACGACCAGAGATTGTGGCAAGTGATCTCCAAATAAAATAGGGGAGGAGGAGGCACAGGGACCAGATGGAGTTGGGTCCAATAAGTTACATGCCAGACTCATCCGAGGAGCCTTGCAGTTTGAGCGGAGTAGGGGGTATCGGGGTTCAGAATCAGGGGGGTGCTTGGGGTGATTAAGTTCTTCAGATAAAGCTAAAATGTTTTCATGGTACGAGGTACAAACAGTGAATGTTAAACTGCAATTTGATATATGTTGACCATGTTGATTTACCAATAACCCCAATTTGAAAAAAAAATGTTTTATTTGTTAGTAAATCCTGACCCTAGTATGCTAGACGAATAAACAAATATCCTTGTCAGTTTATCAAGACTGTTGTTCCAACCAGAGAGAGAGAGGGCGAGAGAGAAAGAGTGTGTGCGTGTTTTTGTGTATGTGTGTGTGTGTGTGTGGGTACGGGTGTGTTTGTGTAAAGGAAACAGGACTGGGAAGCCACAAACTGCAGCATCATAAATATTAATACAAGTTCTTGGAAATGTCATGGGGTGCGATTCGAGTATGAGACTGATAAGACCATGAACAATATTAGGATTCATGTGACAACATTAATCTAAAAATGCAATACTTCTTCAGTCCCAGAGGGCACACAGGTCACTTTTACAAGACTGCAGTTGCATCACACAAATCTAAATGTTCCTTTCAGAATATTCTGCACAGTATCACTTCCCTGGATGATGATCTTGTCTGTCCTTTTCAGCTTTTGATATATTTTTTTCTCACCGCCAGATGAGCGCATTTTTATAAATGATGCACCCTTATGACTCTGTGATGGATTTAACCTCTAATAAAATTATTAAGTTCATTTTTATCTTTTAAATGCATGCATTTCCATACAAAGTGTCAATTGAGTTTAGATTTCTACTAATTTTCATGATGTATACACGCATACACATCTGTGTTCCTTTCTCGTTGGCATTCACATATAGCCGTTTCCCTTTGTTTGTATATTGTTATGTTCTCTACGAGATATGTGCAGCCAAAGGATGAATACATGCTTTTCTTGTGGGTTTACATAGTACTAGGCCTGGGCACACAACATGTATTCTGTGCATGCGGGTTATTATTTGAGTTCAGGTTATGATTAAATTCTCTATTTGCAGAGATGAATAATAAGATGCTTGTCCTCTCATTTTTTGGGTTTGGCGCATTTTGGTGGTGTAACCAAAATATAGCCAAAACATTGCTACTGTCAAGGGAATTTCGGGAGCAGTGTATTGTGTTGGCATGGGAACATGCCAACGCTTGCCGATGAAATGGCCGAAGCACCAGCTGGCCTTCACACTTTCGTCCACGTCTGCCGGCCTGCTGCTGCTGCTGCCTGGGAGCTGTGCGCACTACCTAAGTAAAAGTAAAATTAGTGCATTTAACTATATGCCTGTTAGATTTTCATTTGTATGCACCAAAACCTTTTTAAGTTGAAATCCTGTCGGACCTTGTATAAGCAGAGGACAGATCCCTTTGTTCCTTAATGCCAGAGGCAGAAGTAGTGCCTCATTATCACATCTCATCTGCAAGAGTGCAGGATCTTCAGGAAGTGTTGGGGGTTGTGTCCTCCATTTTTCACAGCATAGGTTTTGTTGCAGTTTATTACACGGTCACGCACAAGTCAGGGATTTCATTCACCCACAATGAATGTGACGCACAATAAAGTGCTTTGGATTTTTTGAAGAGTTCAATGTGGTAAGGCCTCCAACCCCTTTTTTCGCAGCCACCCTATACAAGTACCCGGCGCCAGAATGGACTAGGAACCAGGTCGGTGTGTATTAAGAATATATTTGTTTATGTATTTATTTAGATTACATCAGCCACCAATGTTGTGGCAACACAAAAACACAATAACCTTTTTGCAAAATACCAACACAGAGATGACACTAGCATATGCAGTTACAATAGTTTCCTTTTAAATCACCCACCAAAACAAGCAAAGTACAAATAGGAGACTGCAATATCAAACAGGGTTATGCTTTTCTCCCAGCAATCCTCACCCTCCAAACATCAATTAGGCTGGACTCCTTTGAATGGAAGGCAGCGGCGGGAAGTGGGAACACAATGGGAAAATCGGATTTTGTGGTGTTGCTCACAGAAACAATATGAAAGGATGAAAAGCAATGGAAATTTGTTTGGCCACACCTACAAAGCACACGCAGGGCTCTTGGGCTTTAGTCAGCACACACTGGGAAAATCAGATTTTAGAATATTTGGTCACAGAACTAATAGGGGAGACAGAAACACAATGGGAAAATGTGTTTTTCTACCCCTAACAATAACAGATAGGGCTTTGGTTTTTTTTATCAGGGCACAATGGAAAATCGATTTTGGGATGTTTACCACAGATGCACTGTAAGACAAAAATGCAAATGGGAAAATGTGTTTGGCAGAGCACAATGGGAAAATAGAATATTTATGACTTTACTGGCTCAGAACACACAGGGAAAATATTTTTGGTTTTGAATGCCAACGATACAGATACTCTGAATTCAATAGGTTCATTGATTTACTTTGATGAATATGCTAAGGATCGAAACAGGCTAACGGGAATTTTTCAATGGTGAAATAACTAAAACAATGCTTGAAAAATATAGGCCCTTTACAATCTAGGGCTTTTTGGGGTAGTTATACGTACAGGAGAGGTCTGGACTGGGCATAAGGGAACATCAGAACAGACTGCTGTGACAGCAAGGGGGGCAATCTAGGGTCTCCTCTCTTTCCTCCAAGGGGTCCCAAGCCGTTTCTATATCTCCTGGCTCCTGTCTCTACTGCATTATCAGGCCCCTCTCTGCTGGGAGGATTCTGACCTGATTTCGGAAGCAGGTGACCTCTTAGAATTAGTGGAAACACCCCAGCTCTGAGGCAAAGTTGGTTATTTATAGGGCAAAGTACATCACTAATTCCCACGGAAGGGATTGGCTAGTCTACCTTACCCACCTCCCACCTGGGTACTGATAGGACAAGGGAATGGGGGAGTGCTTTGGGTTAGCAGTGGGAGGAGAGAGCTTCATCATCCCAATTTGACAGATGAGATTGGTCATGTTTTTGAACTCAAAAATATCTCAACATGGCAAGTACCCTTAATTTCCAAAACTTTGCATGTATGAATACATTTTTTTAAACTATATGTTAAGGCGAATCAGATAAGACTAATCTGCACTCTGCATGTCCTTTCTGTGCAGAGATACATCTTTTCTTCATTTATTCACGAACCATATCAGTGAAAAATATGGCACTTTATGGGTTTTTGCCATGCTTTTAACAACTTTTTTATCTCTGGTCATCATGGGAAGGCCCAAATCACACTTTTGTTAATAACTGTAGTTGTGTTTATCCCAGCAAAATCATTTTTGAATGGTTAGAAGGGGCTTGCTGTCATCTTTAATAACAAGCCTGCAATGACCATTGTGCGATGTATGCTGTCCATTGTATGTGATAAAATGTGTTTCTCCCATTTTAGGTCAATGTGCAGTCTCACTTGTCACTTGCTGGTCCCTCAACTTTTTTAAAGTTTCTATCCTCTTTCAGGCATGTGACGTAAGCAGAGAGATCTGTGTTTATGTTAGCTTACCCCTTCAAGACATGCAATGTCCTGATAACAGCTCCGTATGGGCACTTTATGGGCTTCATGACCGCAAGGTCAATCCTGCTGCAAGAACTGAGATGGGCCTCTCTGGTCTTCACCGCATTTCTGGTCTAAGAAGTAATTCTTTCTTTTATATTTGAGTGATGGTTCTGATGGATGATGACAACCAGGCCTGAATCCAGGGCAACAGAGGGAGGTCCTGGAATTCAGTTTCACATTTGAAGAAATGGCCAGCAGCTCATGGCCTTTCAAAACCTAACATACAATTACTTTAAATGATATCTTATGCGGCACACAATTTAACAATATGCATATTGTTTCTGAATGGTACATGTACATGATAACACCATGCCCAAGCTTGAAAGTCTGGTTGGCATTTTGCTGAACATTTTGTTAATCTTGAAGGGAAAAACGACATGACATTATTTCATTTAATGTAAATGTAAAATGTCCTGTTGTACTACAGCTGCTGATAACACAATTTGGCATCCCATTGAATATACTATGCACTGCGGTTTCTATATCTGTCGGTGCAGCTCTCTATAGATTGTCAAAACATCATTTCCCTGTGTCTTTCTTTCCCTCCATGAAATGCATTGCACACATGTATGTGTTTTGAAATTGAGGCCCTCTTTCTTTCCTTTTGATTTGGGTTCACTACGCCTTATATCAGACATCATGTCTACTCTGTCCTTTTATTTTGGTGAGCCCTCATAACTGACTTTGGCCTCTTTATTTCTGGCATCGAAGGGGCCAAATTTCACCCCACACGGCCCCCTCCAGCCTATTTGATGAATAAAACAGAGAGAAGAGCAAGAAGAGATTGGGGTGTCTGTTACCTTGTTGCCTTGTTGCCTGGGTTTGTCCCAGGGATCCCAGTGGGAGCATGTCCATTCTTTTGCTGGTCCTGAGGGAGTGATGCTCTTGTCTGCACTCCACTCTTTTCAGATTTTGGGTTTTGTTCCTGTACCCCTCCCTTTCAGGTAGCTCCATCTCTGGCCTATAGAGGCAAGGAGTTATTTAATCTGCCAAGAATGAAAGAGAGGTTAAGTATGTCTAAATACTATTTTCCCCAGTATTGACGTACAAATTCACAACAAGAGCCACATCACACTTTATAACATCCCCATTTTTGAACATGACAATTATTGGTAAGAACTTCTAAATAAGTATAAGTTGTTTGTAAATGTGTGATGGTTCCTGGGCTCACATTTCAGCCTTCCCCAAAGGATGGAGGCCCAATATGCCCATAATTGTGTTATTGTACCTCTCAACTCCGCCACTTGAGGCTTGGCAGTAGACAATATGGATTTTTCTCTTTACCCATAGTATCTCCCACATCTTTGTCATCATCTCACTGGTCAAATGACTTCCTCGGTCTGACTCAATCCTTTGGGGAAGGGCAAAACACGAGAAGATTTGATTGATCATGAGGGTAGCAGCTGTTTCTGCCTTGCAATATTGGGCCGGGAGACATATGATATGATATGGAATTTATAACGCGCCTATACACAAGTGCTCCAAGGTGCAATGAGGCAAGGGAGGGGAACAGAGGGAAGGCAGAGACAACTATCTTACTAGGCCAGGTGACATTGAGATTGTGCAAGTGCAGGGGAAAGGGAGAGCGCAAAGGGGGAAGGGGAAGTGCAGTACATAGGATAAACAGTAAATACATAAGAACAATATATAAGAAAAATAAATAAGAAGTGCAGCAGGCTGGTGGAAGGTGCAGAGGTAAGTGCAGGCATTAGGTGTCGAGTGATGGTACAGGCTGTAGGGATACAGAAACAGCCCCAGAGTACAAGGGTTGGCAGGGGGGCAGTACAGGTGTGTAACTGGCAGGAAGGGGACCTGTGCTCAAGAACAGAGGGTAGCCAGGTGACCAGTGGAGTTTCAGCCAGGAGTTATACAGGGGAGAGGAGGAGAGAGAGCAGAAACAAAGAGGAAGGTCTTGAGGTAATACAGAAGCGGAGATGGTTCTCCTCATGTTTCAAATTGTACATTTCACCTACTTTATAAACAAGCATGTCACGGTCAACATGTACTTGTTTCCCGTGGAGGAGCGAATCACAGGCCAAATGAAATCGACTTGCAAGTCCGACCAAGGCTGTGTCATTCCCCTTATCTGTTAGGGAGCTTGGTGTGTGAGCAAACGTGACGGAAACTGAGCCCACACAAGACACCCCTCAAGTATAGGTCAAAGTCCTGACCCATGCGTGGCCAGTATGCAACCTCTCGCAAAATTTTTAAAGTTGTGTGAAGCCCCCTATGATAGGCAGTGGCCACGTCATGGGCGTGACTTAACAACAGGCTTCGGAATGAGGTAGGTAGCACCCACTGGTCTCATCCAGAGATGGATCTCCACCAACAAACTGTCTGAACATTTTGGAAAACGTCATCAACACCCGAAGATCCTGTTTCCCGATATAATTGGATTTGGTCAGAGAAAAATTCACGGGGTCTTCAATATGTTGATAAAATTTCACAATAACTGGGTCACCTTTTTGTGCCATAATGAAATTAGCATCTGGGGTTTCCTTACTACACTGGGCAGATGAGAGTTCATTTAGGGCATGTGTTTGGGACCTGGTGACAGCAGCAACCTGGGTTTCCCCCAACAGGGACTCGACTTCGACGAGATCCCTGTGGATGGCTCTGGTTTTGGCCAACTGGTCAGTCAAGTGATTTCCAGTTTTGTCTGGTCCCTCTATTTTGGAGTGATCTTTCATCTTTTTCCAGTATATGGGCATCTCATTGGAGGTGACCAGATCATCAATTGCTTGGATTAATTTCCCATGCTTGAGCATTTTGTTATTTGCACACAGCCTGCCTCGATTTTTCCAATGAATCAGGTGCTCCATTAACCCATTCCTGACATAATATGAATCAGTGATTATGACCAGTTCTTGGAGTTGTTGTTGCACGGCAGTGAGGATGGCTTGATGTACCGCCATCAACTCTGCCACCCGACTACTTCGGGACTGATCTTGTAGCCAGCAGAGGGCTCTGGGGAATCATTCACCCAGGCATTCCCAACACCAGCCACTAGTTCCTTTTCCCTGTGATTATCAACCTGGTAGGAGCACCCATCCACATAAACTGTGGGTATCCCCTGCCACGTGTCTTCCTCATAGATTTTGTGCGGGGAAGTAAGGTACGCCTCCATGTTGTCTTGGGTCTTTAGACTTTCTTCCTCAAGACAGTTCTCTTGAGCATAGTCATGCAAGTCAGCCAAACCTTGCGCTCAGGACTATTCTTGTTTTGGCCATATCTGACCTCCACAGGAAAGGCTTGCATGGACAGAATCCGGGAAGTCATTCTAACATTGCTCACGTTCCCTGCTCGGATTCGGTCACTTTGGAGTATTGCAAAGGCTGGTGAGGAGGCTCGACAATGATGTGCTCCCCCTGGATGAACGGGCGATAATTCTTCAGGGCCCACACTGTTGACAGGGGTGCCTTTTCACAATCATTGAATTTCACAGAGGACAAAGTCTTGCTTGCTTACGAGATGCCTTTGTTGACATTGTGTTGTTTTTGGCATAATACTGCTGTTAAGCACGTATTTGAGAACCTCATCTCCAAGAAGAACTCCTTGGGCCTCATTATGACATTGGCGGTAGCCGTGCCTGTAATACAGGTATGGCTGCCGCCGGTGTCATTTTTTTTAAGGTGCCCGCAAATGGGCAATTACCAGGTAATTACGGCCCTGCCGGACCAGGTAATTGCCCATTTACAGGCACCAGAAAAAAGGGAGGCCGGATGCACCGGCACCATTTATAACAGTGCCGGTGCATCCGACATGCTGTGCTTGCATGTGCCGCTCTTCAGAAAGACACCCGCGAGCACAACTCGAAGTCTGCCGGTCTGGGAACTACTGTACCGGTAAGCTTACCGGTACCGTAGTTCCTGGACCGGCAAACTTATAATGAGGCCCATTGTGTTATGTGGCCTCCACTTTGTCAGCTATTCTAGTTTCATAACAAGTGTGCTTAATGTGCCCTTCGTTTCCATTAAAAACACCTCACATTTATCTTGTCGCTCTGGGACTCGGTAGCCATACTGTTGGTGGTATGAGCTTGAATGGGGGTGGGAGATTTTTGTCAGGAGATTGTTGAGCCTTCGTCACAATCTTTGATTATTTTGATGACAATGTTTAGCCCTGTGGGGCTGTTCATTTGCTGAGGATAGAGCTTAGTTGTAATAGTTATTTTGCTCGTTTTGCCCCTAAACTTCTTCATGCGATTGTTGATATTTTATCTTGCGGTATGGGTAACACCACTCACATGTATCACAATGCTGTCAGGTTTATATATTCAGAGCCCAATGTTAAGCACCCATCACAGAGATCCATTTTTGTCATCAGTTAAATTCAGTAAGCAACTTGGTTTACTCTTGTTGGTTAACCTTTACATAGTGTTCAATTGGATCAATACTGGTGTGTTCAGTTGTTTATTTACATAGGACACTGTGAGTACGACAATATCAATAAACATACTTTTTGGTACTCACTTTGACTGCGTCTCCCTTCCCTCACAAGTATCTTTGTTTTCCTCACACACATTGTTTTGGACCTATCATTGCTGCGACAGCAGTCGGTGTGACTGAGTTAAGCCCCATGTCAGAGGCTTGGGTAGATGCCCTCTTCATTGCTGCCACACAGGAGTGCCACCATCCATGAGGGATCTGATCATCTGCTAGATCATAATACAGCGTTAAGATGTAAAATGCACTCTTTTGACCCTTAATGAAATTCCACAGATCACCATGAACAAAGTTCATCCACCACCAAAATTGCGTTGTAGGCCGCTACAATAAAGTTGATTTTGAATAGATATTAGCATTACACTGACATTTTATGTGCAGCTCACCAGCACCTCCCCATGTCCTTGTGGTTATTTTTGGAGAATGACAGGGAACTGATTAAGGTACATTTGAGTACTGGTCTCATTTTCTTGAAGGGTGACTACTGGTGAGGGTGGTGTCTGAGACTCAATATCTTTTGTGTTCAGAGACTATGTTGCTAATAATGTTATTATTATGTTAGTGTTGTTTTTAAATATGTCTTGGCTGGAAGCTACAGATACAATGGATTGGGCACACATTTATATGAATGATTTTGGAAGGTTGAATTTGGCTATTTGAGAGGGCTCTGCCTTTGTGAATAGAAGAACCTGGCAGCTGTGTTGAGTGGAAAGCTTTGAGGTAGACATATTCTTCATATGGGTGATGAAAACACTTTAGAAGGCTTTGAAGATACTGATGTTCTTGGCTTTCGGGTGCATCAGCTTGTATCAGGGTTGGTCTGGTTTTGCCAATACATAAAATATTACTAGTCCAAAAATGTGTTATTAAGATATTTACACATCTTTCATCTGGTTGGGTACAACATTGCAACTATTTTCTGTAGCTAGTCTGGTTACTACACTGCAGACATATCCTGAAGTATTCAACGCTTCTTCAAAATAACACTCACATTCACTATCTGTGTCCTACTCTGTAAGTATTTATAAATTATTGCTATATAAATGCTTAATTCATATACCAATTATTCTTATTTCTTCCCAGACAACATATAAAATAATTTGATGTGCTCTGAATCTTAATATTTTCACTTAGACAGGCTCTGAATGGGGAAAGCCAGTGATGAAATGACACTCAGCTAGCCATAAGGTTGGGCCTTATCATGTCTAGATCTCTGTATCTCATACACCTACAAAAAAGCCTTTCACAAACTCTTAAACCATACTCTTAACTACACCTTCTTTCTACCCAATCTACAAATCTGTACAATGACCTCCTCTATCAAGTGCCTGCCCTCACCCAAACAAAACTTTACCCATATGATCATTACTGTAAACTATCTACCACTTCTACCATGCATCTTAATATCTATAGTGAAGGTTTCTGTTTATTTTGTTCAACCCTACTTCAAATATTTAAAGCAGGCATTTTGCAATCCCTTCCTTTCCTTGTCTTCCCGCTGTCAATTCTTTCAACCCATTTAATATCTTCCTCTACTTTCCATTTAAAACTTCCTACACTCTCACCACATTCTCCCTCATTGCTTACCCCCTCAATGCAAAATCGTGACTACCGTCTCAGGCTTAGGAGTCCATACACATGCCTATACCTTCACCAATGATAAAAACCCTATAACCCTATATTTGATTATTGATACACTCAAATTGCCATTAGCTAAGCCAACTCCTAATTCTTCCAAAAAAAGATATCTTTCATTCTCATTCACACCATTATTCTCCAAATAACAATCTTTAGTTTTCCTTGCAGTCCATATATTTGATGTGATCCACATGCAAGATCAAACAATGTGCAACCATTTTTGTGCACAAAGGCCAATTAATCAGAACATCCATTCCTACTATTCTAATATGTCTGCTCTTTATACTCCCTCCAACAACAAGCTACATAGCCTTTCCTCAAGCCTGCTATCGGCTTAAGGTGCTAATGATTGGGATGTCTATGCCAAAACTTACAACCCTGAGCGTTGGTTCTGCCTGGAGCCCTGCCTCCCAGCTACGAGGAAGAAGAAGAGAAGGCTCAAACTCCATAGCGGGGCACTCTTGCGGCAAAGCCCACTGTTGGAAAAGGGCACTGCTGCATGGGTTTTCCCCACCTGCCCCTCCACCCCTGAGTGTAGCTGCTGGATGGAAGCCCAACCCCCCAGCTACGAGACAGCGGAAGGTATGCTCATATGATGCAGAATGTCACCCTTGCTGCGAAACCGCTGACAGCCAAGGACACTGCCGTTGGGGCTGTTTGGGGAGGTGGAGGTGCAAGTGACAATCAGATTCCAGTGTTTATCAGGCACAGGCAAGTCATGTTTGTCTCTTCAGGAACATGATTAATTCGATTTTAGGTAACCCAGACACACAAAGCGGTTGAGACAGGAAGGAGATCCAGTATCTTTGTGTGGAACATTCACATAGTCATCATGTACGTTGAAACGATTGGGCTAAATTGGGCAGGCTAAATATTAGACTTATCTTTTTCCTTGCTTCTCCCACTTCTGCAGCAGCTTGATCTCTCTTGTACCTCCCTGGAATAAGCCAGGAAACCACCTGCATGGGAGGCATGGGTGAGATTAATGGCACTTTATATTAAGTGCCGACAGGCCTATTGCATGTTGGAAGGTGACATAATGGATTGGTTACTTGCACCTTAACTTGTAACTGACACACACGATTACACATCAGATAAGCTTTTTGCAGTCAATGCAGAGGACAGGAGATGGACTAAGGGGGCCCCTTGAGCCACCGGGCATGCCCTGCACTGGTCCTTGCTGCTGCTTCTCCATATCTGATCAAATGTAGGTGTGTGTCGACTGACAGGGAAATGTTTTAAATTGTTTTAACTTGCTCTATCACGATTTTAATGTTTTCAATAGGTCTGTTCTTCTTTAATATATTATTTCTTACAGGGTTATTAGTTATGTTGTAACATGTTAAGTTGTATCATTGGATATACATTTCTTTTTGAAATTTGAAATATGGCAAAAAGGAAAGCAAATAGCTATCCACCTTCCTCTTAATCAGTGAAGAGGTCAACCTTGATTAGAAACCAATAGACAACACGAATAACGTCATTAATTAAATTCAAGATCTACTAAGTGATCTGAATCAGAGTATGAGTAAGCTGATGTCCAGCCATACAGTGAGGGAAGTCTACATTTTTCTAACTATATCCTATATGATACGAACATGACTTTGCTTACCTTTGGAGTCAGCAATACACAGCAGCATTCACTCCAATTAGAAGCACAATTCAAGATGGGGAGGCGCCTAAGGAAATTGGTTGCAAGAGCTCAAAGGGCAGAAGGGTGGGCCACAAAAACGAGGCAACTAGGAAAAAAGGGACCTCAGTAATGGCAAATTGTGACATAAGTACGTTTTCATTAAATGACTAAGTCCCAAAGAACCAGAATAAAGTGTAGGCAGAAATTATAGTTTCCAGTGAAAGCTTGACTTGTAATTGTTATTCCCCCACACAGGAAATAGATAACTAATCTATGTATCTGCCACATATAGTTGTGAATAATAGATTTGAAATAGTTAACACTCCTAATACCATCAGCAATGATGATATGGGTAATCATATAAGGTTGGCTAAACCAAATCTCACAGAGCAGGGCCACCTCAGAATTAGCTTGTTTGATCAACAAGGCTAGCAGGAGATCCAAGGGGTATACAATCATTACCACACCCATGCTAGAGTAAGTTCCAATAGAGCAGACATGAATAGCCCCTCGGTCATAAGTCCATCATGTAGCGATTTGAGATGCACATCTGATAAACAAAGGGAAGTGGTGAGCGCTATGCAGAAGGACTTAGTCCAACTAAAAAAAGATATTAAAGGCAAAAACCCAAAAGATGTTCTGGGAACAACCAAATCACAAGTGAGGGAGATAGGTTGCACTCACTTCATTAAGGATAGTAATTCAAACAAATTGATGAGCGAGGTATTGATGACCAATGTAAATAAAGAAGCAATAGGTACTTTATTAGCAAATATCCCACAGTATGTATAAATGTAATTCCGCCTAAAAAGGACAAAATAAGAGGCCTACACTTAGTCAACCATTTTGATGCACAGCCACCGAGGTGTGAGGAAACAGCTGGTGTGGGTAAAGGGGAACGACTTCTCACACTCTGGGGAACAAAAAACAGTGGATATTTAATTTATCTTGTAAACAACCCAAACCATGAAGGAGAATATATTGAACATAAGTATTCAATTATTTACAAAGTAATTCATTGCACAAGAAGAAGGGGCTGTTATTCCACCATACACAGGGATATCCTGGCATACTCCCGTTTTCAAGCACTGGATGGTAGCAGGAACGATTTTATACATGTGTAATTTAAAAGTGAGCTGGGGTGGAGGGGCTCCTCTCTATTCATTATAGATGTTACCCCCCTTTAAGGATGCAAATATAGTAATAAAACCATACACCCAGACAAGTGGGTTCAGTGCAGCATGTAATGCCTTAGTTACCAGTATTCACAAAGGGTGTTCCCAGGACTGAGGAAGGATATGGGTGTTCATCGAAATCAACCATTAACACGGATAACCAAACACCAGCCCTGTATGAGAGGTCACATGGATTCCCTGACTGACTTGATAGGGTGTAGGGAGGTGCCTGGCCAGACTGAGTTTGATTGACCATGCACAAAAATGCCTTCACAGATGGTCTCTCAGAGATGAACTCAGAGGGTGCATCCATTGTCCCAAAGTGCATTTAATGTCATGAATATTACTGGTTTAAAATATAACCTGTTTGTTGATGTTTGGAACAGTCTTATTAGTCTGCACCATTTCATATATTTCCAGGAAACGTGAGTTATCTCATAAATGGACCTATAAGGATTTGCCACCTGTGAGATCCTGCTATGAAAGGTCAAGGGGCAGACGGAGTGGAGTACTGATTGCGTGGGTAGATTAATTAGTTGATGTACTAGCAGATGTAGTTGATAATGGAAGTCCTGATGTCCAAGAAAAACATTTTAATTTTTTATTGGTTTGGCTGAAAAATTCAACCTTTCATTATAAATTAAACTTAGTCATCGTCATTCACATTAATTTACATACAAATTAGAATTTAAAAGTTAACATATAACTATTACAGTAATACATACATAATAAGAAAAATCAGTAATATAAAAGAGAAAAGAGCACAAAAAAACCCTTAGGTTCTTCAATTAAAAATAAGGATAAACAAAATATAGCATATCCTAATTGATGAAAGGGATTCCATCTTTACATTCATCATTATCTAACTTCAATTCATTCAGATAATTCATTGTGGCATATCCCACTGTTCTCGAGTACACATGAAATACATATTTCCGTAGAACTTTGGTCTCCATGTGTGTCATATGTTCGAACAAACTATTAAAATGTTTGCTTCTTGTGCTCATTAGTTCTGTGCATTCAGCGATAATGTGTTCAAGAGATTCTAGACTGTTAATACAAAATCTACAAGTATCAATTCCTTTATCAGCCTTCACCCAATTTGCCGTAACTTCCCGAGTTTTCCACAAATTTAATCTTAAACGCAGGAGTCCTGCCCGGTGCCTGACATTTGGTGATTTCAATAGGTAGACTTCTGGAGTCCAAAATGATTTCAAAGCAAATGGATTTTGTTTGAAACTTTTATAGTTGTAACAAGTTTCACTGTTCCTAATCCAGTCCATTTCCCACATTTTGCGCTTGGCTTTATCAGGGTTTTGTTGGAGTAAGTCACCAATTATGTCCTGTTGGGTGTCCTGACCCACGTTTAAGCTATCATGCCACAACATTTGGTGCTGTGGGCTTAAAAAATTCAAGATGGCGGAAAACCCACATGTGCGCCGAAATCCAGGAAAGCTGCGCAGTTTGTGCGCCCACCAAAATGGTTGCCTCACTTGCCACCCACCAGTGCGAGAATGAAAGGCCGGGTTGCCATGAGGGAAATGGGTTGCCAAAGGAAAAACAGTAGCGCCGGTTAGCTTCAAAGCGCTTTAAAACCACCATTGGACTACCCGCACAGTAGTCTGAAACCATTGGGAATGGCAATGCTGATTGCCAAATGCAACTTAGAATTGTGGGGAATTCATTTGTTAAATCCCAAAAATGGGTGCAGTACCAGTACTCACCACTATCCAAAAGCCGGCGTTTTAAAACCACCCTGTGTTTCTCTGAAGGCAGGCTCAAAATGCCTATTTTCAAACATTACAATATGTGCAAAATATTCACTGAACACCAGCAGACATTTGGCAGAATGGAGTTTTGTGTGCCTACAAAATCTGGGAAATGAAGAGCCCAGAACAATGCTTATAACAAAACTGGCTGAGCTATGGAGTCAGCAGTTTAAGTTGCACTGGATTTAAAGACACTAAAATCGAAAATGTTTAGATTAAATGAGTGACCTATGTTTGGTGTCACATGCCTTTGTAACTGTTGAAATGTCATAGTTTTGCACTTAGAATCAGCATTCTAGCTGCATGTGTAAAATTGCAAGTTAATTTAAAAAGCAAAAAAAAAACATGACAGTTAGCTGAAAGTCTGGCTTAAGGAACTTGATTTTGCTTGACAACTACCCCCATCAGGAGTGAAACTTGAGTCACAGCTGTGTTCCCAGGCCTAGCTGCCCTTTTGCTGCTCACACCAAAAGGGATATGACACTTCCCTGATTGAATTACCTGTGCTCTACAGGAGCTCTGAACAAAGCCTGTCTTGACTCAGGCAAAGGTTTTATTACAGCGGTCGTAAAATGTAGCTTCCTCTTGGCAGAAGCTGGGAGGAGCACTGCCTGTGAGAGCAAGCTGGCTTGGCAGAACTGGATAAACCAGTATTTCCACCATGTGACCTGGGAAACCACACCCCTTTGTAGCCAGAATATTGTTTAGAAAAAGATGAATAACTCATGGTGCGGACATGTGAAAATTTTATAAATGATACCATAATTCTTGTGATTTTTCTGCCCACAGTTTAAGAGGTTTTTAGAACCGGTGGTATGTTCAGGGGGGTGTTAGCGGAAAAGTGGATATTACTCTAAATGTATGCATGTTAAAAATCTGAAACTTCATCAGTTAATGTCCATACTCCCTGCGCACATGTATGTAAAGTTGGGTCAATGTCAGAAATTGAAAAATCAGTTAAAAAGTGAAACATGTGCCATTTCTCAATGCAAGCTCTTAGAAACAGCAGATTTGGGACAGAGTATACCTCATGTGATCTGTGACATGGGTATGTAATTTCAAACAACTGTGTAACTGTGAAATATGTGTTTTGATCATATATAGATTTGGGTGCACAGATGACAGGAGTTTTTTCAAGAGATCATAAATGAATGACATCACTCTGACACAACTTAGCTCCCCCAATCAAATGAGAAATGGAAGTTTGACCAATTAGAAGCTGAGAGAGAGGTAGGGTCAGTGATGCTAGAACACACCCACATTCTAAACACATAAAAGCAGACAGACAGGACAGATAGGGACCTTCAATTCCATCTGCCGCTGGAAGCTCTGCCGGAAAAATCCATACTTACCTCCATCAAATTTCAAAGAGCCAACACTTAGACTCCAAGATAAACAGAGACTTCAGAACCTTAACCAGAAAGGCCACTGCCAGCAAGAGTATTTGTCAGCAGGCCTAAAAATCTTTTTGCAACTGAACTCTTCAGACAGCCGGCTGACGCCGTCTGAATTTTGCCAAGAACTTTTGCAAGAACCCGGTGACAGAAATATCCAAAGAGAAGGCAGGACCCGACCCAGAGAACCGGTGCCTAGCAGAGACCAGGCCATTGTATCCAGAGTGCTGACCCCGATGCTGTGAGCAGTTCCAGAGACCAGACGCTGTGCCCAGAGACCGTCCGAAGTCCAGACCTTTTGACCAGATCGTGACAAAGCCGCCCTCCTGTTTAAAATCTCTTGTGAGTACCGCCAAACTGTACCAAACCAAAGCTCTTAGTTTAAATTCATCTAATTCAATCTATTTAACCTAAGTAGAACTGCCTGATAGCTCCAAATCTGTCACTTGTCATTTTCTAGTTGCAAGCTGCACTTGTCTTTTTGAGCTTTTAAAATTTCAAATCTGAAAAACGACCTTTATTCAATCGCTCATATCTCCGCAACCGTTTGTGCTAGAGACTTGCAGTAACTTTCATCTGAAAGTTGAGAATCTAAGATTTTAATCGCACTAAGAACAGCATTCCTACCCCCTATAGTTTTACCGCAATCGCGGAACACGCATCCGCGAATTTTACCGCGATTTGCAAATTTCTCCTCGTGTAAAAACAGCTGCCAGAAATTCGTTTAACCTGCTAATCATTCCTGAATCATTGCAAGAGTGAGCCTGAGCTAATATTAACTAGATATCATTCACCCTGAACCTCTGAAAGGGAATTAAAAGCATTTTAGCATATTTTTCAATTCATTGCCAGCACATATCAAAGCAATCAAACTTCTGTAGTCTAAGCTTGCTGGGGTGAACTGAATTACAGTTGATCGCATTTCTGAGAACTGTGTGCTTCCTTCCATTTCCTTGCATTGTATCAAGGGGGGGAGGGGATTGCCAGAGAAAAGTGATTACATTGTTTTGTTGAAATCATATTGAGTATTTTCTATACTGCATTTCATTCATTCAACCTTGCATTTCCTTGAACCATATAAAGCATTCTCTACCACATTATACTTCTGTACCTATTTACCACTGTGCTACCTTATCCATTTCATGTCAACTCCTTATTGATTATAGAGAAGCGTGTTAGTGCCAGATTCTCCGTTGTTAATCTTTATCATATCAGATTAAGTGTGATATTCAGTTATTAATTTATTATAAGGTGTGACATATATATATCTATTGTTTAAATTATCAAATAAACCTTTTAACTTGCAAAACAGAACTACTTCTTGGCTCAGTGGGGTCAGGGGGATTCCAAGAGAGGGGTGTTATATAGGGGTAGTCATCCAGAACGCATGAACTGGACATAAAGATATATCAATAAGGGTTTTCATTCAGTATTATAGACTAGGCGTTGACTTAGCTGTAGTGTTGAATTGAATCCTCTTACAGTCCGCTTCTTGCATGAACTTTCATCCGTGGATGCACGGTGAGTGAAACTCCTGCCGGTGGCCTAAACCGCCTGCAGATTGCCCCGCACTTGAATTCTTGCCTCGCCCAGGCCCCAAATCCCCTGTAGCCCCCTCGCTCCCTCCCCACTCCCGCTTCCTGGTTCCCCAGCCTCCCGCCTCCCGACCCGCCCTCCATGTCCTGATTGGTCCTCCCCACCGTGTCTGCCTGGGTCTATCGACCCGTGTTACGCAGTATGCCCCACTTTCATCCGTGGATGCACGGTGAGTGAAACTCCTGCCGGTGGCCTAAACTGCCTGCAGATTGCCCTGCACTTGAATTCTTGCCTCGCCCAGGCCCCAAATCCCCTGTAGCCCCCTCGCTCCCTCCCCACTCCCGCTTCCTGGTTCCCCAGCCTCCCGCCTCCCGACCCGCCCTCCGTGTCCTGATTGGCCCCTTGACCACCCTACCGAGGCCATTAACAACCAACCCAGGGCAGCCATCTGCCCGGGCAGCCCCATCGCTAAGGACCCCATTGCAAAGGACAACTCCAATGAGACAGCCTCAGATCGTATCTGCAGGTATCCGCAGGAGAAGCAAGAAGCCAACAACAAGTAAGTGTGGCAAGGGCAGGGCCAGAAGCAACTACTTCAGACCATACTACCCTACCACTCTTCTAAAGCAGCATTCAACAACGTAAATTCATTATAGTTGCACTCAGAAACTCAGCGCCCATGTAAAAAGGGTACCCATTTGCATTTAGAAGTTGCGCCCAATAGCCTCCCCGAGAAAACTTGAAATTAGAAGTGTACCCAATTGCATTTAGAAGCTGTGACCATTTGCATTTAGAAGTGTACCCAATTACATTTAGAAGTTGCGCCCAATAGCCCCTCTGAGAAAGTTGAATTTAGAAGTGTACCCAATTGCATTTAGAAGCGGTGACCATTTATATTAGAAGTGTACCCAACTGCATTCTAGAAGTTGCGCCCAACAGCCTCTCTGAGAAAACTTGAACTTAGAAGTGTACCCAATTGCATTTAGAAGCCGTGACCAATTACACTTAGAAGTGTACCCAATTGCATTTAGAAGTTGCGCCCAATAGTCTCTCTGAGAAAGTTGAATTTAGAAGTGTACTCAATTGCATTCTAGAAGTTGCGCCCAACAGCCTCTCTGAGAAAACTTGAACTTAGAAATGTACCCAATTGCATTTAGAAGCTATGACCATTTGCATTAGAAGTGTACCCAATTGCATTTAGAAGCTGCGCCCAATAGCCTCTCTGAGAAAGTTGAATTTAGAAGTGTACCCAATTGCATTCTAGAAGCTGTGCCCAACAGCATCCCTGAGAAAACCTGAATTTAGAAGTGTACCCAATTGCATTTAGAAGCTGTGACCATTTGCATTAGAAGTGTACCGAATTGCATTTAGAAGTTGCGCCCAATAGTCTCTCTGAGAAAGTTGAATTTAGAAGTGTACCCAATTGCATTTAGAAGCTGTGACCATTTGCATTAGAAGTGTACCCAATTGCATTTAGAAGTTGCATCCAATAGCCTCTCTGAGAAAGTTGAACTTAGAAATGTACCCAATTGCATTTAGAAGCTGTGACCATTTGCATTAGAAGTGTACCCAATTGCATTTTGAAGTTGTGCCCAATAGCCTCTCTGAGAAAGTTGAATTTAGAAGTGTACCCAATTGCATTCTAGAAGTTGCGCCCAACCACCTCTCTGAGAAAACTTGAACTTAGAAGTGTACCCAATTGCATTTAGAAGCTGTGACCATTTGCATTAGAAGTGTACCCAACTGCATTTAGAAGTTGCGCCCAATAGCCTCTCTGAGAAAGTTGAATTTAGAAGTGTACCCAATTGCATTTAGAAGCTGTGACCATTTGCATATGAAGTGTACCCAACTGCATTCTAGAAGCTGCGCCCAACAGCCTATCTGAGAAAACCTGAACTTAGAAGCGTACCCAATTGCATTTAGAAGCTATGACCAATTACATTTAGAAGTGTACCCAATTGCATTTAGAAGTTGCGCCCAATAGCCTCTCTGAGAAAAGTTGAATTTAGAAATGTACCCAATTACACTCTAGAAGTTGCGCCAAACAGCCCCTCTGAGAAAGTTGAATTCAGAAGTGTACCCAATTGCATTTAGAAGCTGAGACCATTTGCATTAGAAGTGTACCCAACTGCATTCTAGAAGTTGCGCCCAACAGCCTCTCTGAGAAAACTTGAACTTAGAAGTGTACCCAATTGCATTTAGAAGCCGTGACCAATTACACTTAGAAGTGTACCCAATTGCATTTAGAAGTTGCGCCCAATAGCCTCTCTGAGAAAGTTGAATTTAGAAGTGTACCCAATTGCATTCTAGAAGTTGCGCCCAACCACCTCTCTGAGAAAACTTGAACTTAGAAGTGTACCCAATTGCATTTAGAAGCTGTGACCATTTGCATTAGAAGTGTACCCAACTGCATTTAGAAGTTGCGCCCAATAGCCTCTCTGAGAAAGTTGAATTTAGAAGTGTACCCAATTGCATTTAGAAGCTGTGACCATTTGCATTAGAAGTGTACCCAACTGCATTCTAGAAGCTGCGCCCAACAGCCTATCTGAGAAAACTTGAACTTAGAAGCGTACCCAATTGCATTTAGAAGCTATGACCAATTACATTTAGAAGTGTACCCAATTGCATTTAGAAGTTGCGCCCAATAGCCTCTCTGAGAAAAGTTGAATTTAGAAATGTACCCAATTACACTCTAGAAGTTGCGCCAAACAGCCCCTCTGAGAAAGTTGAATTCAGAAGTGTACCCAATTGCATTTAGAAGCTGAGACCATTTGCATTAGAAGTGTACCCAACTGCATTCTAGAAGTTGCGCCCAACAGCCTCTCTGAGAAAACTTGAACTTAGAAGTGTACCCAATTGCATTTAGAAGCCGTGACCAATTACACTTAGAAGTGTACCCAATTGCATTTAGAAGTTGCGCCCAATAGCCTCTCTGAGAAAGTTGAATTTAGAAGTGTACCCAATTGCATTCTAGAAGTTGCGCCCAACAGCCTCTCTGAGAAAACTTGAACTTAGAAATGTACCCAATTGCATTTAGAAGCTATGACCATTTGCGTTAGAAGTGTACCCAATTGCATTTAGAAGCTGCGCCCAATAGCCTCTCTGAGAAAGTTGAATTTAGAAGTGTACAAAATTGCATTCTAGAAGCTGTGCCCAACAGCATCCCTGAGAAAACCTGAATTTAGAAGTGTACCCAATTGCATTTAGAAGCTGTGACCATTTGCATTAGAAGTGTACCGAATTGCATTTAGAAGTTGCGCCCAATAGCCTCTCTGAGAAAGTTGAATTTAGAAGTGTACCCAATTGCATTTAGAAGCTGTGACCATTTGCATTAGAAGTGTACCCAATTGCATTTAGAAGTTGCGTCCAATAGCCTCTCTGAGAAAGTTGAACTTAGAAGTGTACCCAATTGCATTTAGAAGCTGTGACCATTTGCATTAGAAGTGTACCCAATTGCATTTTGAAGTTGTGCCCAGTAGCCTCTCTGAGAAAGTTGAATTTAGAAGTGTACCCAATTGCATTTAGAAGCTGTGACCATTTGCATTAGAAGTGTACCCAATTGCATTTAGAAGTTGCGCCCAATAGCCTCTCTGAGAAATTTGAATTTAGAAGTGTACCCAATTGCATTCTAGAAGTCGCGCCCAACCGCCTCTCTGAGAAAACTTGAACTTAGAAGCGTACCCAATTGCATTTAGAAGCCGCGACCAATTACATTTAGAAGTGTGCCCAATTGCATTTAGAAGCTGTGACCATTTGCATTAGAAGTGTACCCAACTGCATTCTAGAAGCTGCGCCCAACAGCCTCTCTGAGAAAACTTGAACTTAGAAGCGTACCCAATTGCATTTAGAAGCTGCAACCAATTACATTTAGAAGTGTACCAATTGCATTTAGAAGTTGCGCCCAATAGCCTCTCTTAGAAAGTTGAATTTAGAAGTGTACCCAATTGCATTTAGAAGCTGTGACCATTTGCATTAGAAGTGTACCCAACTGCATTCTAGAAGCTGCGCCCAACAGCCTCTCTGAGAAAACTTGAACTTAGAAGCATACCCAATTGCATTTAGAAGCTATGACCAATTACATTTAGAAGTGTACCCAATTGCATTTAGAAGTTGCGCCCAATAGCCTCTCTGAGAAAAGTTGAATTTAGAAATGTACCCAATTACACTCTAGAAGTTGCGCCAAACAGCCTCTCTGAGAAAACCTGAACTTAGAAGTGTACCCAATTGCATTTAGAAGCTGAGACCATTTGCATTTAGAAGTGTACCAATCTGCATTTAGAAGTAGCGCCCAACATCCTCTCTGAGAAAGTTGAATCTAGAAATGTTCCCAATTGCATTTAGAAGTTGCGCCCAATAGCCTCTCTGAGAAAGTTAAATTTAGAAGTGTACCCAATTTCATTTTAGAAGTTGCGCCCAACAGCCTCTGTGAGAAAAGTTGAACTTAGAAGTGTACCCAATCGCATTTAGAAGCTGTGACCATTTGCATTTAGAAGTGTACCCAATTGCATTTTAGAAGTAGCGCCCAACAGCCTCACTGAGAAAAGTTGAACCTAGAAGTGTTCCCAACCGCATTTAGAAGTTGTGCCCAATAGCCTCTCTGAAAAAGTTGAATTAGAAGTGTTCCCAATTGCATCCAGAAGTGTACCCAATTGCACTTAGAAGTTGTGACCAATAGCCTCTCTGAGAAAGTTGGACTTAGAAGTGTACCCAACTGCATTAGATGTTGTACCCAATTCCATTCTAGAAGTTGCGCCCAATAGCCTCTCTGAGGAAAGTTGAATTTAGGAGTGTACCCAATTGCATGTAGAAGCTGTGACCAATTGCATTTAGAAGTTCTGACCAATACCCTCCCTGAGAAATGTTGATTTTAGAAGTGCACCCAATTGCATTTAGAAGTGCACCCAATTGCATTTAGAAGGGTACCCAATTGCAAAGACCAAAAATGCATAGAACGAACCTGACCGCTCAGAATTGCATGACGTTCGTATTATGCCTAGGAATGCATTGAACCTCTGAAAGAGCATACCTCATATCACACCCCACGCTTACTCTCTCCTTTCACCACCACTCAACTAGAACACAGAGATACTATGACACCATTCGGTATAACTGTTCTCAGTATCAACATCTGCCGCTCACTCCCCATCACTCTACGTAAACATTGCTGGTCTCACACCCCCAGCCAGGCGTTCTCTTCAGGCTTAACGCTGCCAGACTCGCTCTGGATAATTCTGGCCAGATCGAACACATACTCCTGATCTCCCAGCCACCACACCTACCGCTAGGAAGCAGCTTCCACAGGAATTCCACACCAGCTGCACACATACCTGGTGCGCATACGCACCTTTGGACTCTCTCTATTCTCTCTACTGACCCGAACTTCGGTTCCCAAGGGCGTTCAACCTACCAGCGCCTTCAGACCATACCAATGGTATATAAGGCGCTATATAAGTGCAAAATAACATAACATAACATAACTCCTGCGCCTTAGATTTCCGTTGCTTTATAAATTTGTCCTCAGATGTCCCCACATAATTTGCCAACTGTGTAACCAATCCATTCTGATGTTTATCTAACACACATTTTCTGTAAAGCATACAAACCCTCCATTGGTATACGGCATATATTGATATTAGCCCTAATTCATGTCTTATTAAGGCTATTGGTGTCCATTTGGGCAGATTTAATAGTCTCCTCCAATATTCCCCTTCTTTTTTATTCCAGTAATTATTTGACTTATGTGCTTTCGTTTCTGCTTCATATAATAGGATAGGCAAAGCCTTTTGTTTGTAGTATGTAATTAAGGGAGCAACAGTGAATTTGCAATATTTGCCGTTAATAACTCTGGACTGAGATATTAGACTCTTCCATTTCAACATCGAGGTGACTTCATATGGTGTGTCACTAGGATCATTATTAATATTTGCGCCCAAGTACGTGTATTCACGCACTGATTCTACCTCTTTGTTATTTAATTGCCCCCAAAAATTCTTGTTTCATTGTTTTTGGTTACCAAATTGAATAACATGTTCTTTTATGTTTATAATCATTCTGTTGCAATTAGCCTATTTCTCCAGTGCTTGCAACATATTGCGTAGCCCCAGCAGTATTTTAGATAACAGGAGGAGATCATCGGCGTATAGCAACCATTTAATTTCTTTTTGCCCAATTTTCGGAGAGTCAGTTATGATGTTAATGAATTCCTTACCCAAGTCTGATATAAAGAAATTAAATATTGCTGAGGCGAGTATGCATCCTTGTTTCAGGCCTCTAGAGGTGACAATAGGGTCGGATAATGAACCATCAGTGTCTAGCCTTATCTGGAGCGATGTCTGCTCATGAAAATCAGTGATCCACTTTAGAATATTCCACGGGCAGTTATTTTTCATAACATTTCATGAATAGGAGTTCTCTTAGAATTGACCTGAACGCTGTTTTGAAATTGACAAATGTGAGGTATAATGGTAACTTCATGCTAGCTTGTTTAGCAATAATCGCATTTATACACAGCAGGTTAATACCTGTACCTAATCCTTCAAAGAAACCTGTATGCCATGGATCTCTCAGGTCCTCTTTGTTTAACCACCAATTGAACTCACGGCGCAATATACGGGCAAATATCTTTCCCGGACAATCCAAAAGGGCAATAGGTCTATAGGGTGCTGGATCAAATCTATTCCCTTTCTTGTACAACGGGATGAGTTCTGACTTCTTCCATGATTCAGGCAATTTCCCTGTGTGCATCACTTCTTCAAATATCTTCATTAATATGTTAACCCAGATCTCTGGATTTTCTTTGAGCATTCTATTATCAAGCCCATCAGGGCCAGGAGCTTGTGAATTGCTCAATTTAGAGATGTAAAGTAATATATCTTCTTGATCAAATTGTATGGAGTGATCCCAAGTTTCACTCTTGAAGACTAAATGATGATTTGGTATTATAGTCTGATATATTTGATAGAAGTAATCGCACCAGGTTTTTTCTGCGATGGAATTTACCTGGACAGAAGTCTGGTCTTTATACGTAGCCTGATTCAAGACACCCCAGATTTCAGCTGACGACTTAGAGGCAATTTATTTTAGCATATGTTCACTATCCCCTACTTTTTATATACTGTGTGAAGATGTTTTATTTTAGGCATCCTGTCTTCTGTGGGTAGATGTTTTAGCAGACATATTTGGTGCCTTAGTTCAGCCTTTTTAATTTTTACATCCATATCAAAAGTATGAGAATGTTTATAATTACGGCCTTGTACAGGATCCTTTACAGACACATACTTTTGTATATATGACACATAATCCCTCCCTGAGTTTAGAGACAATTGTCTCTCAAAGTTATTTAACATGTTGTTTGACCATTTTAATTGGTTTCTCATGTTATTTGCAACTACGTTACCTGCATATTTTTTACAGTTCCTCGTAAGCTGTTCACTTTCTAACTCCCATGTTAAACAAAGCTGACTGTGATCACTTTTACTGTCGGGATTTACATTCAATGCTTGGATTATGTTCATCATTGCTCTATTCACAAAATTATACTCAATTGTGGCTTCATATGGACCATTATGCTAGGTACTGGCAGCCGGAACATCACCCTCCACCGCGACATTTACCATTATTAATTGCATATCTTTCATGATTTTATGCCATCTATGTTCTTCCACCGTTACTTGCCTTTTCCCTTTCACCACAAGGTGAAGGTTAATGTCATCCATGACTAACACACAATCAACGTGTTTTCCATCAGCAATCCTAACAAAAAACTCCTCAAGAAGTTCTGACTGGCGACAAATGTGCCCTACCCCAATAGTGGTTAACAATTAGGATGGAGTATGCATCATTCATCAGCTTAACAGATTGAATAAAGGGTGTATGCAGAGCATACGTTCTAACATTGAACCCCCTTGATTTTCTTATTTCTAACATAAGCCCTGCCATGGGTCGCCCCCTAGGCATGCATATGGATGGTTCTATAATTATCTCATAGCTGTCCCATATAGGGGCCTCCACCAGCGAAGTTTCCTGAAGTACTACTATATCGAAAAAATTAAGCTCTGTAGTTTTTGCATTAGTAAAATGTGAAAAGCCACGTGTGTTCCAGCATATAAACTGGAATTTTTCTTTCCCAATGAATTGTTATGCATGATCTATCTGTTGTTTTTCCACATTGCTTTGAACAATCTTGTTGGTCCCATAAATACGCGGGTCCATTTCTTAGGTCCCATCCTGTCACTTTCTGATATCTGAACTTCATCTTTATACAGATTAAAGCCCATATGATGAAGAGCGTCCCTTCCATACCACAAAATATCAGCTAGGACAGCCGTACGAATAGAGATGCGAGATCTCGACAGATCCTGATCATTCAAAAACTCGACTCTGTCGATATCTGATGTGGTTATGTTTCTTAGTTCTGATATCTCCTTGCATATATTTAGGACGCTTGAGCGATTTAAGTCAAACTGAGCAAACGGGTGGTCTCTACATTCCAGGATAAAACAGCAAGATTTATTTTGTTCCACTGCCCTTGATCTGAATGTGTGATCTTTAGTCAAGTTAATATTCATCTTCCATTGCACAGATTGGCTTGAGTTTCCATTGTCTGGTAATTTTCCACCTGTATTTATTAGGATGGATTTAGGCGGACACGGTTCAAAGTTGGGCCTCCAGTTTTTCTGGGGATCCTTGTCTGTTTCAGTTTGTGGCTTCGCCTTCAGTCTGTCGACCATATAGCGTTCTACAGTTTTGTTTATCTCTTCCCTCATTTGGGCTTCCGTTAGTTCACTCAATCTTCTCTCCGTCAGTGCAGACAGACCTGTGGTAACAATGGGTGGTTACAATTGAACCCTTTCTTGCTCCCTAATGCGAGCATCCACCACCACTAGGTCGTCCAGTGGTTTATTCCAGAAAATCGAGGTTGTTTTCTCTTTACCATTCTCAGCTCGCTGTGGCAATTGACCAGTGCTTCCCTGGTTCACTTCCTTTCTATCATTAGATATTTTGGCAACATTTGTAATCTTCAAATATCTTCTCTTTTTCACACTTGTCTTATTAGTTTGTTGAATAGCAGGCACCTTATTTGCCTTCTTTCTCAAGACCTTTACCAATTTGTTAGAGTCTTTTTTTTCTATGTTCACCTTTACAGGTGTCATGGTCATTTCTTGTTGGTTTTACTCGTAGTGTGCATCTTCCACCTTTTTCATTGCAATGGAGTCGATTTTAACCTTTTCCCCCACCTCACCACATGGCCCATCCTGAGGGTCGAGTTCACCACCCTTAGCTGTTTTTTTTGAGCGGGTCACTCCACTAAAGTTGAACTGCTTTAGCTGTAGCATTCCCTTATTTCTAGAATCTTGCACGGCTTCTGTTTGGGTTTCAGAGTCTTTTATGCCACAATGTCTAAGGATCTCATACTGTGGTTCACATTCTTTTGTCGCTCCAACAGGCACCCCATCCTTATTTTGGTTTGTCAGTTTTGTTAACAATATAGTTTGATAATTAATTTTTTTATCCATTGCATCATACGATATGCCCAGTGATAATAGGGCTGTATTCATGGATAAAAATGTGGTACTCATATCTGCCTGTATCGAGGCCTCTTCCATGGAAGGATTAGCAGGGTGCAGTGAATTTTGCCCATCCCAAGGTCTATTCAGTTGTCTTGGAGTTGGTGGAACAAATGAGAGTGAATTTATCAATGCTTCTTCTTCTGAGTACCCTGATACCTCGAGGGATGCTTCAGCCCTTTTATTTGCTTTTCTTTATCTCCTTCAGTTCTCCCAGGCTGGTTTTGCCTTTGAATAGGAGACAGATCCTCAGTCCCCCATATTAGAGTGGACAAATACCACCTCTTCCTCATGCACTGAGGCAGAGCTCATGTTCATAAAGTTGAGGGCCTCTTCATCCACTTGCCCTGTAATATTCATAGTTTGATATGCTTCTCTTCTTCTAGGATTCTACAGTGCATAATTTGGGAGGGCTCTCGTTAATCTTGTCAAGTTTTTTATATGACGCCAATATATTGCCATCACAACATGTACTTTCATTTTCCATGGTTATGTCCAATATCATGCTTCCAATTTTATCAATGTTCGTTATTGCCACATTGATCTTGATAGCCGCCACTTTTTTATCAAGTCGATTGTTCAATTTCTATTTCTAGTCAATATTCTTGAATCACCCAGCCGAGCCGGTATATTTTTTTTTTTGTTTCTGTATTGGCGTGTTAAAAATTGTTGGGTGGTTTTTGATGTCATACCGGTTCCTTCCTTAAATTAGACCACGTTCACAACAGGGATGCCAGTTCTCAATGTAAACTGCCCCTTCTCCATTCCCTATGAAGAAGGAGAGGGTAATCTGGATTGGGGGAGAGCGTTCTTACAAGATTTGAGCAGTAATGTATCTTGCGAGCAAGCCTTAAGCAGCTCGTCTATACGTCAACTATGCGTCAATAATATTCAATAGTGCCATAACGAATATTTCAGAGTGTATATTATGACTTTCAACTAATATTTGGTTAACTCTTACACCATTAGCATTTACTAGACGTACTTCTATGCAGGATTAAACAATTAGTAGAATGCTTTTAATTTTTATTAGCATGAAAATCACTCTTATGGCGATCACACGGATAACACCACACTAGGCTTCCTCACAGAATTACACCAGATATTACCTTTGGTATTTGCAAAGAGTGCTTACCCCCGCTCCCCCGGCTCGCCCGCTAGACAGCGAGACAGCAGGCAAAAACACTTAGCAAAAGCACTTTCCCAAATGCACGCACGCAAATGCGCGTGCCACGTGCTTATTACTATTTCCGGGTAGGTGGGTGGGATTAGCACTACAACATAAACAGATAAAATGTAGTTGCTGAATGGAGACAGCCGTTGCAAGCTGATAGCAGTCTATAGCAGTCTATGGGCCAATAACAGTCCGAGAATATCGTACCAGTCCAATCAGCTGGCTGGGTTTTCGCTCGATGTCACAAAGTCAATGCAGCTTGTCTTGACTTGAATGCCGTCTTAGCTTGCCGACCAGGCAGCTGGACACAGAGAGACAGCAGGCAAAAACACTTGCCAAAAGCATTCTCCCAAATGCGCACACGCAAATGCGTGTGCACCATGCTTATTACAATTTCCGGGTAGGTGGGCGGGATTAGCAAAGTTCAATCAGCTGGCTGGGTTTTTGCTCGATGTCACGAAGTCAATGCAGCTTGTCTTGACTTGAACGCCATTGTAGCTTGCAGACCGGGCAGCAGGACACAGCGAGACAGCAGGCAAAAACACTTGCCAAAAGCGCTTTCCCAAATGCGAGATACAGAAATACACATTACATTTATAAATGGGGTAGAAACATTATTAATCCATGTATATAAACAACAGTCAACAGAGATAGGTTTTAAGATCATCCATTGAGTGGAAGCATGCACATAGTCTTGAAAGAGCAATCATACATCTAATAGCTGCACTATAGTACTGAGTGATTTAAACATGCAATATGACCCCTTGATTTAATAGCTTGGTTATTTAATCATGAGAACCAGGCTTAGGACATCATGGAGCTGGTCTCAACCCAACCGAAGAGACAGCATAAACATGCCCTTTAGAATGGCATGAATATGGCCTTTTTCAAACTTAAGAGCTTGTAATGGTAGGGCAAAAGGAGATAACCCCACCAAGGCTACATTTGTTAGTGGACCATGCTAGTCATATTGACAATATACTGGTAACACTGGAGTTGTGGGATCAAATGAAAACACAAAGTACCGCACAGAACAGACAATGATCATCATTGTCTTGTGGTAAGCATGAAATTGGAAGATGAAATCCTGATTCCCAATCCTAGTGGTAATAGGAATGTATCAATAAATATAAGCAGCTCTGCTAGACACAAAATGAAATGGGGTAGAATCAACAAATCAGGAGTTGTCTCCAACAGATAGACATCATTGCTACCCTCCCATGAATTAATATGTGGTGAACGCGAGATAACTGGCAACAGGATTATAGAGTCATATACTAAAACCATGGATACAATGTATTTCTAAGGGACAAAACCCTGCAAAGTAATCAAGATGATGATGATTAAAAGAGGCCCTTGTTTGACAAGGATTTCAGGGAAGTAAACGAATAACTAACCCACTGTGCCCTTTCACAGAACAGTACAAGGCGCATCAAGAAAGAAATACAAACAGATACTGGTGAGGAAAAACAAAGACTAAACCAAACCAACCTAGGATAGCTTGCTAGATATAATCAATAACAAGGACAGGTGTCAATTCTGGTGATTGATTAGCTCTGGTCAAGCAGAAGAGAATGTTATCTAACATGGAAACATATTGGAAGGTGTTTGCCTTTTAACCTTTAACCACTTCCGAAAGCACTATAGTGAGGATAGCGGCAATGATCAGCAATTACTCCACTCCCAGAGAAAGGATTCCCCAGCATTTGAACCATTGACCTTCTCAGTAGGTGATGTCTTTAAATCCATTGTCACAAAAAAACCTGATAATGCTCCTGGGCCTGATAAGTTTCCTCTGGATCTATTCAAATTGGACCCTCGGGTGTGGTTGTGCTCCCTATGTGACACAGCTGTTTAATGCCATAACGTTAGCAAACATGATCCCTAAATCATGGACCAGGGCAGGAAATAGTTCCTATATGTAAAAGGGGCTGGGGGGGGGCACAGGACCTTTCATATTTTAACCCAATTTACTTGTTGAATTCATGAAAAACATGTTTGCAAAGGTAGTGTTAACCTAACTGGAAGCCTGGATCGAGGAGAAGGGGCTCATTAAACACCTACAAGTAGGCTTCCAAACCGGAATCAGCATAATCCTATATGTTCTGTTCATTGATCTGAAAACCACTTAGAAGTCTGCTCCTCGTAGTGATCTGTGGAACCACTTGCTTACGTTAGAAATGCCACCATCCATACTTTCTGCCATATTATTAAAACGTAGCATAACTGAAGTCACATAAGATGGGGCTTTGATGGAGAAATGTCTTGATTGTTCAAGATACAGAAAGGCGTGCGGGAATGCTGCATACTACCCCCAAACTCTTCTGTCTCTTTATCCACTAGATGATTGACAATTTGTTGTCCTTGCCCGCTGACACGCAGACCCAGGGCAGGGAAAAATACCCTATCTTAATGTTTGCTGACGATGTAGCACTTATCTCGGTGACTATAACACGGTTAAATAAGCAGTTTAACATTTTTGAACAATTCTGTCAGGAGAATGGCATGCAGACTAACAGCTCCAAGTCCAAGATAATGGTACTCACAAGACAAAAAGATGTCTACCATCCCAAATAATATTAATTGGTGACAGGAGAGAGCAGGTCAACTCATATGATTTTCTTGGCATGAGAGTGACAATTAATGGCACATGGCACAAACACGTAGAGCAATCTGGCACGGTTCGAATGAGGAATAGTGGGGCTATTGCAAAGTTTTCAAAAGCCCATGGAGATGGTCCCCTAAAGATTTCTATTGAACAGGTCACTCTTTATAGAGCAGACATATGCGGATTCATGAATAGTAAAGCACTAACTGTGGTAGAAAACCTTATAAAATATATCACAGGGCTTCAATCAACCACCCCAACCATCCTTCTGCTCCTAGGTGTTATTTTTCATAGCATAAATCGTATAGCTACATGAAAAGGCTGCTATACAAGTGAAGAATATGTAGCTCCCCTGTTTTAGAACTATATTATGATGCATTGAAGGACCTACTTTTGCTGGAAGGAGGGACATCCATGCCATGGTATAGTCATATTAAAGAAACACACTTAAATAGCTTGTGCCACGATGAGTATTGCCAAAACCCAGATGTAATTGATACAAACACCAACATTATAATTAAAAGTAAATGTCATGGTTTGAGGTCAAAAGGCAATTAACTAAAATCCAGAGTATGCCACCTTTAAGTATTTTCTAGAATAAAAAGTTGAGATCCGGCATGAGAAATAACTGGATGACCTTAAGCCAAAGTTCCTGCGGCTGTTATTCTTGAAATTAATGCTTGGAATTTCACCTCTTACAGGATACTTGCACAAGTCGGGTGAGAGTGTCCCCGATAAATGTTGTTATTGTAAATTGGCGAGCGAGAGTGATGTACATTTCTTATCAATCTGTCCATTATATCTAGACCGCAGGAAATTATATATGATACCTATGTAAATATGCAAGTCCAACAACCTAAAGGCATGTGCAAGTACAAGATAAGAAAACGTTTAGACATGCATCAGAACCCTGGTAATGATATAGGGGCTACATTCTGTGGATCGGATGGAAGGGTAGAAACTCTCGTTCACTGGGTAACTACCTGCTCTAAGTTAGCAACTCTACGTACCATACATCTAAAGAAAATGTAAAAGATCTGCTCATTGAACTAGATCAGAACTGGTGTGAGTGTATGATTATGGGGGAGAGTGGCAGACTTTTTTGTCTCGAAGTTCTCAAGTTTATTGAAGCCATTTTAGCAAAGACTAGAGAAGAGTAACCTTTGCTAAATAAGGAACAAGAAGTCTACCTGAACTTTTAAATTAACAGAACTTGGTACCCCCTTCTCCATTTTTTTTCCTTTGCTCCATCTTTGTTACAACCTGAGCAAAAAGATGGGTAGTAATAATTCTTTTTACCTTCTTATGGCTGAATGGAATGAATATAGGAATTGAATGTAAAAGTCTAGCGCATCTAAGTTTAACCAATAAACATTAAAAAAAAGTTACCAACATTTTTAGATAGAATTAACTAGTTTGGATTTATTTGCATTATGTAGATTGATCTTTAGTAACCCTAGTTGTTAGTTGTTGTATTAAACAAGAGGTCTGCCCTATTAAAATACACCATTGCTAAAGGCTGAAGATATGGCCATTCTAGTGAGGTAGGCCGCGTTTTTGAAGCTATGGTCATTTAATGGAATTTCATTTTGCTGATAGGCAGAAAGCTCCAAGCAGCCAAGGTCAAGATGGAAAGAGATGCCAAACAGTGTTAAGCTAATTTGTTAGACGGAGTTCTCAGGGCCCTGTGAATGGGGCTCAAGACAGCAGGTGCCTTCCCAGATGGTAGATAAATAAATACATAATGGTTGTGAAGGACACAGTGAGATATGTGGACAGGCCCAGTCAGCAGTATTGCCAAAAGGAAGAACAAGAACCTGAACACAGCACCCCCACTGAGAGCAGAACATTTGGTTTGGGGGTAGAAGTTCCTTGGTAAAACAAATACATTGAAGAAATACATTTCCAGGAGCCGGCTGCACACACATTTTCATACAGCTATTCATTGTGAGAAGATAACTAGAAGGTTGCCTCTAGAGTTGGCAGAATGGATCGAGACGGGAGTTGCAGGTGCAAGGGGAGGAAATCCAATGAGACAATCATGGGGAAAGGATTGTGGTGTTCCATGGGATGCAAAAAAGTTTTGACCTCACTGATTTCCACTCACTATACTATTGGCCCGCCTCTTTGGAATGCTACAGCCCGAGCTGTCTCAGGTGTCACTGTCCAAATAGGCCAGAGCTTTCTTATGAATTGTACGATGAAGAGTGCCAACCAAAAGGAGCATGACATTTTTAACTGACTATTAAATTATATCATGTATGGGGGGTAGTTTCAATGGTCACAAGAAAGGAAACCGTGAATTACAATGTTAAATGTATAGTGTTCTTTAGTGATTCGATGACAAACAGCCAATTGAAATGTTAGAATTAGAATTAATGTTGTATTTAGAGAATATGTTAATGTATAGTTTTCCAACTTAACTATTGTACCCAGGAATGGGTGTGTTGCGTTGGTTGTCATTTCCGTTCAAGGAAGCTGTCTGACATTCTCCCGGCCATATTTGCAAATAAAAGGCTGTTTTTTTCTTGCAAGCTGTGTATTCTATGTTTTGTTTCTTTCATGTTATTGTTCTGGATTACCTAGGGGGACTGCATTACACCTATATGTGTATTATATGGGAGTATAAGTGTTGAACATGCCCTGTTGCTTTGTGGTAGAACAAGTGATGAGTTAACTCTTTTTGCATAGTGCTTTGCTGAGAAGGTTACAATTAATTTGTATAGCTCCATGAATGTTTTCACAAAGGTTTTAATATCTGGATATTTCAGAAATGATCTAACGGTTATAAATGATGTATTCATGAGTATCAAAGTGGAATTGGCTTTTCTCTGGTTGCATATTGCATGTTTGTTTCAGCTATTGCATTTTCCTCATCCACTCCCCTCCGATTGTACACTCCCATGCACCTCAAAGCAACTTATTTCAGCTCCCACTGTATCACTTTAATCTTTTATATCATCAAACCCACTTACATCCCACAAGCAATACCATTTCTTCCACTGATAACGACTCACTGAAACATACTCTATTTGCTTAAAGACTTGCATAATCACAGTCTTACTGAGTATGCCCATGCTCCAACATTCCTCTGTAAACATTCCACGCTTCTCTAACTGCTGACTATTACTCATTGTCTGCTATACATAATCGTTAGTAAAATAGCCAGCAAAAGATTCCCCTCCCACTGGTTCAATAGAAATCATTAACATTATCATTATTGCATTGGGTAATAATGCAGTTCCCACAAATAACTAGAAGCACTGTTATCCCGAAGAGTCTGACTGCCAGCTAATGCTTTTCTCAAGGCAAAGAGGGGAACATAGTAACCACAGAGGACTAATGCATATACGAACTCTACAACTGACCTGCAAGTCCACTGCTGCACTCAGGGCTATCCCTTAGAATGTCTTAACTGTGCAAGTGCCGTACTACGCGCACAAGTTCTGGGACCTCTGGTGGTGCAGCTAATTTCCATTGGTCATATCTGTGGAAGTTGAGTTGTCACTGCAGTGTGTAATGCAGTTGTTCAATAACACAGAAAACTAATAATTTCCTGTGAAACTGACATTTTACACAAAAAAACACAATAACGGAAATGCAGACAGATATAGAGCCTGCAGGTATTGTTCGGCAAGGACATATAGCAGCCAAGTTACAAATGAGACTTTCCCACTGTAAACCAATGGGAGCTACTCTGTAGTGAAAGATGTATCTCAAAAAGTTTTTTTTTTTGTTGACATCATTATTGTTTATGTTACTTATTCTAAAACAGAGGACAGTTGTTTCAGTGTGACAAATTGACATCCGCCCTGCAGGAGTACAAGGATGAGTAGAGGCTAAAGCGTCTACTCCTCCCTCACACTTCTACCAACCAAGAGTCAACGCAATCATAAAGGTAAAATAGGCACAGTTAAGAGCTATAACTCCTTGGCCTTTGTGTGTTAACATGGCCAGAGGAAAGGCTATGTCAAGAGGGGTGTGAATGTGATTCACTAGCGACCCAAAAAGCAAAATAAAACACTCCAAAATAAAGGACTGCCCAATGAAGGTTCTATACAGATATGTATATTTTAATTAGGTACACCATATGCAATGGGAAATAAATAGAAAAATGCTAAACAATACCCTCACCGGAGGAAAGAACGCAGTACATGCAACGATAGACAGATGCAGCACTCTGGGTAATGAATCAGGGGTGAAAGTCAAGAAATAACCACAATGTTTGTGAAAAGGATTTGTTCTAGTGCAAAAGGGGATTGAAGGGGCCCTAACCAGTCTCTCCGGCCCACAGCTTGGCCAAGGTGGCAGTTAGCAGTCTATAATAAATTTTAGTTGTTCTTAAGTGTTAAACAGCATTTAAAAAGGCTTCTTGGTGTTGTATGAGCCGGTTGAGACGGATGGCCCACCAGGGTCAGTTCGAAGATTGAGCCCGGTTCCACACCTGGTAGCTGCGGGTTAGGGTCAGTGTGTGACTCTCCAGTGGTTTGAGTCAAGGTCCGGTGATGATTCGAAACTGTGATTCTGATGATCTGATGATCTGATGTGCAGTTCAATGAGGCAACAACTCGACGTTGAGCCAGTTCAAGTCAGTCGGTAACCACTGGATCCGGTTGATGTGTGACAAAATGCTTCCAGTGGTTCGAAACGAGGTCTGGCAATTAGCAGTTGGTTTCAGCCAAACGGGTGAGAGGCTTTGCAAGGGCTGTGCTCGCATCGAGATGAAGTTTGCTATGGGTGGAAGAGGTCCTCCATGGGTTGCAGATTGTGAAGGTCAGCAGGGCTAGTTCGACAGTCATTTCGATGGTGACGATTCTGGTGACTGGATAAAGTCAGGGGGTTTGATGTAGTGTTTGAAGGTTGCTATTTGAGTCTCCAAGGGTTTGATTGACTGTCAATGAAGATTGGCCACGAAGATGCTGGCAGTTCGAAGAACGTTTTGGAAGGTGTGGGTGCAATGATGGCTTCTTGTTTGAGCTGATGCAATGATGCACTTAGTTGGCACGGTGCAATGGTGTGCTGATTTGGAAGGCATGTCAGAGCAGTTCTTAGATCAGGTGAGTGCCAAAGGAAGAACCAGAGGGGTTGTTGGTTCAAATGGGTCAAACTAACTCTAATCACTATTCAAATCGGTTTTATGGCAAAAACTCACTGATCTTAGTTGTCTTGATTCTCAGATTGCTGTGAATCCCAATCCAGTGACTCAAGAGTAACATTGAGTCTTTGTTCTTGGGCTCCCAATTTGAGGGGTGTTGGCCCACAACTGCAGGGGTCCTTCAGCATGGTGGGGTCCCAGGTGCATTTGTAGTTGGCAGAGATTCAGGTCTTGTCCCAGCAGCAGTTCACCCACAATATGCCCTGGGGATGATTATGAGACAGCGCTTGACTTTGTGTTCAACATTCAGTCTGCAATTCCAGTGAACGGTTTTGGAAATATGAACTCTCCCAATTAATTCTTCCTCAGGTTTTTGTTCCAGGGTGATTCAAAAAGCGGTGGAAGACTCCTTCGTTCTGAATACTCACAAGGCATAGTAGGTTCATCTTCGCCTGCCCACTATCTCTTTGTTTTTTAATTAATTAATTAATTAGCTGTTACTGTTTACTATTGTTGTAATTAGGTGAAAGTTTACAGTTGATTTGACAGAAGCGAGCCTGCTTTAGGAGTCCAACCCCTGCCCTTGGAGCGAGTGGACTTTATCTTTTGGCGTCACACCTAAAGTGATTGATGCTATAGGAAGTGGAGGTGACAGGAAAGATAGAGGCAGAGAGAAACATGATGTTGGAACCCTTCTCCAGCTGGTCTGAGCTCTGTCTGTCTACACTAATCCCACTGCCAACCCTTCTCAATAAAATCAAAGGCCCTTTAGGTATGAAACACGCTGGTTTGAGGCTACTTCTTTTGTGAATGGGTGTGCCCTTTGATTCCTGTTTCCATGACATCTTCCTGTTGAGTGGCTGTCTTTCTGGGGAGGGTGTTACCTTCCCTCATAAAGGAACAAACAGAGGCAACCCCCAGGCTACAGTCTTGCTGGCAACAACAAGGGCAGTCTGGCTGGGGGAATACACCTAACCTTTTCACAGCTGAACTGGGCTTACAAAGCTGACACATGTGTGATATCAAATTGATGTTTCTTGGATAATTAAGACTGATGCTGGCCACCATACCCCAACTCAGGTATGGCTTATATTGACAGTTGAATGTGCCAGTAGGACAGCATTCCCATAGTAGTTTTTGGAATAGGGGTGCATATCTTAAATGCAGTCATCAAGCTGCAGTAATGTTGGATGAAGCTGCAGCCGTCAAGAGGGCACCTGTGACCTCTGACCCTGCTCTGTGCCACTGGAGAACAGGCACTGCAGATTAGGATACTGATCAAGCAGGGCCCAGGTGTACACTGTTTTTTTTGCATGGACCTTATGAAGAGGGTAATCCGATTAGCAGTTTTCCCTTTCTGCAATGGAATTACCTACACAATTTGATTAATTAATACAAATCAGCTACCAATTCCTCACAATTATTTATTGTTTTTTTGTGCTATTTTTATAAGCTCACAGGGGCAATTGCTGTCATCATATAATAAGTGCACCCTCTGCATTGTGGACACAGAGAAACCCAATAAAACACCACATAATTATATTGTTGGAATTCCAAGACTTAACATTTTACTTGTAGTATGAAACAGGTGTTGGCATCAGAAAAAAGGATCTGAGTGTTAAAGACAAATTTAAAAATGTGTAATGGATTATACACCCACCAGCTGCACAAGCACTCACACAATGCACATACATGGCCACACTGCACATACACCCACACATTGCTCACACACTCTCATACTGATCATAACCCCACACACCATATAAACACAGCACATACACATAAACATGCGCCTTATAGAATACCTATAGAAAAAACCCAAACTATTGGCTTTTGCAGTGCTTGTTATAAGTGAACCGTTAAGAGATTATCGTTAAAGAGTGTGACACATTTCTCCTAAGCCTTTCGTAACTGTGGTTGGAATATATTTTTAGGGAACTGCAACATTATATAATCAAGCATCTATGAAATGTTCATGACCAGATGGTTAAAATAAATGCTAAATCGCTTAAGCAAAAACACGTGATGCGCTAATAAACACGCTATAAAGGTTTTTTGGAGCCGATATACAAGCATGAGAACTGAAATAGGATCAGGGTTTCATGCTCATTTTCGGAGAGGAGAAAAAACCTAGTTACAAAAATGAAAATAGGCCCATTATTCTACTGCTCTTCCCAATTCGAAAGAAAGCAGGTACTGTATACTTGTGTAAACTGCATGTTATTTTCTCGGGCACATTGAGAGTGAAGCACTGTATCTTGCATGCAATTAAATTAAATGACAACCCTAATGAGAACATGTAACAGCTATTATCCCGTTAGACATCATCTCCATCAGCAAGCGTCAAACATCATTAGTTTTGATACTTTTGGGACTTATAAATTACATTTTGTGAAATATTACCTTGATCGTGTTCTGGAAAGCTTCATTGCATTTTTATTCACGAGACAAAAATAGAAAGAAAACAGTCTGTAAAGGGAAGGGATCATTGAATCAAATCCCCCTAATTATGTTGCTTAACCCTAAAGTGGAAACCCAAAACTAGGCCACAGAAAGCTGCAGTGAACACAGAACATCAAAGAAAAGCATGCAAGCCTTCTCTTAAACTAGAACCGACTTACTGAGTACCCGTGAGCAGTATTAGACCGAAGTTGGTTGTGAGTGTGTATTGTGCATGTATTAGTTTTAGTAAGGCATGTTAATCACGGCTAGCTAATTGTCAGTAAGACATGCACTCATTAACCACGGTTACCTTGAAACACTTGTGTAAAGGCGCGTTATAAATGTCATATCATATCATAACCCATTGAATGCCAACATGACTGCGCACGACAGGAACAGAGATATTATTAAAATTGGGCAATGATGATGTTCAAACACATGTAACTCTTTTTTTCGCCTTTAAATGTTGACCACCGACGTAGACACCAAAGTTGTGGTGTATAGGGTTGGTAACGGCCCGCCAGCCTGATCCTAGGTAGGCCGGAGCAAAGCGAGGGCCTCAGCGAAGGCTCAGGTCTGTTACCAGCCCTGAGGCGAACCTCAGAGTTCTTCCAGGGTGCAAATAGTTTATTTCTTTTTATGGGAGATAGGCCATGAGCGCATTGAGTGAGCCCACTCGCCCATAAAAACAAAAAACAAGATGGCCACCGCCATATGAAAAATGCCACTTTTCTATTTCCACAGCGGGAACTGCAGCGGGACAAAGCCGCAGTCCAGCAGATAAGTGGGGACATAGGGAGGGGCAGAGGCGTATACATGGTAGGGCCTGCGCAGCAAAGGCCCACCCAAAATCTGTAAATGCCCACTCAGCAACACTGTCTGGACATTTACAGATGTTAATGTCACTGCGATGGGCCCAACTACCTTAGCTTCAAGCCCCACTTGTTAGACAATCCTGCTACGTCTCTGGGGTGGGGTGGAAGGGGTGGGATTTCTTTGGGGCTGGGGAGGAGGGTTGATCGTGGAGAGACCACATGGAGAGGCTCCATGTTACCTCCCCAGAATCAAGATGGTACCACCCAGGGAAAGGGTATGTGTGGCTGGACATCACGGGTGGTACACAGTGTGTTCGTGCCCGCTTTTTCCTGCCCCATGACTGGCTGGACGCCCTTTCCCAGGTGCAAATGATATTTAAGACTTCCAGGTATTATTACATGTTCAGGTTCTGTGACATGCAGTAACTTTGTATGCATGAGTATGTTTAAGAAATGCCACTGTCTGTCTAACATATTTCCAACACATGATTCACGAATCTGATTGGAAAATAGCCAGATCCAAGAGTGCCTCCTTCAAATTACTTTGTTCTTTTTTACTTTATCTTATTTTGGCACAAAATAAAGCATGCATTTCACTTTTCTTTTTAAGTAGATGTGACATTTCCGATGGTTTGTGTTTAGAATTTCAAGATATGTTTTGTAGGGGGCAACTCATTTTATTTGCTATCCTTTGTCTAAACAGTAGGTGGTCCATTTTCTCGGGCACGTGCTTTTTGTAGGTCTCCAGCTACCTGGAAGATACTCTGTGAGAGGAGCTTTCCAGCAGCAAAAAAAATATGAGCATTGGCAAAGCCAAATATTTGGGTGTTTTCAGATTGCTGCATTTTACATTTTTTAGGCATGTATATGCAGCTGCCAGACTGTGATATCCGATGTGTCGTTCCATTAAGAACTGAGTGGCATGGTTGATTGTTGACCTTTGGACCGAAGGGATAATACATTCCGCCCCCAGTTGTGCATCTGCACCGGCTAACAAGGACAATGCAGCATATACGTAAATTATTCTTTTCACAGAAAGGCATTATATCCTGTAAATAGTTTGGGATAAGATGGCATGTCTGGACCTTATAATCAGCAAATGACAGAGGACAAGATTAAACCCCAATATTTCAGGACAGCTAGGGCTGGGGGACGTTCTTACAGGGTAAGTGCACCACCGGCTTTGCAATAGCTGATCTGCATCAATGTGAAATAAAAGGAGCCCACCTTAAATTCACAGGGCTCATTAGATTCACACCAAGCCACGTACTGTTAATTTCGCTTCTCAGGTGTCGTCTTTAATTGAGGTCATGCTCATAAAATGCCATGGAAGTAAATGTGGTGTAAGATTAAGATTAAGTGCTACCGCCACAACATAAAATAACAGTACAAAAAGTTGCAGTAGCACAGACACCTGTGTATTTCCATCATACAAAAGTGCACACCTTGCCCTCTGCTGATTGGCCTGATAATTAAAAGTCTTCCAGAATGTCTAAATCAGATTTGACATTGAAACAATAGTCTTTAGATGTTACATTGATCTGACTGTCTGTCACAGTTCTATCACCGTGCAGTGAGTCATCAACTTGTTGATTATTATCATTATTATTCTTATTATTATTATTTTTTAATTTGTTTTGATAAATTAGACCTTTACAAAAAGAAGCAATTACTTAAAAATAAAAATTAATTTTCTAGTTTTTCTTTTAAAAATGCTTAATCAAAAGGCCAAAAATGCAGCATCTTGTATTTTTTCCAACCCCTTTTGTCTTTCCAATAGCCCCTTAGTGCGGGTTGCCGGGGGGAATGTTCTCTCCCCTCCCGCAGCTACCCCTCATTTTCTTCTCGGGCAGTGGTCACAGTCTGCCGCGTACCTTTAGAGGTCAGGCCGATCTTTTTTAGCACCTGACCTACTGCGATTGTTAAGGCAGTATTGTGACCTGATGTCAAGAGCTTCCAAAACATTTCTGAGAGCAAGTACTCCATTTTGTTTACAAATTTCGAAAAGTACATTACTCGTATGTCCCACATCCCTTTACATTCTTGAAGAAGATGCTGCAGATTTTGTTTACACAAATATTGCAGAAGGAGAGGGCATTTTGACCTTGCCCTCTCACATTAAATATTTCGCCTGTATGTATTGAATTTAGCCGTGCTCGAAGGAAGATGTTTCTTGATTCACTGTCTGGATGCTTTTGTAGATATTTAGGTACTTCACCTATTTTTTTTCTATGATTGGGAAGCTGTTCTGTTTTCACTAGTTGCATTCCCAGCCCTGTTTTCATCCAATCCATTATTTCTGTTTCTTTTTTATTTTTTGGGATTTTTGTTTAAGTGTTTCCACCGATAGGTCTGCCTCTATCAGACTTCTCATCCCTTTTTCTTCCAGCTGTTTCAGAACCTTGAACTTATCCGACTGGTGTTGTTGCCTTATGTCCTCATATAACATGTTGATTTGTGGAATTATTATTAGTCTGTATAGTGAGAGAAGTCTGCAGGCCCCTTGTTGTCGCAATGAGTTTAGGCCAAGTTTGAATCTTAGAACTGCCATAGGTACACAATTAGGCAAGCCCAAGACTCTTTTCCATAGTTGGCTTTCCACTTTTTGCCAATCTATATCCCATAATAACGGTTGAACCTCCAGTCCATATAATATGATCGGGATTATTTTGGCAACATAGAACTTTAGTAGTGGCATAATTGAGAATTTACAAAGGCCATAAAAGACCTTTTTCATCTGGGGTACCGCTTTCTCCACCTTCAGCCTTATTTCCATTTCTATTTTGTTGGTTACGGGTGAGGAATATACTTTGTACCCTAGATAGACCAGCTCATCTGTTCTTGTGATGGCTTGCCCTTCAAAGAGCCATTTTCCATAGTGGATGTGCTTGTTCGGATGTTTCATCACCAAGACTTTGGATTTCCTTGGGTTCAGTTGCAGGCCATTTGTTCTTACATAGCTGCTTAGTCCATTCAACAGATGTTGTAAACCTATTGCTGTTCTATCGATCAGCATATGCAAGCCAATGGACTTTAATAGAGCTAAGTTTTGGACTTGCCATGACCCATGATTCCAAGAAGTCTCCCAGATCCGACAGGTATAGGTTGAAAAAGAATGGTGCACCCAAGCAACCTTGTCTCACGCCTTGTTCAACACTAATTGAGTTTGTCAGATGGCCTGCTTCGTCTAGTCTTACCATCAGCGAGGTGTCTTTATGCAGTTCAATTAGTATTGCCAACAGTGTTCTTGGCAGCCCCCAGTTTCTCAGTTTTGCCCAGAGTTTCTCCCTGTTGACTAGATCAAATGCCCTGGAGAAATCTATCCAGGCTCTGTATAATGTGCCCTCTCCATGATTTTTAGTATATTATGCTAAGAGGATCAAGAGAAGGCCATTTAATAATAATAATAATAATAATTATTATTATTATTATTATTATTATGCTTTTGAATTGCGCGAAATCACCAACATCGAGTTTTCAAAGTGCCTATTTGTCTGGCATATTGTGTGTCCGCGCCCCAGGATCACAAGACCACAGTCTTCTGGCGGAAGAAGTGAATAGGGAAGGGGATATGGGATAGCAAAGGATAGACGATAAGGGAGAAAGGGGGAGCTTGAAATGTTTAAAGCATACATGGTGAGATGTCAAAATGATGAATGCATTGTAGATGTGATAGTTGGATGCATGAGGTGCTCATGAACTGCTTGGGCTATCCTAAACATAGTGAAAGGCATGTTTGACCAGGGCATCCAATTGACTAAACCACGTCTTTAAAAGGTCTACAGATGAAGATTGTAAAGGCCGAAAGGACCTCAAACGTATTCCTATGTGGCCTGCTTTTATGTACATGTTTTGGAGAGGGTGAAAAAAGCGTTAGTAAATCAGACCCAATAACTATAACACAATCTTATACGCCAAAAAAGTTCCATGAGACTTTAGTTGGAGTGGTCCAGTGGGAAAGTCCCCCAACGGTCCTGAAATAGAGTTTGAATTCCGACTTCGGCAATAAAAGAAGATTGATTACAATAAAGGGGGCAAATATATAATCCAGGAGACACCATTTGCCGGATCCCGGATTTGCGAAAATGCGGCCCAATGGCCAGTATTGCACAACACCCAAGTTCCCTGATGGCAGGACATGACGTGTACTCCAGTCTCCCCTTACCCAGACTGCATTGCAGACACCCGGAAAGGGCAGCCCAGCAGCAACACCATAGATTAACAAAATGGGCTATGTCATGGGCACCAAGGAAAGACAGAAGTGAACAAAGCAAGTCTGATCACTGTTATCTTACACTTTAACACCAGATTGGCTAACATGTGTAAACCAAGCCCATGTTGGAAAACAACCAAATGTAGCAATCAGTGCTTCAGCAAATACATGCCACTAGAATGGCAGGATGCCATTCCAAACTTTGCAGCACTCCTTCCCTCCTCTCTTGACTCTTTAGAATTTATTTCAGCCTAGTGCACCAGAATCAATGATACACCTGTGTGAGGGCAAATACTTTATTTATGCACTAGCTATGACTGGAAGTGCAAACAATGAGTTATATATATTTTTATATTCAAAGATGTTCACAATGTTTTTGTGATTCATGAGTGGCAAACAAAAATCTGGCTATTCTAGATGTGAGTTAACATTGTAGATGGTACAGACATTGAATCGATTTATTTTACCCACTTCTATTTCATCACCTGTTAGTCTGTCTGCACCATTACCGCAGGGGACATAGACACGTGGTCTCGAATCCCCCTGTGATTGGTCCAATCCTGTTGTGGTTGTGATTTTCCCCTCCTGTGGAGCAGGCTGAAAAACAATGGCTTAGATTGTTGCCTGGAGCATTGCTCTGAATCATTCACTTCACACTAACCATCACTATGATGTTGGGCTTTGCCCATGTGGCAACGTCCCTGGCAATGATGTACATGTTCCTCTCTTCCAGAAATGACACCCCCCCAAAAAAAATATATAAACCAAGGAAAATAATGAAATGTCAGGGTGACCCTTCCCTAATGAATTTAGATGTTGCTGTTGCAGAGTATTGCTCTTATTCCAGAAATTGTTTACTATGAAAAATTGGTGAAAATGGATTCTGTTTTGCGTACAATTTCAAATATGGTGACAATACACTTCTGCAGCGCCGATAGAATAATGCTTTTTTTGTTAAAATTATTTGGTTAGATTTCCTTTACCTTCTTCCTTGTTTTTTTCCCTGAACCATGATACATGTTTTTACTCAAATATGTAAATTCTTGATTTTACTGTTATGTTTTATATGTCTAATGAAATGTGTTAAAAGTCATATGTTGGCTAATGCACTTTAAATTAAAAAAAAAAAAATAATAATAATAATAATAATGCCTTAGTGAGGTTTGTGGACCAGTTGTTTATTAGTATATCCCTCCTAACTGTAGAGGGACCATATTTGTTTAGGCTTTTAATTCGTATTGGGCCTCTCAGGTGCAAAAAAGATGTGCAACACACATGAGTGTGTTTTTTTTAGGGAGCATTTCATGACAGTCCTGGAACATGGTGAAAAATGAAATACATACCCAAAGGAATCTGTTACTTGACTTGACTTGATTGGATGCATGAAAGATCTGCCGTATGCAGACTGGTATTATACGCCAAAAAGGCATCATTTCTCTTCTGACAGTCCCTGTTTCTTTGGGGGGGGGAATGTGGAAATTTGGGTCTCCAGGAACTGGAATAGCCAGAGGAAGACCTTTGACTCTCTAACTTCTGTCCAGTTATATAACTTGGAAAAAATATATACATATTAAAGTTGTATTCAGAAATATATTACATACCGTTTGAATATTCTCCACAGTTGTGACAAACCTTCCTAAAATGAGGAATTGGTGGATCACATTATTAGGATTGCCATGAGTGAGTGTCGTGATCCAATAGAGGTTGACTGTTAGTATCCCCATTAGCAGACTGTTCACCTTTGAAATAACGTGTCAGCTGAATAGTAGACCGTAGACAGAAAACCTTTTCCCCCAAGAGCGCGTCTTGCAGGATAATACAATATCTGACAGGCCAGGGCTTGAGTAAAAAGTCAGGAGCAGCAACAGAGCTAAGGAAGGAAACAAACAAAGATCACAGGCTCACTGCATGTATAGCACAACAGCAAGCAATCCCGCCGCACTGCCCTCTTTCTCCCACTCTTACCTGCAGTGTATGATGATAAAGCAAGAGACATACTGGAGTGCTGGAAACAGGTGTTAGTGTCCAGTGAACAAGTCCCAATGTTCCAAGCAGAAATGTCCTGTACAGCTAAATCGAACGGAACGAGGGCGCAAGTACTGTCCAGAGAATTGTACAATCCACACCAGATGAGTTCCCAGAAAATCCTCCTGAAAGCAGCAGAGCATCCCAAGAAAGAGCAATCCACCTAAATGTGTCCAAAAGAAATCCCCCTGTGCAGCGTAGCGTCCCAATTGAAATTCTTCGTTGTTGTGATAAGAAGTGACCAGCAGCAGAGCTTCCCGAAGTCACTCAAAGAAAAAAGGAATAGTTACTATGGTTCCAGGAAACAATACGCGGCTGCCGTATACTGAAAAACAGAAAAAATGTGAGTAAACCAGCCTGCGGAGTCTGAATCAGAAAGGGGTAAACAATACAAGTTGCGCAGAGCAGAAGCAAGGTCAGAAGGAAAGCAAGGGATTCTGTAACCAGGAAAGCAATTCGGGAAGGAGCAAGGCGTCAGAGTCAGGTAAGGGTAATCCGTGAGCGTAATCAGGAATGTGGTCCGGGTTAAAAGCACCAGAAGAACAAAGCAAGATACTAGATGCGACTCAATGTACTACAAGACAACAGTTAAGGAGCACCTGAGTCGCGCACCTCCATCGTACTTATAGGTACATTACGCGGCATACCAAGAATACGAAAAAGCGCATCACGCGAAAGTCACGTGACCTTACTTGCGCCAAGGATGCCGGGAATTGTAGTCTGGTAAATGGCGGCAATGTAACAGCCGCCATGGCAGTCGCCATGGTTTGCTGTAAACAAGTCGTTTTGCAGGGAAAGTGACACGGGGCATGAAGTGAGGGGGATCAAGCACTAGATAGATGGATCTGTGCAGTACCTACCTGGGCAAAAGCCACAATTCCAGTTCATGATAGGACCTTGGGATGCCTCTGTTGCTATGAGTTTTTAGTTGACTTGACCAGGTATCAATATTCCACACATGTCAACCCTAGTGGTGTTGAAATAGGGTGGTTCTAGCACCCTTGAAAGTCTCAGTCAAGTGATGAGAGACCCATTAAGGGAAGACCAGTGGCCATCTCACATCCGCCTCCATCTTAAATTGACATCAGCCTTCACCTTACAGGAGGATCTAAAATATAACTACTACATTTGAGTATGGGGAAGGTGATATCCAGCAAACATTTGATGACCTCTAATAACCTTGACTTATTGCAGTGGACAAACAGTGGCCAGCTCCGTATTGCAATGTGTTTTTCTAAATAATGTTAAGTTGGATTCTCCAGAATGTTTGACTTTGGGAAAAGTAGCTTGCAATTTCTTTCCAGTGGTTATTATTAACAGTCACTGGAAATAAAAAGGACATAAGGTGCTCAGCCTAAATCTGACCAGACTGAGTGGTTCCTCTCTGAACAATCTAATTTGCTTGCAGACACACCCTTCCAGTTATAAGGTACATTGTGTGTGCTGCCTTCCCAATAACCCGTTCCATAAAGGTGGATCTTCCAATCCCCTGCCCACATGTCCTGGTCCCCTGTCGGTTCCCTGTGCTTGCCTCTACTCCACAAAGTCACCCATCACCTTTGTAACTTTTTGCCACCAGTTCCTCTCTCTTCACCCCATCCCCTATTCACAACTACATTCAGTAGACAATTGTTTCATGGACATTTACCTGTCTGTTGCTCTACCCTCACCATTCTAGCCCACCCTGTGCCTCTAACCAGGTCCCTCAAATGCTATCTTAACTAATTAACATGACCTCAAAATATTTTCCTCCAGTTTCGGAATTTACTTTGCCTCACCAAGAGCTCATTGTCATATTCCTGATTGCCCAATGTTATTGAGATGATCACCACTGGATATGAACGCCTGTACAAGACAAAGCCCATCAAACTAGTCCACAACGATTACTTTGCTGCTTCACTACTTTATGCTTATCTAACCCCTTTTTTCAAACTCCCCCTCAGCATACTGCTAATTCTCAGACCCCATAACGATTCATATGATTACTTTTGGTTAAAAAAGGGTACATCCCATGCTTAGATCTATGTATATTCCTTAGACTGTGTATGTTGTTGTTGGTGCAGAATTTCTCACACATACCTTTCAGATAGTGACAGTATCAACATCTGCCACTTTTAAATGCAAAATGCATGTGGGTTATCTGACAGTAAACTGACTCCAAACCCTGAATACTATTCACTTCACTCAAATAATCGTGTTACAGTTCAACAAGTGTGTACAGTTCACTTTGATTTACCAAATTGTCATATACTGTGACTATTACAGGTCCAAACAAAAACTGGAAACTTTTTGAAGCCTTGAAAAATCCCTAAAATTGATAACACATGTTAGCAGGCATACGCAGATAGGCATAGATAGACATCCACAAGAATAATTGGTTGTTTTAGTTTGGAATTGAAATATTTAAATGTAATAGTGACAGCCTATAACTATCCACTTTGCTGATCACCTCTTTCTCAACACATCCAACTTCAATGACGATGATTGTGTTGCTCACCTTCATACTTCTCCCTCTACACTAAGACTGGTTTATCATTGCTGTAGATGGTTCATTCAGCTCTTTCTTATCCATTCTTTGGTCTTTCTATATGAAAGTGAGGACTTCCCATCTACTATCCCATCTCCAAACAGACCTTCTGCAAAGGACACTATTTTTACAGGCTAATGGGTTCAACAACTTCATCAAGACATTTGACGAAATACAAGATGCCTTGTCTAAGCCTGGGCGAACTTTCTCCAAAGTGATCAGCGTACATGTAGGTTTGTGGGTTCCTGCTAATTTATTTCCAGCCTGAAAGCTGCCTGAAAATCCTTTAAGAGCCATACAACTTCAGGAAAGTTTGGGGAGGATGGGGCTGAATAGTAGGAAAAAAACATAACCAAAATAATTTTAAAAGCTTTCAGAAGGGAGGGAAAGTTTGTGGCAAAGGAAGGGGTAGGGTGAGGTTGTGTGACAGATTTATTGTTGTTTTAGATGCTTCTTCGCTGGGTCTCAGCTCTCTTGACGATTGCAGCCTTTCCTCAGTGTATGCCATTTTAAAAAGGTGAAGGAGGTGTATCATTCATGTTGTGACTGTTTCACCTTTATAATTGAGATCACTGCTGGTTTAATATTAACATACAGCTGAGAAGAGTTTAAAAACCACCAGTCATTCCTATAAACCTGTAGATCAAAGTCATTTTGTCACATGTGAGTTTTCTATGTACACATTTTGCAAATCTTTAGCATTGTTTCACTTCCACACCTGGATACCAGAGGAATAGACGTAACATTTTCATCTGGATGTTTTCAGTCATTAGAGTTGAATCCAGAGAAAAGGACAATATATAATAAATTGGCCTCAGGGATAGTGAACGTGCAGAAAAAGCCCTGAAAGTGCCAATTTTTCACTATCCCTACAATGAGATCTCTGTAAAATGAGGATGGGAAATTCGTGCACGACTATTTGAGAAGTGGGCAACGCGCTCATGGGAAGTAAGGCATTTCCTCCATGAGCCCACGTAGGAAAAACAAGGCTGCTTCCCAATTTTCTATGAAACCACACAACACCAGGGAGATGCCAGAAGGCTGTTATTTAGCACTGCAGAGACATTCATTTAATGATCCTTAGACAACTGAGACCCTCCTTGTCTGAAAGACATTCAGCCACTTTGGCCAGGGTGCTCATTGGGTCAAACATGAACTACTGTAACAGTTTGTAGATAGGCCTGGCCAACGCGCTGTTCATAGTGTCAGGTGATTTAAGGTTCTGCAGCCCAAACAGTCCCTATTATTACACCAATATTGAAGTGATTACATTGGCTTCCAGTTTGTTCAAAGATAAAATGTATCCTCCTATGTTGGAACATAAGTCTGTTTATTGAGAGATTTATATGCTACAAACTCTCGAGACTTTTGAGGTCTTCATCAAAGCGGACACTTCTTAGTCCCAGATAAATAAAAAAAAACACATCCTTTGGCAGGTTGGGCACTGTGTTGAGATTTAGCCTTTGGAATAGTCGTCCCATACACATCAGAGAAATCCCTGATCTTCTAGGAACAACTCTTCTTTTTGTTAGTTTGTTTAATGATTTGTTTTCTCTTTTTCTCATTCATATTTGAGGCTATTTGAATGCTTAGAAACCTTTCATGGTTGTAGCACCCTAAGGCATCACAACATAGCATTAGAAATATTGCACTCACTATTCTACCCCCTGACCTCAAAATATCAGGCGGTAGAATGGTTAGAATAGTTAGAATATGTAGAAAAGTTCATCATTTCTTGGACCTAGGAGGAGCAGCGCTAGTTGTCCTTAATGATTCCCAGTGAAATCATTTTCAGGGACATTTGGGAGCTTCAGGAAAAGATTGAAAACACATGTGGATATACTATACAAAAAAGGGACTAACCGAAAATATCAGAGATGCGAAGAACTAACAAATCAGTTCAGGTATTGGAAATACAAGACAATCAGAAGCACTATAAAAGTGTTAAGCCATTTTCTTTTTTTAGATACTCTCACATAACATGCTACAGACTTGGAAGCAGAAAGAGGAGAACTTGATTCCAATGGGAAGAAGCAGAGACAAGTAAATACCAGAACAAGTGAGAAAGCGACCAGCACAGTGATGGCTATATCTCAGACTTTGGAAGAGACTAGAGTGGGTGCATCATCAAAGTTGTTGTTCATCACCCCAGTCACCATCATCCATCACCACCACAATGCAATTTAATCTCAGGAGCTTGATCTAGTAGTGTCAATGGAAACCACAGTAGCTACCACCACACTCCCCAGGTATCCCTATCTCCTGATAAACCACAGGTCATCCTCTGGCTAAACTATGATCTGCTGCTGACTTTGAGTATCCTGTTACTGTGCCCACAAAACCAAAAATAGCTAGCCATAGTCAAAAGGGATATGGTGTGCATAAATTAACACCAGTTCTTTTACATGAGGTACAGAGAGGATTCTCCAATGGTCAGAAACAATAGCACCAGCAGCACCAACAATGTGCCTTGGCTGTACCCTCGCTGAGCTATCAATGACTATACATACAGCTGCTGTTGGCCACTGAGTCAGCTTGGAGAACCAATACTACAATGGGTCATCATCTTTGTCCAGTTGATATAAATTGCTCAAATATGCATTGACCATATATGTAGCTTTGAACCTGCTATCACTATCTGTTGCTCCCCCAAGCACAGACACATAGAAGAATGCAGATTCTGGATGCAAGTCATACATGGGTGTATATGTGAGAACTACACACAATACATGGGGGGCCCTAGTTCCTGAAATGGGTGCAGTGGTGAGGGTGAGGCCAGATGAAGGCAAACCTGCTACTGGCTGTTGGGGTGCTCATTTGTTGTTGTTGTAGCCTCTTATTCAACACGTTGATCTATGCCTCTCTAGGGTTGTTTTGCACATTGCAACTGGGTTTTCTATATGTGTCATCCCACTCTCCACTATCTGAAATGCAGCAATTTTAACCTTAAAACAGGGGTCAGCGAATGGTGTCAAAAGATTTTTCCAGCATTTTATACATGGATGCATAGGTCACTCAGCAGTTATCTCACCAGATGTGCAATGTATGACTCTCTCCAATGATCAAGTTCTGTTGCTCTTCTGGACAGATTTATTTCAAGAAAATAGCCCAATAGAATCACCTCACTAAGGGATACCGAACTTTCATTCAAGTGCTGTGCAGATTCCTCAAAATGGCCGTAGCAAAAAGCAGCATTGTGCACAAGCTGCCACTGTGTTGGGAAAAAAATGCTCCTTCCAGTGCTCAACAGTGACTGTAGCTGCAGTCACTCACAGCATTGTTTTGCTCACACAACCATTCAATGAAACACAATGTTGCATTTCATCAGGTTGGAACAGATATTTTAGCTTGTGGTGTGGCTGTTTGCACTGCACCTCTACTCCTGTATTTTTGTGTGGCTCTATGACAAAATGAAATTAGAGCAGATATTGTGTGCCAAAGCAAGTATATCATGGACAAGGGAGCAATCAGTTACTAAATGTGTCACCACAAGTTGGAGAACATGTGCAAAGCATGGCACGCACATTGAGTTCCCATACCATTGTCCAGCAATGACATGGGAGCCAGTGTCTGAAGCCAAAGAGCCCCAAGCTAATGTCGAGGGGGTTAGCCACTCTGCTACTACCTGCTTCACCTTATTCCAGATCTGTGCACCTAGGTGGAATTTACCATCAAAATCCTGCATACAAAAAGTAGCATGCTGGTGGAGGGCATGAAGCTGCTTGGATGGCAGTGTGTGGACAGGACTAGTGCTTTCTAGTTGTGCTTCTACATGCTGAGACGATGCAGGGGTTTGAAATATTAGTAGGAGCCTTTTTCAGGCTGTGATTGTTCCTCAAACCTTCCCTCTGGGTCACTGGTGGGGTTGCAATGCTCTCTCAGTGAATAAAGGAGTTGGTGTACTCAGCGTCTTGCTTATCATCACCACCATTGACATCATCAAAATCATCGGCCAAAGGAGTCGAAAAGGTGAGAGTTGTAATGGGTGTATTAGGCTGTGAAACATCCTGCTTCTATAATATGGGCAATAGCACATGGATCATCTGCCCCTGACCTACTTCCGGGAGCTGCAAATTCAAAAACCCGCTACACAATTCTGCACCTTCTGCCAAAGATTCAGTGGCAGTCTCTTCAGCTGGCACTACAACAGACCACTACAACCAAATATGTACAATGGTTTGATGCAACAGTGGAGAATGGAATATATTTCCACTTGTGCCTGACTCTAATATAAGGTAACTTGGGGTTTGCCCTCAGAGAGAGATGACATTGTAAGGACTAGTTTTCACCCGCATAGACAGTTTGAATGCTTGCAGTACTTGTAGCAGTGGTAGATGTACAGCTTGTGGTATCTGACTGACATCGTTCTCCTCTACTACCCAAGATACATACACCCTCAGCAATTGCAGCAGCTACTGCTTTAGCAGTGTCACAAAAAAGAAAAAAAGAACATTATATTCTGTAGAGCACTGTCTAAAATCCCCATATCCAACTCCTCGTCCTAATTTTAAATGCACTACATGCAATGGTGTTTTGTTTCAAAGTGAATTAAGCCCTACCTAAAATCTGAAGTAAAAGGACAGAGCTCTCAAAAAGCAGCAGGCACCTAAAGCATCTGGTCCTTTTAAATTGTGCTTCTTTCTTGCTCTCCAGAAATATATGACATGCACAAGCCCAAAAACGCCTATCTATAAAAAAAAATACTCCAGCTCTCAATCAGCAAAACAAAAATAAAAATCCACAACACCTTCCTCACTCTTTGAAAGATTCCCAGTGACTGATGAAGAGCTCCAGCAGCTTCCCAAAATATAGCCATGTGCAATGTCCTACCCATTTACCCAAACCTCTTAACATGTCTGGAGATCAGAATATGGATCATGTGATTTGGGATTTGGATCAAAAATTGAGCCTAGATTCAGTCAGCACTATTTGTATCTGGATTCATATGCATTCAATTGGAAAATAAAAAGCAATAACAGGGCAATTGATGCAGCTACAGTGCCCAGGTGGAAAGGTATTACCGAAGATGCACAAAAAAAGTGGTTTGAATGAGAGATTTGATCGCACACGATCATTGCAATCGAACGGCATTATAGTGAACAAGGGAAGCAGGGACTGCAGGGGTTTCCCCAGCACTCCTGTTCACTACAATGTCAGCAGGGGGTGTGGGAGTGTCCCCCACACCTGATTGTTTAAAGATAGGGGTGCAAGAATGCAGGGGTTCAGGAGGAGCACTGGATGCAGTGGGGAGAAAAAAGGTAAGTAGAGGAAAGGGTTGGGGGTTTGGGGTACAGCATGATTTTGGTTGTTTTGCCAAAGTGAAAACAGATTCACAGCGAAATTGACTATGGTAAATTCTGCCGCAAATCTTTGCACTTTGATCAAACATCCCAAATCCGATGGAAAGTATAGAAAATACAGACTAATGTAATATTTACATACACGTGATTATGGTGTAGCTAATCAATCTCTATTGCTCTATGGAAATGTGATGGGTCTGAGGATGCTGTCATAGGGGGAGACCTTTTCCATGGGATCAGGCCGGTGCGTCCCCCTAGTGGTGTATACCACTGTGTCAATACAGCTAAACCCCTCTCCAATGTTAAATCCTCCTTCCCCTGTTTTAATAGAAACAATATGTTCTATTGTTAAGTTACTCCACCTAATCTACGTGATGAGACTAAAACATCAGAAAAAAGCAAAGTGTGATACTTGAGGTTATATTTTAAGTACTATGAAGAAGAATATGACAAGGAGTCCAAAGATCACTCTGGAGAAACAGAGTGAGCGCTTTAGGTTCTCACAGACTCTGATTGGCCCAAAGCAATTCAAACATCCAACTAGGGAGTTCAAAGACAGCTCAGCTGAGACGGCGGGAGAGAGCTGTCCTCCAAGGAGGAAATCGATCAGCTGTGCACCGGCCGAGCAGACGAGAGTGAGAAGGGAAGCCATGAGAGGAGGAGAGGGAAAACATAAACGTGGTCCAGGACCATGCAGCGTCCTGTTCAATTAATGAAATTCCTTTTTTTAGCCGTTTGGTAACCCGGGGTGCTAATGGTGTTAGCACCCTGTTCCAAGGGCTGTAACGGGGCGTAACATCCCGGTGCCGTCGACATTGGCCCTCGCTTTGCACAGGCCTATAACTCGGGCTGCCGGGCTGTTTCCCTCCATTCCAGCCCTTGGAATGCGGCGCTAATGCCATATTAACATGATTTTAAAAGGAACACTATACCAGATCTTTTTCAAAGAAATCTTGACATACATGTACTTTTTATTCGTATATTTTTGTAGAAAATCATGTTTTTGTAATATGAATATTTGAATCATTATTGCACTATGTATCTATAATATTATAGCCTCATAGACTGAGGGAAGGGTCCGTATCACAGAAAAATGACTCACCAACAGGTTATGGCCCAAGGCAAAGATGACGGTCATAAGTCATGGAAAGGTCATTGTTCCAAGTGATAATTAGCCCTTCCGAGGTCTGTAAAGCGGTTAGCACTTGGAGGTAGTAGCAAGAAATGTTAAGGAGTTTTTGTGATGAAATAAAAGAAGGTGCCTTAAGAGTGAGTAAAGTAAATAGACAAACTGAGTTAGTAAATTAAATATGTTTTTTATTGTGTAGCATGTAAACAACATGGTTGTCTTAAAGTTAAGTATTTTAATCGTAACCTAGTTGAACTGAAACAGGTTTAACATGAGCATGCATGAGTTGTCATGAAAAGTATAAGTAAATGGTTCTTCTATAAGAAAGTGCAACGCATTTGGCAATGATTTTACCATTTGCTTTTGTATGTCAGTTAGCTTTGTGAGGGTGTGGAAAGAGGAGACTGACACACAGGAGGCATTTTTTGGGCAAAGACTTTTATAATAAAAGAAAGCAAGAAACCTATCTAACCCTAACTCTAAGAGAGGTTTCCTGCCTCAAATAGATATAAGGAAATGTCAGAATATATATAACTAAAAGGTCCACTGTCTGTGACAGAATTCTACTTCTAACCCTCACACGTATAACAAAACTATAATGCATTTGTCTCTTCGGGGTACAGAAGAACGACTCCCTTCTGGTATGGTTTGCAAAGTAGGGGGGGTATTGCCCTTCTCCTGGTCTTTCTCTGGCTTCTCTTGGCAATTCACTGGACAGCCATGGTGTACTTGTGTACTCTTGCTCCCATGTGTGGGTCCCACACCTCTTCTTATGCTCCTCTTGATTGTTCACTATGCAGCTCTGGTGCACTCTCCTGTTAGGGTCTGCCTTTCTCAAATGTGGTTCCCAAAATCCTTTTTAGGCTTCTCTTATGTGGGTCCCAGACCCCTTTGTATGTATTTATCTGTGGGTCCCAGACCCTTTTGTTCAGGCTTATTAAGTCTGGGTCCCAACCCACTTCAGACATGCTTCTTAAATGTGGGTCCCAGACCCTTCCAATTGGCTTCTGAAGTGTGGGTCCCAGACCCATTCATACTGGTTTCTTAAGTGTGGGTTACACACCCATTCATACATTCTTCTTAAATGGGGGCTCCCAGACCCCTTCATATTGGTTTCTTAAATGTGGGTCTCAGACCCCTTTACAATGGTTTCACAAGTGTCCCAGAGTTCCACAGGCAGCCCCTTTACCTTCTTTCGGGGCTTCCAGTCCTTCACCTCCTCCTCGGGTCTCCGTTCATCTTCTTGCAGCTCTTCTTAGCTGTTTTCTGTTCTCGCATGGGTTTATTGGGCTCCGCCACTCTCCTGTCGAGCCGCACGACGTGTACCAGCTCACGTGCATCTTGCGGCGCTTTTCTGCTGCCAGGCTTTCTGTCTTGCTCATTCTCAGCACATCGCAATTTGGCAAAGTAGGTAGGGACTCCAGCACGCTCCCTGTTTCATCCTAGTCAGCAGCTGCAGGCTCAGCCCTCCTGGAGCGGGCAAGGCCCTCTGCTCGCGGTGCCTCCAAGGAGGGACTAACAACACTGTTAGTCCCTCTTGCATCTTTAAGCTACTTGTGACTGGATAACTAGACCATTCAATCTGGTTTGCTGAGGGGTTGTTTAGGGCTCTGTGTATCTTCTTTGTCACAGAACTTTGAGAGGATTACTTGGTGGAGTCGGTCCTGATCATCCTCGTCCCAGTACTTTAAGGGGATGATACAGAGGACTTAGTCCTGATCTTCCTTGTCCCAGTATGTTGAGAGGTCAGGTCAGTGGAGTCTGCCCTAAACTTCACTGCTGTAACAGAAATACATAGAGAAACCTATTGGATCAGTGGAAGATAAAGAGGATGAGGAAAGAAAGGTGGGTGAATGTGTTAATTACAGTAATATTAATATATTTTCACAGTATCTATTCATCAGCAACTGATTGGTGAAAGGCTCACAAAACGAGGATGTAAACATTAAATATAATAAGGTGCAGCTTTGCATATTTTAAGTTATATTCAATAAAGTTCCTTGATTCTTAGATTTCGCTCATAGGTGGTGTGTTCACGCCACCTACATTGAGCCAAATGCAATATTATTCAATCTATAGATAGCAGAGAGGAGATAATAGCATAGGCATATACATACAGATCCATATCTGTGTCTTTCCTTCCTTAATACTCATTCAACACTTATTCTCATTGGTATTTATTTTAATTGGGTGCCCATCTAATTTGGGATTCATGAGGCCTGCTTAGGAATTAGCCTTGCTCGTTCCTGTAGGTTGAAAGATATGTTTATGTCTAGCGTGTATGGCATGTCTGAGTTTATTTTGAAAGTAAATTCTTTGTGGGAAACAAGGCTTGCATTTCTTTTTAATTCAAGAGGGAAACTGTAAAATCGATTGTTTCTGCTTTAATGTGTGTTTGGAGGGATAGAACAATCGATTTATTAAATGAACCATCTAATGTATGCATGAGTTGTATTTAATGGCAATCTTCATTGGTTTCCTCGATATCTAAATGTTTCTGGTGAGAGATAGACATGTGTTGAGTAATTTGCAAGCTCATGCAAAGGAACAGAATTTCAAACAATAAATACTGTAGTTGTACCATTGTTGTATCACTGTGCACATTGTACACACAACACAAACATGTTTATCTTTCTTTAGCATGGTAACCTAAGTTGTTAAATGTCCACGGTGAGGTCCCCACTCCTTCCCACTCATTACATAATGTATAGCCACCAAAAAGGATGAGGAATTGGAAAGAAAAGTGTAATGCTTCCCATACACATTTGTATAAATTATGCCCAAGTTATCAGTCAAGTTGTTGAGCAGCTTCTACCTTCTTTATTTATTTTTCTAGAGCTCTGTGTTGTTCAGTTTGGGCCTAGCAGCAGTCCTGCAAATATGCAAAGATGCTCATTCCAATCGGAAATGTTCTTGTGCAGTCCTTTTTTTCTTCTATTACATCCTGACAGATGTTTTTGTTGTCATGTTCGTCCAGTTTTAAAATCAAACAAAATACAGGGTTTCATGTCTTTTACTGAATAAAATGGAAATATTATGCACAGATGCAGCAAGCATTCGATTTTAAAGTCCAGAATACTTTTTTAATCAGATGGTGGAGAGTGAACGAATTATGAACGAAACATCTGCATTACAGTACATTCTCAAAGCAAGGCGAAAACAATGAGTGAACAGCAGGCACTGCACGGTTCAGAAATGTGTGGCGTATTTTATATTTTCCATAGTGTACATAAGAACATCCTTCCATGCGGCATCCTTCCACACAGTGCGAGAATACATTCTATATGGCTGTCTGAGAGCATAGTCTCTCATACACTCGATGTAGTATGGAAATTATACAGGGGTTCTCATTTACTGCTCTTCCTCTGCTGTTCCAGTATGACGGCGATGACGAGGTGGGAACTAGTGAGAAAGCATCGACCTGCTCCTCTACAATAATGCTGGTGTTTCATCGCTAAACATTTCAATGTGCACCATTTGATGAAGAAGTCTATACGACTTCAAAAGCTAATGGGTTGGTACATCTTTGCATAATATTTCCAATTATTTTTTTTTACTAAGAAGATAATGTTTTTAGTGCACAAAGGGGGTCATTACGAGTTTGGACGTAGCCATGGTGCTATTAGTGCCATGTCTGCCTCCAAACTCGTGCCCGTGTCCAGATTCTCAGGATGGGGACTTACCCGGTCATTCCAACCTTGGAGGACCCGTTAAGTCCCCATTCTGAAAACCATTCCCCCATTCCCATTCGAGCCCCCATAGGACTCAATGGGAATGGGGAAGGAGCTATTAACGGGCCCGTTATTAGCTCCCTGATCTCTCAGCGGCTCCCGCTAAGGGCGGCTGGTAAAACCAGTCGGCCTTAGTGGGACCCGCTAAGGGACCTCGGAATGCGGCAGTAAGGGTTAACAGCACCGGCATCCTTACCGGTGCCGTTAACCCCTTACCGCCAGGGTCGTAATGACCCCAAAGGTACTTTTACAAATTATTCTCAAACTCAACATGACGAAAATGCTATCACAAATAAAAATTAATTACTATAATTGACCGAAAGGAAAAGTAAGAATACACATAAATCATACATCAGCATGTCTGGAATCTCCCGCCGCACACACATAATCCCGTATTTGGCAATGTGTTGCTCGCTAGTACTATTCTCGCTGACCTTGGGAAAGGCACTCCGCCACCCTCCCCTTCAACAGTCCCGCACCGGAACCCATGGCATAACCCTTTAAGTACATGGGGTACTAGCGCATGTCCAGCAATTGCTCTGCCTCTAAGAGGGCCCCATCCAACACCTCCTCCCAGCTGGAGAAGAGAAAGATCAAGAACTGTACCAGTGCCAGAGTAAGGGATAGGTGGGAGGTAGTTTTGAGTCTGTGACACAGGTCGGCTGCTATGAGACCTGCCAGGGAGTTAATGAAGGGGGTGAAAGTATGATTCACTCCTTCAATACCCTGGGGAAATACATCACCAAATGGTGCAGCAACCAGTTCCCCGCCACACAGTCTGCAGAGTCTGAGTTCTGGTGGAATCCCCAATTTAGGCCTAACACATTGGGGGACAGCAAACAATACTATCTCTTTAGGCAGCCCAGGTCTTGAAGGTCTGTTATCATCTCCCATTTCTTTACCCTAGATTTTAGTACTTCATCAGAAACCGGACCCTGCAAGTCCAGGAGTTCCATGAAAGCCTCACACCTCTCCGTATATTTAGGTAGAAATGGATTGAATCCCTTCCCCATGATGGTATTCAGATAGTGGTCGATGTGTGGACGTTCCGCTTTCGACAATTTAAAATACAGCGAGAGACATTGCTTCATCACTTGAGCCCACCATGAAACCAATTAATATAATAACATGTACCAACATGTGCATATATATTTTGCAACTACAGGTTCCAAAATGTAAAGGAAAACAGGACTTGGCATGCATATTCAGAATGGAATTCTGACATGTCTAGCCTTATGTCTTTCCATTTCAACCATTTGAAACGAAAGATTTTTCGTTGTGAAGGGAGATTGTGATCATCCACACTTAGAATCCCTTCAACAGCCTCAAGGTGTGACCAAACTTCAAAATAATAAGCCACGGTGGGATAACACTAACAAACTTGCTTTGACTAGTTTGAAATTATTCATAATAGTGAACCCAACAAACAGAATGGTTACTTGCTATTTAAGTGAACTGTGTTATGAATGCCACACTAGAATCCCTGACCAGAATGAAATGTGCTGCCTGCAGCCTCCTTGCAGAAAGATACAGCATGTGCGTTAATCCACTGAGCTACATTTCTTTTTTTTTTTATTTAAAAAAGAAAATGTTTAAAGCATAGTAAGCCACACACAAAGGGAGGTTAGCATGGTGTGACTTTTAGGGTGGAGATGATTGTTCCAGCTGCGTTAATAAGCAGACTTTGTGATCAGTGTGTAACCATAAGGTTACATCGGGATAATATTCATTGCATGCTCTTATCCATTATATTAGTAACACGTTGCAACAAAATAAACACGTTTGCTTTATCTCTTAGGAACATTTGGCATGAGATAAGGAAGGGCACTCTACTTCTGCAAAAATGCAGTGTGGGGATGCCTTCAGAACATTCTGTACCATACTGCAAAAACAGACAACCACGGTGTAAGCAACAAACAAAAGACATCCTGCACTTTCAAGTGCATTCTTGTGAGGAGGTGGCCGGATAATGAGATACTCAAGCTGAGAAAAATGTGGCGGGACAGAATAAGATTGAGCAGCCAGCTCTGGCCAGGCATGTGTTTCCAGGCAGCCCTGAACTGTCTCAGAGTTGGGCAGCAAAATGATGACAATCTATTTCCTGCAGCCAGGCAGGAGGTAAACACCTGATTGATTCATGCACTGTGAGGTGATCCGGATTGATATTTGGCCCATATTCTGTGTGTATTTCACCAGTGATTTGTCGTAATAATAGGGTAGCATAACGGGTCGAACCGGATCTCCATGATAAGCTACTATATGGGTTAAAATTCATTGAGTTTTTGCACGGTTCAAAGTGACTTTGCACTTCTGAAAAATGACTTTGCACTGCAAACATACACTTTGCACAGTTCCATGTGCCGGTAGTGCAAACAATTCCACGTATCAGGCCCTATACAAATATAAAACTGCAGAAATTGCGCTCTCTTCCTTGGATCATGTTTTACCATGCACACAAATTCAGAATGCATTCAACTGGATTGTTTATATCATACAGACACCCTGCTCCCTTGTGAATCTATTTCTTCCTGCATTCACAGATGTCACTTGGCTGCTCCCCTGGGTGCCCACCAAGGACTGAACAGCTGTAATCATTGCACCTTCGTTGCAGTGATAGGGAGCCAGTCAAAGGCATCAGTCGACATCAAGTAAAAATACATGATGCGTTATGAGCCCACGACATTAGGTAGCCACATGATTTATTCAGTGAAATATTGTTAAATGATTTTCACCTTTGCAAATTAGAAGTCACACGGATGCATGCATTTATTCACCATGCATGCTGTTTCAAAGAATGTATCATTCATGCTTCTGCTAATGCTTTTTTTTTTTAAATGTAATTTGGCGACCGATTAATAGCATGTCAGACGTGCCTGCTCCCTTGTTGGCTGTAGCTTACATCCCCGCCACAGCTTTCCATATCTGTCACTCAGCCACTGGAGCATACTGCAGACATTCCCAACCCTGCAGCCGGCACGCACATAACTCTGCTGCCTCATCCATTACAAAGGGCCAAAAACCACAACAGGAGAATGCGCCCACACGTGGCCACACTATGTGAAAAGTGAGGCAGCACGTCTGCTTAGAGAATGGAACTAAGGCCCTAAGAAAAGCTTTCAATGGGAAAATCCCAACCATTAGAATCAAGCCTATTACCGTGGCAGGACAAACGGCCTGAGTGGAGAATCAGAAGCAGGAGAAAAGTGTTGCTCCTGTTTCACTGTTTGGGTGTCATTTCCACGGAGAGGCTTCGTCATTTGTGCAGTTGTGTAGATCTTGGAGGGAGTCCAGAGTCCAATAAACACCCACTAGGATCATTAATAACTGGTAACATTTGGACAGCTCGCAACTCAGTCTAGGTTAACATACATTTAGGACCTCTTCAGAACAAAGTGAGCAAGGACGATTTTTATTGCAGGAGCAATTAGGCTGAATGAAGTGAATACAGGGCACCAAACTGTCACAGTGGCGGCATATCAGTGTGAAAGGAGAGCAATTTACTCACTGCTAAGCTCTCCAATGGGAGAATAACACACTGGCTGTTGTGATGTGCAATGCCAAGAGAAGGTTGTGATTGGCACTCATGGATTCTGACCAGGATGCACTGAAAGAACTAACTACTTCACATTATGACTCTGACAAAATGACTGCTGCTCTGCAGGAGTACAGGGATGAGTAGTGGCTAAACAGCGGACTCAGCCCCCAAACTACTCCCACGCCAGCGGTGATCCCAATCACAAGGGTTAAACAGACAAAGCCAGACGGCTATGCCTCCATCGCCATTTTGTAACATGGGCCAAGGGTATGACCTACTCTCAAGAACGGTGTGAGGTGCTAACAGTAGTAACATAAACAGCAATACAGCAATAGTACAAAGACTCCAAAACAAAAACATTTTGAATCAAGGTTCTATACAAATATATAGAGCCTCATTTTCAGAGCGTTTCCTATGGGATTGCACCATTATAAAATGCTTATGTGAATCAGGTCGATAGGCTTTAATTAAACTATACAAATGCAATTAATGAACTCATAAAAACATTCGCAAAAACCCACCTCTCTAATGAGAACACAGAAAATGCACAAGTGGAATAGTACGGCATGAGTGTGATGTTAGAAGGGCAAATACCACTTCTTTTAAGAACAGCGATTGAACAACGAATACAGGCTCACTTAACTCCCTTTCTCTCTTTCTCTCTTTCTCTCTCTCTATTGTTGTCTCTCTCTCCTTCTCTCACTCTCTCTTTCTCATTAGGCTTAAAGGTTTCCTGCACCATTCTTATCGCTCCATCAATGTAAGGCTTCTGGCACCATTCTCTCGCTCTCTCTCTTTCTCTCTCTCTCGCTCACTCTCTCTCTCTTTCTTTCTCTCTCTCTCTCAGTTGCAGGTTTAAGTATTCCCAGAGGCAATGGGACTGTCATTCATATTTTTATGTGAAAATGGAGGAGCTTCTCAATTAACTTTATGTAGAGCTGAAGAGATTGCTCTGTCCTTAACTTTCCTGCTGATCAACAAAACGTTCTAGGAGCTCCCTCTCTAAGGCCATGAGTGCCCTAACTCCTGGTCATCTCTTTACTGTGGTTCTGTCCCACATTGACAACTTTCCACATGTTCATTTCTCCACCTGTTGACGATCCAATCCCTTTAAGTTAGGGGGTTTCTGCCATTCCCGCCTTGAGCACACAGGTCCACTCTAACCGTCCACTGCTGCCTTCCTGCCAGCTCCTGCTAGTGCTCAAAAGTTGATACCTCTTCCTTCTGATGTTCTACCACATCCCTCGGATCGTCTTCTACCACCTCATTGGATGTTCTCCATCCTGCAACTTATCTTCTACCAACGTCTTCCAACATTCTCCAAACTCCTCCCTTTGGTATTCCCCATCCTCATCCACGTCTCCCAATACCTTCTTCTGACATGCCCTATCTTTGCATTGTGATGTTCACCTAACTCCTCATTATCTCCAATGACTTTCCTTGGACTATCTTAAATCCCCTCCTTATCATGTCCTCCAAATGCCTTCTTATATAAAACCACCTCCTTCTGACTTTGTCCAGCTTCCACCTTATGATGTTCACCAACCTCCTCCATATCACCTCCTAACTCCTTTTCACTTTCTCCAACCTCCTCCTTACAATGTTTGCCAAATTCCTCCCTATCTTCTACCCACTCCTTCTGATGTTCTGCACCCTCCACCCTTTGATATTTGCCAACCTCCTCCTTATTATCGACAAACTCTTTATGACTTCCCACAATTGTCTAACATTAGGGGATGTGGAGAGTAGGCAATTTTGTACCAAGGGATTTACAAGTAACCAATGTAGGAAACAAGGGGGATCAGATCACCTAGTCTTAGATTAGGTGAAGAGTGGAGGGTTGTGGACTTAGGCAATAGGGAGAAGCCATGCCTTGAAGGGGATGGTCTGGAGCTCAATCCTGAAATGTAAAAGTGAGGGGCGCTGTGGAGTTATGGTGACAAGGTTACAGACTCTAGGGGTGAAAGCTTGTCTTCGCGTTCTTTCCTTCCTGCACTAGAAGAGTTCAAGTCTAGACATGTCCTTGCCCCTTGCTTCTGATTTTTGTGTGAGTGAGGTTTGTTTGTGGGTGTGATGAGTGGGTGTGTGCAATACATCCATGTGTTTGGCAGCAGGGCTGCAACATGGAAGTAATTGATTGTGACACTGCTGGCATATAGTGTGTGTGCAACATGATCCAATTTGCTTCGTTGAGCATCTTTGTAAAATAGTGTGGCGGTAGCTTCATCATAATGATTTACAGTAAGTATGCTGGTATAAATTGTGGCTGCAACTTTATGAAATTGATGTACAGTGACAATACACACATAGATTGTGTTCACAGCTTCATAAAAGTTATGTAGAGTTACATTATGACATAGACTGTGGCCACAACATCAAAGTGATTTACACTAGGAATTCTGGCATGTATTCTAGACTCAGCTTCATGTAATGATTTACACTTGCAATGCTGGGATATATTATGAGGGAAGTTGCATAAGAATTACTTAAAACAGCAATGTTGGCATATGTTGTGAACTCATGCATCATGACAATGATGTCAAATGCTTCTGTGTACCATTGGTGACATTGCATCTACTGAATATGTCCATTCATTGTGCTAGAAAACCAATTGAATATTGTAATTCTTAAGCCATTTGATAAAAAATAAATGCTGTAAAATGCACCACTTTAACCAATTATTTAAAAGGGTTTCTGGCGAGAAACAGTCGATTTTCCAGACATTACTTAGGGCTCTCTTACTATGCTTGCTCACTTGTGCCAATTTCTGGATGATGTTAATACCCCAGCACTTAATATTTTCAGTGCCACATCAGGAGCCACCTGACCTTTGGCACCAACGTCTTCCTCTGCTATTGCCATGTGCATAATAATGTTACTGGCAGCAAACAATGGCAGCTGGAACATTTGGATGCCAGGGGCCGAGGCACCACCACCCGTGTTTCTAGGTCTGGTGTAAATGTACAATGTAATACAAAACCTTACATCGTTCACATAGTGAAGTCCACCTGACGTCACTGCAGCAACATAATCATCGTAATCTTTAGGCATGAGTGTTGGCCCAGGCCCGCCCGTCTGTGGTGCAGAATATGCTTCCTCAAGGCGCTCGAGTGGATCCTCAGCAAGGCTTGCAGGGACCAGCCCGCTTTTTGTCTTATGCCAATGCCAGTAGTAATAATAAAAGGGCCTTATGCATAGCCACTGTGGCTGCCAGGTAAATAAAAAATGGTATTTGTCATGGAATATGTTGCAGGCTGGTATAATAAGCAAAATGATTCCCCCTTGATAATGTGAACTACCTAAATAAGTCGACATTGATGAACACCTCCCCAACGACTAAACTCTACAGTCCCTCAATTTGTAGGGCAAGAAAGGAAGGATAGCTAGAAACGACCTTGACCAAATCATGCAGCCATACTGGAAGGCAGCAATGGAAATTGATATATATATATATATCAGTGAAAAAAACTTTGTTAAAGGGACGTTATGGTTCCAAGTAAAACCGAAAAACCCTTGAAATTCACCAGTTATGGTAAGCTAAGCAACCATAACTCGCGCCACCACCGTGCACTGCTAGGACTAACACCCAGGACATCAAAGATGACATCACAAATGTCATTGATGACATCACTGATGACATCACATGTGTATGTACTTCTCATGAAATATGTGTAGAAGGGATTCTTATTATGTTGCGAAAAAAGTGTCAAGAATCATTGCAAGAAATATACCCTAATAAGTGCATTGAACGATGCATTGATATTAATAGCATCCTATTATTATCCTATTACTGGCGAATTTCAAGGGTTTTTCAGTTTTACTTGTTTTTTCACTGAATTTCATAGGTTTTTAGTAGCGCAACTTAACCATAACGTCCCTTTAACAAAGTTTTTTTCACTGAATTTCATAGGTTTTTAGTAGCGCAACTTAACCATAACGTCCCTTTAACAAAGTTTTTTCACTGAATTTCATAGTTTTTTAGTAGCACAACTTAACAATAATGACTTTGACTTTATATACATGTCATATGGAACAGACTAGATCTCTTCTTATGAACTTGATGTCCGCGAACTTATTTAATGTTCGCGGACATGTTCGGAGAACAGTACCACTACCTAAAAACTGTGGGGGGGGGGTGGGGTATGTTTGATTGTTATATCATAATATAGGAACATTTAACAAATTCAAAACGCAGCAAACAAACACATTATATATAGTAATACATAAGAAATGTAACCCATATATGTAACACACTAACCATTCATTTAAATACAATATGTTCTGAAATGGAATATACCACAAGAAGATAAATTGGCTTCCAACATAATTAGCTCACAGACACAACAAAACTGGGAACAAGACCAGACCCACTGAATACATAGGACTTATCTTACCAGAAATAGTAAGTGTACTTCATTTTACTCATATATTTATAAACTTTCTGTATTAGATTAAAAAATATATTATCTTTTTTTTTTTTTCTCACAGAAATGTCTAGTACTCTGGAATGGCTAGAGGACAATTTCCCACATGAAGAAATGTCACAAGATAGTGAAACTAATGGTAAACACTTTATAATATAAACCATTTATTTATTATTTTTTTTTATATACATTTAACATATATATTATTTTTTTGTACAGAGCATACCAAAATAGAAAACAACTTCAGAAAACCCTGTTATGGATAACAGTCTTCACAATATAGAAGAAAAAATAGATGTATTGTTGGCTAATTTTAATAATTTAAAAACTTTTGTAGAAAATCATTTCAAACCAAAAACCTCGTACCATTGCCCCACATGTACTTGTCCCTCCTCACCAGATCCCAGTCAATTATCCCCAAACCCTCTCCATAATCCAAAACGTTTTGATGAGACTTCCATCCCTTCTTCACCTAATACCAATCATGTTGAAACCCCAAATTCTCCTGTTTTTGTTTCTGTTTTTGCCTCACCTTCTCTGTCATAAATTATTAATATATGTTAAATAAAGTTTATTTTTTATATTGTATTGTGAATAGTTTCCGTTTTTTTTTTAAAACAATAAAAGTGTCTGCGAACAGTGTGAGTGTTCTGAAATGTTCGTACATAAACGAAAATGGAGGTGTCCTGAAGAACACCACACCTGTTCGTACTGTTCGCTAGCAAGTTGAAACTGTTCTAAGAACACACGTGGTGTACTGAAATGTTCGTAAAGAAACAAAAATTTAAGTGTTCTAAAGAACACTATATCTGTCCGTAATGTTCGCTATCAACTTAAAACTGTCCTAAGAACACAATTGGTGTCCTGAAATGTTCGTAAATAAACGAAAATGATGTGTCCTGAACAACAGTACAACTGTTCGTAGTGTTCGCTAGCAACATGAAACTGTACTAAGAACACATGCGGTGTCCTGAATTGTTCGTAAACAAACAAAAATTAAAGAGTCCTAAAGAACACTATACCTGTCTGGTACTGTTCGCTAGCAAGTTCAAACTGTTCTAAGAACGCTATTGGTATCCTGAAATGTTTGTACGTAAACGAAAATGGAGGTGTCCTGAAGAACACTATACCTGTTCGTAGTGTTCGCTGCCCAATTGAAACTGTTCTAAGAACACAATTGGTGTCCTGAAATGTTCGTACATAAACGAAATTACACGTGTCCTGAAGAACACTTTATCCGTCCTTACTGTTCGCTACCAAGTTTAAACTGTTCTAAGAACACACGCGGTGTCCTGAAATGTTGGTTTCACATGTGACGCACTTTTAATTACTTCAGAACCCGAACAGTGTCCGTAGGACATCAATGCGCATGCGCTAACCAATCTCCGTGCACTTGGTGTCCTGCGGACAGGCGCTTCCTTCGCGGACTAGTTGACGAACGGATCATATGACCGCGCCCACGCTCATCGTGTGTCCTCAAATGCGGACACTGTTCGTGTCCCCGAACAATTTAAAAGTACATTTTCAGTTCATCCATAATATTTTTCAATAAAATCTCACCATGGCACAAGTCCCACATAGCAATCTTGAGTTTCTATATACCTTTTGAAACTTTCCGATCCTTTTTTTGTGTTCGATCTGTCTGCGGACAGTGCGCATGTCCGCGAACCGCGCACAAGCACCCCTATAAAAGACCACGCCCAAGAGCTTATTCCCATTGTGTTTCTGGCTATTCTTCAGAGCACAGTGATTTTTGCTGCCACCTGCAGACTACACCATCATCGAGATGGCATCCTTGGCTGCTGAACTGCCACTTGGTGCTACACCTGCTTCAGCACCACCCCCATCCCCTCCACAACAACCACCTCCCCAAGGGCCTGAAGAGGGGAACAGGAGTGAGGATGCGGAGGAGGAAGAAGAGGATGATGAGAATGAGGTAGAGGAAAACCCTACTACCCGCACTAGGCGTGAGTCTTGGGTGTGGCAGTTAGTTACCATTCATGGTAATGTTCCTAAGGCTCGTGCGAACCATGTTACCTGCAATGAGTGCAAAATGATACTCAGTCGCGGGAAGCACGGTAAGTACAGCTTTGGGACCACTACTATGAAGCGACACCTGAGGTCATTTCACTCTGGGGCTATTCGCAGGGTTGTACCTTGCGAAGAACGTAGCAGGTTGATTTCCTCTACTTCATCCTCTGTTTCTGATCCTGTCACCACAAGGACCACCTCTGTGGGACAGCGTCTTCCTCAAGCTGCCTCACAGGCCATACAGAATGCTGATGACCCTTACCTTTCGAGGGTCACAGTTGTATGTATGTACTGTGACACAGTACTCTGCAGGGGGGAGCGACTTCGGAGTGCTTTTGCTCACTACCCAAATAAAACCCACTCTACATCTTCCTCTCTCAGCTCGCCCTTTCTTATCCCTGTGGTTGGTGTCCCCCCCTTTACCCTCCTTTACCCTCCTCTCCTAGTGTGTCGTGTCTGAAAAACCAAAAAAAATACAAAATTACAAAAATCAAAAAGAAAATAAGGCTCTTTTCAGAGCCGCCTTTCCCAGTTAAAAAATAGAAGTGAAAATAAATGAAGCAGGGCTCTTTGTATTTTTTAGAAGTCCGTGATCACAAACATTGTAATTTTCTCTGGAAAGAAGTGGTGGCTCTGAAAAGAGCCTTTGGGTGGTGTTTGTAAGTCAAAAATTGTAAATGCTTAACATCTACTTCAAAATCGTTGTTGTAATTCCAAAATAGGTTGCAATGCATTTTGTACATTTCTCAGAAAAATCTGATTGCCAGCATAAGTAAGATGGACTCCATCTCTGCGAAAAATGGATGTACTACAAAACATAATATTTGCATTGTGAAAAGAAGACATGCCAAAATCTCTTAGAAAGGCACAAACAGCCTTATTAACATTGCGCCTTGCTTTTTCCATTTGTGGACCAAATGAAGAAGAACGAAGCCACATTTGTCTCTGTGCAATCCGTGAAAATATCACTTGAGAATTAGGAAACATGTCCATAACCTTCCTAAGTCCTTTTTTCATAGCAAATTGCAAAAAAATTCCAGTCACATGTCCTAAACTGTTCCCTCCACAATGAATTACAATTATGTCTGGATGTTGCTCTGTCTCCAAAGTAGCACAGAGAGGTAGCAAGTCCAACCACTTCATTCCACGTACTCCATGCCAGTGTACTTCCACATGTGGGAATCCAAGATCTACAGCTACTCCACAGCTTTCTGCATGCACCTTCAACCAATGTATCCACAAATCTCCTAAAATCCAAACAATCTGTTTTCTGAAACACACAGCCATAGCTATCTTTTGTTCTCTCAGCAAAAAGAGTATCTGAGAAAATCTCTCCTGGCACAACACACCCACCAAACTTTCCTGACCAATCCCTTTTTTCAGTGCTTATTCTCATTTGCATGACTTCTGAACCCAAAAATCCCCGGATGTAACTCCCGATGTCCGCGAACTACCGCCATGTCCACGGACATATCGTAACATGAACAGCCCTTCTACCATTTCCACCACACTCTCTCTGCTATTCCCTCATTGGATGTACCTCAAAAATCACATGACCATGCACCAATCACATTCAAGACCTCTACATCTAACTGCATAATCATAGATCATCACTGCAAATGTACTCTGAATCTCTCTGAGTACAAGTGTCTTATCATTGGCAAGCAGCATCTACCAGAAATACTGTACAAGTCTTCAAGATTTCTACTTGCAGCTCCATGCATATCCATATGCATGAACACAAACTTCAGGTATGCATATTTTCTGTATAGTAGATGAACACATTTTCAAACAGACTTTTACCTTGTAAAATCTGTAAAATGAATTTACTGTACTTTTTTCAATTTCCTAAAATCAACTATCACTTATAAACCTTTATACTATTTACTTTCTTTATACACACACACACTCAAATCATGTTAAACTAACATTTTTTAAATGAAATATATAGACTACATATATTCAAACAAAATTGCATGCAAACACAATCTATGTTTACCTTTATAAAAATACTTATACAATTTCATATTTTTTGTTTTTATTTATGTATTTACTTAATCACTTTAAATTAGACATGACATTGAGGCGCTATTACCTAGAACAGTTTACTTACAGAAATAGTGGTATTCACTAATATATTATAAATTTCACAAGACATAGTAAAGATATTTTTTTTTTGCTACAGTTAGTCATTCAATATAATTTGTTCATTAAGAACATATCATATGTACTGAACTGATGCAATGTACCTTATGTAAATAAATTAGTTTAATGGTTTTAAAGAAGGCACTGAGGATTTCAATTAAAAAAATCAATATCTAAATTAAAAACAGTGCTATATACAAACAAAGTTACTAATTTGAAGCTTTTACAATTGCAGTGAAGACCAGTTTCCTGAAAAGAAGCAGCTGAATTCGAAGAAGAAAGAAAAACTAAGAAGTTACCTGTTAATTTAAAAAAAAAGTAAGTAAAATATCACCATAATATTTGTATTATTAATCAAATATACCATAACGTTAATATGAGCTATTTCGGTTTCTAAAAATAGAGATTTTGTACCATTTTGTCCAAAAATGTCCATGTCTTAAACAGCGATTTACAGCCAGAATGGCCCACAAATTTCTATTTTTGGACACACAAATTACCCAACTGAACCACTACAATTTTCATATTATAGAACAAACAACTGTTTTAATTGTATACATTAGATTTACTATTTGTACTTTTCCACACCACTAGCTTACTTTTTTTTGTCATCTGAACCCCAGTTTAGTAACACATAAATTCAAGAATACCTATCCCTACTAGTTTTAGTTCGCAATGCGTAATCATACCATTACATACATCTTTATCATCTTACTCAAACACTCATGCACACAGCACACATACATTCCAGAACACCCCAACCCATATCTACTTTATTTTTTTCAACAGACCCTAAAGAATGCCTACCATAGTCAAGTCCGTAGAAAGCAACGCAAAAGTAGAGCAAATGAAAATAAAGGTGTCCAACATAAGCATCCATCTCTAGCAGAATTTGTAAAAAAAGTTGAAACAAAACAGCTAATACAATCATTTAGTGAAACACAAGAAGTTTCAAGTACAACAACTTCGCTTCCTCTATCAAAATGTAAAACAAACCAAAAAACAATTAACAGAAAATCAGCTATCAGTACAGATAAACCTACTTCTTCAAATTTTAATATAGTGCAAAATAAGCATACCAAGAAAAGTATTTTAGCCAAAATATACCGTCACAAAGTCCTTCAAAATCTTATAAAAACAGGAGAGAAATCAGGTTCAAAGCTTAAAACCTATCATAGGAAATTAATCTTAGAAGCATTGATGGACAGTGCAATTCTTCTCAAAAGAAATGTTTTTATTTTACTGTTAAACAAAATGAAACAACTAACAAAACTAATAACTAAATTACAAAAAAGACTTCTCAATAAGCGAAATATCAACAGAAAGAACTTCTTAAGTATCAGTGGAGGTGAATGGAATCCCACTACAAGCACAGAAACCATATTTTAATGAAGAAGCGTACAAACAAAAGCAAACGAATACAATTGCCATACATAGCAGTGGTTGAGTTTATGAAAAAGTGAATAATACCATAATGGAACAAGAAGTACTTCTTACAAAAATATGTCCTGAAAACTTAGAATTACCCCTCCATTCAACTGAATCAGAACGTCTAGTGTACAAATGGCCATGCACGTCAATGTGTAACATTCCCAAACAATGTTTCAAATCTTTACGCCAATTCCTCAATAAATATGTAAAAAGCAAAGACAAAATCAAAATTAAATTACTGCAAAATATAGATACGTGTCCAGTGCGCAAGTACACAGGACTACAAGGACATTCATTGGCCTGCATTACAGGACCTACTTGTAAAACCACTTTCCATGATATCAAAAGGATATCAACACATCATTCAACTATAAGAAATCTAGTCTATAAACTGTACTATGCTAAAAGTCCTGCTTTAGCACTAGCAAAGTTAAATAACATCCTTCTACATGGAACAGCAAAAGACCTACTTGAAGAAATTCACTATATCCAGAAAAGATATTTTGGAAGTTAAAGCCATTTACAGAATGAAATAGCTTTAAACCAATTAAGCAACAATTCTACACATGGCAACCTTTTGCTAAACACATACAAAAAAGAAATACTAACATTTAAAAGTACATCAGCTGAAGTACCAAACCATGTATGTGTATGTTGCCGTAGAATTTTTTATAAAAGTAACACAAAAACTGTGGACCTATCATACAAAATAGAAGACAATGAAGATTCTAAATGGTTTGAATTAGCTCTCTACCTTGTAGCAGAAAACAAATATGAAATAACTGAGCCCTTAATACTTTGCAGTTATTGCACTACAAAACTTGACAACAACCAAACTCCTTCACGTTCTATCACAAATAATTTGGAATTATACCCAGTACCAAAACCTCTACAACAACTTAATTTATATGAGAGCATCATAATTCAAACAGTACACCCATTTCAAGCAATAATACGCCTTCAACCAAAAACAGCAAAATTACCTCCCTCTGAATTGGTAAAAGGCATTCGTGGAAAAGTAGTTTATTTACCATTAAATCTAAAAGAAAATGTGCATACTCTAGGAGTGCAACGTCCAATGCACCAATCTTTAATTATATTAGTAAATGGAGTACCTACAAAAGACAAAAAAATATGGCAACAGCTGGTAGATTTATATAAAGTTAGACAAGCCTTCCAATATCTTAAAGAAAATAATGAATATTACAAAGAAATTAATATTGAAGAAAACTTGAAAGATACAACTGAAATAATTCAAGAAACACAAGAAGCTGGTCAATTTGAGCTACTAGATCCTGCTACAATATCAAATACTTTAGACCATTATACAATTCATCCTTTGCACTGTAATGACACTGTACAAGATGTACTGGAAACTTACTAAATGCGTCAAACAAAAGGATCGCCAATCAGCATATGGGAAAAAAGTATAGAAGCACGTGCTTTTCCACTACTCTTTCGTACTGGCAAAGGTGGAAGGTATGATGATAGACCTATTCAAATATCAGCTTCAGAATACTGCTCATTACGGATGTATTCTGAAGATCCCAGATTTAGACAAAATGTGGAATACATATTCCACCTACTCTTTGAAAGTGAACTAGCAACTTTATGTTACGGAGCTGCACACATATTAAAATCAGGATCACACTTTCAAAATATGACAGCTACACAATTATTAGAGAAAGTGAAACAAAAGGATGAGGTTTTACAATCAAATATTACAAATCTATTAGCAAATATGCGTGGTACTAAAGAGTACTGGTTTCAACGTCATGGAGATGTACGTTGTATGATCAGAAACCTTGGCCCACCCACTTGGTTTGTTACATTAAGTTGTGCAGAATATGCATGGGAAGATTTACATGATTTCCTACGCATATCAAATAAAAACAAAACAAACATAGATTATCTAACACCTGGAGAACTTTGTTCTTTGGATCCTGTTAATGTTTCAAGATATTTTCACCATCGCTTCATTGCTATGCTACATTTTATTTGTAATAAAACTGTTCCTCCCCTTGGAGAAGTGCAACACTTCTTTTGGAGAAAAGAATACCAAGCCAGAGGAGCACCACATATCCACATGCTTTTATGGATTAAAGATGCTCCTAAATTTGGTCAAGACAGTGATGCCACTGTTTTACAGTTTATTGAAAAATATGTCACTTGTGAAATTCCATCAGAAGCCACAAATGGTGATCTTCATGCACAAATTTTACAATTTCAAAGACACAAATGTGGAAAATATTGTTGTCGCAAATACAAAAACAAAGGCAAATACTACACCAAATGCCGATTTGGTTTCCCTAGACCAGTTACAAATACAGGTCAAGTAAACAACCTCATGTCTTCAGTTAGACATAGTGTTAAAGGTAAGTCACCTAAAAATACATATTACATAAAAGGAAAAGAAGAAGAAAAATATATCAATGATTTTAATGCAATCATTGCCCACTTATGGAATGCAAACATAGATGTGCAGTACATTGCACACAATTCTACTGCAGTTGCACGATATGTCACAGCATACTTAACTAAAGCAGAAAAGACAGAGCTCCAAGACCTCTGGAATGACCTGTCATCAGATAAAACAGTATCTCAGAAATTATACAGCTTGGGCATAAAAATGCTCACCCATAGAGAATGTGGATCTTATGAAGCAGCTGATCGTTTAACTGGTACTTCATTGTATGGTAAATCTGAAAATATAGTATGGCTAAGTCTTGGTCCAGCTAAATTTAGAAAAAGAGTTCTAAAATCATATGAAGATATAGAAACAATAGCCAAACATGATCCCAACAGCCAAGACATTTTAAAAAACAATTTATTGGACACATACTACCCAAACAGAAGTAATACTTTGGAAAACATGTGTCTATACCAAATAGCCCAAAACTACACATACAAAAATAATATGAAACCTGATGAAAAAAAAGGTAAATATAGAGTGACAGACTGTGAAGGCAGCTTAGTTAAACTCACTAAACCAAATTTAATTAATCATATCAAATTGTCATTGAAGACTCCTCAACATAAAGAAGTATATTACATGTCCCTGCTACAACTCTTCAAACCATGGAGAAAAGAAAAACAATTACTAGATAACTATGACTCATATGAGGATGCTTTCAAAGCAAATGAAAGCACTATAACTGATGTAAACTTTACACAGTACAAAACAATGTTGCACAATGAACAGCAACATGAAGAAGAACTCCAAGCCCAACTAGATAAGGATACTCCTGACAGTAGTCAACCTTCTGTAACAGGAAGCCAAGAACCACTGGGAGAACCACTAATAACAAATGAGGCAGAATTAGCTATGATAGAAGTAGAAAACACCATGTGTCAGTATGAAGATAAGGAAGACTTAACTATACTACAATCAAAACTAAACAATGAGCAAAGTAGCATTTTTCAAGAAGTAACAAAACATATTGCACATAGTGTAAAACATGAAAATAAAGAATGTTCCTGCCATAATTATAAACCTATACTACTGTACGTCAGTGGTGAAGCTGGTTCTGGCAAAACATTTCTAATCAAAATCATTAGTAAGTTCCTTCAACAATTGACAAACAACAAACTGTCAGCTGTTGTCACTGCCCCCACAGGTTTAGCTGCCTACAACATAGGTGGTGTTACATTACACAGATTACTACTATTACCAGTAGAACACCAGAACAAATTAGACTATTACAAACTTTCTGCAGAAGCTGCAATGGAATTACGCAGAGTATTGAAACAAATGAAAATGCTACTAATAGATGAAGTGAGCATGGTCTCTAACCTGATGTTAGCTTTGATTCACCTCAGATTACAAGAAGTACTCAAAACAGACTATGAAGAGCTCTTTGCAGGAACATTATTGTTTTTGGAGATCTGCTTCAATTAACACCAGCAAAAGGTGAACCTATTTTTAAAACATTAGGGCACAAACTCTGCCGTAAAACTGTTGGCAGCATTGGAAATGTCAACCTTTGGCAACATTTCCAATACAGAGAATTAACAGAAAACATGTGCCAATCTGCAGATCTAACTTATGCCAACATTTTAAAAAGTTTGAGAGTTGGTATACTTTCTAAAGAAGCAGAAGCAACATTGAAAACCCGGCACATTAATGCACTTTATGGCGATAATGCATGTGCTACAGATGTTATGGAACAATTAGCCCACAAAAATGTCAATTGTATGGCCTTAATACCAACTCTTGCAAGCTGTCTCAAATTCAATGAAATAATGTTAAGTAAAGAAATGCTACCAATAATGGAAATTAGCACCACAGACAAACTAGATGTACATGGTATGACACTACCCATGTGTGACCAAGCCACAACAAGACTAAATAATTTAGAAAAATCAATCTCAAACACAGCAGGCTTAGAAAAGATGTTAAAATTATCCTTAAATTGCAGAGTAATGCTTAAACGTAACCTTGACGTGGACCAAGGACTAGTTAATGGAGCACTGGGTACAGTTGTTGGCTTTCAAACATACCCACGTGACAACAAAATTCAGTTTGTCAATATACTCTTTGACAAACTTTCAGAAGTAAAACGGATAGGACGCTCAACAGCTAGATTCCTTCTCTTCAAAGATATGTATGTACGCAGAGAACAATTTTCTCTAACTCTTGCATACGCAGTCACGATTAATAAATCACAAGGTCTTACCCTACACAAAGCAATGATAGATATTGGTAGCACAGTCTTTAAAGAAGGCATGAGCTACGTAGCACTATCACGCTTACGTGCACTTGACGGACTATTTCTAATCAACTTTGATGCAAGTAAAGTAAACGCTGATATTCCTTGCATTTTAGAATATAATAGACTTCGATCACTATACACTCCCCATCTAAACACATATTCTGTTCCACAAAAACTAAAACGTTGTAAAAGAAAACTAAATCAAACAGAAATGCAACAGGACATCACTGCAAATCCTCCAAAGAGAGTAAAAGAAACTAATACTTCATCAAGTACCACAAACAAAAAAGAATCAATTAGAGAAAGTAAACCAGGTACTTCTTTAAAGAAGGAAGACAAACTCCAAAAAAAGCAGTTAGATACAGAACTACCTGGTCCATTTAAATTCTCAAATATAGTTGGTGTAAGTTGCTATGCAAATGTAGCAATTAATATTCTATTTCAATTACCACCAATTGTTGACAACATTTACTTACACTTTAGAGACCCATTGTGTATGCAAATGTTAGTACTTCATAGAAACGCAAAAAACAATCCTGACAACACATTTAGGGGGTAATTCATAGAATTCAGCGCACAAGTGGCGCACGCGGCTGGCGCACAGTGTGCGCGTGCGAATCCCTGCGCCAGCCGCGTGCGCCAAAACCCATTTCCGCGCACAGCGTATTCATGGATTCCAGCCACCAAAACCAGCCGTGGCGCACAGTGGCGCAGCGACCCTGCAGCAGCTCCAGTTACGCCCCCAAGAACGCCTCCCGCGCAGGGAAAAGCCATCAACATACCCAATCCAGCGCAAAGGGCTGCGCTAACCCTGTACCAGCACAGCAAGCGGGCTACGTGTATCACTGGGGTGCGCGGGAAGTACCTCACGCGACATCAGCAGGGTACGTGTATTTCAGGGTGCAGGGGAAGTTACACATGCGATTCCAGCACGGTACGTGTATTTCAGGGGTGCGCGGGATGTTCCACACGCGAATAGCCTGGGCGCGTGTATTTCAGGGGTGCGCCTGAAGTTCCACACGCAAATAGCCTGGGCGCGTGTATTTCAGGGGTGCGCGGGAAGTTCCACACGCGAATAGCCTGGGCGCGTGTATTACAGGGGTGCGCGGGAAGTTCCACACGCGAATAGCCTGGGCGCGTGTATTACAGGGGTGCGCGGGAAGTTCCACACGCGAATAGCCTGGGCGCGTGTATTTCAGGGGTGCGCGTGAAGTTCCACACGCGAATAGCCTGGGCGCGTGTATTTCAGGGGTGCGCGGGAAGTTCCACACGTGAATAGCCTGGGCGCGTGTATTACAGGGGTGCGCGGGAAGTTCCACACGCGAATAGCCTGGGCGCGTGTATTTCAGGGGTGCGCGTGAAGTTCCACACGCGAATAGCCTGGGCGCGTGTATTTCAGGGGTGCGCGGGAAGTTCCACACGCGAATAGCCTGGGCGCGTGTATTTCAGGGGTGCGCGTGAAGTTCCACACGCGAATAGCCTGGGCGCGTGTATTTCGGGGGTGCGCGGGAAGTTTTACACGCGATTTCAGCAGGGTACGTGTATTTCAGGGGTGCGCGGGAAGTTTTACACGCGATTTCAGCAGGGTACGTGTATTTCAGGGGTGCGCGGGAAGTTTTACACGCGATTTCAGCAGGGTACGTGTATTTCAAGGGTGCCGGGGAGTCCTACATGTGATTTGACAGTGTGGGTCCTCCCAGGTGTTCCCTGTACACCCTCCACGGCCCCTGCAGGCAGCCCACACCACAGGGGACTACCCTGCATCCCTGGTCATGTCCCACAGGCAGCCCACCCAACATGGGCATGCCCCCCAGCAAAGGCACATGTCTCCTTGAACAAATGAACACCAACTCATGTCCCCCACCACCCCCACCCCCCAGCACTATGGGGCACCTGCCAGCAGGCCCCCACCCATGTCCAACTCATGTCCCCCACAACCCCCACCCCCCAGCACTGTGGGGCACCTGCCAGCAGGCCCCCACCCATGTCCAACTCATGTCCCCCACCACCCCCACCCCCCAGCACTGTGGGGCACCTGCCAGCAGGCCCCCACCCATGTCCAACTCATGTCCCCCACCACCCCCACCCCCCAGCACTGTGGATCACCTGCCAGCAGGCCCCCACCCATGTCCAACTCATGTCCCCCACCACAACAACCCCCCAGCACTGTGGGGCACCTGCCAGCAGGCCCCCACCCATGTCCAACTCATGTCCCCCACCACCCTCACCCCCCAGCACTGTGGGGCACCTGCCAGCAGGCCCCCACCCATGTCCAACTCATGTCCCCCACCACCCCCACCCCCCAGCACTGTGGGGCACCTGCCAGCAGGCCCCCACCCATGTCCAACTCATGTCCCCCACCACCCCTACCCCCCAGCACTGTGGGGCACCTGCCAGCAGGCCCCCACCCATGTCCAACTCATGTCCCCCACCACCCCCACCCCCCAGCACTGTGGGGCACCTGCCAGCAGGCCCCCACCCATGTCCAACTCATGTCCCCCACCACCCCCACCCCCCAGCACTGTGGGGCACCTGCCAGCAGGCCCCCACCCATGTCCAACTCATGTCCCCCACCACCCCCACCCCCCAGCACTGTGGGGCACCTGCCAGCAGGCCCCCACCCATGTCCAACTCATGTCCCCCACCACCCCCACCCCCCAGCATTGCGGGGCACCCTCCACCAGGCCCTCGCCCATGTCCCATCCATGCCCCCCTGCACCTGGGTCCCAACAATCCCCAATCATGTCCGTAATGGCCATCCTCCCCTGCCAAAAGGCCAACCAACTATCACATCCACCCACATATCAAAGGCAATTACATGTTACACACCCAATGTAAATAATGCAAATGAACACATGTCTGTCACACACAATGGCTGCAAGTGAATGTTAAAACACCCAACATGACATGCATGAAAGTAATGAGATGATACGACACATTGAAGGATGAAAATAAAAATGTATTGAAAATCAACTAGAATGGAAATGAAATTAGAAAAACCACAAAGCAAAACAACAAAAAGAAGATGAATGTCCATGAAAAAAATCCAAAAAATCAAAAAATCCATAGAAGAACTATATACAAGACAATCCCGGGTCCATGAGCCCAACCAAATGAAACCTAACTATGTCAACTAACTAAAAACTGAACTATATACAAAAAAGTGGCGCATTGTCCGATCGCAACCAAATAAAAAAAAAAATAATTTAAAGGAAACCTACCACTAACTATATAACTATATACAATGGCAGCGGGCAAGTCCTGCGGCTCACTCTGTGATGTTGCCGGCCAGGGCATCATCGAACTCCATGTCGATGTCCTGGAGGCGGGACTCTGTCCTGGCCCCGAGGTCTCGCAGAGATAACCCCATGTTCACCTCAAACTCCCTGCGAGCTTCCTCGAGGCACTCAGCCCGCCTTAACGCCCGACGCATGGAGAAATCCGCCCTGACCATGGTGAGCCGCTCCTCTTCCGCCCGCTGCCGCTCCGCACCTATCCGCTGGACCAACTGCTCCCACACGGAAGACACTACCATCCCAGGGTTCTCCTGCCCTCCGGCCGATGCCTGCCCCTCTGATCTTGATGGCCCCGAGCCATGATGCCTCCCACGTCGAGCCTGCTGCTGCCTCAGACGCCACTGCCTCTGCCAGCACGACGGCATCCAGGATGATGGAAACCACCGACGCCGTCGTGCACGTGCCCTGCCCGATGATGCCGTCACATCCTCCATCTGCTGGGGTCCAGTTGCTGTGTTGTCCACCCCTGCTGGACCTCTGACTCCCGACTGTGGCAGGGATGGGATCCCCACCGAGCTGGCTGCATTGGTCAGGGCAGGTCCACAGGGGGCCCTGGTGGCATCTGGGCCGGAAGACGGCAAGGAGAACGACTGGCGTATAGTCTCCACAGAGGAGGAGAGGGCCGCCAGATTGGCCGACACATGCAGGAAACCCCCGAACATGGCCGATCCCAATTGGGCCACGTCGGCACGGTGCTCTTCGTGATGACGTGCCTGCTCCTCCTGGGAAGCACGCACGGCATCACGAATCACAGCCGTGTGCATCGCGACCCCAATCAGGACCTTCTCCACACGGCCAGGGGTCCCCTCGTCCGTAGTTGGAGGGGAGTCAGATGACATGGACATCCCCTCTACCTGCCGACGGGCCTGGGACGGGGCATCCCTGCTGGTGCAAGGTGGTGCACCCACAGGTTCAGGGACAGCGACATGCACAGGCCCCTCCACGGTGACCTGTGCTGTCTCCTGCCCCTGCCCCTGGACTGCACCACTTGCACCAGCAGGGATGCCCCCACCAGGCCCCATGTGTGCCTCAGTGGCGGCCTCCTCCTCCTCTGTGGAAACCACCAACCTGGATGGCTCCTCGCCGTCTACCGCCGTAGCAGGCCCCTGTGGGGGCTCACCCACCCCTTCCGCTGCAGCCGTGGGGGCATCCCCGCCGCCTTGCTCCACAGCGCCGTCTCCGCCCTCTCCTTCACTAGCCGCTGCGTAGAGGGAGACATAGAACACAAGCATCAGGGTACTGTACAATGGTCCCCTAAACAAGAAGCAATAGCAGATGAGTGCCACTGTCAAAGTACACTTCCATCATGTCACACCACAACACATGTGTCAGTCCAGGCAAAACACACACAGTGACAGTCATGGTGCGTGCCATGGACATTTCAATGCATGTCCAATGGACTCTCGAATCATACAATGTAATGGGACTCACATGCATCATGGGTCATGCCTATCACATGCACACACTTCACCTCAGTCACATCCATCTGGCCCCGTACACCCCAATCACAGTGCATACAAGGATGACTAGGCTGCATCAGTGAATCTGTACATTGTCACAGACATGTGTCATGCATCCATGGCACTCACAAGTCACAGACACGCAGGTCAGGCACACAGACATGGATACCACATATGTATCTGGCATCAGCACCCATCCCTCGCCCCCACCCATGTCCAGGAACAGAGACTGCCATGCTCTCATGTGTGCAATCTGCACAGGGCTCCCCATGTCGCATTCAAACACATGCAACAACCGTGCGGTTCACACATTACAGGTCGCACATGCATTCCCATGATGTCCCTGCACACATACATGCGTACATGGCCTATGTCACACATGCAGGCAAGTATCAGACAACCAGCACACTGCAACATGCCCTGTCTCACACAGCAATGCTTGGCCACTTACCGCTCAACTCCAGACGGGTCTCCCTCTCAAGGACCTGGGCGTGGAGCGCTGGGTGTGCACGTTCCAGGACCCTCAACTGGATGGAACTCATGCGGCCCCGGCCCCCCTCCACGAGGCGCCGGGCCTTCATGAGGGTCCTGGACCTCAAGTCCTCCCAGCGCTTCTTGACCTTCTGGATGGTGCGGGTTGCCACCCCCTCCGCGTTGATGGCAACCACACAGTCGGCCCAGATCCTATCCCGTCCTTCCCTGTTGGCGCGGGACGATCCGAAGAGGGCATCATACTGCCCCAGGACTTGCTCCACCAGGACACCAACTTCGGTGGCAGTGAAGCTGGTGCCCCTCTGCCCCTCTGGCCGGGGGTTGCCACTGGGGTCAGATGTGGATGTGCCCGACATGGCAACCCCAGGGGCAGGAGTGGGTGGGCAACTGGGTCCTGGGGCTGGGCTGTGGAGCGATGTTATTCGAGTCGGGAGTCTTCTGTACCAGCAGGGGTGGACACAGCAACTGGACCCCTGCAGATGGCTAATGTGCAGGCACCAAATGGCAGGGCACGGTGGCAGCAGGCAGGCAGGCAGGCAGGCAGCAGCAGATGGCACGTGGGAGGCTGCTCGGGGCACTGGGGGGCAGTGATTCGGCCTTCTGGGCAGGAGCGTGGTCTTCCGTGTGTTTTCGCGTGGCCAGCTTGATACGGAGTGATTTGGCACGTGAAAAATCTGCACGTCAGCGTGTGATTCGAGGAAAGGCCCTTAGCGCGTAAGCGCGTCAGCACGCGTACGCGATTTCATTGGACCAAAGGCCCTTACAGCGTAAGCGCGTCTGTGACGTTTTGCGCACGGGCATTGCCCTGGCAGGGCTTGGAGATCCCGCGTGTCTTTATGTTCTGTACGTGCTTTTCGTGCCGTGCGTGTGTTTTCCATCCGTTGGGGTTCACACGCTATTACTTCACAGCGGGTGTTGGCTACGCGTTCTACTACACGCAAGGCAGACGGTGAGTGGTACCCCGCTCCCCCAGGCCCGATCGCGTGAGAAACTTCACGCGAACCCCTGAAATACACGTAGCCCGCTCCCCCAGGCCCGATCGCGTGAGAAACTTCACGCAAACCCCTGAAATACACGTAGCCCGCTCCCCCAGGCCCGATCGCGTGAGAAACTTCACGCGAACCCCTGAAATACACGTAGCCCGCTCCCCCAGGCCCGATCGCGTGAGAAACTTCACGCGAACCACTGAAATACACGTACCCCGCTCAATCGCGTGTGTAACTTCCCGCGCAACCCCGAAATACACGTGCCCCGCTCGCACAGGCACTATTGCTGTATGTTGCCACTTTTGTAATGCGCAGGGACGCTACCGCCTGCCTTCGTGTGGCGGACGTGTATCGGCTTGTGTGTGTCTTTCGCTGTGCGTGGCTTTGCCCTATTCGGTTCCATGAATACGTGTGGTTCGGGTGCGTGTGGGCGTTCCCTCTGCTTCCCTGCAGTACATCCCCAGTTACGCCCTTGTTTTCGCAAGTTGTTCCCCATTCCGCGCGTTACGCCCCGTGTTCCGGCCACTTTCTAGTGTATGCGCAGAGGTTGTGCGCTTTCACTGTGCGCGTCGCGCACGTCTTTCGGGATGTTGCAGTGACGTGTGCGCCATGCACGAGTTTGGCGCACATCCCGAGGAAGACACACGCAGGGACTTCCATGAATCGCACGCGGGCGCGTGCGCCTCTTTTTTTCCGCTTGCGCCTGCTTGCGCGTAGATTTTCGGCGCACGTTTGTTCCATGAATCGGCCCCATAGTGTTTATGGAATAAGGCAACAATTGGACTACTGTGCTGGAATGGTGAAATTCACTATAAACTCACAGGAAGATCCACAAGAATGTTTAATGTACTTACTACAAGTACTGGAAAACAAAAACATACCTATAAAGGAAATCTGCTAGATTTCATACATGTGGAAACATACATGCACTCTGTGCAACAATGTGACACAAGAAGACATTCCCAATGAACGCTTCATATTTATATCAATACCAAATTGTGAATCCATTCCATTTCAGCAACTTGTACAAAATGCAAACCGTGGTAGATTATGCTCTACCTGCAATTCAGATAATCGCTCCACGTTAGTAATACAAACACATAGTAAATACGTAATACTAATGCTTCTACGTTACAATGTAGATGGTACCAAAAACAACTGCAAGCTGACTGGATTCACACATAGTCAAATATCACTTGGTAAGAAAACCTTCACAACAATAGGTATAATCTACCACGCAGGAGCCACAACCAATTCAGGGCACTACACGGCATATATAAAAAAGAAATGTGGATGGTTTGAATGTAATGATAGTACCATTACTCTAAAGCAGAGATTACCAGCAAATCTTACAAACGCTTATTTGATGTCCTTAAAACCAAAATTTGATAAATAAACTGTATTTAAACCTTTAAGTAAATTTGTGTTAAAAAAATATAAACTGTTAGAATACTCCAAAAGCTATCTAACTGCTCAAAGATTCTACAACAACTAATCAGATAAATGAATACCACTAAATTAGACCAAAAAATACACAGTTAGAATATGCCAATTGGTATCTAACTGTCCCAAAATTATAAATTTGTGTGAAAATAATATAAACTGTTAGAATACTCCAAAAGCTATCTAACAGCTCATATATTCTACAACAACTAATCAGATAAATGAATACCACTAAATTAGGCCAAAAAATACACAGTTAGAATATGCCAATAGGTATCTAACTGTCCCAAAATTTAACAATATCCAAATAGATAAATCAAAACCACTAAAATATATTAAAAAATAGACAGTTAGAATACGCCAATTGGTATCTAACTGCTCCAAAATTTTATAATATCAAAACAAATGAAGAATCTGTTACTGCTCCAAAAAAAATACAACAAAGCAAAGTATAAAGCATTAGCCAGAAACAACAAGTGAACACTGAAAACAAACAAACAAATAAACTGTAGCATAACAGAAAAAGTTTTTTTTTTAATCCAACATGGATTTTTTTTTCTCCCACAGACCCAATGATTTTAGCAACAAATACAGAAACTGAGCAAATTGCACAGTACTCTGATTTGTACTCTACTAAATATGAGGGTCGAAAAAAAATAAAAGTATATTGCTTATACAATGTAATAAGTCATTACAAAATACTAATACTAACATGCTATTTTCTTTTATCACAGAAATGAAGAATAAAAACATGGACTCCCATTACTAGACCAAACAGTAAGTATACAATAATAAGGACAACCATAGCAGCATATCACATCCATAGTATCTAATACCTTTGTTCCTTATACATTTGTTTTTCACCCAAAGTTATAAGCAAATATGAATGTGATATGCTGCGGTGGTTGTTGCCAGGGCATACAGTCTTGGGTGCATGGCCAAATGGCCATGCACCCACGACTCTATGCCCTGGCAACAACCACCGCAGCATATCACATCCAAAGAGTCAAACATTTCAACTATGATCTATGGGAAACTTTTAATGTCCGCGAACAATGTGAGTGTTCTTAGAACACTTTGAACTTGCCAGCGAACAATACGGACACCGTTTTCAGGACACCCCCTACGAACATTTCAGAACAACGCGATAGTTCTTAGAACACTTTCAACTTAACAACGAACAATACGGACAGCGTCCTAAGGACACCCCCTACAAACATTCCAGGACACCGGGAGTGTTCTCAAAAACGTCTTCAGAACACCCCCATTTTTTTATTTGCGAACATTTCAGGACACCGCAGGTGTTCTTAGAACACATTCAACTTGACAGAGAACAATACGGACAGCATCATCAGGACACCCCCTATGAACACTCCCAGAACACCGCGAGTGTTCTTAGAAGCTTCTTCAGAACACCACCATCTTGTTTATTTGCAAACATTTCAGGACACCGCGAGTGTTCTTAGGACACATTCAACTTGACAGAGAACAATACGGACAGCGTCCTCAGGACACCCCCTACAAACATTCCAGGACACCGGGAGTGTTCTTAGAAGCTTCTTCAGAACACCACCATCTTGTTTATTTGCGAACATTTCAGGACACCGCGAGTGTTCTTAGGACTCATTCAACTTGACAGAGAACAATACGGACAGCGTCCTCAGGACACCCCCTACGAACACTCCCCGGACACCACGAGTGTTCTTAGAAGCGTCCTCAGAACACCCCCATTTTGTTTACTTGCGAACATTTCAGGACACCGCGAGTGTTCTTAGGACACATTCAACTTGTCAGAGAACAATACGGACAGCGTCCTCAGGACACCCCCTACGAACACTCCCCGGACACCGCGAGTGTTCTTAGAAGCGTCTTCAGAACACCCCCATTTTGTTTATTTGCGAACATTTCAGGACACCGCGGGTGTTCTTAGAACACATTCAACTTGACAGAGAACAATACGGACAGCGTCCTCAGGACACCCCCTACGAACACTCCCCGGACACCGCAAGTGTTCTTAGAACAGTTTCACTTTGCTTGCGAACAAAACTGACACATATTGAGTCCTTAGAACACCCCCCAGTCAGTTTATTTAAAACATTTCAGAACACCCGTGATGTCCGCAATCAAATCGAACACAAAAAGAACGTCTAACACATAAAAAACACAACTTTCATCCTATCTCATACACTCCCACCCTCCCCAAACACTCCTACACACCAACACACTCTACTAAATACACATTTTGAACAAAGTTTCACCGCGCTGTCCGCGGACGTCCGCGAATCCAAGATGGCGGGCGCTACCGAAAAATCTGACGCGCTTCACGCTCCACGCCGTCCAATCAGCGAACACGTTGCATGTCCGCGAACATCACGCAAGACGATTGGCCAATCAGGACACTGTCCGCGGAGCGAACAGGGAAGTGTGTCCGCGAACCGAACACAGATATCACTAATTTTTTTTTACGTACTTTTTGGTCATTTAAAAAAAAACGACTGGACGGATTTTCACCAAATTTGCAAAAGCACGCTTTCGGGACCAAGCCGCTGCTCCTGGTCCAAATTTGGTGGAAATCCGTCCAACGGTTTGGGCTGTAGGCGCAAGCACAATTTTTTTCCCATTCAGTCTATGGGAAAAAGAAAAAGTTTTGGGACCCCCCCTATAACTTTGCCCCCCCTGGACGAATCCTCACCAAACTTTGCAAAAAAATTCAGAGTGTCCCAAATAGTTTTTTTGCAAAGTTCGGTGAGGATCCGTCCGGGGAGAGCGAAGTTATAAGCCACCCAAAAAGTGTTCTTCCTATGGAAACAGCAACTTAACCATAACTACATGGCCACTACTGTGGCCATGTAATATATGTATATATATTCAGTGAAAAAATCTTTGTTAAAGGGACGTTATGTTTAAGTTGGGCTACTAAAAACCTATGAAATTCAGTGAAAAAACTTTGTTAAGGGGACGTTATGGTTCCAAGTAAAACCGAAAAACCCTTGAAATTCGCCAGTTATGGTAAGCTAAGCAACCATAACTCGCGCCACCACCGTGCACTGCTAAGACTAATACCCAGGACATCAAAGATGACATCACAAATGTCATCATAACGTCCCTTTAACAAAGTTTTTTTACTGAATTTCATAGTTTTTTAGTAGCACAAATTAACCATAATATCCCTGACTTCATATACATGTAACATAGAACATTCTAACGCCCTCGTAGTGATTTTCATGTCCGCGGACTAGCGCCATGTCCGCGGACACATCGAAAATCTGAGCGTGGTGAATGTAAATTTAAATAGTGTGCCCCATTTCCCCTTTGAAGTTGGCCCTGAAAAGAGCTGTTTTTTTTTTTTTTACAGATGCTTGACAGACACCTGTTATTTTGTATTTTTTTTCTTGTTTTTTTTTCTTACTTTACTCCTAAAATCTTCACATAACCTTCTCCAAAGCAACCCTTACATTCCAAAATAGAAAGGCATTTCCCGTAAAAGATAAAGAAATGCCATCTTCTTTAAAAATTAACAGCATTACTGGACAAATCGAACGCAACAAAAACGTCTAGCACATAAAAAAACAAAACATTGAACCTATCTCATACTCCCCCACCCTCCCCAAACACTCTTACACACCAACACACGGCACTAAATACCATTTTTTATCCACGTTTCACTGCGCTGTATGCGGTCGACTGCGAATACAAGGTGGCGGGTGCCACAGAAAATCTGACGCGCTCCACGCCCCTCGCCGTCCAATCAGCAAACACGTCGCATGTCCGCGGACATGACGTAGGCCATGGGTCAATCGGGGTGCTGTCCGCGGAGCGAACAGGGAAGTCCGTCCGCGAAGCGAACACAGATATCACTAATTTTTTTGCCTTACATTTTGATCATTTAAAAAAAAACTACTGGACAGATTTACACCAAATTTACAAAAGCATGCTTTTGGGACCAGGCTGCCGCTCCTGCCGCAAATTTGGTGTAAATCCGTCCAGCGGTTCGGGCTGTAGCCGTGCGCAAAGTTTTTTCCCATTCAGTCTATGGGAAAAAAAAAAGTTTTGGGACCCCCCTATAACTTTTCCCCCCCTGGACGAATCCTCACCAAACTTTGCAAAAGAATTCAGAGCGAACAAACTACTTTTTTTGCAAAGTTTGGTGAGGATCCGTCCAGGGAGAGCGAAGTTATAAGCCACCCAAAAAGTGCTCTTCCTATGGAAACAGCAACTTAACCATAACTACATGGCCACTACCGTGGCCATGTAATATATATATATATATATAGTAAAAGAACTTCGTTAAAGGGTCGTTATGGTTCAAAGTAAAACCAAAAACAAACTGAAATTCGCCAGTTATGGTAAACTAAGCAACCATAACTCGCGCCACCACTGTGCATTGCTAAAACTAACACCCAGGACATGAAAGACGACATCACAAATGTCATTGTTGACATCACATGGGCATGTACTTTTCATGAAAAGTCTGTACAAGGGATTCTTATTATAATGTTGATAAAAAAAGTGTCAAGGATCATTGGAATAGATGTCATGAGCTATGTAGTACATTAAGCAATGCATTGATATAAATAGCATTCTATTATGAAGATATTTACAGTATAATAAGCTACTCATGTATAAACATAAGCATTGTGTCCAGCATACATGATGGAGGTGCAATATTCATAATCTTCCCATGTTGAATAGTGAAATGATAAATGCTTTCTTATTACAGTTTTGTGTACTGTGCAACATGTAATAAGTAGCTAATGAAACTGAATATACACATACATAGTGTAAATTTGATAGATGTTTACTAGGATTCCCCTACTTTATATACATGTAACATAGAACATGCCAAACCCCCTGCTAGTGATTTTGATGTCCGCGGACTGTGCATATGTACGTGGACCGACACGGACAACATCAACACTGCCCAAAAACTCAGGGGGTATCTTAGATTGTTCTGTCATGCCATATAAACACTGAACAAGTTCAAAAAGCAGTACATAAACACATGATATGAAATAATAAATAAGAAGTGCAACCTGTATATGTAACACATAGACCATCCATTTAAATACCACATGTACTAAAATGGAATATACCAAAACAAAAAAGATATGCTTCCAACATAATTTCCTCACAGAAACTGCACAGCTAGGAGCAACAGCAGACCTACCCAACAGTAAGAACACAATTTACCAGAAACTAGTAAGTAAACTTCATTTTTTTTTATATATTTTAAAACTTTCTGTATTTGGTACACTAAAAGTAATATATTTATGTTTACACAGAAATGTCCAGTACTTTGGAATGGCTTGAAGAAAATTTCCCGTGTAAGGAAATGTCTGAAGACAGTGATACTAATGGTAGACACTTCTCTATATAAGCAAATTAATAATCATTAATTTATGTGTACTTAACATATATATTTTTTTTTACAGACCATACAAACATTGAAAATAATACGCAAAACAGACATTAGAAAATACTCTACAGCGCATGGAACAAAAAATGGATATGCTTATGGAAAATGTCAATCTTTTGGAACATTTTGTAGAGGACCACATAAAAAATAAAATTAAATATCATTGTCCCACATGCACCTGTTCACCCTCTCCATGTCCCAGTCAACTATCCCCAAACCCTCACCACCAAGAAAAAGGTTATGATGAGACTTCCATCCCTTCATCCCCTCGCATCGATCCTCTCCAAACCCCTACTTCCCCTGTATTTGTGTCAGTTTCTGCTTCCCCCTCTCTTTCATAAATGTTATATCTGTGTATAATAATAAAATATTATATGTGTTGTTACTTCATTCCTTTATGTCTTATTGTTTTTAAAAAGGCAGTCAGGGTGTCCGTGGATAGTGCAGGTGTCCGGAATGTCCGCAATTAACCAAAATGGGGGTGTCCTGAGGACACTATACCTGTCCGTACTGTCTGCAAGCAAAATGGAACTGTTCTTAGAACACATTTGGTGTCCCGAATGTCCACAATTAAGCAAAATGGAGGTGTCCCAAGGACACTATACCTGTCTGTACTGTCCACAAGCAAGATGGAACTGTTCTTAGAACACACCAGGTGTCCAGAATGTCCGCAATGAACCAAAATGGAGTTGTCCTAAGGACACTATACCAGTCCGTACCGTCCGCAAGCAAAATGGAACTGTTCTTAGAACACATTTGGTGTCCCGAATGTCCACAATTAAGCAAAATGGAGGTGTCCCAAGGACACTATACCTGTCTGTACTGTCCACAAGCAAGATGGAACAGTTCTTAGAACACATTCGGTTTCCATAATGTTCGCAATTAGCCAAAATAGAGGTGTCCTAAGGACACTATACCTGTCTGTACTGTCCGCAAGCAACATGGAACTGTTCTTAGAACACACTTGATGTCCGGAATGTCTGTAATTAACCCAAATGGAGGTGTCCTAAGGACACTATACCTGTCCGTACTATCTGCGCACCACACCCATAAGTCCTACGAACATCGCGCCTGTCCGTAACTGTCCGTCTCACATGCGTCACACTTTTAATTAGTTTGAGAACCCGAACACTGTCCGTAGAACACCCGCACACATGCGCACACCCATTCCCACGCATTTGGTGTCCTGCGGACACCCGTCCCATTCGCGGACGTGTTTGCGACATCATCATGTGACCGCACCCACGCTGAGCGTGTGTCCTGATTTGCGGACACTGTCCGGGTCCCCGAACATTTTAAAAGTACTTTTTTAGACAATCCGAAGTATTTTACAGTAAAAATTCACAATTGCACATGTCCCAGACAATGACTCTGGCTTTTTACATACGTTTTGGAACTTTTTGAGTCTTTTTGGGGTGTTTGATCTGTCTGCGGACAGCGCGGCTGTCCGCGGAGCACGCATATGCACCCCTATAAAAGGCCACACCCCAGAGCTCATCCTCATTGTGCTTCTGGCTACCAGACAGAGCATTGTCTATATCAGCTTTTGCTAATCTTCCTGATTTTGCTGCTCTTGCTGCTTCCCATCAGACCTGATGGCATCTATGCTTGATGCTGCTCCAGCTGGTGCTACAAGTGCCTCAGCACCACCCCCACCCCCTCCACCACCAACACCTCCCCAAGGGCCTGCAGAGGGGAACAGGCATGAGGATGTAAAGGAGGAGGATGAAGAGGATAAAGAGGATGAGGTAGTGGAAGACCCTACTACCAGCACTCGCTGTGAGTCTTGGGCGTTACAGTTGTTTATCATTCATGGTGATGTACCAAAAGCACGTGCAAACAAGGTCATCTGCAACCAGTGCAAAATGGTGCTGAGTTGTGGGAGGCCTGGTACGTACAGCTTTGGTACGACATCCATGAAGCGACACCTAAGGTTGTTCCACGATGGGACCGTTTGCAAGTTTGTACCTTGTGATAAACGTAGGAGGTTGAGTTCCTCTACAAAATCCTCTGTTTCCGCTCCTGTCACCACAAGAGACACTCCTGTGGGACATCGCGCATCCCTCCAGCTGCCTCACAGGCCATCCATAATGCTGTTGACCCTTACCTTTCGAGGCTCACAATATTGTGTATGTACTGCGACACAGTACTCTGCAGGGGGGAGAGTCTTCGGAATGCTTTCAAGGGTGCGGTCACAGAGCATGAGAAGGTCTGCTACCTACCTAAATAAGGTCCACCCTACATCTTCCTCTCTCTACCTGCCCTTTCTTATCCCGTGGTTTGTGTCCCTTCCTTACCCTCCTTTCCTCTCCTCTCCTAGTGTCCTAGTGTGTAAAAAAAAAAAATATATATAAAACAACAAACCCCCCCCCAAAAAAAGGCTCTTTTCTGAGCCGCCTTTCACAGTTTAAAAATTGAAGTGGCAAATAAATGGAGCAGGGCCCTGTGCATTTTGTAGAAGTCCACGGATAGTTTGCAGACATCTAAAATTTTGGGGTGCTGCCCTATCATAACCATTGCACGTTTCTCTGGGAGGAAGTGGTGGCTCTGAAAAGAGCCTTTTGGTGGTGTTTGTGTTTGAAATACTTCAAATGGTCAACACCTACTGTAAAATGGATGGCTGTAATTCCAAAAAAGGTTGCAATGCATTTTGTACATTTATCAGGAAAATGGACTCCATCTCTGCGAAAAATGTATGTGCTACGAAACATAATATTTTCATTGTGAAAAGAGGACATGCCAACATCTTTTAAAAAGGCACAAACATTTTGTGGACCAAATGAAGAAGAACGCAGCCATATTTGTCTCTGCGCAATACGAGAAAAAATTACTTGAGAATTTGGAAACATGTCCATGACCTTACCAAGTCCTTCTTTCATTGCAAATTGCAAAGAAATTCCAGGCACTTGTCCGAAACTGTTCCCTCCTCAAGGAATTATAATTATGTCTGGATGATGCTGTGTCTGCAAAGTAGCATAGAGAGGTACCAAGTCCAGCCACTTCATTCCACGCACTCCATGCCAATGCACTTCCGTATAAGGGAATCCAAGATCTGCAGCTACTCCACAGCGTTCTGCATGCATCTCCAACCAATGTATCCATGAGTCTCCCAAAATCCAGATAATCTAATTCTGAAACACACAGCCATAGCTGTCTGTTCTTCTCTGAGAAAAAGACTTTCTGACAAACTCTCTCCTTACACAATACACCCAGTAAACTTTATTGACCAATCCCTTGTTCTAATCCTTCTCATTCGCATGCCTCTCCACCCCAAAATCCCTGTATGTAATACACGATGTTCGCGGACTACCACCATGTCAGCGAACATATCGAAAATCTGAGCGTGGTGAATGTAAATTTAAATAGTGTGCCCAATTTCCCCTTTGAGGTTGGCTGTGAAAATAGCCGTTTTTTTTGGGGTGGGGGGGTTTGCAAATGCTTGACAGACACCTGTTATTTTATATTTATTTTTCCCTTATGTTACTCCTAAAATCTTCACATAACTTTCTCCAAAGCCACCCTTACATTCCAGAACAGCATGGCATTTCCCATAAAAGATAAAGAAATTACATCTTCTTTAAAATAAACAGCATTACTGGAATCAATATTCTCATTATTACAGAAGAACAAAACCAGCTCTAAGCATGAAAGCACACATGCCTTGGTTGATTGCACACCTAGCAATGTTCTGCTGAGGACAAAAAACAGAACTATTGTCCCACATTGCCCTAGGTACTAATCCAGAAAAAATAAGTTTGTCATTTGGAAAGATGTTCATTACTGCTTGAACCAAGTGTTTCAAATCTGCCATTAAAGTGGGGGCACTGACATAGCCCAAATGGAAAGCACCACAGTGCAGAACTACCACATGGGGACTGTTCATCCTGCCCATATCTTCACAAACGTGAACAATTCCATGTACATTGCAGTCAGGCACAGTGTTCCACACCACCTCCACTCCCTTAACATCAGAATTGTTTGCCACATGCCTTCATTGGGCATACTGCTGTAAACCATGCACAAACATATCTCCAAGCACCAACACCCTGACTTTCTCCACCTCTGGCATCTTCACTACACACAGTCTCTTTCAACACAAATCTACAACCTCAACACCTGATTGGCTAATCCCTACAGTCCCCTTTCCATGCTGGATTCGCCGCAGACAGCCACGGTAACTCTTAGACATCTCTTCTAGCCTTTCTACTTCACTCTCTGTGCCATTCCCTCATTTTATACAGCTAAGCAGTCACACAACCATCCACCAGTCACATCCAAGACCTCTACTTCTAACTCCATCATCAGAGTCCAGCACTTCAAATGTACTGTTGATCAATCTGAGTACAAGTCTCATATCATTGGAAAGCACCTACTACAAAAACTACTGTACAAGTCTCCAAGATTTCTACTTGCAGCTGCATGCATATCCACATGGATGAATACAAACCACAGGCATGCATATTTTATGCAGAATACATGTAAAACTCTTATAAATGCATATAAACAAAGTAACAGCCACTTATTCTGTATAACCTATAAAATTAACGTCCTATTTGTTTTCCCATCTGCTATAATCAACTGTCACTTTCACACCTGTCTGCTATCCAAATTCTTTTTTTACACACACAACTATCTAAAAAATTGTAATGTTAAATTACACACAGCCAGGTTAAGTTCATGCATCTTTATACACTCACACAGATAGACACTATCATTGAAAAGCTCACAGCTGAAATAACACCACTCCCTGTACATCATATCCTTCTGCTTTATTACCCACACCTTGACAAACACATACATTCTATGCTTTTCTATACAGTTTCTGACATTTACCTTACAAAAATTGCAAAACAAGTACATCATTATTTCTTCTATCTCCTAACATGCAATAACAAACCAAGTGAGTTTCATATACTTAGTATTCTACTCATTTACAAACCATGTTGAACTAACATATTGTAAGTAAAATATAAAGGCTGCACATAGTCAAAGGAAACTGTATGCACACACCATGTTCAGTTATCAACGAATAATACTACTACAAAAACATACAAATCAATGTCTAAATTAACATCAATGCTATAAACACACAAAATGCCTAACTTCTTTATTTTACAATTGCAGTGAAGATCACTCTCCTGAAAAGCAGCAGCATCTGAAGTGCGAACAACAACTCAGAAGAAACCTGCTCATTCCAAACAAAAAAAGTAAGTACAATACTACCATAATATTCTTACTGTTAATCAAACACACTGTGGGGTTGATTCATGGAATTTGTGTACCAAAAAACAGAGATTTGTGCACCATTCTGCCCACAAATCCCCATTTGTTAAACAGGGATTTGCAGACAGAATGGGGCACAAATGCCCATTTTTCGACACATAAATGACATAACTCGTCCCCTAGAATGTTAGTATTGCAGAACAAAGAACTGTTTTAATTATATACCATTAGATTTACTATTAGTGCTTCTCCTCACCACTAGCTTACTTTCTACTGTCATCTGAACCCCAGGATACTAACACAAAAATACAGGACTAGCCTTCCCAACTAGTTGTAGCTGTCCAATGCACAATGACACACCACCACATACATCCTTAACATCCTACTTAGACACTCATGCACACAGCACACAGACATTGCAGAACAGCCCAACCCATACCTTCTTTTTTTCAACAGACCCCAAAGAATGCCTACCAAAAAGCAAGTACGTAGAAAGCAACAAAGAAGTAGGCCAAATGAAAATAAAAGTGTCCAAAATAAGCATCCATCTCTAGCAGAATTTGTACAAAAGGTTCAAACAAAAGATCTAATGGAGTCATTAAGTGAAACGAAACAAGCTTCCAGAACAACAACTTTCCATCCTCTTTCAAAATGTAAAAGGAAACAGAAAGTGACTAACAAGAATTCCGCTAACACTACTGCTAACACTGCTCCTATAAATCTTGATGTAGTGGCAAGTAACCATAGCAAAAAAAGTATTTTGAAAAAATGTTCCGCCACAGAGTCCTTCAGAATCTTATAAAAACAGGAGAGAAATCACACACAACCCTTAAAACCTACCATAGAAAATAAATTTCAGAAGCTCTCATAGACAGTGCAATCCTTCTCAAAAGGAAGTTATTTATTTTAGTGTTAAACAGAATGAAACCACTAACTAAACTAACTACCAAATTACAAAAAAGACTTCTCAATAAACGGAATGTCAACAAAAATAACTTCTTAAATATCTGTGGAGGTGAATGGAGTCACACCACAAGCACAGAACCATATTTCAATGAAGAAGCATAGAAACAAAAGCAAACAAACACAATTGCCATACATATCAGTGGACAAGGGTATGAAAAACTTAATAATACCATAATGAAACAAGAAATACTGCTTACAAAAATATCCCCAGAAAACTCATTATCACCTCTCCATTAGACTGAACAAGAACGTCCAATACACACCACAAGCACAGAACTATATTTCAATGAAGAAGCATAGAAACAAAAGCAAACAAACACAATTGCCATACATAGCAGTGGACAAGGGTATGAAAAACTTAATAATACCATAATGAAACAAGAAATACTGCTTACAAAAATATCCCCAGAAAACTCATTATCACCTCTCCATTCGACTGAACAAGAACTTCCAATATACAAATGGCCGTGCACGTCAATGTGTAACATTGCCAAAAAATCTTTAAAATCTTTATGCCAGTTCCTCAATCAGTATGTGAAAGGCAAAGACAAAATCAAAATGAAACTACTGCAAAATATAGATACCTGTCCAGTGCGCGAATACACAGGACTACAAGGACATCCATTAGCCTGAATTTCAGGACCTATTTGCAAAAGCACCTTCCATCATATCAAAATGATATCAACACATCATTAAACTATAAGAAATCTAGTCTATAAACTGTACTTTGCTAAAAGTTCTGCTTTAGCACTAGCCAATTTAAATAACAATCTTCTACATGGTACAGCCAAAGACCTACTCGAAAAAATAAAGCATATCCAGAGAAAATATTTTGGAAGTGAAAGCCATTTAGAAAATGCAATAGCTTTACAACAGACTAGCAACAATTGTACAGATGGCAACCTTCTACTACACACATACAAAAAAGAAATACTAACATTTAAAAGTACATCTGCTGAAGTACCAAACCATGTGTGTGTGTGTGTTGCCGCAGAACTTTTTATAAACAACTGTAGACGTAACATACAAAATAGAAGACAATGAAGATTCCAAATGGTTTGAGTTAGCTCTCTACCTCATAGCAGAAATCAAATACGAAATAACTGACCCCTTAATACTTTGCACTTACTGCACTACAAAACTTGACAACAACCAAACTCCTTCACGTGCTATCATAGATAACTTGGAATTATTCCCACTATCAAAACCCCTGCAACAACTCAATTTATATGATAGCATCATAATTCAAACAGTGCACCCATTTCAAGCAATAATACGCCTTCAACCAAAAAATAGCAAAACTCCCTCTGAATTAGTCAAAGGCATTTGTGGCAAAGCAGTTTATTTATCATTAGATCTGAAAGAAAATGTGCACAATCTGGTAGTGCAACGTCCAATAGAGCAATCTTTAATTGTCTTGGTAAATTGTGTACTTACAAAAGAAAAAAAAAATTGGCAACAACTCGTAGACTTACATAAAGTTAGACAAGCCTTGAAATATCTCAAAGACTATAGTGAATACTACAAAGAAATGAATATAGAAGAAAACGTGAGGGAAACCACTGAACTAATTCAAGAGTCACCACAAACTTGTCAATTTGAACTTCTAGATCCTGCTACACTATCCAATATTTTAGACCATTATACAATTCATCCATTTCACTCTAAAGACACCATAGATGATGCACTAGAAACATATCAAATGCGACAAACCAAAGGATCACCAATTAGCATATGGGAAACAAGTATAGAAGCACATGCTTTTCCTCTACTCTTTCCTACTGGGAAATGAGGAAGGTACGATGACAGACCCATTCAGATAACAACATCAGAATACCGCTTGTTACAAATGAATTCTGAAGATCCCAGATTTAGACAAAATGTAGAATACATATTCCACGTGCTCTTTGAAAGTGAACTAGCAACTCTATGCTGCAGAGTTGCACACACACATTGAAATCAGGTACCCACTTTCAAAATATGTCAGCTACGCAATTACTACAAAAAGTGCAAGAAAAAGATGAGGTTTTACAATCAAGCATTACAAATCTGTACTGGCTCCGACGTCACGGAGATGTACGTTGTATGATAAGAAAACTTGGCCCACCCACTTGGTTTATTACATTAAGCTGTGCAGAATATGCATGGGAAGGTTTACATGATTTCCTACACATATCAAACAAAAACAAAACAAACATACATATACTAACACCTGGATATATCTGCTCTCTAGATCCTGTTAATGTTTCAATATATTTCCATCATCACTTCATTGCTATGCTATCTTTATTTGTAATAAAAAATGTCCTCCCCTCAGAGAAGTGCAACACTTATTTTGGAGAAAAGAATACCAAGCCAGAGGAGTACCAAATATCCACATGTTTTTATGGATTAAAGATTCTCCTAAATTTGGTCAAGACAGTGATGCCACTGTTTTACAGTTTATCGAAAAATATGTCACTTGTGAAATTCCATCAGAAGCAACAAATAGTGATCCTCATGTACAAATTCTACAATTTCAAAGACACAAATGTGGGAAATAGTGTCATCGCAAATACAAAAACAGAGGGAAATACTACACCAAATGCCACTGTGGTTTCCCTAGACCAGTCACAGAAACAGTTGAAGTGAACATCTTCATGTCTTCAGTTAGACATAGGGCCTCATTAGGACCCAGGCGGTAAGGGGTTTACGGCGGCGTAAACAGCGCCGACCCTTACCGCCTGATTCCGAGGTCCCTTAGCGCCATGGAGGTTTTAACACCTAAAATCCATGGCGCTAAGGGACCTTGTTGTTAATTACGCCACCGTAATTTACGGTGGCGTAATTAACGCCTTCCCCACTCCCATTATGCCCTATGGGGCAAAAATGGGAATGGGGAATGGTAAATGGGTTAATGGGGACTTACCGCCCCACTCACCTCGGAATGGGGCGGTAAGTCCGCCAACCACCATGGCGTAAACGTAGTTTACGCCATGGTGGTAAAGGTACGACCCAGACGGTAACTTACCGCCTGGGTCGTAATGAGGCCCATAGTGTTAAAGGTAAATCACCTAAGAACACATCTTACATAAAAAGAACAGAAGAAGCAAAATATATCAATGATTACAATGCAATCATTGCCCTCTCATGGAATGCAAACATAGATGTGCAGTACATTGCAGACAATTCCACTGCAGTTGCACGAAATGTTACAGCCTACTTAACCAAAGCAGAAAAGAATAGATCTTCAAGACCTCTTGGATGACCTATCATCGGACAAAACACTGTCTCAGAAATTGTACAGTTTAGGCATAAAAGTGCTCTCTCGTAGAGAATGTGGCTGCTATGAAGCTGCAGATCATTTAACCGGTACTGCTTTTTATGGAAAATCTGAAAATATAGTATGGCTAAATCCTGGTCCTGCTAAATCTAGAAAAAGAGTTATGAAATCATACAATGACATAGAAACAATAGCCAAAAATGATCCTAACAGCCAAGACATTTTGAAAAAACAATTTACTAGACACGTACTACCCAAACAGGAGTACCACTTTGGAAACAATGTGTCTATACCACATAGCCCATAACTTCACATACAAAAATAATATAAAACCTGATGAAAATAAAGGTAGATACAAATTGTAGAGTGACAAATTGTGAAGGCAGCTAAGTGAAACTTACCAAACAAAGCTTAATTAATCATATCAAATTGTCATCAAAAACTCCTCAACATAAAGAACTATATTACATGTCCTGGCTACAACTTTTTAAACCATGGAGAAAAGAAGAAGAGTTAATAGATATCTATGACTCTTATGAAGACGCTCTCAAAGCAAATTAAAGCACTGTAACCGATGTAAACTCTACACAGTACAAAACAATGTTGCACAATGAACAGCAACACGAAGATCTCCAGGCCCAACTAGATAATGACACTCCCGACAGTAGTCAACCTTCTGTAACAGGAAGCCAAGAACCACTGGGACAGCCACTAATAGCAAATGAGGCAGAATTAGCTATGACAGAAGTAGAAAACACCATGTCTCATGATGAAGAAGATACAGAAGACTTAACTGTTCTGCAATCAAAACTGAACGATGAGCAGTGTAGCATTTTTCAAGAAGTAACAAAAGAAATTGCACATGGTGTACAACATTAAAATAAAGAATGTACCTGCCAAAATTGCAAACCTATACTACTATATGTAAGTGGTCAAGCTGGTTCAGGCAAAACATTCTTAATTAAAATCATCAGCAAGTTCCTTCAACAATTGACAAACAACAAACTGTCAGCTGTTGTAACTGCCCCCACAGGTTTAGCTGCCTACGACATAGGCGGTGTCACTTTACACCGATTACTACTCCTTCCAGTAGAACAACAAAACAAATTAGAATATTACTAACTTTCTACAGAAGCTGCAATGGAACTATGCAGAGTGTTATGACAAATGAAAATGCTACTAATAGATGAAGTGGGCATGGTCTCCAACCTAATGTTGGCTTTGATTCACCTCAGATTACAAGAGGTACTCAAAACAAACTACGAAGAGCTCTTTGGAGGAAAACACATTATTGTTTTCAGAGATCTTCTTCCATTGACACCAGTGAAAGGTGAACAATTTTTAAAACATTAGGACTGAAACTCTGCTCTAAAACTGATGGCAGCATAGGAAATGTCCAATACAGAGAATTAACAGAAAACATGTACCAGTCTGCAGACCTCACCTACGCCAACATCGTAAAAAGTATTAGAGTTGGTGTTCTATCACAAGAAGCACAAGCACTATTAAAAACCTGGCACATCCATGCACTCATTGGCCATAACTCATGTGCAACTGATGTCATGGAACAATTAGCACACAAAAATATCAATTGTATGTCCCTGATGCCAAATGTTGCAAGCTGTTCCAAATTCAATGAAACAATGTTGAAAAAAGAAATGCAACCAATAATTGAAAATTGCTCCACAGACAAACTGGACGTACATGGTATGACAGTACCCATATGTCAACAAGCCACAACAAGACTAAATACCTTAGAAAACTCTATCTCCAACACAGCTGGTTTGGAGAAAATATCAAAATTATCTTTAAACTGTAGAGTAATGCTTAAACGTAACCTTGATGTGGAGCAAGGACTAGATAATGGAGCACTTGGTACAGTTGTTGGCTTTCAAATATACCCATGTGACAACATTCAGTTTGTCAATATTCTCTTTGACAAACTATCAGAAGTAAAAAGAATAGGATGCTAAACAGCTCGATTCCTTCTTTTCAAAGACATGTATGTATGCAGAGAACAATTTTCTCTAACTCTAGCATATGCAGAATCATTCACAAATCACAAGGTCTTACCCTAGATAATGCATTGATAGATATTGGGAACACAGTCTTTAAAGAAGGCATGAGCCACGTAGCACTATCATGCTTACATACACTTGACGGTCTATTTCTAATCAACTTTGATGCAAGTAAAGTAACGAGAAATGAAACAGGATCTCGCTGTAAATCACCAAAAAGGGAGTATAAGAAGCTAATACTTCATCAATTACTACAACCGAAGAAGAATCTACTACTCAAAGTAACTCAGGTACTTCTTCAAAGAAGCAACACATACTCTGAAGAAATGACTTGGACACAGAACTATCTGGTCCATTCAAATTTTCAATTATAACTGGTGTAAATTGCTACGCAAATGTAGCAATAAATATTCTATTTCAATTGCCACCAATTGTTGACAACATTTACTTAGACAATAAAGACAAATTATGTTTGCTAATGTTAGTCCTTCATAGCAATGCAAGCAACAATCCTGACAACACATACAGGGCCTCATCATGACTTTGGCGGTAACCCTTAAATCCGGCGGTCACGCTATTACCGCCGGATTTAAGGATCCGCCAAATCAGGACTTCATCGGATTTCGCCCCAGCTCTTGGCTGGTAGGAAATCCGCCAAAAATTCACGCTATTTCCGCCGGCGGGAAATCCGCCAGCGGTAAGAGCGCAAATTCCGAATGGGCTCAATGGGGAATGAGGAATTACATTACCGCCGAACTCGTGATCCTGCGCTATTAGCGCCGGGGAGTTCGGCGGTAGGGCTAATACCGCCGGTGGTAATACCACCGGCGTTACCGCCAAAGTCGTGATCAGGCCCACAGTGTTCATGGAATAAGACAAGAATTGGAATACTGTGCTGGAATGGTGAAATTCACTATAAAGTCACAAGAAGATCCACAAGAATTTCTAATGTACTTACTGCAAGTACTGGAAAACAAAAACAAACCCATAAATGAAATCTTCCGGATTTCATACATGTGGACACATACATGCACCTTGTGCAATAAATGGCACAGGAACAAATCCCTAATGTACACTTTGTGCATGTATCGATACCTAACTGTGAATCCGTTCCATTTCAGCAACTTGTACAAAATGCAAACCATGGCAGATTATGTACTACCTGCAATTCAGATAATCGCTCCACCTTACAAATACAAACACATAGCAAATATGTAATATTAATGCTTCTATGTTACAATGCAGATGGTACCAAAAACAACTGCAAGCTGACTGGATTCACACATGGGCAAGTATCACTTGGTAAGAAAACTTTTACAACAATAGGTATAATCTACCATGCAGGAGCCACAACCAATGCAGGTCACTACACTGCATATATAAAAAAGAATTGTGGATGGTTTGGATGTAATGATAGTACCATTACTCTAAAGCAGAGATTACCAGCACATCTTATAAATGCTTATTTAATCTTCTTAAAATCAAAATGTAATAACTAATCTCTACATAAACATTAACACAACTTCAATTAGAAAACTATAAACAGTTAGAATATGCCAACAGGTATCTAACTGCCCAATGATTCTGCAACAACCAAACAAATAAATCAATACCACTAAATTATAAGCAGAAATAAACAGTTAGAATACGCCAACAGGTATCTAACTGCCCCAAGATTTTGCAACAACCAAACAAATAAATCAATACCACTAAAATATAACAAGAAATAAACATTAGAATATGCCAACATGTATCTAACTGCCCCAAGAATCTGCAACAACCCAAGAGATAGATAAGCAACTTGAGAATATAAATAAAAAAACTATAACCAGTTACAATTTGACAACAGGTATCTAACAATCTGCAACAAGCCAACAGATAGAACATTAGCCAGAATTAACAAGTAAACACTGAAAACAAATAAAGACATGTACTTTACCTTAACAAAAAAAGTGTTTTTTTTATCCAACATGGATTTCTTTTTCTCACAGACCCAATGATTTAAGAAACAAACACAAAAACTGAGCAAATTGCACAGTACACTGATTTGTAAATTGCCCATGCACCCAAGACTCTAGGCCCTGTCCACAACCACCTCAGCATATCACACCCATAGATCACACCCATAGATCCAAACATTTTAACTGGCTATATGGGCTACTTATTGCATTTATGTCCGCAGACAGCCGCGGTGCCCGCAGACATGACAAACACATCAGGGGTGCCTTCCACCTAAACAAATAAATCATTTGACCCATGTCTTACTCCCCCACCCTCCCCAAACACTCTTACACACCAGCAGACTTGCCAAAGTTGTATTTCTTTCCCGTTCGTCGGCGCGCTGTCCGCAGATGTCTGCGGATCCAAGATGGCGGGCGCATCAAAACAATACGATGCACCTCATGCTTCATTCCAGCCAATCAGCGAACACGTTGCGTGTCCGCGGACATGACGCAAGCCGATTAGCCAATCAGTGTCCTGTCCGCGGAGTGAACAGGGAAGTGTGTCCGCGGAGCAGACATAGATATCACACATTTTTTGTGACCTACTTTTTTAAAAAACTACTGGACAGATTTTCACCAAATTTACAAAAGTACGCTATTGGGACCAAGCCGCTGCTCCTGCCGCAAATTTGATGAAAATCCGTCCAGCGGTTTGGGCTGTAGGTGTGAGCAAAGTTTTTTCCCCATTCAGTCTATGGGGAAAAAAGAAATTTTGGGACCCCCCATATAACTTTGCCCCCCCGGACCAAACCTCACCAAACTTTGCAAAAAAAATCAGAGTGGGGCATATACTTTTTTTGCAAAGTTTGGTGAGGATTCGTCCAGGGAGAGGGAAGTTATAAGCCACCCATAAAGTGCTCTCCCTATGGGATTAGCAACTTAACCATAACTACCCTACACTACCGTGGCTGTGTAATATATATATATATATATATATATATATATATTTTTTTATTTTTTTATTTATTTGGCTCAAAATGCAACCTTTCAATTTGCAAATGTACATTTTAAAACATTCATTTTGTATTGTACCTTGTAACTATGTAAGCTGAAAACTTCCTTGTCCTCGTGCCCTTGTATACTTGGGTCTGGTGCGCGTTACAAATAAATAAACAAACAAACAAACAAACAAAACATGGACTTCATGATACGTTAATGTCTGATTTAGCAGCATGTTGTTACTTCGAATCAAAAAGAAAGAACAATCTTTAAAATCATTTAGATATATATAGAATATACAAATAAAACTGGTTAAAAAATTGCAAAGGATGTGTCATCAAGCATGTTCTTTTGTAATTTGTGAGCGTTAAAAAAGAAAAAAAAATGTTTTGTAATATTCTCGCACCATCATTAGAACATTGAAACAGCATCTTTTTAACAGTTGTTATCGTTATGATTTAAAGTCAACTTGTAAAGCTTCTATATATCTAATTGTTGCAATTCAGAATGATCTGTATTTGGTGCAAAAAATGTGTTGGCAGATGAATTCAGGACTCACAATTCTGAAATCTTTGAAAAATTGTGTTAAATACTATTGTTGTTTCTGAATAAGCATAGGGCATTCTATAATTAGATGCCATAAATTTCTTGTTGGTTCGAGCCTTTACAAAAGCGGCAAATATTTTCATCTTTACTGATCATTCTTCGCCTAGACAGGACATCAAGTGTGGATCACAAGTTAAATCTAAAATGAAGAGAAGCACACCTATGTAGAGGTGAGGAACTTATTGCTAAGAAGCCAGCCATCACACAAAATGTTATGTTCTCAAAAGGATTACTCTTAAAATCACAATAGATGGAGGATGTCTGCTGGGTTTTGATCCAATCTGATTGGAATAATTTAGCTTTTGAGCATTTTGGGTTCATTAGCAATAGCTCTAATGCTATCGGCACTCACAAGTACTTGTAGGGTGATAGTATTCCATAAGTTTACAAATGTATGGGTTGAAGTGAGCATGTATGTGGCTAGCATACTCAATAAAGTGTTAGCTCTGGGATCCAGAATGCATTTCCTTAATAAAGCACATAGTTTCCATGTGTAAAACGTATATAATGAGAACAATCCGAGTTCGAAACAAATCATTGCTACAGGTATGCAATTTGGGAGATTGAGCACTCGCCGCCAGAATTTACCTTCACGATTTTGCCAAAAGCTTTCCTTAAAAATCTTTTTGGACTCTGTTCCATACAGCAATAATGGTTCTGCGTTTTGATAATAGTATGCCAGGGCCAGGGCACAGGAGAATTTGCCATATTTGCCTTGAATGATCATAGCTTGTAATATTGCTGTGGACAGCTTGTTCTTAATGTCAGCAAAGTAATGGTCATCACTGTTCTGATCATTAACATAATGCCTAAGAGTAATGGTGAACTACTTGGAGTTGAATGTCCTGAAGACTCCAGCTGTATTTTTTTTTTGTTTACTATTTAAAGAGCGCTGGAGCACATAACCTGTGTTTTGTCTAAATTGATTTGTAAAAGACTTTGTTCTGCATAGAAGGCTAAGACGTTTACCAATTTCTGAAGCCCTTTAGTTGTTTTAGACAACAACACTAGGTCGTCTGCATACAGCAGCCACAGTGTTGTTTGAAGGCCCAATTTAGGGGCGTCGGCAGTTACCTTCATGAATTCCTCCTTGAGATTCAATATAAAGCTACATTTAGCAGTTGTTTCTGTGAGTAACCATGTGATTTTAGTGAGTTCAATGTTGTCAAGTTAATGGCCATGCCCATTCCAGCCACGAACCATGTTTGGAAGGTGTTACGATTCTGGGAGTAATTTAGCAATTTGTTCAGATCTCTTAATACAAACTATAGTTTGTCAGCGCCTGGCGATTGCCCTTTTTGTAGATCGGAATGTATATTGAATGTATCCAAGACAACGGTGTACAATTGGTTTGGTTTAATCTGGTAAAGATGTTGTAAAGGATCAAGCTCCAGATCTGGGGATGTTCTGTGAACATTGCATTGCCTAACCGATCAGGGCCCAGAGCTCTTGATGGACTATATTTCTGAATATAGTATTGAATATCTTCCTTTGTTATTTGGATATGGAATTTATTTGAAATTAGATGCAATGGTTCCACGTGTTCAGAGTGGCCAGGGGGTGTATAAAGCAGTAAAATGCTTGACCCACTGCTGTTCTGAAGTGTAGTTTGAACTGTCACAGAACTTTCATTAAATAATGACCATGTCTGTGCTAAGATTTTAGATGCAATTGCTTTGAACATAATTTCTCCATCTACTCGAAATAATGTAGCTTTTCGATCTCTGATACAAGTCTTATATTTAGTTTTAAGTTTTTTTTTTATCACATTCACATTTTCTCTCTGTGGCAAAAGGAAGGCAATTTTCTTATCTCGCAGAAATTTCGTTTTTTGTTCTTTTTCTTAAACAAGGATGGATGTGTTGTGAATAACTGTAAGACTGATTCTTACTAGTTGTCCGGATGATTTGTAAAATCATTCGGAGAGTGTTGCAATTGTCATGGGTGTTTATTTAACAGGTGTAATTTAGGTTCTGTCCACCTGAATCAGTTTCATCCCCCATTAAGTATTAGTGGAACTTTTAATTTGTTCAAAGGGCCAGAGGTCATATTAGAAAGCCATGTCCATTTTAAGGAAAACATGTCGTGGTCTGTAACATTTTGTTGATTATGTTAAGCTCTCCACTTCCACAAATAGTTTGGGGTCTAAATAAATATTATCAATAATTGATTCCTGGGAACCCCTTCACTATGTGCTTATCGGGGGTAGATCACCCGGCAATGATCCATTGAACATTCTCATATTTTTTTGCTTAATATAGGCTGTCCATCATTCAACTGATGGATTTGTGGTGAAGCTACACCCAACAAGATCGTGGAGGTTCAAATCCCCTGCAAGTATAGTATGAGTAATATTCCATGATTGCGAGATATTATTAAAAATTGTATCTAGGTATTGGAAGAGAGGTTATGCCTACTAGGTTCCGTGTACATTAATGTGTGCTAGTTTTTATGTCACCATGTGTATTTTGACAACTTGAATGTAGTGGTTTGGTGTTATCCATGGCTCAAGTGTGAAACCAGTACTTACATTCACGGCCACTAAGAGCCCCGATGTAGGTCTTCCTTTTTTCACCTGTTTTGTAGGGTGTAATTGATGGAGTGATCATTCCAAATTGGAGCTTCCAAGAGCCAAGTCTCTTGAAGAACAATTATGTTGAAAGTATTAAGGTGGTTATTTGAGTTATTCATTAGGTGGGTATTTCCTCAGGTGTTTCAACTAGCTAGACAGACTTGTTTTATAGATTGAGTTGTGGATAGTTATGCCTGTGAGGCACAGCAACAACACGTCTTGTTAATCTTCTTTGCCATGCTACCTTGCACTTGCAGTGAAAATTCTGGCATCTCTGATTTGTTTATCTTATGAGCGGTCGATATGGCTATTTCTAAATTTTGGGCCTCCTTTTGTGTTATAGAGGTAGCAGAGGTTAGGTCTTGAGCGATTACAAACCCTAGGGCAAAGATTTCCATCCTTGCCTTCCATGTCGCATTTAAGACCACCACGGACTGGATCCATAGTCTTGTGACTGACATATCAGTTTCCTCCGGGAATTCCACTTGTTGGATGTCGGCTGAAGAAATATTTTCCATACTTGGAACAACAGAACAAATGGCTAACACACTTGTGCTTTTGAGGTCATACTTAGGGTATGGATCATGTCGAAATTTCATGATGAGATGGTGATTATGGGAGGCTCGAGGAACCCCTTGCCCTTTTAATTTTCTGCAGTTATTTTGATTAGCTTGCATCCTAGCTATACTAGAGGCTGGAGTCAATTCTAGGAGTTGGCAGTCTTTTTTCTTCAAACAGGCTTGACTGGATTCGATGTCAAAAGAGGACCTCGGATTTGGGGTTTGTTGGATTATCTTTCATTTTTCTGCCTAGGTTAGATGTTGCTTTTGTTGTGTATGAAAATATGATTCTACTGCTTTCTGTATTTCTAATCACCTTTGTTCATAGGTGGTGAGGCCGCAGCCAGAATCAGCAGACTGAAGCTGAATTGGAGGAGTCTTGGATGGTCTCATCAGGGGAGGCTGTTGTAAGTGTTTCACCTTAGATTTATTTTGTTGATTTTCAACATCTGGGATTAAGTCATCCAGAGGTGAATACAGTGTTATATCTTTCCATGTTGATATTATTTTTTCTTTTTTTGCTAGAGATATCTTTAAGTATTCTTTAACTACAGCAGTTGAGGCCTTGACACTTGGTTTCAGTGGCAGAGTAATGGATTTAATACCTTGTTTGGAGTTTGAATTTTAAAGCAAATGCATCAAATCCATATTTGTTGTTTTTTTCGATTGGGAAACATATTTTTTAGTCTTCTTAGTTTTCGCAGTCTATGGTAAAAATAGTATATGACCGTTTTGACTTTTAAGGGTACTGGTCGATCGGAGTCATCAATGCATGAGTTTGGTTTGCAGAAGTCAGTAAAGAATTGTTATCCCTGTCTTCAATTGGTTTAATTAATCTCTGAAATGAGGGTAGAGCACTATTCTTAGAATTTAATGTAACACTATGCGCACCAGGCACAACATTGGTCTGCAAAATTGCACCACGTGATATTTTGTGCATTGAGGGTGGCATTTGAGGAGGCGACAGTCTAGAATTTTCAGTGGGGAATTGCGTCATAGATATTTCACGTTGTAACAATTTGTTAATAAGTTTGGATTGGAAATCGATCTTTGCCTCCAGCATTTTTAATAATATCAGGGCTGTATTCATTGCTGTTAAAGTTATGTCGAGTAGGGGTGTTGTGAGAGAGGCTATTTGTGGAATTGATGTTAACTGGGGGATCATTTGGTTTTCGTGCAGTTGGGTGTGTGAAAGAAATAGATAAAGCAGAGGAATTATGGTGAGAATTCTGAAACATTTTTGGGGACTGGGACAGATAGTTGGTGTTTGCCAATGGTAGAACCCTGGAAGGGTCTAAGTTGGCTTCATTGCAACTCTCAGGGAGGAGAGCAGCAAATTTGGGGGAAAGACGAAGAGGGACAGTTTGTTCATTACAATTTTTTGTTCACTGATTTTGATTTCTGACGTCTTGTTGGGAGAAAGTGGAGCTTGTTCTAATGCACTATTGTGTCTTTCGTCCTCTAAGGGATAATTGTGCACCAACTTGACTACATCAAATATGGAACAGTTCTGTTCTAGGATGGTATCGGGTTTCCCTGTGTAGTCTGTCTGAGAATCAGTGAAACCGGCAGCAATAAGGGAATCCGAAATCAGAATAGGGGAATCTTCGCAAGGTCGGTTCTCAACATGGCTGTGGGTGGTTCAAGAGGGCTGGTTTGGGCTGTGTTAGTATGAGATACATCCAGGACGCCCAGCTGGCAAAATTGTCTAATCTCAGGCGTTGTTGTGTTTTTGGTTTTGTTGTTGTTGTAACGCTGCCGTGTTAGGTAAAGATAGTTTTGTAGAAGTTATAGGGGTAATATCTTGTCTTTGAGAAGTACTCCTTAGTTGCATGGAGATTTTCCTTACTTCTGCTGGTAACAGCATGTTTGACTTCAAGGTCAGCATAATTCCTAAATACGTAGCTTACTGATTAAAGAGGCCACGTAAGCGGTAACAGGCAGCACATATATTTCTACAAAAGTGAATACAAAAGAAACCAAATACTGTATAAACTCGTAGAACCTGGTGTTTGTTTAGAGGGGGAGCCGGAAGTCCCCGATAGACGCTGGCCGCACAGCCAAGCGGCTAAGCGGTACTTCATCGGTACTTCCCACTGGTGTGCATGCACTGTGCGTGCCAGAGTTGAATGTATGGATTCTGGGTAAATTGGGGGTCGAGCTTGATGATGAATACCACAATTGGCCAAAATAGCAGTGTATGTCTATGCAAAACAAGAAAATAAAGCATACAATGATAAGAACTATATAAGATATTTGCCACTAGAGTCCATGTGTTGAGCTAGAGGAGAAAAGCACTAGCATTAGCGTACCACAAAAATATAGTCCAGGGGTCAGAACTCCATTGGCTAAGCACTACTTCACCGGTACTTCCCACTGTTGTGCGAGCACTGGTATGCGCAAGAATTGAATATATGGCTTCTGGATAAATCGGGGGCAGAGCTTGATGATCAACACCACAATTTGGCAAATGAACAGTGTATATCACAAAAATATAGTCCAGGGACCAGAACTCCAGCTGCTAAGCGGTACTTACCGGTACTTCCCACTGGTGCGCGATACCTTTATATAACTCACATCACTTTGGAAATCTCTCATTCTCTTGGTGCAGAAAGGCTGGCCAAAGGACATCTTTACAAAATCTACTGGAGGCTGGCAAAGAAGATGTTAAATGCCATAGCTACACATGTGAAACATACAACAATGGCATCAATAGCTTGATCAGGCATATACCCATGACAAGCACCAAGAAACACATGAAACAAACTGGCATTTAATACATTGGCCGTTTTAGCTACATGCATGTGCTTTTGATCTCTGATTTGGCATCAGAATGGCTAGAAGCTAATTTCATACAAATCATCCCCACAGATATCACAATTTATCATATCAGAAAATGATGTCAAATTTAATTCCAATGAAAGGTCCTCTATCCCCAAGAGAAAAATCACAAAATACTTTAAACTGCTCTATGCCACTGACACAGGACTGGTCAGAGGAAACACTTCAATTAATTCCTGTAGGGCATACTAAAAAAACTGCAGAAGTCAATAAGGATTGCTATCATGCAATCCAACAAACCGATATTGCCCACAGAAGAAATTAGAATTCTTCAACAATGATCAAACCCTTTGCTATAATGAGGGACTGCCAGGAAACTACCAAACGGAAACAAGGTCCAAGGTAAAAACACATCAACCACTGATAGACATGCTTCCAGTGACATGTAAAATTGATTGACCAAAAACATATGAGCTGCCTCACGATGCCAGTAAATCAGTTACAGTCAGATGCAGATCAGTGGATGATTGGGTCAAAAACAGACTACCTCAGAAGGACACGTTATGTGCATTGAAATACAGTTACTTTTGCACCTTTGTGGGTGCAGAGAGGGCAGAACATGAAAACTGTATGGCTGGATTACACTGTGGTAGAAAGTTAAAAGGTGTGGAAGGTATAACCAAGTGGGTGGCATTTGCATGGGTCATTTTAACCAGACAATGTTTCCAATTGAACAGGGCTGGGCCCCACCATGGCAGGAAGGGGGCAGCCACCCAAAAAACACTTTTTTTAATTAAAAAACATGGCTTCACGGGGAAGAGTACCCTGGTGATAGAGCACCCCTCGATTTAAAAACGCAGTGAATGAGGTATCCCTACTACTGAAGGAAAATGGTCATGCCCCATGCAGTCTGAGAGAATTGTACTGGTGATGAGGCTATACAGCAAACATGATGGGCATATTGAGGAATGGAGGCCCAAGAGGTATTTGGGTGACATGTTGGAAAGATGGAGAGAGGAGACGCGAGGGGTGTGGGGAGGCACATTGGTTCATAAGGTACCATAGGAGGAAAGTGGATTGAAGGCATCATGGCCACCAGCGGAAACATCCTCTGTGAAAACATAAGTCTCAAAGTAGAGGCCCGGGGAGAGGGGGGGGGGTGTGTGTGCGTGCGTGCGTGCGTGCGTGCGTGCGCGCGCGCATGTAAGGTATGACATCACATTACTACGTGTGATGGTACACTAGATTATATAAACAGCTAACTAAAATGGTGACAGCTCTGCTAACCCGGATACCCAACAAGCTGAACACACAATTACTCTGCAGCATCAGGTACTGGTATCACGATTCACAGGTATTAACCCACAAGTCTGCCCTCTGCCAGCATAACTAGACTTTAAAGGTGTCTACACCATCTTGCCATGGCTAATATGCACAACGCTAATAGTCACTTATTGTACGCACCCCCATGTTCCAGTAGACAAGCGTCGTACTCCTTGACATGTACAAATGGTTACCGACCTCATTCACTCTTGGATTCCTCCCTTTCACCCAATCAATCATGGCACAGAATATTATAATAATAGCACTACGAACCTTCAGGCATCCGAGTGCCGCTTATTATTACCCACAGTGTGTGGTGCTCATTTATCGATCGACCTTGGAAGAATAAGTTTGGCCCTGCCGGGATTCGAACCTGCATCAGCAGGCTCTGAACAGATGTCAAAGGGAGCACTCTACTTGCTATGCTATCAGACTGGCTTATGAACCCTGGCACTGGATCTGTCCAACATATTATTCAGTATGACACAATTATCCTTGTAACTTTAATCTACAGACCATGACTGACTAATGAGTCAACAGATACACACTGAGAACAGCATCTAATTTATAGCATTATGAGCATATGAGAGCAACCCATGAGGTAAGATGACACCTGTTTTTTGCCGTACAGGGATGGCTATAATATACGAGCACAGTGCAGTTACCAATAATCATATCTGATTCACAAGCCAACAACACTAATCAATTGACTAACATCTATCTAGACTTCAATAACGACTTAGGTATCTAAAGGAAACCAGGCAATGCATTCCCTAACTGGACTTACTATTCATGCCTGACCTTCAGTATACACATGACCTCCTGCATATGTCCCCACTCTCTGCATATGTCAAAAAGGGTTCAACCTCACATGGACACGCACTGTGGTATGTTATATGAACCCACTAGATTTTACATTCACTTCTAACTCACACTTTTTAACTTGCATGAACGGAATGTATGGTTAACAAGTTGTATTCTCTATATATAAAATGCTGTTCTTGTGTCATTATTATGCATTGCATGCCTATGGTTTTTATAGACTTGAACACACCTTTCTAAGTCGAAACACATGTCAAGAGCAACAAATGTAAGGCTAAAATGAAGCAATAAAATGAACGGTATAAGTATTACCTAACTGACTCAAGTCCAGTTTGTAAATGAGAACATCCCATTGGTATAAACAGGTACTTTGCACTTTTACTATGAGGGTGTTCACTATCTAGGCTGTACAATCTAAAGTGGCACGAGGCATAGCCACTGAAGCGGTGGACGCACAGCAATCCCCCGATATTTCCACATGGTTCCTAAATACAACATCCCAACACAGTAGTGTAGAGATATCGCGAGAGCGCGCGCTCTCGCGAGATCTCGTCGCGGACCAAAGCTCCGCCCCCGCGCGCTTCGCGCGCACTACGGGAAGAGTGGAGGACGCGACAAGTCGCGTCCTGCTGAGCCCTCCTAATACGGGGCCCGCTCCTTATGAAACTTGGACACAGAGACAAGGCAGCTGCCTCCCAGCCACCTTAGGCCCGTTGGCCTCTGTTAATGAGGCACACATGTTGTGTGCATCCTACATGAAACCAATGATAGAATAAATACAGCGTTTACAAGCTCGGAGACTCCTGTCTTCATTACAAGCATTTACTACATAAATTGGCGACGAGGATCACCACCAGAACTCACGGAAGAGCATTCAAGGAGCAACGCCACCGCCACCCTTTCTCCAAACTCCAGGTAGGCCTGCCATCCCATGGCCACAATGGCAGCCCCTATTCACGACATATGTGGAGGCCCTAGGTGGGGCAGGGTTCTCAGCGGCGAGGCGCAGGGCCATGTTACTAAATGCCCTGGGAGTGGAAGGTCAAAGAATATTCGAGAGTCTCACCCCGATACCGGTGGCTGGCGACAATGACAATGTTTTCAAGGAGGCAGTCAGGAGAATCGTAAAAAGGTTTGCCAGTAAAGAGAACACAGTGCTCCACAGGATACGGTTTTACACGCGAAGGCAAGAAATGTCTGAACCAGTTGACGATTACGTCACCAAGCTGAGGGAATTAGCAGCGCTGTGTAATTTTGGCAACAATGCGGAGAGCCTCATATGTGACATGTTGGTCGTCCACACCAACAGTCGGAAGGTCCAAGATAAGTTTATTGTGGAAAAGGAACTGCAGTTGGAGAAAGCGATTGAGATCGCCAGAGCAGTCGAGGAAACGGCGGGAAGACGAAAGGAGCTTACTGGGGCCCAAAGTTCCGCTGAAATACAAGCTGTGGGTTTCGATGCAAGAAGAGAAAGGCCGGCAACCGACACGAGAGAAGGGAGAGGGAACAGGAAAGAGCCCCTAAAGTGTCACAGGTGCACCAGCACGAAACACCTGGCGTTTGACAGGGAGTGCCCAGCCAGAGACAAGGAGTGCTCCATTTGTAAACGCATTGGCCATTTCTCCATTGTGTGTCGGTGGAGGAACAAGAAAGTCTCCAGCATTAATGCAGATCGCAATACAGAGAAAGAATCATCCTCAGAAGATGAAGGAAGACCCACAGTCATCATGGTGAACAGCACAAGAGCAAGGAGAGAGAAACCTCACTGCATGATCAAGATTGATGGCATGGAAACAAGGGTCATGGCAGATTCAGGTTCGGATCTAACGATCATTCCCCTTCGCACATATAAGGACATGGTGGGAAAAGAAAAGGTGCAAGTGCTTATGACGAGGCACAAACCCACGGTTTTTGGAGGGGCGTCAGTCGAACTGTTAGGATACATCAAAGCCAAAGTAGAATTCAAAGGAAGGGAAACCACAACCAGGGTCTACTTCAGTCACGAAGGCCCAGCAGTGCTAGGGTGGGACGACCAAGACAAGCTAAAAATCAGACTGGATCCCAGCACCGAAGATCAGGTCCTGTCGGTCAGGGTGACGAGCGGACCTGTCGTCAAAAGCGACAACCCAACACTTTTCTCGGAGGAGCCGGGGCACATTAAGAGGGTAATTCATAGAATTTCGCAGAAAAGTGTCGCAAGCGGCTGGCGCAGAGTGTCCGCGTGCGATTGTCTGCGCCAGGCACGTGCGCTAAAACCGATTTCTGCGCACAGCGTATTCATGGATTTCAGGCTCCCAAACCAGCCGTGGCGCAGAGAATCGCAGCGACCCTGCAGCAGCACCAGTAACGCCCCCAAGAACGCCCTCGCGCAAGGAAAAGCCATCGAAATCGCTAAATTATCGCAAAGGGCTGCACGAACCCTGGACCAGTTCACCGGGCTGCCAAACAGCAAACGCCAAGCGGGGAACGTGTATTTCAGGGGTGCGCGGGAAGTTGCATACGCGATTGCAGCAGGGTACGTGTATTTCAGGGGTGCGCGGCAAGTTCCACACGCGATAGTCCCAGTGCGAGCAGGGTACGTGTATTTCTGGGGTGCGCGGGAAGTTGCACACGCGATTGTCCCAGTGCGAGCAGGGTACGTGTATTTCAGGGGTGCGCGGGAAGTTGCATACGTGATTTCAGCAGGGTACGTGCATTTCAGGGGTGCGCGGCAAGTTCCACACGCGATTTCAGCAAGGTATGTGTATTTCAGGGGTGCGCGGGAAGTTGCACACGCGATTGTCCCAGTGCGAGCAGGGTACGTGTATTTCAGGGGTGCGCGGAAAGTTCCACACGCGATAGTCCCAGTGCGAGCAGGGTGCGTGTATTTCTGGGGTGCGCGGGAAGTTGCACACGCGATTGTCCCAGTGCGAGCAGGGTATGTGTATTTCAGGGGTGCGCGGGAAGTTGCATACGCGATTTCTGCAGGGTACGTGCATTTCAGGGGTGCGCGGCAAGTTCCACACGCGATTTCAGCAAGGTATGTGTATTTCAGGGGTGCGGGGGAAGTTGCACACGCGATTGTCCCAGTGCGAGCAGGGTACGTGTATTTCAGGGGTGCGCGGGAAGTTCCACACGCGATAGTCCCAGTGCGAGCAGGGTACGTGTATTTCTGGGGTGCGCGGGAAGTTGCACACGCGATTGTCCCAGTGCGAGCAGGGTACGTGTATTTCAGGGGTGCGCGGGAAGTTGCATACGCGATTTCAGCAGGGTACGTGCATTTCAGGGGTGCGCGGCAAGTTCCACACGCGATTTCAGCAAGGTATGTGTATTTCAGGGGTGCGCGGGAAGTTGCACACGCGATTGTCCCAGTGCGAGCAGGGTACGTGTATTTCAGGGGTGCGCGGGAAGTTCCACACGCGATAGTCCCAGTGCGAGCAGGGTACGTGTATTTCTGGGGTGCGCGGGAAGTTGCACACGCGATTGTCCCAGTGCGAGCAGGGTACGTGTATTTCAGGGGTGCGCGGGAAGTTGCATATGCGATTTCAGAAGGGTATGTGCATTTCAGGGGTGCGCGGCAAGTTCCACACGCGATTTCAGCAAGGTATGTGTATTTCAGGGGTGCGCGGGAAGTTGCACACGCGATTGTCCCAGTGCGAGCAGGGTACGTGTATTTCAGGGGTGCGCGGGAAGTTCCACACGTGATAGTCCCAGTGCGAGCAGGGTACGTGTATTTCTGGGGTGCGCGGGAAGTTGCACACGCGATTGTCCCAGTGCGAGCAGGGTACGTGTATTTCAGGGGTGCGCGGGAAGTTGCATACGCGATTTCAGCAGGGTACGTGCATTTCAGGGGTGCGCGGCAAGTTCCACACGCGATTTCAGCAAGGTATGTGTATTTCAGGGGTGCGCGGGAAGTTGCACACGCGATTGTCCCAGTGCGAGCAGGGTACGTGTATTTCAGGGGTGCGCGGGAAGTTCCACACGCGATAGTCCCAGTGCGAGCAGGGTACGTGTATTTCTGGGGTGCGCGGGAAGTTGCACATGCGATTGTCCCAGTGCGAGCAGGGTACGTGTATTTCAGGGGTGCGCGGGAAGTTGCATACGCGATTTCAGCAGGGTACGTGCATTTCAGGGGTGCGCGGCAAGTTCCACACGCGATTTCAGCAAGGTATGTGTATTTCAGGGGTGCGCGGGAAGTTGCACACGCGATTGTCCCAGTGCGAGCAGGGTACGTGTATTTCAGGGGTGCGCGGGAAGTTCCACACGCAATAGTCCCAGTGCGAGCAGGGTACGTGTATTTCTGGGGTGCGCGGGAAGTTGCACACGCGATTGTCCCAGTGCGAGCAGGGTACGTGTATTTCAGGGGTGCGCGCGAAGTTGCATACGCGATTTCAGCAGGGTACGTGCATTTCAGGGGTGCGCGGCAAGTTCCACACGCGATTTCAGCAAGGTATGTGTATTTCAGGGGTGCGCGGGAAGTTGCACACGCGATTGTCCCAGTGCGAGCAGGGTACGTGTATTTCAGGGGTGCGCGGGAAGTTCCACACGCGATAGTCCCAGTGCGAGCAGGGTACGTGTATTTCAGGGGTGCGCGAGAAGTTGCACACGCGATTGTCCCAGTACGAGCAGGGTATGTGTATTTCAGGGGTGCGTGGGAAGTTACACACGCGATTGGCCCAGTGCGAGCAGGGTACGTGTATTTCAGGGGTGCGTGGGAAGTTACACACGCGAATGGCCCAGTGAGAGCAGGGTACGTGTATTTAAGGGGTGCGCGGGAAGTTACACACGCGATAGTCCCAGTGCGAGCAGGGTACGTGTATTTCAGGGGTGCGCGGGAAGTTGCACACGCGATACCAGCAGGGAATGTGTATTTCAGGGGTTCTGGGGAGTACTACACGTGAGTTGGCCGTGTGGGTCCTCCCAGGTGTATGCTCCACAACCTCCACGGCCCCTGCAGGCAGCCCACACCACGGGGGACTACCCTGCACCCCTGCCCATGTCCCGCAGGCAGCCCATTCACCATGGGCATGCCCCCCAGCCAACCCACATGTCACCTTGCACTACTGATCAACAATGCATGTCTCCCACCACCCCCACCCCCCAGCAGTGCAGGGGCAGCCTCCACCAGGTCCCCACTCATGTCCCCCTGCACCCCCACCCCCCAGCATCCAGGGTCACCCTCCACCAGGCCCCCACTCATGTCTCCCACCACCCCGACCCCCCGGCAGTGCAGGGTCACCCTCCACCAGGCCCCCACTCATGTCCCCCTGCACCCCCACCCCCCAGCATCCAGGGTCACCCTCCACCAGGCCCCCACTCATGTCTCCCACCACCCCCACCCCCCGGCAGTGCAGGGGCAGCCTCCACCAGGCCCCCACTCATGTCCCCCTGCACCCCCACCCCCCAGCATCCAGGGTCACCCTCCACCAGGCCCCCACTCATGTCTCCCACCACCCCCACCCTCCGGCAGTGCAGGGTCACCCTCCACCAGGCCCCCACTCATGTCTCCCACCACCCCCACCCCCCGGCAGTGCAGGGGCAGCCTCCACCAGGCCCCCACTCATGTCTCCCACCACCCCCACCCCCCAGCAGTGCAGGGGCAGCCTCCACCAGGCCCCCACTCATGTCTCCCACCACCCCCACCCCCCAGCAGTGCAAGGGCAGCCTCCACCAGGCCCCCACTCATGTCCCCCTGCACCCCCAACCCCCAGCATCCAGGGTCACCCTCCACCAGGCCCCCACTCATGTCTCCCACCACCCCCACCCCCCGGCAGTGCAGGGGCAGCCTCCACCAGGCCCCCACTCATGTCCCCCTGCAGACCCACCCCCCAGCATCCAGGGTCACCCTCCACCAGGCCCCCACTCATGTCTCCCACCACCCCCACCCCCCGGCAGTGCAGGGTCACCCTCCACCAGGCCCCCACTCATGTCTCCCACCACCCCCACCCCCCAGCAGTGCAGGGGCATCCTCCACCAGGCCCCCACTCATGTCTCCCACCACCCCCACCCCCCTGCCACCATGGGCAGCCCCCACCAGGTCCTCACAATCCCCAATCATGTGCGTAATCGTCAGCCTCCACAGCCAAAAAGCCCTACCAAGTAACCCATTCACCCACATGGAAATGGAAATCACATGTTACACCCCCAATGTTCATGAAGCTAATGAACCCATGTCCGTCACACACAATTGTTGCAATTGAATGGGAAAACACACAACATGACATGCATGAAACCAATGAGATGATACCACACAGTGAAGTATGCAAACAAAATTGTATTGAAAAAAATAAAGAATGCTAAAGAAAGAAAACAAACTACAATGTGAATGAGAAAAAATAAGCTGCATGTCCGTATAAAAACACAAAACTGGAAATCCAAATCCAAAAAAATGTTGTCCAAAGTCAAATGTAAAAAAATCTCCATGCAATAAAGAACTATGTACAAAAATAACAAGGGTCCATGAGCCCAACTGAACAAAGGAAACCTACTAAAAAACCTACCTAAAAATCAACTATATACAAAAAGTGGAGCAGTGTCCGTCGACTCCAAATCATAATAAGAAAGAAAGGAAACCTAAAACTAAAGAACTATATACAAAGGCCGCGGGCAAGTCCAGCGGCTCACTCCGTGGTGTCCCGGGCCAGGGCATCATCGAACTCCTGTTCGATGTCCCGGAGGCGGTCCAGTTCCATGGCCCCGAGGGTCCGCAGGGACGACGCTGTGTCCTCCTCCAAACCCCTGCGGATTGCCTCGAGGCACTCGGCCCGCCTCAGGGCCCTCCGCATGGAGTTCTCCGCCCTGACCATTGTGAGCCGCGCCTCTTCCGCCCGCCGCCGCTCCGCACCTATGGCGTGGCCCAACCGCTGCCACACGGAAGACACTCTCTGTCCTGGGTCCCCCTGCCCTCCGGCCGATGCCTGCCCCTCCGATGTTGAAAGCCCCGAGCCTTCATGTCTCCCACCATGTTGCTGCTGCTGCTGCTCTGCCTCTGCCCGTGCACTGCCTCCTGCTGCCTGCACATCCTCTGCCGGCTGGGGTGCACTTGTTGATGTGGCCACCCCTGCTGGACCTCCGACTCCCGACTGTGGCAGGGATGCCTCCTCCACCAGCCTGGCCGCACCGTCAGAGGCAGCTCCACAGGGCACCCAGGTGACTGATGGGTGGGAAGATGGCACAGAGGACGACTGGCGCATAGGGGGTCCAGTTGAGGAGGGGGTCGGAGCAAGCCCCATCAGACAGCGGAATCCGGCCTGGGTGACCTGTTCCAGCAGGCTGACGTGGTCAACGAGCCATTCGAGATGACGTGCAGTCTCTCCATGAAAAGACTGCAGGTCACCTCGCATGGCCCGTTGACGCAACGCCACACCAGCCAGGACAGGCTCAACCCGGACCTGGATGGCCACGTCCGCAGGCAGAGGAAGGCCAGTTGACGTCAGCTCATCCCCTGCCTGAAAACGGGTCTGGACATAGGCATCCCTGCTGGTGCAAGATGATGCAGGGACAGGATCGGGGACAGGATTGCACACAGGCACCTCCGCGGCGGCCTGTGCTGCCTCCTGTCCCTGGTCCTGCACTGCACCACTAGCACCAGTGGGATCCCCACCTCCAGACCCCGTCTCTGGTGCTTGCACGGCCCCCTCCTCCACCAAAACCCCCACCAACCTGGATGACTCCGTGCCATCTTCCCCTGTTGGGCCCTGTGGGGTCCCAGCTGCCCCTTCTGCTGCCGAGGAGTCCAACTGCAACCTCCGCCTCTTGGACCTCCCCCCGGCAGCTGCGGCCTGGGACGCGGCACCGGACTCCTCACTCCCCGACGAGATGACAACACGGGAGGGGAGCCGGGCCTTGCGTCTCCGGCTGGCGGTCGGATCCCCGCCGCTGTGCTCCACAGCACCTTCTCCGCCCTCTTCATCAGTTGACGCTGCAGACAGGGAGAAACAAAACACAGGCATCAGGGCACTGTACAATGGACACATACACGCATGACAGTTGCACATGAGTGGCATTGGCAAACCTCAGACATGTCATCACAATCCCCAACACACGTCATTGCAACTGGCACACATGAGCCATACCACAGCCATATCGCAACTGCCACCACCATCCCTACACATACAACAGCATCAGCAGCCAAAGGGGAGCCAGACATCACATGCAACACAGGAAGTGCACCACACATGTATACACACCACCACACTTGCATGCATGTCTACACCTCTGCCAAGTGTCGCACTGTTCAGACGGGCATCCATGTCACATCTGCCAATCAGGCTTCTACATACCGCTGTCACATGCATCCATGTTGCATCACTGTTGCACCCTTGTCAAATACACACACATGCACATGTACACAGTGCTCATACATGCAGCCGAAAACAGCATACATGCCTGACATCACGGACATGTCTACTTACATACACATTCATCCAAACATGTGTGCACGCACAACTGCATTTGCCATGCAAGCCCACACACACAAGCACCATCCATGTCTCACACATTACAGCCCTCGCATGTGTCAGCCCCACGGGCCTGTACACCCCCACCCATACTCGACCCCATACAAACAGATGTGCAACCGGCACAATGGCGAATGATCACCACACGCACTGCTCACAATCAGGATGCATGTACACTCACCGCTCGACTCCAGACGGGTCTGCTTCTCTAGGACCTGGACGTGGAGTGCTGGGGATATGCGTTCCAGGACCCCCATCTGTTCTTCCGACAAGTGGCCCCGGCGCCCCTTGGCATCCGCTGCCTTCAAGAGGCGCCGGGCCTTGTTCAGGGTCCTGGACCTGAAGTCCTCCCAGCGCTTCCTGACATGTTGTAAGTCCCGGACTGCCACCCCCTCCGCGTTGATGGCAGTCACGATGTCAGTCCAGGTCCGAGTCCGTCCTTCCTTGTCGGCGCGTGAACTTCCGAAGAGGGCATCATACTGCCCCAGGACTTGCTCCACCAGGACACCAACTTCGGTGGCACTGAAGCTGGTGCCCCTCTGCCTCTCTGGCCGGGGGTTGTCAGTGGTCACAGATGGTGTTTGCCCCGACATGACAACCCCAGAGGCAGGAGTGGGTGGGCAACTGGGTCCTGGGGCTGGGCTGTGGAGCGATGGAATTCCAGTCGGGAGTCTTTGGTTCCAGCAGGGGTGGTCACAGCAACAGCACCCCTGGCTGATGTGCAGGCAGCAAATGGCAGTGCACGTGGGCAGCAGGCAGTCAGGCAGCAGCAGATGGCAGGTGGGAGCATGCTCGGGGCTCTGGGGGGCAGTAGTTTGGCCTTCTGGGCAGGAGCGTGGTCTTCCGTGTGCTTACGCGTGGCCAGCTTGGTACGGAGTGATTTGGCATGTGAAAATCCTGCACGTCAGTGTGAAAACCGAGGAAAGGCCCTTAGCGCGTAAGCGCGTCAGCACGAATACGCGATTCTATTGGACCAAAGGCCCTCAGCGCGTAAGCGCGTCTGTGACGTGACCCGCACGAGTGTTTCCCACACAGCACGTGATGACAGAGCACACGTGGAAAGACTGCACGTCAGAGTGTCATCGCGTGTGATTGGTGGAAATGGCCGTACACGCAGAAGTGACAAAGCGTGTAATTGGTGGAAATGGCCGTACACGCATAAGTCACAAAGCGTGTAATTGGTGGAAATGGCCCTAGCGCGTAGACGCCGCGTAAGTGACGCTGGACGTGTGGGCCTGTATAAAAGGTACGCGTAGAACACCATTTCCTTGTACGTGCTTTTCGTGGAGAGCGAGTGGGTGAATTCTGTACTTCTTGTCGGTTCACACGCGATTTACTTCACAGCGTTTCAAGTTCGTATTCCCTGTTACCTCTGACAGATTTTTCTCTTTTTTCTCTTTTACTGGTTTACCTGGGCCTGTTCCCTCAAACAGTGTTCCCTTCTACTGTTGTCCTGTCTCCTCAGAAAGCGTACAAATCTTCTTTTGGCGGGGGTGTTGCCAACCAAACGCGCTCCTTTTTCACGCTCTTTTACCTGGCAGACGGTGAGTCACGCACATATCTAACATCTGTGCTTGCCCCGTGTGTAGCCTACCCCTTCAGAGGTCATTCTAGGCTGCGTGTGACACGCATACGTTCATTCTTGTGTTACTGGGTGCCACAGCGTAGTGCAGGTTTTTCTTTCTGCACACGTGGTCTAGGAGGGGTTGCGTGCACGTCATCTCCCTTTTTTGGGGCTCCTGTGCGTAGCGTGACACGTCATCTTTCCCCAGGGGTTACAATCAGCCTTGCAAGAGCACTAGGGTACAATTACCATCTGGTACCCAACCCCTTTGACCCCCAATTGCCCAGGACAATATTTTACTGCCACTCCCATACGCACATTAACATCAGTGCCATGGCTGGGAGGCGAGGATTCCGTAAGGGTGGCAAAGGTGGAAGAGCCACAAGTGGTGGCCGTGGTGGATCCGGTAGGGGACGTGGTCGTTACTTGCAGGGTGAGCCTGTCCCCCCATGTGTGGAGGACCAGTCAAGGGCACCCATAATCCCACCCCCCCCTCCCGTTGAGGGTGATGTGGCTGACACCATCCATGCTCAGCCCTTGTTGGACCAGCCCATTGTGGCACCAGACCTGGCTGACTCCATGGCTGACTTCCAGGTCAGCAGTCCTATGACACGTGCGCTGGACACTCAGGATCACCACCACCTTCCAAGCGGAAGAGGAAGAGTGCTCGTCCGGCACAGGCTGATGCCCCAGACACGGCTACACAGTCCGGCCCGTCCAGGAAGCCCAGCTTCACGGATGACGAACTGAATGCACTTGTCGAGTATGTGTCCGCACATGACAACGAGATGGTCATTGTTGCAGGATCCAAGACCACACCTGCACAACGCCAGGCACACTGGCAGACCGTTGCGGACATCGTAAGTGCCCTTGGAATCGTGAGGCGCACAGCCAATGATTGCTATAAGCGCTGAAATGACCTAAAGCGCAGGGCAAAGAGTAAGCTGGCCTCAAGTCATGCCGCAACTCTAGTGACTGGAGGTGGGTCTCCAGTAGTAGACATGGAACTCACTCCACATGAGTCAGTCGCTGGGACCTACGTCACGGAGGAACAGATCCAAGGCGTGGGAGATTTGGCTGATTACGAGGCATTGTCCGGTGAGTGCACATGCATGTGTGTGTCATCCATGTGCATGGTGTGTGTGAGGGCTTCTGTTTGTGTGCCAGGTGAGAGTGTGTGCGCCTGAGTCGTATGGGTCCGCCATGTGCTTCATGCAATACATCCTGCGCAGCTGCATTTGGCCATAGCTGTATCCCTGTAGACATCTAGCCCAACTGCACGCCAGTTGCCCTTGAAGTGTCACCTTGCCACAACATTGTTGCAAAATTTTCCACTGTTCATTTAGTCAGATTTTTTCCATTCCACCACTTTTACTAGGCATGTCGCAGTCCTCTAGTCACATGTCTGACATGGCTATGGTAAAGTGGAGTGACTTTGTTACCTGGATATCATTTGTTCAAACATGTCCCTGTGCAATTGCACCATTTCGGACTGGCAGCTCCAGGTGAAGAATCTGACCTGTTTGAATTAGAAAAGCTATTACATGCGGGAACTGGACAGAATGAATAGGTGCTGCCCTCCTCTCCATCTTCACTCAATAGCAATGGTACATGCCATCTGTGTGATGGCATGTGTGTTTCACCTGCCACTCACAGGCCAATGTGTGATGCCACTGCCAGGCAGCATGCAGAAAATGTGTTCATCTTCAATCTTGGTGTCATCAGTGTGTGCCATTTGCCTGCCCTTCATACGCAGTGAGGGTGCATGCATGGGAGGGTTTTAGTCATGTGGGACATGTGTCAGACAAGTACTGGTTCTCTTGCTTCTCAGCCCTCATTGTGTGCCATGGTGCTAATGCCTGTTTCCATTTCTTTGTTTTTATGTCTTTGCAGGGGAAGACGCACCTGATACTGCTGGGGTTGTGGAGATGGTGCAGACCCAGGAGGGGCCCGAGGGCCGACCAACCACCAGTGAGGGACGTGGTGTGGTGGTGGGTGAGAACCCACAAGTGCTGCAGGTCCTGCTCTCAAGGGGTGTCTCTGGCTGCACCTCCCCCGAGCTGTACTCAGGTGTTGATTCGGATGAGACCTACGTGCCGTCGCAGGTGAGTGTTCCAGGGAGGGATTCTGTTCTGTCTCACTCACCTGCACCAGGGTCAGAACCCTCAATGGGGATGTCAGTGTTGGCAGCTACGCCTTTGGTGGTTACGGATGCAGGGTCACACTCCGTGACATCTGATCCTGTTCCTGGGCCAGCAGATCAGAGGGGGAATGCAGTCCTGCAGCCTCAGGCAGTGCCGGCACAGCAAGGCGCAGTTCGCCTTGCCCCAGACAGGTGTGGTGCCCGCCGACGTGGTGGCCGTACGCCACCTGGCAATACTGCATGGGAGCAATCCATTTACGGTATGGCAACCCAACAGGCAGCATCATCCGAGATGATGGCTCAGGCCATGGATAGGGTGGCCACTTCCATTGTCCCCCCTGAAAGGCTGATGGAGCGACTAGAGCAGGCAACCGACACCATCTGCCAGTCACACAGGGAGGACATGTTGGGGTCCAACAGGGACAGGCGGGCGGCACTGGCGACTCTGCAGGAGGCCATCTCCATTGAGTCCCAGGGCCACAGGGAAGCCCTGAGGCAGGAGCTCCTTCACCTCAGGACGACTCTTGTTGAGCTTGAGGCTTCTACACACCAAAGGACAGAACAGCAGCTGGAGCGTCTCACCCGTACGCTCTCAGCTGAGATGCAGGCAACGAGGGCGGAGGTCCGGGCATCCCGTGAGTTGTTGCATGGGGACCTCCGCACACTCATCCTCCAGAACCAGACCTACCACACCCGCATGCTTGCAGCCATGGAGGAGCAGACTAGGGCCTTGCGTGGGCTGCCTCCCATAGTGCAACCACCTCCCGATGCAGCTGCACAGGGTGATAATAGCGACAGCAGTGATACTCCCACAATAGGGTAGCCGTGTGGGCCATGAGCCCATGGAGGTGTTTTTTTTTCCCAGGATCCACGCAGGTGGGTTCTGGTCTGCATCCTGTCCTCAGGCCTCCTGGGTGGCCTCCCCAACCCCCCCGGGCCCTTCAATGGCCATTTTTATTTATTTATTTTTTTTATTTTTGTTTTTATTTTTATTTCTTTTATTCCCAATTTTTTTGGGACAATTTGTTGGCTTCCGTGGTTCCTGTGGGCATACGCTGCATTGTGGCTGGGCACATGCAGGCTTGTAATGCATTTGGTTCAGATGCTTGGGTTTGAGTCACACACACCCCTCCTGCTTCCCGTTTCCATGGGCTTGCAAAGGGTGTGCCCAAGTGACAGTGAATTACACACTGACGTTGGACTCCCATGAGCTGTGTGGGCAGTCTGTAGTCAATACTGTGTATACATTCCTAGTGCATATTGCTGTTGTGTTGTACACTGCATGTTGCATTGATGTGTAACTCATCTTCTGTGTCTACCTCCCAATTTGCAGGTCCCTTCCTCATGTCTACACAAGGACCTCTAGTCTGGAGATGTGGTCCATGTTGGCAGCAGTGCACCTACAACTCTACAGGCGCCAACACTGCACAGTTGGTAGTGGTGGGAGTGCAGGCATTTCCAGGTGGTGAGACTACTAATATAAAACATTAGTGATGTCATGTTAATGGTAGTACGTGCTCAAGTTTGTTGTTGGTCCGGCATTACTGTGAGCATTTCAGGTGTTGCAAGTTTCTAATAGGGACACTGTACATTGTGACACTAGTGTCATGTTGTGGGGATTACTTTGTTTACCTGCAAATAGCATGACATGGCACGGTGTGTCGTGTGGCGGTGCTGGGGTTGGGTTGGCTGACATGGCACTGTCCTCTTGTTGCATTTTGCAAGTGGGTATTCATTTTAGCTGCTTGAATGTGTAACTTCACAAAACTGCATTGGTGGTGTCAGTGTGGGTAGAGATGCACACATTGTGACACTTCCAGGTGAACAATCTCAGGCTGATATGGTTTTCACGGTTCTTTCTCCAGACATTCAGGATCAGTGTCAGGTTGAGTCATCATTGATTGTCAGATGGAATGTGCCAGGGCAGTGTGCACTCCACAGGGGTGTGATTTCTATGTGAAGTAATTAGCCACTAGCTGTGTACGGGCTGCCTCCCCCCGTGCCCTTTCACCTCCCATGAGCAGCGGCTGTGCATGTGGTTGGGGATGGGGGGGCACCACCATGTCCACGGCCAGGCCCCGGCGTGTTGCAACGTTGTGCAGGACACATGCTGCCACTATGATCCTGCACACTACTGGGGGAGCGTACAACAGCTGCCCGTCAGAACGGTCAAGGGAGCGAAAGCGTGACTTCAGCACTCCGAATGTGCGCTCCACTATGCCCCGGGTTGTAATGTGGCCTGCGTTATATCTTACCTGGGGTGGCGTGGTGGGGTTCCGAATTGGCGTCATCATGTGGGGGCTGAGAGGGTAGGCACTGTCCCCTGTGGAGGTGGTGATTGGTATCATTGGTGGGGTTGTGACCTTGCTCAGTATCTGACATGCATGCATGTGCAGTGGCATTCATACTCACCAAGCAGCCATGTATCGCCATGCCGGCCAGCTTCTAGGTCCCGGCTTAGGGTGGACATTCGGTAAATGAAGCTGTCGTGGGTTGACCCAGGATAGTTGGCATATACTGAGGTGATGATTCCCTTGGCATTACATACTACCTGCACGTTGATGGAATGCCAGTGCTTGCGGTTCCTATAGATGTGCTCAGATGCCCTGGGGGGACGTAGAGCCACATGGGTGCAGTCGATGGCACCTAGCACTTTGGGGAATCGTGCCACAGCGTAAAAATCCAGGGCGGCAGCATGCCTTTCTACAGGGGTTCTGGGCAGGTATATGTGCCTGCGGACTGATGGGCGTGCAGTGATGATGTTCAAGACCTGGTGTAGGCAGCGTGACTGGGTGGCCTGTGATACACCACCCACAATGGCACTTGTCCGCTGAAATGATCCAGTGGCTAAGAAGTGCAGTACATTGAGGACCTTCTCCAGGGGGCTGAGTGCTTGGGAGCACAGGATGGGTGATGTGAGTTCGTCCTCCCACTCACTCACCAGGTCCAGTATGATGTGTGGTGGAAACCTGTACCTCCCATGCACCTGGTCATCAGGCATCCCGAAAAGGCTGGTTCTGGGTGTGAATATTCTGGCCCTGACTATCCTCCTCCTCCTCCTTTGGTAGGCCACGCCCACTGCTGCTAGGAACGGTATGTTCATCCTGGGTCTGAGCTAGTTATTTTGTAAGCGCGCAAATGAATGCGTTGCGCGTGTTGTAGGCGAGCGTGTGACCCGCGCACCCCTGAAATCCAGTGCCCAGTCCAATAGCGTGTGGAAATTGCCACGCACACCGGGATACAGGTGCGCTGACGTACTTGCGTGTGTAAGTGTCCACGCACACCTGATATACACGTACATAGGCCAATCGCGTGTACGCGCACTTTTGTCCAATTACACGCGATGAGACTCTGACGTGCAGTCTTTCCACGTGTGCTCTGTCATCACGTGCTGTGTGGGAAACACCCGTGCGGGACACGTCACAGACGCGCTTACGCGCTGAGGGCCTTTGGTCCAATAGATTCGCGTATGCGTGCTGACGCGCTTACGCGCTAAGGGCCTTTCCTCGGTTTTCACGCTGACATGCAGGATTTTCACATGCCAAATCACTCCGTACCAAGCTGGCCACGCGTAAGCACACGGAAGACCACGCTCCTGCCCAGAAGGCCGAACTACTGCCCCCCAGAGCCCCGAGCACGCTCCCACCTGCCACCTGCTGCTGCCTGACTGCCTGCTGCCCACGTGCACTGCCATTTGCTGCCTGCACATCAGCCAGGGGTGCTGTTGCTGTGACCACCCCTGCTGGAACCGAAGACTCCCGACTGGAATTCCATCGCTCCACAGCCCCGCCCCAGGACCCAGTTGCCCACCCACTCCTGCCTCTGGGGTTGTCATGTCGGGGTATACACCATCTGTGACCACTGAAAACCCCCGGCCAGAGAGGCAGAGGGGCACCAGCTTCAGTGCCACCGAAGTTGGTGTCCTGGTGGAGCAAGTCCTGGGGCAGTATGATGCCCTCTTTGGAAGTTCCCGCGCCGACAAGGAAGGACGGACTCGGATCTGGACTGACATCGTGACTGCCATCAACATGGAGGGGGTGGCAGTCCGAGACTTACAACATGTCAGGAAGCGCTGGGAGGACTTCAGGTCCAGGACCCTGAACAAGGCCCGGCGCCTCTTGAAGGCAGCGGATGCCAAGGGGCGCCGGGGCCACTTGTCGGAAGAACAGATGGGGGTCCTGGAACGCATATCCCCAGCGCTCCACGTCCAGGTCCTAGAGAAGCAGACCCGTCTGGAGTCGAGCGGTGAGTGTACATGCATCCTGATTGTGAGCAATGCGTGTGGTGATCATTCGCCATTGTGCCGGTTGCACATCTGTTTGTATGGGGTCGAGTATGGGTGGGGGTGTACAGGGCAGTGGGGCTGACACATGCGAGGGCTGTAATGTGTGAGACATGCGAGGGATGGTGCTTGTGTGTGTGGGCTTGCATGGCAAATGCAGTTGTGCGTGCACACATGTTTGGATGAATGTGTATGTAAGTAGACATGTCCGTGATGTCAGGCATGTATGTTGTTTTCGGCTGCATGTATGAGCACTGTGTACATGTTCATGTGTGTGTATTTGTCAAGGGTGCAACAGTGATGCAACATGGATGCATGTGACAGCGGTATGTGGAAGCCTGATTGGCAGATGTGACATGGATGCCCGTCTGAACAGTGCGACACTTGGCAGAGGTGTAGACATGCATGCAAGTGTGGTGGTGTGTGTACATGTGTGGTGCACTTCCTGTGTTGCATGTGATGTCTGGCTCCCCTTTGGCTGCTGATGCTGTTGTATGTGTAGGGATGGTGGTGGCAGTTGCGATATGGCTGTGGTATGGCTCATGTGTGCCAGTTGCAATGACATGTGTGTTGGGGATTGTGATGACATGTCTGAGGTTTGTCAATGCCACTCATGTGCAACTGTCATGCGTGTATGTGTCCATTGTACAGTGCCCTGATGCCTGTGTTTTGTTTCTCCCTGTCTGCAGCGTCAACTGATGAAGAGGGCGGAGAAGGTGCCGTGGAGCACAGCGGCGGGGATCCGACCGCCAGCCGGAGACGCAAGGCCCGGCTCCCCTCCCGTGTTGTCATCTCGTCAGGGAGTGAGGAGTCCGGTGCCGCGTCCCAGGCCGCAGCTGCCGGGAGGAGGTCCAAGAGGCGGAGGTTGCAGTTGGACTCCTCGGCAGCAGAAGGGGCAGCTGGGACCCCACAGGGCCCAACAGGGGAAGATGGCACGGAGTCATCCAGGTTGGTGGGGGGTTTGGTGGAGGAGGGGGCCGTGCAAGCACCAGAGACGGGGTCTGGAGGTGGGGATCCCACTGGTGCTAGTGGTGCAGTGCAGGACCAGGGACAGGAGGCAGCACAGGCGGCCACGGAGGTGCCTGTGTGCAATCCTGTCCCCGATCCTGTCCCTGCATCATCTTGCACCAGCAGGGATGCCTACGTCCAGACCCGTTTTCAGGCAGGGGATGAGCTGACGTCAACTGGCCTTCCTCTGCCTGCGGACGTGGCCATCCAGGTCCGGGTTGAGCCTGTCCTGGCTGGTGTGGCGTTGCGTCAACGGGCCATGCGAGGTGACCTGCAGTCTTTTCATGGAGAGACTGCACGTCATCTCGAATGGCTCGTTGACCACGTCAGCCTGCTGGGACAGGTCACCCAGGCGGGATTCCTCCGTCTGATGGGGCTTGCTCCGACCCCCTCCTCAACTGGACCCCCTACGCGCCAGTCGTCCTCTGTGCCATCTTCCCACCCATCAGTCACCTGGGTGCCCTGTGGAGCTGCCTCTGACGGTGCGGCCAGGCTGGTGGAGGAGGCATCCCTGCAACAGTCGGGAGTCGGAGGTCCAGCAGGGGTGGCCACATCAACAAGTGCACCCCAGCCGGCGGAGGATGTGCAGGCAGCAGGAGGCAGTGCACGGGCAGAGGCAGAGCAGCAGCAGCAGCAACATGGTGGGAGACATGAAGGCTCGGGGCTTTCGACATCGGAGGGGCAGGCATCGGCCGGAGGGCAGGGGGACCCAGGACAGAGAGTGTCTTCCGTGTGGCAGCGGTTGGGCCACGCCATAGGTGCGGAGCGGCGGCGGGCGGAAGAGGCGCGGCTCACAATGGTCAGGGCGGAGAACTCCATGCGGAGGGCCCTGAGGCGGGCCGAGTGCCTTGAGGCAATCCGCAGGGGGTTGGAGGAGGACACAGCGTCGTCCCTGCGGACCCTCGGGGCCATGGAACTGGACCGCCTCCGGGACATCGAACAGGAGTTCGATGATGCCCTGGCCCGGGACACCACGGAGTGAGCCGCTGGACTTGCCTGCCGCCTTTGTATATACTTCTTTAGTTTTAGGTTTCCTTTCTTTCTTATTATGATTTGGAGTCGACGGACACTACTCCACTTTTTGTATATAGTTGATTTTTAGGTAGGTTTTTTCGTAGGTTTCCTTTGTTCAGTTGGGCTCATGGACCCTTGGTAGTTTTTTATACGGACATGCATGTTTTTTTTTCTCATTCACATTGTAGTTTGTTTTCTTTCTTTAGCATTCTTTATTTTTTTCAATACAATTTTGTTTGCATACTTCACTGTGTGGTATCATCTCATTGGTTTCATGCATGTCATGTTGTGTGTTTTCCCATTCAATTGCAACCATTGTGTGTGACGGACATGGGTTCATTAGCTTCATGAACATTGGGGGTGTAACATGTGATTTCCATTTCCATGTGGGTGAATGGGTTACTTGGTAGGGCTTTTTGGCTGTGGAGGCTGTCCATTACGCACATGATTGGGGATTGTGAGCACCTGGTGGAGGATGCCCCTGCACTGCTGGGGGGTGGGGGTGCAGGGGGACATGAGTGGGGGCCTGGTGGAGGCTGCCCCTGCACTGCTGGGGGGTGGGGGTGGTGGGAGACATGAGTGGGGGCCTGGTGGAGGATGCCCATGGTGGCTGGGGGGTGGGGGTGGTGGGAGACATGAGTGGGGGCCTGGTGGAGGATGCCCATGGTGGCAGGGGGGTGGGGGTGGTGGGAGACATGAGTGGGGGCCTGGTGGAGGGTGACCCTGGATGCTGGGGGGTGGGGGTGCAGGGGGACATGAGTGGGGGCCTGGTGGAGGCTGCCCCTGCACTGCTGGGGGGTGGGGGTGGTGGGAGACATGAGTGGGGGCCTGGTGGAGGCTGCCCATGGTGGCAGGGGGGTGGGGGTGGTGGGAGACATGAGTGGGGGCCTGGTGGAGGATGCCCATGGTGGCAGGGGGGTGGGGGTGCAGGGGGACATGAGTGGGGGCCTGGTGGAGGGTGACCCTGGATGCTGGGGGGTGGGGGTGCAGGGGGACATGAGTGGGGGCCTGGTGGAGGCTGCCCATGGTGGCAGGGGGGTGGGGGTGGTGGGAGACATGAGTGGGGGCCTGGTGGAGGGTGACCCTGGATGCTGGGGGGTGGTGGTGCAGGGGGACATGAGTGGGGGCCTGGTGGAGGCTGCCCCTGGTGGCTGGGGGGTGGGGGTGGTGGGAGACATGAGTGGGGGCCTGGTGGAGGATGCCCATGGTGGCAGGGGGGTGGGGGTGGTGGGAGACATGAGTGGGGGCCTGGTGGAGGGTGACCCTGGATGCTGGGGGGTGGTGGTGCAGGGGGACATGAGTGGGGGCCTGGTGGAGGCTGCCCCTGGTGGCTGGGGGGTGGGGTGGTGGGAGACATGAGTGGGGGCTTGGTGGAGGATGCCCATGGTGGCAGGGCAGTGGGGGTGGTGGGAGACATGAGTGGGGGCCTGGTGGAGGGTGACCCTGGATGCTGGGGGGTGGGGGTGCAGGGGGACATGAATGGGGGCCTGGTGGAGGATGCCCATGGTGGCTGGGGGGTGGGGGTGGTGGGAGACATGAGTGGGGGCCTGGTGGAGGATGCCCATGGTGGCAGGGGGGTGGGGGTGGTGGGAGACATGAGTGGGGGCCTGGTGGAGGGTGACCCTGGATGCTGGGGGGTGGGGGTGCAGGGGGACATGAGTGGGGGCCTGGTGTAGGCTGCCCCTGCACTGCTGGGGGGTTGGGGTGCAGGGGGACATGAGTGGGGGCCTGGTGGAGGGTGACCCTGGATGCTGGGGGGTGGGGGTGGTGGGAGACATGCATTGTTGATCAGTAGTGCAAGGTGACATGTGGGTTGGCTGGGGGGCATGCCCATGGTGGATGGGCTGCCTGCGGGACATGAGCATGGGTGCAGGGTAGTCCCCCGTGGTGTGGGCTTGGCTGCAGGGTCCGTGGAGGTTGTGGAGCGTACACCTGGGAGGGCCCACACGGCCAATTCACGTGTGGTACTCCCCAGAACCCCTGAAATACACATACCCTGCTGAAATTGCGTGTGCAACTTCCCGCGCACCCCTGAAATACACGTACCCTGCTCGCACTGGGCCAATCGTGTGTGGAACTTCCCGCGCACCCCTGAAATACACGTACCCTGCTGAAATCGCGTGTGGAACTTCCCGCGCAACCCTGAAATACACATACCCTGCTCGCACTGGGGCAATCGCGTGTGGAACTTCCCGCGCACCCCTGAAATACACGTAGCCTGCTGAAATCGCGTGTGGAACTTCCCGCGCACCCCTGAAATACACGTACCCTGCTCGCACTGGGGCAATCGCGTGTGGAACTTCCCACGCACCCCTGAAATACACGTACCCTGCTGAAATCGCGTGTGGAACTTCCCGCGCACCCCTGAAATACACGTACCCTGCTGAAATCGCGTGTGGAACTTCCCGCGCACCCCTGAAATACACGTACCCTGCTCGCACTGGGGCAATCGCGTGTGGGACTTCCCGCGCACCCCTGAAATACACATACCTTGCTGAAATCGCGTGTGGAACTTCCCGTGCACCCCTGAAATACACGTACCCTGCTCGCACTGGGCCAATCGTGTGTGGAACTTCCCGAGCACCCCTGAAATACACGTACCCTGCAGAAATCGCGTGTGGAACTTCCCGCGCACCCCTGAAATACACATACCTTGCTGAAATCGCGTGTGGAACTTCCCGCGCACCCCTGAAATACACGTACCCTGCTCCCACTGGGCCAATCGTGTGTGGAACTTCCCGCGCACCCCTGAAATACACGTACCCTGCTGAAATTGCGTGTGGAACTTCCCGCGCACCCCTGAAATACACATACCTTGCTGAAATCGCGTGTGGAACTTCCCGCACACCCCTGAAATACACGTACCCTGCTCGCACTGGGCCAATCGTGTGTGGGACTTCCCGCGCACCCCTGAAATACACGTACCCTGCTGAAATCGCGTGTGGAACTTCCCGCGCACCCCTGAAATACACATACCTTGCTGAAATCGCGTGTGGAACTTCCCGCGCACCCCTGAAATCCACGTACCCGGCCAAATCGCGTGTGAGACTTCCCGCGCACCCCGCTATACACGCACACGTTTTTTTGTCAGCGGGTGCACGTCATTTGTCCTGGAGGGCCACAGTATAGGACATTCATCATGGCAGTATATAGGTGCTATTTGTTGGCGCACCTTTTGGCGCACATTTCTTACAGCCCCAGAGACGCTGCCGCCTGCTTTCTTGTGGCGGTCGTGTTTGTGCCTGTGCGCTGGTTTGAGCGTGCGATTTTTTGCCCTATTCTATTCCATGAATACGTGTTGTAGGCGAGCGTGTGGGCGTTCCGCGCACTTGTGCCCTGTACTTCCCCCGTGACGCCCACGTTTTGGCAAGTTGTTCCCCATTCCGAGTGTTACGCCCGTGTTCCGCCTACTTTTGTTGCGTGCGCCGCGCTATGTGCGAATTTCACTGTGGCCTGTGCGATTTTCGCTGTGACCTGGCGCACGCTGTTAGATGGCCTGTGCGCCAACGTGCGCCACGCACTTTTTTATCGCACATCCGCTGGTTTTCTCGCGCACGGCCTTCCATGAATCGATGTGCGCTGCTTTTGGTGCGATTTTCGCACTTGCACTGCGATTTACGCTATTCCACTGCGATTCGCACGTTTTTGCCCACTTGCGCCGCGCTAATTATTCCATGAATCGGCCTGTAAGGGTTTCCTGCACAAAAGAGTTCTCAAAAGGAATGCGGTCCCTGTAAAGCACCAAGTGAGGCCAGTACCAGCCACGGCAAGGGACATCCTCAGAAGTCAGTTGGAAAAGATGAAGATGGAGGGTGTCATCGAAGAAATCGAAGCATCTGAATGGCTGAGCCCTGTCGTGCTTATAAAGAAACCCCAATCACAGGAACTCAGAGTATGCATAGATCTACGCAGTTTAAACTTGGAAGTCATCACAGATAACTACCCTCTTCCAAGCATAAATGAACTCATTCTGTTAATGAAAGAAGCCAGAATATTTTCAAAACTGGACATGAGGAATGCATACCACCAAATACATGAAGAGTCGAAACCCCTCACGGCATTCATCACTCCATTGGGCACCTACCAATTCACCATGATGCCATTCGGGTTGTCATCAGCAGCATCGGCTTTCCAACACATGATGGATGTCTTGCTGAGGAAAGTTAAAAACGTGGTGTACTTCCAGGATGACATCCTCGTGTATGCGGAGGATGAGCAGACGCACGACGCCACGTTAAGAATTGTCCTAAACAAGCTACAAGAAGCAGGGGTGCGGTTGCGGTATGAAAAATGCTTGCTCAGAGTGAAAGAAGTTGAATACTTAGGGTACAAGATTTCAGAAAAGGGTATCAGTCCCAAACAGAATCTCATGCAATCAATCATGAAAGCACCGGAACCAAACAGCAAAGAGGAAGTAAGGTCATTTCTGGGGTTGGCTGAATACTATGCGAAGTTCATACCGAAGTTTTCCGAGACCACGGCACCCCTTCGCGACGTACTCAAAAAGGGCTCGGAATTTGTATGGCAAGAACCCCAAAGGACGGCGATGGTGAATATAAAGCAGCACATCATAGATGCCCCGTGCCTTCAACCGTTTAATCCGGCGTGGGTAACAGTCGTAACCACCAACGCCAGTGCCTATGGACTGGGAGCAGTGCTAACACAAAAGAAAGGTGACACTGAACATGTGGTGGCCTTTTCATCGAAGGCATTATCGGAAGCGGAACAGAACTATTCCACCATTGAAAAAGAAATGTTGGCCTGTGCATGGGCGGTAGAACACTTCAGGACGTATGTATGGGGCACCAAATTCAAGTTAGTAACTGATCATAAGCCCCTCATCCATATGCTCAGCCGGGTGGCACAAAAGTATCCACACCCAGATTGGCACGCATTTCAGCCAAGCTGCAAGAGTACACGTTTGAGATCCAGCATATCTCAGGTTGGAAAAATTCACAAGCTGACTGCATGTCGAGACTGCCGGAGGGTAAGGATAAAGCCACCACGTTCCTTCATGGAGAATGCATAGTTACATCCATCATGGACTTGAGAGCGCCAGATTACCTGGAACTCAGTGAGAGACACTGGGAAGAGGAAGATGGGAAAGACCCCACCATGGCCATGATTCGCAAATGGACCAAGGAAGGTTGGCCAACTGAAAAGGCGTTGCCCGAGGGCATGAGACCCTACTGGAAGGTGTCGGAAAAACTGTCTGAAACGGAGGGGATAATTATGAAATCAGATCAGATTATTCCTCCCACAGGAATGAGAAGGATCATCCTATGTAGAGCCCACGCAGGCCACTTGGGAAACATCATTACCCGTCGCAGAGTGAGAGAGGCTTACTGGTGGCCATCCATGGACCAGGAGAATCAATCCATGATAGAACGTTGCCATGAATGTCTCAACAGCGACAAGAGACTTAAGGTTCGCCAAGCACCCCTAATACCCACGGAAATTCCAGAAGCCTTGTGGTCAAAGCTTGGCATTGACTTCATAGGGCTTTTGGAAGCAATGGCACCTGAACACCGGTATGGCATAGGACTGGTTGATTATCTATCCAAGTGGGTGGAGGCCGCATTCGTCCCGAGCATAACCACGGCAACCGTTATAGAAGTACTCACAGAAATTTTTCAGAGGGAAGGCCTCCCCAAGGAAGTGGTTACAGACAACAGGGTGCAACTAGTCTCAAAAGACATGGAGGAATTCTTAAAAAGAAATCACATAAAACAAAGGAAAGCGGCCCTATATCACCCCCAAGCCAATGGGCTTGTAGAGAGGGCCAACAGGTTTATAAAAGGCGCCATACAATTAGCAACGGCTTCGGGCATGGACCCGCTCAAAACCACCAAGGAGGCCATAGCGGCCCACAGACTCACTCCAAATAGGATCACCCAAATATCCCCGTTCAAAATGTTGAGAGGGAGGAGTGCGGCATCCACGCTGATTCCACCATGGTTGTCGAAAATACGAGAAGATGAAGTGGTGGACATGGCAGAAGTAGTCTGGAGAATCGAAAGCAACAAGTCACGCATGAAATTATGGATTGATAGGAGAAGAAGAACCAATCAAGCGTCCGACATAGGAAAAGGAGACTTGGTAAAATTCCAGTTGCCGAAGAAAGATCAGGTCACAGGGTCTCGGTTTAGCCGACCCATCAAAGTGATTCACAAAGGAACAAATCATGTTCGCACGGAAGACGGGCGAGCGTGGAATCTTGAAAGAGTGGCACTATACCAGAAGACTCGGGGAAGAGCGAAGACCCCAGAGAGATCACGAACGGAAACCGAAAGAGACTGCGGAGCAGGTGAAGAACGAGAACCAGAAGGAGACGACAGAGAGAGGGTGGAAACTGAGGTCGAACCGGAAGCACTGGGTGCAGATCCCGATCAGGAGCAACAGGAGAATTGCACCAGAACTGATGATCGGCCCAGAAGAGAACACAGAAGACCGGTGAGATATAATGACTATGTTTTACAGTGATTCCGCTGTGCATTGAAAAAGGGAGATGTGTAGAGATATCACGAGAGCGCGCGCTCTCGCGAGATCTCGTCGCAGCCCAAAGCTCCGCCCCGCGCGCTTCGCGCGCACTACGGGACGAGCGGAGGACGCGACAAGGCGCGTCCTGCTGAGCCCTCCTCATACGGGGCCCACTCCTTATGAAACTTGGACACAGAGACAAGGCAGCTGCCTCCCAGCCACCTTAGGCCCGTTGGCCTCTGTTAATGAGGCAAACATGTTGTGTGCATCCTGCATGAAACCAATGATAGAATAAATACAGCGTTTACAAGCTCGGAGACTCCTGTCTTCATTACAAGCACTTACTACAAGTAGCAAGTGGGTATATATGCCTAATTGTTTCAATTTCCTCTGTACATATGTGGCTGTGTGGCTCTGTGTTGTACGAAAGAAAGGGTACACAGTTAAGACAGAAAGTAAGCTGGCTTGCTCTGGTACATGGACCACTGTCAGGGCATCACAATGGAAAACGGAATGCATTTTGATCAGGCACCAATGTGCAGACCCCATAGCGGATCACCATCAGTAGCTCATCCTTGAATATCAATTAACCAATGAATCCCAGAGAATCAAACATAACAATTTAACCCAAATGTAGGGAGATACTACAGTGTTGTTGATACATTCCAATTTTTGGGAGTAACTTGTGTTATGTTTTGTTATGTTATTGTGATTTATGCTGCACACTGTTGTCATTCACATGGTCTGTATTTGTATTTGTTTTATTTGTAACGCGCACCTTCAGGCCCGGAGGCATCAGGGCACAACTTAGACACGGTAACATGAGCGAACAGTTACATAGAAATCAACAAATTTACAGTACATAGTGATCAGGGCATACAGGCAATATATTCATATATACAGACGTAGCTTGTGGCAAGCGTTTGCCGAAGTGGGTCTGGGCATCAAGGCTGGTTAAAGAGCCAGCATTTGGTTTTAGATTTGAAGGGGTTAAAGCTTTCTTCAGCATGGATGGTGAGAGGGAGAGCATTCCAAAGCTTAGAGGCTAGGACGGGGAAGCTAGATCCACCCGCCTTTTGGAGTTTGAACCTGGGAATGGTTAGGCAGTGGGTCTGAGCCGTTCTTTGCGGGCGGGTAGACCCGTGTCTGGAAAGCCGGCTGCAAAGATATGGTGGGGCTTGGTTAGCTAGGCATTTGTGGGTGAGGCCTAAGACTTTCAGTGAAATTCTCTGTTTGACCGGTAGCCAGTGTAGGTTGGTTCTGGATTCCGAGATGTGATGGTTTCTAGGGATGTTTAGGGCTGCTCTAACAGCGTTATTTTGGGTAATTTGCAGTTTGTTCAGGTTCTCTTGGCTCGTTCCAAGGTAGAGGGCGCTCCCATAGTCAATGTTGGCCATGATGAGCGTTCTGGCTAGGGTGACAGTGTTGGGTGTAGTCAGAAATGGCCTGCAGGCTGTAATGAGTTTGCAGGTATAGGCTGAAGAGGATCTGACTGCGTTTGTTTGTCAGGTTAGTGATAGAGTGGCGCCAAGATAGACGCCAAGAGTTTTGGTGTCCTTCGAAACCTGGATGGTGTTGCCATCGATGATAAATGATCAATAGGATGGCTCAAGTTTACTGAGACGTTGCGTGGTGCCCAAGATGAGGATCTCGGTCTTGTCATCGTTGAGGCATAACTGGTGTTGCGCCATCCAGGCTTGGATGACCAGGTAGACCTCATTCAGGGCCTTGGTGTCCGCCACGTAGTCACCAGTGATAGGGATGAGTATCTGGGTGTCGTCTGCATAGTTAGTATAAGAGACACCCAGATGGTCAAGTACATCAAAGAGTGGTTTTGTAAATACATTATAGAGCGTTGGCGACACACAAGAACCCTGTAGGGGGGGCCGCAGTGAATCGGGGAAGGATCTGCAGCTGCAGATTGAGAAAAGACCCACATAGATCTATTGCTCAAGAAGGATTTGATCCAGGCCGTAGCTGATGGTGAGAAGTGGGCGGCTGAGTGAAGATGCTTGCATAGGATTTGGTGATTGACCAGATTGAAGGCCACAGAGAGGTCAAGTACAAGTAACATGGCAAGTTTGCCATTGTCCTTTAACACTTCGATCTGGGTTTTTAAGTCTAGTAGAGCTGTCTCAGTTCCGGGTCTGGGACGGAAGCCGGATTGTCTGAGGCCTAGGAGATTGTTGGCTTCCAAGTGCTCTTGGATTTGCAGGTATGCTGCACGGTCTAGGATTTTTAATAGGAACGGGACAGTGGTGATGGGTCGGTAGTTGATAGGTATGCTGGCGTCGAGGGAGGGTTTTTTAAGCAGGGGGATCACCCAAGCGTCCTTGAGGTTGTCAGGGATGGTACCCGTTTTAAAGGATGAGTTGATGAAGGATGTGATGAAAGGGGCCAGATAGTGGGCGGATTCCTTGATAATTGAGGCAGGGCAGGGGTCGCCCTGGCAGTTGGAAGGTTTGATCCTCAGGATAATGTTTTCTACCTCTGCACTGGTGAGCGGTGAGAAGGTAAATCGATTGCAGTTTGGGACATCAGGGGAGAAGGCCCCTGCGGTATGGTTTATGACTGAGAGGAGTGGGTGAGGTTAATGAGCAAAGAGGTGCCATGGATGGCTCCAATAAACTCCAGAATCCAAAGGATGGTTAAAGGATTTGTACATACAAAAAGTGAAAATCTCTTATGTTGATCTTGTCAAGTTGCAGGTTAGGCAAAGTATTGAGTTTTCCTGCCTGGTCCCTCATCCTCCCGTGGGCTCCCTCCAATCTAACACAGGCTTTCCTAACACTGAGTACGATATCGACACTAGAGATTGGTGACCCCAATTATTTAATTTAGCCTAATCTTCAGGACAGGGCCTAAAGGCTGAGGTCTTCTCTATTTTACTCCCTTTGGACTTCCTAAGGGTTCCCTGCTCCATTGCCCTCCCAGGATCGTATCAGTATTATTCACGATTGTGCCTTTATCAGATCATCTTCCACTCTGTCTCTCCTTTTGAATCTCATTCACTCCTCTCCCTGATCTCACAACTACTTGCATTATTTTCTATTGTCCTTCTATTCCCTCCTTCCATCCATTGTTTTCTCGCTCTCTCTTTCTCTCTCTATCTCACCAACTAATCTGCCCTACCTCCACTTCCCACAACTTAAACTATGTTGACCTCTGCATTGTTTTGCCACTCACTCACTCACTCACTCACTCACTCCCCAACAAATCTCTCTCCTAACACTTACCCCCTCACACACTTTCCTTCAACACTCATTCCCAGGTACACTCTCACAATCATAGCTTCACTTGTTCTATTTGGTACCACTCTTTGACATTCAATACCTTACTTGCACTCAAATCCAAAACTGTCGTAGACTCCTCAGCACTCTACTCCACCTTCCGTTCTCTTCAAGGTCACTCGGTCCACCTCCATACCTCCTGATCCCACCAAAACAACGTTCAATTTGTTTTGTCTCCACAGGTCAATAATACCAGTGAATTATTGTTTACTTTGTTGCTCTACCCTTCCATTGTCTCCTTGACTCATCTGACTCTAAGGGCCAATATAATCTTGAACTTCTCTCCATGGTTGGGTTAACACAGAGTAACATTTCTTAAAACTCCTTCTAGTCCCATTCCACCTTTGTGCATGGGTTGTTGTGTAGTCCATGCAGTTCTTTAAGCTTGGTGTTCATTTGGCATTCTCGTCTGTCACATTAAGTGGTACTCTTTTCCCATATATCACAGACTGAGTGTCAGTTGAGTCCCATGATCATTAGCATATCCAGTGACTCTGTGTAGACATTTGTTCTGCTCTCTGCCAACCGTAGAGCATTCTGGAACTTGCAGTCCTGCAACAAATAAAAGGATACTCTGTCGAGAACAAGGGCTTTAAGGCATTGGGTGATAGACAGTGGTATCAATGTTATAATTCAAGTCACATTCTGAGGGGTTCAGGGATTGAGGCCTTCCAAATCCCTCACCCCACCTATGGTGTAGGATCAGAGCTAGCATTCACCCTGGTAGGCTACCTAGCTCAGACCAGAAGTGGAACCCATCCCCCCTGTAAGGGTTCACAGAGGGGAAATGCAAGATTGATTTGCCATTGTCTTGATGCAAGCAGACCAGATGTTCCCTGAGCTCTGTGTGTGGCCCAGTTTCTAGATGAACTATGTCACGAGCATATATGCATTTGTATCCAAAGTGGAGAGTCATGTGCCTGTGTTGTTAAAGATGCGTTGGCCTGAGGTGTGTCATGTAAGTTATTTATATAGTCATGGAGTTATAATATTTATTTTCTTTTGGGATGGGTGTTCAATTGCCATGCGCATGTTGCTTAGTTGTGATGCATTTTGTTTGTTGGAACATAGAATAGGATCATGTAATTGTGAGGAGCAGTCATATACCTCAATGTGGAGGCACATCTGAAACCACAAATAGCAGATCTTAACTTGGTAAAGCAAGGCATTAGCATGACCACATTGCAGAAGAAGTCAGAGACAAACATGAAAAAATGCCTTACAACCTGGTGTCCTCCCGATGCTCCTACCACTGGCCTCATGCAGACAGTTCGTATTTCACTTTCTTACATGTCACTGTCAGAGCTTTCTCTCGTTGCTTCTCTCTCTCTCTCTCAAATAAATAAAGAAATACATTTTACAATATGTGCTAAAAGCAACGGGGAATTGGGAGACCAGGGAAGCAAGCAGTCTGGGTAGTCCATTTATTACCATAATCTAAGTGATGTGGGCCATGGGAGGAAAGCACGTTTGGTTCACATAAATGGCTGATTGACCTATAAAGACCCCAGGCACCCATTTAAAGTTCCCTATTATGTATGTTTGGCAGGCTGAGTGACATCTTAAGTAGAAAAGGGGGCAAGAAGAGCCTTCTTTTTTGTTAACGGGGGGGGGGGGGGGGCTTCACTCAAAAAGGCAGTTTTACATGAAGAGGAGAAAACAGAGTCGATAGCTACCCCAGATCAACCATGTGGAATAGGTAGGTCTAGATATGCAGGAGGCTAGTGTTTAAAAACTGGTGGAAAAATGGAAGATGAAACAAGTAAAAAACTGTTGTTAGCATCACAGTTGATTTAGGTGAGGGTTAGTAGCATCGAAATACACGTATGCTACTAACCCTCACCTAATTCAACTGTGATGTTAACAACAGTTTTTTACGTGTTTCATCTTCCATTACAAGCCAAATAAGGCTCATATGTGACAGTTCTAAGTTGTTTCTTGTGTATATTTCTTTTTGTAAACTATCCCTTTTATGTGTATGTGTCCAATTCTAAAATCAATGTAATCTGTTTTCTAAAACTTAAAACATTTTGTGACCCCTAATAGCTAGCTTTTAAACACAGGCCTCCTGCATATCTAGACCTACCTATTCCACATGGTTGATCTGGGGTAGCTATTGACTCTGTTTTCTCCTCCTCATGAGTGACATCTTATACATAGGGTTTTTTCTCCCCTTGCAGGACTCTCAAACTTAGGTGGCCTCACCACTGTGTACCTAATTTGCATACTGTTGTCTGTTCTGAAATGTGGTAAACTAGGGTTTTTCTCCCTTCGCAGGACTCTCAAACTTAGGTGGCCTCACCACTGTGTACCTAATTCGCATACTGTTGTTGTGCTGAAATGTGGTAAACTAGGGTTTTTCTCCCCTCGCAGGACTCTCAAACTTAGGTGGCCTCACCACTGTGTACCTATTTCGCATACCGTTGTTTGTTCTGAAATGTGGTCTTGCCGCTCTCTTCCTGTCTGCGTGCACTCGCATCGTCTGTCTTCCCCCCCACCCCCTCCTACTCCATGGTGCTCTCTATCTCGCCTATCTTCTCTAACTGCTTCTCTATTGACTATCCTGCTCTCCTTACTAAATCTGGTAGTAAAAAGTTTATAAAGGACATCCTGGTCTCCAACCCAGGCCTCCCCATCGCTGACACCTACACTAGTGCCTGCTCTAAGGAAACTCTCACTGACATCCTCTTTTTCGTGCCTTCACCTGACCTATGGACCCTTCATATGGTCTCCGTGCTCTCTCCTTTTTCCTCTTCTCCCATTAATGGTGGCACCCGTTGGGATGTCCTCTTGGCCTCCTTCCACTCCTCTAAGGCCATCATTAATGTCTACGCTAATGGGACCGTCTTGGTCCAAGGCCCTCAGGCCAACCTTCACCTCTTTGACCGACGCTTCCCAAGCCTCATCAACTTCCTTTCCTCTCCTGCTGTCCCCCCTCCTCTGTCCTCGTCTACCTTGCCTCTACCCTCCCTCCCTGCCCCCTCTCGTGCTCCTTTTTCACCTCCTTCTTCTACACCTCTGCAGGGCATACCTCTGATCTGTACCCCTCCCTAGAAGTCCTTCAAGGATGGTAACCGTCTCCACAATGCCACTCTTAACTCTCGCTCTGCCATCAAGCATTCCTCTGATATCTGTCACCTTCTTGAGGAACTGGACCTTGACGTCCTCGGTACCACTGAGACATGGTTCACAGCCAGCTCTGTCACTAGCTTTGACACACTCCTACCTGACGGTTACATGATCCTCTCCGTGCCCAGGCCTAACCGTGCAGGGGGGGTGTTGCCCTTATCTTCCCTGAGTGGATTCCTGCCACTGTCACTCCTACGCAGACCTACTCCTCTTTTGAATTTCTTGTCTGCCGACTCTCTCTCTCTCCTAGCCATTCCCTTACCGTGGCTACTATCTATCGGCCACCTGGTCAAATTTCCTCCTTCCTCTCTGAGTGGGCTGACCTCTCCTCCTCACTCCTGTCTGCTACCACTCAACTCCTCTTTCTTGGTGACTTCAACATCCACCTGGATGCCTTCTGCCCCCCCACTGGACTCTTTCGTGACCTCTGCGACTCTCTCTAACTCTCTATTCTCCCGTCTGGACCTACTCATTCTGCAGGGCACACTCTTGATGCTCTGATCTCTTCTGACCTTCCCCTCTCCGTCCCTCTCTCCACTCCTCTCTCCTGGAGTGATCACTTTCTCCTATCCTCCCACCTCACCCTCCCTACCCCTCAGGCAAAGCCACCCTCATCATCGCCACCCACCTTCTCGGCCATCCGACCCATGAAGCGCGTGTCAGTTGAGGCTTTCGCTGCCACCTTCTCACCCCCCCGCCCCCTTCCGCTGACTCCCACCCTGACACAGCCCTCTCCATGCTCCACTCTGCTATATCTGATACTCTTTATATCCTTGCCCCTGTCATGAGAATCCGCCTGAAGCCCAAAGCCAAATGTAACTCCTGGTATGACTCGGATCTCGTCACCCTAAAACGCAAGTGCAGGGTGGCAGAGAGGAAATGGCGTGCTTCATGTTCATCCTCTGACAAACTGGCCTGCCGCCTGCTCCAAAGGCAATACCGTCTCTCCGTTCTCACCAAGAAGAGAGCCCTTATTCAAGCCTGCATCTCTGCAGCATCTAACAACTCGGCTGAACTCTTTAAAATCTGCAAGGAGCTTGCCAACCCTGCTGCAGTCTTTACCTCTCCTGTCCCCTCCCAGGCCCTCTGCACGGCATTGGCCTCTCACTTCATCTCTAAAAGTCAGGACATCCTGTCCTCACTCTCCTCCTATCACCTTCCTCCCTCTTTTCCCGGCTCTTCCTCTGGCCCTTCTGCAGCCACCCCTCCTCCCTCCTTCTCTGCCTTTCCCCTGTTTTCTGCTGACGAGGTTTCCAGACAAGTCTGATCTATGAAATTCTCGTCTAAACAGGTTCACCCATGTTCCTCCAAAACTATCAAGGACCACATCGGCTCCCTGGCTCCTGCCCTGGCTGACTTTTGCAACCACTCCTTCACCTCTGGAGTCTTCCCATCCCCCCTCAAGCACTCCCTTGTGCACCCTCTTCTTAAGAAACCCTCTTCCGACCCCTCCTGCCCGGCTAACTATCGCCCAATCTCCATCACTCCCTTCCTGGGCAAGCTCCTGGAGAAACTGCCCATCTCCCAGCTTAACCTCCATGCTGAATCTGTTGGTAGTCTTCATGACCATAAATCTGGCTTCAGAGCAGCCAGAAGCACGGAAACTGATCTCCTGAACATCCGTGAGGACCTGCTCTTGAACCTCGACTCCAACACCCCTTGTGTTCTCATTCTGCTCGATCTCTCATCTGCCTTTGACACTGTCAACCATGCCAACCTGCTCAACCGTCTCCGTGAGAACCTGGATATCACTGGTCAGGCTCTGGCATGGCTGACTTCTTTCCTTTCCAATCGAACCTCCCAGGTCCAACTTGGGTCCTTCCTCTCTGACGTCTTCTTCTCCACCTGTGGTGTTCCCCAGGGATCTAATCTCTCTCCCTGGCTTTTCAACCAGTATCTGGCACTCCTTGCCCACTGCATCGCCGCCCTCTGCCCCAACTTTCAGTGCTATGCGGACGATACCCAGCTCATTTTCAGGCTACCCTTGGCCTCCTCCTCTCCTTCCCTCATCTCTGACTGTCTCTCTGCTATCCAGGAATGGTGTGCCGCCAATGACCTCTGCCTTAATGCCAGTAAGACTGAGATTCTACTCATCGGCACACCCACTCCCTCCTTCCCTGCAGCTCTCTGGGCGGCCTCTCTTGGCCCTCTTCCTGCTCCTACCTGCAAGGCAAAAAACCTCGGGGTCATCTTCGACTCCACAATCTCCTTCTCTCCTCACATATCTGACATCTCTAAGAAGTCACACTACCAGCTGCACCTCCTCAGAGGTATTCTTCCCTTCCTCTCCTTCCCCCAGAAGCTCACTGTCTCCCGAGCCCTGATTCTCTCGAAGCTGGACTACTGTAACAGCCTCTATCTTAATCTGCCTGCCTCCACTCTCCGCCCTCTGCAACTCATCCAGAACAGAACTGCGAGACTTGTCCTTGGCCTCAAGCCCAGGGACCGTATCTCTCCAGGACTGAAATCTCTACATTGGCTCCCAGTGGCTGCGAGGATTAAGTTCAAAACCCTCTGCATTGTCCACAAGGCCTTCTGGGGCCTGGGGCCTATATACCTTCAACTCTCTCTTCCTAAATATCTTCCTTCCTGAGCCCTTCGCTCATCCGTCTCCAACTCCCTCAGGGTCAGCCGCTTCTCAAAGCAACGAGCTGGGGGTAGATCTCTCTCCGCGGCAGGGGCCTCCCTCTGGAACAGCCTTCCTGCCTCCCTGAAATTTGAGGAGAACCATCTCCGGTTCCGGAAGCACCTCAAAATCTTCCTCTTTGCTTCTGCTTTCTCTTTCCCTCTCCCCTGCTAAATTCTTCATTGAAATTGCACTGAATCTGCAACTGGCCCACTCTCACCGACCTCGGTCCTGGGCCCAGCCACTCTTCACTTGCACTGCCTCCCTGGCAACCCCTGCACTGCGGGACTGTCTCTGTATCCCTACAGCCTCCCCTTCCCAGCACTTGTCTGCACTTACCTTGTACTTGCCACCAGCTGGCCCTATTTATTTATTTTATATATATTTTTTTTTTATTCTACTTACTTGTACTGCACTTCCCCCCTCCCCTTCCCCTTGCGCTTTTCCCTTCACCTACCCCTGCACTTGCGCGGTCAGAATGATACCTGGCCTAGTAGGATCGTTGTCTGTCTTCCCCTTGTTCCCCCCTCCCTGCCTCGTCGCGCCTTGAAACACCTGTGTATAGGCGCGTTACAAATGCCATATCATATCATATCATACATCACACTAACCTGCTCAGCTGTGGTACTCGGTGGCCAGCTCAGACTTTTTTTTTCCATTGGGGCAACATCTGTGAAGGAATCAGATGGTGTTTATCAGCTGTTTATTAGGTGATGGGGGCAGGTGCCGGGATCCTGGATAATTTTTACAAGAGGTCTATCCCAGCCAGTGTATGCCACCAGCCACACACTCCCCTCACACAATGCACACAGCCCAAGGAGAAAATCACCCTCACCCATCCCAAACCGCCACCCCTCATCTGATTTTGCGACCATTAATCAACTTCAGTTTCAGAATGATGCTGTACCCCGGCAGAGAGTACTTCACAGTGAAATGAGTAGCAGCAAAGATGAAAAGTGAAGTCTATATTCCTCAAAGTTCTCTAAAGCTGGATAAACCATCTCTTGGGCTGATGGGTGCTGTGGCTGGAGGAAGTTGAAGGGAAGCTTGCTGAGAGCAAGGGGAAATAGGGGGTGGGTTAGGGGGTAGGATGAGCATTCCAGTAACACCGCAATCACAAATGTGCAGGATCTCCACCCCATTGTTAGGTACTGCTGTTTGCCAGAGCTCCTTGGAAAGCTTTGTTAGCTCAGGTGACTCCAACTAAGAGCAGGAGAAATAACACAGACACCACTGGTTAATCTGTCTATGGGTCGGATTGTTATGCATCAGCTTATAAAACGAGCATTGGCAACGCCAATAGTTTTGGCGTTTGTAGTTTTTTGCATTTAACATTTAGGATACCTGGAAGGAATTATGAATGGCAGTTCAGGGAGGAAGAATTGACAGCATAAGTGGGAGTGACAGTGCAAGAGGGGGGAGGAATAGTGCAAGGGGGTTGGAACAACAGCACAAATGAGGAAAGAAGCTACAGCACAAAAGGGAAAGTAGTGAAAGCAAGGGGGAAAAGAGCATCAGTGCAAAGCGTGGAAAGGAGTACGGAAAAGGGGGAAAGGGGTGACAGCACAAGGAGCAACAGCACAACGGGGAAGATGCAACAGTGAAAGTGGGAAGGAGCAGCAGCGCTAGGGGAAAGGAGCAATAGCACAAGCTGGTGAAAGGCGCAACAGTACAAGGGGGAGAAAGGGGCAACTGGGCAAGGTGGAAAGGAGCAACAGTGCAATGGGAAGTGTCACCAGGGCAAAGTATAGATGTGCACAGATGGAATGAGACATGATAAGTAATAAACTGTGTGGTGGCCATCCTGGTATGATTTGTTTCTGATACAATGAGTAGCACAATATCTAAATACAGGATGGCAAAAAGTAAAATGTCAAATGCAAAGGTGATATAACAACACACAGATAAATAAACCAAATAAAACATATATAAACAGAGGGGCAAGCTCTCCTCATAGTGACACTGGTTGAAATGAACCTGGAAGGGGCTAAGAGTAGGTAGTGATATCACAGCTCAATGGGCCTCATTACGACCCATGCGGTAAGTTACCGCCTGGGTCGTACCTTTACCACCATGGCGTAAACTACGTTTACGCCATGGTGGTTGGCGGACTTACCGCCCCATTCCGAGGTTGGCGGGGCGGTAAGTCCCCAATCCCCATTTACCCTTCCCCATTCCCATTTTTGCCCCATAGGGCATAATGGGAGTGGGGAAGGCGTTAATTACGCCACCGTAAATTACTGTGGCGTAATTAACAACAAGGTCCCTTAGCGCCATGGATTTTAACACCTGCTAAAAGCAGGTGTTAAATCCTCCATGGCACTAAGGGACCTCGGAATCAGGCGGGAAGGGTCGGCGCTGTTTACGCTGCCGTAAACCCCTTACCGCCTGGGTCGTAATGAGGCCCAATGTGTCTGACGCTAGTACCTGAATCGTGCAGCTCATGCGAGAGTCTATGTAAACTGTAGAGTGTGGTCCGAGCAGCTAAACATATCAGTATCCCCTGTATCACGGAGCTCCACATAAAAACACAAATATACATGGCAAACACCAAAGTCTAAATATATGTTAAAGAGGTGCATGTAATGGAGGCACCGCAATGGCCCTACATCAGCAGTGCCATTAGGGGCTGCCTCGTGGGCCATGGCAGGGACTTACCGCTGCTAGCTGGACTTCCTTCTGGGGTGACAATGGAAAGGCATGTGCTGACAGAAGGTGTGGTTCTTTTCTTCCCTGCATCCAGTGAGCTGCCACATAAAAAGGGGGTAAGCCACGGCTTCATCCTTTTCCCTGCCGCCTGCACCAAGAAGACAATTCCACACCCGCACAACCCACTATCACGGCAGTGTTGATTTAGTGATAAACTGGGTTATTCGTCACTTACAATTGTGTTCAGAACATATGTGTGTGTAATTACGCTCTGTGTTTATTTGAGTGTCGCATTTTGTTTGTCTTGTTGATGTGGGCCTACACCATGGATAATGAAAATGTTTGGACATGGCCAAATGTTAAATTTGATGAACTACGATTTTGCTACATGGGTTATGGGTTAAGGGGTCCACTCGCGTCCCATAGGCCAAGCAGGTGTGGATGGTGGGGATGGCCCACGCATGTTGCCCATTGGGTGGAAATGTAGCCCAGGCTTGGGCATTGGTCTGGCTGGCTGGACATGGATTCTGCAATTAACCCTGGAACAGCTCAGACACAGAGTAGGTCAAATAGGCAATTGCCGAGTCGACAGGGCTGCTAGGGTCAAGGTCATGTTATCATGATCATGACCATGGTAACTATGTATGGTTGATCTAAAAAGCATGACGTTACAGAGGCAAACAACCTTATACTAAATAAGGAAAAAAACAAGTACATGCGAATTGGTGTTGGCAGAGGTAATGAAAGAAACGGTTACATTAATGGGGTGCGCATTGAACGAGTCTCCAAATATCAATACCTGGGCCTGACTATTAATGATGAGTTATTGGACAGTACAGCAGGCTATATCGCCTGATGGGACCCCTCACAGTGTATAGACAGTGCACGGTCCATGTGGTGGCATATGGGCTGGATGCTCTCTGCTTACTAAAAATTAAATGGCTCTGTAGATTAGAAGATGGCATATGGAGACATGTTCTGGGCCTTCCCAATTGCGCACGTATCCAGGTGATTCACCTGCATAGGGGCATTTCCTGACTTATTGGTCTGATACACATGAGAAGAGGCATCATTCATATGAAAGCAAAAAGGAACCTATCTGCCCTATGTTGGCCTGTATGGGGATGTGATCAATAGCCAGAATCAGGGAGTCCTAACGGCCTTTGGCCAACAGGCAGAAAACCTATTCAAAATATTTGAGTAGACCCCGGACTGGGAAGAAAGATAGATATAGTCTAATTAAGGCTAAAATTTGGGACTGGGCATAAATCATATTAGTACCCGGCGAGGGTACAATCAGAATGAAAGAGCCATTCTGATTGGCCCTCGCAGAGGCATTTCCCAGCCAAGAATCATTTGATTCTCAGCCGGGATTCCAGCCGCCTTGTCCTCGCCGGGGGGCATGACAGCCACTCAGCCAATGAGGAGGCTTGAAGCAGGGCCATCCCCACTCCGAGCCTCCCCACGGATGAGAGGCTGCCTTCGCCCCCCGCTGGAGACTCAGGTAAGGCTTTATTTTTTTCCCTTTCCTCCCTCCTCCCACCTCCCTACCCTCCCTACCCCACTTACCTTCTATCCCTTGGTCCCCGGTGGGGGCATCCCCTCTCCAAGCCTCCACACGGCTGGAGGCTTCCATCGTCCCCCGGCGAAGACCGCGGTATGTTTTTTTTTTGTTTTTTTTCCTTCCCCTCCCTTTCGCCCTCCCAACCCCACTTACCTTCTTTTTTTTCGAAAGCGGATGCATTGGGAACACTTCTGTTTCCAGCGCATCCACTCCCGATGGCCGCCATGGAAAGGGAAAACGGACTCTGTTTTCCCTTTCTGGGCGCCCATATTGTTTGCCTTTTTTTTTAATCCCGAAACCCTGCAGCTTTGCTTGGGCCTATAACTATGAGCCCCAGGGCATTACCTGAGTCCGTAATGCCCCTGCTGCTCGGGGCATTTTGCTTTATTCACCTTGTTACACTTAAAATGTATTGGTAATTTACCCTGGTATAAACCAGCTATCTCACTCCACAATGATTCATAGCCAAATGTCCCTCTATGGCTATGAGGATTTTAATGATTTTACGTATGAATCAATTACCTGTAATGGAGACCTTGTTATCCAGAATTGGAAAACCACAAAATAAGAGAGGCGTAGACTATGTTAACAAAGCCACATTTTGGAGTCTGCGTGGCATGTTTTGACGTCCAATAAGAGCATGGGAGATCTATACACAAATTTCTTGGGACCACATGTCCATAGTCTAATGGATATCGGTAGTGTCTACTTTTGGTGGCATTGCCTATTGGTTTCAGACTCCAAATGCAATGCATCGCTGTATATGTTATAGATTCAGATAAGGATGGTATTGGAGATTTCAAACCTGATTTTAAAAAGTGATGAATCCATTTAACTAGGGAATGAGGGCAGGAGCCAACATCATTATTACATTAATTGGGTATTAATATTAGCTACTTTTTACCATTTTTATTTTTTATTTTCCTTTTACTAAATCTCTATTATTCAATGATTGATTCATTTTTAAATGTATTTTAAAAATGACTCTTTCATCTGTTGTATGCATACATTGATATATGAACTAATTGTATACATGTGTAAAGTTTTAATAACTAAATCACACCAAATATATTTTTTTTAAAAGCATGTGAGGTCCCCGTCATGAACTCTGAAGAAATGTTGGTAATAAAATCTGTGATGTTTACCTCCAAAAATGATGTACTTCCATTTTATATATGCAATGTGTATTTCATGAAGACATGGGGATCTATGAGTGCACCCCTAAAGAGATCAGAGAATGATCTAACAGCACAATGAACAAAGGAACTACTTGAAATACCACTGACCAAATCTCGAATGCTGTCTGAAGATAATGTGACTCTCTATTTCACTGCATAAACGTACAAAATGTGTATTGTTTGTTGTTTGTTTGTTTTATTATTTATAATGCGCGAGCGTACCCGGGGGTATCAGGGCGCAGCCTTTACAAGAATTTTTGAAGCTTAGTTACAGTACACGAAGAATATACATAATACAAAAATAGGTACACAAATATATACAGATCAGCAGTAAAGCCAGCAGGCCGTTATATACAGGTAAGCAAGAGGCACACGTGGTTACAATGTGTGCGTGTAGCGCTGGGCACTACCTTGTCTTAGTGGGTCTCCAGTTTCAGCCAGGAGACTAACTTGGAACGGAAGTTCTGATAGGGCGAGTCTACTCTAAGGTTTGGAGGCAGGAAATTCCAAAGCTTGGCAGCTTTTACCGGGAAGCTGTTGCCTCCTATGGTGGCCCGTTTGTAGTGGGGAACAGATAAACAATCTTTGTATGCAGTTCTGACGGGTCTTAAGGAGGACTGTCTGTGGAATCTGTTGATCAGGTAGGTTGGGGCTGCGTTGTTAAGAGACTTGTGGGTGAGTGATGCTGTTTTTAAGAGAATTTTATCTCTGGTGGAGAGCCAGTTGTTCTGTTGGCTGAATCCTGTGATGTGTTCTCTTCTGGAAATGCCCAGAGCTGCTCTGAGAGTGTTGTTCTGAAGGGTTTGCAGTTTACTGGTGGTGGCCTTGGTGGATCCCAGGTAGAGGGCATTGCAGTAGTCGAGGAGAGACAGTATGAGGGCTCTGGCGAGTGTCAGACAGCTAGTGTCCGACAGGAAAGGTTTGGCTGCACAGATTAATTTGCACGTGTAAGCCGTGGAGGATGCAAGGGAGCTCACTTGTCTTTTGAGGGAAAAATTGGAGTCTAGATAGAATCCCAATGTTTTGACCTCCTGTCCGACTTTGATGTTGTTCCCGTCAATCATGAAGGAGTTATAGGCCGGGCCAAGTTTCTTTATACTGATTGTAGTGCCTAAGATGATGAGTTCTGTTTTATCATCATTCAGGCATAGTCCATGAGTGGCCATCCATGCCTGGATGATGATGTACACCCTATTTAGCAAGGCCAAATCCTTTCCATAATCTCCTGAAAGCGGAAGGAGGATCTGAGTATCATCTGCATAGTTAGTGTAGGTGATACCGAGATGATCCAAATCATCGAAAAGGGGCTTGGTAAATATGTTGTATAATGTGGGGGAGACACAGGAGCCCTGAGGAACACCGCATGTGATGGGTATAGGGTCTGCTGCCGCCGTGGGAGAAAAGACCCTCATAGTCCTGCCGTTAAGGAAGGATGTGATCCAGGTGATGGCCTCGCTGGAGAAGTGAGCTGAAGTGTGGAGGTGTGAACATAGGACAGAGTGATCGACCAGATCAAAAGCTGCAGATAGGTCGAGGAGGAGGAGTAGGGCGGCTTGCCCGTTGTCTCTGAGCGAATCGATCTGCGCTTTCAAGTCAATAAGAGCGGTTTTGGTCCCGTGTTGGGGACGGAATCCAGATTGTCTAGAGCCTAAGAGGTTGTGTTCTTCCAGGTGCTTCTGTATTTGTACATAGGCAACCTTATCCAGAATTTTTAGTAGAAAGGGAACAGTTGTTATGGGTCAGTAGTTTGCGGGTATGGCTGGGTCAAGTGTAGGTTTTTTCAGTAGAGGAAGTACCCAGGATTGTTTTAGGTCAGTAGGGATGGAGCCAGTGGCGAAGGAGGCATTAATCAATTTTGTAATGAAAGGGGAGAGGTCGCGGGCAGCATCTTTAATGAGCTGTGCTGGGCACAGATCTCCCTGGCAATTAGACGGTTTCAGGGACAGGATAATTTTTTCGACTTCCAGTATGTTGACTTTGGAGAATTGGAAACGGGCTAGGTCGGTGGGCATGGGCTTGTCCGGAATTTTTGAGTTGAGGGTGTCATTCAGGGATGCTCTTTTGCTGGAGATTTTACTTTGAAGAGTCGCAATCTTGTTTGCTAGGGCACTTTGAATTTCTGAACACCAGTTTTTATCTTTGGTGCACGTGTCAAGGGGTGCTATGGGGGTTTCTACTTCTTTGAGGATGGAGAAGAGTTCTTTCATGTTAGATTTAGCTTGGGATATACGAGAGTCAAAGGAGGCTCGTTTGGCCAGGTAGATTTCTTTTTTGTAAAGTGCAGCTAGTTTGGAGAGTTTGAGTTTGTTAGAGACTGAGGGGGATTTTTTCCAGATGGCCTCGCAGTTTCTTTTTTGCTGCCTTAGTTTTTTGAGGAACGGTGTGTACCATTTGTTAAGGTGCGTTTTCGGTTTACTGGATCTAAGTTTAAGGGGGGCGATGCAGTCCAGCGAGGTGGCCATAATCTTGTTATATTCTTCAACCAGAGACTCAGGGTCCAGGTTATCAGGAAGTGAGTTGAGTGTGGGGAGTAGGTTAGGGATAAGTCTTTCTGCTGTCATGTTCTTCTTGTTTCTAGTGAGAGTGGGTGGGGCCTTAATGGTAGGCGGGGGTGGTGGTCTGTCGGTGGAGAGCATGAATGATACCAAGTGGTGGTCAGTCCAGGCTTGAGGTGAGATATTTGTGATGTTCACTAGGCAATTGTGGTCGGCCACCCAGTCAAGTGTTCTACCTTTCGTATGTGTGGGTGTCATACATCTTTGCACAAAGCCTAATTCAGTAAGAGTATTAGCTATGGCGCTAGCGGGATGGTCTTCTGGGTCTTTGTAGCCCAAGTTAAAGTCTCCTAAGGTGAGAACTTGAGTGGAGCTTTTGAGGTTGCTGGATAGGATAGAGTTAAGGTCTTCATCGAAGGTGCCAATGGGGCCTGGCGGGTGGTTGATCAAGTAGATGTTAAGAGTTTGGGAGTTAGTGAGTGGTATTTTGACTGCTAGTGATTCGCAAGAGAGGGCATCGGTCTAAGTAGCTAGTCTCATGGTAAGACTGCACTTATGGATGAAGGCGACACCACCTCCTCTAGAATTAGGGCGGTCTTGTCTCAGGATAGAATAGTTATCTGGGACTGCCAACATGAGCATAGGGCCTGCTGCTGGGTGTAACCAAGTCTCAGTGATGGCAAGGAAGTCGAGGTCTTCAGTGAGGATTAAGTCTGCAATTTCTGTAGCATGAGCTACTAGCGACCTGGCATTGATCAAGGCTCCCTTGATTTTAGGGCTAACTATGTTTTTAGAAGTAGTGGCTATGTTTTTTGAAGTAGTAGTATGGCGCTTGTCTTGTGTAGGTTTAGGAGTACCCTGGTTGTGGGAGTTATGAAGGGGTGTAGGGTAGAGGTTTTGTAGTGGGTTACTGGTTTGTGTGGAAGGATTTGGTCGGAGTGGCAACGTTCTAGAGTTTTGTGTGGTGGGCAATGAGCGGGCAGGGGGCTCATGGATTTTGGCTAGTCTGGCTCTAAGTCCTAAATTCCTTTCTATAGTGGTGCGAGGGTGACTGCAAGGTAGCAGTACCTGAGGGTCGTTTAAATCTAAGTATGGTACTTGGTTGTTAAGCCTGGGTAGGGCTGGCATGTTGGGTAGGTGTGGAGCCATCTTGATCGGAAATGCAGTATTGAGGCTGATCAGGAAATAGGCAAACAAGTTAGTGGTGAGTAGACACATGCTAAATGGTGGGGTCGAGAGTGTTATGAAGCGCTAAGTAATACCTGAATTTACGTGACCACACGTGGTTGGGATGGTCTATGTAGCACCTAGATAAGGGTAGTTGATAAGGCTGGGATGCCGGGGGCGGCCTGGGTTAGAAGTGTAGGGCAGAGTTACTGAGAATACGGTGAATAACACCTATGAGGTAGGACAGATATGGCAGGATAGCTGCAGTGCCTAGGTCGACCACTAGGTGGAAGTGGGGTGGGTTGGCTAAAATATGAGTGACGCCTAGATTAAGGCAGCGTGGATTGGCCACAGTACCTGAGTAAGCAACTAGGTTCGAGGTATGGCAGTTTGTCTAGAAAGCATGGAAAGGCTGCTCGATTCAAGATGAGGCAATTTGGCTAAAGTGCATGGGTAAACAGCTAGATTCAAGATGAGGCAAATTGGCTGGAGTGCTTGGATATACCGTTGGAAGTCAATCAGGCAATCTAGGTGCCACTTAGGAGGTGACGTGAAGATCAACATATTCACACAAGATGTCAATGCAGTAATTCAAGTGCAGTTCTATGCAGAGCAGATTTGCAGGCAGTCTGAATGCAATTTCAGCAAATGAGGTTAGAATCAACATAGTTGCAACTTTAGCAGCTTAGTTTAGTCAGATAGGCAGAAGTCATTGTAAAACTATACTGGAGGTCATGCTGACATCTAAGTGGTTGGTTTAATGTGTGTAGAAGGAGCTTCAGTGCTATGCCTAACAGATGCTAGTTATGGTTGGATCCCTTCTAGGCTTAGCAATGCAAAAAAAACACAAGTTCAATTGTGGCGCGAGGCCCAACTAGGCTAGTCAAGTGTAAAAACACACATAGGCTAAATGCAATTGTGGCGCGAGGCCCAACTAGGCTAGTCAAGTGTAAAAACACACATAGGCTAAATGCAATTGTGGCGCGAGACCCAACTGGGGTAGTCATGTGTAAAAGCACACATAGGCTAAATGCAATTGTGGCGCGAGGCCCAACTAGGCTCGTCAAGTGTAAAAACACACATAGGCTAAATGCAATTGTGGCGCGAGGCCCAACTAGGCTAGTCAAGTGTAAAAGCACACATAGGCTAAATGCAATTGTGGCGCGAGGCCCAACTAGGCTAGTCAAGTGTAAAAACACACATAGGCTAAATGCAATTGTGGCGCGAGGACCAACTAGGCTAGTCAAGTGTAAAAGCACACATAGGCTAAATGCAATTGTGGCGAAAGGCACTTTAGGTTAGTTAATGCAATAACACACATAGGGCCTCATTCCGAGTACGGCGCTAACCAATGGCGCTATTAACGCCTTGGTTGGCGCCGTACCCGGACCGGCAGCGCCTTGGTGGATGGCGGAATCACCGCCTCATTCCAAGGTTGGCGGGGCGGTAATTCCCCATTCACCAAGGCTCTTCCCCATTCCCGAATGAGCCCCCATAGGGCTCAATGGGAATGGGGAAGATGCAAATAACGGTGACCGTTCATTACGGTCACCGTTATTGGCTTGGAGGCCCCTTTGCGCCCTCGACTTTAACACCTGCTCAAAGCAGGCGTTAAGGGCGAGGGCGCAGAGGGAACTCGGAGTATGGCGGTAAGGGATTACCGCCACCAGTCTCATTACCGGTGGCTGCTATCCCTTACCGCCATACTCGGAATGAGGCCCATAGGCTAGATGCGATACACAGGGCATATCTAGTGTAGGTAATGGGCAGACATAATGCTTGGGTAGTAAATAATGAATCTAAGCTGTTATCAACAAGTGTGAAGCACTGTAGGCGGGTTGTGCAGTGATGTAGTGAGTGAAGCTCCAGCTCTCGTGGGCGAGGTGGGGGCTTCCTTCTCGCACACTAATCCAATGCTGTGAAAGCACATGTGCTACTTACATCATGTAAACACATGTTTGCAAATGAGATGAAGCAGTTGAGTAAATGTGTGCACAGTGAGTGAGCATTTAGTGGCATTCAGTTATCAGACAATATAATGCTGAGCGGTTTTGGTCCAAAATCAGCAATCCATATGTTAGCAGAGTGTGTCCGAAGTTATGGGTGGGCATATAGTCTCCATAAATAGGTGCAAGCGCACGCTTACTGTTGATAGTGAAGCAGTTTGCAGGTTACCTTATGTGGAGGCAGATCGTGACGGGCAGGGGGTCTGGCAGACGGCAGACACGGGCACGTAACAGGTATGAAACAGGCACTAGCCTTGTTTCTGTGGGCCTTGGAGGAGGTGGGCCGGCTTCGCCTGCCGGTGCCCAATCAGAGGGAAAAAGAGCTCGGCAGTCTATCAGGATGCAGTGCCTGGTTCTAGTTAGGCACTGGAGGCACACAAAGGAGTGCAGGCGGCCATCTTGGAGCACCTTGGTACCTCATGTACCAGACTGGCGTTAAGGTGCTGTGGCAATATTTCTCAGCATAAATGACGGTGGGGCAGGCTGTTCAGCATTCCCTTTACAGCGATCCAACAGCTGATATTAAAGCAATGAAAAAACGAACGATTTTCATGAAAAGCGCATCCGATGTCAGCGCTTACCTAAATGCTTCAGGGGTGGCATGGACTTCATGCTGGTGGGCCCGCTGCTCCAGCAGAGGCGGATCCGTGACCTGGAGCTCCTGCTCCTAGGCTAGGTGGGTGGGAGTGGATCCAGGCATGAAACAGGCACTAGCCTTGTTTCTGTGGGCCTTGGAGGAGGTGGGCCGGCTTCGCCTGCTGGTGCCCAATCAGAGGGAAAAAGAGCTTGGCAGCCTATCAGGATGCAGTGCCTGGTTCTAGTTAGGCACTGGAGGCACACAAAGGAGTGCAGGCGGCCGTAGCACAGACAAGTCACAAATCCTGTAAATAATGTGACTGTAAAGGCTTTTGATAAACGCTACCACGATGTAAAATGTGAGTTCAAGAATTCTGGGAATCGATCGGAGAAACAGCACGCTCTGCCTTATACAAACAGTCCTCTTGAGACCTTGGTTCGACCTTATCTGCCCTTCCAGAAGGCACTAAGGTGTTCATTTATGTGAGTTCACAAATGCAGAAAACAGAGCACCCTCAAAACAAGCGGGCAGTGCCTTAATCTCTGTCCGGGATAGAGGGCAGGCAGTCCAAAGTGCAACACGTACAAAGATGGGTGGAAACTGCGCCAGCAAAGAAGCAGTAATACAATATTCATCATGTTTACACACAATGCTCTGCCCTCCAATGGCAGTATGCCATTAGGGCCCCCCGAAATCATCGGCCAGAGAAGGTGGAAGGTGATGCTGGGATTTGCAGAAATCAAAGTCTCGACTCGGGCATATACTTGGCGCCATCATAGGATGGCCGCGGAGGCCACAAGGAATGTGCGCACAGGCCTCAAGGATTTGTAATATTCGATAAAATAAATGAAGCAAAGCGTGTGTGACATACTCCTTGATGGAAGATCAGTAGAGATGTATGGCCATGACTATGGGCCTCATTACGACTTTGGAGGTAGCCATGGCGCTATTGGCGCCATGGCTGCCTCCAAAACCGTGTCCGTGTCCGGGTTCCCTGAATGGGGAAATACCGGGCCATTCCGAGTACGGAGGGCCCGGTATTTCCCCATTCAGAGAACCGGACCCGGACCTTCCCCATTCCCATTTGAGCCCCAATAGGGCTCAATGGGAATGGGGAGGGAGCTAACAACGGGCCCATTACAAGAGGGCCCGTTGTGAGCTCCCTGGTTCCCTCGCGGGACCCGCTATGGACGTCTGGTTAAACCAGATGTCCACATCGGGTCCAGCGAGGGAACCTCGTAATAGTGCGGAATGCATTTAACTGCACCGGCACCATTACCGGCGCCATTAAACGCATTCCGCACAACTTGTAATGAGGCTCTATGTGTGTTAGAGATAAGATTGTGTTACCTTGTCCTGGAGCCACAATCATCACTACTTACTTGGCAGCCATCTTGACAGGAATGTTGTGAAAAGAACGATCATCACTGCTTGGCCCCAACTTTGAAAGTGACACGGACACGCGACATGTAACAGTAATCCGGATTGACAAAAAAAGACTTAAAAAAACACTATTGGATTACATCGGCATAATTTAACAAGGAATATCATTAAGCGTTTCAGCTGATCATGCCACAGCATTTCCAGTGGTTATGTCAACCATAAAGTCAGTTTTCTGGCAACCCATTACACACTCTCTACTCTGTAGCAATGGTGTTGGTAATATTTCATTGGCTTTGCTGCCAAATGAGCCAAAACCAAAAATGATCTTGTAAATCAGGGAAGGATTTCATGTGTCATTATTATGTTTGGGGTTTCATCTACATGACCTGCAAACTCCAAGAGGGAATATGTTGCTGTGATGGAAAGGTGGAATTATTCAGAGTTTAAAATATGTTTGTACATTGTGCTATATGAGGGAATATCCAAAGTTATCTTTAGAATGCATCATAATAGATGTTACTGTCTGAGTTGCAGATGCAGCAAACTATGTATTCATGTCTGTAATTAAACATATTCTATGTGAGAAGACAACACTTATTCATGATGGTTCGCAACACTCACTTTTACGTAACGGATGTTGCTTATTAATCCACCATTATGGACACATCGGAGCCAGCCCAGCGAAAACCTGAGCAATCCCTGAGTGCTTGCGAGCTGCTCGTGTTGTGGAGAATCAAGGTTTCTCCTTGGGTAGAGTAACCCAGATGCACATACCCAATGAGCCATGCAAAGCAGGGTTTTCTTTGCTTCTGCATACTTGCATGACCTATTGGCCCTGCTGCCTGGGGTAGTGCTCCCTAAAAATAGCTTAGGGGTCTCTCCTGCAGGAGAGCATACAAGGGCTTTGGCCAGTGAGTTCCTGCCTCTCAGCCTCGTCCTCCGGGAAGCAGGACTCCAGGAGAAGTGTTTGTTTGATGTCTCTGCCTACTTCATTTCTGAAGGGTGTGCAGAGTGGGACTTCGAGAGGAGCAGTGGTGTGAGCAGAAGCAAGAGCCGAGCCGACACGCAAGTAAGCATTTTTATTATTAAAAAAAAAAAATGGAGTATGTATGCATGCGTGCATGAATGTGAGTGAGTGACTGTGTTTGTGAATGTGCATGTGCGCCTATGTATGTACATGTTTCATGATGTTGGTGACTGCAGTGTGCATACGTGTGAGTGTTTGTTGGCAACACGAAGGGGTTGTCCGGCAAATGTGCAAGTGAAAGAACGCTCATGAGCATTTGAGTGATTTAATGCAGGAGATTGGTGAATGTGTGAACGTAAATGTTCGAGTGACTGACTGCTAAAGAATGTGCCAGAGAATGGGGGTGCTAGTTAAGTGTCCATTTACTGGAAAAGTGCATTAAAAGGACCAGTGCTTGCGTGCTCAGATTTGAATGAATTTGCTTTACACGGAGGAGCTCATCCTGGCTGTCACATTTCCCCCGTGGGCTGCATATGGAAGGAATACTGGTTGAGACAGAGGATACAATGTAGTGCAGTCAAGATCAGGAAAAGGCAAGAACGAAATCGAGATGTCTGGGGCCAGGGACCACTCTATCTACAATCTGCCCTCACCAAACACTTTCCCTCCAGATCTTTATGTTCCTCTGGCTCCAACTCTCTGTGTGTCAAGCGCTTCTCTAAGCAGCGAGCTGGAGGCCGATCTACTTTCCTTGGCTGGCTCCCTCCTCTGGAACATCCTCCCCCTCCCTCTGTCTTGAGTCGGATCTCCTCAAATTCTGACGTGCCTCAAGATTTTCTTCTTCACCCCTCCTTCCCCCTCCCCCTCCCATGCTAAATCCCTCAATCGCTGAGATTGGTGACCTTGACCCTTATGTGTCCTTCTCACAGGATGGCACGTTGTATTGGCAGATGAGCATTCTTTCTATGTGACCTCTGCCAAGCACTTTACCGCTTCACGGAAACCTACTCCCTAGTACTTCCCGTCCAGAGAATCTCTTAACACTTAACCCTCTCCCCCTGGCCATCTTTCTCTCTGCATTTGCACAATGTGAATGCTCACAAGGCCTAGTAGGACCACCTCTATACTGTTCATTATTGTATTCTATTGCCTTTGTCCCATGTTCCCTCCCTTTGCATTGTGGGCACTTTGGAACATAACGTCTCGCTGTATAAGCGCCTTACAAATGCACAATAAAATAAAAATAAAATAAATGGGAGGAGGGACGAATGGAAAAGAGTATCAAATAACAGAGAGTGAAAAAGTGAGAAAAAATGAAGACAATAAAAACAGTGAAAAGAAAAGAAATAGAGGGGCAGTAAGAGGCAGAGAAGGGTGATGAAAGTGTGTAGATAAGAATGGGTGAAAGAAAGGGCAAAGAAATGGCGGTAGAAAGAAATACACAGACAAAACGTGTTGGCCTTAACTGTGGATCTACATAGCATAGCAACATTTTCTTGAACAATGAGAGATGTTTCTGTGTTTTAGGACTGTGTTTTACTTGCATTATAATCTTCCTATCTATGCACGTGGAATGTGCTTTAAAAGCTAAACACTTCCAAGGAGAAACCGTGGCTGCCAGAAGAATACGCAGTGAACAACAGCCTTGCAGTGCTGGTCTACCAAGCATTGTTGATGTATCGCAGGTGGCGTGGATGCATGTAGGGGTCAGCCTGAAGGACAGCAGTTAGTATCCTGCTAGTGGCGTCTCAACCAATCATTTTTCCCGAGGTCTCACGAATCAATACCAATTTGGGAATAGTTTTCTGCACTAGAGCTCTTCAAAGTGCAGTAACAACCTTGATATAGAAACACAATGGGCCTGATTTACAAAAGCGTTCCTCGATTCGGCTCCCTGTCCTGGAAGCAGGTCGTTTTTATGCACGCCCTGCTGACCGCGGTCAGCTCGGGCATGACCCTCTGTGAATAGATATTTAAAATGCAGTACTTCGGTTGACAGTATATTTAATCAAACACTATCTACTCAGTACATGGAGCGGTCCTGTGAGGTAACACGCCATGCTGTTGTGTGCTACATTCGCTTGTCAATGTATAATTCTCCATTAACCATTCTGTAAAAAAAAACATTTCTGAGCTTATCCTATGCTGTATTTACGTTATAACATGAATTATCTAACATGTGCCTTATTTGATTTCATTTAACTATGTGCAATACAGCTACATTATTTAACACATGACAAGTGGCGAGCCATTGCATGACTTTGCTCATGCTCAGAAAAGTGGCAACGGCTCGCAAGCGCCGGCCCTTGGTATACTGGAGCACACTTTTCGAATAATGAAGCATCCGATTAAAACACATATACTGTGAGTGCAGAGACAACTACGACGCAGAAGGCAGAGAACTAAAGCACACGGGCACTTGATCTACGGTAATCAAAGGTGGAACATTCCAAGAGAATAAGGTGGCATAATTGCAGTACAATTCGCAGTTTGCATCCATTCGCTCAGCTTTAATTACACTCTTTTAGTAGTTTAGTCAACACGTTTTGCTTGTGTTTCCTGGCTGCTCTCGAGTCTTCTAATTCAGCCAATGTACGTCTTACTCCTAAGGAGCACATTTGTGTGGTCATTGCTAATTTTTAGATCTTTTATATGTGCTCTGTATAGATGTACTAATAAACCATAGATATTAATTATTTAGAAAAGTTACACTTTCCACCTTTTATTTTTTAACGTGTTTTTCTAAAAATGTTTACCAGACTTCATAACTTAAAACATGAACGAATTAGGAACCCATCTGTATGTAGTTCTGGAGCCTGGAATAGAGTCCTTTCCTGCTGGATAATAATATGTTTGCCTGAGTAGTGGCATTATTGGGCAAAGCCAAGGCAGGTGTCTTCTTAGATTGGCTGGCAGTACTAGATTTATTGGGAAAAGCCATCAAGTGTGTGTTCTTACAAGTGCAGTAAAGGCATTATTGGGCAAAGCAAAGACCGGTGTGTCCAAACAGTGGCTTGTAGATCTACTTTGTTGGGCAAGCCAGAACAAATGCATATTTACTGTCACAGTTCTGGCCTTTTGGCAAAGGCAAGAAGAGTGTGTCTTGCAGTGGCAGTATTGGTCGTATTGGATGAAGCCATCAAAGATATGTTCTTCGTACCATGGAAAGGCTGGCATGCATGGTGGCCGCTGGCATCGTGAAACGCTCATGTGTACGTTTGATGACCTGGCCTCTGTTGCATTTTTTCATGTTTTCCAATTGTAAATTATGTTACTTGTTAGTCCAATTTGTCACAAAAAATTTTACTTAAAATGCACCTTTTTTAACACATTATTAAAACAATTATTGGGATGAAAATGAAAGGTTTGATTTATGCTCCCTCACTATGCGTGGTTGCTCATACATCCGAGGCAGCCAATGGAGACAAGGGTGCAAATGTGTTTGACATTACTGGTAGTATAGACACTGCCCACACTCCCGTAAAAAAGAATCAGCAGCCGCTGCTACATTCATCGCTGGAAAACCGAGGTATTGATCATTCAAAACTGCAAAACCAAATCCCTCCCCTTCACCTGGCTGCAGCTTCTTGGCAATGCACAGCATCTAGTTTAGACGTCTAAAACCCTGCACATTCCATTTGCCAGGGACCTTCCCTTCAAATCCCAGGTCAATACATTGGATAACAACATTGCTCACCATCTAATTACACTTAGAAATGTTTCCATTTACTTAACTGTGACCCCTGAATCCAAATCACTAAATAACAGATCATATTAAGGCTGGTTTAATCAAGACTACTGAAGCCACACATCCTAGTATCCCTGAGATTTCAAAACAAGGAAGGTATAGCTTCTCTGACAATAAGGAACGACCAGCAATTTAAACCAGTGCTCGGAAGTCTCAACTGGATTCGGGTGGGCAAAACATAAAATGTAAGGGTCTAACTCACTATACAAGGCCTTTTGGGGTAACGGAAGAATCTAACACAAAGTATTAGCAAACATCGTATTCTCACCTAAAAATGTTCAATTCAGACAATCCTTCATTTTAAGATGAAACCGGGTCAAAGTAGGAAGAATGGATAAGGCTTAGTGAGTGCAGGGATCCACACTATGGAATAACTTGTAATTGACATGGAATAAGAAGAGAATTAACTTTATTTCAGACAACACTGAAAGACCTCCCTTTACAATCTTCCCTTCAGCTGCTAATGTACTGGGAGAGCACTGCCCCATCTTTCCTCCAATGGACTGGGAGAGCACTGCCCCATCTTTCGCCCAATGGACTGGGAGAGCACTGCCCCATCTTTCCTCCAATGGACTGGGAGAGCACTGCCCCATCTTTCCTCCAATGGACTAGGTGACATCGCTGACTCAGTTATCATGACCTTCAAATGCAGCTCCTGAGTCAGGTGCTGTCAGGCTAAAGTTCCCATCCGTTTTCAGGTGGCATCCCATGAGGCAGGCCATTGGGACAAGGGGACAAGGGTACACATGGGGTTGACACCCCTAATTAGTTTTATCCAGGTTGTCTTTTCAATGGTACTGAATGACCCGCAAGGAAAAATAGCAGGGGTAGCAAAATTCTTGACTAACTTAAAAAATCTTATTGCCTATCCAAAAGCGATAGACTAAGAACAATTATATTGAATGTGTGATACTCTATAACTCTATTGGACATATTAAATTGAAAACATAGATATGTTTTATTTGGATATTAAAACAGCTGTGGTATTTAAATCGTATATTTATGAGAACATGTTCGTGTTATAATACAATTATAAAACATAATTTCAAAATACATTCTGCAAAATTGTCTAACTTTATTGTAAAATGCCTCATCAAATAAATTGCCGTGCTAAATGAATCCATATCTTTTATGATGATGTAAATACACAGCCTTATTAATTGCCATAGCTTCACGGTTAATTATAAGGGTGCCTGGTTAATCTACATGGATTTACATATTACGGAGAATGTGTGATTAACTAATTTTAATTGATGTTGTTTGAGGAGTGGACATTAAGTATTTTACTAAAGCAGTCAATTGTAAAATTGTTATTTTTTCTTCTCTCTATTCAATGATAAGATGTGCCATTTATGAGAAGGTAAAAAAAAAAGAAATGCTGCTACCTACTAATCGGTTTCTAGATGTGACCGTGCTAATTAAGAATCAATAAAAAGGGGTGTAATGGGAAAATACCAAGACGTTTGTTTATACGCAATCTATTTATTTCATGAGCTGTCTTCTTGATTTTCATTTCATTTTTTTTTATTTCACCCGTTTTGAATAAACGCGCATGTTAATTCTGGTTTTATTACCATAAACAAAGTTGTTATGTCAACCTTTCTGCACTGCTGAAACAACATCAGGCCTCATCACGAGGTTGGTGGTACAACCGGCTGGTAGCTGGCGGGTTGCCGCCAACCCCATAACACGGTTTCCTCCGCCTGACATCCCGGTGCTACCAGGATATCATCGGTGGCGGCGGAACGGTTATTTCCCATTTCCATAGAGTCCTACAGTGCTTCAGTGAAAAGCATGCCGGTAGGGGCCAGAACTCCTGGCAGCTCAGGCCTGCCGGGATGTTCTGTGCCCCTAATGGCATACATATAGTTTGGCAGTCCGGAAAGGGTGCCAGTACATTGCTACCGGCACCTTTATTTTCAGACCTCCAACCTTATAATGAGGCCCATCGTCTTGATAGTCTGTGGAGTTCTGTAAACATGGGGGCTGAATCCCAAAAAGTCCTTACCAGATGCAAGCCTAATGTATCCCTCGTGAAAATAGTAACATCTGAATATGGACATATTTTACATGATTCACACGAGGGGAATTTCACATGCCTAAGTGTAAGTTACAAATGTGTGATATATTAAGTGATAACACAAAGAAAACATGTTACTGATCTGCATAAGTTAATATTTTCACAGAAGTGGGAGGGACAGGCTAGTAGTGGGCAATGAAAATGCTGGTGACTACCCACACTGTTGTAATTCCCAGGGTATTCAAATGCATTGCCCACAACTCACCAACACCTGAATAAAATAGGCATGAGTGGTGAGCTAATTGTGGGAAAGTGCACTCATTAGGTTAAAATGACCAGCATCTAAGTTGGAGTGGTAACATGTATAGGGAAAGCATGTAGCCAGACACATAGAGTAACAATTAGCACTTTTAAAGGGATGCAGGTGGAAAGATATATTTGTATGAGCACATTAGTACATCGCTACATGGTTGGTTAAAATATAATTTCCAGTCAAAATTTATGACACCATTAAGGCATAAGGTCCACATCTGGGAAACTACACACGTAGCCTGTTTGGGAATATGGTCCATATATTTTCATTGGTGATAAGAACATGGTGTAGACACAGTCTGTTGATTTTCTAAATGCAGACCTGGGAAAGGAGTTACCTTTGTAAGGTGGGAAGTTAACTGGGGGTTGGTGCGTGAATCTGATGAAAGAGATACAACACAGAGCATTACCCTTGGGGGCAGAAGGAGGTTCCTTTTGAGTCTCGTCCATAGGAAATATAACTGGATGGGTTTTGACTGAGACACTAGCCCATGTCATTGGAGTTGTGATAATTTAGGGGTCGATTCATGGAGCAAACGTGCGCCGAAAATCCCAGCGCAAGCAGGCGCAAGGTGGCGCAAGCGTGAGAAACGCAGCGCACGCGCACGTGTGCGATTCAAGGAAGACGCTGCGCGTGTTTCCCGCTGTCCGTGCGCCCAATCCTGCCATGGCGCACGTGGGCACACACGGCGTGCGCTACGCGCACAGCAAAAGCGCACATAGCGCGGCGCACACAACCAAAGTGGGAGGAACAGTGGGCTTAACACGCGGAATGGGGAATAACGCGTGAAAAAGAAGGCGTAACTGGGGAAGTACTGCAGGGAACTACACGGAAAGCCCACACGCACGCCAACAACCCGTATTCATGGATTTGAATACGGGAAACCCGCGCACGGCAAAAGACGCACACAGGCATCAACGCGTCCGCCACACGAAGGCAGGCGGAAGCGTCCCCGCGCACAGTATAAAAGTGCGCACAAACAACAAACACGTATATACAGCTACGATGAATGCCCCATTTGTCGAAGCACTGATCGTGGGAAACCGCAGGAGGAGGAGAATAGCCAGGGCATGCATTTCCGCACCACGGACAAGCCTTTTTGGGATGCCTGACGACCAGGTCTACGGCAGGTATAGGTTTCCACCCCATATCATCCTAGACCTGGTCAGGGAGAGGGAAGATGACCTTACATCCCCCACCCTTTGCTCCCAAGTATTGAGCCCCTTGGAGAAGGTGCTCAATGTCCTGCATTTTTTGGCCACTGGGTCATTTCAGCGGACTACTGCCATAGTGGGGGGGGTCTCACAGGCCACACAGTCACGCTGCCTACACCAGGTACTGGCAATCATGACAGCGCGCCCCTCAGTCCCCTCATACATGCCCAGAACACCCGCAGAAAGGCAGGCCGTTGTCCTGGATTTTTTCAGGGTGGCACACTTCCCCAAAGTGCTCGGTGCCATAGATTGCACCCATGTGGCCCTACGTCCACCTAGGGCCACTGAGCACATCTACCAAAACCGCAAGCACTGGCATTCCATCAATGTACAGGTGGTATGCGATGCAAAGGCAATCATCACCTCTGTCTATGCAAACTACCCTGGCTCCACCCATGACAGTTTCATATACAGAATGTCCGCCCTGAGCCGGGCCCTGGAAGCTGGGCAGCATGGCGACACCTGGCTCCTAGGTGAGTACAAATGCCCTTGCACATGCATGCATATCACACACACACTCACAAATACACAAACCCCAATAATCACAACCATTTACACCTCCCCAGGGGACAGTGCCTACCCTCTAAGCAACCACATGATGACGCCAATCCGGAACCCCACCACACCACCCCAGGTAAGATACAACGCCGCCCATATTGCAACCAGGGCCATAGTGGAGCGCACATTCGGAGTGCTCAAGTCACGTTTCCGCTCCCTTGACCGCTTTGGCGGGCAGCTACTCTATGCACCCCCAGTAGTGTGCAGGATCATTGTGGCAGCATGTGTCCTGCACAATGTTGCAACACGGCAGGGCGTACCGGTGGACATGGTGGTGCCCCCACATCCCCAACCACAGCCAAAGGCGCTGCCCATGGGAGGGGACAGGGCATGTGGCGAGGAAGCCCGGACCCAGCTTGTGGCCACATTTTTCACCTAAACTCCCACCCCTGCGGAGTGCACACAGGCCTGGCACATACCAGGTGACAATCGATGATGACAAAGAGACAGTCAACTGTCACAACCCTACCACCCTGAGATAGTTGCCATGGAAGTGCCACATTGTCTGCATCCCTAGCTACTTAAACACAAGCTATCCCGTGTGACCAAAAGGCACACATATGACATGACATGATATGGCCTATAAACAAGTATTTCAAGGTGCGATGAGGCAGGGAGGGGGGAACAAGGGAAGACAGACAACGATACTACTAGGCCAGGTGTCCTTTAGATTGTGCAAGTGTAGGGGTAGGGGGAAGGGAAAAGTGCAAGGGGAAGGGGAGGGGGGGAGTGCAGTACAGGGTAAGTAGACTAAAAAACAAATACATAGGCCAGCTGGTGGCAACTGCAAAGGTAAGTGCAGACAAGTGCTGGGAAGGGGGGCTGTAGGGATAGAAAGACAGTCCCACAGTGCAGGGGTTGCCAGGGAGGCAGTGCAAGTGGAGAGTGGCTGGGCCAGGGACCGAGGTCGGTGAGAGTGGCCCAGTTGCAGATCCAGTGCAGTTCCAGTGAAGAATTTTGCTAGGGAGAGGCAGAGAGAAAGCAGAAGCAAAGAGGAAGGTCTTGAGGTGCTTCCGGAACCGGAGATGGTTCTCCTCAAGTTCCAGTGAGGCAGGAAGGGTGTTCCAGAGGGAGGCCCCTGCCACAGAGAGAGATCTACCCCCAGCTAGTTGCTATGAGAAGCGGATGACCCTGACATGCAAGGTGTGAATCACACACACCTGCAAAACAGGCCATGGCCATCACTGTTATGTCACTCAAACCCTCCCAAACCACAACATGACATGGCAAGCAATACCCATACACCAACACAGTAACAATAAGGTACACATTGCCATGTCAAAAATGTACAGTGGCATCAGACAATGATGCCTGACATGGAATCAGATGAAATGACTGACCAACAACCTCCCACCCAAAATAAGTCATTTCCAAATGCATTACAAGAGTTGTAGACGTAACATAACAAGGAATGCCTGTCTACATGCACATTGTGCATTGCAAAATCAACACTGCAGCTTTTGTGTGCTGTGTCCAACTCCTGCAACACACTGCTCAGCGCACAGCACAGTGAACAGCCATTGTGTGTGATGCACACCCTGAGCATCACATCTAAGCGACAGACCACATCAAAAAGCAAATTAGGCATGTACAGGATCCATAATTGGTCACAGAACATGTGCTGCAGGGACACAGTGGGCACCATAAGGCAAACAGTGTACACGTGGATATGCAAGGGTGGTTGTACATGTAGTGCATCAGAGTGCAAGTGTGTGGGTCAGTAAGGACATGCACTCAACATATGCATGTGCAATCAAGTGACCATCAGTGTCCTCTACACATCACATGTGAACATTCACCATGTGTACACCCCAGCATGTCAAACCACAACTATCCCCTCACACCTGAAAGGTAAACACAACACATAAACAGGCATTGATCAGCAGAACACAACATGTACATAGGATACCACCATTACAATGTCAGGGTTCCCATCACACTGCAGGGCAAGGCAACTATCAACAACAACCCCCCCTCCCTCACAAATGACCATGACCCACTGAACAACTGCACCTGGGTCATGGAGCCTTCAACCCTCAATTCCACTGGGCCATGGGATCACCTTTCCCCTTCGTCACCATCTCCCACCTTGTGTGTAAAAAGGTGCCTCCACCCTCAGAGTCCACCCTCATTTGCAAAATCACAAAATCCAAGCCAGAAAAACGAACCAGAACACCCTCCAGTAGATGACTTGACGTAGCAGTACCTCACAAAGGCCATGTACTACCACAATGATGTAACAACCAAGGTAGCACAGTATAACAATGTCACAACAGGATGTGAGCCATGTGTGGTACATAACATAGAATGATGCACCATGAACGGATGTGTACTGTCACAGGTCCCGTGTACAGGCGCGGGAGTGTCACGAAACAACCACCCGCACCGTGTCCCGGGTGCCTGCAAGGTCAAACTCACACAGGCCTCTGAGACCCTGGTGGGGAAGGAGTGTCAGGGATATGCAGTTGGGACAGGTGTTGGCACACTGGATAACTGGAATGAGTGGCAGGAGAGGGGAGGAGGAATGACACATGAAAGTAGTAAATGCACAAAAATGTACTACCTGAATGAACACATACACAATCCAAACAAACTTGGACATCATTGTCATGGCCTTCTGTAGTCCAGGCTTAGGAGTGGCACGAACCAACCACCCCCTCTAGGGTTTTGGCGCCTGCAAGTTTGGGGCTTACACAGGTATCCACAACCCCAGCGGGGAAAGAGGGTTAGGGAACGTTTCTTGGATAGGTACGGGAAGCAGGAACACCGGGTAGAGGGTACAGGGTTTAAAATTGGATAGGATTCCGGGTGATTAGGGGAAAAAAAACATACCAAATTGAATTACACATTCATCCATGCATTAGTGCACCCCCCAGCAAGCCTATGCAGAGCAGTTTGAAAGAAAAACAACAAGACACTTAGCTCTGGTTTTGAGTGCTGGCCTCCTGCCTGCGCACTCTCAGGTCCGGTTACAGGAGCACTGCAATGCTGCAAAGAGAGCCACAGTCAATAACCTGTACGTGCCCATTACACAAAAACACACCACCAAACATGCCCCATAGCAACAAACTACTCTACAAACAATCTGGTGTAGATGCTTCGTACCCATATATAACATTACCCCTGTGATGGGTCATACACAGTCAATGCAGTAAGTCAGCCGCCGGTGGGTGCGTGGCAAATGGAACACCAATGTGTCACAATTCACACAACATGCAATGTTCCCTGGGTAAGCAGACAGACCCATATAGCAAGGCATGACTTCAGAACAAGTTGTGTTCCACCATGACCGAAACAAAGTTGGCAGTGCATTTATCAAAATGTACATGGAAATGAAATGCACTGCACCCGAGTATGTCCCTTGCTGTATGTCCCTGTGAGCTGCCCCTTTCCATGTCTCGGAAGGCTACATGGTTGATACAAGTGCCTCAATGGACCTTGGTGTACCGGAGGGTATGTGCCACTGCCCCTGCAGGTGTCCCAGACAACCTTACAATCAACAGCCATCAGTCCACCAACACATCTGAGCTGCATTGTGTGCTTCAACACCAATATTCGTCCAAGCTCACCCTCAGTGCTGTGACTAAGCCTGCATGTGCAACTCGCCTGGTGCAAGCTTTGCTGTGTTGTGGCCCCCCTGTGCTGCTCACCTTGCCTGGAGTTCCTTGGAACACGTCAGCAGTTCTAGGATGTAGGTCTGCAATCCCTGTGCCTCTGCTTGTGCACACATGTGCATGTGGGCACCAACAAACGTGTCCAGAATTCAGACGTCCAATGGGCCATGTCTGCTGGCAAAGGTGCTCTGGAGGCTCATTCCCCTGCAGAAAGGGCATGAAACACATGATTAATGCTTTAAAGTCATCTGTGTGTGTCTCTTCAGGCATCTCATTACTTGACCATGTCAGAGAGTTACATCAGAAATCACACCATCAGTCCGTCTTTCACATCCAAAGTGTGGAACAAACTATCTACGGCATGAATTGCAACAAGCACGTGTACAGTAAAGATAAGAAACATACTACACAATGCATAGCAATGAATGTACACATTAATCATGAAACACCCCATCTAGCAAAAGCTGAACAGTGGACAATAACACCGAAATCATCCCCACTTGGGGTGTCAACACAAGTCACACAGCACCAGACATGCCACAGATATGACAGTCCAAAGCCCTTGTGTAATAGGTTGTCACACCGAACCATCCTTGCGAGTCCATGGATAAGGGAGGCAGGAGTGGCATATGTGAGTCAAGGACCCCAAGCAGCAAACACATACACAAGACAAGCCTGAAGGGCCCAGCTGGAACAGACAGTGGATGCCTTCAAAAGCCACAAAGCACTACACCGTCACATGAAAGCACAATAGACAAGCTATTTTAAACTATATTAACTAATTACACTAACTATGGAAAACCTACATTACCTAATTAAACTAACTATCAAACAGAAACTTAACTAACTAAACTAAAAGAAAAATCAAAAATGGCCACATACGACCCGGGGGGGAGGGGAGGCACCCAGGAAGGGGGAGGTACAGGGTGCTGCTCAGCACCCACATGCGATGATGCTGAGCCAAAGAAAAAACCTCCATGGGCTCAACGCCTGCACAGCCCGACCTATGTGGGAGATAGATGGTCTTCCGAGTCTGGCTCATCCTGGAAAGGAGGACGTGGCACAGTAGCCTGGCCACGCCTAGCCGCAGCTTGCCCCTCATCGGCAGCAAGTCTGCCGGACGGGTGAGCCTGGTTCTGTGTGGCGATGTGACGTAGGTCTGCATGCAGAACCTCACGTGATACACGTGCTTCCTCTTGCAAGGTAGCATGTGTAACACGGAGTTCCTCCTGCAAGGCCTGGCTGGACAACCGCTGCACCTCCCGGCAAGCCTGTAGCTCAGCCGAGATGGTACGCTCAAGCTGTGCAAACCTCTCCTCTGCAAGTTGCCTCTGGGACATCATAAGGACACCCAGAGTGGATTTGAGGGAAGCATACTCCTCCCTCAGGGCATCCATGTGCGCCTCTGCGTGAGCAGCAATTGCTTGACGCAGAGATGACATTTCAGCCTGGCGTGCCCTGTCTGATGCCGCCATGCCCAGCCTGAGCGAGCGGGCCGTGGACCGTGCCGCCTGCTGCTGGAGAAGCACCTGCCTAGCAGGGGGGAGCACAGATCGGGCCACACGCTCCATGCTCTCAGCGATGTTCTCCATTGCTGCCCCCTGCCGTTCTGAATTGGCAATCATGTCTTGCTCCCACTCAGTATACTGAGGTTGCGCGCGGCGACCGCGTTGCCGGGCTTGACCCCTGCGGGACCCAAGGACCGAGTGTCCTCGCTGTGTTGGCACCGCCCACGGCTGCACGACTACATGCCCCCGTCGACGTGATGTCCCAGGCACATCAGTGACTGGTGTGGATGGTGACCCTGCGTCCCGATCCACCACGGGCGGAGGAACCAAGACTGTCTGATCCCTCAGTGCAGGTGTCGCAGACAGAGGAGTGTCCACATCAGAATCACTCACCCCTGACACATGAACTTGATGCTCATCCAACTCAACATGGACGTCAGAGTCATCATCAAGGCTGGACTCATAGGCAGCCAGAGACAAGATGGACTGTAGCACTTGGGGGTTTTCATGGCCTACCACCCCACGACCCCCACTTTTGCCGGGTTGATGTAGTGGTAACAACCCTGTGTCTGGCATGACAACACCATCCTCCGCCTCCATTGCGTTATCACCTGAAAAATAGAGAGAAAAAAGGTCTCTATACGTGTCAGAAGCACACAACACAAACACACACACCGACAACAAACGCATCAGGCAGACATGTGACACACAACATATAACCTGGCATGCATGCTGGGTCAACTTTGAATTGCTTCTGTGATCAGACCTGTTGAAAGGTGGCAGTTTCCATGGAAGTGGGTCTATGCAGTGCAGAAAATGTGTACGCCACTCACTACCTACATGTACAAGGACTCCATGGTGTGTGCCAGGAAATGTGAAGGCAGTGCAAGGTCAAATTCAGGCATCACATGCATTGTGCATTCAATGTGTACCATATCTAGAATCCAAGCACCCCTCCACCCCAGTACCAAAGCAGGGATGCCTAGCATGGTATCAAAAGGCTGACCATACACCTGTGTATTGACAGGCAGTGTTGACTGGCATCAACAGCTTAATGTGATTCAAGTGACAACACTGCAAATGATTATGGGACAGTAAGCAGGACACATGATGAAAACTCTGGAGGCCGCCCACGTGTGAAGAAGACACAACAACAGTTGGACAGAGTCATTGGCCATTGAACAGGCTGAGGCCTGTGAGCCACACAGATTGTCAGACCCTAAACATGTGTGCAACGCAGTACTGAGCCACAGTTGACATGGGAAGGCTGATGAGATGCCATGCAATGTATGTAACTAAGGAATTGTATTACAGTGATCATCCAGTCAAGGACACATAGAGGCATGCGTGCAATGCACATGGAGCATGAATGGGCACTCATGTCCCTGCGGGACATCTGACCTATGCACAGTACAAGTGAGATACCCTGCATCAAGTACTAAGGCTGTACCACACGGCATATTTCTGGCAGATTCTACGCTGGAAGTTAGCATCTACACAGGACGCATGAACAAGAAAGTACACATTGGCAAGATTGAAGCAGACCAGTGCAAAGGTGGAACTGGGGTGCAGAGTGGCGGAGGAGGGGCAAGGGAGCATGCCTACATGGAGTCCCCGCATGCAGGCAGAGGAGACATGCATCACGGAAGCATTGCATTACTTACACATCAGAACCATGTACACGTCACATGTAGTGGCAATCATGCACAAAACATCCCACAAGTGAAACACACACGTCCTCAACAAACACGCAACAACACTCACTGGACTGGGCATCAAAGTCCAGCATCTCTCCCACTCCTTCGACCAATTCAGGTGGTATGAACTCCGCAACGAGTGCCTCATGCGGAGTGAGCTCTCCCTCCTCTGGTGCAGGCCCACCGCCAGTCACCAGAGTCAAGTTGTAATTAGAGACACGCTTAGCCTTAGTGCTGCGTTTGATGTCATTCCAACGCTTTTTGCACTCTTGCGCCGTGCGCACCTCATGGCCGAATAAACTGACATGTTCCGCAACATGCTTCCAGTGGGTGTCACGTTGGGCAGCCGTAGTCTGACTATTGGCACCCACTAGCATGTCACGGCTGTGGCCCCGCACGTAGCCCACGAGGAAGTCCAGTTCCTGCTTGCAGAAAGGTTTATTCCTCAACGTGCAGGAGGTCGTGGCTGTGTGTGGGGTCCCAGCCTGTGCTGCAGGTGCAACCTTCCTCCTTTTGGACTGTGGCGCAGACCCTGGCTGGCTAATGCCGCCCTTACCTGTATGGCCAGTGGGTTCGGTGGATTGAGCCAAGGGAGTGGCAGGTGGAGGGATGACCAAAGGCCTGACTTGTGTCAGTGACAGCTGGGTGCCCTCTAATGGACCCTGCGCATCAACATCAGCTGTGGCAGGGACATTGACCGCAACGGTTCTGGTTGGCAGACTCACAACCGGGGTGTTGTTGGTTGCATCTGCCCCTGCACTTGCCAACACCCGGCTGTTCGGGGCAGCAGATGACATAACTGCTCCAGGGACACGTGTCTTGGTCTGAGCAGCCCGGCCTGCCCCTATGGTTTCCCTCCTGGCCTGTTGGAAATCTACCAAGGGCTCCTCAAGTGCCAACGCAGCCTGCGCTGGCAGACCTGAGCCTCGGTGGCGGTGTCCACAGCTGCACCTGCAGCTACCACTACCCTTGGGCCCGTGGCAGTCGATGGAACGGACTGCCGGGTCACACGGGCACCAGTGCCAGATGCAGAAGCTGCATTGTGGAAATCAAAATAATATTGTACCTCCTATCGCATTGTTTGAATGTATGTTGTCCCACGCCAAGTTGTCTAAAAACATTGTGTACATAGATTCCGCGGCAAGGTCTTGACCTTAATGTATTGTGCAAATTGCCATCTTGGATTTCGCTGCCATTTTAGGTTCTCTTGCAGTGTGGAAGTCACTCTGAACAACAAAATGGAGGCCGAATGACATTTCGAGTGGGATTCTGGCCGTTGTGACCTCCGCACACATGAATAAGTAATATCCCCGCAGGCCACTTGTTAGGGTCGCGAACTGAGACCTTGTCCTATCCCTGACCTATGTGTAAATGAACAACTGTATCAGCGGAACTGATCAAAATGCATACATTATGGGATTGACCTGGCAACGAACCCTAGGTCTGGTTCTGAGAATGGTTAACTTGCGAGGGGGTTGGCCAGATCTGGATAAAAAAGTATAAAAACCCGAGTATCCCAATATTCGCTCTCTCACACTAACACGGCGAACTACCGTTGATGGTTTGTTCTGTTACTCTGAGGGCCGAATAGCTATCCGTATGTCAATTGACTTTTGGTAAATTGTTGTATCTTTGAATAAAGCGCTTTGTATGTCCTTTGTAACCTGTGTTGGTGTGTTTCCTTTGGGCTTCCCGGCCTCATATCAATTTTTCTGTTTCCACAGTTGGCGCCCGAATAGGGACCCTCAAGATTGATGCCGGATCATTGAAGGTTGACGCAGACTATCGAACCGGGATCGGACGGTGTGATTCTGCGGGCCCGACCGATCGAGACGCGATACCTCGGCAGCGCTGCACGATCTGATCCTTGGACGATAGTCGTGTGGTCTGACACGGCATCTTGACGAGGGTCCAATTTTGAGGCGGGCAGATTTGCCGAAACCACCAAACACAAGGTAAAATTCGTTAGGTAAGTTCTTTGGTAAACCGTACGGTCCTCCTTAGGTTTGGTCAGGTGCAGTCGTGACCCGGCTCTTAATTTAACCCTGACAATTTGAATTTGGCGTATTGTATCTGCAGACACAATTATTGAACCAGGTAACACCAATTTTTTGTGAAATGCCTGGGAAATTGTCGAGCTGCTTTAGGGCTCTGTTCCGCAGCGATCGACAATCCTTGGAATTTAGCCGCCCGGCACCACAGGAGGGTCGCCGGCGTGTACTATGTACTGTAAGTATGGCATTGGAAGTATTGTATTTAATGATATTTGGCACAGACAGACCAGACATGCCTCCAAATTTCAGTGGCCAATCAACAGTAGTTTTGAGATCCCCCGTATTGAATACTTAGAATCAATTTTGTTAAAGAAAAAGCCTAGACCAGCAGCCTTTGATTTGTTACAGAATTGGAAGAAAGAAGCATTACAGCAGCTTAAAAGTAGGGATAAACATGCACGTCGTCATAAAACAAACGCTGAAAAAGCATTATTATATGATAAAGAAAAGCGGTCAGAATCAGTTAAAAATATGGATAGAGCCTTTTCACTCGGGATCCAGAAAATCTATCCCTCTAAAGATTTCCATGTTTCTGAGGAATTTATTGAGAAATTATTAAATGAACGCAGGCCCGATGCCTCAGCGCCACCTCCGTATGCTCCTGTTTTGGGCGCTCTGCCCATTCCTGCTGTTGTTCCTGTTGCTATTCCTGGTCCCCCTGTACAGCCTATTGTTCATAGTCCTTTGGTTATTGTTCCTCCGCCTATCGCACCACCCCTTCCCCCTGCACCGATAGTTGCACCTTTGTTAAATTTATCTATACCTCCGCTCCTGAGTGTCCCCGTATTGATTGGAGTCGACCCAGGTGCAGGGTCAAAGATTGTGACTTGTAGTACTGTTTCTGCAGATAGGAAACAGGAATTGTTTGCATGGGCTAAGCATTGCATGGAGAAAGGTGATCAAGCTAATGTTTTTTCTACATTATCTAATTTGAATAGTTTTCCCGAGAAAAATGTTTTTATCGAAGGTTTGGGGACTCATTTGTGTGTGATGTGGGGTAGATTACAAAATTCGGATCTTCCACAAGGGGTGAGAGATCTGAATGCTTTGGCACTTTCGAGGGACACAGAGCAGAAAGTATATGGACATGTTGAAAGATTGTTTGAGTTTAGGAAAGACTTTGAAAAATCACGAGATGAGGATGATGAAGACGATAGAATATATGTACAGAAACGGTTCCTTCCATGCCGTAGAGCGGCACCTGAGGAAGTACGAATTTGTACCAAAGATGCGGTTCGATGGATCTCGGATTCATCGATACCGCCGGACGAAGTGTATGACACGTATAGTCAGTATACAGTAGAAATGCAAAGAAAGGTAATTCAGGTGATGGTACAGCACCTGCAAGAGGAATGTGTAAGGAAGAGGGTTAGTTGCCCCATAGAATTATTGGGGATTTGTAAAAGGGCTTTTTCGCCCGACACTTCTACAGCTGCCTTAGCGCTCGACCTGGCTCTATTGCTTAGTAAGCGGCCGGAGGTACCTATATCTCAGTTGCCTATGAGAGAGGTTCCTCCGACCTTTGTCCCAAAAGTTGAGATCCCCGCCAACGCGGCGACTGGTGCCCCCGCTGTGGATATCCCTGCACATTATGTATCGCAATTTGTTCACGTCCCGTTTTCACGACAGGAAGTGAACACAATTAGACAATCAGTTCCCGATATTAGGAAAAACCCAATGGGGTTTTACAAAGAAATAGAGTCCGTTTTACAGTCCTCTGTGTTCACCTTGAGTGACATTGACTTGTTATTCCCTGTACTCCTACCCGTAGATGTATGGAAACAGGTTCAGACAATAGATGATGTGCCGGGGTTGGGAGATAAGTGGACGAATATGATTAGAATTGATGGAGAAAGACCAGCTGGTGAGAAACCGCCACAGGTAATACTTACTTTACCTGATAGGATTGTCGCTAAACTAAAAACTATAATTCCAGAGAAAAGGATTATTTGGGACAAGCTTACGGCCTGTGTCCAAGGAAAAACTGAAGGCGTCACCGAATTTTTTAATAGATTCGAGCAGGTATTTTCTGACTTCAGTGGACAGGATTTAGGTAGAGAGTCGGGAAAGAGGTTATTCGTGGACAAATTTGTACGTGGATTGCTACCTGACATCCAGTCACAAATTATGTCCTCAGAGAGCGCTTGGCAGGCAAAATCTCAATCTGAGGTTTTGCACATGGCTCAGTATTATGAAAACCGTGTTAATAATGAAAAGGAGAAAATTGAAAAGAGAAAGGGAGATTTGAAAACCAAAGTAGTATTGCAGCAAATTGTTAGAAACCCCAGAGGAGGTATGGCACAAACTAGAGGTCAGTACGTTCCAAAAGGGAATGCTCCTCTGGGTCCTGTAAATATTAATCAATGTGCTTATTGCCGCCAGGAAGGTCATTGGCGAGCACAGTGCCCTGTCCTTCGCAAGAGGTCAAGCAGTGCGTTTGGGGGTATGGGTAGACGACCTAGGGGCCGCCCTGGAGCAGGGGGCCCTGACAGAGGTCAGCTTTTACAAGATTCTCAGCAACCTTTTTCATGGGAAAATCAGACCTCGAGTATGGACTCGAGAAACATATTTGATCACCCTTCTGCTGCCTACCTTTCTGAAGAGCTTCCTTCTGACGAGGCTCTGTTTTATTAGGATTGCCCGAAGCAGGGTTTGGAACCTTTGCCTATTTCCGTTAATCAAAAAGGCCCCTACGTTGAATTATTAGTGGGGAATAGGAAACACCAGTTTTTGATTGACACTGGAGCACAGAAGTGCTCCATTGATCATTCTAGGGTTCCAAACATCCCACTGTCAGGGCAAACAAATGTTTCCGTAGGGTTTTCTGGTGTACCAATTGTCTGTCCGGTTTCTGCACCGGTATCCGTTTCTTTGGGTCCCTTCACAGACCATTTCCCTTTTCTTCTCACTTTAAATTGTGGAGAGAATTTGCTGGGGTTGAATTTGTTAAAGAAATTGAACGCAGTAAATCATTGTTCTTCGGATGGAGTACGGCTAACGGTTTCACCACAGCAACTTCCTAATTCTCAGTTTTTGATTCGACCTTTACCTCCCGAGTTCAGCATTGTCCCGGAATGCTTGTGGGCGGTAGACGACAATGATGTTGGAGTGTTACAGATTGAGCCAGTTAAAATAGTCCTGAAACATGGGGTGAAACTGCCACGCATCCCACAGTATAAAATATCAGTCGAAGGTGAACGTGCTTTGAAATGCATTGTCTCCGATTTTGTACATCGTGGGGTGATCGAGGCGATTACAGGTAGTTTGTGTAACAGTCCAATAATACCCGTATATAAGAAAGGCGACAATGCAATTCCATTCCGGTTTATAATTGATCTTCGTGCTGTTAACCGAGTGGTCGCCCCACAATTTCTAATTGTGCCTGATGTGACGACGATATTAACAATTATCCCTGCTACGGCTACGCACTTCAGCGTTGTGGATCTGAAAAACGCCTTCTTTAGTATCCCGATACATAAAGAAAGCAGATATCTGTTTGCGTTCACCTTGGGGGGACGCTCATTTACATTTACAAGGGCACCTCAAGGGTATACTGAAAGTCCTAGTATTTATAGTAGAGCCTTGAAAGAGCAGCTCGACACCCTTGAATTGCCACCTACTTGCATGCTGCTTCAATATGTTGACGATTTGCTTTTGGCTGCAGATTCTGAGAATGCCTGTAAAGAAGGCACTATACTGTTGCTTGTTCATCTAGCTAAAAATGGTCACAAAGCTTCGCTTAAAAAATTTCAATATTGTTGTCAGGAGGTTGCCTATCTAGGCTACCTCCTGTCAAAGGAGGGGAGAAGATTGACACCTGAAAGAATAAAACACATTTCTGGCATGTCTGTTCCAAATACACAGAAGGAAGTCAGAGCCCTGATAGGGATAGCTTCCTACTGTAGGTTGTGGATCCCAAATTTCGCACTAGTGATAAAACCGATGTTGGCTTTGACGAAGAAGGGCATTTCTCTGCCACTGCCATGGGAATCGGAACATCAACGATCATTTGAGCTTCTCAAAACCGCGCTATGTTCGGCACCGGTTCTGGGTACTCCAAATTATGACAAGGCCTTTGTGTTGTTTGTGCATGAATGTGATGGATGTGCTTTGGCTGTGTTAACACAGGAACACGGGGGAAGAATAGGCCGTGCGGCTACTACTCCTCCGCCCTTGATCCTGTCGCATGCGCTTTGCCAAGATGTTTGCGCGCTGTCGCTGCTGCTGCCGCGTCTGTAAAACAAAGTGAGGGAATGGTCCTAGGCCATGATTTGATTTTGATGGTACCTCACTCTGTTGATATTTTATTGAACAAAACCCAAACGCAACACCTCACCTCTGCACGGTTAACAAGGTATGAACTAATTCTGTTTGCTCCTCATATTCAAATTAAGAGGTGTTGTGTTCTTAATCCGGCTGAACTCTTACCTTTCCCGCAAAACACTGTTTGCGGTGACGAAGAATCACATGACTGCCTGTATACCACCGAACAAGAAACGAAGGGCAGGATAGGTCTCATAGATACTCCTTTGGATAATGCAGAAGGGGAGCTGTTTTGCGATGGCTCCTGCTTCAAACTTTCGAATGGTACATCTACAGCTGCTTATGCAGTTACTACATTGAGCAAAATTGTCAAAACTAAGAGAATTTCGCATAACTCCGCGCAGGCCGCAGAGATTATAGCGTTGACCCGAGCTTGTGAACTTTCCCAAGGGCGAAGAGTGAATATACATACTGATAGCCAGTACGCATTTGGGGTGGCTCACAACTTCGGAAAGCTTTGGTCGGAAAGAGGGTTCCTGACCTCACATGGGACCAAGATTCAGCATGGCCCCTTGATAGTGCAATTACTTTCGGCACTCTCACTCCCTAAACAGTTAGCGATCATGAAATGTGCAGCACATCGCAAGGTCATAGATGATGTAGGAAAAGGGAACGCCTTTGCGGATTTGATAGCCAGACAAATGGCCACAGACCTTAGCACGGACATGTATGCTTCGAGGAAAATGAGAGATGCTTGTATAATGGATGAAGGTATTGGGTCTGTGCGAGATATTCAGACTGATGCCACGATGGAAGAATCTAGAAAGTGGGCTGAAGGAATGGGAAACTGGATGACTAAGGGTGTTGGGTGGATACATCCGAAGGGAAATGGTTGCTTCCTGATTCTTATGTATTGGCAATGGTTACAATGGCACACGGTCCTACGCATGTGTGTGCCCAGCAGATCACGAAAATGTTAGAGCAGGTTTGGGTGAATGACAAAATTCTGGAAACTGCAAAGAGGCACGTCCAGAACTGTATGATCTGCCTACAGCACAATGTGGGAAAAGGGACAGTGACTCTAAGGGGAAGTTTCGGGCCCCCCATCTGTCCCCTTTGAGGTCATCCACTTTGATTTTATTGAGATGGAACAATGTAATAATCTGAAATATGTTCTTGTCATTATTTGTGCATTCAGTAAGTGGGTCGAGGCTTTCCCCGTCAAAAGATGCTACCGCCATGACCACCGCAAAGATTATGGTAAAAGAATTCTTTCCTCGATTTGGGCTACCGAGGATAATCTGGTCGGACAATGGTCCTCACTTTATCGCAGCAGTAATTTTGCAAATATGTACAGCCCTATGTATTGAGAAACGATTTCATTCAGCTGGACATCCTCAAAGTGCTGGGTTGGTAGAAAGAAAGAATAAACTTGCAAAAACATGTGCTGATACCAAACTGAAATGGCCAGATGCTTTGCCTATTGTGTTATTAGCTATGCGTACCACACCTCAGACTAGAACTGGGCTTTCTCCATATGAAGTAGTAATGGGGAGACCTGCTAACATTTGGGGTCTCCCGAAACCTAAAGCCCTGAGGGAGGTGGAGAATGTATTGCTTGTAGACTACTGTAACCAGTTAACTAAAAATCTGTATTTTATTTACCACCAGTTGAATTCTGCTTTACCTGTACGGTTCACGGGCCCAGGACACGATATACAGCCTGGAAGTTGGGTCCTCGTGAAGGCCTACGAGAGGTCTTCCTGTCTCGCGCCTCGCTGGCGGGGACCCCATCAGGTATTATTGGTCACCAGGACAGCAGTGCGGGTGGCTGGAAAGAAGAACTGGATTCACGCGACGCACGTCAAGAAACTTCCTCACCCGACGCCACACGTTACAGAAGAAGCAGAACCCCTTGCTGATGCTACAGTCTCTGATCTTGGAGTAGCAAACAGCGCTGTGAGTGTGTCGGAGAAGTTCTCTGAGCCTGAGGAGCTTGGGGAACAGTCCATTTCGTCTCTGCACTCTCTTGAAAAATCACTTCCGGAAAACACTGTTTCGAGCTCCGCGACTTCCGTCGCCACCGACACGTCGCTTCCCTCAGGAAGTGACGATACTTTGCTTCTGGACCAGACAATTTCGGGTACCATCAGGTACAACCTTCGACCAAGGAAGTAGAACTACGGCACGAGTTTCGTGCATCTGGGAAAAAAGGAAGTGTTTGGAAAATTGTCTTGTTATGAGAAAGTTTTGTTGAACAAAAAGGGATTCTGCTGGCTAGGGTTGGGAAGGACTAAGAAATCACGCGACCGTAGTGTCGCCAGCAACGAACATTGGGGCCGTCGATTGAGAAACTACGATGCCTGCCACCTTCACCGCTGCTCCCCGTACTGAACTTGTAAATAAGGGGGTGACCAAATCGAACAATGAACAATGTGCCTGGGCCCCGAAAACGTACTGTTGTGTTTTGATTTTGATTATTGTTATTTTTGCAACTGCTGCTGTAGGACTTTGGTATTTCCAAGAAATCTATCCTTTGAAACCTTTATTACCGACCAAGATCGTACCAACTTTTTTGACTCCCTCTGTACACCTTCACACTCTGTACCCTAGAGACTCCCAACATAGACAGAAGTATCATAATAACACTCTGATGATAGTAATGAATGCTACCCATGCCATTTTTAATAAGAGTAATTGTTGGATTTGTACTCACTTACCGCAACATGGGAACAAGGGACTGGGATGGTATATACATCCTCTACCTTTAACGACTTCTTGCTATGCCTCTCTTAGAGCACTATTCTTTGGCCGATGGAACGATAGCATCTCAGGGAACTTTGACGGAACTAATTTAAATGATTTCAAGAAACGTGAATTGACTCCCCTGGGATGCTCGCTTTTCGCAAATAGAAGTAAACCTAACGTCGCTTCTATTAGGCCGTCTGACAAACTATCTCTTCCTTTTCAAACTCTGATTTCCTTTAAAATGGCTCCGATAGGCAATAAGGACGCTGTACCTCCTTCTTATTCTATAAATCATAGTCCCGACTCGGTTCCCTTCTGTGTACAGAGAAATGGCACTAGGCCAATGGGAGATTTTGAAACTTGTAAAAATATTGTAAATTTGACTGGGGAAAACAGGCCTCTGTATGTAGGAGGGCCTGTTTATTTTGTTTGTGGTAGTTTAGCATTTCCCTGGTTGCCCAAGGATTGGCAGGGAACCTGTTATCTAGGAATATTGTTACCCGGGGTATTTGTAGCTAGTACATTGGAGGTTTCTAAGGCTCGCCCACGGCGAGACAACAATGGAGATACCCCTGGGCAAGTATTGGGGGACATTGCTAAATCGGTTGTGCCCTTTTGGGGACAAATAGCAAACTCAGAGAACATTAGGGGATTAGCAAGGGTATTGGAGAGAACGATCAACCGGACCACGGACATACTCTACAAAATAACCTTAGAGCAAAAGGCGATAAGATTAGTAGCACTTCAAAATCGGATGGCATTAGATGTCATCTTGGCGGAACGAGGTGGAGTATGCAAATTAGTGGGGTCCGCTTGTTGTGTTTTTGTACCAGACTCCTCACCAACAATTTTTAAAGCAATTCAGAACTTGCATACTCTCAGTTCTGAAGTCCATATCCCTGTAGGAGACTGGAACCTTAGTACTTGGTTTTGGGATTCTTTGCGATCTTGGGGTTGGAAGGTGCTTTCCGTTATTCTGGTTATTTTAGGGATTCTGTTATTCCTTTGTTGTTGTTTTCAATGCCTCCCAAGTATATGTGGAATGATAGGGGGGTGTTGTGCTCAAGCAGTGAGCGCAATAGGGCATGAAATATATACCCCAGATACAGCATCTAAAGAATTCATGTTACAAGAGGTTCTTATGAACGACCTTATGGCCATAGACATTACAGACAATGATGCAGAACCTATGGATGATAATACATGGAGTTATTTCCGAAAGTATTAGGGATGATGTTTAGCACTTGGCATAGGCCAAAAGGAGGGTCTGTGGCAATCGAAATAATATTGTACCTCCTATTGCATTGTTTGAATGTATGTTGGCCCACGCCAAGTTGTCTAAAAACATTGTGTACATAGATTCCGCGGCAAGGTCTTGACCTTAATGTATTGTGCAAATCGCCATCTTGGATTTAGCCGCCATTTTAGGTTCTCTTGCAGTGTGGAAGTCACCCTGAACAACAAAATGGAGGCCGAATGATATTTCGAGTGGGATTCTGGCCGTTGTGACCTCCGCACACATGAATAAGTAATATCCCCGCAGGCCACTTGTTAGGGTCGCGAACTGAGACCTTGTCCTATCCCTGACCTCTGTGTAAATGAACAACTGTATCAGCGGAACTGATCAAAATGCATACATTATGGGATTGACCTGGCAACGAACCCTAGGTCTGGTTCTGAGAATGGTTAACTTGCGAGGGGGTTGGCCAGAGCTGGATAAAAAAGTATAAAAACCCGAGTATCCCAATATTCGCTCTCTCACACTAACACGGCGAACTACCGTTGATGGTTCGTTCTGTTACTCTGAGGGCCGAATAGCTATCCGTATGTCAATTGACTTTTGGTAAATTGTTGTATCTTTGAATAAAACGCTTTGTATGTCCTTTGTAACCTGTGTTGGTGTGTTTCCTTTGGGCTTCCCGGCCTCATATCAATTTTCATATCAAATTTCATATCAAAAGTATCCCCCGGTGGAACCACATGGGGTGGTGGCATGACTGCACGACACATGGCACAACATTGTGCTCAAGTGGCGCACCCCTGCCTCTTCCTCCTCTGTGGCCGCCCTGGACACCCTGGAGTCCCCCTACTCCCTGGTCACCACGGCCACGTCCGCGACCACGCCCACCACGAGGAGTACGCCCAGCTGAGGCGCCCCTCACCTTTGGTGGCCTCCCAACCATGGCACAGATGTAGTAGTGCCGGCACAGATGGAGTAGTGCCAATGGGAGGTGTACTCCACAATTGACCTGGGCAATTGGGGTGAAGGGGGTGGGAAGCAAGATGTTAACAGCCCCCCTGCACCTGCAAAGCTGTATGTGACCCGGTGATGTAGTGACGGGTCACGCAATGCTCAGGAACCCCAAAACTGCAGTAAAACCGTGCACGCAACCCTGCAGCCTACGTGCGTGGATTCAACCTCCCGCAGTACGCGGTGGCACCCAGTAACCCGAATAACGCGTACGTATGGGACATGCAGGCTACTATGACATCGAAAATGGGTGCGATACACAGGGGCACCCGCTGTGGGAAAAAGAGCGTGTGCGACTCACCGTCTGACTAGCGCGATGCAGAAAAACACGTGTAGCCGATACCCCCGCCAAAAGAAGAGATACGTTCTTGATAGCTGTGAAGTTGTGATGGCGCGCGAAACAACAGGAAGCAGCAACACACGTCGCTCTCCACGAAAGGCACGTACAGCGAACTGCTGACCCCGCTCACCTTTAACCCGTGCTGAGCGAAACGCCCGCACGCGTCACGTCACTTACGCGCGTGGGCCCTTTCCTCGGATTACACGCGGACGTGCAGTTTTTCACGCGTGCTAAAACGCCCATGCACGCCTGCTCACGTCACGTCACAGGGGCGCTTGCGCTTGAAGGGCCTTCTGTCCAATGAAATTGCGTATGCGTGCAGACGCGCTTACGCGCTAAGGGCCTTTCCTCGAATTACACGCTGACGTGCAGAATTTTCACGTGCCAAATCACTCCGTATCAAGCTGGCCACGCGTAAGCACACGGAAGACCACGCTACTGCCCAGAAGGCCGAATTACTGCCCCCCAGAGCCCCGAGCACGCTCCCACCTGCCATCTGCTGCTGCCTGACTGCCTGCTGCCCACGTGCCTTGCCATTTGCTGCCTGCACATCAGCCAGGGGTGCTGTTGCTGTGACCACCCCTGCTGGAACCGAAGACTCCCGACTGGGATTCCATCGCTCCACAGCCCAGCCCCAGGACCCAGTTGCCCACCCACTCCTGCCTCTGGGGTTGTCATGTCGGGCACTGCAACATCTGGCACCACTGACAACCCCCGGCCAGAGAGGCAGAGGGGCACCAGCTTCAGTGCCAGGGAAGTTGGTGTCCTGGTGGAGCAAGTCCTGGGGCAGTATGATGCCCTCTTTGGAAGTTCCCGCGCCGACAAGGAAGGACGGACTCGGATCTGGACGGACATCGTGACTGCCATCAACGCGGAGGGGGTGGCAGTCCGCGACTTTCAACATGTCAAGAAGCGCTGGGAGGACTTCAGGTCCAGGACCCTGAACAAGGCCCGGCGCCTCTTGAAGGCAGCGGATGCTAAGGGGCGCCGGAGCCACTTGTCGGAAGATCAGATGAGGGTCCTGGAACGCATATCCCCAGCGCTCCACGTCCAGGTCCTTGAGAGGCAGACCTGTCTGGAGTCGGGCGGTAAGTGTACATGCATCCTGATTGTAAGTTGTGCGTGTGGTGATGTTTCAGTAGTGTGCAGGTTGCACATCTGTTTGTATGGGGTCGAGTATGGGTGGGGGTGTACAGGGCCGTGAGGATAACACATGCGAGGGCTGTCATGTGTGAGACATGGATGGTGCTTGTGTGTGTAGGCTTGCATGCCAAATGCAGTTGTGTGTGCACACATGTTTGGATGAATGTGTATGTAAGTAGACATGTTCATGATGTCACGCACGTATGTTGTTTTCAGCTGCATGTATCAGCACTGTGTACATGTGCATGTGTGTGTATTTGACAAGGGTGCAACAGTGATGCAACATGGATGCATGTGACAGCGGGATGTGGAAGCCTGATTGGCAGATGTGACATGGATGCCCATCTGAACACTGCGACACTTGGCAGAGGTGTACACATGCATGCAAGTGTGGTAGTGTGTGTACATGTGTAGTGCCCTCCCTGTGTTGCATGTGATGTCTGGCTCACCATTGCCTGCTCATGCTGTTGTATGTGTATGGATGGTGCTGGCAGTTGCAATATGGCTGTGGTATGGCTCATGTGTGCAAGTTGAAATGACATGTGTGTTGGGGATTGTGATGGCATGTCGGAGGTTTGCCAATGCCACTCATGTACAGCTGTCATGTGTGTATGTGTCCATTGTACAGTGCCCTGATGCCTGTGTTTTATTTCTCCCTGTCTGCAGCGTCAACTGATGAAGAGGGCGGAGAAGGTGATGTGGAGCACAGTGGCGGGGATCCCACCGCCAGCCGGAGATGCAAGGCCCGGCTCCCCTCCCAGGTTGTGATCTCGTCGGGGAGTGAGGAGTCCGGTGCCGCGTCCCAGGCCGCAGCTGCCGGGGGGAGGTCCAAGAGGCGGAGGTTGGAGTTGGACTCCTCAGCAGCAGAAGGGGCAGCTGGGACCCCACAGTGCCCAACGGGGGAAGATGTCACGGAGTCATCCAGGTTGGTGGGGGGTTTGGTGGAGGAGGAGGCCGTGCAAGCAACAGAGACGGGGTCTGGAGGTGGGGATTCCACTGGTGCTAGTGGTGCAGTGCAGGACCAGGGACAGGAGGCAGCACAGGCCACCGCAGAGGTGCCTGTGTGCAATCTTGTCCCTGATCCTGTCCCTGCATCATCTTGCACCAGCAGGGATGCCTACGTCCAGACCCGTTTTCAGGCAGGGGATGAGCTCACAACAACTGGCCTTCCTCTGCCTGCGGACGTGGCTATCCGGGTCCGGGTTGAGCCTGTCCTGACTGGTGTGGCGTTGCGTCAACGGGCCATGCGAGGTGACCTGCAGTCTTTTCATGAGGAGACTGCCCGTCATCTCGAATGGCTCGTTGACCGCGTCGGCCTACTGGGACAGGTCACCCAGGCCGGATACCTCCGTTTGATGGGGCTTGCTACGACCCCCTCCTCAACTGAACCCCCTATGCGCCAGTCGTCCTCCGTGCCATCTTCCCACCCATCAGTCACCTGGGTGCCCTGTGGAGCTGCCTCTGACGGTGCGGCCAGGCTGGTGGAGGAGGCATCCCTGCCACAGTTGGGAGTCGGACGTCCAGCAGGGGTGGCCACATCAACCACTGCACCCCAGCCAGCGGAGGATGTGCAGGCAGCAGGAGGCAGTGCAAGGGCAGAGGCACAGCAGCAGCAGCAACGTGGTGGGAGCCATGATGGCTCGGGGACTTTGACATCGGAGGGGCAGGCATCGGCCGGAGGGCAGGAGGACCCAGGACGGGAAGTGGCTTCCGTGTAGCAGCGGTTGGGCCACGCCATAGATGCGGAGCGGCAGCGGGCGGAAGAGGCACGGCTCACGATGGTCAGGGCGGAGAACTCCATGCGGAGGGCCCTGAGGCGGGCCGCTTGCCTCGAGGCAATCCGCAGGGGGTTGGAGGTGGACACGTCGACGGCCCTGCGGACCCTCGGGGCCAGGGAGGAGGACCACCTCCGGGACATTGAGCAGGAGTTCGATGATGCCCTGGCCCGGGACATCCAAAAGTGAGCCGTCGGACTAGCCCGCTGCCCTTGTAAATAGTTCTGTAGTTGGTGTTAGGTTTCCTTTGGTTTTGCATTTTTTTTGGACCTTTTGGACAATGGGCCACATTTTTGTATATAGTTTTTTTTTTATTAAGTAGTGTTATTAGATAGGTTTCATTTCTTCTGTTGGGATCATGGACCCTGGCTTGTTTATCTGTACATAGTTGACTGTTGGATTTTCATTTTTTTTTACAATTTACCCATGGAGCAATGGCTTTCAATTATAATTTTCCATTGGATTTACTTTTGTGGACTGTGACTTTGGACACCTTTCCTTTGGATTATGATTTGCGGTTTTGCATTATTTCACAGACATGCTGCCTTTTATTTTTTTAAATTCCCATTTCTGTTTGTTTATTTTTGATTCAATTTATGTTTCTTTTAATACATATTTTTTGTTCAAACTTCAATGTGTAGTATCATCTCATTGGTTTCATGCATATCATGATATGGGTTTTGAGATTCACTGACACCCATTGGGTGTATGTGAGGGACATGTGTTCATTTCCAAACTTGCAATTGGGGTTCTATCATGTTATTGCCATTTCTAAGTGGGTGGATGCAATACTCGGGTGGGTGTTTGGCATTTGGAGGCTGACCATAGGAGCCAGGGATCTAGATTGCGATGACATGTTGGCTGGGGGACATGAGTGGGGGCATGCTGGCAGGTGCCCCACAGTGCTTGGGGTGGGGGTGCAGGGGGACATGAGTTGGGGCCTGGTGGAGGGTGCCCCACAGTGCTGGGGGTGGGGGTGCAGGGGGACATGAGTTGGGGCCTGGTGGAGGGTGCCCCACAGTGCTAGACGGTGGGGGTGCAGGGGGACATGAGTTGGGGGCCTTCTGGCAGGTGCCCCACAGTGCTGGGGGGTGGCGGTGCAGAGGGACATGAGTTGGACATGAGTGGGGGCCTGCTGGCAGGTGCCCCACAGTGCTGGGGGGTGGGGGTGCAGGGGGACATGAGTTGGACATGAGTGGGGGCCTGCTGGCAGGTGCCCCACAGTGCTGGGGGGTGGGGGTGCAGGGGGACATGAGTTGGACATGAGTGGGGGCCTGCTGGCAGGTGCCCCACAGTGCCGGGGGTGGGGGTGCAGGGGAACATGAGTTGGGGGCCTGGTGGCGGGTGCCCCACAGTGCTGGGGGGTGGGGGTGCAGGGGGACATGAGTTGGACATAAGTGGGGGCCTGGTGGAGGGTGCCTCACGGTGCTGGGGGGTGGGGGTGCAGGGGGACATGAGTTGGGGCCTGGTGGAGGGTGCCCCACAGTGCTGGGGGGTGGGGGTGCAGGGGGACATGAGTTGGACATGAGTGGGGGCCTGGTGGAGGGTGCCCCACACTGCTGGGGGGTGGGGGTGCAGGGGGACATGAGTTGGACATGAGTGGGGGCCTGCTGGAAGGTGCCCCACAGTGCTGGGGGGTGGGGTGCAGGGGAACATGAGTTGGGGCCTGGTGGGGGGTGCCCCACAGTGCTAGGGGTGGGGGTGCAGGGGACATGAGTTGGACATGAGTGGGGGCCTGGTGGAGGGTGCCCCACAGTGCTGGGGGGTGCGGGTGCAGCGGGACATGTGTGGGGGCTTGGTGGAGGGTGCCCCACAGTTCTGGGGGGTAGGGGTGCAGGGGGACATGAGTTGCACATGAGTGGGGGCCTGCTGGCAGGTGCCCCACAGTGCTGGGGGGTGGGGTTGCAGGGGGACATGAGTTGGACATGAGTGGGGGCCTGCTGGCAGGTGCCCCACAGTGCTGGGGGGTGGGGGTGCAGGGGAACATGAGTTGGGGCCTGGTGGCGGGTGCCCCACAGTGCTGGGGGTGGGGGTGCAGGGGGACATGAGTTGGACATGAGTGGGGGCCTAGTGGAGGGTGCCCCACAGTGCAGGGGGGTAGGGATGCAGGGGGACATGAGTTGGGGCCTGGTGGAGGGTGTCCCACAGTGCTGGGGGTGGGGGTGCAGGGGGACATGAGTTGGGGCCTGGTGGAGGGTGCCCCACAGTGCTGGGGGGTGGGGGTGCAGGGGGACATGAGTTGGGGGCCTGCTGGCAGGTGCCCCACAGTGCTGGGGGGTGGGGGTGCAGGGGGACATGAGTTGTTCATGAGTGGGGGCCTGCTGGCAGGTGCCCCACAGTGCTGGGGGGTGGGGGTGCAGGGGGACATGAGTTGGACATGAGTGGGGGCCTGCTGGCAGGTGCCCCACAGTGCTGGGGGTGGGGGTGCAGGGGAACATGAGTTGGGGCCTGGTGGCGGGTGCCCCACAGTGCTGCGGGGTGGGGGTGCAGGGGGACATGAGTTGGACATGAGTGGGGGCCTGGTGGAGGGTGCCTCACGGTGCTGGGGGGTGGGGGTGCAGGGGGACATGAGTTGGGGCCTGGTGGAGGGTGCCCCACAGTGCTGGGGGGTGGGGGTGCAGGGGGACATGAGTTGGACATGAGTGGGGGCCTGGTGGAGGGTGCCCCACAGTGCTGGGGGGTGGGGGTGCAGGGGGACATGAGTTGGACATGAGTGGGGGCCTGCTGGCAGGTGCCCCACAGTGCTGGGGGGTGGGGTGCAGGGGAACATGAGTTGGGGCCTGGTGGAGGGTGCCCCACAGTGCTGGGAGTGGGGCTGCAGGGGGACATGAGTTGGACATGAGTAGGGGCCTGGTGGAGGGTGCCCCACAGTGCTGGGGGTGCGGGTGCAGGGGGACATGTGTGGGGGCCTGGTGGAGGGTGCCCCACAGTGCTGGGGGGTGGGGGTGCAGGGGGACATGAGTTGGGGGCCTGGTGGAGGGTGCCCCAAAGTGCTGGGGGGTGGGGGTGCAGGGGGACATGAGTTGGGGGCCTGGTGGAGGGTGCCCCACAGTGCTGGGGGGTGGGGGTGCTGGGGGACATGAGTGGGGGTGCAGGCTAGTCCCCCGTGGTGTGGGCTGCCTGCAGGGGCCGTGGAGGTTGTGGAGCGAACACCTGGGAGGACCCACACGGCCAATTCACGTGTAGTACTCCACGGAACCCCTGAAAAACACATACCCTGCTGATATCGCGTGTGAAACTTCCCGCGCACCCCAAAATACACATACCCAGGACATTCGCGTGTGGAACTTCCAGCGCACCCCTGAAATACACGTACCCTGCTGAATTCACGTGTGTAACTTCCAGCGCACCCTAATATACACGTACCCTGATGGAATCGCGTGTAGAACTTTCCGCGCACCCCTGAAATACACGTACCCTGCTGAATTCACGTGTGTAAGTTTCCGCGCACCCCGAAATACACGTACCCAGGACATTCGCGTATGGAACTTCCAGCACACCCCTGAAATACACGTACCCTGCTGAATTCATGAGTGAAAGTTTCCGTGCACCCCGAAATACACGTACCCAGGACATTTGCGTGTGAAACTTCCAGCGCACCCCTGAAATACACGTACCCTGCTGAATTCACGTGTGTAACTTCCAGCGCACCCCTGATATACACGTACCCTGATGGAATCGCGTGTAGAACTTTCCGCGCACCCCTGAAATACACGTACCCTGCTGACTTCACGTGTGTAAGTTTCCGCGCACCCCGAAATACACGTACCCAGGACATTCGCGTGTGGAACTTCCAGCACACCCCTGAAATACACGTTCCCTGCTGAATTCACGTGTGTAAGTTTCCGCGCACCCCGAAATACACGTACCCAGGACATTCGCATGTGGAACTTCCAGCGCACCCCAGTAATACAGGTACCCTGCTGAATTCACGTGTGTAAGTTTCCACGCACCCCGAAATACACGTACCCAGGACATTCGCGTGTGGAACTTCCAGCGCACCCTTGATATACACGTTTCCTGATGGAATTGCGTGTGAAACTTCCCGCGCACCCCTTAAATACACGTACCACGCTCGCACAGGGCCAATCGCATGTGAAACTTCCCGCGCACCCCAGTAATACAGGTACACTGCTGAATTCATGTGTGTACGTTTCTGCGCACCCCGAAATACACGTACCCAGGACATTCGCGTGTGGAACTTCCAGCGCACCCCTGATATACACGTACCCTGATGGAATCGCGTGTGAAACTTCCCGCGCACCCCTGAAATACACGTACCACGCTCGCAGAGGGCCAATCGCGTGAGAAACCTCCCACGCACCCCAGTAATACAGGTACCCTGCTGAATTCACGTGTGTAAATTTCCGCACACCCCGAAATACACGTACCCAGGATATTCGCGTGTGGAACTTCCAGCGCACCCCTGATATGCACGTACCCTGCTGAATTCACGTGTGAAACTTCCCGCGCACTCCTGATGTACACGTACCCTGATGGAATTGCGTGTGGAACTTCCCGCGCACCCCTGAAATACACGTACCCAGCTGAAATAACGTGAGGATCTTCCCGCGCACCCCAGTGATACACGTACCCCGCTTGCCATGCTGGTACAGGGTTAGCACAGCCCTTTGCGCTGGATTGGGGATTTTGATGGCTTTTCCCTGCGCAAGGGGCGTTCTTGGGGGCGTAACTGGCACTGCTGCAGGGTCGCTGCGCCACAGTGCGCCACGGCTGGTTTTTGTGGCTGGAATCCATGAATACACTGTGCGCGGAAATGTATTTTGGCGCACGCGGCTGGCGCAGGGATTCGCATGCGCACACTGTGCGCCAGCCGCGTGCGCCACTTGTGCGCTGAATTCTATGAATTACCCCCTAAATGGCATGTTACTAGGTGATCTCCCAGCTGCATATACATGTAAAGCCCATCAAGAATCAACCCTAACTTAATATTGTTTTATTGAGTTGCAGTATTAAGGTTTTTTAAAGAATTACCAGGCTGATCCAAGAGTTGAAAGCGCTCAAATACCTTACAAGTTAATTTGTCCCTGCCTAGGGCAGGTAATGGATGCTGCAATGCTCAAGAAAGTAAAGGGTACACTCATAAAGTGGGCATCTGTGAATTTAGAAGGCCTGCTCCCTCTTTTGTAAAAGTGATCTTGCTGAACTTTGAGTTTCTTCTGTGTTGGAATAGAGCTCCTGAAAATAAATGGGGAGCAGAAGAAAAAGATGACACATATTTGCACCCTCTTATCTTATTCTATGTCATTTCCAAAAGTAGGGAGCATAGAGTCCAGATGATATCGTAGTAGCCAGGGTTCAGCAGTGATGGAGAAAAACACTTTAAACATGTGATTCAGATGGTCAGAGTTAAATAGCCAGATATCATTTCAGTGTAAAGGGGGGTGGGTGGGGGGTAAGGAAACCATATTGTTTTTTAGTTCATAGGGAAAAGCAGAAGTCGGATAGGACTTTGGGGGAAACTGGAGGCAGCAATCAAGTTGAAGGAGTTTAACTCTTACTTGCCCTAAAGTTGGTGAAAGAGCCTTCTGACAACTCGGGGAGTTTTATCACAGCTGGATTATGGGAGGTTTTGCATGGTTGTATGGTAGGTCTGTCCTGCAATCTGTCAATTTAGGGGTTACATCCTGAGCCCACGGTAGCTGATAGAGCAATGACAAACCAGTGTTATTGATTGCCCCATTACATCAGCTGAGGTATGTACAGGGATAAAATCAATAATGTTTTAAATAGCTGCAGATCCTGATTACGTACTAGCCAAACTGTAAACAAATTCTAGGGCAAAATGTGTACCCCTGCCGTTTACAGTATATTTCATTCTATTCAGGGAAAGGGAATATTTGTATGTCCAGGGTTATGGCAGAAATGGTCAGGAGTCAGGAGTGTACCATTTACAATCTTGAGCTCGATGAGTGAGGCTTCTATCCTTTCCACTGCCTAATGGGGTTTTAGGAGAAAGGCAGGAAAGCTGGTACAGAGATTCAGGTTCCTGTTCTTGAGGGCAATCTACAGGGTGCTTTTGATTCTGTCAATAGGGAGAATTTGTGGCAATTTCCAGGGGCATAGGTTAAAAATACTGAACTAATATGTGTGATCTGATCACTTCATGATAATTCTAGAGAGCAGGTAAGGTATGGCTGCGGGGGTGAAGTTATGGTGGATTTCTCTTTTGAGAATGGGGTAAGTCTGAGATGTCCTGGCCCAAACCCTGTTTAAACGTGTGTTGTCAATGCTCTGGATCCCTTGCTATTTTACTTGTAGATGAAGCAGTGTTTCTATTATGAACTGAGAGTGGTCTGAACAAATTGTTTAAAAGGTGTAATGGTTATTGTGAAATTGAAGGTATGGAGATACAAAGGATTAAAAGTAAAGCAATGGTCTGGTGATGACATCCTTTATGATGCAGGATGGTGATGGGATTATCAACCTTGAAACTGTCCAGGTTCTTGATTACCTTTCCAACAGAATGCCATTACCCTCTCATCCTACAATCCACCTATTATTATAATGGTTGTAGTATGCCTACACACTGGGATTCAGTGCTTGCAATTTGAAATTGGAAGTAATATTTAAGACAAGTAACAATAACATGCAATTGTCTGGTTTTCAATACATCTGAACCCAAATAAAAACATTCAAGTTTCAATATCAAAGAATTAAAGGAAAGCGTTTCGAACAGAACAGCGAGGTTGCTATTGCAGGCAACTTAAATAACAATGATAGCTAGAGCAACCAAGAAGACATTTAGAAGCAATACTCATTTTTGAGATACATGATTACTCTTCTAGCCATGAAGAAACTTGCATACTGTACTTTTATATATCGGTACGAGATTGTGAAACACGTGTTCCACTTTTCCCTCCATTTTTTTAGTACTTAATATTTCATTTCTTTTTATTTGTTTCTATTGAAGACACAAATAATGCAAGGCATATAATAATTCCAAAGGATATTTTGAAGCAGCATTATTATGAGAAATTCCTACAATGAAAAATTAAAGTTACTTACATGGGGGCCAACTATACTAACAAAGTGAATGCATAAGCAATTGACACTTTTGGATGTTTGAATAGGAAAAACAAACAAAACAAACAAATAGAGAGACAAACACGTACAAAAGGAGAAAAGGGAGGGAAGAGTAAAACATGAACATTATCTACAGATCATTGCTTTATCATCACTTGGGGACTGCAATGGATACAAATCTCATAAAAAGTTGCCACTTCAACTCATACTTAAATAAAAGAAAAGCGGAGGAAGCATTACATCTTTCGAGCCTATGGAGATTCGAAATGTAATAATTCCACCACAATTTATAATAAATGTGATCTAAATTCTTCCAATTAGAAGTTATAGTTTGGATTGCCACTAAAATAAGAAGGATAAACAAATTACATGCATTACTATCTAAGACACTTTGTAGCATTGCACTACCAGGAAAAAGACATGTAATACAAACATCACATTGTAGATTAAAGATTAGCTTAACTGTGTTCCATATACTTTTCCAGAATGGTTTAACATATTCATAGTCAACAAACATATGTTTAAATAAGCCTTGTACACGTAGCAGCTTGCACATCTATCATTATGTGCTTCTTTACTTTTGAAGAGTAATGAAGGAGTGGTGAAAGCTCTATGATGAAAGAAATATAAGGTATGAAGCAAGCTGGATGATGTGGTGACTTTGGAATTGTTGTTCCACACTGGTAACCACTGTAATTGATTATCCAATAGAGTGCCCTATTGTTGCCATGCAGTATGAGATTTCCATCTAAATTCGGAGGAAGCATCAGAAAGAACTCTGTAGAACATGGAGGCACTAAAATTAAGATTTTGCATATGTTGGATTCTTTCTTGAATTGGAGTGTTTGACTTACATATAAATACATCATACGTTTCCATAATTGCACTAATATTTGTCATATATTGTTGCATATACAAGACCAGCATGAACCTGTAGGCCCTTTAAGACGAGGTAACAGTATCTGAGATGGATGCGGCTGAAGATCATACTCATACATCAATAATTAGACCGACTCAGGAAGTTTGGGAAAATCACAGCTGTTTTATTAACAATTATCAACCGATGTTCGCTTAAGTCTCTCAAACATTTCACAATAAAAACACAAGTTTATACAAAAATTCCATCATAAGTGATGTCATACTACGTGGCAAAGTAGGAAAACCTACTAGGGGTTGTGATAGGATTAAAGGGAACATCTAAATATACTTTATGTAGGGGCGCGGATCATGATTGGGTCTCTAAATTCAGGTGGGCAACTAAGCCCACCCCAAGTGCAAGTCATCTTTCATGTCAGACTGATAAATGATGTTCAATGGGCTTCTCAAACTATAGGGCTCCATACTACGTGGCCCTCTATAATTGGTTGGCATGTTTGTACCCTTTGGGAATATTCCGCCTGCTAGCAGCACACAAACTGGTACCCCAGGTGCTGGGAGGTTGGCCTGCTCATGTCTCCCCACCCAGTCAGCCCAACAACCATCATCACTCCTGCGGTCTGCCATTAAATGTATGCGTTTGAACCCAGTCTTGCGAAGGCTCACTGTGCCTGACAATAAAATGGAGTGAAGGCATGCCCTTTTCTTCTGGTCTCGGTGTAGCTCGCCCCAAGGTCTATTTTCATCTGACCATGTGACTAGAGACCACGTTTTGAGCTCCTTCGTTGTATTTAATACTATTAAATGAAGAAATCTTGGCACTTCTAGTATTACATATCTTTTGGCAAACATGAATAGTACGAAAGAGTACTCGTTCCGACGGCATGCAGATGTAGGGTGTATTCTATGCAACCTTGGCCCACCCACATAGTTTATCACTTTGAGTTGTGCAGAGTATGCATGGGAAGACTTGCACACTTTCCAACGCATAGCAAACAAGAACAAAACAGGTGTACACATGAAAACACCAGGAGAACTTTGCTCTCTTGATCCTGTAAATGTATCAAGGTACTTCCATCATCGCTTTATTGCCATGCTGTACTTCATTTGCAATAAAACACTTCCTCCCCTCGGAGAAGTGGTCACTTCTTTTGGAGAAAGGAATATCAAGCCCAAGGAGCACCACACATCCACATGCTTTTGTGGATTATAAATGCTCCTGAATTTGGTGAGGACAGTGATGCAACTGTTTTGTAGTTCATTCACAAATATGTCACTTGCATAATCCTTCAGAAAGTACACATAGTGACCTACATGCACAAATTGTGCAGTTCCAAAGACACAAGTGTGGCAAGTATTATCGGCGCAAATATAAGAACAAAGGCAAATACTACACCAAATGCTGCTTTGGTTTCCCTGGTGCAGCAAGTAAACAGCTTCTTGTCTTTAGTTAGACACAATGTGAAAGGGAAAGCTCCTAAGTACACATACTGCATAAAAAGAACCGCAGCATCAAAGTGCATCAATGATTACAATTCAATAATTGCCCTCCTATGGAATGATAATGTAGATGTGCAGTACATTGCATTTGCACGATATGTCACAGTCTGCTTCACCAAAGCAGAGAAAACACAGCTCAAAGACCTCTGGGATGACATATCATCTGACAAAACACTGTCATAGAAATTGTACAGCTTTGGCATAAAAATGCTGTCCCATAGAGAATGTGGCTGCTATGAAGCTGCAGACCGTTTAACCGGCAGTGCCTTATAAGGGAAATCTGAAAACATAGTGTGGCTAAGCCTTGGTCCTGCTGCATCCAGGAAAAGAGTTCTCAAATCGTACAAAGACATACAAACAATAGCCAAAAAATGATCCCAAAAGCCAGGACACAGAAAACCCACTTATTGGACACATACTACCCCAACAGCAGTATTACCGTAGAAACCATAGGGGTCATTACGAGTTTGGAGGCAGCCATGGTGCTAATAGCGCCATGGCTGCCTCCAAACCTGGGTCCGGGTCTGGTCTCACTGAATGGGGACTTACCGGGACATTCCGACCTATGCGGACCCGCTAAGTCCCCATTCAACAAACCATTCCCCATTCCCATTTGAGCCCCCATAGGCTCAATGGGAATGGGGAAGGCACTAATAACGGGCCTGCAAATTGCGGGCCTGTTCTTAGCTCAAGGGTCGCTTAAAGGGTCCCACAAAAAACGGCTGGTCAGACCAGCCGTTCCTACTGGGACCCGCTTAGGGACCTTGAAATAGGGCGGTAAGGGTTTACCAGCACCGGCATCCTTACCGATGCCCGTAAACCCTTACCGCACAACTCGGAATGACCCCCCCCCCATGTGCCTGTACCACATAGTCCAAAATTTCTCATACAAAAATAACATTCAATCAGATGAGAAAAAAGGTAGATACAGAGTCGAAAGTTGTGAAGGCAGCCTTTTGAAACTTACAAACACAGCCTGAGTAATCATATGAAATTGTCATTAAAAACTCCTCAACACAAAGAACTGTACTAAATGGTTCTACTGCAACTTTTCAAACCATGGAGAAAAGAAGAAGATTTATTAGCCATCCATGCCTCGTGTAAAATAGCTTTCACTGCAAGTGAAAGTACAATTACATATAAACTTTACATGGTACAAAAGAATGTTGGACTAGGAACACCAATAACAAGAAGAACTTGAAGCACAACTAAATGAAGACACTCCTGAGAGCAGTGAACCTTCTGTGACAGGAAGCCAAGAACCACTTGGACAGCCACTCAGAGCAAATGAGGCAGAATTAGCCATGATGGAAGTACAGACCACCATGTGTCAGTATGAGCAATCTGCAGAAGAGTTAAAATCCCAACAAAACAATGAGCAGCGTACCATTTTTCTAGAAGTAAGTAAAGAAATTGAACATGGTATACAGCACGAAACTAAAACTTGTACCTGTGAACACTACGAATCTGTACTGCTATATGTAAGTGGTGAAGCTGGTTCAGGGAAAACATTCTTAATAAAATTTATCAGTAAATTCCTCCAGCAATTAACAAACAACCTTTCAGCTGTTGTAACCGCTCCCCCAGGTTTAGTTGCCTACAACATAGGTGTGTCACTTTACACTGATTGCTACTCCTTCCAGTAGAACACCAAAAGAATTAGAGTACTACAAACTTGCAGCAGAAGCTGCTTTGGAGCTACGCAGAGTTTTGAAACAAATGAAAATGTTCCTAATAGATGAGATGAGCATGGTTTCCAACCTAATGTTAGCTTTGATTCACCTCAGATTGCAAGAGGTCCTCAAAACAGGAAATTCACTCCACAGACAAACTGGACGTACACATTATGACAATACCTATGTGTCAACAAGCCATGGCACGACTAAATACCTTCAAAAACTCTATCTCCAACACAGCGGGTTTGGAGAAAATGTTAACAGTATGTGTTAACTGTAGAGCAATGCTAAAGCGTAACCTTGACGTAGAGCAATATTTAGTTAATGGAGCACTTGGTACAGTTGTTGGCTTTCAGACATACCCATGTGACAACAGCATTCAGTTTGTCAACATCCAGTTTGACAAACTTTCAGAAGTTAAAAGAATGGGATGCACCACTCCTCGATTCCTTCTTTTCAAAACATGTATGTACGCAGAGAACAGTTTTCTCTGTCGCTAGTTTATGCAGTGACTATTTATAAATCGCAAGGTCTATCCTTAGATCAAGCATTAATTGATATTGGCAGCACAGTCTTTAAAGAAGGCATGAGTTACGTAGCACTGTCACACCTACATACACTTGAAGGACCATAGCTAGTCAATTTTGATGCAAGTGCAGTCAGAGCTGACATTCCTTGCATCATAGAGTACAATAGACTATGTGCAGTCTACACACCCTATCTCAAAATGTACCCTGTTCCTCAAAAACGCAAAGGTTTTAAAAGATAACTCATGCAATCAGAAGTTCTAAATGATGTCCCAAAAGTACCTCCAAGCAAATTAAACTCAGCTCTTACTGCATCAACTACCAAAAACACAGAAAATTTGACTGAAAAGGACGACACATACCCAACTCCACACACAAAGACAAGTACCTCTTCAAAGAAACCACATGCACTTCCATCAAAGTACTCAGACACAGAAATACCTGGTCCATTCAAATTTTCCAATATAACTGGTGTACATTGCTATGCAAATGTAGCAATTAATGTTCTATTCCAAATGCCAGCAATTGTTGACAATATTTATTTGATGACTCGGACCAGTTGTGTTTACAAATGCTAATCCTTCACAGAAATGCAGCAAATAATCCTGACAACACTTACAGTGTCTCAGGAATAAGGCAGGAACAGACACGAAGATCCACAGGAATTTCTAATGTGCTTTCTACAAATACTGGAAAGCAAAAACATACCCATAAATTAAATCTTTCAGATTTCCTACATGTGGAAACATAGATGCACTCTCTGCAACCATGTCATTCAGGAACAAGTCCCTCACAAGCGCTTTATCTATGTAGCTATACCTAACTGTGAATCCATTTCATTTAAGCAACAGGTCCAAAATGCAAACCATAGCATATTGTGCAGTTCTTTCAATTCCTAAAATCGTTTGACGTTACATATACAATCTCATAGTCAATATGTAATATTAATGCGTTTAAGATACAATGCAGATGGAACAAAAATAACTGCAAACTGACTACCTTCACACATGGACAGGTATCACTTGGCAAGAAAACCTTCACAACAGTAGCTATAATTTACCACACAGTTGACACAACCAGTGCAGGCCACTATACTGCAAACATTAGAAAGCAATGATCATGGTTGGAATGCAATGATACTTCCATTACTTGAAAGCAGACATTACCTGCAAAACTTGAAAATGCCTACTTAATATTCTTGAAGCCAAAATTCAGTCATTGATGTACACAATTAGAATACCCTACTCCCCAACACCCGCCAGATCCTACATACTTGCACAAAAAGCAAATGACCTTCTACACTGTGGAACTAGAACAACTTAGCATACAGTAAGTATCCAACAAATACCATCAATGTGTCTGTTCTACAATGTTTTCCCCAATGAACCCAATAATTACACTCAGAGAAACAATAAGTGTGCAAAAATCACACTAATATTGTTTCCTACATGAGACGTTAAAGAAAAACTACTAAGTATGAGGGTTCAAAACTATCTTCAGTAACCTCTGAAACCACCAACTATGGAAATGAGTCACCACCCGTCTAACAATGCCTATACAAATTCAATACATATGCAAAAATCATTACGTGAAGCCATAATGGTGCACCACCATTTCAGAATGTGCAATGATGTGAAACTACCAACAGGAATGCACAAGCTTCTAAACATACCCTATAAAAATGGGAAACTGTAAACAGAATATGTCACTGGTATCTAACTTCAATCAGACTACTTCAATATTACTTGCATCATTGAAACTGGCCAACTCAACCTACATCAACCACTGTGCTACAAACATATCCTCAAACACTTCCAAACTATAAACAGTTACAGTATGCCAACAGGTACCTAACCGGCCTCAGACTTCTGCAGTAGCACAGTGCAATGGCACAATACTTGCAAAACATCAGCAGCAACCAAACGCATAAAGAAACAGTGCTAAAAAAAGGAAACAGGTAAAGAGTTAGAATACACCACCTGCTAATTAACTGCAATTATACTACCAAAACGTACAAAACAGTCCTATTGCAACAGTGCACCTTGAACATTGCTATAATCAATGCAAATGTTAGTGTAATGGACTGTGCAATGTAACAGCAAATATATTTGGACGTTTATTTTTTTTTAAAATCCAGCATGGATTTTTTGTTTCCCTACTGACCCTATGATTATGCAGAGAAACACAGGAACGGTGCACATTGCAAAGTACACTTGTTTAAAGCATAGTACTTATGAAATACTAATTATGAGGGTCCACAAAGTGAAACAAATATCTGCAATGTAATGAACTGCAAAATAACAAAATACCTGCTCTAACATGTTATGTTTTCTTTTTCCACAGATAATGAAGCAAGAATTACTACAATATTTCACTTCTCATACACAAAAACTGCACAGGCACAGGCCCTCCACAATAGAAGCAGTAAGTAGGAAATTATTGGTGTCATACTTCTTCATAATCTGCAAAGTGTGATGTGTCCACATATTTCTGCAATCCACATACCAATGCCACAATGTTCATTACACTGTGCTTCTTGTGCTCACGGCCTACATGCTTCACTACACACTGTACAGTGTACGGGCTCCAGCCATGCACTCAGCATTGTAGACCCTGGTCACAACTACCGAAGCACAGTACAACCATGCAAAGAAACATCTATCAACTTACCACAAACCCGACACATAACACAGCCACCTTCGCCGTAGCCACTTCATTTCACATTGTACATTACTTCCACACAATGGACAACCTCTTTGCTGAATATCCTCTTCACCCAAGCCTGTAATAAGGGGACACATTCAATGCACTATGGTACAGTAACCTACCCAATAATCTGCACAATCACAACCCCAACACAAAAATTCATCCATATGTCTTACGTAACTGTCCTATGTTCTGTAAGATTTGACTCCTCGCATGCCACTGTCACCTTTAGACAATTAGTTTATTTTTGTTGTTATGTACACCATTTGACTGTAAGGTATAGAACACACAATAAAGTGGAGCACATGGTGCACAACTCGGCAACCATATTTGAAAATCTGCTGTACTCCTTAAAATGTCAACCTTCTACTTCACTTTTTTAAATGTGTAATGGAGACACAATTAGAAAACCATACCCCCTTACAATGTTTGAAGAAGGTGTTAAGTAATTCCTTTTGTTTGATGAACGAGAGCCCCAAATATCTCCATGCTGAAAGACACCAAACTGTGTAAGATGGCCCTGCCACCCACGTGTGCGGAGCCATCGCACACACAGTCTGCCAAAGTACACTGTTACTTCTTAAGACACTGCACATTGAAATAGTACATAGGGGCTGTAAATATACATTTATGTAGTGTCTCATCTGTGCATTCAGTGCAGCATGTATAAGGTACCATCATCTCTCCATGTACATCATACTAACTTCTACGTAACTACACTACTGACATTTCGGAAATGCATGGCAAAATCACAGCACATTGCCACCTGAATCTTTTTTTTTAGCCGTATGCTCGCCAGAAAGTGAAACCTAACATACCTCTCTTTCAACAGGACAAATGCTCATTGTAAAACAGCCTTGAGTGGTACGCATGATTTGTCTCAAGGGCAGACATTGTATGAAATAAAAAAAAATAATCGAAGTTAACTTACAGTGTAGTCGCTGCGCACATGTTCCCCAAAGGTAGTCTGCAACTGTTCAATACGACGTACAGAGATATTTCCCATCCACACAGTATAACTATGGAATTTGCAGAAGTTATGTAAGTACTACTTTACATTACATGTTTATATGGATTAAAATTTAGTAGGATGCAGTTCTGTATGCATAATTATAATGTTACCATCCCGTAGACCCTGCCTGTGTGCACTGTACTGTAGTTTGAAACAGCAGTGCTCATGCTGCGTTACAGTGCCATGTCTCCACCATTCAGCATAAATGACAGCTATGATTGTTGTTGGTTTTGTTGACACGCTTCTCCAACTCATGCAAACCTATACATAAAGCACAACACTGAAAGTGAACGCAACTTGTGCACTGAAACAGCACACCGTAAGCTTAATCGAGTGCTGCTAGATTGCCTGTATTGTCTTTACAATGAACTTTCAAACACTTACGAGTTGTATGCACCTTCATTATATTAAAATTAATAATGGCCCGAGGCCATATAGCACTCGGCCAGCAAACAAACATCGACAGGTAATATTATAGTGTTGCATGTTTTGACAAAACAGCTTCTAAACAGCTCCTGCATTGTCCTGCAATTAGAGGGGAGCCCCATGAGGTTTTTTATTATATGTTTGTTTGGAAACACACAGAGACAATGTGCTGTGGGTCTGACGACACTCGCTGGCTCTGACATCTTTTGTGAAAAGCAAACACATGAAAGGAGGGTGTGTTGGCAATGTTTGAAAGACGATTCGCATGTATGTAGACATAAAAGGAGAGTGGCACCTACAAAACAGAGAGCAAGGCAGTGGGTGAACATATGATAATACTCAATAACACACAGTAGATCACCCAAAGGTCCATGACCCGGCCACCTACAGCCCGTTTATGACATTCTTCCCGCAGACCCTTGGACTTTACGCTGCCACTCATAACAGCTAATTAAATGTATTCTTATTCCTCTTTGATTACAGATACCTTGCACCTCACTGCCTGTGTCACACCTTGCACCTCCCAACAGATGGATGGTGGAGCAATCATTAACAGATTACCATAAACTGTGTGTTTTCACTCATTGTTATCTGGGACAACTTCTATGGCCCTCTATTTCCATTTGTGTTTCCGGCAATAAGAAGCAACATGCAAACATTAATGATGTAAGGCATTACAGAGAAAACAGCTGTCACCTTTCCTAATTTACAAAGAAAGTGTGCTCTCCCACACGAACCACCAAGGACCATAAAGTATTCCTTTTGCTACTTTGCCAGACAACAAAAGAAGTATATAAAAGCACAGACGGCATTCAACGCTGGAATTTACCCGCAAAATGAAGAAATCAGTGGTTTCAGGCAGCTTACACTATCTTGTGAACATTGTATGAAAAATAAAACCACTTGCCACAATGCAGTAGTCATAAATTATTCACATTTTCTGTGAGCAACTACTGTGTACAACAAGACTGCGACTGTACGTTCTGTGTGACTTGTCTGCTTTAGCTTCTGTTTATGTTGCTGTTTGCCAGAACTAGCTCCTGACATGACATGTTGGGCTACGCTCGGCGCACACATCATGAAAATACCTGGAGTGCACCATTTGAGCAACTGCTGTCAACAACTAATGTCAGCTATGGGGGCGAGTGTTGTGATGTTGCACGGCACCCTCACATAAAGTTAGTGCAAGCGATGCACACTTAACAATAGCACAGAATGGCAATGCAACCACGTTCTTTGTGCATCTCAAAAAGTACACAATACAAAGCTAATAGTGAGATGGCCAACTGTCCTGTATTGTGCAGGACTTACCCGCATTGATCGTTTTGTCCAATGATTTGCTGGCATTCTCTGCGGACCTCTAAACATGGCGAATTTGCCTTCACCCCCTGCCTGAGAAAGGGTGTAGCAGGGCTCTCCCAGGATGTGCAGCATTTGAAGATGTTGCTATGTGTAAAAATAGCTCTGCAATGGCAGCAGATAAACATCAATAGGGGCCAGAGGGGGGCATTAGCAAGTCCTGGTCTTCCTTAAGAAATGTGCACTCAGAGTGATTGCAAGAGGCAGTGCAGTGAAGTGTACATTTTTTCTCCCACAGTAGTGTATCTATTACTGCTGTACCTTCCATGCTGGATGGGGAGAAAAGAATAACAGCATACTGATTTCGCTGAACATATTTCTATGACCAATTATAAAGCGCAAGCTTATGTCATTGTGAATTGCTCCTTTTCTTGTAATGGGATATGTTTTCTTTCCAAAGCATTTCTATAAGGAAATCATTTCATACATACGTATGTGAAGTAGACCTTCAATTATATGTGGGTAGCTGTGTACATTATCCCTATTTTAAATGTGTGATGCTAAGGAAGTTGTTTTATGTCGCAATATCTTACTTCACTCCCTAAGCAAAGGGTCTGATCAGGGGCAAACCATACCAAACGCAAATGGTGGCATGTCACTCCATAAAGGCCAACAAGTCTAATGAAGTACACGATATGCAAGTCCACACATTTCAGGTCACCTCTGGTGCACTACCAGTCTAAAATATCCTCCAAAATCATTCTGTAATGGTGACCACCCATAGGAGCGATACATATTTGAAAGTGTGTATGATGGAGCAACGTATGGTTATAACAACTTACCCAAATGAGCAAAGGAAAAAAAAGGCACTTCATAAACATATTTGTGGAATCCATATACCAGTATCACAGTGTTCACATGCGTGGCTGCATTGAGGAGACCTGCGGCCTACGGCCATGCACCCAAGAGGCTAGTCCTTGGCCACAACCACTGCAACGTAATGCAGCCATGCATGCGAACATCTGGCCAGTTTTAACAACCCACAAACATAACACAGCCACCAGCACCCCAACCGAACCTCTGCGACATAATACATGCATGCATACAAAAATCTAGCCAGTTACCAGAACCCACAAACATAACACAGTCTCCAGCACCCCTGCCCACTTCCGTTCACATACTATTGTACTTCTTCCAACCAAAGCACAAAATCTTCAGAGCATTGCCCCTGCACCCAAGACTGTATTAAGTACTGACAACCAATACATCATAATACAGTAAAGTACTCAGTCATCTGGTGAATGGGCACAACCCAAACACATAAACCATCCACTGGAGCCCTACAGACTTCTATACACACAGTATTGCAACACTTCACCCAGTGGACACACTGCAGGACTATTGACTCCATCACCTGCAGGCATGGACCAAAAACTGTAGGATGTGCTAACAATCACCACACTGTGCACAAACCACACACAAAAGCCAACAGTGTGAAACCTACTTGCAACCGGTGGGCAGACTCTCCGGTGCAAGGCCTCCAGCCATGCACCCAAGGAACTAAAGACTTGGCACACACAACACAGCATAATACACCCAATGCAAATATCCTCACATCATCTGCACTCCACTCTCCATCCCCAATGGAGTCTGCCTACACTCACCGCAGAAGCTAGTCACCTGTGGAGCTACCAGAGAATCAATTATTTTTGAGTAGCTGCATACATTGTCCATATTGTGAATGTGTGATGCTAAGGAAATCCTTTCATGTCACAATATCATACTGCACTTGCTAAGGAAAGGGTGTGATCAGGGGCAAACCATTGCAAATGCAAATGTTGGCATGTCACTCTGTAATGGGCAACAAGTGCAATGAAATACAGCATATAGAAGTGCACGTATTTCAGCTCACCTCTTGTGCTCTACCAGGTCTAAAATGTCCTCCACAATCATTCTGTAAAGGTGACTACCCTAAGAGACATGCATATTTAAAAGTGTGTATAATGGAGCAACATATGGTTATAACAACTTACACAAATGAGCGAAAAGGAAAAGAAAATGCATTCTGTATACATATGTGTGCAATCCACATACCAGTATCACACTGTTTGCATGCATGGCTGCATTGCATTGCAGTTGTTGTGACCAAGGCCTAGCCTCTTGGGTGCATACAGAGGCCTACGGCCACCGGCCATGCACACAAGAGGCTAGGCCTTGGCCACACCTCTGCAATGCAATGCAGCCATACATGGGAACATGTGGCCACTTACCACAACCCTCAAACATAACATAGCCACGGGCACCCCTACGCAACCCTGCAACATAATACAGCCATGCATGCAAACATGTAGCTGCTTAGCAGAACCCACAAACATGGCACAACCTCCGGATTCTCTACCCACTTACCATCACATACTATTATTCTACTTCCAACCAAATCACAAAATCAACATGAACATTTCCCCTGCACCCAAGACGGTATTAAGTAGTGATATCCAATACATCATAATACAGTAAAGTTTTGAGTCATCTGGCCAATGGACACAACTTAAATACATAATCCATTCACTGGAACCCTACCCACTTCTACACACACAGTATTGCAACACCACCAAGTAGACACACTGCAGGACTATTGACTCCATCACCTCCAGGCATGAACAGAAAACTGTAGGATGTGCTAACAATCACCACAGCCATGCAACCAACAATGTATACACTGTGCACAAATGACACACACAAGCCAAAGGTGTGAAACATACTTGCAACCAGTGGGCATAGTCTTCGATGCAAGTCCTCTGGCTTACCACACTAAACACAGCATACTACACCCAATGCGAATATCCTGATATCATCTGCAATGCACTCCCCATCCCCAATTCAGCCTCCCTGCAGTCACCACAGAAGATAGTCCCCTAACGAGCTACCCGTGAATTGCAGCAGTACTCGTGGACACCGCCCACACACCACCGTCTTCTTCCACCTAAGCAAATATATCATGTGAACCACTTTTCACTCCCCCACACTTTCCATCCCCTCTTCCCACCACCAGATGCACTATCCTCTGATACAACACAGCGGCATCACCCAAAATTGGGACGCACATCACGCTTCCCCCGAGCCAACCATCTTGAGCGTCCAATGTTTGCCGACATCACGCCACACTCCAGGCCAATCAGACCTTTGACCGCGGAGCGAACAGGGAAATGGGACCGCGGAGCCAGACATCTCAATTTTATTTTATATGTACATTTTAGCTGTTTTTTTTAAAAAGTACTGGACGGATTTTCACCAAATTTACAAAAGCACACTTTCGGGACCAGCCTCTGCTCCTGCTGCAAATTTGGTGAAAATCCATCCAGCGGTTTGGGCTGTAGGCGTGCACAAAGTTTTTGTCCATTCACTCTACAGAGAAAATAAATCTGGGACCCCCCTATAACTTTGCCCCCTCTCCACGAAACCTCACCAAACTTCCCAAAAAAATTCAGAGTGAGCCATATACTTTTTTTTATAAGAATTTGTTCAGGGGGAGTGAAGTTATAAGCCGGCCAAAAAGTTGTCTTCCTATGGGTTGAGCAACTTAACCATAACTACACAGCCGCTACAGTGGGCCATGTAATATATATATGCATAACAATGCTATTAACACATTAATTATTGTATTACATCTATGTCGCACCCAAACACCCCAGTTTATGATCAATAAATAAGCATGCAAAGGGCGTCCACAGGAGTACCTGTTGTTGTGCTGTGGCTGCATGGGAGTATCTACACATCAGCTGTTCATCAGAAAGCGAGTGGAATTGACTGTGAAAGAGGAAACGCCATCAGGCTAATAAGCCCCGCCCCTTTCTTGCCCCGAGCTCCGCCTTGCAGGAAGTGTGCCTAGAAAAGATCCTCCCAGGCACCCTTGCGGCGCTAAGCCTGTGCGTGAAAAGGTAGTCCACAGGAGTACCTGCTGTTGTGCTGTTTGACTGCTTGCTGTGGCTTGGCCACCCACCTAATTCACATCCTAAAACGGCGGGTCACTACCAGGAGGGAAGTTGATAGAGGAGCTGCCGACGAAATGAAGTCGGTGCCCGTGGAGGCCTCAATCGCGACTCTAAGAACTCGTCTTCAGGTAAGACAACGTTTCACTTCACTCCGGGAAGGGGAGGGCAACCCTGCTCTTTCTCCTATTACGATGCAAAAGGATCTGCCTATGCTTAAACAGACACATCTTCCCTATAGTACAAAGAAGAGAAAGAGCCTCTCAGTGGGGAGCCGATCTGTCAACTGAAAAGAGCACATTGGTGCCTCTGGAAGTGGAGGGCAACCCAGCCTATGACAGTCAACCCACTCATCTGCATAATGACTGCCTCACTCCAACCTCAGTGGAGAGTACTAGTCTGCCAGCCGCTGACCCTGTCATTATCCAAGCGGCTGAAGCATGCCCGCTCGTGGGGAGCATCGGAGAGCCGCAGGCTCGTTATGTGGGGGAAAACGGCCAGACGGATTGTATCATTCTCCTTAATGAGCATGATACCTGCTTGGGTCCTATGAGACCGGAACTCTGTGAGACCCCTGAGAACATGTCAAATAGGTCAAGGCCGGTAAAAGAGATTCTGAACTTAGACCTTTTGGAAAAACACGGATCAACCGAGGCAGGTCGCCCAATTGATTCCCCCCGGGGAGAGCCCCAATCCCTCAACAAGAGCTTTGGGGCTCAAGCTAATGGTCGGATTGTGAAATCTGCAATTGTTGTCGATTTGTCTCCCCCGTGCCGGGAAGGGTCACCTTCGCCAATTAAGGCACCAAATGAATGACCTTTGAGAAATGTGACTGGAAGTAAGCTAGGGGCGGAATTTGCAACACCCAATCCAGATTGCAATAGTACAAAGATACCATCCAATCTTACCCTATGTGCTTCTGCATCTCCAGAGACATTATGGGAAGATGCCGAGCCTTGGGACCTGACCGAGCTTGGCAACCTGGACAAAGCCCTCCAGGGACTCAGGACCAACCACAAAAGAGAAAATGTCGCACCAAATAACCCCAACAGGAACTGTTCCAACAGGGCTTGATATTTTTCTGCCATTCAAGGAAGACCACCAAGATCAGGGCCTCAAGCACATCAAGGGGAAAATGTTGCATCAAATAACCCCAAAAGGAACTGTTCCAACAGGGCTCGACATTTTTCGGCAATTCAAGGAAGACCACCAAAATCAAGGAAACAGGGGTAGAAGCTATCAAATGAGCAAACAGCATGATGAAATGCCTAAAACCAATTGAAATCTAGGCTGAGAGGGAAGTCATAGCTTCTGCCCCATCCAGGAATTGACAACGGAAATACCCGATTTTGGGTGGAGTCACGATCAAGTACGGATGTCAGTTGCTAAAACGAGCTTGTCAGGAGGTTTACAAAATAACGTATACCCTAACTCGGTATGAAGACATAACGATTTTAACGGGGAAAATTGAAAGAGAGACAAGGAAAAGTTTCTCCTTCATAAATGAAAAAATGGCTGCCCTAGACAAAGACCATGTGAAAGGGACATCTTCCTATGAGGACCTATCCATGACTTCCATTATACCCCAAGGGAAAAAAATCCTCAACAAAAAAATCCTCAACTAAAATGACCCAAACATCAGCCTGCGATGAAAATAGCTTGTCCCAAGCTAAGCTGATTAAAGAGCAATTGACTGAAATAGTCAATGAAGTCTGGAAAACTGAAAGAAAAATGGATGCCGAACATACTCAAAAAGTAATTATGGCCTCTTTGAACATCACGCTCGCCCCTTTTCGAAAGCTCTACGAGGTGATAAAAGATTCTCTTCAAGAAGAAGCCAGTAATAATACACACATCAAAGTGGCAAATTCGAAAATGGAAACCTCCTTACAGAGCTTGGACATCCGAATAAATAAGGAAGCGGAGCAATCACAACTCTGGCAAAATCGCCTCAGTGACTTAGCAAGACGAGATGCAACTGATAAATCATTACTAATGGAGGCAGTCCTTGATGACTGCAAATGGATGAGGTCTTTTCATAAACAGAAAAACGAGCTGGATCCCAGAGGAGAGAATGCAAAGGGAGAAACTGAGCCAATGAAAGGAGAAACTGGGCCAATGAAATTGACTCAAGGGGACAAAAGACACCCCAAACAAAAAAATAAATCATTGGAAGAGGTCATCTTGATCTCCCCTCGAAAGATAATTGATGAAAGGAGAGCTCCTGCTTCAAAACTGGAGCAATCAAACTTTGCCATTTTTGCTGGTGGCAATTCAAACGGCCAGGATCTGCATAATGGAAAGGGGGCACCCAAGAAAATGCAAGAAAAGGGAAAAAAATCATAGAATGAAACCCTAACACGGAAAGTAAATGGATCGAGAGTTTTCCTGAGGAACTTAAGAACGCCACCCAAAAGAGAAAGCTCCCAGTGCACGAAGAAACCCAGAAGAGAACTGATTATGACAGTGTCAGAGTTGTTGATGGACGACAGGGAAAAGGAAGCAAAAAAACAAGGGGCAAGAGAGGATGAAGAATGGGACGAGACAGAGCAAACCACGGACCTAAGTAACTTAATTGAAATGATGGACAAAAACACTGAAGAGGAGCAATCGGAGAGCATCAGTCTATCTGACTGGCAAACCCTAGATAACTGGGAAACAGTTGACCCGGGAACGCAACCAAAAAGTGTTAAGACGCCAAAGCCCAAAAGAGAGAAATCGAAAAATATGACCGAGATATTGGGGAAAAAGGCAGTTCCCGCTCATAGAGGCCCCTGTGATGATCAAAGCACTGGAACAAAAAAGGAAGGAGGATGACAACAAAAATAAGTCCGAAAGAACGCATAAAGAAGTTTCCCATCCAACCCCAAAAAGGAATAAAAAAGAAGATGAAAATTCCAAAGACTCGCCGAGGCTTGCTGCCCCTCAGCAAAGCCCAAAGAATACAAGACCTCCGAAAGGATACTATTTAAAACTAGAAACAACATCCAAAGGCCCTAAAAGAGTGGTGTTAAATAGAAGCTATGTAATGTCTCTTTGTAAACAAACATCAGCACTGCGCACGCTATCAACAGACGATTTAAAAATAGTTCAATTTTCAATAGAAGAGTGGATGGACCAAATAATTCTCCATTTAAACTCAAATAGGATCAAACATAAATTGCTGGAGGCCAGTGACATCCTTATAAGAAAGGGTTTCAGACTAGAAACTCTTGATGAAAATCACAAGCCTGCCAGTGCAAAAGAAACAAAGATGGAGGAAAAGGACCATAGGGGGATGAGGAATGTCCACAATACAAAGAAAGACACAGAGAAGGAGACTAGTGCAAAAACTAGATCACTCCCAGTGGTTGAAATAAAGAAGATCTAAAAAAAAAATTCAAATGAAGACTTGAAAACGCATAGGGGAATCCTATCCACAATGAAGGACAGTACAGAAAAACTGAGGACCTTGAGGTTTACTGTGGACAACTCTGAGAACCTGAGGAAGGGGAAAATAAACCCTAATAAAGGAGAAAAGAAGTCCAATGACTGGACGTGGTTGGCTAACACTCTAAACACAAAGAAGATACAATAGATTGATGAAGAGGCCCAAAGATCGGTCTTCTGTGCCTCATGGAATACCAGAGGCTTTAAACATCTGTTCTCTAAAAACAGTAGTTTCTTGGGCAAATATGACCTCATCACTATTTAGGAATCCTGGCTGCGTGAACCACCGCTGTGTGAGGGATACAAAGTATACATAAATCCAGCCGGAAAGGGGCCGAAAGGGAGACCCTTTGTGGGCCTCATGATTCTAAAAAAATTAGATAGCCCCCTACAAGTGCTGGAGCACACTATCCCGAACCCTATGTGCAAATAGTAAAAATAGCAGTCAAACAGAAGATGTCCGATGGCCCGGCAAGTCTGCTACTGATCAACACCTATTGGAACAAAAATATGCCGAATCTGGCTGGGTATCTAAAAGCCATCATGAGTGCCATCGATAAATCAATGACGGAGGAAAAAGACCAGTTGATCCTTCTCAATGGGGACCTAAATATCAAGCTGCTCGATATGGAGGGTAAACTTAAAAAGACAGAACATCTGGTTGGAAAAGAACAAAAACGGATGGAGGAAATGCGTATTCGAGACATGAGGTTGCTAAATGGCCAGACGAGAGGCGACCTGAATGAGGCGAATACATGGCATAGCGGCAAATCGGGAGCCTGTCTGGACTACTGTTTCGTAGGAGAAAACACGCTAGCATGGGTGAATTCTTTCACAATAAAAAGGCAAACAAATAGCGACCATAGCCTGTTGGAAACGGAACTAGCCTGGAAAATAAGTTCTATTCCAAGAAAAAAAAGGTCTGATGGAAACTGAGGTGTTGTGGGGTCGAAAACATCTAAAGCTGTAAAAACAGGCAATACCAAAGCTGGTACAAGACTATAAGAAGGCAGTTGGGAAGGATAAAGAGGTGGTTGAATATAAATTGCTGCTTGAAGCATTTGAAGTTAAATCTGACCCAAACAGAGTGAAAAAATCGAAAGAAACACGCTTATGACGACGCTCTAGTAGTCAGAAGAAAACAGTACAGAACGGAACTGACACAGCAATCATATAAAAACTGGCTATGCCCTACCCGATTCCTAAGAACACAAAGGGATGCAGAGAAAATGCTAGATGCAGGTTCGACAACTAATGCACGGAGCTTGTGTGACTTATTGAGTGACAGAGATTGCAATCAATCAGCATTAAGTGTCAATCAAGTTTCGGAGGAGAATTGGCTTAACCACTACACCCGGTTGTATGAGGGGAAAACCAAGAAAATGCCTATAGAGAAGATCCCTGATCAAACTCCTTGGGCCCTTGAATTTGATAGAGACAACATCGTAATCTTAATTAAAAAACTCAGCGCCTCTAGGGCAACTGGCCCAGATGGCATTTTGAATAAGATCCTGAAAGACAGCTGTGAAGATTGGTCGGACCTAATACATGCGCTGTTCCAACAAATAAAACAAGCTAGGTAAATCCCCTCCTCTTGGACAGAGGCATATATTGTTCCAATCTATAAAAAAGGAGATCGAAGCAGCCCAAGAAATTAGAGACCGATAGCGCTGTTGGACTCTATTGGCAAGCTATTTGCTTCTCTTCTCCTAAGAGATCTAAAAAAATGGGTGACCCAGGCGAACATCTTGGATGAGCAACAAACAGCTTTCATCAGCAGAGTAGGAACTGGTTTAAACCTCTTCCTGATCAACCTGATGAAAGCCAAAGCCTTGGAAGGAAAGAAAGCTATCTATCTATCCTTTATTGACCTCGAACAGGCGTTCGATGGGGTACATCGGGAGCGTCTGTGGACCAAAATGACGAACTGGGGATGCCCGCCAGATCTCCTAGAAGCGATCCAAGCCTTGTACACCGGCACTACTATACACAGCATTAGAAGCAGCATTAGAAGCCAGCCGCCAGATTCGGAGAGGCACTGCTGGAGCAGTGCCTCATCCCAGCAAGTTTCGGAGTGCACCAGGCATCTTTGCTGGGTTCCCTGTGCACCCCCCCGCATTTTCGAAAATCACGCCTGCAACGCGAGCGCTCTTCACAATTCTGAAGAAGCTGTTTAAATTGCATGATGCACTGAATGCAGCATCAGTGCACCATCTATGCCTGCCAGCTCTCCCTCTCCACCATTACAGCCCACGAGGAGCCGATTAATCAAAGATGGCCGCCCTGGCCTCGGCCTGACTGCCTGACTCCCTACCAAGGACCTGCCTGCAACCGGATTGGCTGGCCTAGCGCCTTAGCCAATCCCTGATCACCGGCAGGCGAAGCCGGCCCACATGCACCAAGGCCCACTGTTACAAGGCCAGCACCTGTTTGCTTCCTGTTTGTGCCTGTATCTGCCGTCAGCCAGACCCCCCTCCTGCAACATACAAGGTAACCCAAGTACCTATAGCCATGACTTTGCCACACATGCGGTCTCACAAATGATCTTAAAATATTAAGCTTGCCTCTTTTAAACAGACTATTTAATGCTGTTACTACAAGTAAAAATCAACACTAGGCTGCCTCTCAGCTACTGGATCTAAAACCACCTAAGTAGCATGTGCCTCTCTACTGCTTACCTATCACCCGTAGGCCTAATTGCTAAAATCGAATTTAGGTGCCCCACTGCCTATGCACCCTGCTTGTGACCTATGGTTTCTGTGCCTAATTGCTAAAATCGAATTTAGGTGCCCCACTGCCTATGCACCCTGCTTGTGACCTATGGTTTTTGTGCCTAATTGCTAAAATCGACCTATGGTTTTTGTGCCTAATTGCTAAAATCGAATTTAGGTGCCCCACTGCCTATGCACCCTGCTTGTGACCTATGGTTTTTGTGCCTAATTGCTAAAATCGAATTTAAGTGACCCATTGCCTGTGACCCATTGCCTGTGCACCCTGCTAGCAACACAGGCTTTGTCTGCCTGCGCTGGACTATTGTACCCAGCCCATGTGCCTAAATAGTTCATCAAACTATATCACTGACTACTCAGACCCTTCCAATATAATGCTGGCGCTCCTTACCATTATCATGTTCCCCTATTGTTTAGTCCCCAATGCTACACCATGCACAAGAGGTCGTCTCATCAAGGTTGGCGAAGGACTAGTTAGACCAGGCTGTCCACGCCACTTCCCCATCCCCTGCCCCACCCCCTTCCTCCCCACACACCCCCCTTTCCCCATACCATCCCCTCAGACCCACATTACACCCACCTCCAAAAAAAATGGAGCAAACCTAGACCACCCGTGTCTTAGTCCCAACCCGTCCATATACAATCACACCACACCTATCAGCATTCATGATACGACCACACCCATCCTGGGTAATGAAAGACTCAATAGACTCATGTCTAGAACTAAAATGCCCCTACTATCCACCCCACTCAACACCACACCCAATACACCAACCAAACTAAACACCACGCCCATTAATCTCCAACACAAAAGCCTCCACAACGCACCACTCAAACACCTATCCAATAACAAAACCACTGATTCTTCCACCATCTTAGACAACACACCACCCCCTGCCCCCTCCTCCACCCTCAAAAGCGCACTCATCAATGCCCGCTCATTAGGTGCCCATGCCATAGACATCCATGACCTTATTGAGGACCAACACCTTGACATGCTGGTGGTCACTGAAACCTGGCTCCATCCAGCAGCAGGACCATCTCTAGCCCTTGCTATTCCCCCAGGATTCAGTATCCCTAGAACAGACAGGTCAAACACCCAAGGAGGTGGAGTTGCAATAATAGCCAAAACCACTCTGGAAATCAGAGCTAGCCCAATAGAACAGATACAAGGCTATGAACTCCTTCTAGTGAAGTACACCTCCAACCCCAAAACTACCACCAACTTACTAGTGGTATACAGATCACCCAACAAAAATACACACCCTGACTTGGACATACCGCTACTCCTAACGCCCCTCATAAAGCCTAAAACTAAATGCATAGTCCTCGGTGACTTAAATCTAGGATACGATGACCCCCTGGACTCAGAAGCTTCTACATTCTATACAGCCATGTCAGAAATGCACTTCGTACAACTGATAGATAAACCCACCCACTCAAAAGGAAGAACCCTAGACTGGCTTCTCACGCTCAACTCTCTAATCACCATTGACTCCATCCTCCCAGTCAATTGGTCAGACCACTATGTAATCAACTTCACCATAGATAATGCCAGTACAGAGCACATCACCCCTAAAAAACCAGAAGCATTAGAAACTAGAAATATCAAAAAACTCTCCTCCGACAAACTCACTCCAGTCCTGAGTGCTGCCCTTGCCCTTACGGTTCCAGGCACTAACAACCCTTCCTATCTAGCTGAACAATATCAACAATGCCTTACCCAAACTATTGACCTACTTGCTCCCATCACCACCAAAACCCGTAGACCTGACAAACGTTCCTGTTTTTGGTTTAATGAGGAACTTGTAGCCTTAAGACGCACAAAAAGATCTCTTGAACACCTCCATAAGAAAAACAATACCCCAGAATCGGCACTAGCCTTCGCTGAAGCTAACAAAATATATAAATCAGCTATAATCTCTCAAAAAGCCAATGCCTTCAACCTCCGCATTACTAATGCGTCCTCCGACAGCAAAGAACTGTTTACCATCCTTAGAGAGCTCGAAAACCCCTGTCAAACTTCAGCACCTTCTAACGCTAGCAAAGACTGGTGCACCACTATACAAAGTGCACTCTCATCTAAAATTCTCCTACTACAAAACAAAATTGATAATAAAAAAACGCTACTAGCTGACAAAACTCCACCCACTATATCAACGACTACATCAAATGCCACTATTGGCCCCCCATTTCAATTTACACCAGTGTCTAACAAAGAACTATTTGACACCATAATGAAACTCAAAGCTTCCAACTGTAAAGAATACCAATTCCCCTCCCATCTAGTAAAACTCTGTGCCCCCACCCTCACACCCATAATTACCGAATTCATCAATGCCTCTTTCCTCACAAACACAGTCCCCACCAGTATTAAAAAAGCTTGGGTGACACCTCTCCTAAAAAAAACAACCCTGGACCCCTCAATACCCACTAATTACCGACCTATTACAACGGTCTCATTTCTCCTAAAAATAATTGACAAAATAGCCTATTGCCAAATTCAGAACCATTTGGAACAACATCAACTATTAGGAGACCGCCAGTCAGGATTCCGCCCCAACCATAGCACAGAGACAGCCCTCCTTGATCTGAAGATCCAAATGGATGCCACTAAAGAAGCAGGCAAACTCTGTCTGCTGATGCTCCTGGACCTCTCAGCGGCCTTCGATCTGGTCGACCACGACAAACTCTGCAACACTCTAGCAAACAACCTCAACCTAGCTCAGAGCGCTACCAACTGGATCAAATCATTCTTGGCTGATAGGACCTCCAGAGTGTCCATCGGCAAAGAATCAGCAGATCCAGTGCCTGTCCCAGCAGGTGTGCCGCAAGGCTCTTGCCTATCCCCCACACTGTATAATGCCTGCACTAAGCTATTATTTGCAGCTTTGGATGCCATGGGTGTCATCGATACTAACTTCACCGATGACACCCAAATCCTCATTCCTCTCTCAGGCAATCATGAACAAGACTCCCTCCTGGTTAACCAAATCTACTCACTCATCCAAAACTGGATGGCCAATAACAGCCTTTGTCTCAATGACGATAAAACGGAGCTCCTCATACTAGGCTCTTCCAGCAAAATCAACACCCTTGAGCCCGCCTTCAAATCATTCACCATCGATGGAACCACAATCCCTGTTCTTCAACAAGTCAAGACCCTGGGCGTCTACTTAGACGCAACACTATCCATGACCAAAAAAGTAAACACATTAGCCTCGTCCACCTCCTACACCTCCAAACTCATCTCCCTCAGCCGTAAATTCCTCTCAGCCAAAAACTGTGTTACACTAGCCAGAACAAAGCCCTCAGAGCAGCCTTAGGCATCAAAAAATCTGAACATATCTCCAACACCAGAAGAGACCACCACTGGCTCCCCATCCAAGCCAGAATTCTATTTAAAAACCTGAGCATCACCCACAAATGCAGGACTAACAAAGCACCCAAATACCTCAACAATACAGTCACAATGAAGCCCCAGACTAGACTTCTCAGGTCCAACAAAAACGCATACCTCGAAACCCCCAGATACAAAAGAGAGAAAGCAGGGGGTAGTAGTTTCAAAACACTGGCACCTAGACACTGGAATGCGCTACCTACCCACATTATGAACGAAACCTCCTACCCTAAATTCAAAAGCTTCCTGAAGACTTGGCTCTTCAATAAGTTCTAACTGAACTAGAGCACTAATCCGCTCCAATTAACTGTACATATCTGACTGCTTTGCATTTTGCTGTATATTCTTGACTGCCTCGTATATTATTGTATATTACTGACTGTTATTCCTGTGTTTTCCTCTGTGTACTTTCTAAGATTGCATTCCCCCATTGTCTGTAACTACGCCGTGATACCCCCGGGTCTGGGCATATAAAAAATGTAATAAATAAATTAAATAAATAAATAAATAAATAAATACAGATTCAAACGACAGCAAATGGAGGGCTGACAAGAAAGATTGAAACCTTTTGTGGAATCAAACAGGGGTGCGCCTTAGTCCCCTTTCTATTTGTCATATACATGGCAGATATGAGAACCTCGCAAGAAATGGTCCGTGCCTTCCCTCCTAAGATAAACGGGACTGAAGTTCCGTGGATGATGTATGCGGATGATGCCGTACTGGTTGACCAAACGTCCATTGGACTCCAGCGACGAATAGTGGCTTTCAACAAGTACCTTGTCGAAAACAACATGAAAATAAACATCAAGAAGTCAATGGTCCTAATAATGAAGTCCTGTCGTGGGAAAAAAAACGGCAGGGAAACATTTTGCTTGGTCGTTGGAGAAGGAAAAACTGGAGGTGGTGGACTTAATATTATATCTTGGGGTAAGAATAAATAAACACTGCAATGAAGAAGGGCACTACGCACTGATCCGGGAAAAGCTAATGACTTTGACCAATCAAGGTCTAGTTATACACAGAAGGTATGGATAGTTTTCCATGACACCTATAATAACCTTCTATAAACAAAACGTTGTGGCTGTAATCACTTATGGAGCCGAGGCCCTGGTAGCTCTACGGTGGGAAGCCTGGGACTTGTGTGAGTCCTACTTTTGGAGGAAAATTCTACGCCTCCCTAATTCGCTGCCATTAGAGCTTATAAGAACTGAACTAAGGCTCCAATCCTTGGTATCAACTGTGCTGTGGAAAACTTTATCGCTCTACAGAAAATGCATCCTGGATAAACCACCTAAACCGTATGACATACTAATTTGAACAGGGCCCTTAACTGGAGATACGATACTCCAACGTTGGAAAACGAAATGTAAGATCATTTTGGAACAGTTCGGAATCTCTGACAATACCCTGAAATCCAATCCAGACAAGGCAAAAATAACCATCCAGGAAAAGGATTGGGAGGAAACTCAGGCAATCAGGCTGTCCAAAAATCAGTGCCATAACATTATATGGGAGCGAAAAGGCTTAAATCTGCTCCCCACCTTACCTGGCAAAATGTTCATCAAACCACTATAGAGACCTCCTGTTGAGATGTAGACTTAATATCTGGAACTCTAGAGAGGTGAAATGGAGAAGAAAGCTGATGGCAAAATCAAAAGCTTACTGTAGGTTTTGTAAAAACAAAGACCATTTGGAATCCATCAGACATGTGATGTTAGTCTGTCCGGCTCTGAGATTTAACCGCCAGTCAGCTATGGGAAGCTATACTGTTAACATCTCTGAGGAGATGGAGGAGGAGTATTGGGAGAGATTACTGACAGTCGAAAAAGTTGGCAAAACATTAGATGCCCTAAAATTTGTCGAATCTCTGACATTGGAAATAGACGAACACGAACTTGAGGAGGATGAATTTACTGTGGGCATAAAGAACCCACAAGCTTTAAACCAGCACAGGAATAGACCTTCGCTTAACTTTTAACAATGGACATCTCCGAGATGTGATAGTAGTGAAGACGGTGATATGTTAAAGGTTTAATCTGTTTAACCAATAAAACATTAAAAAAAATAAAGTCCTGGTCTGATATATGTCTACCATTCTCTGGTATCTAGGTTGCATCATACTATTGGCTGTTTCAAATATGTCTATATGTATAGCAGATTACAGCTGATGGGATGAGTCACCAAATAGCTGGGCAAGACCACCTACCTGGACCTGTGTCGTGAGCATGATGGCAGCTTTATAGAAAATAACCTGTCTCTGTCGCCCTTTATAAAACTGTCAGCTGTTTAAAGTATAGCCATCATTTTTCAGAGCAGATTTGTTTTATGTATTGAATTCATTTAGACTGCAACGAACATTATCGAGAGCCATACTTTCACTTTTTGTTTTTAAATGAGAAAAATGCAGTGCAGGCGTGCCTCTGTCATTTTGTCACTTGCTCTGTTTTGTAGTCAGCCAACATTTGTCCCCACACATCCATTTTTTCCACTGTCGCTGTAGAAATACACTTTACCCTGTCAACACGTTTGTCGCAGCCCTATAAAGCACAGTTTGACAGGTTGACTATCTCTCGTGGCACTCTATCAAATGAGAACATTGGAAACTATTTCTCATGTGCAAAAATAATATTATTTTAGTGCACATTTGCACCATGGCAAAGGGCAAAGGGCTAAAATAAAGAAAATGCACTTGAATAAATGGTCGTCTTCAGGGAATTGTTTACCCCAGTGCTAATTGCACAGGTGCAAAGTTTTCTGTAATACAATCTTACATCTTTTGAACCATAACTCAACTCAGGCCTACTACTCATATTGAATGGTGATGGAACATGGTATTCATAGTCAAGAATATCTTGAGAGCTGCAGGATTTAGAGCCATGCCATGAAATATTATAAGCAAATAATTAAAGTGTCGAATGAATACACCAAAACAAGGGAGAAATGGGAAGATATCTGATGAGGAAGAGTAGAACCGAGAGTGGTGGGGATTCCTAGTAAGTAATATAATTTCCTCATTGTCGCTCTTCTTTGTTGCAGGTTTTCATAAGGTAAAAACATATTTTACAAGATGCAGCAAAACATAAACTTTAATGTATAAATAGACGGAATTATTTCTGACCACAGAACAAAAATTCTCTCAAGAAACAACATGATTCCAGAAATGAAAATGAAATTAGAAGGAAACTCACATTAGAAATCTCCAGTTTTTTCCTTTCCCTTACAATGCCGTCTGGGAGGGGTGACCAGTTGTCTGTTTCCTCGTGGAATATAAATGGTTTAAACAATCCGCTCAAAAGGCAAATGATTTTTAATTGTTTGAAGGATATGCACAGTGATGTTTATTTCCTTCAGGAGACCCATTTATTGCTGGATGAAGTTAATATGTTACGCAAAGGATGGATTGGGGAATTTTTTGTCTCGTGCTATTCGTCCAGGAGTAGGGGGGTTGCTATTCTGATTCGGAAGAATTCCCCGATTAAGGTCTTAAATTCTAGCTCTGATAAGGAGGGTAGGGTCATTGCACTTTTGGTGGATGTTCAGGGAGTTCAGACTATTCTTTGCAATGTTTACGCTCCCTCAGTGGATGATGGTTCATTCTTTGGAAAAGTTGCTCAAATGCTGCAGGATTTTGCTTGCCGGAATGTTATTCTGGGGGGAGATTTTAATTTAGTTATTGATACTGTCAAAGATCGGAGTGGATCCAGTGCTGTTTGCAGGAGGGATCCGACATTTTGTTCTTTTAGCTCACTTATTACTGAATTTGCCTTAGAAGACTGTTGGAGATTGCTTCATGCTGATTTGAGAGAATACACGTTTTATTCTAACTCTCATGGTTCACATTCTCGTATAGATATGTTCTTCACGGCTGGATCAGCAACCTTGAATCTGGCAAGCTGTGAGATTGGCTGTATTGCTGTCACTGACCATGCACCTGTGTTTATGAATATGGGTTTGCAGTTTGATACTTCCAGATCTTTTTGTTGGAAAATGAACACCTCAATTCTTCAGGATGAGAAGATAGTAGATAAAATCAGGTCTGAGGCTGATCATTTTGTTGTGGAAAATAGGACAGAAGGAATTGGTGTTGGGACAGTCTGGGAGGCATTTAAATGTACGATGCGGGGATTGATCCTGGGTTTGTCCAGTATCAAGAGGAAATGTATAGAGAGGAAAAGTTTGGATTTGGAACAAAATATTAAACAGCTTTCAAAGGATTTGATAAATGACTCAGTTAATCTGGAGAAAAGGAGAAAACTTAGGGAACTGCAGAGGGAGCTGAATGAGACTTTGAAAACAAGGTCTGAAAAGGATTTGTTTAGATTGAAATGTTCTTATTTTGATTATGGTGAAAAGTGCGATCGCTGGCTTGCCTATAGATTAAGACAACAGCAATCAGAAAGATCTATCACTTCTATCAAAACAGAGAATGGTCAGGTGACTTGTGACCCGAAATTGATTAATGAGACTTTTAAGGAGTATTATATGAAACTCTATCAAAGTGAGTTGGGTGTCAATGGATTGAATGATTCCTTTTTTAATGGATTGGAGATACCTAGAGTGAATGATTTGGAGAATGCAATGCTGGGTGAAGCTTTGACTGTGGATGAATTGAAAACTGCGATTGGGAAGTTGAACTCGGGCAAGTCTCCGGGTCCGGATGGTCTGCCTGCTGAATTTTATAAAATCTTACCTGATTCAGTGGTAGATCTTATGCGGGATATGTTCATGGAATCCAGGGTGGGAGGTTTGTTTCCTGCTTCTACTAGTCATGCCATTATATCGGTTTCTCTAAAAAAGGGTAAGGATAGTTGTTTGACTTCGAATTACCATCCGATCAGTTTGATTAATACTGATAATAAGATCCTTGCAAAACTATTGGCCCTTTGTTTGCAGAATCTTCTTGTGAAGTTAGTGCACACTAATCAGTCGGGCTTTGTTCACGGCCGGAGGACATCTAGCAATATTAGGAACTTATTGTTGTTGATGACACATGCACAGGATATGGATGATGATGTTGCGGTGCTTTCCGTGGACGCGGAGAAAGCATTTGATCGTGTTGATTGGAACTATCTTTTTTCAGTATTGCGTGCTATGAATTTGGGAGAGGAGTTTATTTCATGGATCGTCTTGCTTTATGCTTGTCCGACTGCCGCTGTCAGAACTAATGGGCAATTGTCAGATTCTTTTGTGCTACGGAGGGGTACAAGACACGGATGTCCTTTATCCCCCCTGATATTTGTTTTGGCCATGGAACCATTGGCGATTGCCTTGAGGAGTGACGTGGGCATACAGGGTCTGAGTTTTCATGGTGCTGACCAAAAGTTGTGGTTTTATGCGGATGACCTACTTTTGTTGTTACGGAATTTAACAGTGTCCCTTTCGGCCTTGCTGAATGTTTTGGATAGATTTCATGCAGTGGCTGGATTTAAGGTTAACTGGTCTAAATCTGAGGTGTTGCCAATTTCAGGATATTGTGACAAGAACTTGAATACTGGGATTGGGTTTCAATGGTGTGAAAGGAAACTGAATTACCTGGGTATATGGCTAACCCCACTGGTGGATGAGATGGTTGTGGTAAACATGAATGAGGTATGTACTGATTTGAGAATGAGCATCTTGAGGTGGTCTTTGCTTCATTTGTCCCTAGAGGGCAAGGTGAACGCTATCAAAATGAATGCAGCTCCGAAGATTAATTATGTTCTAGGTATGCTTCCGATGAAAATTGGTCAACATTACTGGAAAAAAATTGATGGTTTGTTGCAGTCATTCCTGTGGGATAATAAGCCGCCTAGGCTTAAATTGTGGAAACTTCAGTTGCCAGTAGAAAAAGGTGGTCTGGGAGTACTGAACTTCAGGGCATATCATTTAGCCTTTTCAAGTCATTTTATTGTGCCTTTTTTGATGGATTTGCCTGATAAATGGGTAATTGCAGAGGCAAGTATGTTGGGTCCGCTCCCTCCAAGGGCAATTCTCATGGCGACAAACAAGTCATGTAATAAATCGCCTTTGACGGTTTTTCTGAGAGAGACGTGGAGACAGGTTCATGAATTGTTGTGCTCGGTTGCTTCAAGGACTATTCACTCATCCATTTGGTTGAATCCATTGATTGCTATCAGGGGCAGGTCTTTATTCTGGCGGGATTGGTTTCTAGGTGGGGTGCTCTGGATTGATGATGTTCTGGTGGATGGAGGGTGGTTTGGGGAACGTGAGTTAAGAGCAAAGTTTCACATTGATAATTTCAGAACTGAAGACTTCAGGAAATTGAAAAGATGTATCGGAGATGTGGCGGAGCTAGGAAGTTCAATGGTGAATCTCTATCTTATGGAGAGGGAGCCAGGTGGTTGTTCCATTGCTAGCAGGATATATAACTGTATTGTGTCTGCTTATAAGGAAAATTCTGATTTGAGAGATGAATGGGGAAGGAGGTTGGAGTGTGAGATTTCGCCTGAGATGTGGCTGGATATGTGTGCAAATGTTAAACTCTGTGCAATTGATATGGTGGAACAGTCAAGACAGATAAAGATTCTCAATAGAGTGTTTTGGAGCCCGGAGCGAATGTGTAAGAGGGGGCTGATGGACTCGGATGAATGCTGGTGTTGTGGGAATGGACAGGGAAGTCTGGAACATCTGTTGTGGGAATGTGTGCGTGTACGGGGATTTTGGCATGATGTTTGTGGTGCCTGTCTGCGTGTTTTGAATTTGGATATTGAATTGGATTTTATGACAATGATTTTGGGAGGTGGAGAATTGCTGGAGGATCTCTCTGTGTCACGGAAAAAGTTTTTACTCTGTGGCGCTTGTCTGGGCAAAAAGTTGGTCCTCAGGGGCTGGAAGTCGCGGAATGTGCCTTCTCGTGATGATTGGGTTGAGGGGATGTCTGCCCTTGCATCCATGGAAAGGGTGGTTTACAAGAGGCAAGGGAAGTTGAGGTTGTACGGAAAGGTGTGGGATGACTTTCTGAGTATTTACTGATTTATTTATATATAATATTCCGTTATTTTGTGTATTTTTGCTGAGTATTTATTGTTCTGACTGTTTGATTGATTATCTATGTGTAAACTTTATAAATAAACAAATAAAAAAAATTAAAAAAAAGAAATCTCCAGTATAAAGACCCTCTTTGCTTCATTACACAGATGCAGCTTCAGAGAAGTGTCCCTGGAGAAGTGACCAGCAGCGCCTCGTCAAACTTTCACTGCATAATGGGATTGTTTTTTTTTCCTTCACTTACACTGCTCTGGGAGTGCCGTGCTCTGCATCAAGACCCAGGAGAGTGTCCATGACCAGATTAGCCTACTCCAGCGTTTTCCTGCCAAACAGTAACTACGTTTGTCCCACCATTCCCTACTTTGCAGTTTTCTTCTACCAGTCTCAGAAGAGTGTGCCTGGTCAATAGACGACCTATTCCTCTTCCACATTTTTCTACCAAATGGTGACTACTTAAGTGTTTTTTTTTCTTTCTCCCTTTAAATATTTTTCCATCAAACTCAGAGGATTGTCCCTGGTCATGTTGTATATTCTGCCTTCTTTAGCCCTCCTGTCAATCACGATCAAAGGTCCTTGTAGCCAGCCTTATCGCGCACCCTCGTTGATAGTGCCCTCTGGAAAAATACAATGATAATGCCAGTTTGTATTTGGTAGGGCCTGCACAGTGCCAATGGTGGGAAATGCTGTCTTTATTTCAACATTCAGGATACTTCAAAAACATATCTCCAACAGTCACAAACCATTCCCATTTTCTAAAGGGCCTAACAATCACAGGACCGCATCTCCACAATCCAAGACATCTCACCTACCTCACTCAAAACAACACTCACCTACCAACCATGCCGTTGTTACATATATGTTTGGTAATCAACACGTACTAGGCTGTTATTCATACCACCAATGTCACTGGCCTCTTTCCCACACGTAAGCAAGATGCGATCCTTATCACCGTGGCTCTCCCACTCCTCCTCCCATGTCTTTTATAATCTCATCACCCCGAGTACAGCATCGACAATGACAGCCTTGCAGATAATCTAAATGGAGGTATGGCAGTCATCCACAAGTCTCACTGCACCATGTTCAAAAGGGAGCTATGAATTCAATGGAGGTTCTCATTTGCTTTTTTCCACTGTCACACAAACCGACTACCACTTTCCATCTCAAATAAAATAAAGAAATACATAAATAAATACATCTATCAACCAGCTCACAGGTAAGGGTCATTCCTTGATGATAGCTCTGATTTTATGACAACATCATCAGTTGTAGCACAGACAGCAAACATCTTTGTTAGTGATCTCAAATCAGTGTGAACCCATGCCACTAAAACACCAGGAATGCTCTCTATCATCTCATGGATTCCATGAACACAAGAGAACATGCAATTAACAGCATCCACATAAGAGGAAACAGCCCCAAACTTGTCTTTGCTTTGTCTTCCCTGGTAAAATGCATCAATCCGATCCCTTTTGACTGTGGAATGGGGATGTATGGAAGTATTCACAAAACAAACTGGGCCAGCAATATGCTCAACTCGGTTAATATGCCCAACCCCCTCCAGCACTATCTGAAATGTCGTCAGGCCTAATATGATAGTCGCTTGTTTTGTTCCTCCCCTACCTTTCTGCACCCCTCTCCCTCACCTCTTGTTTTTTTTCCAGCTCTACCAGAAATGTCGTCAGGCCTGGTACGGTAGTCGCCTATCTGTTTCCATTTCCTTCCCACTCTCCCCCTCCCTTCCTTATCTATGTCTTAGCTCTTGCACTATCTGAAATGTCGTCAGGCCGAGTATGATAGTTAATTTCACATCCTTACTGTTCATGGCCTGTAAGAATGTCATTGTTTTTTCCCTTGTTCCCTCCCTTGCCTTGAAGCACTTTGAAACACATTGTGTATAGGCGCTATATAAATAAACTATCATATCATATCAACTATGAACTCCATGGTTTTCTTCACTTACCACTTCCACACAATCACACAAACAGACTGCACATTCATGCTCATGAACAGCCACCTTGAAGGTGTGGGTCAATCCTTCATGATATTGCTGATTTCATTGCATCAGAGTCAATTGCACACACATAAAACCTTTTCCTTGGCGATCTCAATTAACCAGGACTCCCGCCACCAAAAGCACTAGGGATAATAATAATGTGTCATTTTTATAGCACTTTCATCCCGAGCACATTACCGAGGAAATGTTTATATCAAATTATCAGAACTCAATCAAAATTGGAATTCACTTTATCAACCTCTGAGAGGATGATTTGACCATGTTGTTATTCAAATATGTGACCTGCAGATTACAGACATATGTCAAAAGCAAGCTCTTAACCCACTGAATGTTCTTATCAGAATGCTTTCTCTCATCTCTTGGGGTCCATGAGCATAAGGCAACATGTACTGAATTGCACACACATCAGGGCAGACATACTGAACCTCATCTTCTCTGATTCTAAAAATATCCAGATCCTACTTGACCAGGCTTACCACTGTGACAATATCAGTAGACTGACCTTGTCAAGAGATAGCGAGGACGCTTCCAAGTTTGGAGTTGGAGGCCTATGAAGGAGGAACCCCAGAATGGAAGGTGGCTGTTTGGAGGGCCCAAGTTCCTGTGTCCTCCCTTAGTGTATTCTCCTTTCATACTGTTACATCTGTCAGCATGCTCAGCAGATCACCCACAACATGAGAGCCTAACCGAGTCTCCAGTCAGACATCTCCAATCAAAAGATCTCTACTGACACTGGAGAGACATCCATTATGCAGAACAGTGGTGACCATACGCAGTAGAAATGAACACTAGGCACTTTTAGCCAACACCAATGCATGCAGCGACAGAGCAGGGGAGGCAGAGCTCCCTAAAACAGACTTTAACCAACCAGCCGCAGAGCGGCTCCCTCACATGAACTAAAGAAACACTCAAACGGTTATCTATGATTCAGCTGTGGCACAAACAGGAACATTATCCAATGCAGGATGCCATTGACCCCAAGGAGCAGATGCAAAAAGAAAAATGAGTGGGGCGTAGCCCCCTTTTTAAGCATTTTAATATCTGGAACACCTCCCAGGGTGGGAAGACAGGGTAAGATTGGTCAGGGAGCCAGTGGCAGAGGACTCAATGGGGGAAAACAGGAGAAAATGAAGCAGGAACAGGAAACAGGAAGGTGTGGGTTGTTTGGGTTGTTAGGGTGAGGTCAGAAGAGAAGGAGGTGGCAGACGAAAAACCTAGAAGGACGAATGACAGTGGGCAGCTGTGTAGAGCACATTTTTAGAAAATATGAGGTATTGGCTTTTTAAAGAAAGTGATAGTGTGCTGTGGAAGTTTGTGCAAGGTGTGTGGGTGAGAGCAGAAGTAGAGAACAGGGAGTAAGTGGAATGTAACTGAGGGAGTGAAAGAAGACTGAATGAGTAGAACGAGGGATGAGGTAGAAGTAGAGTGGAGATGAGAGAGTAGTGGTTCAGTGGAGAGGTTAGTATATAAGAGTGGAATCAAGAGGGTATTGTAGTAGTGAGGGGAGAATGGTAGTGGAGTGGAACAGGGAGAGTAGTAATGTAGTAATGGAAAACGGAGTAGGGTATGGTTGCAGTAGTGTTGTTCAGAGAGGAGAGTAACAGTGTAGAAAGTAGAAAAGAGTAACATTGGAGGTAGATTATAGAGAGAGAGACATCTGAGGGATATAGGAGGAAGACTCATTGAGAGAAGGTGGGTGGAGATAGAGACAGGAGAGTAGCTAGAGAGAGGGTGAGTGATAGAGAGATAAACGTAGGGGAGCACTAGAGCATGACAAGAAGAATATAGAGTTGACCTTAAGTGTCTGCAAGTGTCAATATCGTCTTCCTCTTGTTCTGAGTACCTTGTAGCAAACTCCCCCTCTTCCTCCTCACCTGAAGTTATTGAGGACGAATTAGTTGCTCTCGTCCTTCTCCTGATGGTGGTCTCCTTTTTTTAATGTAGATACGGTCTGTCTCAAAAGGAAGCCACTGTGACTGTGACGTGTCAGCAGGCCAGTGGACTCCCTTCCAGAACAGCCTAATTGTTTGGGGAAAAAGCCTACAGGCATAAAAAACCCAAAAGAACTCCAGAAGGGTGAGTATCAGATGAGGTCCACAGATGCTCGGATCTGTAGTCAGAGATAATGGAGCTTCCGGTGGACACTTATAAATGGAGATGACTGGTGAGGAACCTTTTCACAGGGCACACTAAATAATTCGGACCTCAGTGCCCTATTTATTTAATGCAATTTATAATTGTGTTGCATGAACCTGGTAACAACAGAGTATTTTATGGTTCCTCAGCTCTGTTTTGAAGAAAAATTGTATCAGGTTGAGTTACACTCTGTTATGTTCATGCGCCAAGGAACACACGTAAAAAACTCAACTCAAGTTCTTTGTGTTGGTAAACAGTATATTTTTTGAACAGATGCCCTTTATTATATTTTCAGTAATTTGAAATGCGGTAAAATCTCTGACAAGATACTTTGTGGGATTGATCCCAATTATTGAAATAAGGAGCCCAAGATATCTGAACCTCGAATTTACCACATTTCGAATTACTGAAAATATAATAAATTGGGCTAACTCCTCAGCAAGGAAGAGCAGAACCAGATTATCTGGCTGGGATTGAACCCATGACTTTTTTTCACATGCTGAAAGGCTTTTTCTAATTATCAAGAGAGTAACATTGCCCCTGATTTGAAAAAGACGGTGTGTGCCGTCGAAACACGTGTCATCTCAAAGGGCATCTGTTCAAACAATACATTATTTACCAACAGAAAGAAATTGAGTTGAGTTTTTTTACGTGTGTTCCTTGGCGCATGAACATAACAGAGTGTAATGCAACCTGATACAACTTATAAATGGAGGGCTGTCTGTCGAAAGTTGGCAAATATTGGGTATTCAGAGGAACCCCCAAGGGTATAGGAGGAGTAAATATAAGGGAAACAAGATTCCCTATGCAAGATAAAGGCCAAGTAAAGAATAAGCCCCAGCGCAGAATGAACCTGAGCGGAGTAAACAACACTACAGTCAAAGCGGCAATAAGAAAACAAAAAGGCAAGGCAGAATGAAGCAGCAGGCGAAGCAGAAATATAAGGTAAGCAGAGCCCAGCTTGGTAGATGGTAGCAGAAAGGAAGTAACACGCTGCAAAGGGCGGTGGAGAAAGATAAGAGAAAACCAGGAGAGGCAGGATAAGAAAGGCAGAGCGAGCGTCCAAGACGAGAGGGAGTGAGACAAGGAGCTGCTGAGGAAAAATAGGCAAGAAGCGCAGCACCGCTAAGAGAAAGGTACTTTCTGAGTGATAGCAACAACAGAGGAAAACCTAGGATGTTGCAAAGTGCCGGCCGCTGGGAGACTTGCGAAAAAAAAAAGCTCCCAGCAGCGGCCATGTTGCAAAGAACTAGATTGCTAAACCGAGTGCGTAAAGAATGTGAAGGGGAAATCAATGGAATCGAGATCTCCAGCGATCCCATAAATGTCATCCCCCAGGATGTATGACAGTATTCCCCTCTCCTAAGACCCAACCTCCCTGGTTTGCCCGGGTGAGTCTTGTGAAACTTACGCACCAGCAAAGGTGCATGAACATACGAGCGGGGTTCCCAGGAATTTTCAGAACAGGGGTATCCCTTCCAACGCACCAAATACTCTAATCTTCCCCCGATGATAACGGGAATCACAAATCTGAGCCACCTCATATTCATCAGGGGAAGGATTAGAAGGGATGGTATGACAAGGAGAGGAACAAGACAACTAATCTGGCTTGTACTTGTGTAAAAGGGAGGAGTGGAACACCGGATGGATACGGCGGAGACTGTTGGGGAGCCTCAAGCGAAAAGCCACAGGATTGATCTTGGAAAGGATCTCATAAGGTCCAATATAGCGAGGGGATAATTTAAAGGGATTAACCCAACAAGGTAAATATTTAGTTGAGAGCATAACCTTAGAGCCAACTTCCCAATCTGGTGTTTCCTGGTGATTTTTGTCAGCTTGAGTCTTGTATTTGTCTATGGCATCCTGTAAACTATACTTAGCAGTCTTGTGTGCCTCTTTAATTTGAGTTAAGGTGGCTTCTATGGAAGGTATGTTGGTGTTCCTTGAAATCTCCAGTAGAATGGTCTGGCGATGTATACCGTAAGTACAAAAGAAAGGATTCATGCCAAGGGCAGTGTGTACCGTGTTATTGTAGGCGAATTCCTCAGTAGGCAATAAAGACACCCAATTGTCCTGTTCTCGGTTGATATAACAACATAGGTATTGTTCTAGAGTGCCGTTAAGACGTTCAGTCTGCCCATTAGTCTGTGGGTGGAAACCGGAAGACAATGCTCTTTCGATAACCTGGCGTTCGCAAGGAGCTTTCCAAAATCGCGAGTTGTATGGGCTCCCCCGATCCGAGCCTATCTTCTTGGGGAGTCCGTGGAGACCAAAGATGTCCTTGACAAATACCTCTGCCATCTCAGAGGTGGTAGGTATCCATGCCATGGGAGAAAAATGGGCCAGTTTGGAAAATGAGTCTGCCGTTACCATAATACATGAACAACCTTGGAAGACTGGTAAATCCACAACAAAATCGGTGGAAATATGACTCCAGGGACCAGGTGGAACGGGACTTTGTACTAAGAGACGCAGGGTTTCTGTGTCTAGTGTTTGCTCCGAATGCAGACGGGGCATGACTTGATATAGTCCGTAGCGTCTTTAGCCATGCTAGGCCAATAGAAGGAGCATTTGAGGAGATCAAGAGTCCCTCTATCGCCGCAGTGTCCTGCGGTGACAGAGTCATGGCACCAAAAAAGAGCTGAGCCTCGTAACTCTGGAGTGGGTAGGTATAATCTTTGATTCACAAAGTGGAGACCTTCTTTCTACTCATGTTGATCTCCCTTCCATGGAGCCAAGGATACATTGCTCCTACTGAAGCCTCCTTGACCTGTTGGAGGAATGAAGAGACCAAGGAGATGAATCTGGTGTGAGGAAACATGAGTTCCCTAACCTGTTGGGTGTTAGACCGAGTATCCTTGCAGTGTGACAAGGCATCAGCCAAGACATTCTGAGAACCCAGTAAATGGGTAATGGAAAAGTGAAATTGGGCAATAAAATGGGCCCAACAAGCTTGTCGGGTGTTATAACATTCCAGTTGTTGGAGCACCTGCAAGTTATTTTGATCGGTACGGATCTGGAAGGGATGTTCACCTCCTTGAAGTAAATGCCTCCATTCCACACAGGCTAACTTCATAGCCAACAGTTCTCTTTCTATCACAGAATAGTTCCTATGACTGGGATTCAAGGTCTTTGAAAAGTATGCTCCAGATATTCTTTACTTTCATGAACTTGAAGGAGAGCAGCACCCACTGCTGCAGAAGAAGCATCAGTCACTAAGATGACTGGTTTAGTCTGATCTGGTTGACGTAAGAGCTGAACAGAAGTGACGTTTAAGCTGATCAAAACACTCTTCAGCAGCCGCAGACCATTGAAAAGGGGATGATGATTTCTTTGGAGTCTTTCTTGGGGATGAAGAAAAGAGAAGCCCTGCGGAGCATTGTGAAGGCCTTATGAGTGCGTTGGCAAGATTGGCATCGAGATACTCCTTAAGGACCTTCTTTTCCATCAACGTTAATGGGTTCATTCTGCCAAAAGGAACCAAGGCATCTGGAACCAGCTCGATGGCGCAATCTTCAGGACCGGTGTAAAGGCAGTTGCATAGGAATCTTTTCCAGAAACACTTTGGAGAATTCCTTCAGATGACCTGGAAGACAGTGGATCATACTGGAGTCGGTACTACAGACCGTCTGATAGTTTCAAATTTGATGTCTGCTAGGCAATTCTTCTTACAATAGAGGGATTGTAAACTCAGAAGGTTTTCGGTCCAGTTCATGGTGGGATTGTGCTTTCAAAGCCAACCTATTCCCAGAATCACTGGAAAATGTGCTGTCTGGATGATGTCAAAAGACAATCTTTCAGTGTGTTGAAATATGGTCACCGATAACTCTTCAGTCGAATGGGTGATGAGACCAGAGCTCAAGGGTTCTCCATCGACCCCTTCTACCTTCTGTCCCTCCTTCTTGGCTATCCTACGAAGGCCTACCTTGTCAGCCCATAGAGTATCAATAAAGTTTCTGACTGCTCCACAATCCAATAGGGCTTGGGTGTCTACCTTCTTGCCTTCTAGCAGTAACTGTAATGCAATTACCATGAGACGGGAATCCTCAGAGGACGTAGAAGAGGATACTGTAAGAGTGGTGTAGGGACTTGACGTGACCCCTCGGTAATCTGGCCCCTTTACTACCGAGGGTGCCCGTTTACCGATCTCCTAGGAGGCCCTTCTGGATAATCTCTCAGTAAGTGAGTAACCGAACCACAATACATACAAACACTTCCATCCTTTCTTCTCTTAGGCTTCTCTGGCGTAAGAGGTGCTTAGGTTGTTCCGATCTGCATGGGTTAATCTCTTGCTTGGTGGGTTGTAGATGAGGAGGGTGGAGGGTGTGATTCAGAGGGCACAAGGTACCCACGATTCTTCTTCTTTTCCATTTGGCATTCAGCCACCCGGAAGTCTATCTGCAGGACTGCAGAAAGAAGGTTGGGAAACGTGGCTGGTCGAAGGGTGTGAGCTAGCTCATCCTTTAATTCTTCTCATAAACCTCTATGGAAGATGGAATATTGAGCCTATTCAGGCCACCCGGCTTCAGCAGCCAGTTGTTTGAACGTGGTAATATATGACAACAAATCAGAGTTACCTAAGTGTTCTCTGGTATCAGGAAGGTTTGTCGTAGGAGAGTCGTAAAGGTTCCATAATCTTGCAGAACCTGATTTTCTTGGGTAGCCAAAGGAGTGGCCCATGCCAGAGCATTTCCCATCATGTGGGAAATCATAAAGCCCACCTTAGCATGGTTCGAGGCGAAAGCATCTTTTCTGAAGGCAAAGTATATATGGCATGCCTCTAGGAATTCCTTTACCTTCCTGAAAGACCCATCAAATTTTGAACCTCGAGATTTAAGTTCTGTACTGCTGCTACCAACTCTTGGATCTGATGAGCCGTAGTCATGCTAGTTTCTGGGTGTTGCAAAATGTCAATAACGTCTTCCTCTAGTTCTGAGTACCTTGTAGCAACCTCCCACTCTTCTTCCTCACCTGAAGTTATTGAGGTCGAATTAGTTGCTCTTGTCCTTCTCCTAATGGGGTCTCCTTTTTTTATGTAGATACGGTCTGTCTCGAAAGGAAGCTACTGTGACTGCGATGTCTCGGCAGGCCAGTGGACTCCCTTCTGGAACAGCCTAATTGTTCGGGGAAAAAGCCTCCAGGCGTAAAAAACCTCAAAGAACTCCAGAAGGGTATCAGATGAAGTCCACAGATGATCGGATACATAGTCAGAGATTATGGAGCTTCCGGTGGACACTTATAAATGGAGGGCTGTCTGTGGAAAGTTGGTAAATATTGGGTATTCAGAGGACCCCCCAAGGGTATAGGAGGAGTAAATATAAGGGAAACAAGATTCCCTAATCTGGATAAAGGCCAAGTATAGAATAAGCCCCAGCGTGGAATGATCCGTCAAAGCGGCAATAAGAAGACAAAAAGGCAAGACAGAAGGAAGATTGCCTAATGCTGTTGACCACATCACGTTAGACACTCCCTAGCTCTACCCACTTATCTGCTCCATTTAGCGGCAAAGGAATCCCTTACCTTTGACACCACACCATCCTGACACTGGGATTGGAAGGATGTTAACCTTAGCAATATTGCTCTGTACCATGGCTACTGCCATACAGGTGGAATCCAGCAGCCAAGAACACACTGGCCAGTCACCAGTACCTACCTCAGACTTTAGCCTACCAACCCTTACAAACATTGCGCAACCTAATCTCTCCATATTCAACAAGGCCCGAGAGACAATACCCTACGCCTCCTTACCATGCGCCACGCCCAATAGAAATAACAGACTTCGCGCTAGACTAGCTAAACTATATGAGCCACTGAGAAGAGCCCTTCCGGCCACCAACCTCAAAACTAATTACAAACTCAACTTACAACCACCTAGCCACTCTAAGCTGCCTCTTCCAATGTCCATCTTGAACGCGAATACCCCTCATCTCAACAACCATAAGCCCAAAGTTTGCAATATCTCTGACAAACCTACCCTAGTCAACAATACACCCGAGGCCCTCCCTCTCAAAGGAGCGCTTCTCAACGCAAGATCACTAGTCGCACACGCCACCGATATTGCCGACTTAATCACTGAAGGGAACCTGGATTTCCTTGCAATTACGGAAACCTGGCTCCATAATGCAGCAGGACCTGCTCTCATGCTAGCCATCCCTGATGGTTATACTATAGTCAGACAAGACCGTGATAATGCCCGAGGTGGCAGTATTGCTATTATCTCTAAAGCTGCTCTTGGCCTCAGACTAGTCCCTACCCTTCTATTACAATCGTGTGAAACACTCACTGCCAAAATTCAGATAAATAACTCGCAATCCCTTACTATACACCTTATATAAAGACCACCAGGCCCTCTTGGTACCTTTGAGGAAGACCTTCATAATATAATTACGAATAACCTTAAACCTACCACGCAACTTTAACCTAGGCTTCAATGACCAAATGGACAAAAATGCAACTGAAATAGCCAATACGTTCAAAGCATTAGGCCTTACCCAAAAAGTCAATAAACTTACCCACCTTAAAGGGAGAATCTTGCACTGGATAGTGGACCTTAATTGCTCAGCCACTATTTCATCTATCCTGCCTTTAGCTTGGACAGACCACTTTCTGATCTCCTTTCACCTTTCCACTATAAGACCTATTTCACTGGCTCAACCACTAGCACCACCATGCTCAACCAGAAGTAAAAAAAATATCTTGATAGAGAAAGTTATCCCTGCCATTCTGCCCACGCATAACGCATTACCTGATAATCTTGACCCTCGTAGCCTAGTTCAGGAAATTAACAATATTATGCTCACCACACTGGACAAAATTGCCCCTATCAAACTTAGGCCTAGCAAACCAATAGCCCACTTAAACAAATGGTTCACTCCACAACTTAAAGACCTCCGCACATTAAAGAATAAAAGTGAAACTAATTGGAGACTTTGCCCCTCTAGCGAGAACAAAGCCAAATTAACCTCACTTTCCACACACTACAAGAAGGAAATCTGCCAAGCAAAACGTAATTCATACGACGAGCGCATTGCTAACTCAAATTCAAGTATGAAAGAACTCTTTTGCATACTCAAAGAATTAGAGTCACCATATATCATTCCTGATGTCTGCACTAAGGACAAATCCTGGTGTACAGACATCCAACATGCCTTAGCGAATAAAATTGACACACTCCAGAATAAAATTCAACAAAAAAAAGAAGTTATGAACTTACAGCATTCGCCTAACACTTTCCTGCCTAACGAGTCACCATCAACTCATAACACTACCTTCCATTTTTCTAAAATGTCTACCCTAGAGGTAGAAAAAATCATCCTATCTTTGAAGCCCTCAAACTGTAAAGGTGATATCTGCCCAGCACAGCTAATAAAAGATGCTGCCAGAGAACTCTCCCCATTCATAACTAGACTGATAAATGCCTCATTTGCTACAGATACTATACCTGCTAACCTCAAACAATCCTGGGTGCTACCCCTCCTCAAGAAACAGACACTAGATCCTCTTATTCCCACGAACTACCGGCTCATTACCACAGCCCCATTTCTACTAAAAATATTGGATAAAGCCGCTTACATGCAAATTCAAAAACACTTGGAATTGCATAAACTACTAGGCAACAGACAATCTGGTTTCCGATCACTACACGGAACAGATACAGCCCTAATCGACCTAAAGTCCCAAATAGACGAGCTGAGAGACAAAGAAGGACAGTACTCTTGCTCCTACTTGACCTCTCTGCCTCATTTGATCTGGTCAACCACAAGGTCTTATGTCGGCACCTTGATCGGCAGCCCACTTCTCTACGGGTGCCATCAAATGGATTGAGTCCTTCCTGAGTGAGAGAACCATGAGAGTCTTCTCCCCCTCAGCAGCTTCTGACCCTACACCCATCCTATGCGGTGTTCCCCAAGGGTCCTGCGTCTCGCCTACCCTCTACAACATCTTCACTAAGCCACTGTTCGACAATCTGGACCAGCTGGGTATCACCTACACTAACTATGTAGATGATACTCAGATTCTCCTCCCACTTTCTGGGGATTACGGTACGGACATGGGTTTAGTGAACAAAGTTTACCTTATCATCCAAGCATGGATGGCCCCTCATGGCCTGTGCTTGAACGATGATAAGACTGAATTCATAATTCTGGGCTCGCAGGCTAATATAAAAAACTAGGCCAAGAATATTCATCATTCAATATTGACGGTAACACCATCAAAGTCTCCAAAGAAGTAAAAACCCTTGGATTCTACTTGGACTCCACACTGTCCTTTGATAAACAGGTCAAATCCCTTACCTCTGCCATGGCCTACACCTGCAAATTACTCAGAGCTGGTAAACCGTTCCTCTCTGACAATAGTTGTCTGATCCTGGCTAGAGCTCTAAACTCTACAGATCGACTATTTCAATGCCCTCTATAACGGTGCCAACAAATCTACCATTCAAAGGCTCCAAACACTACCGAATACCTCCCTAAGAGCATCCTTAGGCATAAATAAGAAAACTCACATCTCCTCATTGAGACGTCAACACAAATGGCTATCCATATCTAACAAAATATTACTAAAAATGCTTTCCTTGACACATAAAGCCCTTAACAACGCAGCCCCTAGCTACCTCATAGATAAACTCCAGAGAAGAACTTCTCTCAGACCTACTAGAATTGGGAACACTAATTGTCTGACTATTACTAAATATAAGCTCACCACCATTGGGGGTAACAGCTTCACTGTTAAGGCAGCTAAAAGTTGGAACTCACTGCCTCAGGAGCTGAAAGCAGACCAATCCTACTTACACTTCAGGAAAAATTTAATAAAACATATCACTGCTACGGATCCTTAGTCTCCCACCACCCTTAGAGTACTTGCCCACCTGCTCTAGCGACTTGGTCATCCTTCAGTAACAGCGGACTACTGCACATTTATCCTCTGCACATTGCCTACTGATCATTTATTTATTTCATTGGTTATTCTTTTCTTTGTATTATCTTGTACATTGTATATATCCCGTATTCATGTAAAAACTGTATATCTTGCTAGTATGTACATTTTGTAACCTCTATATACGCAACTATGTAAGTCTTGCATCTCCATATAACTGTGCACTTTTACTCACGAGTCTGGTGCGCTTAACAAATGAATAAACAAACAAACAAACAAGCAGCAAGCAAAGCAGAAATATAAGGTAAGCAGAGCCCAGCTTGGTAGATGGCAGCAGAAAGGAAAAAACATGCTGCAAAGGGCAGGTGAGAAAGATAAGTGAAAACCAGGAGAGGCAGGAAAAGAAAGGCAGAGTGAGCGTCCAAGACAAGAGGGAGCGAGACAAGGAGCTGCAGAGGAAAAATAGGCAAGAAGCAGAGCACCGCTAGGAGAAAGTAACTTTCTGAGTGATAGCAACAACAGAGGAAAACCTAGGACGTTGCAACGTGCCGGCCTCCGGGAGACTTCCGAAGGAAAAATCTGCTGGTGGTGGCCATATTCCAATGAACTAGACCGCTAAACCGAGTGCGTGAAGAACGTGAAGGGGAAATCAATGGAATCGAGATCTCCAGCGATCCCATACACGCCATCCCCCAGGATGTATGACAGCAAGGCACAGCCCCATTGACATTTAGAAGTAGCTTGAAAGCAGTATTGGTCACATGTAGAAAGTCCCATAGGGAGGTTAAATAGATAGGATAGTTGCCTTTACGCCCTGTGATGATTCACAGGATTTTGTTACTTCTCCTCGGGTAGCCCTTCCCTGTGAGGACAGGGAGGTGAGGCCGCTACCCAATAGTCCCACTAGGGGTGGTGGGAAGTGGGACCTCACAGGGAGAAACTCCCCTCATGAGATAAGGACTGCTGTTCCGTGAAGGAACTCCCAAACCCCTTTTCCTTTGGACAGAGTCCTTATCAGAAATCCATAATAACCCTACTGTCTACAATAGTAATGTCTCTTCCACCTTTGATTCATTAATTAATATGAAAAAGATGAAGAAGAGCCAAAGAAACCTTCAGAGTAATACCAGTTTGCATTATGGTAGTACTGAGAAGAGTTGTCCCCAAGGAAGCATAAAGATTATCTCAACAACAGTCAAGAAGGACTTTAGCTTTATGCTGGGGGGGATACAACCACAGGGAATAACAAGTGAGAAAGTACTGGGAAATAGAGAGAGCAGCTGGCATGAAGCCAGGCCAGCCTGGGAAGTTCGAACCTAGGAACACTAATCTGCAAGAATGCTGATCCCCACTGTCAGGGACATCCAAGAACATTCGGTGGAGCACTGCGGAGGAAGCCAAGCTCCTGACCAGTGGAAGAGTGGGAAAGAAGTCAACGGTGGAATAACCTCAGGTTTGTGGAGCGTGTGGACCTGCAACTGTGCGGGAGCCATCTGGCCTACGTCTCTGCAGATTCGCAAGGACGAAGCAGGGAATGGAGTGAAGGACACAAGAAGCGATGAAGCAAGCGAGTCATCCCATCACACGAGGAAAAACCAGCGATGCTCTCCTAAGATGTAAGAGGTAACAGGACTAGGAAGAGGCCGGGAGGGGCTTGGGGCAGCTCAAGAGTAGTGATACCCAGAGAACCCAGACTCAAGAGAACCTCAGGAGTAATCTCCATCATCACAGATGTGATGCTCAGAGAACGAAGAATCAAGAGAGCCTCCAGAGTAAACTACCTCTTCACAGTAGTGAAACCCAGAGGACCAAGAGAGCCACGGGAGTAATCTCCCTCTCCTCTGTAGTGAGATCCAAAGATCTAAGCGTCAAAAGGGCACTGGGAGGAATCTCCATCATCACAGTGGTAATTCAAGTAAGAGTAAAGAAGATACTAGCCAACAAGAGCAAGAGCTGGCTGTAATCTTCATAACGTCATAAGCCAGGGAAGAATTACTGGAACTGTAAAGCAAGCTTTCAGGAGCCTTTGGGAAGAAGTGAAGAGACCTTTTGAGGACTATTGCAAAAGACTATCCTAAAACAACCCTCAAGGTTGTGTAAGGTGGGTCAGGAGAAATTAGTTATTCTCCTGACCACACTCTCTTTGTTGAATCAGAAACTAAAGCACATGATTGTTGAAAACGAGATAAAGACTGAACCCATTCACCAGGAGAATGCAGTAATTCTCCTGTTACTATTTTCCTTTGGATGCGGAACATTTTTTTAGATCAGTGGTAGGGTTAGATTAGGTTTTTGGACAGAGGATAGACACTTTTTATTTGGACAAACATCCTGATGACGAGCATGTGAGTGGATATGTGTATAGGTATGGTATGGTAATGTGAATTACCTATACACAGGCAAGTGTTTCAAAGCACTCAAGGAGGGAAGGAAGATGGGGAAAAACAACAGTTGCTCAGAGCCCTTGAATTTCTGAGACAATAACGGTCTGCACAGGCAGATTAAGTGAATATGATACATTTAACAGTATAGATACAGCAAACAGGCAGGCCGGTGATTCTGCAGTTTTTTCAAGTGCATATTAAGGGGGGAAGACAAGGGAGAACAGAGAGAACAATCTTCAGACAGGGCTTTATACAGATCGTGCAAGTGTGGGAGGGCAAGGGAGGAGACTAAGTGCGCCCAGTCAATAGAGACCAGTGAAGTGCAAAGAGAGAAACCTCTTGTGGGCTACATTGACCTATTCAGCAGAATTCCCATCCATAACTAAGCTGCGCTTCTGCAGTCAACAGCAAATTGGGTGTGCTGGCTCCTTGGAGCACCATTGCATCAAAACTGCATTTTGCAGCGACAAAAGCATGGCTGCGCCATCTTGCCAAACACCTATTTGGTGAGTTGGAACAGGGAGCACACTGAGAAAGGTGCCAGTGTGTGTTTTTGTGTGCACCAAAAGAGGCAAATTGAAAAAAAACAGTGCTGCTCTGCTGTTTGCAAAAAGTATCCAAGGAAACGGGAATATTTAACATTTAAAAGGAAGCTGCCCTGACACTATTTTCATCTATTCCACATCACATGCCCATCCATATCCACATTTTGCTTCAGCAGAGGAGAGCATGATCCCTGCATGACAAGACTATGTCAAGCCAAATCTGGGAAAATCAAAAGAAACTTCACTTTCAGCCATTTGTGAAAAGCTTAACATTTGGGTTAGAAAATGTCAAAAATCAAGGCTTCAAAGAAATCCTAGCTCTAGGGGCATATGTCAATTTCAGTGAACCTGTGGCTTGAGCAAACTGCTGTATAAAAGAAACTGAACAGGGCTGCAAAACAATATTGGGAAGTCAGATGGAAGAACCAAATTTAAAAGAGAAATCCTAGCAGTTTTCACCACATGTCGAAATGGGCTTTTGCAAACCAAAAGAAAATGCCTGTTTTAAAAGTAATAGAACAAGGTGGTCCAAAGGTCTATGTGAACGACCAGCGCAACTGCACAAATGTTAGAAGTATGAAAAAGGCAGCGTTCAACATGAGAGTGTGAGGGTGCCCGGACCAAGGACCTCAATAAGAAGTAAGTTAGTTATAATCAGTGAACTGCTTATTGGCGCAGTTCACTGATTATAACTAACTGTTTTAAAAGTACATTGGTGAATAAAAAACGTGTCCTTGCCCAGCAATGTAAAGGGGGTTTTGCTGGGGAAACAGATATGGGATGTTTTATTCAACAGGCTTGTTTTTGATTCAGAACAAAATAAAGAAAATAAAGAATTAAAATGCATTGGCTGGAGTTTGCAATCTCCCGAACAGGTTTTCTGCTGGCTAAACTGAGGCCTACCCCCAAAAGGAGCCGCCATAAGCTTCTTGGAAACATGCATGCTACTTGCCGCCTTGAAAACCTTGAATGGACCAAGAGCACTAAAAGATCCCCTGCCCATAAGACTTTTGTCTGTGCTCCAGGCTGAGACAATAGATCTGGGACACCTACGTGCGACCTGGGAAGTGACACCAATTATTCACTCAAACCAAGGAGTTTCAAAGAAAAACTCCATGACAACCCTTGGCCAAAATGACATTTGGGGGAGAGCTTGAAAGAAATGGTCCCAGTTGAAGAACAAAGGCAGCCCCATTTGGTTCAAAATACTATATGATTAATAACATTTTAAGACTATTAATTCTGTAACTGGACAGCGCCGACATGTAAAAGTTGTACAGTTTAAATATGATTTTTGTGGCTTTCAAAACAAGATATCGTGGCTGTCCGTAGCATGTATGGCACACAAACAATAGGAAAATAAGAATCATGATAAAAGTACACATGGTGGAATGTGAAATATTAACACAAATATGCCCTATGATAATATGTACACACACCTAAAGTTGTGGAATTTTAGGTGAAGTGGTTCTCACCAAAATGATGAAAAATTGTTAAGCGGATGAAAGAAAGTCTCCCAAACTGTAGAATTGGACTACCATGCTCTGCATAAAATATCTCATCTGCCTATGTAATTTGTTAAGATGCCACAAATGTAAAAATGGGCCATTTATGTCAAAACTGGGTTGTGGAAAAATTCATTGTGGGAGGTTCTGGACATAGTAAACCCACATCATAAAGCTGATGTCATGTCTCTAAAAGTCCAATCAGCTGATGGGAAGGTGGTATCAATCACCCCTGTCCAATCGAGTTGTTAGGGGGATACCCAGCCTAAGCCTGCCCTAACATATAATTCTATGATGTCACCCGCTTTTATATAAAGGGTGGGAGTTCACAGACAGAGTCTCTATCCTGAATTTCCAGCGCCTGCATATCCTGATATTCTACATTCATCTTGCCATATTCCAGATCCCACTGTAAGGCCATAGCATTGCTGACCCTGTTCCAACAAGGCCTTGATCCAGAAATCCCAATAAAAATCCAATAACCCATGGGAAACGCTGTGGTACTCTTTTTGGGTAGCATCCTGTGAACATACCGGCTTTTTGCACTACCTGTATGCCCGCTGTACCTTTACCATCCAGCAACCAGACTTGCCCAGCTGTTTGCTGTAAGGGGCGCCTGCTGTACAGTAACCATAACCCAGTTGACTGTACTAAATATTTCCCCATCCCATAGCAATATAGCCTACCCGATCTGGACCCTTTGTCTTTGTTCCACTCTCTAAGCAACCCTATCCACGCCTTGGTAATTTGCCCAACTGTCAAAATTCTCTGTGCATCTTGTCTGTGATTTCCTAGCGTTAGCGCCATTTTTTCATTCACCCTTTCTTTTGATTTAGATTTTTTGATTTTGAACATTTGTATAGTGCACCGGATGATGTTCATAATGATTAAGCACAGATGTAGTCTTTAGAATTAGAAAACGTGCCCCTATCAAGTACATTTATAATAGCCAGAAAGTAACTGTAACTGTAACTCCTTAGCAATATTTTGAATAATTTATTTAATTTCCACATAAATAGACACGCGGCATGGAGCGGGTTAATGCAGCCGACTTAACCTGTTTCTTGGTCAGCGCTATCTTCTTGATAACTAGTATAAGGAAACTTTGTCTTTTTCTTTCCAACCAAATTTTTTTTTTCTCTTTCACGGCTTCATTTCACCAAAACCAAACCTCCTTTTATCTTGCAAATCTCATCCAGTTCCTCAGCTATAGCCATCCTTTCACTTCTATATTGCCCCTGTGATGTGTATCTATCCCCAAGCCCAAAAAACGCATTCCGATTAAAAACCATTTGTGCCATTTAAAACTGCATCCCTTTCCATGTGTGATTTGACTGCTCTGTGTTTTCAATTTCAACCTTCTTTATGAACTGTATGCCTTTTGAAATACCTTACCTCATAGTTGCGAGTGATATGACAGCCCTGAAACTGTGATAAAACATATGTACATCATTATTTAATTACTCATATAATTAATTATTTGTTAAAATCTGAGTGTCATTTTAGGCCATTGCAAAGGGTTTAAAATCTGTTTTTTCCTCTTATTTTGCGAGGGAAGGACGGATTCTGTTTGCTGCCACATATCCCTGACTACCTGCTGCTTCTTTCTATCCACTCAAAATTAGATTAATGGTGGGTTGAGGGAACATTGCAGAGGGAAAAAAGTAACTCTGGTGCTATCTATCCTAATTGAAAAAGTGTTCCAATTCATTTGTGCTTTGGATATGTTCTTGTATAAGGTTACCAAAGTGTATTTCAGTGGTAATCATTGTAATTATCACCCTATTGGTGATTGCTGCCCAATATAAAAATTGTGTGATTTTCTTTGAAATTAAAATAAATATTGTGTTACCACCCACCGGCCTGTGTCATGGTCCATTGTGACCCAGGGTATTTGTAAAAGGGGGTGTGAGACGGGTTGGGTACCGGATCAATTCGAATTTGTTGAAATTAAAGAAAAATAATTCTAATTGCGCACTGCATCTAAGGCTGAAGGCGAAGGTCCTGGTCTGTTTTGTGATGCCCAGTTAGAATCCTTCACACAAGGTTTTTTATTACAAGTGCAGTGGGTTGCAAGGCTTTGTGGCAAGTGCAAAGGACTGGAATGGGTGCCTGGGATCTGTGAGACTCTGCGGCACACCTGGTGGTCAGTCATTAAGCTGTGTGGAAGGAGGGAAAGAAGGAAGAACAGAGAGCTAGGTTAGCAGGGTAGGGTGAGAGAGAAAGATAAGGAGAAGAGGAAGGTCATGAGGAGTTTCCGGAAGAATTTCAGGCTCAAGATGGAGGGTGGCAGGGAGGCTGTTCCAGAGAGAGGCACCTGCTGAGGAAAGGGATTTCCCTCCAAATTTCTGCTTAGAGAACCCGCTCACTCGCAGAAGGTTGGAGGTAGATGAGCAGATGGCTGCAGAGGGCCATTATTTAGCAAGGCAACGTTGAAGGTAAGTACGTCCCAGGCCCCTGAAGGCCTTGTGGACAATGCACAGGGTCTTGAATTTGATCCTTGCAGCCACGGGGAGCCAGTGAAGGGATTTCAGCGCCAGAGAGATGCAGTCCCTGGGCTTGAGGCCAAGGATAAGTCTCAGGGTTCTGCTCTGGAGGAGATGCAGAGGGCACAGGGTGGAAGCAGGGTGGTTGAGGAAGAGGCTGCTGCAGTAGTCCAGCCTGGAGAAAACTAGGGCTCTGGAGACAATGAGCCTCTTGGGGAAAGTGAGAAAAAGTAGAGTACCTCTAAGCCTCTAAGGAGCAGTAGTTGATAGAGACTTTTTTGAAATATCAGAAATGTCATAGGAGAAGGAGAGAGTAGAGTTCAAGATGACCCCAAGGTTTTTGACCTCACAGGTGGGGGTAGGCGCAGGGCCAAGGGAGGCTTGCCGGAGTGAGAGGGGGAAAGCAGGAGCAGGTGTGCCAGTGCGAACAATCTCAGTTTTACTGGCATTGAGACAAAGGTTGTTTGCAGCACAACATGACTGAATAGCGAACAGACAGTCGAGTATGAGTGAGGAGAAGGAGGCGGCTGAGGGTAGCCTGACGGATAGTTGCGTGTCGTCCGCATAACACTGGATATTAGAGGTGAAAATGGCAATCACACGTGCCAGGGCAGCCATGTAGACGTTGTAGAACCAGGGGGATAGGTTAGAACCCTGGGGAGCGCCATAGGTTGAGAGGGTGATAGTCGAGAGAAAGGCACCAAGTTCGACCTGGACGGGTGGTCAGAGAGAAAAGAGGTTAACCAGGCCAGAGACTGACCTGTGATTCCCAAGGTGTCACAAGGCCGTGAGATCAGGATGTTGTGGTTAACCGTGTCAAATGTGGAGGAGAGATCAAGGAGAATAAGGACAGAGGGAGTGTTAGTGTCAAGATTTGAGAGCAGGTCTTCACAGTTGTTAAGAAGAGCAGTTTCCATGCCTCTGGATGCTCTAAAGCCAGACTGATGGTCGTGGAAAAAACTGATTGATTCCGTGTGGCGGTTTAGCTGAGAGATAGCCAGCTTCTCCAGAAGTTTGCCCAGGATAGGAGTGATAGAGATCGGGTGGTAGTTTGACGGAATGGAAGGGTCAGCAGAGGGTTTCTTGTGAAGAGGGTGCACAAGGGAGTGCTTGAGAGCAGTTGGGAAAAATCCAGTGGAAAAGGAGAGGCTGCAAAGGTCAGCCAGGGCTGGTTCGAGGGAATCAATGTTGTTCTTGATGGTTTTGGAGGAGCAGGGGTCAACTTGCTTGGATGAGGCCTTCATTGACTGGACGTGTCTGGTGGCCTCATCAGGTGTGACGGGAGAGAGAGGCGAGAGTGGAAGTGGAGGTAGGCCCAAAGGAGGCACAGGTGCTGGTGTGTGCTGAGGTGTGGGGGGAAGGGAGGAGAGGATGGCTTGGGATTTTGTGGGGAAGTGTGCTGCCAGGGCCTAGCAGAGGTCCTGGGTGGGAGTGACAAAGGAGGAGGCTGCTGCAAGATTGGCGAGTTCCTTGCAGACTTTGAAAACTTCAGCCGTGTTGTTTGATGTCGCGGAGATGCAGGCTGGAATAAATACTCATTTCTTGGAGCGGATGCAGAGTCGATATTGCTTTTGAAGGAGACTGCAGTCCAGTTTTTCAGATGGTCCACCAAACAAATTCCATTTCCACTCAGCTGCCCTACACTTGCATGTAAGGGCAACCAGGTCAGAGATGTACCAAGAGTTGCACTTTTTGGAAGGCTTCAGTCGGACCCTCATGACAGGGGCAAGAATATCAAGAGTGTTGGAGATAGAGAGATTAAGGGCAGTGAGGGCTGTGTCAGGGTGGGAGTCAGCCGCAGGAATTATTATTATTATTATTATTATTATTATTATCTATTTATTTATATAGCACTGACTGCCCGCAGGCATTGGGGCACTTACATGGAGATAAGGACAAACGCAAAGAGAACGTGAAGAGATGCGACAGGACAAAACACATAAGATTAGTCATTAACTGATTCGATAAGTAGATGGTGAGTTACTTGAAAAGCTCAGTTTTGAGGTTTTTTGCGAAAGACCAAAAGGTTGGTCTCCAACCTAAGACACTTCGGCAGTTTGTTCCAATTAGCTGCCGCTTGGTTAGGGAAAGTTCTGCCCATATCGAGTCCCCTTTTGTGTTTCAGGGGAGTTTTAAGCCCATTGGCTTCTGATCTTAATGCCCTGGGGGGATGGTAAAGAGTGAGTTTGGACTTCAGATAGGCTTGAGCCTTGCTGTATAGGCACGTGTGAGTTAGGCACATAGACTTAAATTGTATGCGATCCTCCATTCTCAGCCAGTGGAGATCCCGTATGGCTTCACTGATGTGTTTGCTTCTTGCTAATTTTTTAACATTCTGATCGCATTATTTTGGACCAGCTGGAATTTTTGGATGCTTTGCTTACTTGCTCCTGCCAGGAGTGCGTTTCCATAGTCCAGACGTGGCAGGATGGTGGCTCTGGCTATTGTGGCGCAATTCTTCTCACTCAGCAGGTGTCAAATTGCTTTGAAGAGTCTGATGTAATAGTTATGGTTTTTACTAACATACATTGCTTGGGCATCTGCGTTGAGCGAGGCTTCCAACATCATGCCAAGCGTTTTAACGTTATCTGCCACTGTAATACGGGTTTCTTTAATTTGGAAAGCCTGATAGCCAGCGTGGAGTTTGGCACAAGCCTTGGTGGAGCCAAAGACCATTAATTCGGTCTTATTGCTGTTCAGGCACATCCAGTTATTGTCCATCCAATCTTTGATATTTTTGTAGAGTGTGTTTAATGTCATACTGTCCTTAGTGTAATCCCTGCTCAATTCCAGGACCAGCTGAGTATCGTCAGTGTAGTTGGTAAAAAATATCTAGAGCTGTTGTAGTAACTCACATCGGAATCAGATGTACAAGTTGAAGAGCAGTGGGGACAGACTGGCTCCCTGTGGTACCCCACAGAAGATGTTAAATTCAGAGGAGAATTTGTCACCCCAAAGTACTCGGGATATTCTGTTTTCAAGGAAGGACGATAACCAACTTACTGCTTCCTTGGAGCAGTTGGCGACCTTCTCAAGTGCTTGCTGTAGGAGCTGATGGTCTAGCAGGTCAAAAGCGGCGCTCAGATCCAAAAGGACCAGCAGGCCAGCCTTTCCCTTGTCCATAATGTCCAGCATTCTGGTTTGTAGGTAAAGCATAGCTGTCTCGGTGCTGTGAGCGGCTCTAAAGCCAATTTGTTGTGGGTGTAAGATCTCATGGCTTTCCACATATTCCTGAAATTGCGCTGTTGCTATTTTGTCCAGTATTTTAAGAGTAAAATTACAGTTCGTAGTAGGTCTTAAGTTGTTAGGGTCGCGAGGGTTTAAGTTAGTTTTCTTTACTAGGGGTGTGATGGTGACCTTTTTTATGTTCTTAGGCACTACTTGGTCCCGGAAAGAAGTGTTTACAATTTTAGTGAAGAGTGGAGCAAAAATTTCGGGATGTTCTAGGATGATCTTTAGAGGGAGTTTGTTTTCGGCGCAGGAGGATGGTTTCATAGATGCCAAGGTTTTCAATATAGCTTCAAGTGATATGGGTTGAAATTGGAACTTCTCCTTTCCATTTGTGGTTGACTGTTCTACGGGAAGACTAAGTTGAGGTTTATTAGTTTGTGCTAGTGCAGTGCGTTCTCGAGGAATGGGAGGAGGCGAGTAGGTGGAGGCAAAGGCAGCCACTGTCACCGTTTTCCTGGGTCTGGTGATCTTGAAGCCGAGTGGCTGCACCAGGTGAGTTGCTGCTAAAGGAGAGGAGAGTTTCAGGTGAGTTGATAGAAGAGAGTGGTCAGTCCAAGAGAGAGAGGTAGTGAGAGGGATAGAGAGTGGGATGTCAGTGGAGATGAGAGCATCCAAAGTGTAGCCTGCGGTCTGAGTGGAGAGAGAGGGTAGAATAGAGAGGGAGAGAGAGTCACATAGGTTGTGGAAAGGACCAGACAAGTCAGGAGAGTCAAGGTGAATGTTGAAATCACCCAAGAGGAGGAGGTGAGAGGTGGAGGAGAGTAGAGAAGAGGCGAGGTTGGCCCATTCTGAGAGGAAGAGAGTGAGCTGTCCAGGAGGCCGATAGAAGGTGGCCATGAGGAGAGAATGTTTAGGAGAGACTGAGAGCCTGCAGACTAAGCACTCAAGAGGAGTAGGTTTGTATAGGGATAATAGACACAGGTATCCATTCAGGGAAGATCAGTGCTACTCCACCACCTGCCTTCTTCAGCCTGGGTGCAGAAAGGATTTTGTAGACTTCAGGGAGGAGAGTGTCAGAGCTTGTGACACAGCTGTTCTTGAAGCACGTTTCAGTGATGGCAAGCACATCAAGATCCTTGAATTCGAGGAGGTTGAAGATATCAGTTGAGTGTTTAACAGCAGAGTGAGTGTTAAGGTTCGCAATGTGGAGTAGCTTGCCATTTTAAAGGTCTTCCATGGAGGGTGAATGGGACAGGGGACCCCCCGAGTGTGGCAAGAGGGTCAGAGAGATAGTAGTGGATGGAAGAGGAGTCAAGGCCGACAAGGGTGCAGGGACAGAAGGGCAAGGCCCAGGCATCTGAACAGATGAGGCAGATGGTGTAGTGGGCAAAAGGGCCTATGTAGAGGAGGAGGAAAGCACAGTGGGCAAGTGAGCCTGGCCGGAGCGTGAGGTAAGATTAGAGAGGCGAGGGAGGAGCCTATCAAAGAGAAGAAGGTTGGGTTGAGAACCCTGAACCATCATGGTTCTGTTGAAATAGACATTATTGATGACTCTGGAAATGGTGAAGAAGTGAAGGAGGACCTCCCAGCAAGTGCCACCATTAATGGGAGAAGAGGCAATAGGAGAGAGAAGACCTAATATGTAGTGAGTCCATAGGTCAGGTGAGTTTATGAAGAAGAGGCTGTCAGTGACAGTCTCTCTGGCGGAAGCCTTGACATAGGTGTCTGCAATAGGAAGGCCTGGGTTGGAGCTCAGGATGACCTTCTTAAGTTTCTTCCGGCCAGATTTAGTGATAAGAGAAGGATATATGATTGTGAAACAGTTGGGGAGGAAAGGAGAGATATAAAGCGGCATGGTAGGCAGAAGAGGGGTGGGGGGCACATGTCAGGCTGAAGCCCTAATGGACTTGGAGGAGGGGGCAGAGAAGACAGAGGGAGGTGCGCCTTGTCGGAGCACATTCAGCCGCAAAGCACAATCAAAATCATTATCCAACAGGGCAGGTGAAATGCAGCACACTAGAGAGGCTAAATTGGCTTAGGGCAGGTGAAATGCAGCACACTAGACAGCCTAAATCCGACTTCAAGGCAGGGCAGGTGAAATGCAGCCCCGTAAATAGGCCTAATTGAACTTTGAGACAGGTCAGGTGAAACGCAGCACACTAGACAGGCTAAATTCAATTTCAAGACAGGGCAGGTGACACAATCAGTAACTGACAGGGCTAGATAGGATGAAGAACAGATCTGGTAAAGTGAGAGGTAGCTAGATCAGGTGCAGAAGGAAGGATCGGCGAGCTAGTAAAGGTAGCTGACCTGAAGAAGAGTGAATGGAAGTCCATTTGTCACTGTGTGTCCAGAGAAAATGGTGGTTTCCTCGGCCTCCATGTGTATGTGGGGGGGTGTAGGAGAGGACCCCTAGAGACCCAACAAGACCCGTCCAGACAGCAGACAGGGAGCAGACAGGGGCCTCAGTCAATCTGGCTGGTTCCTGCCTCCGGGGACATTCGATTGGCCTATCAAGGCCAGAGAGCCAATGAGAGGTAGAGAGGAGCAAGCAAGGCCACTCAATGAGGTGAGAGGCCAAGTGCAGCCATTTTGGAAGGGCCGAAATAACAATGAGTCCAATCACTGCATTTTGCAAAATGACGAAAAACCCAGAGGAAGGGTTACATTTCAGGCAGAAAGTGGAATAACACACAATTTTCAGGACACAGCCTTTCAATGCAGTAATTAGATTTTGTTTTAAATAAAGATGATAAATCTGCAAACTGTGCACGAGGCACAAACACAATGTCCCCTTACCCCAGAAATGCATGTGAAATGAAAAATAGCATGGCTCCAGGAGCAGATCTTTGATAGCATGGTTCCAGCCATGCTGCAGGTGATGGGGAAAATAAAAGAATGATGAGGGATGGCCTTGTCGTGGACATCAGTCAATCTGGCCGGCTCCCACCTCCAGGGAGCAGAGTGGGGCCTCAGTCAATCTGGCTGGCTCCTGCCTCCCGGGACATTCGATTGACCTATCAAGGCCAGAGAGCCAATGAGAGGTAGAGAGGAGCAAGCAAGGCCACTCAATGAGGGGAGAGGCCAAGTGCGGCCATTTATGAAGGGCCGAAATAACAATGAGCCCAATCACTGCATTTTGCAAAATGACAAAAAACACAGAGGAAGGGTTACATTTCAGGCAGAAAGTGGAATAACACGCAATCTTCAGGTCACAGCGTTTCAATGCAATAATTAGATTTTGTTTTAAAAAAAGATTAGAAATTTGCAAAACGTGCACGAGGCACAAACACAATGGGCCTCATTACGAGTTTGGCGATAGCCATGGAGCTACTAGCTCCATGATTGCCGCCAAACGGGGCTCCTTTACCCGGTTCCCTGAATGGGGAATTATCGGGCCATTCCGAGTTCGGAGGGCCCGGTAATTCCTCCCTCAGGGAACCCGAGCCCGGACCTTCCCCATTCCCATTTGAGCCCCCATAGGGCTCAATGGGAACGGGAGAGGGAGCTAACAACAGGCCGATTACGACCGGCCCGCACGCGGCACCCGGTAAAGACACCTGGTTTTACCAGGCATACTTACTGGGTCCCACGAAGGGACCTGGTAATTTCGTGGAACGGGTTTAACGGGTACGCCTCCATCAGCGGAGGCATTAACCCGTTCCGCGAAGGTTATAATGAGGCCCTATGTCCCCTTACCCTAGGTAAAAAATGAAAAATAGCGTGGCTTCAGGTGCAGATCTAGGATAGCATGGCGCCATGCTGCAGGTGCAGGTGCTACAGGTGAGGTGAGTGTTGCTCCACGCTCATTGTAGTGCACACAGTCAGCCTGAGCCTTTGGCTCTCCTCCAACTTTGGTGAAAATCATCCACACGCAAGACTCTCTCCAACCAACGCACCGTAGGTACCTCCTCTACTGCATCTTCATTTTCCTCTTCTTCCTGCAGCTCATCTGCTGTAGTGCCCCCTTTCCCTTCCCCATGTCCTCCAGATGGTGGTGGTGGAGGTGATGGTGGTCCCTGCGGTGAAGGGATGGCCATGAGGGATGTCATTTTCTGCATAGGTTTTCTGCAAAAGTTGCTGATGTGTCTTGCCAGATTTTGAATGACTAAACGAAATAGGTGGGTCCCGTTGAAGGAGCCCTCTGTGGTCCTTTCCTCTGGCCGCAGACTTGAGAGGGCAACACAAAGCCATCAAAAGTTGTAAAAAGTTCAGAGAACAACTAAGAATGCTAATAGCAGTTGTGGGAAGGAAAACGTTCAACTTGATGGATTTAGAGATGTCTGTGAAGCACGGACATCGATCGCGAACAAGTCATCATGCTGCACAGTCGCGGTCATTTGATGACATTTGGGGCTGTGCACAACCATGTCACAGAGTTCACGAACTATAGCTCTCCCAGTGGATGTCTTGTGTATGCGGTGAGAAGACTGCGGCCAAACCTTCATGTTTCCAAACTAATTAAAAGTGTGTCACGTGGTTGCTGAAATGTCTGTTGATAGCAAATGTTGGCACAAGTGGCAGCGCCACTCAGGCACGCTATGAAGTCTGAAACCCAATAGTGACATTCATAAACTAAATAAAAGTGCATCAAAAGCGCTGTGGACATGGTGGTCAGTTCACAAACGTCAGGCACCCATGTTACGTCACTGTAATACGTGGTTGCAGACACACACTTGTATTTAGTGAGAGGACATCAAATTGGGTTTAAGAAAAATGAAATGCAACCATATTTATATTTAAATACTTCATAAAAGGGAGCCAGAATCAATGTGGGAAACAACAAACAACATGAGAATCTGGGGGTGGTATATGTTCATCATTGGGAGAATTAGGGATAGAAATCTCATCAAACCATTGATCTGTAATGTTCTCTTGGAATGAATGGGGTGATTGGTGGGGAAGGGACACAGGTACAGGAAGCATATTGAAAATCAATATTTCGTATTACTTGATCTTTAACATATGTGGAAAGCTCTGTAATTTGATTTGTCAATTGAGTCATTTGTAGACGTAATTTCCTAATATGATTTTCAATCTGAACTATCTTTTTTCACTGTTTTCCTTTCTTTTCCTCATGATTACGTTGTTGTTCTTGTTCTACATTGTGACGTGTAAGAGATATGTAATAGATTTCAATAGTGTATTTATACGTAACAAAATTGTATTGTATAATAAAATCATTTACCATTAGTGATTGGTTCCTCAGTTATGTCTTCTTTTGGAAAATATAGCTCAAGCCAATCCAGAGTGCTTCCCATTTCTATTATAATATGTAATGTTTATGTTAAGTTATTTAACATTTTCACACAGTTATTACATATACCTATTTCATGTTTATATATCAAATGTAAAGATAGTGTTTAGATACTTAATACAGTTGTGTATTTACCTTCAATATCTGCTAGGGTACAGTTCCCTTCAATATTTTGTGAAATCTATAATATTGTGTTATCATTTTCAGAAGAGTATTTAATTTTCAAAAGGTATAATGGATGTACATCATGGATGTACTTATTGTTTGGATTGTTCTATGTTTTTTTTTTTATCAACTAGAAGAAGAAAACAACATTGTGTCCTTTTGTAATTTTGGGTAATATTGGTGCTACCTGTTCACAGGTACATCCGCAGATCAGCAACCCTGTCCGTGGATGTCATAGCTATTATGTGGCATGATATTTAAGCATAAACCTTGTCAAGAACAAGTCTGAAGTTGATGGTAAATTAGGTTGAACTGGTGAAGACCCATGCCATTCTGTGAACAAACCTTAGTTAAAGGGATTTTATGGTTTAGTTGCACTAATAAAAACCTATGGCAGTCATCGAAAACAATGTGTTAAGTTGATGTTATGGTTGCAAGATATAATCGAGAAAAACAAAGAAATATTCCAGTTATGGTAAGCTATTCAACCATAACTCGAGCCACTGAATGCCAGGAGACTGCAGCCCAATACCAAGTCGGCATTACTGACTCGAGCACGATATAGGCGCCTGAGGATACAATAAGGAAAGTGATCTATGTAGTTGCAAAGCGACCAAGAATACAGGAGGCAAGGCAGTTTTGCCGAATAGGAAGGTGATGGTGTGTTTCTGTTTTTTGATTGCAGTGCTGAAAGCCAGTATTGGTGATGACAAGCACATTTTTTACAGTACTAGGTGTCGGCACGGGTATAGCCAGTAAGTGCTATGATTTTTACTATTATTGGTGCGTTATGATAGTTTGGTTTTTGATTTGTTTTAGGAGACAAAGCAGTTATCAGTATTTTGTCTGCTTCTTGCAGATGCAAGGTCAGTAAATTGCATCGTGTGTAGCATCATTTTGGATGCCTTGTCCCACGCCTAGAATAACAAGGTATTAAAAACAAGGTGGAGTGCTGATATTGTTATTTTATTTATTACATACAATACGCATTCATAGACTAATGTCAAAATATCATTATTACAAAAAAAAATAATAGAATAAAATGAATAATAATAAACATACTGTCTATCTACATGAGATATTCAGTGAAAAAAAAATTGTTGAAGGGACGTTATGGTTAAGTTGCGCTAATAAAAACCCATGAAAATCAGTAAAAAAAAACATTGTTAAAGGGACGTTATGGTTCGAAGTAAAACCGAAAACCCCAGAAATTCACCAGTTATGGTAAGCTAAGCAACCATAACTCACGCCACCACCATGTACTGCTAAGCCTAACACCCAGGACATCAAAGATGACATCACAAATGTCATTGATGACATAACTGATGAGCATTTACTTTTCATGAAAAGTCTGTCAAAGTGTCAAGGATCATTGGAATAAATATCATGAGCTGCGTAGTGCATTAAGCAATGCATTGATATAAATAGCATTCTATTATGAAGTTCTTTCCAGTATACTAAGTTACTCATGCATAAACATAAGCATTATGTGCAGCATACATGATGGAGGTGCAATATTCATAATCTTGCCATGTTGAATAGTGAAATGATAAATGCTTTCTTATTAGAGTTTTGCATACTGTGAAACATGTAATAAGTAGCTAATAAAACCCACTTACTACATAATTTCATTATTACAGAGAAAACACAAAGACACAACTACACATACAAATATGAGCATATACAGGGAAAGTGAAGTAAGCAAAAAAGCAGCAGTAGTACCAGAAAGTCTTCATAACCTAACTGATTATCTGTATGCACAGAAATGATTGTTCTTATGAAAGCTGCTACTTCCCCTATGTATATGTATCACATGATGTGACTGGACCCTAAGGAAAGTAGTGTGAGTACAATAATATGAGCATATACAGGGAAAGTACAGTAATACAAAAAATAACAGAACTATAAGAAAGTACTGATAACTGTCTTTCAAGCCTGTGTATATGTTTCACATGATGTGACTGGACCCTAAGGGAATTAGTGTAAGAACATACTTGAAGGATAAGTCTACAAATATAGTACCTTTTCAATTTTTAGCTCCTGTCATGATTCCACCAGTTGCCAGTGTTGGTGGCATCTGGTCTAGGAGAATGGCTGAGTGGCATAAGAACAGACTTCTGCCAGTGTATCCTGGCAGCTGCCCTTTCCAAAATGGCCACCGGATGAGGACACCTAGCTGAATCCAACATGGCCCCTTATGGGCCTGCTACACAAGAATCCTCGGTGGTCTAGTGGTGCTGGGTGGGGCCCAGGGTATATAAACCCCGTCCTGGGCCACACCCAGCGCTTAGAGTTTTCTCTGGCTGGGGATCAGCTTGCCTGTCACGGACCCGGCGCTTCCTGCGGTATCCAGCGCTCATCCAGCTTCAAGAAACCAGCGCTCATCCAGCTTCAAGAAACCAGCGCTCATCCAAGCTTCAGCAGCCTTACCTGATGCTCACCTCGGCTGTTTGCGGACTTACTTGATTCTCGCCGCGTCTCTTCCGGAACAGCGTAACAATCGGCTCCCTTCACCGCAGGCTTCAGCATTTGATCCAGCTTGCATCCCGGAACATCTGCAACACCTGCAAGACAAAGAACAAGGGAGGTAAGTGAAAGACATTCCACGCCACCCTCCCAAACCCTCAACATAGGACTTACATCGGTCTGCTCCTCCCATCAAGCGTGGCCTCGAGGCTATCCTGTGAACTGCAGCTGCTGGCCTCCGATCCACAGTGGTAACTGCAGAGCAGACCTGAAAGGGGAATAAGAACAGGATTAAGACATTCCTTGGACAATAGCAGACCTGTGCCTCTGCCCATAAAACAGCACGCGGGCACACCTCCCTCACACCTCTACTGGTTCCCTGGGGACATTTACCAGTGTGGATCTGTGCCCATAAATAAAGGGACATTCTCAAGGTGACAAGGCGAACTGGTGTGCTGCAGCTGGCCTGGGCCACCGTGATCCAGTGAGGAAACTGGGTTAAGACTGCAAACCGCCTACCCCTTATAGGAACTGGGATTGACTTTCCTACACACCCGGAGGTGCCCAAGAGACCTAGCACCTCCGGGAGCCCCGGGACCTTACCCATCAATCCAGACCACTCCCAACTCTATGTCCACTGGGTGACTAAACCTGCAGTGAGCAGAGTGGAAGGAGTGATTTGGCCAGCTGCAAGGGGCTTGTGATTGCCGACAGACCAGACCAGAGTTCGCCGACAGACCGGACCAGAGTTCGCCGACAGACTGGACCAGGCACTTCTGCAGGGCCCCAGAGGTAAGCATTACAGAACACTAAGCCCACGTTACTGCTTTGCCCGAGTGCCATGGCATCAGAAGTTGACCAACTAGCTGCCTTGCTGGGCAAGTTACTGGCCGAGGTGCATGCTGCACGCTCAGAGGGCCTCATTACGACCCAGGGCAAAGTGTTTAATGGCGCCGTAAAAGGCTGCAGCGCTGTTAAACACTTAGCGCCTAATTACGAGGTCCCTTTGCGGGACCCGACCTTAACGGCTGGTTTTTCCAGCCGTTAAAGTAGGGACCCACAAAGGGACTTTGGTGCTAATAACAGTACCACAATTGGCGGTACCAATATTAGCGCCTTCCCCATTCCCATTGAGCCCTATGGGGCAAAAATGGGAATGGGGAAGGGCCATGGCGGCATGGGGAATTACTGCCCCACCAACCACGGAATGGGTTGGTAATTCCCCATTCCGCCATGGCGGACACCGGCATGGACCATGGTGCTAATAGCACCATGGTCCTCCGCCTGGGTCGTAATGAGGCCCAGAGACTAATGCAATGAGGAAGGAGCTGGTAGTGAACAGGGAGAGAATGGAAGAACTGGCAAAGCGCCTTACCAGAACCCAAGCTGGACAAATCCCATTGGGCCTCATTAGGACCCAGGCGGATTTCGCGGTGCTAAATGCACCGCGAAGCATGGCGGAAAGCCGCCGATAGCGCCATGGGGGTTGGCGGATTTACCGCCCCATTCCGACCTTGGCGGGGCGGTAAATCCCCAATCCCCATTCTGCCCTTCCCCATTCCCATTTTTGCCCCATAGGGTATAATGGGAGTGGGGAAGGAGTTAATTACGCCACCGTAAAATACGGTGGCGTAATTAACAACGAGGTCCCGTAGCGCCATGGTTTTCTCCGCCTGGTAAAACCAGGTGGAAAAGGCCGCCATGGCGCTACGGGAACTCGTAGTATGGCGGAGAGGTACGCCATGCACTACGCTGGCGTAAAACCCTCTCCGCCAGGGTCCTAATGAGGCCCATTGCCTAGTTCAGTAGACAGAGCAACATCGGCAGCGTCCCAGATACAGGTAACCACTCCAGTCAACGTCCCTTTGGCCCGGTTCATGGGGGACCCTCAGAAGTACGGAGTATTCATGAGCCAGTGTCTGCTCCATTTCCTATTCCGTCCAGGGTATTCCCTATGGATCAAACCAAGGTGGCCTTTGTCCTGTCTTACCTACGGGGGCATACCGCTAGCTGGGCAATACCACTTGTTGACCGGGATGACCCTGTCCTACATAACATCGCTAACTTCCAGCAGGAAATGGACAAGCTTTTCTCTCCCCGCACCCGGGGACATGCCTTGGATGGGGAGTTGTTGGCCCTTCGACAGGGGTCGAAGGATTTACTAGCATACATCACCACATTCAATCGGCTGGTGGCTGGGACCAATTGGCCCAAAGACAAACGAACCACCTTGTTCTATCGGGACTAAGAAGTGAGCTGAAATATGTTTTAGCACAGGTAGTGAACCCACCAGACCGCTGTACGGACTACATAGATCTGCTAGTTCAGCTAGACCATCGTCTACAAGAGAGGAAGTCTGATCGATCTCATTTTGAGAGTTGACCCTTGTATATACGTCCCCGAGATACACCTTGAACCACTGATAATACGCCTGAACCAATGCAGTTGTGAAATATAAGAGGCCCGTTAACCAAGGAAGAGAGAGAACGACGCAGGAAACAACAGCTATGTTTGTACTGTGGGAAAGCGTGACATTTCCTAAAAGACTGCTCAAACAAGTTACCCCGGAAACCACTGGGAGTCATGGAGTTGCAAGAGCCACCGGGAAACTGCATGGCACGACAAGAGTAGAGACCAGCTTGTTGGGAAAAGGAGAGACATCTGCGTACTCGCATCTTACAACATCAGTTATACTGCTATGCCCTGAGCAGACACAACGGATGCATGCTTTGGAAGCGTACATCGACTGTGGGGCAGTAGGTAATTACATGGACATCACGGTGGCCCTACGGATAGGTGTGCCCGTACATAAGCGGGAAAGAGTCGACCACATCTTATCCATGGATGGGACTCAGTTGTCATCTGGGCCAGTGACCCAATGTACTGGAACCGTTGTATTGCTATGCCATGACGGTCACCGGAAACAGATTGTTTTCGATCTCATCAATGCTCCCCAATTCCAAATAATCTTGGGAATGCCTTGGTTAGTGTGCCATTACCCAGCCATAAATTGGCGGACTCATTCTGTGACGTTTCCAGCTGAATGCATCCAAACCTGCTATTCTGTTTCAACCAAAGCCTGTGAGATCCCAGGACCGGTAACAAAGCCACCAGGAACTGTACTTGGAATCATATGTCAATTGCCTCCGGAGTATGACGACTTCCAAGATGTTTTTCACAAGGAGCAAGCTAACACCTTGCCACCCCATAGGCCTTATGACTGCCAAATCAACCTGGTTCCAGGAGCACAACTTCCTTGTAGTCGCATTTATGCCCTTACTAAAAGGAGAACCAACACCTACGGGAATACCTGCATCTGCCTAACAGGTTCATCCGGCCTTCCAAGTCTCCTGTTTCCTCAGCCCTCTCCTTCGTTCCCAAGAAGGAGGGGAATCTCAGAACCTGCATAGACTACAGAGGGCTCAACAAAATTACCATAAAAAATCGATATCCCTTGCCCCTGATTCCCGTGCTATTAGACCAAGTAAAAGGGGCAAAGATTTATACAAAACTGGACCTCAGAGGAGCCTACCATCTGGATCGCGTAAAGACCGGGGACGAATGGAAAACTGCCTTCCGCACCAAGTTCGGGCTGTATGAGTACACAATCATGTGGCAGCTGCATTCCAATACTTTATGACTGAAGTATTAAGGGAGCTACTGGACGTCTGTGCAATGGTGTACATAGATGACATCTTGACCTACTCCGAATCTGTCGAAGAGCATGTGCAACACGTAATAGCGGTCTTGGAAAAATTACGCTAGCATCATCTGTTCGCGAAACTTGAGAAGTGTGCTTTTCATGTTACCACGGTGGAGTTCCTCGGATACATACTCAGCCCTCAGGGTATCCAAATGGACAATCGCAAGGTGGAAGCAATACTACAGTGGCCTTCGCCCACTTCAATCAAGATGGTCCAGAGCTTTCTAGGCTTCACTACCTTTTACAGGAGGTTCATTGTCGACTTCTCAGAGGATGTCCATCCCATAACATCATTAATCCATCACTTTACATGGGCTACCGGAGCCGAGAAGGCCTTCCAGCAATTGAAGTGATGATTTATCACAGCACCAATACTCAGGCATCCAAACCCAGAACTCCCTTTTTTGGTGGAAACGGATGCTTCCAACGTGGCTTAGGGGGCGGTGCTATCCCAGAGCGATCCCAATACCAACCAGTTACACCCGGTGGCCTTTTGGTCTCAAAAGTTCAATCCAGCAGAACTTAATTACGCGGTGACCAACAAGGAACTCCTCGCCATAAAAGCTGCATTCAAAGGAAGGTGGCACCATCTCTTAGGGGCATGACTCCCGGTCACAGTGCTTTCCGACCATCGTAATTTGCAGTTCCTACGGACAGCCAGAGCACAAACGCCATGACATCTGCGATGGGCTCAGTTCTTTTATGAGTATGATTTCACCATCAGCTATCGCCCTGGAATAAAAAACGGAAAAGCGGATGCGCTATCACGACTCGGCTGGAGTACAGAAAAAGAGGATGCGTATGCAAGTCCTACTCCGCTGCCCAGAATACCAGAAGAGAAATTATTGGGAATTACCAGCAACCATTCGACTGCACTGGAAAACTTACATGAGGAGATCAAAGGAACCATGACTCCAGCACAAGTACGTACATGGGTTTCGCAAGGACTGCAACAAACTATAATCAACGACCTTCCATACTACCGGAATCGCCTTTACCTACCACACCTTGCAAGCAGGTTATGGACACCTACCACGATTCACTTACAGCGGGGCATCCCAGAATAGCAAACACCATGGCAAAAATTCAACAGCATTTTTGGTGGCCCACATGACGGAAAGATATAGTGCAACATGTGAAATCTTGCAACGTCTGTGCAAGGAACAAAACGCCAAGAACCAAACCACAGGGATTGCTTTGCCCCTTGTCGGTTCCGCCAGCCCTGTGGCACACTATCCCGTTAGATTTCAATAGATTTCATTACAGAGCTACCCTCCTGTGGTGGTTATAACACCGTATTGGTAGTAGTCGACCTCCTGACCAAAATGGCACACTTTACTGCTTTGAAAGGCATACCCAAAGCAGGAGTACTAGCGCAAATCTTTCTAACCAACATCGTCAGTTTACACGCTTTTCCTTCAATGGTGATATCGGATCGAAGAAGTCAATTTGTATCCAAATTCTGGAGGGCCTGCTGCGCCAAGGCACAAATCGAGGTCAGTCTATCCACCAGCCATCACCCACAGACTGACGGTCAGACGTTTTGCAGAGAAGAAAAGGACTCCCGAACCCCAGTACCAGATAGGAGACAAAGTGTGGTTATCCACAAAGCATATCCAGATGAAAGGGCCTAAGAAAATTCCACCCCAAGTACATTGGACCGTATCCCATAAAGAAAATTATCAATTCTGTGGCCATGGAACTGGTACTACCACCTATGCTTCACATACACCCGGTATTTCATGTCTCATTACTAAATCCTGTACACCCTGGCACCCGAGACACTCTAAGACAACCTCCTCCTATAACGGTGCAGGAAGAAGCTGAATGAGAAGTCAAGAGTATCCTAGATTCAAAGATAGTTCGGAAAAGACTCTACTATCTGGTTGATTGGAAAGGGTATGGAGTCTTGGATCGGACCTGGGAACCAGCGAGTCACATACATGCACCGCGTCTCCTGGCTCGATACCATTGTGACCACCCGGAAAGTCCGGGCCTGGGTATGGCTTTCCCTCGGGTGGTTCAGGGGGGGGGGAGTACTCCCCCAGTGAGTGATTCCCCCAGTTGGCAGTGTTGGTGACAGCTGGTCTAGGAGAATGGCTGAGTGGCGTAAGAACAGACTACTGCCAGTGTTTCCTGGCAGCTGCCCCTTCCAAAATGGCCCCCGGATGAGGACACCTAGCTGAATCCAACATGGCCCCTAATGGGCCTGCTACACAACAATCCCTGGTGGTCTAATGGTACTGGGTGGGGCCCAAGGTATAGTTTGCTGTACATCTTACTGCTACGGAGTATGGTGAGCTTGATGCTGACACTGCAATCAGAGAGCTAAATAAATCCAAAAAGAACAGATACACTGAATTTGTATTAAATATTAGCATTCAATTACGCGTTTGTGAACCTGGGGGAACCCACTACTGCACTACACCCATCTCAATGCAGCACTGACCATATCCCCACGACAAAACAAACTACACACACAAGTTCTAATTGCGTGTCATTGCAATATTTCACACACAACACACAATACAATGTACCCCACCAATATTGTCACCGAATTATAATTTGACTAGTTTGTGTATAAAATCGTCCAAAGTAAAACTTACATAATATTCAGGATTTCCATTCTATCGGCGTAAAACAAGCACCCCGTCCACTTCAACGAATGTTCATAAAATGAAATTACATGTTCCTTGTCCAATTTTTGAATGGTGAACATTGTCATATTTGAAAGTCTTACATCCCTCCCTTCATGCATTCCGTTCGTAATCCTCCCTTTGTTTCAAGGTCAAAAAACTATTGAACCTTATACTCTGTACCATGCGTGGCTGTGCTCAGCTAGGAAACAAAAATTCAACGGCGCTGACCTTCACTCAGAATGGAAACCGATAGCGATTCACAGCACAGAGGCATTACAAATATTTTTGAAAAACATATGAATTGTTTGCTACCATTCACCAATCCGGCCGACATTTCTACGGATTTATTTTGTTCCTCTGGAGAACTTCGCAGTCTCCCAGCGACTACCACAGTCAGGCCACACCACCTGTCAGCTCAGCCCATCTCCTGTTCACAAGCAACTCAAAACCAACATCATACTAAAGTGAAATAGCCAGTAGTGCATTGATTATATCCACAGACAACCACTATGACCGCGGACATGGCGAAACATCACGGGCACCTGCCACCCAAACAAATACAGTATTTGACCCATCTCTTACTCCCCAACCCTCCCTAAGCACTTCTGCACAACAACACACTCCTCAAAATTGCATTTTACCCCTGTTTGCCGCCACGCTGTCAGTACACCTTAAACAAAAACAGCAAAATTACCTGCCTCTAAATTAGTGAAAGGCATTTGTGGCAAAGTAATTTGTTTATGATTAGATCTCAAAGAAAATATACACAATCATGCACCACAATCCAAAATATTTACTTCCAAAGGTATCTTATAACGCAGTCCTATTGCAAACTCTACAATCTTAACTGCATGGCCTAGCCAAAACGTCACATACAAACTCTACAAATGAAAAAGTACACAAACTTTTGCGTTCTGGATATTTGATGGGTGTTTGATTCTATGGGTGTGTTATGCTGTGGTGGTTGTGTCTAGGGCATAGAGTCTTGGGTGCATGGCCCACGGCCTTCGGCCATGCACCCAAGACTCTATACCCTGCCACAACCACCGCAGCATAACACATCTATAATACCAAACATTTTGGCTGTGGTATGTGGGCTGCTTATAGGGGATATTAATTACAATCAATCCTCTACTAACATCCCAAAACCAACATCATACTAAAGTAAAATAGCCAGTAGTGCTTCGACTATATCCATGGACAACCGCTACGACCGCGGACATGATGATCACATCAGGGGCACCTGCCACCTAAACAAATACAGTATTTCACCCATCTCTTACTCTCCAACCACGCCAAACACTTCTGCACACTAACACACTCCCCAAAATTGCATTTTGCCTCTGTTCGCCGCCACGCTATCGGCAGATCCAAGATGGCGGGCGCATTGAAACAATGTGACGCACCTCACGCCTCACCCCAGCCAATCAGAGAACGCGTTGCCTGTCCGTGGTGTCTTGTCCGCGGAGCGAACAGGGAAGTGTGTCCGTGGAGCAGACATAGATATCCCTATATTTTTTTGCCTTATGTTTTGGCCATTTATTTTAAAAAACTACTAGACCAATTTACACCAAATTAACAAAAGCAAGCATTTGGGACCAAGCCGCCACTCCTGCCACAAATTTGGTGAAAATATGTTCATCGGTTTGGGCTGTGGGCGTGAGCCAAGTTTTTCCCCATTATGTCTATGGGAAAAACAGAAGTTTTGAGATCTCCCCCACAACTTTGCCCCCCTGGACCAAACATCACCAACATTTTCAAAAATATTCAGAGAGGACCATATACTTTTTTTTGCAACGTTTGGTGAGGATTCGTCCAGCGGGAGCGAAGTTATAAGCCACCCAAAAAGTGCTCTTCCTATGGGATTAACGTGGCTGTGCAATAATTCATATCTATATTGTCGACAATTTCAACAATGCTGCCTTCCAAACAAAATAAGCCACACTTATAATGACTAATGTGTCAGCGGAATAGATTTTTGCCCAAATCTGAGTAGATTTCACGTTATCCAGCCTATTATAGAAAGAAGCATATCCTTGTTGGTATCCGGTCATAAGGTTGGAAGAGCAAGTTAATATATGTCTAGCAGTTTCTTCCTCGGCTTTGCACAAGCAACACTTTCTTTCCTCTAAAGGGACTTTCGACCAAGTTCTTGTGTATTCATGAACAAGAAGGATGTTAAAACGTAAATACAAAACAAAACAGGATAATGAGGGATTACCAATTTCAACAAGTAACTTTGTGGATGCTTGATCTTTTCGGCCTGTGTCAAATATACTGAGAATCTTTTCATTGCTGGCAGTTTTGCTATAGCAGTTATTTGATTCCAATTCCTGGTCTTTCATATAAGTTCCTTATAAAACAATTCCTAAATGTGGTTCAGAGGGTGCTGATAGCTTAATTCCATGTAGATGTAACTCCACTGTGTTGACTAAATCTAAATGTGCAGCATTTCTATGTCTATACAAAACATGTTTGGCTTCCTCAAATTTGATCTCGAAGTAGTGCTTACAAACAGTTATTTTCCAGAGTGATGTCGAGGTCGGTATCGCAATTTCGTGGCATAAAGACTCTACTGGGACTGATTTTGATAATCTGAGTAAGAAAAGGAGTATCTTTCATTATAGGCGTTCCAGCAAAACTATGTGTTTGGCTGGGAGAGTTTCCAAGCCATACATGATACTTGGTAAAAGGCCTCTTTTGTCAGCTTCTAGTATGACTTCTATTGAGCTATTAATATATATTTATTTATCAATTTAAATAATAGCAGTTCACCGTGGGATTTATTTTTATTGGCTGACCCAGATAAGCATACGTGTCAACCGAACCTAGCGTTCCCTCTTTAATATGCCACACATAGGGATTTGCTTTTTTTTTTTTTTTTTTTGCCTATTAACAACCATGATCTAGGTTTTATCTAGTTTTAACATAATGCCGTTTATAAGAGGGTAGTCCTGTAAGGCATTGATGCAACAATAGAGGCCTTTGGATGTTAAGTCTATATGTAGGGTATCATCTGCATAGCAGATCTGTGATATAGGCACACCAGCTAATCTAGGAGGAAAGGAGTTACATTTGATGTTCTTTCAAACATGCCGCATTGAGGTTGCAGAGGAGTGGGGCAAGTACACAGCCTTGTTTCAGGCCAATATTTGTTGGTATCGGTTGAGTCAGAGTACCATATAGGGAACTTCTGACTTGCACCATTGTATTAGTGTACAACAGTTTTAAATAATACAATAATATTATTTCTATGCTGCACTTGTCTAACTTACACCACAGTCATTTACACATTCAAAGGCTGCAGAGTAATCTATTGTGAAGAATCCCGTGGAACCCTCACTAAAACCCAGCCTAAAATCTCCTCACAGTTGGCCAGGGGAGGGCTGACACTTCCTGATCCCAACCCTTTCGATGGTGTACTGAGCAACGATTACCTGGGTGGAGACAGGGCATAGGGTAGTGAAGAGAATCCGTGGGATAAGACACTGTATTTTTCAACTGAAGGGGACATTCTTACCACTATGCCAGAAGACGTTATGGCTTACTGTAATTTTAATATATCTCAGCTTCCTGTGAAAACTAAGGTTGTAAATCCTAAGGTTGTAAAACCTAAACCTATTATATTCAAAGAGAGAATGCATTTGATCCATACAATCAAATGTCCTCTTCAATACCAAGGGTACACTACAAGGAACAACAAAAGCATTGCCTTCCCTACACCATATTTCTCTAATAAGGTGGAAACCTACAATCCCTCTTTTAAAAATGCTAAGCAAATTAAATCTACCCTTAGAAATATACCAGAAGTGGAAAAATCCTACTCTTCTAAAGTGTAGTACATGTCCCAGAATCCCATAGAGACTGAGAGGAAGAAGAGGGTTGAAGAGGCATGTAGAAGTACAGGACAGGCAATTAGGCCGAATAGTCTTTGCCAGAGTCAGGCAATTAATAGTAATGGCCTGCGCCTGAAATTAATAGCCCATAAATATCTGCAGTAGGAGAGGGAGGAAGGAAAGAGCTGGAGCAGGAGCTGGAAAGCTGGCAGTAGTAGCTGAAGGCTGGCAGTTCATGGGGAAGTGTGACCACTTAAGGGACGTCGGGACATGGAGAGAGCAAATATCACCTGCCATTTCTGAGTGGGTCCTCCTTTCACAAAGCTTGCCTTTCCATGACTGCACTGAGAGATATGTGCTGAAACTGAAGGTCTTCCCAGGGGTGCTTAGTGGCTTTAATTGCAGAGCTGCGACCATGCTGAAACCCGAGGCTTGTAGCATGAAGCAAGCCGAGGGACAGAGGAGTGAAGGAGACTCCCAGTTGGCATGGCGGACCACAGACACCTGTGTTGCAGAGATGTGTGGGTCCCAAGTGTGGCGGAAGCTGTAGTAGAAGAGGAAGAAGTCGGGAAGTTGAAGCAGCCCACAACCGCAGTGTTCCTGAAGCCAGTGAGTGAATCTTGGCATTCAGGTTCACTCATAAACCCGTGCTGTTAACTCTTACCAGCTCTACAGCAGAAACAGGGTTAAACTGTTATTCGTTGTGAAAGCTATGAAAATTTATCACGCACAAAAGCTATAGGTAAAGTGCTTGCATGTGTTCAAACTTTTAGATGTTGCCAGTGTGGTTGCGTGCCAATAAAAGGGGAACGCTTTATTGAAGTACTAAGAAAACTCTGAAGCTGACTTTCACACTTTGTTTTAATCAATCCACCTAACTGGCGCAGTTGTTAAAAGTACAGTGTACTCTGACACAAGGATGATATTGTTATCTGAAGTTGGAAGTGTGGCAAAATAACTTCAAGGTAGTTACTGGAACCAAGAAGTGTGAACAAAGCTGGGGAAGGGAGCTGGGTGCTTGAAGAAGATTGAGCAACAAAGCTGTAATGTGGAGACTGTTGAAGCTGAGAGAAAGGTCCTTCCCTTTCTTGAGTATAGGAAAGAGGAATGCCATTAGTACCTTTAGAGGTAGAAGTGCCTTGTCTTTAAAATGCCTAACTTTTCTGACATATAAAGTGGAAGCAGAAATACCAGAACTGTGCTGGTGTATAAAACTCTCAGTGGGTGTCATGTAGAAGTTGATTGAAGGAGGGTCATACTGTGGAACCATGGAGTCTGTTTCCATGTTAACAGTAGTAGAAGGGTGGTTGTCAAGAGCAAAGCAATAATCCTCGAAGAAGCATTCTGACAATTATATCAAATATAAAGCAGAAGTTTTAGAAGGAGAAGTTGTTAATCTATTCTTTGACCTGGCACAAAACCATCTCGGAAGGAAGACATCCAGGGTTACCATTGGTGCTATTTCCTTGGGTGGAATTGGAAAGGATTTTTTTCAACTGAAAGCTGAAGAACTGTTACCAGCTCATTTTTGTTTGGTTAACTTTTGTTTCATTTGGAAATTACAGGAAATTGTTCAAGACTTTACTTTTCTTTTTTAAAGTTTGGGAAAATTGACTTTGAACAATCCTGGGGGAGGGGTTTCATCCAGGACAGGTGAAGGTCATCCAAATTACTGGTTGTTGGTTAATCACTTATTTATGTTGTTTATAATGTACTTTTAATGTTTCTATGTTTAGTGTGAGGGCCAGTTTTGTTTATGTTAGAAGTGACCCCTTTAGCTTTTATACAATGTAGGGAACTTCCTGACAGAGTAGGTTTAGTGAGTATGTATTTGAAACTTTTGCTTTTAATAAAATGTTAAATTCTGTGAAAAATATAAGCAGTTGTCAGCCTCGCACTACTGACCCATCACACTAATTAACAGATATATAAAGGTGTTCCGCTACCCAATGTTGTATCGTCAGTGAATGCACTGCACATAGTTCAAAGAGCATACTGCAACGTTTACGGAATCCCATTTTTTGTCAAATTTTTAGAGCCAAAGATTCCTCCCATGTAGACAAACGCTGAGATAATAATGACGCAAATATCTTACTGCTTGCTGTTTGTGGGTTTGCCGTAGCTTCCCTTTTCATGAATAGGGATTCAAATAGAAGAGCGCCAGTTGTCAGGGATTCCTGCAGTACTTTTAATCCTCTGGTCCTGAGTGCTCAAGATCTTGGCCCGAACCTTTGTGTTGTCCTCATACACAACATTCCCCAACCCGTCAGGTCCAGGGGCATTTAATGATTTCAATTTATAAATCGCTCCCAGAATCTCTTCAGTGTCAAAAATATGGGCATCATGAATGCCCAAAAATGATTAATAATAAACTTGCGCCAAATCTCTTCAGCAATGCCACAAAATTCTTTGGGTTTCTGGTCAGCAAGTTATTGTCAATATAAAACCCTGATTTTGTATAAAGTCGTGCACCTTTAAGATTATATAAATTGCCATCCAGTTGGCAGTATATAGTAAGCTTTTATGATGTCTTAACCAATTTTTATATTTATAGTGAAGTGTGCTGATTCGGGTTTGTTTCACTCTGGGAGCAAGTAATGTATCTTTATTGATACAACAATAACTGTTTATTTTGTAATAATGTCTTTTTGGCATGTTTGTTGCTATCATAAGGGACTCTGTGGGGGGAATGTCACTGTGAGCACTCAGTTTACAAGTCAGTTCTTTTTAAACATTCTGTAGAGTTTCCCAATATCTCAACCATTATTTTACAACAAGGTCTTTAATGGAAAGCTACCTTTTGCTAGGAAGATGTTCACCTAAAACACATTATTTTCAGACCATAACATTTTATTTCCTTGTGTGTTACAAATGACTTCACTAGTTGTACCACCAATAGAATGACTCTCATGATGATTGAATATCACCTTTAGTGGGACATGGTCACTCAGCTCCATAAATGTAATGCTATATTCTTTTACCAATACAATTAAATTATACGTTGCTAAATTGCAGTCCAAATTGGAGACTGAGTTTCCATTGTGCCATGTCACAACTTTGTATAAAGAGTACATTTTGCTTGAAACTAAAGGCAGTAACTTTGAGAGATGGACACAGATTGTGTGTAACTCACTGCCCAAAACCTCTGCTAGTTGCTCCCACCACAATGACATGAGTGAGACTCTCCTAAAAATGGATGTCAGGAATTTCCAGCTCCTCCCACTCCTCCTTACAGGTTTACCATAAGGCCAATGTCTTGTCCATTCACTTCAAGAGGCGGACACTTACTAGTGAGTCACTCATCTCCACTAGCATCTGCTACGTGCTTCCAACAAAATCATATGAGTGTGACTCTCACACAAGCTGGATTCAGCCATTATTGGCTCCTCCTACCAGGTTTAACACAATGTACATTTCCCATCCCCTTACTTTAAGAGACATACACTGACTTACATGTTGCCCATCTCCCCTAATCTCTGCTCCTCCTCTCACATAAAATTGATGACCATCATACTCCCACATGCTGTCACCAGAAAACGAACGCTCGTGTTCATCGTTCCTAGTTACTCAAGTAGCACTCATTCACAGGGTTTCAGAATACTTAAACACACACCAGATTGCAATTACTCACTTCAAGAAACATACACTCGGCCTCAATATGACCATGCCGGTCTGGTAAAAAAAGTGCTGGTGTTTACGTATACCAACACTTTATTAGACTGACATAGTAAAAGTATGCCGGTGGGGGTAACCTGACTTACCTCGAGCCAAGAGCTGGAGGTAACTCAGGCCCCCCACGGTATAAAACAGCTAGTATTTTCAGCACTGGTTTTGCCAGTGGCAAAAATACCAGCAAATCCCCCCATGGAGTCCTATGGGACACAATGGAATGGGAATTTACCAGTTGTTCCACCACCTATAATATGCCAGTATTACTGGGTTATCAGGCGGCAGAAACAAAAGGTACGTTTGCTGGTTTCCTGGCACATTTTCCAACAGGATACTGGCAAACATGGAATGAGTGCCACTTTCGGGTGTTTCACCCACCTCACCTAATCTCTGTTCCTCGTCCCATTGAAATCCGATTACTGTGATGTTTCCTCAAGCTGCCCTCAGAAAATCAAGAGTCATATTTAACCCTCATAATCACCCAAGCAGCACTCTCTTGCACACACTCCCAACCTCTAAAGTCACATTCGATAGTACTTGTGGGTTTACCTACTTCCTATCACAGAATGTGTCACTGAAGTAGTGTGAAAGCAAAATCAACCCAAATCAACACACTGACATAACAGTCAGTCACCACCTTACCCTTCGCTTTTACTTACTCATTTACTCTAACTTGACTCCAGTTTAGTCCCCATTGCACAAATATCCTGGACCTGCCTCCGGTGACAACCCTCTGCTTCAATGAAAGCTGACTAAGACTGAAAAGGATGTCCAACCATGTGTTTCCTTTTAAGACATGAAGTAACATTTCAGACAAATGCCACCAGAACAACGCGGTTCACCCAACAGGTCCCTGTGTGATAAACACAAACAGTTGATATATGAGACAAGAAGTTGATGGGAAGACATGGACTGGATTAGATAAACAGATCCAGGAATCATCCAACAATGCTGATACGAAAATGGATCAATACTGTCAGGACACATGAGGTTAGAGACAATTGATTGATTCCCAGTTGGTATACAAGACTTTAGACGACAACTGCAACAATTTGCCCTGATAAGGACCTTGCTTGGGTTGAAACACGTGTTGGATGAGTGTTTATGGACAATACATTGTGACAACAATCATATGGCGGTCTATGGACATTACATTTTAAAACACCATCAAATATATCTTTAGAAGGAGATAAGTAGTGCATGGGTCTTAGTTATCTTGCAAACTTGTATTTTTGAATGGCTTAGAGTTTAGGCCATTTGCTGAATGGCCATGCCCGCACCCTCCAAGAGCTACGACTTTGTATTATAAGTGTACGAGTAACTATTTAAATACTTGCCTAGCTCGACCAGATAGTAGCCCCACATCCGTACATAGCATTCATTATTATATCAGCAAGCATCCAAATACAGTTTGATGATTAAGTGATACATTTCAAATTCTACCAAGGCAGCACCCCCTGTTCTAACACCCACTGATACAGAGTCACACCCCAACATTCTGGCACATGAACAGGCTGTATTTTGGCATAATGTTCAGTTTTATTTAACTATCAAACCAAAACCAAAGCTAGTCCACTAATATTACGTTAGGGAAGTCACCAACAATGTTATACAATTGAATGGCAGCTTGTCTACAGAAAATAAATAATCTGCCTGTAATGATCTTGATAGTTTACAAAAAACACATACTTTTGTATAAATCAAATCTATAGATGTATATTTGTAGACAACAACAACTACAATTCCAATCTTGGTGCTTGTCAGCAGTCAACAATAGGCAGTTAAGTATATATTTTTTTCTTCAACAAATGATTTGACATATTTTATTTTCTCCAACATCAACGGCAAGTGTTGGTATCAAAGAAAGATATAATGGGCATTCAGTTGGCATTTCTTCTACATCATTGACAACTACTTGCATCAGATTCAATCAACTACACATAACCAATACATTCAAAGTACATTTCCTCATTTATGAAGTGCTCTCAAATATGTATATATGTTGTTGCTGGCTTCTAATGTAGGCATGTAAATAAAGTATGCACTATGATAGGTTAATTAGCATATCTGTAGGCTTGGGTTTAGGGAAACCGTTCCCTCAATTTAGAGAACACAATTTATTGGATCCATCACACAACATTGGAACGTTAAATTATGGCTTTCTGATCAGACAGGAACTAACTCCCCAATTCCACTTTGAATTCCAATTCCCCTTAACATAGGGCCCTTTTCTTTCTGTGCAATGGCATTAGAAGGGTTTCAATTAAAATGCATCATTTTCTGGGGATGGAAATGGACATGTTGATCTCCTCCATCTCACCCCACTTGAATGATTGTGTGTGTTGTCAGAAATTCTCTTTTAAAATTACTATACATTTAAATATTTTAACTCACTGTAAAGCTATCAAATGTTGTACACCAGTCTACAAGTCCAGTCTTAGACTACACCTGTGAAAACATATGATCCAATGTACTAAGCTACCGTCAATGACAATGCACAATTTGTGCTGAAAATGCTATAGCGTTCTTGTTTAAATCTCTTTCCTGGTAGCTTTAAATATAATCCAAAAGCAAGATGTGTTTTTCATTGAAAATGTTAGAGCATTCAATGTTGGATCTGTTCCTCTGTGACTTCACTGGCATCCCACCCCCTTCAGTGGCTTAGCAGGGCATGGTTTCTGAGGGCAATAATCTTATTGCATTGGGGCCTTTACACTCATTTCTAAGTTGGAATTGTAATGCATATAATTGACTAAGCATCTCCCTGCTCAGGTCACCTTCACCCATTCAGCAATGCCTTCTGGCCTCTCTCTTCCATCACATGGGATGAAGTCTAATTTAGGTAAAGGTGCATCAAGTTTGCTCTGGATAACACCATCCTAGAGATTCCTCCAATAATTGCAATAATATTATCGCCTTCAACATTTATCCTCTCAGCTAGGGTCCCACTGTCTGCAGACTTTCGAGAATCCCAGAGCTCTCCCTCTTTTTAGAGAGTATGAACTCATAGGGAGTCTAAGTGTTTTCCACACAGTGTGATCTGACATCACACATTTTTATTGGTTGAGCCTTTCCATTGGTTCCTATCAGGAGTGTTTTTACTTCCATTGGAAATAGCTCCTTCTGCGATAGGTTCAACACACTTGGAAATGTGGCAAGGGTGGTTTTGTTCAATTTTGGAGTCAAATCCAAAATTTCTTCCATAATTCTGTCCTGAATCCCACATCATTAACACACATTACAGAGCAAACCTGCATCTTTTACAGAGGGGGTTACAGAGCAAACCTGCATCTTTAGACATCTTGCACGCTTCACCAGAATGCTCTATGGCAAAGATCATGCAATGAAATATTTTTATTAATTATTAATACTTGATAAATATGAGTATATCATGTGTAGACTCATATTGTGGGGTATGTTAAACTGATTACAGAATCGTTTTTGCTTCAGTAAAAATCCAAATTATTTTAAATATGTAACAAAAAAGATGATCTTCATTATAGTGCAAATATAAAATGACTATGAATTTCATATCTTATTGATTGTACACACAGAGGTCCCATTTCATCTTCATTATCCACTTGAATAGAGATGTCTGGGTTTCTTTGGGATTGAGATCATCCAATAGTCAATCAAAGATGTATTTTATGACTGAGATAAGAAAGGTTGAATCCGGCTGGAACCAAGTTCTTCGAAGTTTGCTATAGAAAAAGCAGTGGGAAGTGGTCATATGATGCTCATGACACAGTTTCATACCGCTAAACTGAGCATTTCAGAATGTGTCATTTAATGTATTTCTTTGCTATTTTTACAAAGTGAACCTTTATTTCAGTGGGTGCAGTCCTCTTAATGAGTTTCTTGGATGGATGGAAAGCCTGGGATTAACAGATGGCTAACCCATAAAACTCCCTTGGCTTACCAAACTTCGAAAACCATCTATTCATATAATAGATCTGCCTTATTTTGGTTCTTAAATGAACGATGTATTAGAGATACAGTTTCAAATGAAAATATTTTTCTCCAATTCCAACTGTCATGAAAACAGTTTAAAGATATCATTATTTACAAACAGCTTCTACGAAATTGCATATTTCATGGGAAAATGCATTTGGTAAATCTGTTAATGTTATGGAATTAAATATGAATCAAAATAAACTCTGGTTTGCCAAATGACTTTACAAAGATACACATTTCAATAATACAGACTGGGCACTCACTTATTGTTACATTTTTCACACGAGGTGCAGAAACTGAACACCAGACCATTGGTGTATGTGTCCTTGTGTACATGAAGCGTGGGTTCAATTGGCCTAGAGTAAATGTTTATTTGTTTAGGTTCAACGCCATTTGTATAGAATGGCATAGCATATAAAGACATTCCAGTGTGTGCTTCATTTGTATGGAGTTGAGGAAAGCACGTTATATGTGGATGCAGTAACTCATCATCCCAGCAAACTGTGTTTAGTTAAAAAAAAATTGAGCTCCATCTTTTTAATTGTTCCTCCCCATGGCGACCCCCATTATTACCGCTTGTTCTTCTATAAGGCTGTAAATCGGCATTGGTATCCAGGACTGCCTAGATGCCTCGACCTTTTTTCACCTCTAAGGAAAAACAATACAAATTACTGGTAGATGGCCGATGGCATGTAAATTGCTCGCAGCCACTGTCTTCTGCGGGTTTCTTACACCTCATTTAAAATGAGGCTGCAAAGCCCACATTACGGAAACTTCATATCAATGCAAGTGCAATTGGCATATTGCAAAAAAAACCAAAAACTCTTTCAATGCATTTTTACACCAGATCAAAGGCATAGCAGTAGGGAAAGGATCCTCCTAAAATGCATTCTTTGAAACAATATGTTTTTCGCACTTGGGCGATGTTAGCCCTAGCACTCACCGCACTTATACTGGTGTGAATTTTCTGTAATACTGCCCCCTTTTTGTTTTCCAGTTTTTGTTGTGGCAGACATCAGTGTCTACCTTTTTCCCATCTCCCTGCTGTCAATTCTTGTTTCTTATGTTGTGATTGCTGTAGTTTCCCCCTTTTGTTTCTATTGCTGAATGACTTTAAGAAATGTCTCATTGGCATTACTGGTTCTACTTGCATTACGCTACCTGCAATCACTTACACATATGAAAACCATATTCTCAGAAAACAAATCTCCAATGTGATGTGACCGACACCTAACAGTATTTTTTCTAAACATATTTTATACTACCAGCCTATTTTACTTGGAATCATCTAGCAACAACAAAATGGCTCTTCCGCCTATGTGCTGAAATCACGTTTCGAACATGCCTTTACATTCAGAACAAATAGAAATAAATGAGCAATTTTCAAATCGCAGCAGCCTATTCATATCCACATGTCCATTTTCACCATGTCACAGAATACGATTTCAATTTCAAATTGAAAGAAAATGGAAATGCATCAAGAAGCCGTAAGCCAAACAAATTGAATGATTACCGACCAATGACATCCAGTCTCGCAGCATAAGAATGTATTAAGATGATTCCCTTTTCTAAGCAGTCATTTTTTACTCAAATCACTAGAAATTCATCAGGACAAACCACAGAAAAGCAGGAAATATATCAAATAATCAGCTATTAGCCGCCTTTTATGTGAAGCATTCTTTAACCCATGACACATTAGCAAAATCTGGTCTAGTTGATCAGTTCCAAGAGCAACTTGCACGCTTTTAGATCCAGCACATCGGAGCCATATAGAAGGAACTCGAGTTTGTTGTTCTGTTACATTGCCTGTCGTCATATCCGGTGGGATCATCTGAGATTGTAATGCATGACCGTGTTCAACTCAGCATGAATTATTTAGAATCAACAGTGATTCATTATGTTGTTAAGGGAAATGTTCAATTATGTATAAGCTGAATGGTTGCTGAAAAGGAGTTTAAACATTTCCCTCTTAAACATCAAACTCGAGCACTTCCTCCCAATTGCATTTCCTGAGATTTCTACTGCTTGATGCCTTTCTATCAGAGCACAGTCAGGCTTTCTCCTAGTGAGGCAGTGTTGGGGGTGAGTCCTTGCCCCCATGCGGTCCCGTAAACCCCCACCCTGTAAGGACAACACATGACACACGTCCTTACAGTTTGGGCTTCCTGGTCGCTCTGACGCGGCCGGGAACGCCCCGTTTATTTATACAGCATGTGGCGACGTGCAACGTCACGCCGCCGTGTGCTCGTCCCGTCACGGGGCAGCGCCACGGGCAGGATCGTGCTTTTTTCGGTGTGTTTCAATGCTCCTGTTCTGTTATTGTAGGATTTGCAACTCCTCGTGAAAGTACTGGTCATATTCTTCAGATGTCACACACTTTCATATATGTTCCACCCAAGACAAAAAGGCATGCTCAATGACTATTGCGTTCTCTATTGCATCGTCATGGCACATTTGATCCACTTTTCGCACTGCACACAAGTATGACAGAAACAGCAGTGCTAATTACATAATCAGTATCGGGTGCTTCTGGACACTGGGAGCTCAAGTGTTATAGACTTGTTGACGTGTCAAATGGCTGGTTGAAGAGAGGCGCTCTCTGCTTTCTGTAGAGGCTGCAGTTTGCAGACACATTCCTTTGCTGCTGCTTAATATGGGTTGGTCCTAGGAGAGCATATTTCTCTGTAACATATATTTACATTTTTATTTGTATAGTGAACACACGTGTCCTCCATATTTTCAAATGCACAATGTATTCAAACAGTCAAATATTTCCCATTATTTGGTATGAATGCATGGTCAAATGAGACTTCCAGTGGAATCATCTCTCGTTTATTATGTTGTGCTCTCTATACTCATTTTCATAGCGGTATTCATACAAAAGGAACCATGACACTTTATTTGACACTGCTTATTCAACAAGTCAAGCAACAAGATACACATGTGTGCACCTCGGATAACACCCCGGCTTGCCCATACCATCAGCCGGTCATGCTCCAAAAACCAGATAAACGAAACAGTCTTCATCACAAACAAGGACTGTAGATATCCAAAATGGGAGATTCAATCATGAAAACCTTGGGACTAACCTATTCAACTGGACCAAGAACAATGAACAACGCACACCAGCACAATGGAAAGTGGAGGCAACAACCCACAGCACCTTCTAAAAAACTAACCTTATATAATGCCCCCCAAAACATTCATCATGTGTATCGGTCCTATCATCTCACCACATACCATCTCCACAGCTACTTAGGTTCCTTGGGTGGATCGCCTTAATACACAACAGACAGTAGCACCTCTGACCTACATGCAAACAAAAACCTCAGGTGTCCTAATCCTTCTAGAATCTCAAAGACAAACATACAGCAGGTAATCCAAAACGGCTCTCAGGAACAGACCAGCAATCAAATCCTAGCACTCCGTCTTCTCCCACTCACCCACCACAATGCATGCAGAACGAAGACCAAGAGACTGCCAAAATGGCAAGAACTTCTCTAGACAAACTCAGTCATTACCTCACATTCATCCATACCCTGTTGAATATTCCCCTTATCAAACAAATCAGCAAACATTGATAAGGTGTTCCCGATGACCTGTGTTATAATTAAGGTTCTTAAGTCCCTTCCTGACAAAGAAGCAGGCTAGAACTACTACAGCAGCGTTGCCCTACTGCTCTGTTTGCTGCCTAATGCACCTCTAAGTATCTTACTTGGGCATGGTAAAGGAATGGGAGCAAATTGATTATTTGATCAATAATTACCTAGCGTAGGGCTATGTCTTGTGGCAGGAGGCAACATCTGTGTATGTGCTGGTGCACCTTTAATGTACTGGAATGAATTAATGATGGCACTTGATCAGGCAATACTACTACACGTGACAGTGTGGACTGATGCTGTGTGTCGGTTATTGCGAGCTCAATTTTTACTCCATTTACTTCCATGTATATCCTTTTTGTACAAGTCATGCAGCATGGATTTGAATGCATTGTAAGATACTTCAACGGCTCATGATATGCATTGGATAATCTGTTTTACTGGTTGTAGGTTTTGTGCTTGAATTTTAATCTTTCTCTTGTGTATTAACTTGCAAAATCCTATTCTCACGATTAATTGCTCGTGCTGCTTGGTTTTATTGTGCTTACTTTTGTTTCATCATACTGGAATTGTGATTGTTGATGTTATTGCTTTTATGTTAAAGTTTATCGAAATACAGCTGAAATGACTGATTATAAACACGTGTAGCATGTGGACATTGCACCCTCCTTTATAAGGATTATTCAATGCACATAAATAGGATGACAATGCCAACAATTATTTAGTAGCTAAGCCTCAAATGCCAACAAAACGGTGTTTTCTGGCGTGTACGTTGGTTTCAGATATGTTACGTCAGGCTTCTGACATCTGTTGCATTTAGGTGTGCTGTATGTCATGTTTCAACCCAACATGTGTTTGTAGAACCAGTAAATTCATAACCAAAATGCATTTTTGCACTTACTGTTTGAATGTATTTGAAGCAATGAGAGAGATCAGGACAGAAACATTACAAACATACAGTCATTCATTACCCCAACAACGGGTACTTCTGTCATTAACGAACTAACGACAAAGCAAAGAGGTTCATATTGTACTTAAGATGTAATCTCTTTCCTGTGCTCACTGCCACAGTGACAAGGTAGGGCATTCCCATAATAGAGAGATTTTGTAGATGTGAGTGCAGTAAAAACTGCATTGGACATTGGAGACAGCCCAGCACATGCTCACACAATGTAATAGGTTCAGGACAGTGCATTGGAAATATTTGAATAGTCTTGTTAGCAATAGCGATACAATAGCTACTGGAATTATTGTATCTCAGGTAAATCCTTCCCACTGTCTAATGCTGTTAAACGTATGGGTTAGTATCACAATGTACTGGGAACATTATTGTAATACATTGGAGGAGTCGCACGATTGTTAGAGGCTCAAGGAAGCAGTATATCATTTTTAAATGTTTAAAGTTTGAATGTGTATGTTATATTGTGATATTGTTTGTATGCTGTTCTAGTTGTATGCTGCATGATGTGTAAAGTTGCCTTCTATCAACAACTATGTCACATCAGTAAATTACAAAAAGAATAACTAATTATAAGCAAATAATAATGTAGCCTTCAGAAAAGTTTGGACAAATGTGTTATGGGACACTGAAATGTTTATATATTTTTAAACCAAATGTTTTATAGCTTAAAGCACAGACCTAGATCAAGAGCAGTGGGGCACTGTACAGGGTATGGATGCCTGGCATTTGCTCTTGCTGGTGTCTTTTAAACGTAGCACAGTATTGTGATTTGTGGTCTGTGTGTCAGTTTGTGCATCCATTGGGATCTCTTAACCACCCTTGTCTTCTCTAACCTGGAATAGTGAGGAAGTGTCCTCTTTGGTTTCTCCAACTATGCTTTCTGTCCTCTCAACAAGATTATTAACTTTGCTACCAAGATTGTCATTGAACTCCCTCCCTTCACACCTACTTTCTCTTACCTTCACAAGGCTGGATGGATGAAAATGCAAAACAGGACCACATTTAAATGTCTCCACCTGATTAATAAATGTATCTGTGGTAAATCACCACTATAACTATCTTGCTATATGCAACCCTACACACCTTCTCATAATCTCTGCTCTTCCGCCCTGATTACCCTTGTGGCATCTCACTCTCCCTGTGCTTCCTCTCGCGTCTGCTCTTTCGCTCTTCTTGCTCTATTTGAATGGAATTCTCTTCCCTAGAATATTTGTTCAAAGCCAAATTGAAAGCCTATCTCCTCACCTCTGAGCTATCCTCTTAACCTACCTCTCATCTGCCTTTGGGCTAACATTTTTCCCTTGCCTCTAACCTGCTTCTGTCCCTCACTTACTCTGACTCCACTCTAACACTTCATTCATCATGTTCACATCCCTAACATAGCTGGCAGTATCACCTACCTGCACCAAAAAATGTCTAATGTTGATTGTCCGTTATCTATGTAAGTCCACCCATGTATTATCCCCAGTGATTGTTCCATTTATTCCCCATACAGAACCTGGTCAGAATGTCGCTCACATGCACCCCATAGTAAGAAGCTCAAAGCTTCCTATGCAATCTTATATCTATTGTACATTATTTTGCAATCAAAAGAGCATTGTTCTTCCCTATATATGAATAAAATAAATATATACAAATAAATGAATATATAAATAAGTATATTAGCTCTTGGTCAGGTGTTGTTGAAAACACCAGGTTTTGAGAGATTTGCAAACTGGAGAATTGTGGGTGCACCTCAAGTCGATACCGGGACTGAGTTCCAGTAGGTGGGTGTGTGACAAGACAATAATTGTTTGCTGTCTCTATTTTTGCAGTTGTGATTCGAGCCAGTTGTAAAATCTGCTTGGTGAGGAGCATGTGCCACCAGATATGTGGAGCTTAGAACCCAGCTTAGTTGTGCAGTACACTGGTGTGCTACTTGTGACTGCTTTGTAGATGATACATGCAGTATTGAACAGTATCCTGGTCTGGTAAGTAAGGTAGAGTAGATCATATTAGACAGAGGTGATTTGGTCAAATTTCTGTACACCCATAATAAGGCATGCTTCAGCATGGTGCAGTTCTTTTAGGGACGCTAAGTGAACGACTGGGAGCCCAATCAGGAGCACGTTTCTCACATCGATATGTGAGACTAAAAGGGCCTGAACTACAGAGTGTAAGTCCTGCAGTGGGAGGAAGGGTTTGAAACTGAAGACAACGTATGGACAAGAATATGCTATATTGTGTACATATACATCACTCTCAATGTTGATATTCAACTTAGTATTCAACAGCATCCACTGTATTAATCCTACCAAATGTACACATGTATTCATTTGAAGTTGTCAGTTTATATTCAGGCTGGGCCTCTGCCAAGGCTGCTGCTTTAGGACCTAATAGAATTTCTAGCATGTATATTAGGGGCGCCCTGGTGAAGCACAGGCAGTTTATGCAGCCTGATGTGGAGATGGGCATTCAGGAGATCCTTTAAATAAAGAATATTGAAAAGAAGCTGACCGTGGACTTACTTTCTTCTTGGATGCAACATTTGGCGACGAGGAGGAGCTTGCCCCTCTCCCATCTTCAATCTCTCAATAGTGATATTACTGCTGCTCATTGCCTCACCCCTTGTTCTGTGGGCGCTGATTACTGCACTACTTGGCTGGGTTGTACCCCACTCACGGTGTCAAAGAGAGAGAGAGGTGCCACTGCCTGTGTCTACCCAGCATCTACAGGATTGTTTGGATGCTTTTCTGGTGCCCCCTATGCGTGTCTGATCTCTGCCTCCAGTCCCCCCATCATTGCAGGCCCCCAACTGCCTCATGTGCATGGTCAGAGCCTCGCCTGGCCTCCTGTCGGCTCCGGTCTTCTTTGCTGGCCTCCTGTTTGCAACTTCTCTACTGAGCATGACAGGAAAAAAGGAACCTCCCGACGCCTACGCTTGCATTACGCTGTTAACCCAGAAGTACGTGCCGACTTCACGGATTGGCTGGCGCACCCTGCCGCACTCCCAGCCCGACAAGGATCTTTGAACAGCTCCACCTCACAGCAACTATCAGCGACCCACGGCGGTGACTGTCCGTGTACTAGTTTTCCTCCCTTTCACACCGTGCTGTGGTGCTGACAGAGGGAATAACTCCCTTTGCACATAAAGAAAAAAATGAAGAGAAAGTGCACTGGTTCTACCACCATTACCCTTCATGTTTTATGAGATAATTAATTGTTCCTGTGCTGCAGATGCATTCCAGGAGCCCTCAAACACTGGCAAGTATGATATTCTGTTTTCTGAGGAGTGAATCCTCACCTCTTGGCAACAAACACTGGTACTGCATCCCCAAAGGTGCCACTGGTCCACATAGTTAGCATAAGTCTTGTAATCTTCAGGGCCGACAATTTTTTGGTTATGAGTCCGACCTCACCACCCTGAAACGCAAGTGCAAGGTGGCTGAGGGGAAGTGGAGGGCTTTAGGTGCATCCTCGGACAAACTGGCCGGCCGCTTGCTCCAAAGTCAATGCAGATTCTCTGTCCTGTCAAAGACAAAGTCCACATTCAAGACTGCATCTTTGCGGCCTCTAACAAAATTTCCAAACTCTTTAAAATGTGCAAGGAGTTGTCCACTCCTTTTGCAGTTGTCACCTCTCCTGTTCCCTCCCAGGCCCTCTGTACAGCTCTGCCTTCTCACTTCATCACTAAAACCCAGGACATCCTGTCCTTGCTGTCATCTTCCTCTCCCTCCACCTTCCTCTGCCCCCTCTGGCCGCCTCTACCTCTGCTTCTACTTTCTCCTCCTAACACCTTAGTCCAAACTATGAAAGAATCATCCAAATCAGATGCTGCCCTGCTCCTCCAGAACCATCATGGACCACACTGACACCCTTGCTCAAGCCTTGGTGGCCGATTTCTGCAATCAGTCTTTTGCCACTGGATATGTCCCCTCTCCTTGTGCACTCCCTTGTGCACCCCCACCTTAAAAAGACTTTTGACAATCCTACCTGTCTGGAAAACTATCGCTCGATCTCTTTCACTCCTTCACTCCTTTCCTGGGCCTGCTCCCAGTTTACTCTCCACACTGAATCTGTTGTCTCCATGACCATCAGTCTGGCTTCAGAGCTGCCAGAGGCAGAGAAACTGCTCTCCCGAACACCTCTGAAGATTTGCTCTCTAACTTTGGCTCCAGCCTTTCTTCCGTCCTCATCCTTCTTGACCTCTCCTCTGGTTTTGACATGAACAATAAACGCCATCCTGATCAATTGACTCCATGAGAACCTGGGCATCACAGATCAGTCCCTGGAGTGGTTGTCCTCCTTCCACCTGGACTCACCCTCCCACGTCCAACTTGAGTCCTTTCTCTCCAGCACCTCTCTCTCCACATGTGGTGTCCCCCAGGGTTCTACCCTCTCACCCTAGTTCTTAAATATCTACTTGTCCCCTTTGGACCACCTGATCTCTACCTTCTCCTCTAGCTTTCAGTGTTATTCAGATGACACTGAGCTCTCTTCCAGGCTCCCCTCAGCCTCCTCGCCACTATTGCTCATTACTGACTGGCTATCTGTGATTCAGGATTGGTGCACTGTCAATGATCTCTGCCTTAATGCCAGTAAGAGAGAAATCCTTCTCATTGGGACCCCTGCTCCCGCTTTCCCTTTCGCACTCTGGCTGCCTCCTTGGGCTCTCTTCCATTGCCTTCCTGTGAGGCAAAAAACCTTGGTGTCATCTTCAATGTCATTCTCTCCTTCTCTCCTCACACCACAGACATTTCCAAGAAGGCCCACTACCAGTTGCAACTCCTCTGAGGCATTCTTCCTTTTCTAACTTTCCCCCAGAACCTCACTGCCTCCAGATCCCTGGTTCACTCTAGGCTGGAATACTGAAACAGCCCCTTTCTCAATCTGGCTTCCTCTTCTCTCTGCTCTCTGCAACTAATCCAGAACAGGACTGCAAAATATATCCTGGCCTCAAACCCAGGGACTGTATCTCTCCGGCCCTCAAATCTCAACACTGGCTCCCAGTGGCTGCAATGATCAAGTTCAAGACCCTCTGCATCTTCCACAAGTCTTTCTGCGACCTGACCCATATCACATCCAACTCTCTCTCCCAAAATACCTTAATTCTAGAGTACTTCGCTCAGCCACATCCAACTCTCTGAGGGTCAGTCGCTACTCCAGGCAGAGAGTGGGTATTAGATCTCTCTCCTCTGCAGGTGCCTCCATGTGTAATGGCCTCCCTGCCCCTCTAAAACTTGATCTGGACTACCTGAAGGTCTGCAAGCAGATCAAGATCTTCTTTTTCTCCTGTGCTTTCTCTCCCTCCCTTTCCTGCTAACCTACCTGTTGGCTGCATGGACTGGTTGCTTGGCTACCCTCAGAGTCACACTGGTTTCCAGGCTCCTCCATGATCAGTCCCCCTGCACTGCCTCCGGGCCTACCATGGATTTAGGGGATTCAACTAAAACCAATATATTCCCATGCCTCCTTGCACTTAACCAGATCTGCACTGCCCTGGCTGCACTTACTCGGAGCATGGCTGCCCTGAAGGCACTTCCCCCTTCCCTCTCCCTGGCACTTCCCCCTGCACTTTGCATTGTCACACTTGCACAATATGAATGACACAAGGCCTACTAAAATGGTTTTTACTGTCCTCCCCCTTTCTTCCCTCCCTTGTCTTGTTGCGCCTAGAAATACTTGTCTACAGACACAGCGTTATAAATCACATACCATATCATATTATTCTCTACAGGTTCTAAGTGGTTCCAACATCCATGCCACATTTTTCTCCCCCATCCGCACTACCACCCCTTGCTCTTTATAATTGCTTACATACTTTCGTACTTCTAGTTGTTATACCATTGAGTAGAACTGAGTGTTCTTCCCAAACAGTTTTTGCCAACGTCCGGGGAGCCACTAGTTAAGTGGGATGTCTGGAAAGAAGGCTTCTTGGACTATGTCATGGCTGTTCACAGACCCAGTTTTAGTATTGAAAGATGAAGGGTGTTGCTTATGCACAGTTGGGGATTTGAAGTTAGACACATCTTTAAAAGCCTGCCAGATCTGAACACACCAGCCGGAAGGGATGGGGAATCAACAGATGCTGTGCCAAATGCCTTCGATGCCATAATTAAAAAGATGGACAAGATTATTTTTTTTAATCAGCATTGTACTACAAAGATGGCTCTTCTCTACTAGAGATCAAATGTAGGGTGAGGGTATTCAAGGTTGTATCACTGCCCTAAGGGAACTAGCCAACAGTTGTAATGTTGGCACAACCGTTCATAGAGGCGCAGCTGCAGGAAATTCTCGTTTTCCCACCTCCTATAAGTTGGAAGCATGAGATTATGCCATGCTTGACACCAGTAGTTGTGACCATACCACGGCGAATATTCGAAAGAAGGTACCCACTGAGAAAAAACTATCAAATGTATCCCCAAAGAGACGACAATCTGAGGAGGAACTCACTGAAGGAAAATTAAAAAGAGTGAAAGAGAAGCCAGTGAGGTCACAAAAAACTAACACAGCGCCCTGAGGATTCTGACTGAAGCGAATGTATGGATTTTACAGAAAATGATAACAAAGTTAAGAATCAAGTAACCCTTCATATGCAAAAAGAAGACTGCAAAGGTCCGAAGCACTGCAGAAAATGCAAGCTGTTCAGTAACTGTACAGATGCTGTAACGCAAGTAGACGAAGTGTTCATAGAAGCTGGCTATACGTAGGGAATAGACTGCAGGCGGAGCCGCTATTGTATAGAAACTGTACATCGTTGTCATGAATTTTAGTAAGCCATGACCCATGTAGTGGAAAGGCTGAGAATAAGCTGAGATCATGGAAACGAATGGCAAGGCTGTCTGCCCAGGTACTAAAGCTGAAGTAGCCAAGAATACGTTATTCATTCTTAAAGGCAGTAATCGTGTGAAGATGAATCATCCCTTGTTATGGTGCAAAGAAAGAACACCAACCGTGCCAAGTTTTATTCATTTAAGAGATTTAGATGCTGCAAAATGGAGCAAATTGTGGTCTCATGTCACGTGAACTAAGGATGGAAATAGATTTGAGCTTGGAGTCCTAGAACAACGATAGTGCATGCTTGCACTCCCTTATATTCCCAGAGACAAGAATACCCTGCAAGACCAAGTTCAAAGTCAATCTTCATGGCAGAAGGCATGGGTAATGAGAGATGATGGGCTAGTTGGGTGGGGAGGAAAGGTCAAGTCCACCTCCTGGCACCTTGGTCTGAGCTTGTGTGCTGCTAAGTGAACTGAATGGTCCAGACATGGCACAAGCATGCCAACCAATTGCAGAGGGCCATATAACGAAGGGCCTTATAATTTGAAGACCAATGATATACCGTGTACTTGATAGTGTTGAACGTATCACAATCCCTCATCGGTTTTTCTTATATCCCACATAATCTATCATTACGTCTGATGTATTTTTTACATATAAGGCTGCTTTTATGAGAAATGCATTTGAGCACTCGAGCGAACGTCCGTTGATGTCTGTTGTAACTCCCTGTTTTAGATAATTGTTAATAAAACAGCAACCCTGGCCATGTTGCTGAGTTGGTTCTATTATTTGGTGTCAGAGTTATTCAGCATCCCCATCCATTGCATGCATGATACCCAAAGAGCTACATGCTCACGTGGTAGTGGTGTGGATGTTTGGATACGTTCCAAACTAGTTTGTCTCCGATTTTCAGACGATCGGGCATCATCTGCCATTATCCAGAAGATCACAACGTTTCCTGTGGAGAGCGGCCGATAGAAATACACTTGAAAGAGGAACCGAGATGGTGGGCAGGTCCCCTTTTGATGAAACAATTACCCAGTTTCCACAGGCGTTCTGCAGATGGAATGCAAAGTTGTCGGATTGGAGGAGGAGTTGATACCGAAGGACTCAATTTGATTAATGAATTAATGGTGAGTTGAATAAGTGGAATGACAAATGAAGGGGATTGGATTGTGATACTTTTGGAGTAACAGGAAATATTGTGTGCAGAAAAAGTAGCACCTAGAGTCCTGGCTCAAGAGAGTTTCAGAAGGAGACGTTTCAAATTCCAACAGGGGTAGAACAGAAATATATAAAGCGTAAACAGGTTAATGTAAGGTGACATCTCTAATCCTGTACAGTGTACAAAGTAAAGGCGAGAGAGAAAAAGGTGATCACAGTGTTTATTAATGTGTAAAGTCGACTAGTCTGTATGTTGTTTGTTGAGTAAAAATATTGAAGACCGAGAGAAGTTGTGAAGTCATTGAAAAAGGTTGAGTGCCAATAGTGATTAAGCCTAGCAAGGTGATTGGTACCAATCAAAAGGTAGAGATAGCTCATTAAGAAATTAGAGGCTTGAGTGGCGATTGATGGTGCGTGCTCATATTTGTTGTTTTAAAGGTGTTGAAAAAGTGGTGATTTAAGCAAAAGTATAAAGGTTATTTTATAAGTCTGGTGAGTATTGACAGTGAATTGAGACTTGTCATTATGGGGGATACTACTCTCGTGCACCTATGCAATACACTGCTGCCAAAGCACATGCCCAAGCTCAAACAGTATTGTGCGGATTGGATGAAAGGCCCGGCAGATAAAATGTTCATGCCATGGCCACAAGGGGGATCATCGTCAAAAGCGGTATTGGAACATATGACTACATACTTGCACGCTGGGTACATAGGGAAGGAATTAGGGAAAACATTCGCGATTCTAGAGCTCTGAAAAATGTACCAGGAAGAGAGGAACATCCGCCACCTGAGGAGTGGATACTTAGTCAGTGTAAGGAGGAAGGTTTTGAGCCTTCAGCTCTCGTTACCTCACCAGAAGTAAAAGGTGCTAGTATGGAAGAGGGTTATATCCTTTAAAGGAGTTGAAAGCAGTGACAGGGTATAGTAATCCAATATACAAACCTCCCACTTATTGTAGCGATGATAGTCCAGAGGAGAATAAGAGAAAAGAAGAGATCTATAGGTTCAGACAAGACAAAGAAGAAAGGAGTGAGCGGTTGAATCTGTCGACAGAAATAGACAGGGAGATAAAGAGATGGTAAGGAGAGAAGGATAAAACGGATAGTGCTTGTGCTGACCGAATGGATGGGAGGACAGATACTACTTAAAATAGATGGGAAAAGCATTGAGGAAGTTAGGCAAAGAGAAGATAAGGACGAACAAGAAAGAAGAGACAAAGAACGAGAGAAAAGATTGAAAGAAGACAAGCAGAAAAGGAAGAGCAGAGAGCGATGAGAGCAGATATATCAGGAGGAGCAAGAGAAAAAAGAAGAACAGGCAGAAGAACAAAGAAAATATGACATTAGATAGAGAGCGATAGAAGATAGGAATACAAGAGAAAGGAAGAGAGAAGAGGAGGAAGCGCAAAGACTAAGGGACAGAAGGTTACAGAGACAAAGGGAACAAGAGGAAAGAAGGGAAGGAGTAAGGAGAGAAGAATGAAGGCAAGAGGAAGAAAGATTTAGAAGGGATGCGAGAAAGAAAAGAGAACTAGATAAAGAAATAGAACGAAGAAGACAGCAGGCTCTTGATACCAGTCTCATTTGTAAGCAGCCAGTAGGGCCAAGCCCAGAAATACGATGGCACAGAATAGAAGAGATTCCCCTGATGAAAGAAGCAATGCCAATGGCATCTAGAGTAGTATTGGAAGAAGAAAACTTTGATGCGGTGAGCATCGGAGAAAAGATCGGTAAGGTCTGTCAAGAATTAAAGGAAGGTAGTAAGTATGGAAGTCGAGGGAAAAGGGATCAATCCCTAGCATTTCAATAACAAAGTGAAGAAGAAATTCGATACCGTCTCAGACCTATAGCATTGTCGTTAAGCAGACTGAACCTAGACAGAGGTGAGGAAGATAATAGTGACACTATTTGGGGACTAGATATGTCAGACGAGGAAAGAGAGTCTGGTCTTGGGGCAGAAGGAGGGAGCGTGTACGCCCCTGAAGGAAGCCTGCAAATGGATATAGAATTAATATGGTTGCATCTGGTGAAACCTAAGGATAGGACGCCAGATCCAATAGCATATACAGAACGTCTCTCAGGATGATTGTACAGTGAGAGGGGAAAATTACTGCCATATGTGAGCAGGTATACACAATGTGTTTTCTAAGCGCTTCAGGCAGGGAGGGAACATGGGCATATACAATTACATTCTTACAAGTCCTTGAAACAATTTAGAATGTGAAAAATAACTATCATAATCATCCTGGCGACATTTCAGAAAGTGCAAGAAACAGTTAAGGAGAGAAGGGAGAAGGAGAGAATGAGACAAACCAGCAGTAACATTACTATGTCTAACGACAATTGATGTAGTGCATGAATAACAGGAGGAGGGGGAGGAGGAGGGGGGGCGTGGAGAGAGAGAGGAGGAAGGAGGAGAGGAACAGACAAGTGACTATCCTAATAAGTCGTATGACGGGTCAGAACAGTTCTGGGGGGATTGGGAGAAGAAAACAGGAGGGAAAGGGGGGACAGACAAGCTGCTATCAGAGGTTAAGACAAATGATAGGAGTAAGTGCTATCAGATGTAAAAAAGGGGTTGGGGGGGAGAGGGGAAGGTGCCTGCCCTAGGTGGGCACAATAATGCTCACAGGGGGAAGGGAGGGTCAAAGTGGCCACAGAGGAAGGATAGGGGGAGGGGCTGCGGAGACAGGCGGCTACGATTACTATGCATGCAATTGAAGGTAATGACAGGCTTAACGGGAGAGGGGAAGGAAGGAGTTGGAGGGTGCAGCAATGAGAAAGAAAGGGTGATTCAATTACTATTCCTGATGGCAATTGGGGTAAAGCCAGTCTTAAACACAGGGGGAGAGGGAGGCAGAGCAAGACAGGCGGCTACGATTACTATGCCTGACGGCAATTGGAGTAGTGCCTGAAATAGCAGGAGGATGGAAGTAGGGGGAAGAAGGGACAACCAGGACAATCACAGTGGGCAAGCGGGAGTGAGAGGGGGAAAACAGAACAGTGGGGAGGGCAGGGGTTGGAGGGGGACACATTGACAATCAAGTGGGGGCCAGGAGGACACAATCGCACTCACGAGGGCATGGGGAGGGTAAGGGACAACAGTGGCACTTAGGTGGGGCAGGGGGACACAATAACGCTCACGGGGTGCAAGGGGGAGGGTAGATGGCAACATTGGCACTCAAGGGGGGCAGGGGGACACAATTACACTCACGAGGGGCATTAGGGTGGGTAAGGGACAACAGTGGCACTCACGTGGGCCAGGGGACACAATGATGCTCATGGGGGCAAGGGGGAGGGTAGGGGGCAACAGTGGCACTCAAGGGGGGCAAGGGGGCACAATAAAACTCACAGGGGTATGAGGGTGGGTAAGGGACAACAGTGGCACTCTTGTGGGGCAGGGGGATACAATGATGCTCACGGGGGCAAGGGGAGGGTAGGGGACAACAGTGGCACTGACAGGGCGCAGGGGAACATAATCACGCTCACAGGGGTCATGGGGGTGGGTAGGGACAAAAGTGGCACTCGCGGGGGCAGGGGGTCACAATCATGCTCACAGGGGGTATGGGCTGGGAAGGAACAACAGTGGCACTCACGAGGGGCAGGGGGACACAATCAGGCTCACAGGGGACACGTGGGTAGAAAGGGACAACAGTGGAACTCATGGGTGAGGGGAGCACATTCACGCTCACAGGGGCATGGGGGAGGGAAGGGACAACAGTGGCACTCACAAGGGGCAGGGGGCCACAAACACACTCACGGGGATCATGGGGGTGGGAAGGGACAACAGTGGTACTCACGGGGGCATGGGGTGGGTAGGGAACAACAGTGGCACTTACGTGGGGCAGAGGGACACAATCATGCTCATGGGGGTCATGGGCATGAGAAGGGACAACAGTGGCACTCGCGAGGGTCAGAGGGGTGGTTAGGGGACAACAGTGGCACTCACGTGGGGCAGGGGGACACAATAGCGCTCACATGGTCTTGTGGGTAGAAAGGGACAACAGTGGAACTCATAGGGGGAGGGGGGCACACTCACGCTCACGGGGGCATGGGGTGGGAAGGGACAACAGTGGCACTCACAAGGGGCAGGGGGACAAAATCACACTCACAGGGGTCATGGGGATGGGAAGGGACAACAGTGGTACTCACTGGGGCATGGGCTGGGTAGGGGACAGCAGTGACACTTACGTGGGGCAGAGGGACACAATCATGCTCACAGGGGTCATGGACATGGGAAGGGACAACAGTGGCACTCACATGGGGCAGGGGGACACAATCACATGGTCTTGTGGGTAGAAAGGGACAACAGTGGAACTCATAGGGGGAGGGGGGCACACTCACGCTCACAGGGGCATGGGGTGGGAAGGGACAACAGTGGCACTCACAAAGGGCAGGTGGACACAATCACATTCATAGGGGTCATGGGGGTGGGCTGGGACAACAGTGGCACTCATGGAGGGCATGGGGTGGGAAGGGCACAACAGTGGCACTCACGTGGGGCAGGGGGGCACAATCATGCTCACGAAGGGCATGGGCGTGGGAAGGGACAACATTGGCACTCACGAAGGGCAGGGGCAAACAATAACACTCACAGGGGCATAGGGATGGGAAGGGAATACAGTGGCACTCACTTGGGGAATTGGGGGTGGGTAGGGGACAACAGTGGCACTCAGGGGGGCAGGGGGACACAATCAAGCTCACGAGGGGCATGAGGGTGGGTAAGGGACAACAGTGGCACTCACGTCGGGCGGGGGACACAATGATGCTCACGGGGCATGGGGGTGGGTAAGGGACAACAGTGGCCATCATGTGGGGGCAGGGGTACACAATAATGCTCATGGGGCAAGGGGGAGGGTAGGGGGCAAAAGTGGCACTCAAGGGGACAGGGGGCACAATCACGCTCACGGGGGGCATGACTGTGGGTAAGGGACAACAGTGACACTCGCGTGGGGCAGGAGGACACAATAATGCTCACAGGGCAAGGGGGAGGGTAGGAGACAACAGTGGCACTCACAGGGCACAGGGGAACATAATCACGCTCACAGGGGGCATGGAGGTGGGTAGGGACAACAGTTGGCACTCGCGGGGGGGCAAGGGAAAAATAATCCTGCTTAGAGGGGGTGTGGGGGTGGGTAGGGGCAAAGTGGCACTCACAGGGGCAGGGGGCACAATCATGCTCACAGAGGGATTGGGGTGGGAAGGGACAACAGTGGCACTCACGAGGGGCAGGGGGACACAATCACGCTCACGCGGGACATTTGGGTAGAAAGGGACAACAGTCGCACTCATGGGGTTTGGGGGGCACAATAACGCTCATGGGAGCATGGGGGTGGGAAGGGACAACAGTGGCACTCACAAGGGGCAGGGGGACAAAATCAAGCTCACAGGGGCATGGGCATGGGAAGGGACAACAGTGGCACTCACGAGGGGCAGGGGGACACAATAACACTCACAGGGACATGGGTATGGGAAGGGACAACAGTGGCGTTCACAAAGGGCAGGGGGCACAATCACGCTCACGGGGGTATGGGGGTGGGTAAGGACACCAGTGGCTCTCGCAGAGGGGCATGTGGTGGGTAGGTGACAACTGTGACACTCACATGGGGCAGGGGACACAATCAAGCTCACGGGGGCATGGGCTAGGAAGGGACAACAGTAGCACTCACAGGGAGCAGGGGGGCACAATCACTCTCCCAGGGGGCAACAGGGAGGGTAGCGGACAACAGTGGCACTCATGAGGGTCAGGGTGACACAATCACACTCACAGGGAGCATGGGGGTGGGAAGGGACAACAGTGGGAAAGGGATATATGAATTAGAAAAAAATGACAGGAAGAAATACGTTGAACATAGGGTACATAAAAAGGTTCTACGTGATTTCGCCGACCTATTTTTGGTTGTGGTACTTTTCATCGCCGACCCTTTCGTCCCCAACATTTTTTTAATTTTTTGTATTTATTAATGGGGGGCTGCGCCCCCCCAAACCTCCCCTTACTTAAATAATCATACCCCAACCCGCACAAACCCCCCCCGAAAAAAATGTTTTTAAATAAAAATGTTGGCGATGAAAGGGTCAGCGATGAAAAGTCCCACGACCAAAAATAGGTCGGCGAAATATGTGTATACTCATAAAAGGTCTCCTGGCAGCTATTCTTGGGGAAAGGGCTGATGACATATGTAGGAGAAAAGGATATTCAAGTGTGACAGCAAAAAACACTGCGCATGAGGGAGCACTGTTTAATAATTGTCGAGCAGATGTGTGGGGGGCTCTCAGGGTACAGTACCCCGATACATCAGATATGGGTGCAATTATGACATGTAAAATGAAGGCAGAAGAAGACCTATGGCTTATATTCAGGACATTCTGGAGAAATGGCAACTTGAAACTTGTGTGCCGTGGGAAAAGATGGTGGCATTTTTTTACCACATTTTATGTCAGGGGTTGCCTGAGCCAGTAGAGAGGCATATAAATAAACAAGTGGGGATGGAAGCAAAACCGTGGGCTGAGAAACAGTTGACGATAGTGCACCATTGTCAGTTGTTGCAAGAGAAAAATAAGAATAAAGATGAGACTAGGAAAATCGAGGAAGCCAAGTAAGTTCAGAAAAAATTGTCAAAATTTGCCATAGAAGGGGAGGTATTGACAAGTGGAGAAGGATTGGGAATGCAGGAAGCAACAGGTGTATCCCAGGCGTGTAACCAGCGCCCGATGGATCAAGGTGGATATGGGTTTGTGCCACGAGGCAGAGTTATGTGCTATAGAGGAAGATGAGGTGGATTCCAACATAATCAAGGTGGGTTTGAGAATGCACAGAATGAGAATCAGAGTACCGGGGGAGGATATAACCAAGGGGGACTTGTCAGAAGGGCATCCCTGGTATTTTGGACTTGTCGGATAACAGGGCACATTGCATGCAAATGTGGAAGCCATGGGAATGTACAGAATGGCCAATTTTCAAGAGGGGGGACAGCTTATCCTCCACCATTTAGCACAAAATCTAGGGAAGGATTTGCCCAGGATCAAACATTGTATCAGTCACAAACAACGTGAGTACGCCAGGTACAGCAACCAGAGCAAGTGCAAATGAATCCACCACAAGGGCAGTCGAAACAAGCCCCTATGCAGACACAGCAGTATGCAAATACAGGACAAGTGCTAACACCCAGAATAGGAGGTGTCACTGTGGCAGGAGGAAATCCTTTCACAGGGACGTGATGAGCCTATACACACAATAGGACAGCTCACAGAATGGCTTGATGTGTTCAGTACTATTTGTGACACCAGACCCCCAAGAGGAACCAAGGGTCGCTGTGACGATAGGAGGCAAATCTTTGTCTTTTTTACTAGAATCTGGAGCTACTCGCTTGTGTAAACGAGAGGGGAAATATCCAATGTCGGGAATTGCCATGAATACTCAAGGGTTCTCTGGAGCTAAGAGTCGAGTTTCTTTTACTAATGAATTACCAGTCTCAATAGGAGAGTGTGGCATGTCTTTTCCTTTGTTATATTCACAACAGACACTGGTTAACATTTTGGGAAGAGATTTAATGACAAAACTTAACATGATGTTTTCATTCACTGATCAAGGGATAGTATGTTCCACTCCAGGAATACACTATTTACACGTGGGCGAATGTATAATGGTGTTCACAGGGCAAGTGGCTCTATATGGAGTGAGCATTCTACTGACATGACTACCTAGCTTAGTGGGAAAAATTGTGATGATACCTGACAAGTTTTTGTTTAGACCACAAATACCTATGGACGAAGAGGGTGGACAGACAATCCCAATAGAATTAGAAGCACTCCATAGTACAAAGTGAAATGGCAATGTTCGAAGAAGTAGATGATGTGGGTAGACCATGGACAACAGTAATAGCTCTCAAGGAAGGGTACAGATTGACTGATATCACTGATGACGACATGTTCAGGGAAGACCAAACAGACGATGAAGTGGTGTTATTTCTGAGCCTCACATACTGGATAAGGAAAGAACAGAGGGAAGTCCCACAGCAGATGGCGATAATGAAGCAGCGTCCAGCATTTTTTCAGGAAGACTTGGAGACGGTGCCCAGTGTGTTTTGGACCACGTGCCCTTATGACATAGGTTTATTAAAAGGAATAGGAGAGGTTAAAACAAAGCTGAAGCCAGGAGCGATTTTACATCAAGCAAAACAGTACCCCATGCCTGGAGAGGCTGATGAAGGTGTATTACAGACCATTTCAGCACTGATGAAACAAGGGATACGGGTGGCATCAGAATCACTGTTTAATACTGTGGTGTATCCGATCAAAAAATCTAAAGGAGGGTCTTTGAGATTTTTACAAGATATGAGACTGATTAACCAGATTGTAGATGCAGAGTTTCCTCTAGTTCCTAACCTAGTGACGATACTGTGCAGTATCCCGGTGGTAGCTCGATATTTCAAGTTGATCGATTTGAAAAATGTGTTTTTCTCGATCCCGTTGCACAAGGATTGACAAGACTCAATTCCTTTACATTCCGACAAACTCAACTGAAACATATATGTTTGCCCAAGGGGTACTGTGAGTCCCCATCAATCTTTAACAAAGTCCTACAGATGGATTTAAGCAATATTGATCTTAAGAGTGCGGTGATACAATACGTTGATGACATTTTAATTTGTAGCACCATGAAAGATGAGTGCAGACAAGATTCTATTCAGTTGATGACTATTCTAGCAGCCAAGGGATAAGAAAAAGTTACACTACTGCCAAGAAGTCAAGAAGAGGTGTTATACATAGGGCAGCTGAATTCACATGAAGGAAAAAAGGTGACACCTGAAAGAGCTCAGGTGATTATGAAAACATCAAAGCCAAATACTGTGAAACAGAAGCAACAGTTTTTGGGGTTATGCAACTATGTTAGAACCGGGGTGTTTGATTAAAGTACGTACACAAGACCCCTTTTGCAAGCTTTAGAGAAAGCACAAGTGGATAAAGTAAAAATAGAAAGGACTAAAGAAATGGAGGAAATGGAGGAAGGGGTTGAGGAGCTGAAAAAATCAATTTGTACAGCCCCTGTTTTAGGAATTCCAAATTACGCTGCATTTGATTTGTTTTTGGACACAAATGGGTCAGTCATGACAGCAGTATCGCACAGAACTACATTGGAGTACAAGCCTTTAGACTATTACATTGGGATTTTAGACCCAGTTATGAGAGGACACTTCCCTTGCGAACAATATTTGGCAGCTCCCACATTCACAATTGAAAAGTCTAAAAGTACTGTTATGGGATGCTCTATGACCGTCTTCGTGCAGCATGCTCTATTTGCCATTTTAGAGAAACCCAAAGGTACATTAACATCCCAAAGAGCTTCAGCTTACAAGGTAATGATTTTGAATCCAACAATTAAGATTTTAAGATGTAAAATAGTGAATCCTGCCATATTTATAGCTGAGCCAATAGAAGAAGTTGATCATATGTGCGAATTAATTTGAATTTTAGGATGATATACCCAGTGTGAAAGAAAATGTGTTGGCGGGAGGGGAATTCTCTTTAATGATGGTTCTTTGAAAATGTATCAGAATAGTGGGGAAAGGCATTCAGGCACAGCAGTAGTAAGACACAAATTAAATGGAGAATTTGAAAGTTGTAGCAAGTGCAAGGCTACCGTCTCACTTTTCAGCGCAAGCAGCAGAAATAGTAGCACTTATTTTTCGCGCTCGAGAAACACAAAGGGCAGGAAGTGACAGTATACAGTGACTCCGCCTACGTGACATCAAACGTACATGCAGGATTAGCACATTGGAAAAGGAGTGGCTAGCTCTGTGCGGATGGTATGCCAGTGCAGTACGCAACTTTATTGTACAGGCTTATTAAGGCACTACAAATCCAAGTGGCCATAGCGGTCGTTAAATGCGCAGCACATACTAATCAAACAGATTTGATCTCTTTCACGAATGAAGCCGCAGACGAAGAAGCCAAAAGGGTTGCATGTTCCCCAGATATTTTGAGATTTGATACTGGGAGTATTAAGGAAAAAGTATTTACAACCATGTTAGTGCAAGAAGGATTAAAAAAATTATCGATAACCCAACTAATGGAGATTCAAGGGAGTGCACCGCAGGAAGAGCAGGAATTATGGAAGTGAAGGGGTGTTTGTTATCCCCCACTGAAGCATGATGGCGATAAGACATCACTGGAAAGCCGGTGATGCCAGTAGCATTATTAAAGGTTGCGCTTGAACAGCTGCATTACCCTGCACATGTAACTAGGGAGAGTCTTGCTGCTACAATTGTGGACGACTGGTTCATTCCGAATTTGTTGGAGCATGTTGCACTTATTATGGTAAACTGCATTGTGTGTCAAAAGTTTACTGCTGGGCATACACTGAGAAGAATTAGTGGGGTAATACCCTGACCGAAAGGTCAGTTTTAGCATTTACTTATCGATTATGTTGATATGCTGCAGGTATGTAATGCATATAGGTATCTATTAGTGTTGGTGTGTCCCTTCTCTAGGTGGATTGAGGCAGGTCCATGTACACACCCTGATGCCACTTGCACAGTGAAGTTTTGAATGCGCAATATCTTCCAGAGATAGGGTGTGTGTGAAGTGCTGAGATCCAACAATGGGCCACATTTTGTTAATGAGCTATTTGAACAAATAGGGCTTCTATTGAACATAAAGCACAAGTTTTCTTCTGCTTATCACACGCAAGGGAACGGTATATGTGAGAGACTCAACAGCCTCCTTAAAGAAAGGATTGCCAAGATTAAATTGACTTTGAAGAAGAGATGGCTATATTGCCTATCCCTAGTGTTACTTGTCCTTAGGAATCAACCAGGATTGGACCATCACCTCACCCCTTATGAACTAGTTACAGGGAGGCATATGTGAACGGCCCTTACACCTCCATCTAGGAGTAGAAGTGATGTCCAGATTGTAGCTAAAACATTAGGTGGTGAATTGCATGACTATTTGACATGTATAACCTCTAGCATCTGCCTCCTTTCAGATCAAGGCAAGCGCAAGGGGGGTTGGTCTCAGAACACAGAAGAAGACAATTTAACAAACAGCCCAACTGAACTCCTATTGGCACCTAAGTTATATGTTGGAGACCTAGTGTCAATCGAGAATTTTACTAGAAAGTGGCATGAGCCAAGATTTAATGGTCCCTTTTGTGTTGAGAATATAACCTCGTCAGCTGTAAAGGTTCGAGGGAGAGGAGTTTGACTTCACCTAGGGGACATAAAAGCCTATAAAGGTGAGACCCGCCCTTCCACCATTGCCGATCCAGAAACAAGACAAGAAGAAGAATTTCAGTGTGTGCAGGCTCGAGCAATGACGAAGAAGAAGGATGATCATGCAACTACCAGTGGATGACACAGATTTGTGCATTTTACCTGAGATTCAAAAGGACACTCCTTATAGATATTTTATGCAGGAGTGCAAAGATTTTCTGTGAATTTCAGGAATTTTGAAAAATGAACTTTAGAAACTCACTGAAGCATTAAAGCAATGCCTAAACATCAGTTCTTGATCAGAAATTGGAAACGAGCTCAGTATCCAGGTTAATTTTGTGGTGCATACCTGGTCTAAGCAGTTACACACATGGTACTTACTGACAGTGATGTCCATCGGCTTGTGCTTGCTGTTTTTGTGTTTATACTTCAAGCTTATCCTGCTCTTGTCAGAAGAGATGTTGATAGTCACACTTTTTTACAAGATCATAAAAATCGCCCAGTAATAAGAAGGCTCCTCATTGCAATAATTGAGCAGGTTTTACAGTAGCAAGTATAAGCAAATTTGATGATTGTATTAAAAATGAGAAATATAGAAGCTGGCACGGTTCTAGAGAATAAACAAGTGCAACAGGTACCAGGATGGCGTGAACGATGGATGCCAATGTTTTTGTGCATAACATATGCCTGCATGATTACTCTCTTCTTTCTGTTGCTCATTTTTCACAGTCTCTTTCATGTTAGTACTTCTGCTGAATTAGAGGTCCCCATGGTTCTTCCTACTATGGGAACTTCCTTTGATATGCTTCATGAATGGTAACATTTTTCCAAAAGACACACTAGCGAAGCAAGGAGCATAATGAGGGGATACATACATATATAGATAATTCAGCACACTTGGGTAATAACATATGGTACCAGCACATGATTGAACTGTGGGAGAAAAGACATCTAAGGAGAGTTGCTACGTCTGCACTTTCATCCTCTATGCCATAAGTACAGTGCAAACTTTCATCTCCCGACAAGTCCCAGAACACAACGCCAGGTGCCTCATTAATCTTGCAGCATGTATGACTAGAGGACAAGATCAGGGCAGTTGGGCCACTCTGCGATGGAGATCGAAATGGTTGTTTCCATTCCAGGATGATTATGTCAAGCCTATATAGATGGAAAAGGAAACTGGATGGGAAAGCAAGATGCTTGTGTATCACACAGAAGGACAGGAAGAGGTAGTCATTGAAAACATGAAGAGAATGGATTGCCCTGATATAACAGAAATAGCTGCATTGCCTGGATGTTGGAAACAAACTCAAGTCTTAGTCTATGGACTAGTGAAGTCCAAGAAAGGATGGGAAGGAGGACTGATGTCTTGCAGAGCTCATCTACTGAAGCCAGAATATGTTCAAGAGGTGCAGAGAGTGAACAATGGATGTTTGAAGTCATGGGCCAAACATGGCAAACTAATGACATGGGTAGAACACAAATCAGGTCCAATGGTTGTGATCCCATTGGTGAATGTGACATTGTGCTTCCGAAGAGAATGAAAGAAACACGTGGGAGATAACAAATGCTGCAAAACTACAGTTGACATTTCCAGTATGGGACTAGGGACAGCTGTCCTCATGGATCGATCGTGGGCTTGTGGGCCTACATGAAGCTGCCCAAGGATTGGGGAGGGACATGCTCCTTGGTGCTCATCCATGTGCCAGCATTAGTGATTCCTCAGAGTGACAAGAACATTGGAGAATTTCCAAAAGCAGATGCCCATTCGAGAAAAAGAAGATTGCTTGAATTTCTCATTCGAACCAGAAGAGGGAATTACTTCTCAGCCAAGTCAATAGAAGCACATGACTCCATTCCATATGAACACAGGAGGTTCAGCAAGACTCTGTCAATATTTACAACTATATTCATGCATGGGATCCAAATGATTGCCAATGCCAAGTGGTTGCAGATTACGAAATGGGAGCTTCTGCAGACGAACAACACCACCATAAAGGGATTCAATGCTATCAAGAAGGAGCTGAGGGCCATACGTCTAATGACCCTGCAGAACAGATATGTCGTTGACATGATTTCAGCGATGGAAGGAGGAGTTTGTGCCACAATCGGGCCATCATGTTGCACATTCACACCTTTTCACGATGACGAGAATGGGACCTTGACACAGGCCATAACGTTGCTAACAAACCTGCATAACAAGAGGGAAGACAAGACTGAGGACATTATAGATGACAGTTAGTCTGATTTCATATACCCATGGATTCCGCAGTGGATGGCAAAAATCTTCATGTTTCTTGGAGCTATATTGGTCAAGGTGATGTTTGGATTCTGTGTAATCAGGATAATAATTACCCAATGTAAGAAGACGGCAAAGAAAGCAGTAGGAATGAAGATCAATGATTGATGTCGAATCTGGGTTTGGACCGAAGGAATTGACTGATGAAGATGTCAGAAAATACATAGAGGCCAGCATTGTTGCACCTGAAGGAACGAAGTTACTGTATCCAAAGAATCATAAGAAGTACGTGGGACGATCGGTCTATTGTAATCCGAATGAACAGTGCAACTACATGACCTGGAGTGTAGATGAACATGTCAAATCAGCCAGCACCCTGAGGGGGCTGATGAAGATCTGGACTCCAAAGGAGCTCTTCTTCAAGAGAAAATATCAAGAAGTGGAGAGCATTGAAGAGGTGGTTGATGACTCGACCAGAGGGGGTAATGTAGAGGAGCAGCTGCATGCCTCTGCAGGAAATCCCACCCCCCTACCTCCTATATGTTAGAAGCCCGAGATTGTGCCATTATTAACACCGGTCATCGTCATACCACAGTGAGAATTTGAAAGAAGGTACCCACTGAGAAAACCCTATCAATTGTATCCCCTAAGAGATGACTATCTGAGGGAGGAACTCCCTGAAGGAATATAAAAAAGAGTGAAAGAGAAGCCAGTGATGTCTTGAAAGATGAGCATGACACCCTGAGGATACTGACTGAAGTGAATGTGTGGAAACTGATGACGAATTTAAGAATCAAGTAAACCTTCATATGCGAAAAGAAGATTGCCTGTGTGCAAAGCAAAGCACTGCAGAAAATGCAAGCAATTCATTAACTGTACAGATGCTGTAACACAAGTAGATTAATTGATCATAGAAGCTGGCTATACGTAGTGAATAGACTGCAGGCAAAGCCGCCATTTTACATGAATTGGACATCAGTGTCATGAATTTTAGTCAGCCAGGACCCATAGAGAGGAAAGGCCGAGAACTGTTTTGCAGCAAGAATAGGCTGAGATCGTGGAAATGAATGGCGAGGCTATCTGGCCTGGTACCAAAGTCGAATCAGCCAAGAATCGGTTATCTATTCTTGAAGGCAATAATCGTGTGAAGCTGAATCATCCCCTGTTAAGGTGCAAAGAAAGAACACCAAGCCGGGCAAGTTTTTTTCATTCAAGATATTTAAATGCTGCAAAATGGACCAAATCATGTTCTCCTTTCATGTGAGCTAATGATGGAAATAGAGTTGAGCTTGGAGTCAAAGAACAACAATAGGGTTTGCTCGCACTCCCTTATATTCCCAGAGCAAGAATACTCTACAAGGCCAAGTTAAAAGACAATCTTCATGGCAGAAGGCATGGGTGATGAGAGATGATGGGCTAATTGGGTAAGCAGGTGAAGTCAAATCCCCCTCCTGGCACCTGGTTCTGAGCTTGCACACTGCTAAGTGAACCGAATGTTCCAGACATGGCACGAGCGTGTCAACCAATTGTAAAGGGCAGTATAACGAAGGGCCTCATAGTTTGAAGCGCAAGGATATACTGTGTACTTAATAGTGTTGAAGATGACATGTTTTAGAGGTAGTCCCACCCCTTATAGAAAGTATACTTAGATGTTCCCCCTTGAACGTATCACAATCTCTCGTAGATTTTTCTCATTTGCCACATAGTATGACATCACGTCTGACATATTCTTTGCATACAAGGCTGTTTTATGAGAAATGCATTGAGAGCTCAAACTGAAAGAGCAAAGAAGATCAAGGCTTAGTACCACAAAATGAAATACGCCAATCACGGGTCGAAAGATACAAGTATCTTTATTTCTGTACAGAATTCAAAGCAAAACAGATAGCTATCCGGCTCACAACACCTCGCAGTGTGGACCAGCAGACACAGTGAGGGGTGAGAGTGCTGGACATCTTAATGTGGGCTGTTTTATACATTTTTCCAATCATTGTTCAGCCCCTCTCCAAACTAATAATTTACATGCTAGGGTTCATGCAAAGTTCACATGACAAATTTTACAATATGGTTCAACATATTTAACAAGTTTGCTTGTCCATAAAGATACAATGGCAGTGTTGGGTCTCCGGCTCATTGTAAGCCTAGTTTCAAGAAAGAAAACAATATATTACAACCAAAGCACATGGTTTTAGTTTGCTCTACATTATTCCGCTGTTTATATGAGGATGAGGCTTGGATTGCAGTTCATACGAGTCACAAGGTTTCTTTGCATAGAACAAACAGTCTGCTCTCAGTCAGCCTACATGTTGACTCAACTCAAAGGTCATTCGGCTTGGCTGTAGTTGAAAACACTGGTCGGCTGGGTCCCCCGCCCTGCCGACCAGTTAAGTGCCTCGCTCCACCAGCGTCCAAGGACCTGCCCAGGGGGACAGAGGACACCCACCGCAGCCCAGGTACTTGGGGCCATAGGGCGTTGCAGGGTCCCCCCTGGGCCCACCTGTCATACTTTGCGGACCTGCTATACGTGGGGACCCCCCACCTGACCAGCATTGGCAGCCTGTGACAGCGCAGCTTTCCCCGCACAACCACAGCACCAGCAGAGAGGAGCCATTCTTGGGGGGGCTGAGCCCCGCTGATGAGGATCTGGCACGACAGCTCGCATCCCCCCCGCCGCACACAGTGGAGCTGCACGGGGGCCCCCCAGCCAGTCTGCCAGCTACAGCAGCCTCATCAACACCCGGTCCTGGCCCACACTCCGCTCTGACTTGGGATCAATCCAACCGCGAACGCATCCCGCCTGCAGGGCCAGCCCCACCACCAGCACGGGCCCCTGCAGACCCCTCACACCAGCCTTGGGACCCTGAGGAGTGACTGGTGGCCCATGGCCCGCATGCCCCCCTGCACAGACCCGGCATAAATTGGGGCCACTCCGCCACTGGACTAATACTACACCCTGTGACCGGCAACAGGCCTGCGGGTCCCACAGCGGCCCGGGGAGGCTGGGGCAGCCCCTACCTGATACCTCCTGCCCCACGTGCACCCAACGAACTACAGTGGGGGTGCCCCCTCCCCTCGGAACACCACTCGAGGACTATGGTGGCACGGCACCAGCCCTCCCTCACCGTACCAGCAGCCTGGCAGAAAGGCCCCGTCCACACAGCTGAAGCCTGCGGATCTGCGCCACTACATGCAACACTGGAGGGTCTGCCTACATGGGCCCTCCACATTAAAGGCAGGGAACAGTGGGTAACCAGCAAGCCAAAAGAAGTTGGTGAAGCAGCAGAGTTCATCTCAATCACTGCGGCAAACTTCAGCAAACACCAGCTTAAAAGAGAGGATAACACGCTCCTGGGCAAACGGCGACCCAGACGCCAAGATGTCCAAGCAGAAAGGTCTGAAGTCAGCAGATATAGCCAATCTTCTTCACCTTAGGGAGAAACCCAAACAGCCAGACCACCCCCCAACCAAGCCCTCCTCGCCCACAAGGGCCCAAGGATAATGGGCCACAAAAGATGACATCCAGGGCCTCCTAGCCGACATGAAAATGGAATTCCGCAACTGCTTGGCAGAGGTTTCGACCAAGATAGATGTCCAGGACAACCGCATTGAGGAGGTAGAACATAGGGTCGGGCACACAGAAGACCAAGTCTTGGAACACTCAGCGCAGATTGCGGAGATGCGGCAGAAAATCCAGACTCTGGAGGACAATGCAGAAACTATGCTTCGCAAACAGGAGGACCTGGAAAACAGGACCCGCAGAAACAACATCCGTATCAAAGGGGTTCCCGCCTCGATCCCGGACCTGGCCCTCCCGGCCTACATCAGAGTTCTCTTCCAGACTCTCCTCTCAGACTGCGATAAGTTATTACTCTTACTCGACCGTACTCACAGACTGCGAAGCTGCAGAAATACCCCAAGGCCGGAAGTAATCACCAGAGTACATTTTTTCTCTACGAAGCGGGAGATCATGACAGCGAGCCGCTCACAGGGCAACCAACATACCAGGCAGCCGCCATACAGCTCTTCCAGGACCTGGCTGCTCCCACAGTTCAACGGCGGCGAGCCCTCCAGCCCCTAACAACTTTTCTGCAGGAGCAGAAAATTAAATATTGCTGGCTCTACCCGGCCTTGCTTCAGTTCACACTTGAGGGCCAAACGAGTGTAATCCATATCCTGAAGGAGGCGGGCGGCATCATGGGATGCAAGCCTTCAACACCCGACGAAGATACATCTACCTCCCAGACGGATAAACCATGTAGCTCAACACCGAAGCTCCAGCATAGCCGCAGGATGAAAGTTCCAAAAGGAGGGAAAACTCCTGCCACACACGATTAGCATCCGACCTCAGCACTCCATGCAGGAACCTGCACTCTTGGCACCCGGGTGTCCCACGCAATGGCCCAGCTGAGTGTTTGGACAATCACTCGGACCGAGGACCGTTTGGGCCAGTCTGGTTATTCTTTGTTCCTTGCTTTCTCTTAGTTGGGCTGGGACCTTCCCCAGCCCCCCTGGTTACTGGGGCCCGGTTATCCCTGAGTTGGACAAAGTTAAAACCCGGTTGCAGCTGAGTCATGCTGACACCTGTCCCCCGGCAGACCTCCCTGAGGCACAGGACTACCCCCCCCCACCACCCACCTGAATCCTAATGACGCCTGGCTGGCCGAACCCTGCGGCGCACACCAAGCTCCAATAGATCTCACTGAACGTTGGGAGCTTGAACTCTCCCGCAAAACGCAAGTCCATCCTCCAACGCCTGCAGGACCTTCAGGCCACAGTGGGGTTCCTCCAGGAGACCCACCTCCTAGCAGAGGACTTCACCAGACTGCGGTGCCGAGCATACCCTACACAATACCTGGCCTTTGGCCCCAGCAAGAAAGGGGGCACAGCGATTCTGTTAGCAAAAGGCATCCCCTTTAAAGAGAAGGAGACCCTGCGCAGCCCAGATGGCAGATTCATAGCGGTTAAGGGGATCTGTACCGGCAGCTTGACACGCTGATCACGATCTATGCACCAAACGACAGCCAGGCGCCTTCTACACCACCCTGGAATCCACTCTTCTCCCCTTCCTCGAAGGACAGATGGTCCTGGGTGGGGACTTCAATAGGGTACCCAACCCCACACTGAACATGTCAGGCCCCCCGTCCACCAGGGACTTCAGGTTGGATTTGAGCCTCTGCCACCTGTTCAGGACACTAGGTGTGGTGGACACCTAGAGGGTCCTTCACCCGGACACCGTGGACTACTCTTTCTTCTCCCACGTCCACCGCTCCTCATCCCGAATTGACCTAATTCTAGCTAGCCCGCAGCTCTTGCAGTTCACGGACGATGTGGAGATCGGCGCAAGGGTACTGTCGGATCACGCCCCGATTCTGCTGACTGCAAGGGTCTTTGACCCAGATCCCCCAGAATGGCAGTGCGTGATGCCATAGCCAAGGCGATCAGCAATTACTTTAAGGAAACCCCCCCCGACCTCACCTCTACAGCAACAAGATGGGAAGCCATGAAGGCCTTAATCAGAGGGGAACTGATAGCTCAGGCAGCCGCATATACGAGGAGGCAGACCATCAAAAGTAATCGACTGGAGAAGGACATGATGGAGGCAGATATGGCCCTAAAGAAGAAGTGGACGCCCAAAGCAGCCAAGATGGTCAGACTATCTTGCACGAAGCTGGAAGCCCACTACGCCGAGGACACAGCCAGACCTTGCTCTGGACCAAACAGAGCTATTACGTGAATGGAAATAAGGCTAATAAATACCTGGTGAACAAATTAGCCAAAACCCGCTGACGGAATCACATTACTGCGCTGAGGGACCCAAAGGGTAGAACCCTGTACGGAGAAGGGGCAAAGCTAGAGGTGGCTGTAGGCCATCTAACCAACACCCTGACCTCAGCTCCCCACCCGCAGACCCTCCAAGAACAATATATAGCAGATGCCCGGCTCCCACACATATCAGAAGCAAACAGAGCTGCCTTGGAAGCCCCAATTACAACCAAAGAGGTGGAAGAAGTACTCAAAAATATGAAACCCAGGGCCCCAGGCCCGGGTGGCTTTCCACTAAAATTCTACAAACTCTTTCGCCCCATGTTACTACACCCAATGACAGAGCTATTTAACTCTTTCCGGGACTCAGGCACTATCGTGCCCTCTATGCAAGAGTCTACCACAATTCTGCTATTGAAACCCGGCAAGGACCCTAAGGAGTGCTCTTCGTACAGGCCGATTTCCCTGCTCAATGTGGACGCCAATGCATACTCAAAGGTACTGACGAACAGGTTGGCACAAATCCTTCCAACCATCATAGACCAGGACCGGCAGGGTTTATTAGAGAGAGAAGCACCATGGACAACATCTGCCGTGCACTCAATCTCATCGAAGTAGCGTCCCAGGAACGTCGGGCCTGGCGGTCTTGACCTTGGACGCCACCAAAGCGTTTGACAGGGTGGACTGGAACCTCATGCGCCTCACCATGGAAGAGTTCCAGTTCGGCCCCATATTCCAGAAATTGATGCTAGCAAATTATAAAGCCCCGAAAACATCACTCGAACTGAATCAGAAGACCTCACACCCGATACGGCTTTCGTGCGGGACAAGACAGGGCTGTCCGCTCTCCCCGCTGATCTTTGCTCTGATCATGGAACCATTCTCCCAAAGAATACGAGCTAACGAGAACATCATTGGGCTAGAAGTTAACGGCGAACAATTGAAGATCTCCCTATACACTGACGACATGATGATCTTCATCACCGACTGCCAATCCTCATTACCCGCTACCCTAACTGAGCTGGAGGCGTTCGAGAGAGTGGCTGGTTTCCAGGTGAACACTCCAAATCAGAGGCACTGAACGTCAATCTGGGTGTCCCATTGTAGCCAACCTCCAGACACTCTGCCGCTAGCATGGAGTTCTTCCTCAACGGCCTACCTGGGAATACGCCTCACAACAGACCCAAAACAGCTCTATGCCGCCAACTTCCCCCCGCTCCTCAAGGAATTGGAAGAGGACCTCCAACGATGGGGCAACCAAGAAATCTCTCTACTGGGACGGGTCACAGCATGAAAAATTAACCTCCTCCCGAGACTGCTGTACCTGTGCTCCACCCTCCCAGTACCCCCCCCAAAGCAGGCCTTGGAACAACTACAGAGGAAGCTAGCAAAATTTGTGTGGAGGGGACGCAGAGCCAGGATACCGATGAGGGTCATGACTGGGGCTGCAAAATGGGGCGGCTTCGGGCTCCCCAACCTGATTAACTATTTCCTGGCAGCCCAACTAGCGAGCGCTGCAGCCTGGGCAAATCGGAGGCCCCCCAAAATGGTTCCGAACTGAGCAATCTAGATGTCAGCCACTGCTACAGTGCTTGCTATATACCCCAAGGCCTCACTGGAGCCACAGTTTGCAGATGTTATCATCTACCAAAGCGATCTTTGAGGCATGGGCATGGGCCCGACGGATGAGGAAGGTGCCCAAGGACCCAAGCCCGCTCTCTCCAGTCATCTGGAACCCCGACTTCAGGCCAGGAACAGAGGTAGCCCGCTTCAGCCGATGGACCATAGGAGGCCTCCGAACCCGCTCCCAACTATACAAGACCAATAACCCACTCTGCTTTGAGGAATGCAAAGCCCGTTTTAAGCTGACAGAAAGAGAGAGAGGTTCACATACGCCCAACTCCACCACTGGATATCGCAGTCTGCGGTCCATCGGGTGGCCACCCGGGACTTCCACCCTCTGGAACAGGCGACAGAGGATGGCACAGGCCGGGGTCAGATCACCAAACTGTACCACCAGGAGGACATGCTAAAAGTCAGACCGCTGTGCATGTCCGGATGGGAAGCGGACCTGGGACACCCCATAGAGAAGCCGACATCCAGATGTGTCACAAACAAGGAATGCGCCCTGAAGCTCCTTCACCGCTGGTACTACTCCCCAGTCTGCCTGCATCATTGCAACGCTGACATTGACCCGAGCTGCTGGACACGCTGCGGTGAGTGGGGACCCTTTTTCCACATGTGGTGGGGATGCCTGACAATACAGACCTTCTAGAGGGAGGTCCTGCAGATCACGGAGGACATCATCCAACGCAAACTGCCGCTGGACCCAGAGGTGGTCCTTCTCGGGGTGGCAGACCCGGACTCCTATCCCAGCGTGGGCCGATCTGCCAAACTGCTCACACACCTACTGCTAGCAGTTAAGATTACAGTGGCTCGGATGTGGAAAGCTAAGGAGGGTCCTCTTCTGGTCCTCTGGTGGATAAAAATCTGGGAGATCCTGGTGGCAGAGAAAGTTACAGCGGCAAAGGAGGGGTCTCTCCACCGCTTCACCGACTGCTGGGCCCCAGTGTTGGACTACCACTCCCGATTCCCGGCGTTAACATTCCAATCCCGCCTGATATCAAAACTTTCTGGGCCCCCAAAGCCCTGACGGGTCTCCAACCCATCAGAGCACCACAGACTAAAGAGGGGGCAGAGGAGGGACCTCAGGGAGGGGGTAAAGGACAAGCTGCATGCACATAAACTATAAAGGGAGTCAAAATATCTCATGTAATGCATAGATAACGCTGTAAACGAAATAAATAAAGTTGTTAAAAAAAAAGAAAACACAGTCCACCATTTTAGGACACAAAGCAAGAGTTAAAATCAAAATGGCAGATGATTCTTAAAATGGTGGCGAAGTTGATCAGAAATCGGAGCATTTCAAACGTGGTATTCTGTGCAACACGATTGGGTTTAGGCCAATATTCATATCAAGGCGGTATTATACAAATACAGTTTAACAGAGCGAACACCCTTAATGTCTGTAGTAACTCCCTGTTTTAGATAATTGTTAATAAAACAGCAACCTTTGCCATATTCCTGAGTTGGTTTGATTATTTGGTGTCAGAGTTATTCTCCATCCCCATCCATAGCATGCACAATACTCAAAGGGCCATATGCTCACTATGATGAAAGATTGAGAGTTCAATTCATGCTTAAAATTAAGGAAAATAAGATTAGAGAGGAGATATGGACCAAAGGTGACCCCTCACTAGAGGAAGCCTTAGATATTGCCAAGAGCATAGAACACACTACAGCCTTTTTTAAGGAACTTGAGATGAAATCACACACCACCAATGTTAATGCTTTCTCTACGGGATGCCTCAGTACCGCTAGTAAATAGTAAAAAAGGTAATGTAGCCAAAAGTAAGAATATTAAAGGTGGGGACCAAAGCAAGTCCAGGGAAAATAATCAAACCCTACCTAGAGGTAGGAAATGCTACCGATGTAGGAGTTTTACGCATTACGACAATGCACCTGATTGCCTAGCTCTAACAGTAGTATGTTCAAAATGCAACAAAAAGGGACACTTTGCCATGTGTTGTAGATTTTCCTCCAGAGATGGCGTTAAAGAGATTTCCAATGGTCAGGAATGCAGAAATAGTGATGAATGTGATGATACGCATGAAGAAGGAGTTGGTCAGTAAGTGATGTTGGTGCTAAGTGCAATGAAGGGCACCCAACTCATGCCAAAATTCGAATAGTTTACAAATCAGTAGAGATGCTAGTGAACTCTGGGTCGGATTATTCCATTATTGATAACAAGGTATGGAAATAACCATTTGGTGATATTTCACTTCTAACCCCAGAAGTGAAAGCCAATGCTTATGGGGGGATTCCCATTGAGTTTGTGGGTTTCTTCAAAACTGTGTTACACTGGCGTGATCAAAAGATAAAAGCTAATGTATATGTATCACGCAAAGGAGGTAATCTCCAGGTTTGATTTGAACAGGCCAAATTAGGAATGATCATCAACCCAAGAGGTCAAAGTCACATAGCCACAGTGTCCATGGATAGCGCAAGACCAGAAGACAAATTTGCAATACCAGTCGCTACCAGATCTAGGTGTGTTTCACTTGGCACTTAGAGAAGATGTTTCCAAGGAAATAAAGAAACTCCTCAGGGAAGGAATAATAGAAGAAGTAGAAGAATAAGAGTGGGTTTCGCCAGTAGTTGTGGTGAGAAAGGGGAATGGCAATGTCAGGTTATGTGTGGACCTTCGAGCACTGAATACACATGTTGTTGATAAGTTTCCTTTAACCAACATAGTAAAAATGGTGGATAGAATGGCAAGAGCCAAATATTTCCGTACATTGGACTTTACATCAGCATACCACCAAGTTAGTTTACATCCCACTTCTCGGAACCTAACAACTTTTCTCACTCAAGCGGGCACTTATATGAACAAGAGCATGCCTTATTGCCTGCTGTCAGCTGCAGCAAATTTCCAAAGATTGATGCACAAGTTGTTTAGCGAAGTGCAAGGGGTGTGGTATTTCCAAGATGATATCTTGATAACTGGAAGTTCACAGAATAAACATGACCAAAGATTGATGGCAGTGTTAGGTCCACTAGACAGGGTGGGCCTAACCTTTCAAAAAGAAAAATGCAAGTTTAGAGGGTAAGAGTTTGACTATTTGAGCCACAATCTCAATTGACAAGGTGTCTCACCAAAAGAGAGTTTAGTTAATGCCATAGTGAACATGCAAGCTCCTAATGACAAGCACAGTGTTTTATCATTCTCGGGTTTGGTAGAATACTATGCAAAATGTGTTATGGGCTTTTCTGACAAATCTAGAGCCATAAGAGGGTTATGCAGGAAACATACAGCTTTGGAATGGTCTAATGAAAGTCATAGGGCCTCATTACAAGGTTGGTGGTAAGGCAAAAGCGATGCCGGTATGGTAATACCAGCATCTTTTACCGCTCCGGTGTATTCCGACCCGCAAACCTGGTATAAGCGGCACCCTAAACAACGGTGCTGCTAATAGCGGCATAGGCGCGTACACGCGCCCCTTCGGGGAGCAAATACCGGCATGCCGGTAATAGGGGGACATCCCAACCCATGTGGACATGCAAATACCGGCATCGCGAAGCCGGTAATCACGGGCTGCACGATGCCGGCCATACAGGCATCGCAGACCACCCGCAAACAGCAATCAGGATACAAGGCAGCTGCCACAGGTGCACACAATACCCACAGGTAGAGTCAATGGAGGTTGGGCCAGTATACAATGAGCACACCCACACACCACACCCCTTCCAACACCAAAATGCTACCACTAGCTGTTGCAGTCATGGCGCTGGAGGACATGCCCATACTGCTACAACTACAGCAACAACAGCAACAACAACAACAACTACAGCAGCAAAAACAGGCAGCACAGAGGAGACGCAGGAGGAGAAGGAGGGTGAGACAGGCCCTGCAATTACGTCTAGCGCAGGCAGTAGTGCCTCATAGGCAACCACCAATCCCTCGCACCAGACCCATCCCTTTTAACCTAACCCCTGAGCAGACCCACACCCTGTACCGGTTGGACCGTGACACCATCACCACCATAGTGGACATGATACAGAACGACATTGCCAGCCTCATAGAAATACACACTGCCATCCCCCCGCTACTAAAGGTGGTGTCTGTGCTACACTTACTGGCCACAGGCACCTACCAACACACAGTGGGCTAGCTGCATGGCATTTCACAGCCACTATTTTCATGCATGTTGAACCAAATGCTGGATGCCCTCCTGAAGCCCGCAGGCAGCCACATATCCCTACCACGGACTGCCCAGGAGATAGCCAAAACCAAAGTGGGCTTCCATGCACTGGCAGGCATGCCCAATTGTGTTGGTGCACTCGACTGCACCCATGTGGAATTGGTAGCCACCCATGGCATAGAGGTGGTGTACGGCAATCGCAAGCAATACCACTCCATCAATGTGCAAATGGTATGTGACTCCAACAAGATCATCACACATTGCTGCGCCCGATTTCCCGGATCAACACATGATGCCATGATACTGCGTAACTCCACACTACCCCGTCACATGGAGAGACATGCTGGACCACGTGCCTGGCTGCTTGGTGAGTTGCACTACTGTCCCATGTCAATACTTTGGGGTACTGATGTGTGGGGATGCATAAGGGGGAGCATACTGCACCTGGGTGGCAATAGCCGGTGATCGGAGAATGCATGCAGAGCTAAACACTCCTGACCTGAACCAGTCAAACGGAACATGACACATCACTGGGCCACATATCACAATTAATGCATATCGATGACAACAAGTAAGAGGCACAACCAGGCCACCATGGTGATGGCAAGCAATGCATGAATGAACAGGATGGCAACTGTGGCAATGTGGTCAGTGTGACCATGCATAGTGAGTGATGAACAGCATGAATCGGGGGCTAAACATTGTTGCACTACCACAGCACATCTGCCTCAGCATGCATGATTACACCCTGCATCATCTATTGAACGCCATCCAGACTACCACACCTCATGACAGTATAGATTGCATCTAGGTAACATTTTTGCATGCGTACAGGGACATGTGCATGCCCACACCAAATAGCTGCCGCCATGACTGTGTTCCCTGAAGGTGGCAGTTCAGAGTGACACACACCTATTTGTATCTGCTTGCAGGTAATGGAGGATATCCCTTGAGGCCGTGGCTACTCACCCCTGTGCGGAACCCGCAGAACAGCCATGAGGAGGAGTACAATCGTGTGCAAACCCGTACCCGTGTTGTGATTGAGCGACCTTTGGCCTGTTGAAAGCGCGGTTCCGCTGCCTCAGCAGGTCTGGTGGGGCACTCCTATATAGGCCAGAGAAGGTGGCAAAGATCACCATGGCCTGTGTCATGCTGTACAACATTTGCATCCAGAGAAATGTACCACTGCCACCTGACATTGACATGCATGGCCCGGGTGAGGATGATGAGGATGGAGACGGAGTTGAAGTAGCCCCCCTGCCAGTACGTGATGCACAGGATGGCCATGCTGTACGCCAAGCACTAATTCACGAATACTTCTGAAACACAGGGACTATGAGAGACATGTGTCAGTGACACACTGGCTCCATGTGTACATGCACACTTTGGAGTTGGCACTGAACACCATCACACATTAAAGGTACATGCACAAAATGAAGAATGTCCAGCCATTGAATTTTTGACACACAACGGGTGTATTTTTCTAACAGGCAACAATGTGAACACTACCCCCAACCCGAAGTGAACTCACCAACCCACCCTACAAACCCCAAATAACCCCAGTGAACTCCCCAACCCACCCTACAAACCCCAAATAACCCCAGTGAACTCCCTAACCCACCCTACAAACCCCAGATGTCCCCAAATGTACTCTGAAGATTGTTCCCTTCACCAACGTCCATGTGTCCAAAGGCCATTGTCTGGCCACCCTACTTCTTGGCCTTTTTGGTATCCGGGGGTGGCGCACCGAGTGCCGTGCACTCCTCCGGGTCATCCGCATGGGGCTTGAGTGGGCAGAGGTTGAAGGGGTCGTAGCAGTGGACGTGTAAGAGGCTGGTCCCAGGCCTGCTCCAAGGCGTGGCGGCTGCATTTGGAGCAGGATGGACGTCAGGACTTGCGTCACTGCCCTCAGACAGTCCCTCATAAGAGTCACGGACGCGTTATCGGCAGCAGTGTTTGCAGCGATGGCTGCTGTGGTCTCCCCAATGGCATTAGCGATGTCCCTCCTGGAGTCCTCCCCATCGGCAATATACTGCCGCATTAGATCAAGCATCGACTCCTGCCATGCCTCCACCCTCGACAGGTGAGCCTCAAAGGTGTCGTTGGTAGCAGGAGTGCTGGTGGCCGGGTGGTGGTAGCCGGGGTGGTGGTAGCTGGGGTGGTGGTAGCCGGGGTGGTGGTAGCCGGGGTGGTTGATGGCGCTTGCGTGTGGCCCACATCCAGGGTGCTGTCCACCTTGAAGGGGCACATGTCGGAATCTCCGAGGTCGGAGTCGTGGAGGTAGGGATCGTCACTGCTGTCGGCCTCCAAATGGGGTGGGGGGGTGGTAATGGGGCTTGGGGTGGGTGTAGTGGACACGACTGTGACACCCTCGGTGTTCACATTAGCATCCGCAACGTCCGCGGTGGTTGGCAGTGCAGGTACGGGAACACCTCCCACTTTTGTGGGTGGCGGCTGCTGCTGGTCTCCATGTGTGTGGCCCACACTGGCTGCAGGAGTTCTATCCTGGGTTTCAGCCCGGTCTGGCACAGTGCCTGTTGGTCTAGCCTGTTTCTCAGGCTGGGGGGTGGTGGTGGCGGTGGCCCTTCTCCCTTGCTGTGATGTTGATGCCCTTGCACCCCTGTCCTGCCTGGCATCTTCCTCATCGGTGCCTGGGGGATAGAAGAGATGCAGGTCATCAGTGATGGTGTCACTTGCCAGCGACATTCTATTGTGCTGTGAAATCTCCATACATTCATGCATCCATTTATTACAGGGGTGTGGCATTTGGTGTTCGGAAGGGGCATGTAGGCTATCAATGCATGGCAGGTGGCATGCCATTGATATGGTGTCTGTGTGTTGGGTTACATGGGCACGGTCGAGTTATGTTGCTTGTGTGTTGGTATTGGGATTGGCACTCAGCATGCATTTGTGTGTGGCAGGGTGGGGCACGCATTATTGACTGGATATGTTGATGTGGGTCTGGGACATGCATTGCCTTGCCTAGTCTCACTTCCATGTTACTTGTGCCACGTCATGGTTTCCCCTACAGGGATGTGCTGTGTCACTCACCTCCTTCTGTGGATGATGCGGCACCCATCTCCATCTCTCCGAATCCCTCTATTGACTCGGGATCAATTAATGAGCTGGCAGTCTCCTCCCATGGCATCAGCTTTGCTGGTGAGTGTGGCCCCCCGCCTGTCACCATGGCCACACTCCTGTTGACTGCCAGGATGTTCCTCACCCTCAGGCGGAGGTCGTCCCACCACTTGTGACAGTTGCGCACTGTACGTGGGGTGGTCCCCACAGCCGACACCCTCTGGGCAACCTCCTACCAGATTTGCTTCTTTTTCATCTGGGCAGCATGCTTCATGTGGTTTGACGTGATGATGTCTGCATGCTGGGCCAGAGTGCCAGCATATTGAGTTCAGCGTCAGAGAAACGCTGTTTCTGCTTCCGGGGGGTCATCTTCCTGGTTGCCTTGGAGATCCTGAGTGTTTTCTGATGCAGCACAACACGAAAGGACTGCTGGTTGGGGAGGATGGCAATGGATTGTGTTTTTAAGGATGGCCGCCGGCCTATTTCCCGTTCCTGCACAATGACGTAATTTCCGGGTCTGTTTTTGCAAACCCGGTATTTGCATGGTGGTATTACCGTGCCGGTATTTAGGGGTTGCACTGAGGCGGTGCCGTATCGGCGGGTCCCGCGATGCTGCTTTCGGGGGGGTTGGAGGGCCTTTAGCGGCATGCCAGTATTTCCATGACCGGCATGGGGGTTCGCGCGTGCTCACGCACTCATAATCACCCGCTATTAGCAGGTTCACACGAGCACAGACCCGCTCTTACCAGCATGCTGGTATTGACCCCGTTTTTACCAACCTACTCGTAATGAGGCCCATAGAGAATTTGAAAACATAAAAAAGTGCATAGTGAATGCTACTATCTGTGGCAATTTTGATACTATGTGCCAGACACTAGTGCATACCGATGCCAGTAATGTTGGATTAGATGCTGTGCTAGTCCAAATACAAGAGGGCAGAGCTCAGATATTCAGTAATTGAGAAAGAGTCCTTGTGTGTTTCATGGTCTATCAAAAAATGGAAAGCATTTTTGTGGGGTAGGAAGTTCACTGGATATACAGACCACAAGCATTTTTAACTCCAGAGGTTTAGACAGTGGGCCTCATTACGACCCTGGGAATGGGGACTCACCGGTCTGGGTCCCGCAAATGGGAATTACCGGGCCCGCAAAGGTCGGAATGGCCCGTTAATTCCCATTTGAACTTCAGATGTTGGCGAAGGTGCTGTGAGAACACTCGTTTGGTGAGTTTGGATTGGTCCCTCAGAGCTTCTCAAACGAAGTTATTGTTTAGGGCCTATTGGACGCCGGAGAAACTATTCAGGAGACAACTTTTAGACAACAATCTTTGCTGGAAATGTAAATGTTCTAGAGGATCTCTGAGTCACTTGATTTGGTCCTGTCCTAAAACGATGCAGTTCTGGGAAAAGGTATGTGAGAGATTAAGCTTGGTCTTAAACATTGCAATCCCCATGAATGCCTCATTATTGATTTTAGGCGATGATTCTCTTCTGGAGGAAATTGACTTTGGAAAGAAAGTTTGGCTGCTACGTGCATGTATGGTTGCTAAAAAATTCATTTTGAGGTCCTGGAAATCGAGTAATTCTTTCAACATTGATGATTGGGTGGAGGAGCTTCTTACAATTTTGACATATGAAAGAGCTATTTACAAACTCACTGATGACATTGACAAGTTTTGGGACATTTGGGGCTGCTTTCTTGATGCCTATGAGTAAAGCAGAACTTTGATCTGGGACAATATATACATATCCTTGTACACTATTGTGTTGTATGACATCTATAGGATGTGCATTGGTTGTTTTATTATTGAATTTGTTGTATGGTTCATGCAATTAGTATTCTTAGTCCTTATTTCCTGCATTTGCTCTCTTTTTTCCTTTCTCTTTCCTTTCTTTTTCTTTCCCTTTTTTTTTTTTTTTTTTTCTTCTTCTTCAACCGGTTCTATTTTTAGTACATTGATGATTATTTTTAAATTGGTTGTGATATGTTGCTTATTTACATTGAATTGATTGGCTGTGTGTTTATTGGATTATTCATGTTCATGTTTATTTATGTAAAAATAAAAATGGTAAAGCACGAAACTGCTGCATAAGGAAGCCAGGTCATGCCATAGGTTTGCGTTATCACAGCATTTAATATCATTTTCCAACTTGAGCAATTATTAGGGCCAAAGAAACTGTAGTTTATATTAATATATTGAAAAAAAAGTAATACATCTCTAAACGAGATTTATGGGCCATGTTTACCCCAGGTGGACATTAGACAAAGCAATCGAAAGAAAATATCAGTCAAGATTGAATTGAATTTGAATGTATTGAATTCATCGTTTTAAAGAACAATCCCATTCGCCTCTGAAGAGTTTCCATAGCATTAGAAATGCTGTGAACAAGAAACAGAAATAAAATAAAAGCAGTAGGCAATCATGGTAAAAAACAGAAAATTAGCCCAAGCATGACACTTGTGGGGACCTGCATCAGAAAACAGAGTGACATTAAGCATAGCGGGTGCCTATGAACGAGCCCCTAGGGCTGACAAAGGGGAAGAAGGAAGGTGTTAGGATGAATTAGGACTCCACTGTACCCAATTATCATTGACAGTCCCTATTAAGCATGGGAAGTTAGGGAGAGCCACTGTGTGAATACTTTTAATGTTAATGTTAAAGGTATTTGTACCACGCACCGTCACCACCGGAGTGGTCCCCTGGCGCTCTGGCGGATCAGAAAAGGGAAAAGGGTAGGAAGGATATTAGGCTTGAATGGGAGAAAGGCAATTGAGTGATGATGTGCTGTTAGCAGCCTCAGTTCGGTTTGCACCATTTGCTGAGCTCAGGTGTGCTTTTTGGTTGGGAGCCGTTGTGTTCTGATGTGTGAGGCTATGTGTAGTATATTTTGTTGTTGCAGTGCGGTGGGTGAAGTGTGTGAAGTTTGCTGTGCATTAGAAGTATGGCTGTGTTAAGATAGAGTTTCAGATGTGTATGCAGAGGGCTGAGATTGTTTAGTGGGGTTGGTTAGTGGCATCGCTATTTAGAAGTGACGTATGCTAATCCTCACAATCTAGCCTTGGTGTGGTGCAAGCTGACATTAACAATTCTTTCTCGATGTGACGCAAGCTAATCTTTATAATTCTGTTTAGATGTGACGCAAGCTAGAATTACAATTCTCTCTAGATGTGATGGAGGCCAATTTTCACAATTCTGTCTAGATATGACAGAGGCTAATCTTCACAATTCTGTCTAGATATGACGCATGCTAGTATTACAGTTCTGTCTAGATATGACATAATGCTAACCTTTGCAATTCTGTCTAATTGTGACAATGGCTAATATATGCAGTTGTATCTGGACTAGTTAGCACAGAGTATAGTCTACCTAATTGTGAGATTTGCTCCCTAATAGTTATCTTGATGTGAGAGATGGCTCGGCAACACAGTTCACAACTCAGTGAGTCTATGTGGGGCGACAGTTGCAGAATGGAAGTGGGTACATGCACGTTATGCTATTTGGAGAAAATAAGTTAGGAGAGAGTTGGGCCAGTTTTGTGGTTGAGGAGATAGCTGTGCCACTGTTATGTTAAGTTATATTATGATGATTTATACAGCACACCAATACTACCCAAGGGCAGCCTCCAGGCACTCACGGGGCTCTGCAAGAAAGAGGATGTGGTTGGTTAGTGAGGGAAGAATGATAAAATAGGTCCAGAACCAGGAGAAAGTGGCGTCTGTGTGTGTTGGCTTGCAGATGCTAGTTTGCATGAACACTTTAGTTGTTTCCATACAGGTACATTTTTAATTTGAAACATTTTACCAAATGGAAATCCTCTCCATCAGATAAAGGTTCACTGGAAATACAAAACTGGCATATGGGTGAAGGATGAGTCTGAGGTAGAATATCATCTCAGATGGGTCATTACCAAGCTCCTAAGGTGAGGGAAGGCATTTAACAGGGAGGGGCTCATTACCCAGCAGTGTTGCAGTCAATGATGAATAACAAATTAACTTTACTTGTCAAGGATAGTGCAAGTACTCTTTGGCATCAATCCAACCAATGTAACCAGTTTGTTTCAACACTATCTTCACAATTTCAAAAGGCTGTGCTCTAAAATGGGAATTGTACATGGCATGACCACACCACCACAATTGCCACAGCCCAAGAATGACTCCCATGCCAGTCCTCACAGCCCCTCAAGCCGCTCCAGTCTCATTCATGTTAAAGCCAGCTAAGTGCTTCTCTTGCCTTCTGACAATCCACCACTCTGTCAGCAGATAATGGATTCTCAAGATGCACTCCAGCTGACTGACCGGTTATGTTCCTGCAACCATGACCCACAGGAGCCATGGTGCAGAACCTTCTCGACCACTACCCTGCCACAACTGATGTCTCAGCACTTTGTCTGCGTGGCCTGATTATCTGCTGATGTAGAGGATAACACCAATAAGAATGTAAAGCTGAAAGAGGATGACAACACTATATGATCGCTAACAAGACGTGAAAAACAAATCACAAACAAATCCACCATATGATTGAATAATATTGGTGTGTCTTACCAACGGATTTCGTTTTGGTAGAATAACAAGAAACTCTCACAAGATAGAGTGCATAAGAGCAGCATCATCGAGATAAATACTGTTGTCAGTAAATTATAAAAGCAATCATGGAAAAAGTAATCAATTCAATTGGTTGACATTCAATAATGACACATTGATGGGGGCCATGTCTTTGGGAGAATAGTTAGAAGTAAATGAATCAGTTCTCAGCACTTTGGAACGCAGGAATGACTGTTTAATTAAACATATCACAGGTTTTAAATTGAAAACAGAAATTTCTTTATCGTGCCTGTTTAAAACATGCTGTGTTGGGAGTACAAAATAGATTGTCATGCAATAGCTACAGGGACATATTCGGGCCATTAAGAATGCAGAAGTGCATTATCTGAGGCCCTGCACTTTAAAGAGACATAGCAGAGACATGATGACCATTTAGAAGTCATGTCACAACACGTGTTGATTCATTGGGGAGAGGATAATTAAAAGCGTGAATTGAGACAATCAGGAACTACATTTATTATCAAGCTCTATACGCCTTGGCCATAATTTCATTCTATGCCAATATTTGTTTCCGTAAAGCAGGAAGGTGATTGCCTGATAGGTCTTCTCAAAAATGTATCTGTGATCATTGTGCATGTACTGTACATAACAGTAGATTTTAGATTTTATTAAATGCACACCTCAGCCGTTGATTTGTACTAAAGGTGGTGTTATGAATTGAATGCCTCCCTGTTGTCAGATAAAAGAATTAACACGGTTCACTTGATGCAGCTGTTAAGTGAATTAAAGCCGCTCACATAATTCATAGCAAAGGCAATTCCAGAGACAGTGGCCCTCATTATGCAGAATTACCTCATTTTTTTCATAGTGCCGAATAAGGAGTTGGCACTAATTCCGCCAGTGGAATTACCGCTGAGATCCAAAATGGTATTTCCTATGCATTCTGATAGGTGATGGAAAACAAGTGACTGGTAACCCAATCCACCTTGAAAGACTACAAAAGGCCTGCACCTGACCCTAACACACTTTCCAACACTATGCTGCCACTAGCTGTTGCAGACTGGGACATGCAACTCCTCCTGCTCCACATTGAGCTGTAGAGGCAGGAACAGCAGCACAGGCCATAGGGCACAGAGAGGAGGATGAGGAGACACCATGCAAGGCAAAGGAACATTGATATGATATGATAAATCATTTATAAAGTGCCTGTACACGTGTTTCTATAACCCGGGTCAGGCTCTCACCGTGGACCTTAACTGACAACCAGCTGATTACCCTGTACTGGTTGAACAGGGAGACTATTGCAGAGCTGCTTACCCTGTTCCATGACGACATACAGAGCAGGATTAACATGAGAACTGCCTTATCCCACTGCTGACGTTGGTATTGGTCCTACATTTCCTTGCAAGTGGCACCTCCAGCACACTGTAGGCATGCTCCATGGCATGTCCCAACCCACATTTGATCAGTGCACTCCTGCGCCGTGATTCATGCTCATCTCCCTGCCAACCACCCAGGCACAGATACATGCCATGAAGGCCCGTTTTACACGGAAGCCCACATTCCCAATGTAATTGCTGTTCTAGATTGCACCCATGTGGCAAATGTCATCCCAAGGCATCCAAAGAGGTGTACTGCAACTCAAAGCAGTATCACTCCATGAAAGTCCAGGTTATCAGCAATGCTGATCTTGAGATCACACCCTGCTGTGCCCACTTCCCTAGTTTCACACACTATGTCATTTTCCTGCGAAATAGCACATGGAGAGCCACAGAGTCCAACGGACTTGGATACTGGGTGATGTGAGAAACTCACAGTGACACAAGTAGGACAGACACAAATGATCAGAGTTCAAGGGTGTTTATTGAACAATGACAAATGGTGTGTGGGATAGAAAAATACCTAATCTAAACCAATATCTAAGATGGGGCAGGTGTCAACCATAAAATGAAAAAAATGCGGCAGTCCTAGTGGCATCATGTCAAAATAAAAGGGCATGTACTAAGAAACCTATTGTCAAATCTTACAACTATTACAGAAAAGGGTGTGGGATAGTTCTCGAGAAAAGAAAGAAGTGTTCTCAAACAATAAGTGAGGATGCAGAGGTTTGAGTCTCCCATCCCCACGTTTTAGCAAGGGGTAGGGTGGTAGCTGGTGGAGCACAGTACAGTCTTGGACTTCTCTCGCACAAGACAACAGTTCAAATGGCAGATAGTGTCAGGCTTCTCTGGCACGAGACAACAGTTCCAATGGCAGTTCTCAGGTCTGTTAATGGCCAAGTCTCATTTCCTTAGAAAGTCTCTTGCCTTCGGGGCCTGATGTGTTCAGAAAAACCAACAAAACAAAAGTACCTTTAACAAATTAAAGTTTTTCTTCAAAGTTCAATGTGAGTGATGGTTTCACCCCTGGGTCCCCTTCTTCGGGGCCGACCCTTCTTAATTGTAATCCAAAGTTCATCTAGGGTGATGGCTTCACCCGTGGGTCCCCCTCTTCTGGGCTGACCCTTCACATATCGTTTTCCACATAAAGTTCTGATGAAAGCTTTGCCCCCGGACCTCGCATCTCTCTTGACTGTCAGTACTTGCGTGATAGCTTAATCTCTGGCATCCCTCCTTCAGGTTCACTCTTGTCGCATCTTTTAACTTCTACTTTGGGGTGACGGCTTTTCGCCCTCAGATCCCCCTCCGCCGGGATCCGAACGCTCTCGATTCTTAGCCTTCCTTCAACGGATTTACTATGGCTCTCGAGCAGGTTCATAGTGGCTCACCCATGGGCCCCCCTCCTCTGGGCTGACCCCGCCTTAATTTTTAATGTTCACTTTTATACAGTGCAAAGGTTTCAGGATTCACTTCCCTTGCTTTCATGCCAATTCAAAAATCAAAGTCTTTCGAATGTATGGGGCTTTTGCTCGACCCTCACGTATGTCCACTTTGCATTCGTTTGGCGGCCTTCCTATGGCATTCTGGTTTCTGTAGTTTCTTAATATGGGGCTCGACCAGAGTCTCTTACATTAGCACTCACATGGTGCCGCTTTCCCTCTGCGGCTGCTCTTCCGCTCAACTTTTTTTAAGTTCATTAGCTTTAGTTCAAAAACTTGCCTTGCAATTCTCAAAACAGCCCGGTGCCTATTGATTCGCCACTCGACTCACCAGCTGTAATGAACTGCTTGGCTTTCAGCTTTCAGCTCCTCTGGAGTCAAGGCCAGTACCACGGGAGCTGGAGTCTCCTCTGCTCCAGCTTATTATCATAGGCTTACCCCGTGTACCGTTTGTGGGATATATTTACCCATTCAGCAGTACTTCCCCACATCACCAAGCTGCAATTCAGCAGAATCAGCAAAATGGCTGTGCTGGCTCCTGTGGGCACCATTGCATCCAAACTGTGTTTGGCAGCGACAGAAGGAGGGCTGCACTGTTTTGCCAAGTGCCATTGGGCAAGATGGAACAGGAAGCACCCCGAGAAAGGCTACTAGGGTGTGTTCTAGTTGCTATTAAAGAAATGGAGTGAAAAAGCAGTGCTGCTTTGCTGCAAGCCCAAAGTTCCCATTCAAAAAGGGAATATTTCACTGTTACAATGATGCCGTTCTGATGCTATTTTCCCTGTTCTTCATCACACTACCTTTATCAAAAAGACCCTGTCATGCCCAGCCATATTCACATTGTGCTCCATCAGAAAAGAGCCTTATACCTGAAAGGCAGGCTGTGCCAGCCAAATCTGAGAAAATCAACAAAAGTTTCACTTAAGCTGCACGGAAAAACGCTTACACTTTTGCAACAAAATGTCAAAAATCACTGCTTGAAAAGAAATTCTAGCTTTCTGGGCCTATGTCAATTTCAGTGCATCTATATTTAAACAAAGTGCTGCATACAAGAAACTAACTCTGGCTCCAAAACAATGTAGGAAGTCAGAGTGAAGAGAAACATTGAATTTGCAAGGACAATGCCAGCAGTCACCACATGTTAAATGTACTTTTGCAAATAAAGAAAAATACTTGTTTAAAAGTGTATATTGGATAAGGCCCTGCCCTTGTCTAGCAATGTAAAGGGGGGTTGTGCTGTGAAAAATACACGAGAGATCTTATTCAACAGGTTTTATTCGGATTTATAACAAAAATAAACAAAATAAGGAATTATCGGGCAGTGGCTACAAGGGGGAAAACCACCACTACAGGTTTCTGCAAGGAGAATGCTAGCAGCAAAAGGCCTCTCCCAGTAGATCCTATAACACACATGTGATAATTGCTACCTTTACATACTTGGGTCTGTGCTCCAGCCTCTTACAATGGGATTTCTGGGACACGGATGCGTGAAGTGAAAAATCACACCTCCCTGTGACTTCTACAAGAAGCTTCAAAGAAAAACTCCATGACGATCCTGGACTAAGGGGGGTAGCTTGGAAGCTATGCCCATATATGGAGAACAATACTGAACAGTTATTTCAAAAGACTATTTTATTATGAACATTTGAAATCGGTTATTTTTGCAGCAGAAATTTGCAAAAATGTAAAATGTTAACAGTTGTAATGTAATTTTGTGGGGTGTAATTTATGATGTTGTAGCCTTTACTTCTACATAGGGAACTGAAATGGCAAAGAAGTGGACATTCGAAGAAAGGTGTACACAATGCCACAGTGAAAATCAATATTGACATGCCCTTTGAGAATGTGCACACATGTGTAAAGTTATAGAATTTTAGGCCGAATATTTCACACTAAAAAGGACCAAGGGCAACTCCTGATGATAGAATGATGACCTCTGTACTAAGGGACTCAAACCCATTTAACACTTTATGCACTGCTGACTTCATGGCTACCGGTTCACATGAGCTGGAAACCATGAGGCCATCAGAAGTAAATAGGCCTAGCATAATGGAGCTGACAGGTCAGCGTACCCCAGAAATTGATAGAAGGGAGTCCCTGTATATGTCCAAAAATATAAAGGCTGATGCCTCTGACCAGGAAACCTCCTATGAGGAGAAAGTCAGGGAATCAGATGTGCAGAATCACTATCCCCAAAGGGACCAGTTGGTTCAATTTGCACAGGAACGACAGGTAAAGAGGCCCCAAAAGAGCATGATGAAGACCTCCACCCAATCAGGCCAGTGGGGGGGATCCTCTGCCAACCCTGGAAGCAGGGAGGAGTCAGAAGACTACTCTCCTGTGCGCCACAGGGGAGTAGAAACTAGGCCCCACCATTCTGCAAGACTCTCCCAAGCTCAAAGAATCAGGGAGTTCCTAGATGATCATGAAGGGACTTCGAATAGCAGCGCCTCTGAGTCTGAGGGCAAATGGACTCAGGTGACACAGCAAAAGAAGGTAGATAAACCAAAAAGAGTTCTGGTAAAAGACCCATTAGTCAGATCAACGCCATCAGGAGTTTCATGACACTCTACAATAAAAATGCAACGTATTCTGTCTGGGAGCATTTGGAACTCTATGAGCAAATGATGGACACTTTTCACCTTAAAGACAAGCAGAACTGCATAGAGTATGTTAAATGACTACTCCAACTTCTTTGCTGGACTGGAGGACCAGAACCATTCAAGATGGTCCACCTGCAGGGCGGCCAGCTTGAAACACGTTTCCGCCCACAGAAACCCCCAAGAGGCTTGCAAGGCAGCCTACAATTTGCAGGAAGATCAGGCCCCACAAGAATGTGTGCAGGAGCTAAAGCACACCTTTGCACAAACCACTAGGAGGGTGCGCACAGATAGCAGGGAGTTTATAACCACATTCTTTCATGCGCTCCCAAAATTTATTATGACCCAGCTCATGAGGGATTTCCACGACAAAATATCTCTGGACTGGGTAATAGAGCAGGCGGCCCGCATTTATGTAGTCCAAAAACCTGCAGAAAATAAAAATCTGGGTAAAAACTCAAAGTCAACCAACATCCCTGCTGCTGTTATGGTAGCGGAGGTGAAAGTTGCCCCCATTTTAGACCTAGAAATGGGGAGCCTAAAAATGCACCAATCAGAAACCAGCAAAACCAGAGGCCAAGAAGGCCTTCAGGCCAATCACAAACAGGTGGAAATCAGAGAGGTAATCCCACTAATGGGACCCCTAATTCTCCTGTGTAGCTAAGTCCCAGATACAAGGGCAACCGGCCTATCTTGTGGTATGTATGAACTCCTCCAGCCCAAGGAGGGGGGTCCCGCAAGGTAAGTACTCCCCCAGGAAACTTCCCTCCTAACTTCCCTCAGGAGGGCAGTAATTCCCCAAATCCAGGGTTAAGTTTCTTTCCCCAGTACCCTCAATACCCCAACCTGCAGGGCAACCCTCCCTTCTTTCCCTGGGTTCAGGAGCCCAGACAACCCAATCCGGAAGAGGGGAGGCCAAGGAGGGAGGGCTACCAAAATCCACCATCTCCAGGGTACTACGGGAGAAGGGATAGCTACCCTTCCCGTGAACAACCAAGGTATGAGCAGAGACCCCGTACCAGCCACAACAGGTATCCCAACTGGAGCGCCAGGTCCAGAACCTTACCCAGGATCTGGGTTGCATGTTGAGGGCTCAACAGAACCCTCAGATGAACATGGTGGCTCAAAACCCCACAAACCAAGGATCTGGCACCCCAGAACAATGACAGGGAGAGAACCCCGACAAGTCACCGCTTCCAGAAGAGGAGGAATGGGGGGAAGTGGGGTGTAAACCTCAAGAAGAAGCTTCCTTCCTCACCCGTGAAAAGCCCCTGGATACCCAAGAACCGGAACAAAAATCTCCTTCCCCTGAAAATCTGCCACCCAGGGAATAGAAGGTAGGTAGGAGAAATAGAGACCTCCAAAAAGGCCCATTTTGGGGAGGAAGTTAGTATCCTCCAATTTGAAGGGAAAGAATCCTTAGAGGATCCTGGAAGAACATTCTTCTCCTCCAGGGATGGGGGAATTCCTCCCAAAGAAAAATGGGTCCCAAGAGATCTAAATGAAGACTGAGTGGGTGTGGGGACTGATGCAGAGTCACCCATCCCTGAACCCCAAGAATTGTCAGCCTGTGAAGAAAATAGTAGGATCCTCCACACCAATTGGTTGTAGTGACTGCCACCCGGTAAGCGGTGGCAGCACAGAGCTAAGGGAAAGAAGGGATTCCCAAATCTCCACTATTTCAGGGTGTCACATTTTTAAAACAGATCCCCAGACTCATGTCAGAGTCCAAAATAAAGAAAATGACCACCCAGCTTACTCAAAATGCACATTACCTTTACCCACTAGAGGAGAAGGAGGGTAGATTTTATGCCCCGGTCCAAGTGCAAGGGCAGTGTACATTTTCAGCACTGGTGGACACGGGATCCTAAGCCACTCTTCTGTCAAAAAGTACCTTTGAACAGCTATATTCAGGAATGGGGGAGAGATACCAGATCCCTCTCACCCCTCTTACTGGACAACTCCAGAACTTCGACGGGTATGAAATTCCTGTCGAGGGGAAAGCGGATTTGGAAATAAAAATTGGGCAACATAAGCTGAAACACCCTGTCATAGACTCCAGAGGGCACACCCTGTCTACTAGAGAATGACATCCTGCGCAGTTGTCACCCCTAATAGACTGTGAGAGCAAGGTCCTCTGGACTCAGACTAACAGGCCAAAAAATTAAAACAGAGTGCCAACCGTGTTAGTTTAAATGGCACGTGCCACATGGTTGAACAAAAATGTTATCATATTGAGTTTCATCTCCAGAATAATCAAATAACTGACGTGACAGTAATTGTTGTAGGACAACAAAGTGGTGATGGGAACTCCTCTCCATTCCTGAAAATCAACCTTCCTTCCAGTTTAAAGTGGCATTCCACACTAGAAGGACTTACTTTGAAATGTTATACTGATTCACAATCTGAAAACCCCAATCCTATAGTCAAAAGTGATGAGAAACCAGTTTAAAGTTTAGCTGATATACAGAAAATTAGAGAACAGTTGTTCATCCCTATTCAGTTAAATGAGGGGAAGGAGTCTGTTCTTGCCCGAGTGTGCGTGAACAATGGTAAGAGCTTCCTCAGCGAAGCCATGTTCCGAAAGCTCCCAAAAGATACAGCCATTCCCACATTTAAATTGATCAATAAGTGGGAAATGGGCCTGGAAACTCCCAATTCCAAACATCTCCTGCCTAGCAGGTGTATGCTCAAAATTGCGAGATGTCCCTGCTGCATTTTATTTAGGCTGTGACATTCTCAATTGGTTTGCCATTAATTCGGACCTGATAAATTACAAAGCCTGTTCCCGACTAGGGGGACATCCCATGGACTTTGATTCTGAAAAAGCATTTCGGTCAGCCCAATTGCTGCCGCATGCAGGTGAAGTTCAAATTGGAGAGGAAGTCAACATCCCAGGACGGACACGAATATTCCCACTTGATTTAAAAATTAAAAAAAGGACAGAAACTTCAAAATTCTGAAGCATATCTACACCTCAATGCCCATCTCCAACAGCAGGGGTTGGGGTTAAACCCAACACCATTAGTCAATACAGAACACAACACCATTCCAATATTTTTGGATAACAGCGACTTCAGGAGTATCACTCTGGGCGCAGGCACCATTATTGGAATGGCGGTTGATGACCAACATTTTTCCATGGATCTAGGAAATTAACTGATAGGACCAATCCCCAATTACTGTTTTGACAATGACAGTGACAATGACATACCACCAGACAGGATCTTCACCCAGCAAGGGGGGAATTTCCTGGTGTACTCTTCCTGCCCTTATGGTGAGGAAGAGGTGACCTGTGACATCGGGCAGGATGAGGTGATATTCCAGGTCCACAATGACTGCCTCTCCTACCTGAAACCCTCTGTCCAGGTCAATATTCTAACCAGAGACCTCTCCACCCAGCTGGAGGAGGCAGCTGAGATAGCAAAACCGTCAGTCTTTCCAGGCTTCAGGCAAATGGTTGAAAAGCGGATCAACCTAGCTGATGCCTGTGAGACTCTGTAGCAAAAGCAAAAGTTGAAACAGGTATCCTTAGATTTTCAAGATCTCTTTGCAATGGACTCGTATGACTGTGGTCGCACCAAAATCCATACTACAACAATTACCACCGACCCTGGAATGACTCCAGTATTTGTGAAGCAATATCGCTTGCCTCTCGCATCAATGGAGTCCCTGACGGAAATAATCATAAACCTTGAGTCCCGTGGGATAATTTGTGCAGTCCACAGTACCTTTAATAATCCAGTGCTCGTGATTTTAAAACCAAATGGCCAACTAGGGAGCTAAATAAACAGGCAAATAACAATGGGGGACCTGGGAGACTTTCTGCCACCCAAACACATCAATCTTTGTCCTGCCCTGGGGCAGTCCAGCACCGCAATGCTAGGCAATTCTCCTCTGAATAACAGTGGCACAGCTTAGAGAGGCACAGCTACACCCTACTGATGGGGTTCAACCAGACCGAAACACGTGGCTGGGGTTGCTGTTGGTACTCTTGTTCAGAGGAGAATTGCCAAGCATTTTGGTACTGGACTGCCCCTAGGCAGGACAAAGACTGATATGTTTAGGATATTTCTCCTCTGTGAAAGATAGTGAGCTAAAGACTCTGGGTAAGGTTCTTGCAACCAGGACTCATGTCTGGCAGAGAGTCTCCCAGGACCCCCCCTTGTAATTTGCTAAATAAACTGCTCCACATGTCCCGATGGCCACTCCCCTACATTGACCAGGGGCTGGCCCAGATCCAGGGGTCAAAGGTACACTGCCATTGATCTGACCAATGGGTACTGGAACGTGCCGTCAGTAGGGAGGACCAATACAAACTGGCCTTTATCTTTGGGGAGCAGCAGTACACATGGACCCCGACTCCCTTCGGATACATCAAATCCGACAACGCATTGAACATCTTTCTACATAAGGCCATGCCCGACTTGGGTGAAAGGGGTAACCTGGACCTATGTGGATGATGTCCTGATAAAAAGCTCAACTGTGGAGGAACATATAGCAGAAATCCGTTATGTTCTGACCCAGTTGAGGGTTGCAGGAGCAAAACATCCTTTCAAAAGGCGCAGTGGTGTAGAAACCATGTCAACTTCTTGGGGCATGAAATAACTCCTGAGGGTCTCTGTCCCCAGGAAAAGAAAGTGGAAGCCCTCCTAAAACTAAAAGACCCTACAACTCTGCGGGAGCTAAGAAGCCACCTTGGACTGACTAATTACAGCAGGAAGTTCATTGAGGATTACACAGAGATCACAAGACCCCTGATCCATCTGTTCAATGGGGGGGTCAAGTGGGAGTGAGGTCCAGAACAAGCTGAGACAGTTAAGCAACTCAAAAGACGCCTCTCACAAGCTCCTTGTCTAGCTTACCCTGTCAAAAACAACGAGTTCCTCTTGGAGACAGTGTTCTCGAATCCATGCTTGACAGCAGTATTATATCAAAAGCATGAAAAGGTCAATAAAGTCATCTCCTATGCAAGCAAGACTTTATCTTCTGTGGAGGAAAAAATGTAACGATTGTGAAAAGGCCATTCCTGGCAAAAGTCTGGGCATTGAAAAATTACTGTCCATTTATCCAGGGGTAACACATTGTGATGCTGGAAATGCATCGGAGGGACAGGGCCTCCGTATCCTTGTCCTTTACTGCTTTTTATCGTGTGTTCTGTCGTGTTTTCCGCACAGGAGTTCATGTGGGACTCATGGCGGTGCAGCTCTCTTTTGGTTTGGTGAACGGACCGTGGGATACCCTTATGGCACCCATGGGAGTGGGTACAACCCTGTGCCCCTAGTGTATGTTTTTGGGCACCTGTGGGTGGAACGCAGAGCAGGGTATGGGCTGGTGGCCGCTCCATGCTGAAATTGACAGGTGCGCGGAGTATCGTCCATTTTGGGATACCCCGGCCCTGCCATTGGATCCGTTGATTCCAAATGGAAAAAAAGATGGCCCCAGTGGCCTCTTGCTTTCTATTACCCATTACCTTGTTTTCCCAAAGTCCTGGGAAGCCCTGACTCTGTCCCTTCCCCCTGACTGGGTGTTGGGTGGAAATGCCAAATATGGTTTTGTTGTGAAGGCCCGGCCAGAATAGCTGGAGCCTTCCCGGTGATGTATGTTGTGGGTACCTCCTGTGGGTGGGACCTGGGTGAATAGAGTGTGTGATGAATATGCATTCTGTGTTGTGGGTGTCTAGTATCTGGTGGTTGACACAATGACTGAGACAACCCTGCCCGAAACCGGTATGAATGCTGCTTGGAGTATTAAATGGCTCGGTACTTGTCCCAATAAACATAACTTGTTGTGAGTGTCTGGAGAGAAGTGAATGGCCTGAATACCTTGTGTGCCTGATTGTCTGCCTGCCTGCCTGAATGCCTGTAGTTGTGATTGGATGCTTGAGTGTGACCCAGCAGAATGAATGGGAGATCAACAGTATATCTGGGGACATCTCACTGCTAGGAATCGTGTTCAGAAGCTGAAGTCCACTACGACGGGTAACTGAAGTAACTGACGCTTGACCTTGAAACCCCCGCTGGACGAGAAGGAGTGCTGTGGCTCTCCCTCGCAATCTGAAAGCTGCTGTGTTTCCAAGGACTGACCCAGAGAGGACATGGTAAGGTGCCCTCTTCCCGAGCTACGAGGGACCATCGTGCACAGCTGATCTTTGCCAACGCTCCCTGGTAGACAGACCTTCGACAGGCTGTTGTCCGCCACTGTCGGCGACCGCCGTCGCCGACCGGAGCCGCCGTGCTCCCGTTTGTCTAAGAACTTCGATTGATCATCGGACGCTCTTGTCTGCATCGTCATCCGCTTGTCTCCCGCTGGAGAAGGCCCGACCGGTGACGTGCCGAGGAGCATCCACTGGTGGGTTTCCCGCCACCTAAAGACCACAGAGACGCCGACGACTCGACGCCCTTGCTGGGCCACAGTTCTTCATCATCTCTTTGCGGTCCAGAACTATTGTCACCGAGGTGCCCCGCTCGCCTCTTCCTTGCAGGACGCCAACGCTCTGTCGTCGACGAGCACCGCTAGGAACGAAGCTGCCACTTCCCTGCCATAGTTCACCCTGTTCACCGTCGATTCCCTGACACCGAACGCCAAGTTCCCCAACAGCTCTCGACGATCCGTGGCTCCCGCCTGAAAGGGAGGCACTCAAGAAGGATCGGTCGGCGCATCGTCGGAGAACTCTACTCCGCCAGGTACATTGGGGGGGGTAAAACCTTAAGAGGAAGAAGTAAGACTATCGAACATTATATGGACTGGGCTTGTGCTATATACCTTTATTTACAGGTTGCCCAGGTGGGGGATCTCCACACAGAACGGTGTCTAGGTAACGGGGTCAGCATTCTGCCTATTGTTTCAACCATCTTGCGTTCCTTCCTATCTCTATTGCTGGTTTCCTCGTTATTGATCTGTGTGACATTTTAACCGTACAGTTGATGCACTTTAATGAGATCTGATAACATTGGTGGTACTAGAATTGTATATATTTATCATTGTTGATTTCCGAATACAAAGTGTGTTATTGTGATCGTGTAGATACCTTTGAATATTAATTATATAAAGACTGTGTATTCAGTAATACAGTGTGTGGACATTCCTTTGTGGGGGTTCGGGGACTACACTGTACTTAAGAACCAGCCCGCATCACCTCCTGTGAAGCTAGGCCTTGATTGCTCGTCCATTGCTACCGTAATAGAGAATCTTGGCTGGGGTCCTCTATGCCTCTCCTCTACCATATAAAGAGCGGAAGTACAGACACCCCCTACCAGTCTTTACACACATCATAGTGGAGACTCCACACCAGCCTCTGCAATATTTTCAAAGTGACAGAATCCGGCCAGGAAATGTGAGTAATTCCAGAATTACTTCATGGATTCTATCAATGCAAGTCTTTCCTATGGAGGTCAGATATGGCCAAAACAAGAAGAGTCCCCTCGCGCAAGGTCAGGCTGACTTGCATGATTGCGCCAGAGATAACTGTCTCGAGGATGAAAGTCTTAAAACCCTGAACAGCATGGAAGCATACCTGAATTCCCCGGACAAAGTCTATCAAGAGGACAAGTGTGAGGGAATGCCCACAGTTTATGTGGACGGGTGCTCCTACCATGTTGACAACAATGGGGAAAAGGAACCCGTGGCCAGCTTTGGGAATGCCTTGGTGAATGATGCCCCGCAACCCTCCGCTGGGTACAAAATCAGTCCCCGTAGTAGTCAGGTGGCAGAGTTCATGGCAGTTCATCAGGCCATCCTCACTGCTGTCCAACACCAATTCCATAATCACTGACTCAGATTATGTCTGGAACGGGTTTGTGGAGCAACTGGTTAATTGGAAAACCAGAGGCATGCTATGTGTTAATAACAAACCTCTCAAACATGGCAAGCCAATCCTCTAGTGGGATTACCATCTATTGGAAGAAGATCAAGGGTCATTCCATTATAAAGGGGCCAGACAAAACTGGAAACGACCTAGCTGATCAGTTGGCCAAAACCAGAGCCATCCAGGGGGATCTTCTTGAGATTGAGTCCCTGTTGAGGAAAATCCAGGTCACTGCTATCACTAGGTCCCAGACAAATGTTCACAATGAACTCTCAACTGCCCATTGGAGTAAGGAGACCTCAGATGCTGATTTAATCACGGTCACAAAAAGGGGATCCGATTATTGGAAAATGTTATCAACACATTGAGGACCCTGAGAACTGAATCCAAGACAGTTTGTTGGTAAGGAGATCCATATCTGGCTGTGACCAGTGGGTGGTCCCTACCTCATTCCGAAGCCTGATGCTAAATCACACCCATGACACAGCCACAGCCGGTCATCAGGGGTTTCAGACTACTTTAGAAATCTTGGGAGAGGTTGCATACTGGCTAAACATGGGGCAGAACCTCGACCAATACTTGAAGGGGTGTCCCGTGTGTGGACAACTTTAGTCAAATTCACTCACACACCTAGATCCCCTCCAGAAGAAGGGATGAAACTACCTTGGTCAGATTTACATGTAGATTTCATCGGGCCCGTGATTTGCTCCTATAGGGGGAACAAATACATGTTAACCGTAACATGCTTTTTTACCATATGATGGAATGTCTCCCGGCCCCAAATTGCAAGGCAGAAACAGCAGCTGCCCTGATGATAAACCCATCTTCTCGCGTTTCGACCTACCCCAAAGGATTGAGTCAGACCGAGGTAGTCACTTCACCACTGAAGTGATGACAAAGATGCGGGAGACACTTGGGGTAAAAAGGAAGCTTCACATTGCATACCACCTGTCCTCTAGTGGGGGAGTTGAGAGGTACAATTAAACCATTGTGAGCATTCTAAAAAAGTTTGTGGCAGATTCTGGGCCGAGTTGGGACATCCGATTACCGCTTGTCCTGATGGCCATCAGATCTACACCTTCTGCGACCAAGATGTCTCCATTTGAGTTGATGACTGGACGAAGGATGGTGCTACCTCAGCATTTGCTCTATAGAACACAAGAGCAGACACTGACAAATGCCTCCACAACTCATGAGTATGTTGGGAATCTAAGAAAACACCTTCAACATGCTTTTACGTATGCTCAGCAGAATCTGGAAAAATCTGCAGAGTGTATGAAGACTCAATATAATTTAAAAACAACCAAAAAGGAATACCAAGTAGGAGAAAGAGTCTACTTGTACAATTTCCAAAGGAACTAGACCAAAGAGCGTACATTTTTACCAAGCTGGCAGGGTCCTTTTAAAATTGTAGATACAATTTCACCCCTCGCCTATAGTATCCGCATCCCCAAAGGAGAACTGACAGAAGAGAAATTGGTCCACATTAATCAGTTAAAAAGTTGTCACCCTAGGCACACTTTGCGGCTTATTGAGGAGCCAAGAGAAAATCAAATAGAGGAGACATCTGAAGCACGAGAATAAGAAAAAAGAAGAAACAGAAGGGAAGAGATAGATTTATAGGTAGAATTATTTAACAGAGAGTACTTTTCTTCATCATCCGGATGAAAGGGATTCCCAAACTTCTAGACAAACCAAATCTATAGTTATCTGTGTCTTGTGAGAGAGCATGTGTTGTGTTATCTGAATATTGTCATTATTGCAATGTATGTGTGTCCCACTGATGTCACCCTTTCCGGAGGGCAGTCAGTGGAAAAATGTAGCAACCAGTTCTTTATCTTATAGATTCCTACTGGTTGTGCCCTTCAAAGACCACGGAGGACCTCCCTGGGAACCTTGAAAGGAGAAATCGAAGAAAATCTGGGGTTATCACTCAACACCATAAAGGAAGACCTCAGGCAAAGCTGGGTGTCATTCCACGCTTCAACGAGAGACAGCAAGAGGATTGTGGCGTACCGCTCCCTGATGGAAGAAGGACTCCTACCTGATGAACCTCATCTTGCCCTACCTGATTAACCCCGTTTTGCCCTACCAATGAATCCCACTTTCCGCTACACTCCCTCAACAAGGAATCTCAGAAGAGTCGGGGGAGTTTGTTTGATATGTTTACCCACTCAGCAGTACTTCCCCACATCATCAAGCTTCAATTCAGCAGGACCATCAACATGGCTGTGCTGGCTCCGGTGAGTACCATTGCATCCAAACTGCATTTGGCAGCAAAAAAAGGAGGGATGCACTGTTTTGCCAAGTGCCATTGAGCAAGGTGGAACAGGGAGCACACCGAGAAAGGCTACTAGGGTGTGTTCTTGTTGGTATTAAAGAAATGGAGTGAAAAAGCAGTTCGCTGCAAGCCCAAAGTTCCCATTGAAAAGGGGAATATTTCACCATTACAATGATGCTGCTCTAATACTATTTTTCCCTGTTCTTCATCAAACTACCTTTATCAAAAAGGCCCTGTCATGCCCAGCCATATTCACATTGTGCTCCATCAGAAAAGAGCCTTATACCTGAAAGGCAGGCTGTGCCAGCCAAATCTGAGAAAATCAACAAAAGTTTCACTTCAGCTGCACGGAAAAACGCTTACACTTTTGCAACAAAATGTCAAAACTCACTGCTTGAAAAGAAATTCTAGCTTTCTGGGCCTATGTCAATTTCAGTACATCTATATTTAAACAAAGTGCTGCATACAAGATACTAACTCTGGCTCCAAAACAATGTAGGAAGTCAGAGGGAAGAGAAACATCGAATTTGCAAGGACAATGCTAGCAGTCATGACATGTTAAATGTTCATTTGCAAATAAAGAAATATACCTGTTTAAAAGTGTATGTTGGATAAGGCCCTGCCCCTGTCTAGCAATGTAAAGGGGGTTTATGCTGTGAAAGATACACGAGAGATTTTATTCAACAGGCTTTATTCTGATTTATAACAAAAATAAACAAAATAAGGAATTATCACGCAGTGGCTACATGGGGGAAAACCACCCAAACAGGTTTCTGCTGGGAGGATGCTAGCAACAAAAGGCCTCTCACAGTAGATCCTAGAACACACAAGTGATAATTGCTACCTTTACAGACTTCGGTCTGTGCTTCAGCCTCTTACAATGGGATTTCTGGGACACTGATGTGTGAAGTGAAAAATCACACCTCCCCGTGACTTCTACAAGAAGCTTCGAAGAAAAACTCCATGATGTCCCTGGACTAATGGGGGTAGCTTGGAGACTATGCCCATATATAGAGAACAATACTGAACAGTTGTTTCAAAAGACTATTTTATTAAGAAACTTTGAAGACGGTTAAAATGTAAAAAGCTAACAGTTTTAATGTATTTTTGTGGGGTGTAATTTAAGATGTTGTAGCCTTCACTGCCACCTTGGGAACAGAAATGGCAAAGAAATGGAGATTCGACGAAAAGTGTACGCAGTGCCACTGTGAAAATCAATATGTACATGCCCTATGAGAATATGCACACATGTGTAAAGTTATAGCATTTTAGGCTAAATATTTCACACTAAAAAGGACCAAAGATTATTAGAAGGGCAAAACAATGTCTTACAAACTTTAGAGTTAGACTGCTATGCTCTACATAAAATATATGTGATTTGTTAAAGTGCCACAACTGTACATATGTGTGATTTCTGTGAAGATTGATTTTTTGTAAAAAGGTCTGGGGGAATTCTTTGCATGTCATAAAATACAATCTCATAAACTGAGTAATCTCCTAGGGGAGGCAACCAACATTGGTTGTCCTATTCAGGTCTTAGAGGCGTGCTCAGCTAAGCCTACCCTGCCATATACTTCTATGATGTCACCATGCTCTATAAAAAGGGTAGCTGTCAGAACTCTGGACACACTTTCCTGAATTCCTGTGCCTGTGTGCCTGATTTTCCACAGTCATCTTGTCAGATTCCAGATTCCATTGAAAGGCCCAAGCATAGCTGATTCCAGATCCCACTGCAACGCCAAAGCATAGCAACCATCCCAGCAAGGCCTCAATCCAGAGACCCCAGATCTAAAAATCCCAATAACCCAAGGGAAAGCTGTGGTGTTCTTTTGGGAAGCATCCTGAAACCAGACCGGCTTTTTGCCCACTAACTGCATGCCCGCTGGAACCCGCTCCATCCCTCTGAGGTGCCGCTGTGCTGTGGCCCGACCTTTGCCCAGCTGTCTTTTGTCAGGAGAGTCTGCCGTCCGGTGACCCGAGCCCTGCAGTGCAGAACCCGGTTGAGTGTGCCTAATGCCAAATTGAAGAGCAAACTGTGAGTATCCACATCCCATCACAAATAGTCTCCCCTTCTTGACCCTTTTTGTCTTTATTCCCCTCTCTAAGGAACCCTATCCATATCCTGATAAATTGTCAAACTGTCAGAATTCTCTGTGCATCTTGTCCTTGATCTTCAAGCGTTAGCGCCACTTTTCTCTCCATTTCTGTCTTGCATAGATCACAAGTCATTAGCGATATTTTTATTAAATAAATAAATTTTCCCTAAAGAAAATGGTTACACTGCGTAAAGGGTTACAACTGCAGCATAACTTTTATATTCACGGGTTGCGTTCCTCTTTTCTTAGCCATTAAATCTAGTTAAAGTAAAATTTGCCTTTCATTTTAAAACCGATTTTCTCTTTTTCACTGCTCTATTTCCCTAAAAGCGAACCTCATTCCACCTTCCAAATCTCTCTCAATTCACCACCTATAGCTCTCCTTTCACCTCTATATTGTCCCTGGGCTGTGCATCTATTAACCTGTCCAAAATTCCAATTCGGTATTTTTCACCCGTTTTTTTGCAAAAAACGTTTTGACATTTAAAACTGCAAACTAACAAAAATTCAACTTTTCCATGTGTGAATTGGCTGCACTGGGTTTTCCATTTCAATCTGCTTTGTGGCTTGTATGCTTTGGTCATACGTTGCCGTGGGATTATTGGTGTTTATACATTCATGCTAGTGTGAGAAATCATATTTGCCTCATAGATGTAACCGCACATTCATTATTTATTTGTCATTTTCCGAGTGTCATTTTAGGCCTTTGAAAGGAGTTTTTCCCTCTCATTTTTTGAGGCAAGGTCAGATTTTGATTCTGTTCACTGCAAAATATCCCTGACTACCTGCTGCTTCTTTCTAGCCACTCAATTTGATTCTTTGTGGGTTGAGGGAACATTGCAGGGGGATACCTTAACATGGGTGCTATCTATCCTATTTCAAAAAGTGCTCCTATTCAATTTTGCTTTGGATATGTTCATGTAGAAAGTTAACCAAGTGTAGTTCAGTAGTTTTTATTGTAATTATCACCCCATTGGTGATTGCTGCCCAATACTAAAATGTGTGTTGTTTTTGTGTATTCTAAAAATAAATAAATATTGTATTTTCACCAAACGGCCTGGTTCCTGGTCCATTGTGAACCGGGCTATTTGTAAAAGGGGGTGTGGGACGGGTCAGGTTTCGGCTCAATTTAAATTAATTGAAAATAAAGAAAAGCATTACTATTGAGCGCCGCATCACAGGATAAGACCAAGTGTCCTGGTCCGGTTTGTAACGCCCGATTGACATCTGCAGCAGGACACTTGTGCTATTGTTCGCGGTCTGAGATTCTCCTCCATGAAGGTTCCGTGGGCCTGCGACGAAAAGGGCATGGTCACTTCTTGCCTCGCCACCCTCTCGTTTCCCGCCACCGTTCTCCTTCACTTGAACTGCAGCCTTGAATTAGCTGTCTTTCGTGCTTGCCTTCCTTGTCTTGCTCGTCCTGTTCTCCTCTGCTACACCTTTTATCCGGTTACCAGACATTTGGTCGAAAAAAATTGGTCGACCAGACAAATGGTCGAACCAATTTGGTCGAAAACCAAATGGTCGAATTTTTTTTTTTTTATTTTCACCCCTTTTTTTTCTAAAAACCCATTTTTGTAAAAAACGAAAACCCGAAAAATAAATATATAATTAAAAAAAAAATTCGACCATTTGGTTTTCGACCAAATTGCGTCGACCAAATGTCATTCGACCAGTTTTAGGTCGACCAAATGTCTGGACACCCTTTTTTTATCCATGTGGGATAAAGGATGGGCCATCAGGTGTGTGTGGTTCAAGTTAATTGCCTGACTTTGCCTGACCCTTCTGTCAGGACATGTCTGGTAAGTAGCGTCATTACAATTCTGTAAAACAGAGTCCATACCAAATGTCCCAAGGGATAGGGTTGTGAAATGGACGCAAATGAATGGGGTGTAGAACAGAACATAGGGGGTTGTAGGAATGAGAGTATTCTATCACAGTAGATTGGGATTCAGAAAATAATAATCAGAAGGATGGGATTGGTGGGATTTACGGGGTAAACATGAATAGCTGGGCTGAAGAAATGAAGAAAGGGGATTGTGGGAATCGTATATTTTGTCTGAACTGAAGGGAAGTGTGGGAAATAGTGACCAGATGAGCATAGAAAAGAGTGACCGGGAGTATTCGGATAGGGAACTGGAAAGCAGGGTTTTTGGGAGAGATGGTCCCTGAACATGGCAGGGTTTGCGATCCTAGGGGATTGGTTCTATCTGGAAGGGTTAGTGGGTTTGAGTAGGAGAGATTTAATGTGAGGAGGTGAGGCAGATGTAGTGTAGCCTATAAAGGCCTTGGAGATCTGATATGCCTCTCTTTCCTTGGTATAAAACCGCATCTCACCTGGGGCATTCCCTTGAGCATAATCCAGGGGCCCCTTGGTCCTCCCTCACTCATCCACCACCAGGGTTGGGATCTAAGAGTGCCAGTACTCCCCTGGCCACCTGAATATGGGTTTTCTGAGGTCTACTTGGGACAACACTCCCAGGTTTCTCACAGTGAGTACAAGTGCCATCACACAAACCGATCTTGTAGCACAAGTGAAATGCTATGTGAATGGGGGCATTACCACAACTGAAAATGCATGCCCTGTCAAGGCCCTGTACATGCAGGACCTGCCCTTTCACTCTGCAGATGGCAGCCACCAACCCACAGGACTAGGGCATGCATGATAGTGCAGTAGAATGTTAGTGATGCAAATTTCCTCAAATACCAAGCAATGCAAAGACAGCAAACTACAGGACCCACAATGAAAGGGGACACAAACCTACCCACTGAATGTCAGAGCTCAACAGTGCAAGACGACAATGCAACACTGGCAGAAAGTACTGTCATGTAACCTGGGAAACATGTATGTGAACCCATAATGAAAGGAATGTAATCACTGCAATCAAGCATAAGAACAACAAATCATCCATCAGGGCACATGCATGATAGCAACCCACAGGACCAACACAGGCCATCTGCACACTGCAGTGCCAATCACAAATCATGAGAGTAATAACTACTGGTTGTGAGCTGCATACAATGTGTAACATGACAATGCATATGCACCCCCATAATGAATGGCAATGCATGCATCAACTGGGATGGGCAACCATGTTGGAGGACAATACATGGAAAATGTACCCACAGCGTGTCCATCAATATGCACTTACAAAAGGCAGCACATTGTCAAGTACTGTCAGGTTGGAGTGACATATTCTTTACATTCAGTATCATATACTCACTTACATTGGGTCAGGGGAGACACATATTTAGTTTAGAAAGGTTTTAGGAAGTTAATATGGGTTATATTTTTATACAGCCAATTTTGCCCTTAACCTTCATTGCAGTCTATGGAGAATGCCCCAAGCCAAGATGGAGGTTCTCAGTCAAAATTCTGATTGGCTGGAGATTGTTTATAGGGAGGACAATGAACATTCTAAACTGCCTTTCATCGTCCTAGCCCAGCTGAGAGGTCGTGTGCCTAGTTGCTCCTGCTTAACTTTGTCAAGGGTGACAAGTTTCTAGCGGTAGAGCGGAAGATCTGAAAAAGAAACAGGAGTCATGTTTGGAGTTTGGTGGAGACACAGGACAGGAGTCAGAAACTTCTGAGGAAAGAAGTTTTCCAGTCTTTTTCAAGATAAGTGACTTTCCAGATTTGTTGAACGTGTAAAAAGGTTATATTTATCTATGAGACTGAAATCAAATCTGTATCAAAAAGATTGAAGCGCATACCTTTGTTTTTATCGCTACAAGTTAAATCAAACTAGCGCGAGAGTTTTTTTTTGTCCGTTATTTTTTACCCGCGCGTGTGTCTCTGCGTGTGAGAGTAAAGCGCGAATGGGTTTTTCCGCGAGATAATATAAGCGCGTGTGAATGTTGCGCGTGTACTTTATCAATTCGTAAGTTGGACATTAGCGCGAGCGCGTTTACCTGCGAATTGAGTTGCCAGCGCGAGTGCGTGTTTTCCGCGACTAGGATAAAAGCGCGTGTCATTTTTATCGCATCTTGGACATCAGCGCGAGTGCGATTTACCCGCGATTTGAGGCGTCAGCGCGTGTGCGAGTTTCCCGCAACTTGGAGGAAAGCGCGTGTAATTTTTATGCGTCTTGGACATTAGCGCGAGTGCGTTTTCCCCGCGAATTGAGGCGTCAGCGCGTGTGCGTGTTTCCCGCGACTTGGAGGATAGCGCGTGTAATTTTTATCACGTCTTGGACTATAGCGCGAGAGCGTTTTTACGCGTGTGCATTTTTCCCGCGATTTGGAGAAGAAGCGCGTGAATTTTTTTTTCTTCCCGCGGTTTCTGGCTTTCCACGTGAAGATTTCAGCGCAAGTTTAATTCGTCTTGAGAAAAAGACTTTCGACAAAGAAAATATTAAAAGCCAATACCAGAACTAAAAAGAACTTCATTAATCTTACTTGAAGACCTAGTTCAAGAATCTTGATTTGAGCAGACTAACTACAACTACAAAGTTAATTTACACTCATGGACCTAAGGAAAAGGCTGAGTTTTCTATAAGATTCTGGTCCTCAAGTAAGGAAGTCTTGTCTGCTTTTCACTTCTCTGGGCATTCTGTAGAGAAGAACCAGGTATGGTTTTTAAACTATTTTGATTATGGATTTAGAGTTTAAGGTTAGTATAGTGATAAATGAGTAATGAGGAATTTTGCATGTTTGTGTTTTTAACTACAGGTGAAGAACCAGCGAGTTGATAGCTTCCAGCCTGGTGTTTGTTTCTTTGTCCCTTCCCCCTTTCCCCTGAAAGTGAGGTAAACTGAGCAGTTATATTTATGTCAGCTCAGAGTGCCACATTTTGGGTGGATTGTCGGGGGTTCAGCAGCTTCTGCAGACACCAGGTTCTCAGCATGACAGTATGAAAGGCCCATAATAAAAAGTGTCTGCCCGAGCTGTTTGAACCCCGACGAGACAACCATGGAGGCATTGGGAGTAATGGTTAGGGAAATGAGAGAAGAGTTACGGGTGGCTCATCAAGAGTATTCAAGTTTTTGTCAAAGAATGGATGAGTTAAATTTAAAGAAACAAGAAAGAGAGAGTGAAGTTTCGGAAGGTGCAGGAAACCCACCTGAGTTGGTAAGAGTAGGAGAAGAACAAGAACCTAGGCTTCCCAGGGGGGCAGAGAGAGGTTTAGGAACTTTAGTTATGCCTGTTCCTTTGGCAGCCCCAGAACGTTTCTTAGGAGATTCTAGAAAGTTTCAAATCTTTCAGACTCAGTGTGAATTGCATTTTCTAAGTCATCCAGAGTTATTTTCCACAGATGCTTCAAAAGTAACATTCATCTTATCATATTTATCTGGAGAAGCTTCTGCGTGGGGAAGTCTTTTGGTTAGTCAAAAGAATTTGGCTTTGAATAATTATTCACTTTTCCAGACAGAATTTAAGAAAATGTTTGATAAGAGACAGTTATCTTTAGAGGTTGATGGAGAATTACTGGAACTGCGCCATGGAGGAAAGGAGTTGACTTCTTATATCACTCAATTTAGAACTTTAATTTTAGAAAGTAAATGGCCAGAGGAGAAGAGGGCTTCCTTATTTTATAGGGGCTTAAAGGATGAGTTAAAAGATGCTCTAGCTGGAGTTTTGGAGCGACCAAATACCTTAGATGCCTTAATTGATTTGGTGGTACAGTTGGATTTTCGTTTAACAGAAAGACGTTCTGAGCGTAGACGTACTCAGGGAGAGGTTAGGTTTCTGGGAAGAATGGAGAGGCCTAAAGTTGAGGTGGTGAACAGAGAAGTGAAGTCAAAGATAATAGACCAGCAGAGCCGGGTGAGAGGTCCATTGTCTAAAGAAGAGAAGGCAAGAAAAAGGGAGAATAATTTGTGCTTATACTGTGGGAGGAGTGGTCATTTTCTTGAAACCTGTCCTTTTACCCCCAAGAAGATCTCCAAATCTTCAGGCAGAGTACAACAAGTGGCAAACACAATACAGACAGCGGTTCCTCACATAACGGTGAATGTATCCTTGATGTTTGAAAGGGTATTTTTAGGTTCGGGGCCAATTATTATTGACTCAGGAGCTACGGGTAATTTTATGGATAGAGGATTGGCTAAAACTCTAGGTATTCCTATTGTTGCTAAGAAAGAAATGGAGCAGGTCAGAGCAGTTGATGGGACATCTCTTTCTTCAGGGCCAATCACTCATAATACAGAGTTACTTGAGATGGAGATGACTGGAGGTCATAAAGAAAATATCTCTTTTGAGTTAATTGATGCTCCAATCTTGAAAATTATTTTGGGTATGCCCTGGCTTACACTTCATAATCCCAGAATAGATTGGAGTGCAAGAATTGTATCTTTAGAATCAACCTTTTGTCAGGAACATTGTCTTTCAGGAAATTCTTTTGAAGAGAAAGAAAAAGTTGTGAATTCCGTTTCATTCTCGCTTGCAGAAAGAGGGGCGATAGGTTTTGACATTGGAGCAGTTGTGGGAGAACTACCAACTTGTTATCAGGATTTTTGGGATGTTTTTGATGAAAAGGAAGCTGGTGAGTTGCCTCCTCATAGGCCTTTTGACTGCAAGATAGAGTTGGAGCCTGGAGCTATTTTGCCAAGCAGTAGGGTTTATGCTTTAACTGAAAAAGAGAATGATTATTTGAAAGAATATTTAAAGGAAAATTTGGCTAAGGGATTTATTCGGCACTCTCAATCGCCGGCAGCCTCGCCATTGTTATTTGTGCCTAAAGCTGATGGTTCTCTTAGAACTTGTATAGATTACAGGGCAGTAAATAGAATGACAGTAAAGAATCGGTATCCTCTCCCTCTCATTTCAGAAATGTTAAATCAAATTCAAGGTGCAACCATATTCTCTAAGTTGGATTTACGTGCAGCTTATCATCTTGTAAGGGTCCAGGAGGGGGATGAGTGGAAGACGGCATTTAAAACCAGATTTGGCCTGTACGAGTACCAAGTGATGCCTTTCGGTCTTTGCAATGCCCCAGCGGCTTTTCAATTTTTTATCGATGAGGTTCTTCGGGAATTTCTTGATGTTTTTGTTATCGTCTATATTGACAACATTTTGATTTTTTCACAGAATTTGGAGAAACACAAAATTCATGTTCGACAGGTCTTGAGGAAATTGAGAGAGAATAATCTTTTCGCTAAATTGGAAAAGAGTCAGTTCCACACGGATTCGGTAGAATTTTTAGGATTTGTGATTACTCCTTGTGGTCTGGAAATGAATCCTAAAAAGGTAGAAGCTGTTCGAGATTGGCCTACTCCAACTAAGGTGAAGGAGATCCAGAGCTTTTTGGGATTTGTCAATTTTTACCGAAGATTCATTGAAGGCTTTTCCAGTTTAGTAGCTCCAATTACTCGACTTTTAAAAAAAGGAGTTCCATTTGTTTGGGAAGCTAAGGCTGATGAGGCTTTTCATATTTTGAAGGAGAAATTCATTACCTCTCCTATTTTGATTCATCCTGATACTTCCAAACCATTTTTTGTAGAGGCTGATGCTTCCAATGTGGCAATGGGAGCTGTGTTGTCTCAGAGGCATAATGTTACAGGACAATTGCATCCAGTGGCTTACTTTTCTAAGAGATTTTCACCTGCAGAGGAAAATTACACCATTTCAGACCGAGAGCTTCTTGCTATCAAAGCAGCATTTGAGGAATGGCGACATTTTTTAAAAGGAGCGCGTCACACTGTGACGGTATTAACTGACCACCGAAATTTACTCTTTTTGAAGACAGCAAAAACTTTGACACCTCGACAACTTAGGTGGTCATTATTTTTTGCGGATTATGACTTTATAGTTACTTTTAAGCCAGGTAATCAAAATAAAAAGGCAGATGCTCTGTCTCGGCAGTTTCCTGAAAGTGAGGTTAAGTCGGTTTGTGAGCCTCTTCCATTGATCGCTCCAGAACGTTTTGTTCTAGCTGGGGTTGAAAAGGAGAACGAAATCTTCAAGAAAGTAAGGGAATCCATTTCGGAGACACAACTTGAAGATTGGGTTCGTTTGGATCCAGCTCGCAAAATTAAAGATGGTTTACCTTATTTAGATGACAGACTTTACTTACCATCAATTGAACTTCGAGAAAAAATGTTGAAGGAATGTCACAAATCAGTCTTGGCAGGACATCCAGGGTATCGGAAGACTCTCGAGTTGATCAGAAGACATTTTTGGTGGGAACGAATTCGACAAGATACCATCAATTTTGTTAAGACCTGTGAAGTTTGTGCCAGATCTAAGAATCTCATCGGAAAGCCTTCTGGGTTATTGGAGCCGTTACCAGTTCCACCGCGGCCTTGGTACTCAGTGTCTTTAGATTTCATCACAGATCTTCCACAAGATAAGGGTTGTACGTCGGTATTGGTTGTAGTTGATTTACTCACCAAAGAAGCACATTTCATTCCAATGAAGGGAAAGGTTACCGCTGATGGTTTAGCTCATAGTTTCTTGCAAGAAGTGGTAAGATTACATGGAATTCCCAGTCAGGTCATCTCAGATAGAGGTTCTCAATTTATTTCTAAGCTTTGGAGAGCTTTTTGTAAGAGATTGGGAGTGGAAGTATGCTTATCATCAGGTTACCATCCAGAAACCAATGGGCAGGTAGAAAGGATAAATCAGGAGTTGAATAAATATTTGAGGTGTTATCTGCAGACAGGTGAGGAGTGGGTAGATTTGTTGTGGGTTGCAGAATTCGCATATAACAATTGTAGTAAGGATGCCACCTCTATGTCTCCGTTTTATTTGGGACAAGGTTTTCATCCGCGTTTTCTTAGTATTGAGATTAATAATGATTCTAGAAACCCAGAAGTCGAAAGAAGACTAGAAAGTATGAAAAGAAATTTGGAAAAGGCAAAAGGGGTGTTGGTGGAGAGTAAACAAAAATACAAAGAGTTTGCTGATCGTAAAAGGAAGATTAGTCCTCGATATAGTGAGGGAGATTTGGTGTGGTTATCAACCAAGTTTTTGAGAATTAAAGGAAGAAATAAGTTTTGTCCTCGTTTCGTAGGACCGTTTGTTGTTGAAAAGGTGATTAATCCAGTGGCTGTTCGTCTTAAATTACCCAGGCATATGAAAACTCATCCAACTTTCCATGTTAGCTTGTTAAAACCTGTGGTTAAAGGAACTAGATTAACTCCTACTCCTTCGGCAGTTGTGATTGAGGAAGATGCTTCTGAAGAATTTCTGGTTAAAAGAATTCTGGACTCTAGAAGAGTAAGAGGAAGGCTACAGTATCTGGTTGATTGGGAGGGCTTTGGTCCAGAAGAGCGCACTTGGGAAAAAGCTAGTGATGTACATGCTCCTCGTTTGGTAGAAAGATTCCATAAAAAATTTCCATTGAAGAGTGGCCCAGGGACTGGGCGTTAGGAGGGGGGGTACTGTCAAGTACTGTCAGGTTGGAGTGACATATTCTTTACATTCAGTATCATATACTCACTTACATTGGGTCAGGGGAGACACATATTTAGTTTAGAAAGGTTTTAGGAAGTTAATATGGGTTATATTTTTATACAGCCAATTTTGCCCTTAACCTTCATTGCAGTCTATGGAGAATGCCCCAAGCCAAGATGGAGGTTCTCAGTCAAAATTCTGATTGGCTGGAGATTGTTTATAGGGAGGACAATGAACATTCTAAACTGCCTTTCATCGTCCTAGCCCAGCTGAGAGGTCGTGTGCCTAGTTGCTCCTGCTTAACTTTGTCAAGGGTGACAAGTTTCTAGCGGTAGAGCGGAAGATCTGAAAAAGAAACAGGAGTCATGTTTGGAGTTTGGTGGAGACACAGGACAGGAGTCAGAAACTTCTGAGGAAAGAAGTTTTCCAGTCTTTTTCAAGATAAGTGACTTTCCAGATTTGTTGAACGTGTAAAAAGGTTATATTTATCTATGAGACTGAAATCAAATCTGTATCAAAAAGATTGAAGCGCATACGTTTGTTTTTATCGCTACAAGTTAAATCAAACTAGCGCGAGAGTTTTTTTTTGTCCGTTATTTTTTACCCGCGCGTGTGTCTCTGCGTGTGAGAGTAAAGCGCGAGCGTGTACTTTGGACTCGCGGATACTGTTTGTTTACGCAATGGGTTTTTCCGCGAGATAATATATATATATATAAGCGCGTGTGAATGTTGCGCGTGTACTTTATCAATTCGTAAGTTGGACATTAGCGCGAGCGCATTTACCTGCGAATTGAGTTGCCAGCGCGAGTGCGTGTTTTCCGCGACTAGGATAAAAGCGCGTGTCATTTTTATCGCATCTTGGACATCAGCGCGAGTGCGATTTACCCGCGATTTGAGGCGTCAGCGCGTGTGCGAGTTTCCCGCGACTTGGAGGAAAGCGCTTGTAATTTTTATGCGTCTTGGACATTAGCGCGAGTGCGTTTACCCGCGAATTGAGGCGTCAGCGCGTGTGCGTGTTTCCCGCGACTTGGAGGATAGCGCGTGTAATTTTTATCGCGTCTTGGACTATAGCGCGAGAGCGTTTTTACGCGTGTGCATTTTTCCCGCGATTTGGAGAAGAAGCGCGTGAATTTTTTTTTCTTCCCGCGGTTTCTGGCTTTCCACGTGAAGATTTCAGCGCAAGTTTAATTCGTCTTGAGAAAAAGACTTTCGACAAAGAAAATATTAAAAGCCAATACCAGAACTAAAAAGAACTTCATTAATCTTACTTGAAGACCTAGTTCAAGAATCTTGATTTGAGCAGACTAACTACAACTACAAAGTTAATTTACACTCATGGACCTAAGGAAAAGGCTGAGTTTTCTATAAGATTCTGGTCCTCAAGTAAGGAAGTCTTGTCTGCTTTTCACTTCTCTGGGCATTCTGTAGAGAAGAACCAGGTATGGTTTTTAAACTATTTTGATTATGGATTTAGAGTTTAAGGTTAGTATAGTGATAAATGAGTAATGAGGAATTTTGCATGTTTGTGTTTTTAACTACAGGTGAAGAACCAGCGAGTTGATAGCTTCCAGCCTGGTGTTTGTTTCTTTGTCCCTTCCCCCTTTCCCCTGAAAGTGAGGTAAACTGAGCAGTTATATTTATGTCAGCTCAGAGTGCCACATTTTGGGTGGATTGTCGGGGGTTCAGCAGCTTCTGCAGACACCACTCAGCATGACACACATCAACAATGCACTGTGACTGACTCCTGTGACCTTTGCCCTTAAAGGTGAATCTGGTTACCCCCAGCTACCATGGCTAATGACACCTGTGTGCAATCCACGAATGCCACAGGAGGTGGCCTACAATGAGGCACATGTCAGGTCCTGGATGTGCATTGAGGTGGTCATTTTCAGTTTCTATATCCGACCGGACGGACTTTGATCTACAGGTCAGAAAAGGTTAGACAAATGCACAACATCTGCCTCAGGCGAAATGTCTCTATGCCCCCTGATGAGGACATGACACCCCCAGAAGACAATGACTCACTACCTGAAGGTGCAGTGCTGCCACAAAGTGAGCAGGGGGAGAGATGGATGGTTGTCTGTTGCAGAAATAACAAATAGACAATTATTTTTGATAACTTCAATAATCACATGCTTTTCACCTTTGTACATGACCATGCACTAAATAAATAACTTTCACACAATAAGGAATATCCTATTGTTGTTCCATTGGGATTGGATTTTAATATTTATGTGTGAACAAAGAGATCCCCAACAACCCCACCTCCTCCCCTCACCACACCATCCCCAACACATGCACCCACCTATGTCCCCCTCCCCAAAACACCAACCCCAACACACACCCCACACACCTCCACCTCACCAAAGCACCATCCCCAACACACTCCTCACAACCCCTCCCCCTCTCCAACACACCATTCCAAAAACACACACCTCTGCCCTCCCCAACACACCATCCCTAAAACACACCACCCGCCCACCTTCACACTCCCCAACACACCATTCCCAAACAAATCCATGTAATTCCACCTCCCTTGGGCCTATGTACAGAGTGCCATGATATGTCACTTCCTTGGCCTCTTGACTTTGCCAGCCTACTCAAGCACCGTTGAGGTCAGATGACACAAGGAGCGGTGCCTTGAGGTGCAGGGCACAGATCCCTCCATGGGGCGACAGAGATGGAGGGGTTGGACCCCTGTCCCCAGATGTGCTGAAGTGTCAATTGCCCAACAGTGGAGATGGCAGAGGTGATCTGGGTGAGCTGCCAGCACTGTCGGTCCAGGGACCGGGAAATCCTCCTGGATTATCCCTGGATGCTGTCCATTATTGCCTGCAGATGCTGCACCTGCTGCCCTGCCAGGTGTTCCATGGACTTCTGGTGCTGCTCCATGGCATCCAGTCTCACCCATATCGCTGCCTGTGTATGCTGTGGCACTGACAATAGTCTCTGGAGAGGGACAGACCTGAAGAAGAACAACCTGAACCCTTTGCCTTCGTCATGCTCTGTCTCCTCATTTGGAGAGCCATTGCTTCCTGTGTCTATCCCAGCATTGCGCTGGCAATGTCTCTCGGACACAGGTGAGGAGGGTCGTGTTAGGGGGCAGATGGGTGGGGGCAGGTGTGTGGATAACACTGTTATGAATCTCTACAGGGTCCTGCTGTGGTGTGGCTGTCGCAGCACCTGTATGAACATGTGCTGTGTCTCCTGTGCCATCTGCATGGCTGGTGGAGGGGCCACTGGGCAACAATGCAGGGATGGTGGGTGTCTACACCCTTAGCAATTCGGTCAATGTGGTGGAGTTGTCCTGGGCAGTGGAGGGCGCAGCCTCTTAAGAGTCAGTCAGCTCTGTATTTGTTGGGTGGGTAATAACATGCTTTCACTCATCTTGGGTACATCTTGGGTACATGTAAGTGGGCTAGCACGAAACTCATGCAACATGAGGTTTTTTCTCCCTACACACATTCTGTATGATGGGCAAGGTTGTTTTCAGGCCAGTGAGTACAGTTACTGCTAGGTGGAAGGAGTGCCTGCTGAGGGTCTACACGGTGCATGCATGTGCATGATGCCTGTTGGCCTGCCCATGTTGTGTGTTGTTGTGTCGGTGCAGGGTGTTCACTTAGCAACATGAACTGTCACAGCACACATGGGTGCTTCTAATGGTTTTATGGCTTCACATGCACATTTCCCCTACAATGCATGTGCATTATTCCGTTATCCCACCTTCCCTGGCTCATGCATGTGGTCACTATGATTTTGTACTGATTGCCCTTTGGTTGCCCCTTCCCCTAGTCCTTGTTCTGATCTATGCTGGGGGACGCATGCTTTTGGCCAGTGCATTCACATGGGAGTGGGGACTAATAGACTCGCTGTCATCCCCTTGGCTTGCTGCTCCAACGTCTGTACTGCCAATCCCCTCTATCTGTTCTATGTGGAGTATGGAGCTGGTCTTCTCTTCCGATGGAGTCAGGGCGAGGGGTTCCACAGTGCCACCTCATATGGCTGAGGTCTATCACCGGTGTCTGACAATGAGGTTGTGGGCCCTGGACTTGAGGTCATTCCATCTCTTTCGACAGTCCTCACTGCCCTGTGAGACAATGCCCACTGCCACCACTTTGTCCCTGATGGTGGCTCAGATGGCAGCCTTCCTCTTGACAGCGTTCCTGAGTTGCCTGCTCCCATAACGCTTCTCAGCATGACAGACAGCCTTGTCTACCACACTTGGAGTTCTGTCTCTGTGAACTTCTGTTTTCACAGCCTCATCTCAGGTTCCTTAGACCTTCCCATTTCCTTTGACATGATTTGCCAAGTATGGTGTCTGAATGGCACCAGGAAATGGGAGATTCAGAATGGATTCTACTATTCAAGATCCCTGCCGTCGTGTTTTCAGTTACGGCGATGATGCTATATTTGGCAGTAATTATGCCAGAGGAATTAATGCTGATTGTACAGCAGTAACAGTAGTTCCACTGATTCTGGATGGAATTACCATTGGTTACTCATTTACGGCAGTAATTCTGCTGGATGGAATTATCGTTACTGCCAGAAGTTTGCACGCTCCAGGCAAGTTGTAATGCAGTGGTAACTCTGCCAGACACCAATTACCGCTGTATGGCCACCCAACTCATGATGAGTCCCAGTGTGTCAAGCCACTCCAGTATGAATAAGAAAATACTTTTAATGCATTGTTTTCCTTTTGGCAGTATTATTTTCCTAGAGCACAACTGATATGTAGCTTGCAACCATTATAAACAGGACAGCAATAATTTGCCTTGGTGCACTTGCATTTGTATTTGCAAATGTGTTCACAGTGTTAGGGTGTGCATTGAACTATTCTAAGGGCTAAAGGAAAAGCAGGGAGTAGATGAAAGAAAGAAGAGAAAAAAGAAAAACTTCTGTAAGCAGTTTTCGTCGGATTAGTCAACACCAATTCATAACATGCAATAAAGCGTGCAAATAACTGATGTGACTTTAACAGAATCAAAATGCAGGAATATATGCCTGAATATGTGATTTGATTTATTTTCATTTATTTAGCGCTTATACACCAAAGCGCTCTACAGAAATAAAATAAAAAATACAATTCATGGAAAACAAAATGAGAAACACAAATTAACAGGCAAGCACGTGAGTTTAAGGCATGAGTGGACAGTAGGTAAAGAATAGAGACGTGAGCGGAAAGCAGGTAAAGAAGAGAGTGATCAAAGTGGGACAGGAAGCACGTTTCAGTGTGTGGGGGCCAAGAGAAAGAAAGAACAGAAACAGGAATTTGCACAGGCTGTATGAGGAACAGTAAGAAGAAAGAGGGATTCATATTGGAGGCAATGGGATATACAAATAAATAATAGAGGAAAGATAGCGATGGGTAAGGTTATAGAGGCATTTAAAGACCAGGCAAAGGACGTTAAAGATCAAGGGTGAATCAAAGGGAAGTCAGTGAGGTGAGGCAAGAGCCGGCGCAATGGAGTCGCGAGAGGATAGAGAAAAGAGGAGTCATATAGCTTGGTTATAGATAGAACGGAGGGGATAGAGAGACAAATAGCAGGTAAACCAAGGAGAAGAGAAGAACAGTGGGACAGATGGGAGAAAATAGAAGGGTCAAGAATGTTGGTGGCAGTAAAAGAAAGAAAAGTACTATCCTTTCAAATATTAAAAAGTTGAAACTGACAGGAGTGGGAAAGAGCAGAAATGTTTATTTATTTTATTAATGTATTTATTTATTTATTTTGCAATTTGTATAGTACACCCAACCCAAAGGCATCTGTGCGCTGTTCTTGGTAAAAAAAAACATAATGGTCACATAGTTGGTTATATACATAGACAATGACATATATTTACAAGACACCTGATTATAACGTTGTCTTAAATTAGAATGATCATAGTTGTAGATACCGTTCTTAGTAAAAAACTCAATGGTGATCATAGTTGTAGATACCGTTTTTAGCAGAAAACACAATGGTTACAATGTTGCATATATACATAGACAATGATAAATATTTACAAGATGCTTGATTATAACGTTATCTTAGGTTGCAGTGATCCTAGTTGTAGATAGCATGCGATTACTGATCTTGACTTGTTTAGTAGTTCCTGTGAGAAGAGCCAGGTTTTCAGGTGTTTTCGAAAGGTCCTGAAGGACTCTTCTGACCTTAGTGTGGCTGGTAATGTGTTCCATTACTAACACTGGGAAGCTGCTGCCTCCGGCTTTCTGCAATTTAAACCGAGGGGTGGAGAGCAGGTGCAGGTGTGCTGAGTGCGTCCACCTGTTGAATTGAAAGGTAGTGACCTTATCTGCCAGGTGTTTAGGGGCTAACTTATATAGACATTTATGCGTCAAGGTGAGTGTTTGGAATAGGATGCACTCCTGGACAGGTCGCCAATGGGAATTCCTCTTGTCAAGGAGATGTGTGTGTTTTTAGGGATGTTTACAGCTGCTCTAAAGGCGTTATTTTGGATCACTTGCAGTTTTTTAATATTGTGGTTCTTGGTGCCGGCATAGAGGGCATTACAATAGTCCAGTCTAGATATAATAAGGGCTCTGGCTAACGTGATGCAACTGTCTGGTCACAGGAAGTATCTGCAGGTGTTAATAAGCTTAGATGTGTAAGCTGCTGCTGACACTTTGGCATTGACTTGTTTGGTTAAAGTTAGGGCTGAGTCCAGATAAAAGGAGAGAGTTTTTACTTCCTTCGACACTTTGATGGTGATGCCGTCTATATTGAAGGCCTTAGAGGAGTCGTCAAGTTTGTTCAAGCGGTATTGTGATTCAATGAGGAGGAGTTCCGTTTTTTCATCTTTCAAGCATAATTCGTGATGGGCCATCCAGGTCTGGATGGTTTGATAGATTACGTTAAGTGATGCAGAATGAATGTCATGAGAGCCAGAGATAGGAATGAGGATTTGAGTGTCATCTGCATAGTTAGTGTAGGTGACACACAAGTCGTCAAGGCGGTCAAATAGACATTTTGTAGAGATGTTATAGAGTGTAGGTGAGACACAAGATCAATATGGATTTTGCCCTATACGCTCCACCCAAACTGCTCTTCTCTATGATGAACTTCTATCTGCTGGTCACTCTAAGCAATCATCTTCCCTGGGAACTGTCTGCTGCTTTTGACACCATTAATCAACCTCTGCTTCTTCAATCCCTTTCCGCTCTTGGTCTCTGTGGTTCTGTTCTAAATTGGTTTAACTCATATCTCTCTAACCACACATACTCAATATCCTGGGCTGGCCTGAACTCTCCTACTCTACCTCTTCAGTACACCCTGACACAGGCTCAGTTTTGGGCCCACTACTTTTCTCACTTTCTGCTATTCCTCTTGCACTCTTATCTCCTCATTTGGTCTTTCCCATCATATTTACACCAACAATAATCAGCTCGTTATTTCTTTTTCTTAATTTTCTCTGCTTATTCACCCTGCTCTCAGGACATGCCTTCTTGCTATACAGTCGTGGATGATGGCCTACTTCCTCCATCTAAATCCCTCCAAGACTGAAGGTCTCTTTTTTTTCCTGCCATCACTGTGCCCCTTCTTCCTATTCCCTTTTATCTCTTTTCCTCCTTCCTATCTCCATATTTCTATCTCTGCGTGGAACCTTGGTGTTGTTCTTGACTCTTAACTCTCTTTCTCCTTACCACCCATCACTTGACACTGCTACCTAAATCTAACCACAGCCTAGCTTGCCCGGTTGTCATCAGAAACAGCAGACTTGCTGTTTGAACTAGGTTCAGTAGGGTCCCAGGTTCAACTACGAACCCATCGACCAGCCGAAGGAACACACATCTTAACTTCAGAACCACCAACCACACTACTAAGACTCCTAAAACCCACACTTCTACCTCTAACGCTAGGTTCTCACCAACCTCCTCCAGGAATCGCCCAACCTCGAAACATAGCAACCCTGATACTTCAACATTGGCAAATATACCCAAGACAGGCACCGCGTGCATCCAAGTGTATAACACAAATTCCAAAGTAACTAGGATCCAGGGGGCCCTCACCAATGCTAGGTCTCTCCTTCAACATGCCCTAGACATCGCAGACATTATTACCACTAACAAACTTGACTTTATTGCTATCACTGAATCCTGGCTTCACGAAGTGGCAGGTCCCGCCCTTTTGTTCGCTGTCCCGGAAAATTACACCATCTTCAGGACTGATAGACCTACTGCCAAAGGGGGGGGAGTAGCCATTTTTGCCAAGAACAAGCTTCACATCGGAGAGATTCCTAATCTCACTTTCCATTCTAGTGAATTACTCTCCATTAAAATGGCCCAATCACCAACGGCAATGGTGAACATTCATCTAATCTACAGATGTCCTGGCCCGATATTGTCATTTGAGGATGATGTAGCTGAACTCCTTTCGACAAATACCAAACCTAGCTCTCAAACCTTACTATTGGGTAACCTTAACCTGGGCTTTAACGATCCCAAGGACAACAACGCCTTATCTATTGCCAACACCATCTCAGTATTAGGCTATACTCACAGGAATAAAAACTCTACACACATCAAAGGTTGCATGCTCAATTGGCTTGCAGACCTTAACTGCAACACAAACATAACGTTCAACTCCCAGTGGCTGTGGTCAGACCATCACATCACCACATTCAACCTCTCAAAGAACCTTGGGACCTACATCCACCTACCTGTGGCACCAGCTGCTTTATCCAGAAATAAACGAAATATCACAGCAAACAATATCCTACCCCTGCGACACCCTATCATTGCACACCAAAACATAGGGACTAACAATCCCTCCATCATGGTTGATTTATATACCATTACCAGCCTTACAGCCATTGACAAAGTAACACACCTACCCATGTGCAAAGCTAAACCAGTTGCCCACCTCAACTCATGGTACACTCCGAACCTAAAAACCGTGCGTAACTCGAAGACAACCACTGAGGCTAACTGGAAAAAATTACCAAATTAACCCAACAAAGCAAAGTTTGCTGAGGTGTCCAAAAATTACAAACATACAGGCATCTAAACGAAAAGCTCACCATACAACGAGGGAATAACTAAAGCCAACTCAGGAACTAAGGAACTCGTTGCTATCCTGAGAGAACTTGAGTCGCCAGTGCCACCACTCGAAGTCTGCAACAAAGATACTAACTGGTGTATCGATATTCAAAAAGCCCTCATCAAAAAAATAGCCCTCCTACAATCCAAAATTGAGACAAAAAAACAATATTACACCTGCCCTACAACCTCAATTGACTACAAGTCACACCAGTCATAACACAGATGCATTATTCAAATTCGCACCTGTCTCCAACTCAGAAGTTCTGAAAATGATTTCCAGTCGTAAACCATCAAGCTGCCAAGTTGACCAATGTCCAGCTGCAATTATCAAAGACTGTGCCCCTGATCTGACTCCTGTCATCACAGATTTAATTGACACTCCTATGAAAATAACATGGTCCTAACCTATCTTAAATATGCGTGGGTCCTCCCTTTATTGAAAAAAATACCCTACACCCTAACATACTGACAATCTACAGAACTATTAACACAGTTCCCTTCCTCCTCAAAACATTGGACATAGTAGAGTAAATCCAGATCCAAAACTTCTTGGAAACTAATAACCTCCTTGTCCTACACAAATCAGGGTTCCGCCCAAAACATGGCATAGAAACAGCATTACTAGACTTGAAAATTGAAATGGATGATTTTAAAGACAAAGGTAAATTAGCCCTCCTCCTGCTACTTGACCTTTCTGCAGCGTTTGATCTAGTCAATCACAAAATACTCTTTAATCATCTAGCGTCAACGGCCCTCTTCTCATTAAAAGCTATTCAATGGATACAATCTTTCCTTATGGACAGAACTATGAGAGTATTCTCACCCAGTGCAGCAGGACAGCCAACACCGGTCACATGCGGTATACCACAAGGATCTTGTGTCTCACCTACACTCTATAACATCTTTACAAAGCCTCTATTTGACCGCCGTATAGCAAGGAGGGAATCAGTGTTAACATGAGTAGGGACTTGAGAATAGACCATACACTTGAGAAGTTTGGAGGGAAACAGTAGGAGAGAAATACGTTACTAGTTAGAAGAGAATGAACGGTCCATCAATGGTTTTGGGGGAGGATTTCGATTTTGGATTGGTATGAAATATGAGTTTGCCACAACTGGTGTGAACAGTGTTCAGTGTGTGTGTGTGTAGGAGGGTGAGTGCGCCATGACACTGTCATGCTAAAAAATGTCTACTCTTATTAAGTACTCAATCTATTGTTTCAAAGGCAGCACACAGTGTATATAATGACTCACATGTGTGATGATGCAAAGAAAGATCTGGTAGTCTAAACTGTAGTTTGAGACAAATAATAATACATTATTTTTTGGGTAGTGTATAAATGTAAATTAGTCCTTTTATTGTACCTGATTAACAAATGTATATGTATATATGGTGACAGTAACTTTCCCAAAGTATCTATTGAATTTGAACAGGTGGCACTAACCTGGTTTATATATGCTATGGGAAACATTGTATAATCTTTTGATCAGACTGTGGAAGGAGAGATTGATATCAAATATACACAAAACAGTCTGGAAGCCCCTCTACCAAGAACTTACACAGCCAGATAAACTGTTCTATGGGAGGAGAAATAGCCCTTTGCATAGCAGTCTTTGTCCCACCAACAAGGGGATGCCAGCACCGAAATGCTAGGTGATTCTCCTCTGAACAAGAGTACCAACAGCAACCCCAGACATGTGTTTCAGCCTAGTCGGGCTTCGTCAGTGAGGTGAAGCTGTGCCTCTCTAAGAACTATGAGCAAGGGGTCCACATCTATATTCCCCTGGGTAAGGGTGACACTTCATAAAAATACACAAAAAGGTCTGGGAGCTCCTCTACCGAGAACAAAATAGCCAAATAACCTGTTCTATGGGACAGTGACCACTCGGGGGGGACTGCAACCATGTTTTAGCACACTGTATCTGTCACAGAGGAGAAATATCAATTTGCATATCAGTCTTTGTCCCACCAACAAGGGCAGTCCAGCACCGAAATGCCAGGCAATTCTCCTCTGAACAAGAGTACCAACAGCAACCGCAGACACTTGTTTCGGCCTAGTTGGGCCTTGTCAGTGAGGTGAAGTTGTGCTGCTCTAAGGACAGTGAGCAGGAGGTCCACTTCTGTATTACCATGGGTAACTTAGGGTGTCACCCAAAGTTCCTAAAAATGCGCAAAAAAGTCTTGGAGCCCCTCTACCGAGAAACAACACAGCCAAACAACCTGTTCTACGGGAAGGTGCCCACTCCGCAGGGTCTACAACCACTTTCTCGCTCACTGTATCTTTCACAGAGGAGAAATATCCATTTGCATATCAGTCTTTGTCCCACCAACAAGGGCAGTCCAACATCGAAATGCTAGGGAATTCTCTTCTGAACAAGAGTTCACCAACCAACTGCAACCCCAAACACTTGTTTTGGCCTAGTGGGGCCTCAACAGTGAGGTGAAGCTGTGCCTCTATAAGCTCAGTGAGCATGGTGTTCGTTTCTGGATTACCCTGGGTAATTTAGGGTGATACCCAAAGTTCCTAAACGTGCACAGAAAGGTCTGGAAGCCCTCTATCAAGAACAAACACAGATAAAAAACATGTTCTATGCGAATGGTGCTCACTCAGAAGGGTCTACAATCACATTTTAGCTCACTGATTTTTTCACAGGGGAGAAATACCCATTTGCATATCAGTCTTTGTCCCACCAACAAGGGCAGTCCAGCACCAAAATTCTAGCCAATTCTCCTCTGAACAAGAGTACCAACAGCAACCCCAAACACGTGTTTCAGTCTAATGGGGCCTAATCAGTGAGGTGAAGCTGTGCCTCTATAAGCATTGTGAGCAAAGTGTCCACGTCTAGATTACCCTGGGTAACTTAGGGTGACACCCAAAGTTCCTAAAAATGCACAGAAAGGTCTGGGAGCCCCTCTACCGAGAACAAACATGGCCAAATAACCTGTTCTATGGGAAGATGCGCACCCGGAAGGGTCTACAATCACATTTTAACTCACTGTATTTTTCACAGAGGAGAAATAACCATTTGCATATCAGTCTTTGTCCCACTAACAAGGGCAGTCCATTATCAAAATGCTAGGCAATTCTCCTCTGAACAAGAGTACCAAGAGCAACCGCAGACACATGTTTCGGCCTAGTCGTGCCTCATCAGGAAGCTGTGCCTCTCTAAGCACAGTGAGCAAGGGGTCCATGTCTGGATTACCTTGGGTAACATAGGGTGACATTCAAAGTTCCTACAAATGCACAAAAAGGCATGGGAGCCATTCTACCGAGAACAAACACAGCCAAATAACTTGTTCTATGGGAAGGTGCCCACTCTGGGGAGTCTACAACGTTTTTGCTCTCTGTATCTTTCACAGAGGAGAAATAACCATTTGCATATCAGTCTTTGTCCCACCAACAAGGGCAGTCCAGCACCGAAATGCTAGGCAATTCTCCTCCGAACAAGAGTACCAACAGCAACCACAGAAATGTGTTTCGGCCTAGTAATATCAAATAAATACCTCGGTTCCTGGCTGATTGGGACTTGAAAGGGTACATGGATTCTGGCTGAAAGGTAAGAAAGTTATGTTTAGCATGAAAAACAGTAAGAGCTCTTATTTGTCCCCAACAAGTAATATATTGCTGCTCGATATAAAACCCTGGACACTACCCTTGCTGCACTGTGGTATCCTTTCTTTGTTCCATTGTCCGGTCCAGGGAAACCGGCATTCATGTGCCATCTTTAACAAATTGCACAGTTGCCACCTTAATACATTGAACAGAAATATTAGACGCACAGAGCTCTGAGTGGTTCCACGGTTCAGATGGAAGGCTTTTGAGGAAAACTGGCCAAGGGCATAAAAATGGCATCATCAGGCGATCCACATCAGTGCAATGGCAGTGATTCCTATGTGAAAGTAAAGCCAGCGGAGCAGGATATTGTAATGTACTGTGTCATATGCAACTGATAAATCAAGGAGGATCCCCACAACAAGGGGATTGTTAGCAGTTTTGAAACGTTTTTCTCTAATATTTCAGTCTTCTGGAGGGTCTAAACACATTTCATTACATTACATTACAACATTGGTAATGCGCACTATGGGCCATCAGGCATAAAGGCGCGGACAGGTTGGACTGAAAAACAAACATAAAACATACAGATGGGTAAGGCTTCTAGATTGGGTCCACTAGAGCCCAGGCTTAAGACGATAATTGACGTTAGATGGAATATCCATCCACTCTCAAGTGAATAGTGGCATTTTCAAATCTTTTTTCTTAAATGCCTGTATGGAACTTTGACTTCGCATATTATCCGGCAGCTGGTTCCAGAGTTTAGGTGTTATTAGGAAGAAAGCCCCATTCTCAGCTTTTGATGGTTTGCATCTTGTTTGAACAAGGTAGTTTTCAGTGCCAGACCTCAATGCTCTTGTATTACCATTAGCATTGATATATGTCTGCAAATATGGTGGCATCAGTCGTAGTCTACATTTAAAGGTGATGACGAGAACCCTAAATTTGACCCTATCTATGATAGGTAGCCAATGAAGAGTGCCTCTTGCCTCTGATACGTGGTCATGCAGGGAAAGGCCTAGAACAACTCTGACCTCCCAATTCTGTACTACCTGGAGCTTGTGTGTATCTTGCATGCTGATGCCCAACAGAAGGCTACATCAGTAGTATATCTTGGCCCCTATTATAGCCTGAGCGATAGTTTCAGCACTTGCCCGAGTGATAAGGGGCCTAAGGTGTGATAAAAGCTTGATGTAGTAAACGGATGCTGAAACAAGTGTGGTTACATGTGCTCTCATTGACAGTGTCTGATCAAGGGTAACTCCCCAAGATTTTAGTTTTAGGCAAGGGAGAAATCATGTCATCGCCTAATTTGAACAAACTATAAGTCTGATTCAGTTTGCGCAAGGAATGTGGACTGCCAGCAATCAGAAGTTCAGTCTTACCCCTGTTGAGGTCTTGGTAGTTAACCAGCATCCATTTCTCTGTTAGGTTGAAAATTCTGTTTATTTCCTGTTTGTCCTGCTCATGAAGACTTGTTAGGGGGATGACACATTGTGTGTCATATGCATAGTTTGAAAACATAACCCCATCCTCCTCTAGCATAAAGAAGAAGGGAGCCATGAAGAGCTTATACAGACAGGGAGATGTACTGGCCCCTGTGGGACACCACAGAGTACTGGAATGGGTGATGCTTCTGCTACATCTGAGCAGACTGTGCTGCATCTGTGCTCCAGAAAGGAGGCGATCCAAGATGCTGCCGTATCTGAGAAATTAGCGACCTCCTTTAATCTCGAATTCAGGATGGTATGTTTGATTAAATCGAACGCAGCCGATTGATCAAGCGAAATTACAAGGGAAAGAGCACCATTATCCATCTGAGCTAAAAGATTGGATTTCAGCTCAAGGAGTGATGTATCTGTTCCAAATTGTTTCCTAAAGCCAGACTGGTGGGAGTGAAGAATAGGGTACTGGTCCAAATGCTCCACTATCTGACTATAGGCGACCCTGTCCAATATTTTAAGTTAGAATGGAGTGTTAGAAATAGGATGATAGTTCAGGGGGTTGTCCCTGTGTAGCCCTGGTTTCTTAAGAACGGGAGGGACCATTGTTTGTTTTAACTCATCAGGTAACTTACCCTCCTTCAGTGAAAAGTTAATAAAGGTACAAACGGCTTTAAGAAAGCGAGCGGTGCAGGTTTTAATTATCATGGAGGAGCATGCATCTCCTCGGCAGTGGGACGTTTTCATCTGTTCAATGATTTTTGTTAGTGCTAACTCAGAAATCGGGTGAAAATGGAATAGGGGGACCAGCGGGTCACGCAAAGGGACTTTCGAAGGTTCCTTGAGCTCGAATGTTGAGGGCGCATTCTTTTGTTTGAGCATTGCGGTCCTAATCATATAAAATTTATTTTGAAGACCATCTTGGATGAGTTGACACCAGTATTTGTCTTTTGTCAATAAAGGGTCTGCAGGAATAGGGAATGTCTCCTGTTCTTTCAAAATCTTAAATATTTCCCTAGTGTCAGACTTTGCGTTAGAGGTAAGGGTATTATGATAATTCTTTTTGGCATTGAGAATGGCGATTTTATATGGCCTTACTGATTTTTTGTAATTTGTTAGAAGGTCGTGTTTGGAATGTCCATCATATTTCAGGGTTTTTGATCACTCTGCTGCCCCAGTTTTAATGCCAACAGCGCGTGCAGCATGTTTGCTTCAAAAGGTAAAGATAGCAAAAATATTTGCAAGGATGTTGGGATCTGCATTTGCAGTGACATAATCTGGGTTCTGTTAAGAGGGCTGGGGATTGAGCTGTTAATAGCGAAACATTGAAGAAGGTGATTTAAGTTGATGCCATTGTGTAGATACATATTTGTATTAATCTCACTTGGGAGGTGAATTTCTGTGCAGGAGAGCCCTTTATTTTTTTTGAATTGGTTTCCAAAATGTCTTATGAGATATAGAAGAACAAAGCAATGTCATACAGATACCATGTGAACCATGTTACTTGCACTTAAGCTGACCTTGTTCATTTCAACAATAGAAAAGGCAGCAATGTTGCCTGCCATTGTTTGTAGGTAGGAGTGTGAAATTCTAAAGTGAGTTTGATGTAATGTTTTTATTGTGTATTCTGAAAATCTTCAATACCCTCTTTGTTCTTCCAGGATCTGATTCAAGTAGTTTTTTTATTTTTCATTCCCTGACCTGAAATGTTGTAGTATGTTGAAAGGACTGTGCAGGCCATTTCCCTTCCATCATCTGCATTCTGTTTTCATTCTTTCCCTTTCTAGACAGATATGGTTCAGGTCAAACTAGGTGGGGATTTTGCAATTGATGTTTGTTTCTTGGGCTTAAGATATGCAGGCATTTTGATATTTCCTGGTACATTTCTAATAAGATTGATTCTGGGCCTGCGTGGTTGTTTGGGACATTGACAGGGGAAAAGGTTTCCACATAGTTCTAAATCAGTGGTCTGCAAACTTGTTTGGCCTGGGTCCCCCAGAGCAAAATGTGGACAGGCCGGGACCCCCCAAAAGTGCCAAATGGACAGTAAGTGCAAATGATTATGCAATATCACTTTCCATTGCTGGGCCCTGCTCCCAGTATAGGCCCTGGTCTCCCCCACCTGCTCCCATCACAGTCTCTGGACTCCCCCATCCCACATCTAGCCCAGTCCCTGGGCTCTCCCACCCCCACCACAGACCCTGGGCTTCCCCCACCCTACTCCCACCACTATCCCATGACCCCTCCCCCATCCGGCTCCCACCAGAGTCCCTGGGCTCCTCACAGCCTGCTCTCAGCACAGTTGCAGGGCCAATGGTGGCTGGTGAATTTTTTAAGTGGAGGGGCATAAACATTTCCCCCAGATATGCCATAGCGACCGAGCATAGCATGGAAGCCCAAACCAATCCAAGGTTGTTCCAGGGAGGTCTTTCACCAATGAAGGGTCAAATGCTGTATTTTAGAGCACACTTTTTAAGAAATTGGGTAAAAAGCCAAACATCTGCACAAACATATGAAGAAGGCACACACATGTTTCTGAAAACAATTTAGAGAACACATGTCTACATGATCTTAAGTGCAGTACTGCTGCCCGATTCCTAGCTGTTTATGTCTCCAAAAATGTGATATGCCACCTTCCAGATGCTTCTGCATACATGGTACAAAAAGAAGGATTTCTTCTGATAGAAGAAGGAAGTTGTGAGTGAGTGAGTTCACTTGGATGGCATGCAAAGCTGATTAGCTTTTGGCACTAGACGTCACTGCTTGAAGACTGGCAGGTCAAAGCAGGGCGACATGTTACACAGTAGGGTATCATAGAGGCAACTAATGCAAAGATGATTATAGTATAGTCTCTGTTTTCTAGCACTCTAGTAAGCAGAACGCTCTATTAACTAGCACCTATCATTACATGGAATAGAGCCTTTCCATATATTGGAATATGTTAGTTAACAACGTTTTGCGGTTAGACAGACTGTGGCTGCGCAACCCCCTGGACATGAGGTCACGGCCCCCAGTGGGTCGCAACCCACAGTTTGAATACCGCTGTTCTAAATAGATACTGTTTTGAGGGTATTAGTTTGATGGATAGTACCAACACATGTACTGGGTTATTGGGGGATGTGAAGGTGTCCAATGTCTAGATCAAGAACTGTAGTTGCTGGGTAAAGCACAGGTTCAGTATGTGGCCTGCTTAATTTTGCTACGGTTTGTACTTAGCATCCTGTATTCAGTGTTTCAAGCACCCATCATCACAATGTTGTGGACATGCTTTGTTGGACATGCTAAGTAGGTTCCATTCAGTCATTATGGAATGATAAACTGCTCAAAGATGGTGATATGCTACCACTATCTTAATAGTAGCATTTCTGTTCCAAGAATATTTGGACAGAACAGGCTAGAAGGACTGGTAAGCTCTGGAAAGCATTGTGTTGTTCATAATTTATTATTATTTTTTTTCATTTATAAAGCGCCCAACAGCCCGAGGGCATCATGGCGCGGTTACAGCAGATTGTTGAATATACATAGGTACGATATGCAGTCAGGTTATACATAGGTTACCATATGTAGTCACAGTAGGTATAGGTAAATTACATTACGGGTTCAGGTAAGAGTAGGAGCGGATGTGGTTTAGTTGAACAGCCAAGTTTTTAGAGCTTTTCGGAATGCCCAGCATGATAGTTCTGCTCTGATGGAGGGTGGCAGCAAGTTCCACTGTGTGGCTGCAATGAAGGGAAAGCTTGCACCTCCGTTTTTTGCATGCCCAACTTTGGGTTGTCTGAGGCGGTGTGCGTATTGGGTTCTTATGGGTCTGGAGGAGGATGCTCTCATAATCTTTTGTGAAAGTTAAGGGGGAGCTGTGTTGGAGAGGCATTTGTGGGTGATGGGCAGGGTTTTGAATAGGATGCGCTCCTTGATGGGCAGCCAGTGGGCTGCCCTTCTGGCTGCAGATTTGTTTTATCTTTTAGGTATGCTAAGGGCCGCTTGTAGTGCGTTATTTTGAATGACTTGTAGTTTCTGAGGACGTTTCAGTAATCCAGCCTTGACCCTATGATTGCCCTGGTGATGGTGAGGCAGATGTCATTGGAGAGGAAGTGTTTGGCTGCGTTCAGTAGTTTGATCACATAGGCTTCCAAGGATGCTCTGGTGTTAACCTGGCGAGCCAGTGAGATTTTGGCATTGAGGTAAACCCCCAGGGTCTTGACTGATGAGGAGACAGGTATTCGGATGTTGTCTATGTGTAAGGCTGCATATTGATCATTATGTTTTTTTAGTACGGGTGGGGCTAACATCAGGATTTCGGTCTTGTCCCTGTTTAGGAAAAGATGGTTAGCTGCCATTCAGGTTTGGATAGTTGAGTATACCGTAATGAGTGTATTAGAGTCTTGTGTGTAGTCACCTAATTTGATTCTGGTGTAATCAGTGCAACTCTACCCCATATTATTAACTTTTTGGTGAAAAGACTATGACCTCTGGCCAGCAGTTAACTATGGGAGTAAGTGAAATAACCTCAACTTAAAAAACAGTTTCCTTTGACCCAAGCATCTTCTGATCCCTGCATGTGTATTTCAAAATTGTTGCTGCCTTTCTTGATTGCTGAGCAGGCATTGATCAGAAAAATTGAGAGCATGTTGATCACAAATGGCACACTTATAACTATGTTGTTGAGTACTTGTTGGTGTCTACCTCATGCCCTGCAGGCATGTGTGACGGGTTTACTTTGTTTCTTTGGTAGTTCAGCTCCCATTATGAGTGTAGTGGGATGGGCTGAGATGCCTGCCACAGGTGAGAGGACTGATGGTTTTTTTGTTTTTCAAATTCTGAAGTGTTTGTGTTTCAGTGGCAAGGTGGATCCAGTCACAGGTTGCTGTTCCAAGGGTCTCAGGTTGTATGGATGAGGCCTGGTGTGTGTGTACTTGTGTTTTTCTTTCATGTTAGGTCCCCAGATGGCTTGTCGTTTGACCAGGTACCCTGTAGTGTCCGGTGGTGTTTAGAATTTGTTTACCCTTAGGATTAACATCTGTACAGTACATACATTGGTAAAAACATGATGCAAAGACTTTCATAATCCTGCCACTTGCTTGAACCAGGATGCTATAATTCAGAAAATAACTCAAGGCTCACATCTTCAAGGAGTCTCTCCTCCTCAACACTTAGGCCATCATGTTGCCCCTTGCAACACGTGACTCACTAGAGAACGCCTGCCCCTCTCCTCTCCACCACCCAGTGCAGCTGTCTCCCTCCTCTGTCCCCCCATGCATCCTACCAATGCTGTATATCTGTTCTGTTGTTACTGACAAACACTCTGTTGTGCATCTGCAATGTACACTCCTGTAAAGCACTCTGTTATGTATCTGTATTGGTGTATACCTCTGTGAAGTGCTCTGCTGCTTATCGAATAATAATAATAATAATAATAATAATAATAATAATAATAATAATAATAATAATAATAATAATAATAATAATAATACAGTATTTTCTGCTATTTTAAGCATTCAGAAACATCTCCAATACGGTGTTCAGTATCTATTTCCTGAAATGCTTACTTCTATGTATTGGTATCATGTTGGGTGAATAGGTAATTTCAAAGATCTCCTGGCTGGTAGATGTCTTATATCCTCATCTCTGATTTCAGTGGGGCATCCAATTAACAAAGAGAGTGTTCAGGAATGTTTTAAAGGTTGTTCATGTGGCTGTTTTGTGGTGAGGGGTAGTGTGGTTTACTTGAAGAGTGCAGTAGATAGCTGGGAAAATTATGAGGGTTCAGTAGGGATACAATCATTTCACTATAGCATAGTCTGATTGCTAATGTAAACTTGATTAGATATGATGCTTTTCCCGCATTTTTCAATCCCAGCGTACTTAGGAAGGCCACTCGTCCAATGCAGTAAAAGCTGGTAAAGGGTTAGCTTGATAATCTAGATATGTTATTCATGGCTGGCTCCTGGCACGTCAACTGTAGGAGTGATATTACTTTCTATAGCCGATTTGTGCTCTGGGGGTGTTTGAAAAGTTTGTAGTTTTCCAGAAGAGCGTGTTTTATTTTTTGATAGGAGTCAATTTACATGACTGCCGGGTTTGAGTGTTTATGAAGTCTGATTTGTCTAAAATTATAGTCCAAATTTGTACCGGATTTGCAATGCTCTACCTGTGGTACTATTTGGTTTTCCAGAAAAAAGTATGTCTGAGTGTGAACATTGAGAAAAGAATGGGGAAAAACAACCATCCACCCATTTTACCTGCAATAATTCAGGCAAAGTCATTGTTTGTGAACCCAAGCATTCAAGGTGTTGTATCCAGGTTGCAATCATCCTTCTCAATTCGAAACATGTTGCAATTAACCGACTCGTCTTGCATGTTGAACTAGCTTATTTAATTATCCTTCTTATATTGCCATAACCTGTCTGTTGTAACTCTGTGTTACTTAAGACACACATGTTGAGTTATTTTTTAAAATGGTTAATTTGCTTTGTCCAGATGGCTGTCTGTTTCACTGACGTTTTATATTGTCCCCTTAACTTTAAAATAGTCTCTTTGAGGTTTGTGGCCTCTCTCTGGGTTCTTGACACAGCTATTCTTCCAAATTGCCTTTTCTCTGGGTGTGTGCCTAAGACATACTCATGAATTGTTTTCTTTCTGGATTGGTGCTCATGCATATATTTCATTGTGTTTCTCTTTTTCACAGTGTTAAGGTCTCTGCCTTGTTCCCTGCCTTCTTTGTTAGTTAGAGGATTGTTGTTTCCTTGTCATGCTTTTTATTTGTCTGGAAATTCTGCTTTTCCCTTCCGTTGAGATACTTATTGACTTGTCAGATTTTTCAGTAAGTGGCACATTCCTGATCTAACATTCCCTTTAAATCAATCCAACCCCACAATTCTGGGACAAGAAACAAGTTGTGTGTATAATTACAACTGAAATATTTTTAAGTAAAAGAAACTCAAAAGGTCCTCTACTTTCTGCATGAGAAGTCACCACATTAAGATACACAAATGTTGATAAATTATTTACATAATTATAGTTGGCCTGTCTGAGACATTCTCACTTAATATACTTCTCACATTTAGTCACACAGCAGAACTATTATTAATATTTCTAGTGCTAACTTGTATATGTAAATGTAGCTTCAAAACACAATCTCATTACATAATCTGTGCTTATTATCTGGTATATTCAAACTCTCTTCAGTTGAAATGCACATAACATTAGTTTCTTTATAATCAATCAATAAGTTTCGAACATTTTATTTTCTCCAGTATCTAAAACAAGTATTGATGCAGAGTACAGTTCCAAGCCTTTCGATTTTACACTCATTTAATAGGAATCGATCCCGTTTAACCTACATGTAAGTATGATGCTGAGGGTAACTAATATGTAGGATGTAAGTTATGTTGGTATCATTTTCTATGGGAATTGAGTTAGGATAGTTAAACTTCCTTTCACCTCCCCATTTACTTTTTATATGTATGGCTTTCACAGGTTGCAAGTTATCAAGCAATTCTCTATTAGTATATGAACCATGCACATTCATTCCACAGCCTAACTGGTTGTGTATACCTGTGAAGACATGCTGGATATAATTTCTTTTAGGTATCATTTATAAAATGCTACACTCTCAATGCAGGAAAACGTTCCCTGTTTTACACAGCACACCATGCATAGATATTGCATTTTTATTCTGTAATTCCCCTTAGCGTTTAAACTGTGGAAGCAGGATAAAACTCACACTAGCATTCTAGAATATCCTCTTTTCATTGTGTTCATAATAATTTGTCAGCCCCTCTACTCTGTTCACAGGAAAATGCTATGTTTTCTGCAACAAGTAAAATCTCTCTTGGCTTTAAATATAATGAGAGAATGTGGTTGCATTTCACTAAAATATGTCAAGATATTCTCTAAAGAATGTGACCCACTAGTGGGAACCACCTCTCCAGTTCCATACCACTCCAGTTACTTTGCAGGGCAATGATACTAGGGTATTCATCTGATTACATTTGGTGGAATTTTTATACATACTTTGGAATAAGTCTTTAATGTCTCGAGACTAGATTGATTCTCGTGGGTTTTCTAGAAACTGCCAGTCAGCCTTGCCTCCCTATTGGAAAGCAGATTTGGTCCAGATAATAGTCTCCTCATCGATAGGGCCGAATACTCCAGGTAATATCCAGGCTCAACTCTCATCCGTTTGGAACAGTTGGTTTCCCTTCTATGCAACTTTAGAATCAGGAGAGATCCCTATTCTGTGTGTTTCTGAATTTGTTGTGGGTGATATTCCCACGCTTAGTTATCATTATGTCAATTTTTTTTATTGGTCCAGGAGCACTGGCCATTTTCTAAAAGTAGGCAATGACCTCTTGCTGCTAATGAAATTCCATATAATAAGCTTCCAAGAGATTTGGCTCAAGGATGTTTTGGACGGTAATGTCATCCATTTCCAGGAGGCTACACAGGGTTGAGTGCGCAGGCCCAGTTTTTGGCATCTCACTGCTGTAATAAGTGATCTGGGGTGCTCTTCTGCTCAGATCCAAACTGGTCATCATTCAGTTCAAGCAGTTGATCTTGCCTTGGAGTCTGATTCCTGTGGGGGTGTAAATGAGTGGTTATTGTTAAACCTTTACCGGAATCTATTTTCCCCGTACTGTGGATAGTTTTTGGGGTGTGTAGAATCCATATTGGAGGACTGGTTTGGTTCTGGTCAGGGTCAGAATATTTTATTGGTTATACCTAAACTGTTTTTGTGATGAGGACCTGTCATTGGCAGAGCGCAGAAACACATTGTTGCCTAATAATAGGCATAGAGTTGTGGCAGCATGGATGAACATGGTGAACATATTGCATTCTAGCTCAAGTTCATCCACCATTGATTATATGTTAGTTTCTCAGTCAATACTGGATATTAGCATGGATTTTAAGATCTTCCACACAATTCATAGTGCTCATTCTCTGCTGTGGTGGTCCTTGAAGTGGTCCCGATGAAAAGTAGACCTCACGTGCATGGGTGTGCTCAACTGGGTGGAACAAAAAAGGGTAAAACATTGGTATGTCAACTATTCTGAAAACTCAAGATTCATCCTGCCTTTGGTCTTGTGGGCACCCCACAAATTTGGCCCTGGTGTGTCACAGCCACCAAGGAAAACAGGGAACCCAATTAATTCCTGAAAAGAAGACACCCATGGGAATCAAAGGGGCCATCACTTTTGTGAATCACATCAGAATTTCTTACCCAGAATGCACTGAAAATTTGAAAATGTATAAATGTGACAGAAAAATACACAATTTTCAAACATTCCCCACTGGGAAATGACCAATACTACAAAACACCACATGTCCTACCTTCCCACGTTATGGAGTCCCTCTTCCATGTCCATGGCAGCCCGCAAAGTTAGATGGAGCAAAGCTACTGCGCTGGGCGTCGCTGCTGCAACAATCAGGTAATGGTGATGGGGAGAAAATGTAGGGAATTGAGGGTGCAGAAAAGATTTTATTATTTTTATTGATTATTATGTTATTTATGGAGTGCAGGCTTAGCTTTGAGAAACAACAGAACACTTTACAGATGTGTACACCAATACAGATGCATAACGGAGTGCTTTACAGAGGTGTACAACATTACAGATGGATAACAGAGCACTTTTCAGTGGTAACCACAGAACAGATATACATAGGATGGTGCTGCAGGTGGGGAAAACAGCCATGGGGTTTCATGGAATGCAGATTATATCAATAGTTCAAGCCCGCCATTGAAGGAACTTGATTGGCTGCTCCCCCGCCCCGGGTGCTAATATTAATTCTACACAGTGTAGTTTGTTGTTACTTCTGTGGTATCACATCCTGTGATGTTTTCAGGGTCAAATGTAATTCACTGTCTTTTTCTGTGATGACATCAGGTACCTGATGTCACTTTTGCTACTCCTGGCACTTTGGTGAATTGATGTCCCTGGTTTTCCCACAATATTGCCCCAACTAGCCAATCCTGGTAACAGAACACTTTATCCAACCAAGCTGAACTCCGAGATTAGATATATGTTCCTCTGATTTAAAATTACCGAATAATATGTAAAGACATTGTACACAGCATCGAATTGAAAGAAATATTTGAACTGCCAAAAATAATAAGGGCAGACTCATACAAAGAAATCAAATCACAAGACGAAACGATCACACAATCTGCCAAAAGGAAGCATTATGCAAACACTGATCTTAATCTTCGATAGCATGATACATGAAGAATATGGTATTTAGTTGTACACATAACTATTTAGCTTCTTAATAGGAATCATAGAGTTAGAAGGAAGAAGCAACCATTGATTCATATTACAAAGGACATTCGGAAAATATACAGAAGTGTTTCTTAAAGTAAACCTACACCATGGTAGGGAGGTCCGGGGGTGACCAACATAGTCCCACAAGATTGTGAAACAACATACTGAGTGTTTCAGTGTTGTAGCATTACAAATCACGAAGTATCTGATCCCACCCAGGCGGCCTGCAGAATTAAAATTGCTCTAGAGATGGAACAGAGCGAAGACAGATGGGAGACTCCACAGATGTTAATCCACCCTTCTTGCAGTCCAGCAAAACATGGTTCAAAATACAGTGTGGGGCAGGCACCCAATCTAGCAAGCTGTGACAGAGCTTGCAAAGATTCCCCACTCACATTGCCAGCTTAAGAAAGGCAGGTTCCAAAAACCAGCGATGGATCAAGGGTGTGCAGAAGGGGGTGCAGGCACTACTAAGAACTGCCAAGTTGAAGATCCCAGGGGCCACAGTCATTGTCCAATGGGCCACCACATGTATGGGCTAGAATCGAGTAGGAACAGCGCAATCTCTACCTGAGTAATGATGTTACATAGTCGGGAGGATGGGAGAGGGGCCGTGCTGTAACAGTCCTCTAGTCCTGGGACTGTCACTGCCTATGTTTACCTAGATTTTCCAAAAGTCTGACACCTATGGTGAAAGATTTTCAAGACAAAAAAAGGGACAGCCAACAACATAAAAGGTGGACTATTCCACTCTCCCCTCTCTTCTCCGCCTTCTGAAACGTGGGTGGTACCTGGAATGCTGGGGGTTCAAAACTGACATCAGAATTTATAATATTGTTGAGAATTGTTTCTGTTTTAAAAAATAAAATAACGGGACAGTCATCCTCACATTTCCCAAAACCTGGACTGGGTTTTTAAATCACATAAAGGCTCTGGACTGGGGAACATTGGGCTCATTTCCGGGACCGTCCAGACAAAACATGGAGGTCCAGGCATCTGCTTACCATTATCCAAATCTAGCATCCCTTTGTGCTTTTCTACTGCTCACAACTTCCAAAAATGTCTGCTAGATGTAATCACTTCCGCTATGTCTAGGTTTATAATTAGGCATCATCCAGTGGTCGGCAATGAGCAATCTGCCACATCCAGCTGTGGTCCAACAGACATGCTCAATGCTAAGCCATTCCACCTATCAACACATCTGCCAATAGTCAATATGTGTGCGGAAGTTCATTATAGTGTTTGCGCTCTGGTCTCATCACAGGCCATGAGTCAGCTGGCTTCTTGCCCTCTGCAACCAACATAAAAGGTGACACGCATTCCCAGGAGTCGTGACAGATGATATATTAAGAATTATAGGGGGGGTAGAGTCAAAAGCTTCCCTGGCCAAAGGCGTGACAGGGGGTCAACAAGGCCTTGCAAGAGAGCTAGAAAACTGTTAGCTCAGAAAAGAAATCACGGTGAGATACAAAATACAGTAGAGATTTATTTTAACAGAAAGACATGTTTTCAGAGTTTTCATGTGCCGTAGCACAACACATATGCAGACCAAAGTACATTTGTAATCTGCATAATAGTGAGTTAGTACATCGTAGTGACAGTCTATTTCATGTATTGTTTGAGATCACAATACATTAACATTGTCGACACTTAGGTTGGTGTTTCTGGTTCAGTGAATGGATAGCATGGAGCAGTGGCTGATAGAAGTGGAGCAGCGCTGCAGGGTAGGTACCCAACTGTCTTCAGGACATAAAGGTCGTAGTCAGACTGAATTACTTGGGAAGGGCGTCATCCTATAGTAAGAGAGGAAACTGTGTTAAAAACGGTGAGCTGGGTGTTTTCCACTAATGGTGAAAAAAGCAAGGCTAAGGACCTACCGTGTTGAAATTGGTTGACGCCATGGCTGTGGTCTTGCTATTTCCAGCTGCTAGAATTGCGGCTGGGCGGGCAGTCTGCAGGAGTCAGAAGCCCAAATCTAAGTAAAAGGAGTCAACGAATGACTAGTAAGGTTGAGTAAACAAGTGGTGATTGATCATACTTGATAAAAGGAAGGAATGGCCGTGACTATGCGAAGACTAAAAAGTCCCGTGTACAGTGGGCTGCCATGACTGGAAATCAAGTGGAGAGCACAGATATTGGTAAAGTACATATGGGAGTAATCCGGACAACAACAGATGCGTACGGTTTAAAGAAAGGTTCTGACAAAAACATTCTGATAAAAAGATGGGCTGTGTGAACCATCTGTGAGTAATTAATTGAATGGAGGGTAAAGTGGCATGTCTCTGCAGATGGACTAACGTTAGTGCAAAAAAGAGCCCGTAAAAAAGGAGCTGTATTTTGGCCGTGTTCTTACCTGCATCGGGATGGAAAGAGCTGTGTCACTACAGTCGGGGGTGCGCATGACTGGCTGTGGGTCTCTGTATATATCAGAACGAGGTCCCTGTTAACCGCCCGAACTGCTCATGCGTCTGAGGGTAGTGTGATTAAAATGACGGGATCTGGGAAACATCTCACGCTCAGTAGCCGTCATGTAATGTTGCAGGGAGTGTCTTGCGCATGAGTAATAATGTAGTGGCTGATCATGCAATGGAATCACCAATACAGTATTTCAAGAGAAATAACAAGCATACAAAGTACACTGGGTTTACTGTTTTAAACGACATGGCATGAGCATTGTGGTTGCAAAATTGTACAGGTGATGGGCATGTTGTGCATTTGCCAGTGCAGTGAGGCATAAGATATGCCAGACTTGCAAAGTATTTAACAATGACTAAGTGGTCCTTCCAATCAGGTCATGAACATTGCAGCAGATTAATAATGAAGTATCATAGTTACAGTAAATGCAGTCTGTGGTATCAGGTGGTGTTTAACAGAGTTTGAGAACCATGCTTGTATATATGCGAGCCATAAATTATTAAGGCATGCTATTCGATGAAAAACATTTGATCAAGAAACATATATGAATAGGTGTTCATCCAAAAAGGGGGGGGTGGGTTATTGTCCAGAAGGTAGTAGGGAGGCTAAGTTGAGACAAAAGGAGAGAGGGGACCTGTCAAAGTACCCAGGGGGTGGAAAGGTTGGATAAGGCACAGAAGTGTTTGCAGAGTGTTGGACACAGCTTTACTTGTTGAAAAAGAGATTCCATTCAATGGAAATATTTAGACCCTGTTTGACAGAGTCCAGGCGATAAATCCATTTTTGATCAAGTTTACAGAGGGTAAGGTCTCTGTCTCCTCCACGGAAGGGGTTGCCCACTGTTTGCAGTATTGCCCAAAAGATGTCATTGTGGGTGTGGTTCATAGTCTTGAAATGTGCCACTGGCGGTTTGTCCTCTATTTGATTACATACGGTGTTCACAAATTCGTTGTCTGATTTCTCTCTTGGATTTGCCTATGTATATGAGATTGCAGGGGCATTTTATGATGTAGACGGACCATTTGGTGATGATATATTAATACAGTAATTAGACTTATCAAACCCCTTTTCCATCTTGAAAAGTATTCCAGTGAAAACATATAGACTGTCGGATTCCATAGGTGTCAAAATTGGCATGCTAACCTATCAGGCACCCTGACAATTAGCTGTACCAGCATTCTTGGGGTGGGGCAAATGTGTGCATGGAGTGCAGGCAAAAGGAGAGCTGTTAAAGTATCCAGCCTGGCAGGTCCGTGATGCCTTTTTCTCGAAGAACACAACATCTATTTTACTTAAAGAAAATGTCACTGACCTTAGGTATGCTCTGCTCGACAACAAGGTTTTTCAATTAGATCATGTCATTCCCACTTAACATTTGTACATTTTCATCAGACATGCTTTCCGGGGTGCCAACACAGAGCAGCAATCTCTGGTGGAGGCACGCAGCTCGTTTGAGTTCGAACAATCAAGAGGACACTCTTCTACAGAGATGTTCCTCCTTGGCAAGCTGTCAATGTGACAGCATTAGTTCACGTGACTAAGAAATTGATTAATTGCACACGCCATGTAGACGAGCAGTTCATCTAAACCCCTTGAAATTCCTTTTATATAGGTATTTGTTTTCAGAATGCATTTAAACCATAGGACGTTACCCATTAGAGAGCAGCCTTTGTTTCCAAATGTTTTATTTTCATCTTAAACAGTTCATTTTATTGTCATTTTTGAGTTGGCTTTCATGTTATAGTTCTTTATTGTCACCAACATCTAATATTTAGATATACTTTCTCATAGTGAAACCAAATTAATTGTTATTCCCTCCCACTCAATACACCCTCCAGTCTTACAGGATACCATGTTTGTTGTAAAAAAGAGTTTTACCCATGTTCGGCGAGGTCAGATTCACCAAATCCATTTTCGCCAAGCACTGAACTCACAGACCACGGAGTGTACAGCAAACACAGGCCTGACTGAAGCATTTCCCACTTTCTATGTCAAGTGTTTGGTGAACAGAGCCAGGAAGTGGAACATGGTGAAGCTGGGAAGAAGAGGCAAGGCAATCTTTGGAGGGTTATATGGGGGGGCAGGGTGAGGGGTCATGGGGCCAGTTGAGTCTTTGGGCAGCGGGCATACGGCAGGTTGGGTCTCAGTTTGGGGGCATGGAGGGCAGAGCCCTAAGTGCTCAGGGTGCGAGGGAAGGGAGGAGCACAAAGAGGGGTGTGCGAAAGGGGACACCCCCATTAGCGAATAGTGTGGGCCAGGTGGGGAGGGTGTCGAGAAAATCTAATTTGGTAGGTAGGATAACAGGAGAGTAGTTCAGTGGATAGGATTCGGGGGATGGGATTTAACGTGTGGGGTTTTTGGGGAAACTTGCTTCGGTGCAAGCCCATAGACTCGTGGGACCACTCTAATCTTACAAGCCACCACCACTTGACTCTCTACTGATCAGCCCTTCACTTCACAAACTCCACATCTCACAGGAGTATTGTACTTTTACAAATTAAAACAGGAGTAGTTGATGCATTGCAGAGGAGACTGTCCTCGCTTTGTGTCAGGTGCCAGTGCAATGGCCAATAGTGTTGTCACTAAGCTGTCAGTCGTGGAGGTCCATGTGCATTTTAAAAGTGGATAATCCATCCATTTGCTGCCATAGTCACTATTGGTCAGACTGGCGTACAGATACGAAAAGTGTCATCCCACCAGATCATGATACTTCTCTTAATGTGCACAGGACGAGCCCAGGGAGGATTCCCGAAGCAGAGGGCCCATTAGATCATAGATTCAGAAGACATTTGCTGGAGGAAGTGCCATGTAAAAAAGCTACACCATGGACAAGCTATAAAATAGAAAGATGTATAAATAGATGGGTTCCTGGCATTTAATAGCTCCCCGTAACACAGATTAACCCACCGGAAACGTCCTATTTTTAATAATGAGATCTAAGGGTGCAGCAAATGCACTGCCTAGCTTTCAGGAATACATTACTAACAGTTGCCCCACACTAAGGCATTGGTGGGCTCCCATCATCCATGTTGGTGCTGTACATTTCAGAACAACCAATGCGACACACGAAGAAGCGGTACAAATGTGATACAAATCATATTCGCACAAGGGAGGTATATCAGATGCAGGCATCGAACAGCAGGACTTTAAGAGCCTGATTTACTAAGTGTTGTTTTCAATGGGTAAACCCTATTGAAAAAAGCTTTCGTAAATCAGGCGCATTTTCGATTTCTGGAAATGTTGCTAATGAGTACCTGCACAAATGCACTTTGGCGTGCACAGGTCCCTGCCGCTGAATTTTCGTCATTTGCATGGCGGAGTGGAATTGTGCTGGGCAAAAGGTGCCATACGCATGTTTATGCTGCCTTTTGCCCTACAATTTTGAACTCTGCCATGCAAAGAGAGTAAACGCAGCCTGATATGCTCCCATGCCAGGCAATGTTTATCTTTGATTGTGAGTATGGCAAGCGGTGCTCACATTTACAAATAACTGCTGCCCCACATGCTCACATGTTGGGCAACGTTTCATTATCATTGTGAACACAGCTTACCATGCATGGTAAGCTGTGTTCACAATTACAAGTAAATGCTGTCTGACAAGAGAATATGTTGGGCAGCATTTATTTTTAATTGTAAACGCAGCATGCCATGCGAGCATAGCAGGCAGCCTTTACAGTGCATCCCTACGTGGTCCGACTGCTTTATGCTGAAGGATAAAGCTGGAAAACCCGTGAAGAGAGGGTCCCTAGAATGCCCTCCTTACCGCCATGAACATAACAGCCAGAATAGTAAAAAATACACAAAGTCACTCACTATTCGGCCAGTCCCCAGGAGGACCAGTGACTGACACGTATGCAGAAATATATTCTCTCAGACAGCCATTCAAACCTTATCCAGTGAATGTCTTTATGGATACAGGTTCTTCAACATTGGTCATGGACCCAAATGCCTTGATGGATGACGTTGACTTATGCTGAGAAACCACTGTGCTGACGTTATTAGTGACACCATGACATTGCCACATTAGTCACGAAGCACACTCGCAGCCATGCACAACATTACACAAACACACACGTGAATATACAAAGAACATGCTTACACGGTTCTGTAGATAGAGGAAAGATACATATAGATACTGTCAAAAGTTTTATTTATTTTTCTCATTAGCTAAGTGGAGAAAAGCTAAACACAAGGCATCAAATAGATACAGAGCAAGCTTGCAGATGCTTATGATAAATAACCTTATGGAACTACAAGATCACATAAGGAACCTGGAAGGACCAAATACGTCTAACCTAGGGAAACGTGGTATGATGTAGATATGTAGAAATTGCAGTATAAGCATAGTGAGGTTCAAATAAGGCCACAATCCACAGGATGAGAGATGAAGGAAAACAGAACCAGGCTACACAGAACAAGAAGGCCAGGGCTTGCAGCCAAGGTCAGAGAAAATCAGCCCTTTCCAGACTCAAAACGACAAGGGGCCATCTGCAGAAAAACTGAATAAATCCTCATAAATGGCAGACCAGAAGAGCTCTATTTCGTGGTCCTCAACCACGTGATGTGTCCAAGCTAGACAATGGTTATTTGCCCGCTGTGGGAAGACAAACAGTTCTCAGCAACACAGGCATGAAGTGACACATGAACTTGTTAACAACGTTGCAACATGGAGAGCACTCTCACAGGCAAAAGTGGTACTGCTAACAGATACATTAGGAACACATAGTCATTCTCATCACCTTGAAGAGGTGCACAGAGCACTGAGCACAGAGCTGTGTCCCAGTCCTGGGGAGAACAGTTCCAGCCAATCAGGGGACAGAAATCCAGGGGTGAATGGAAGGGGGCAAGGGCCAATGGTGATCCTGCTACCTTGCAACAATGTAATAGATAGCTTCTTGGGGAAGGGGCAGGTCGGCCACCTGACATGAGAGGGCCAATTAAATTAGAGCAATAGTGGCAATTTATGCAGTATACTACTCTGATCACCCAACCAGAAAGTGGGGTAGATATTTTGGGGAAGGGCCCATGTTGTGATGTTAATTTGCATCAAAAATGACTAACATGAGTTTGGGGAGTGGTGTCTCTGGAGATTTTTTAAATGTCCTGTATGATCCCTGTCAGTTTTTGTAATAAAGAACAATTTAACTTGCCCTTGGCTGAGTCATCCATTTGTTCTGGGGAAGGATTGTTGGGCCCTGGGAGCTGAACGGGTAAGCTCGTAGTAGCCCCCAGAACTCTTGTATACCATTTCACACCAATAGTTGGTAGCAGAGGGATGGTTGGAACATCCACCCCTTCTGCCCCAGCATGTCGAGGGCTGCGGGGCGCCTCACGGAAATCTAGTTCGACAGAGTGTGCACCCCCTTAAAAAGGTCGACAGGAGCCAGCTTGGAAATATCCTGCCCGTGGTAAGTGAGGAGTCCAGCAGACCAGAAGGGTAGTGTGGCAACTTTGTGGGAGCCGGTAGCCGAACAGCGTCAGTGGATCACAGAGTGTAAGTATTGACTCAGCTACATGGCAACTAAGATTAGTTGGGAAAGTAATGGTGGTTGTGGGGTGGTAACAAGTATTACTGAGTATATTTGGAGTATTGTTGAGTATTGTCTAGTAGTGTTGGGTATTATGAAGTATAGTGGGCAAAGGAGTGGAGGTAGATGTCTTTCTGTGGTTTGGGCACATTTGGTCTTAAGGGAAAAGATTCTGGGTAATAACCTAGACTATTGACTTGAGGGTACGAATAACAGAAGTTATGTGAATATTTGATTCCCTGTGAATTGGGCATTTTAGCTCGGGTCATGGATGATAGTATCACTGTGTAAATGCTTATCAAAGGGAGCTGGCTTTGATTGCCCAAGGTGTTTGTCTGGTTAAGTCTCGAGGAGGCGGTTAATCTGCAAGGCGACTCTGAAGGTACAGATCGAACTCGAAAAATATTGGTATCCCCTGTTAGGAGGCAGGAAGACAGCTGAGGGTTGATGTTGGGGTTGTGTAAATGTTTGTGTAACGGAACATTAGCATTGTGATCTCTAGTACTCCCTTGTTTAGTGAAGTGGTGACCTCACCTATCAGGTCTGTTCATAGGACTTGGAGAGCATGAGGAGTTATAGAAGTTGGTGTTGTGGAACTTAAAATTGACAGAGGAGGCTGTTCAGTGCTGGTGCACGGAAGGGGCTTGAGCGAGACTGATGGGTGTGCCTGAGGAGGTGGAGGGTTGCAGAGGGCGGTTCGTGGAGCACGCCTGACATATTGTTTTGGAGCCAGAGATGCTCAAGAAGAATTGTTGGGAACTGGTATTTGTGACATTCATAAATCTGAGTTGAAAATATTAATTGTACTTGTGTAATAACAGAGTGTCGAAAGACTCGCCTTGTGGTTAATTAAGTATAAAACCAATGTATCAAGGGAAGTGTGGCGGATGCGCCGATACAGCACCTATGTAAGGCCCTTCCGCGAAATAAGGACAAGGTTTATAAATATAGTGCGGAATGGACGAAAAACACAGATGGTAAATTGACTAAGCCACGGCCACAATGCAGAAGTTTCTCCAAAAATATGCAGCAATCATTACAGACAGACATACAAGACACATAAGGGAACAAAGTTGGCCAATCGAATCACGAAATTTGAGCTCTGGAAAATGTTCCAGGAGGATGAGGGGGTAGTAGTGAGGCATCAATTGATGCTGAGCCAGCAGGAGACGCAGTGTGCAGTGCCCTTGGCCTCCGCTCCCCCACCTCCTCCTGAGGATGAGAAAGACAAGGAAAAAGTGTGAGGAAAGAAAGCAGGAGGATGTGAAGTCAGTGCAGAAGAAGCTATCTAAATACGCCATGCAAGAGGCAGTATTTACGATCAATTGAGGACAAGGGGCACCTTAGATGCAGAACGCACCACTGTCCTCGGGAGGTGGATTCGTGAGGCGGGGGAGGTGCAGCATGTGTTTCGAGGAAGAGGAAGGCCACCTAGAGAATGTGGGTACGAGCATCAGATGCAGCAGAATCACGGGGGATTCCGTGGGGCCGGGGGGGTTGAGGATATGGGCTGCAAATGCAACAGGGCCCGAAAGGTTTTCTGGGGGGTTCCAAAGGCAGGTGACAGAACCACCCCAATGCTGGGTGTGTAGACGGATAGGGCATATCTCGAGAGTGTGCAGAAGTAGAGGATGGGCGCAACCAAGTGGTGGAATGCAATACCAGCCAGCATACCACAGGGAACAGAATGAGTATTACACTAGGGACCAGACACTACAACAAGGACAGACACTGAACTCATACCCACAGACACACCAGCCCATGACACAGACACCACAAATGCATGAACCTATGCAGTATTATTCACAGGCACCACAGATGCCACAGATGCAGGGTAACACACAACATACATACACAGCACATAAAATACCACAGATGCAAAAGAGCACACAACCAAACAACGGGACAGTGGCACACGCTGACTGCATGACAACGACTCCCATTAGAAACCTGGGGGGTCAATGTAGCGGGGGGCAACCCATTCCTGGGGAACAGAATGTCCTTATACCCTCAATAGGACAGCCCACAGACGGACTTGATGAGTTCCATCCCATCAGTTACACCCAACCCTGTGGAGGAACCACGTAGAGGGGTGACAATAGGTGGCACGGCTGTTTTCTTTCTTGTAGCCACAGGGGCAATCAAATCCTGCATCTGGGAAGGGAAATATAGTATGTCAGGTGATGCCATGAATGCTCAAGAATTCTCTGGGGTGACGGAAGTGGTTCCTTTTACAGAAGATATGCACTTTCTTTAGGGGAGCACAATCTATATTTGCCCCTACTCTGTTCTAAACAGATACCTGTAAATATGGAAATGTCCTTATACCCTCAATAGGACAGCCCACAGATGGACTTTATGAGTTCCAGACTGCATCCGGGAAGAGAAATATAGTATGTCAGGTGATGCCATGAATGCTCAAGAATTCTCTGGGGTGACGGAAGTGGTTCCTTTTACAGAAGATATGAACTTTCTTTAGGGGAGCACAATCTATATTTGCCCCTACTCTATTCTCGACAGACACCTGTAAATATACTGGAGAGAGATATTATGAGCATACTTAACATGAGTATCTCATTGAAACACAATACAGGTGAGTACAGGCTACCCCACCCTTTGACATTATTAGGTGCAGGTAGTGACCAACAGTTTAACAGACATATTAAATACTCTGTCATTGTACGACAGGTAATAGTCAGAATCTGGTAACACAAGAATGTATCCATAGTATAACAAAAACCCCAAATTTAAAAACACGTGAATCGAGATGTATCAGTAGTTCTGATGTATTCAATGTGTTTAAACACAGTGAGGGTGAAAACGCATCAATGTGGTGAGGTTAGTAGGAGTGACCTAGTGTGTTGTACTTGTTTCACTGACTGATAAGGGGATGGTGTGCTCCACACCAGGGTACACCTTCTAAATTTGAGAGAAATCATTCAAGCTTATTGTGGACAAATGGAACATAATGGGTTGCCAGTGGATAAGGAGCTATTCCAATATGGGACTGAAATAATAATAGCATGGCTTCCAGGGATCCTGGGGAAAATGTAGCACCTTCCAAACAAATACTTATTCAAGCCAGAGATACCATTTGAGGAGAAAGAAGGGACGATAGTGCCACTAGAATAAGAGGCAGTGATTATGGGGGACGACTGGATAGCAGTGCAGTGGACAGATGACACAGTGCAAACATGGCGAGCATTGATCACCCTACCTGAAGGTTACAGGTTGACTACAGTGACAGACGAAGAACTATTCAAAGACAATGATCAAATCATGAGATGGTGTTTGAAATGAGAATCAACTATTGGGTGAGGATACATTACAGAGAAGTACCACAGAGAATGGTGATAGCACACAAAGCACTGTCGAACTTTCTCGAGGAGGATTTGGCAAAGGTCCCCAGCATCTTATGGACCACAAGTCCTATGATGTGGAGATTCTGAAGGGGATAGGAGCAGTGAAGATAAAAACTTAAGCGAGGAGCCATTCTGCCACGAGTTAAACAATACCCACTTTCAAGAGAGGCAGACAAAGGTATTTATGAGACCATTGCAGCACTAGTGAAGCAGAGCATCATAGTGTCATCAGAATCAACATGCATCATGGCTGTGTACTCTGTCAAAAAGGAGGACAAAAGGGTCATGGTGTTTTTTACAGGACTTGCACTCTCTTAAGCATATTGTAGAAGCAGAATATCCTATAGTTCAGAAGCCAGCGACAATTCTGTATTGCATCTGCACGGAAGCTGCCTACTTCATGGTCATAGATTTGAAGAATGCATTCTTCTCTATACAATTACAGCTAGACTCACAGGACTTAACTTCATTTCTATATAGAAATAAGAAGTGGAAACATACAAAACTTCCTCAAGGGTACTGTGAATCCCCTTCTATCTTCAACAGGGTACTCCAAATGGACTTAGGCAATGTACAGATGGAGAGCACAGTTATAAAGTACGTAGATGACATATTGATTTGCAGTAAGACAGAAGAACAGTGTAGAAATGACTGAGTACATATGTTATTGAAACAAAATGCAGGTGTGTACAAGCTACCCTACCCTTTGACACTATTAGGTACAGGTAATGAACAACAGTTTAACAGACGCATTAATAATTCTGTCATTTTACAACAGGTAATATCGGAATCTGGTCAAAAAAGAATGTATTCATAGTATAACAAAAACACCAAATTTAAAAACACATTCATCGAGATCTGACAGTAGTTCTGATGTACTCAACTTGTTTAAAGACACAAAGGTTGAAAATGCATCAATGTGGTGAGGTTAGTAGGAGTGACGTAGTGTATTGTACTTCCTTCCAATACATTTATATAAGTCGACACATTTTGTGTTTCCAGCATGGGGGATATCTGAAGGAAGTTTCAGTTTAAATGTATATGCTATCCCCTGTGCCTTCCTCAAGACTTTACAGCTAAATGAAATCTGGTCCCAGTATGGACTTCTGGTTAGTGACCAAGGGGGTGTTAGCTACATAAAAATAGGAATAAAAAGGGTTGGGATATACTATACCTGTCCGTGCAATCTTAGTTATTAGATGCAGGACCATGTACACTAGTAACTGGGGTTCACTACCTACCTGGCGGTAGTTATGTGTGTCTTGGACAGTTTTCTTGGTTGGACTGTTATAGATACAGTGCTAAGTCTTGCTTATAGGCTGGTAAATGCTGCATAGAGGAACAAGAGCGGACAGTTCTTCCCCGTTACTATGCCGCTCGTACTTAAAGGATCTTGTGTTGTTGGCATCAATGAACTGTAAATACCTGTGTATGCAGTAGCTCGGTTTGCTGGACGGTATTCCGTAGTGTTTTTCTTGATATGCGAGCTGTTGCAAGAGTTGGGGATTGTTCTGTGAAATGAAAGAATGCCTGTCAGCAATGTTGTGTGGGCTCCACAGCATATTCACTATACTGGTTTGGTGGCCTACCTGTGGGTAAAGCCGCTAATGTGTGGTGCATTGGGGAATTTAAAGAGAAAATGCTGCCGTCTGTTGCAAAATTATTTAATGGCAGTCTATGTGGATTAAAAACAATTTTAGTTGGGTATTTGGCGCTGTATATGCGCTTTTGTCTGGGTGGCTTTAAGGTAGGAGAGCTGCCTCGTTACTATGAATCCCAGGGAAGTGGAACCCTGAGTTTGTGCACGCTTTAGATTAATAAGCACCATCGACAGTGACTCAAAGCGATACGAAAGGTAATTATTGTAGAATAAGGTGGAATGCAAGGGAAGTGCGCCATATGTGCGCTCTGTACCTTGTCTGTGGTGTTCTTTTGAGGACGGAGAGACACCTTGCAAAAGATTAGTGGTAAGCTAAACTGGTGCTCATGCTTAATGAAAAGGTTGCCAGGCAACATGGACGCCAGATCTCATAACATTGTAGATATCAATGCTGAGGCGGTCGATGTTCAGGAGCATGCCTGTCTGTGTACATGATTTTTAGATGTGCGTTATTGCGGCGTTTTAAGCAAAAGTACTTACTTAATTCCCTCGAGATGCCGACCGTAAGATTAGAGTCCGAAAAATGCCAGGACAGCTTTGCGTGTACATAGTAGAACAAGGGGGTCATCAGGGTTGGGATGAACGTTATAGGCTGCTGCCAGTCTGTGGTGTCGTACTTTTGTTGCTAAGCAACATAGAACGTGGCAGGTATGGCATCTGAATACCGTAAATCGAGCCGGTTTAAAAAGACTTGTTATGTTTTCTGAGCTTCAATGTACACACAAACACAAAAGAGTATTGCCGCATGGTGTTCCCGCAAACTGGAATAAGTACAAAGCATGTATGGCGGTCTATGCAGTGTGAGGGGGTGGTCATGGGAACTCAAAGCTATCTAGGCTAGGAGAGGCAGGAGGCTGCTAAAATGTCGATATCAGTCTGCTGATGTCTTTGGTGAGCGTTTGCATATGTTAGATGAAGGCACGGGGAAGAAACATTACCATCAGCCAAACATGCTGGAACTATCCATGCGGATCAAATGCATGGTATGGGTGCAAATTCAAATTGTACGTCCCCATTGGCCTTGGTGATTAGTCCAGATTGAAACTGTCGGACTGTGATTGACTAGAAGAGGCTGGTATAGTGTTTTTGTTAGTTGGCATTGGAAGGGCCTTGATGCAGGACAAATGTAAATGCATGTTAGACACGGAGGATGCCCTTCCATTAACAGTTCAGTGCTTGGGCTGTGTATGTATCAAGGATAATGTTGTACTTGGTGTACCCTGTATTAGCTGCCCAAACCTGGAGAGTGAGTTTGCACATGCCCATTCAATGCTGTTTGTTATATCAGACCTTGTTCAAACAAAATATTCAGAGAGACTCATTTTGGTCAGGTGTCTTATCAAAGGTGGTTGTTGGGCCCAATATTAACAACCTTGGTCTTAGTGTGTATGTCAGTTAAAGAATAGGTGCCATTTGATTGCCACATTGAGCCCTTTCTTTACTGAGTCGAGGCGATTAATCCATTTTTGTTCAGTTTTTCTAAGTGCTAGATCGTGGTCACCTCCTCTGGGTGGGTTTTCTACAGTCTGGATGATAAACCAGAACATGTCTGTATCTTTATGGTTCTTGGCTTTGAAGTGTGCCACCATGGACTTGTCGGCTAAGATCTGGTGTCCATGTTGCCTAGCAACCTTTTCATTAAGCGTGAGCACCAGATTAGTTTAACACTAATCTGGGACACTTTTTCTGCAAGGTGCCTCTACATCCTCGGAAGAACACCACAGACAAGGTACAGAGTGCACATACGGTGCACTTCCCTTGCATTCCAGCTTATTCTACAGTAATTACCTTTCGTATTGCTTTGAGTCACCGTCGATGGTGCCTATTAATCTCACAAAGCGTGCACTAACTCAGGGTCCCACTACCCCGGGACTCATAATCACGAAGCAGCTCTCCTACCTTAGAGAGCCACCCAGACAAAAGCGCATATTCAGTGCCAAATACCCAACTCAAATGGTTTTTAATCCACATAGACCACCATTAAATAATTTTGCAACACACAGCAGCATTTTCTGTTTAAATTCCCCAATGTGCCCCACATTCGTGGTGTTTTAGCCATGAGTCTGCCACCAAACCAGTAAAGTGAATATGCTGTGGAGCCCATGCAACATGGCTAACAAGCATTATTTTGTTCACAGAACAATCCCGAACTCTTGCAAAAGCTCGCATATCGAGATGAATAATATGGAATTCCGTCCAGCAAACCGAGCTACCACATACACAGGTATTTACAGTTCATTGATGCCTACACCACAAGATCCTTTAAGTAGGAGTGACATAGTAACAAGGAACTCCTGTCCTCTCTTGTTCCTCTACGCAGCATTTACCAGCCTATAAGCAAGTCTTAGCACTGTATCTATAACAGTCCAACCAAGAAAACCACCCAAGACACACAGAACTACCGCCAGGCAGGTAGTGGAACCCAGTTATAAGAGTATATGGTACTGTATCTAACTACTTAGATTGCACGGACAGGTATAGTATATTCCAACACCTTTTTGTTTCTGTTTTTATGTAGATAACACCCCATTGGTAACCAACCAGAAGTCCAGACTGGGACCAGATTGCATTTAGCTTTACAGTCTGAGGAAAGCACGCAAGATAGTATATACATTCAAACTGAAACTTCCTTCAGGTATCCCCCATGCTGGAAACACAAAATGTGTTGACTTATATGAGTGTATTGGAAACAAGTACAACACACTAAGTCACTCCTACTAACCTCACCACATTGATGCGTTTTCACCCTCACTGTGTTTAAACACGTTGAATACATCAGAACTAAATTCGGTGTTTTTGTTATACTATGGATACATTCTTGTGTTACCAGATTCTGACTATTACCTGTCGTAGATTACTCCCTCGCGAGTCAGGCCCCCCAACAACAAAAATGAGGGTATTTACCCATATTCTTACCTACATGAGTACATATGCTGACAGTACTAGTAGAAAGGGATATAAGTTGGACAAGGCCAAGCTACAATATTGCCAGACCGAAGTGTTATACATTGGACAGATGATCTCCCAAAATGGCTGATGAGTGACCCCAGAGAGGGCAGAAGCAATACGCAGGACAGCAAAGCCCACAACAGTCAGAGAGGTGCATCATTGGGACTATGTAATTACTGCAGGGCATGGGTATTCTATTACAGCACCTACTCTAGGCCCCTATTAAGTGCACTGAAGGAAGTGCAAAGGGGGAGAAGACAATGCATTGGAGAACAGAAACGACTGAGGCATTTAACAACCTGAAGGTAGCAATATGCATAGCTCCAATGTTAGGGATACCAGATTATCAAAATAAATTATTTCTGTTCTTACACTCTGACACAGCAGTGATGAACGCAGTACTGACAGAGAAGACAAACTTGGGGCACAGCCATTAGCATATTACAGCAGGAAATTCGACCCAGTAATGAGTTGACACTATCCATGTGAACAAGCATTGGCTGCAGCCACATTCACAGTGGAGAAATCAGCGAGTATTGCCATGTGTTGCTGAACCCTTCGCTATGTGGAGCATGCTCTCTTTTCAATACTGGAATGACCAAAGAGCACACTGACTACAGAGAGGGCCTCAGAGTTTGAGGTATTACTATCTAACTCAGCTCTCAAGATAGTGAGATGCAGACTTGTCAACCTGGCAACCTTTTGCGCGCACGTTTTACAGAAGGTTGACTATGCACATGACTGCACTGCAAACCCAGAAGATTTCAGTGACACTCGCAAAGTACATGAGGATGCATTTGAGGGGGGAGATGTGCTCTATATTGATGAGTCTTCCACAATTGACAAAATGACTGGCGAAAGAAAAACTGGGAAACAGTCGTGAGACTGAGAGAGGATGAGACAAGTGAGGTAGTGACGAATGCATGCCTGCCATAACAGTACTCAGCACAAGCAGCAGTATTAGTGGCCTTAATATTGGCATTGGAGCAGAGCAAGGAAAAGGAACTGTCAATTTTATCAGATTCAGCCTACGTGACATCCAGAGTGCCTTTTGGGCTGTCACAGTGGATGAGGAGGGGTTTCAGATGTGCTGATGGGTCACTGGTGCAGCTTGCACTCCCATTGGACAGATTGGTAGAGGTCATAGATCTCCCAGAGCAAATAGCAATAGTGAAATGCCAAGCACACACAAAAAGGGAGGATCCTATCTCCAGGGGTAATGAAGCAAGAGGTGCAGAAGCAAAACACGCCGCCTACTTTGGGGACATTTTAGAAATGGAGGCTTTGTCACACGCACACAAAATATGCAAGACCTATGATCCTAAAAGAGGGGTGACACAGATTATGGAGCTGCAGGGAGCTGCACACAGGGAAGAAAAGGAACTGCGGCTTAGGGGGATGTACAGTATCTTCAACAGGTGCCCTATGGCAGCAGAACTACACAGGGAAAGTGGTCATGCCACTTGCATAATTGCACACAGCACTGACACAACTACATTATCCAACCCATACAGTAAAGTAGGTGCTTGCTGCTCATATTGGAGAAACAAGGTTCTGTCACAACTTGGCAGAACACGTGGCCAAATTCATGATTAATTGTCTGCTATGTAATCAATATACTGCAGGTCAAACAATTAAGGTAGTGGGAGGAGCCATATCTGGCCCAGTAGTTTCATTCCAACACCTACACGTCGACTATGTCGACATGATCAAAGTCTGCCATGGGTACTGCTACATGATAGTGGTTGTGTGTCCATTTTACCATTGGATCGAGGCCAGTCCTTGTTCTCATCCTGATGCCCTTAGAGCAGCGAAATTCCTGGTGCAGGAGATATTCCCACAATGGGGTGTGTGTAAGGTCCTGCAGTCTGACAATGACCCTCACTTCACCAATTAGATATTCCAGCATATTAAAAACCTTGCTCGGAATCCAACACAAATTTTTCTGTGCCTATAACACACAAGCAAACAGGGTGTGTGAACGCCTCAACAGCTTGCTTAAAGAAGCTATAGCGAAAACTAAAAAGAGTTTGAACAAAAGCTGGCTGCATTGCCTCCCTCTAGCCTTGTTGGCACCGTGCAATAAACCCGGGTCTGACCACCATTAAACCCCACATGAGGTGGTGACAGGACGGCACATGCGACTTCCCCTGGCTTCTCCCACTCGGGCAATAAAGGATGCCGAGAATGTGGCTGATGTATTAGGTCAGGAAATGTACCAGTATACGACTTCTTGATTTCTAGTGCCTCTTTTATTTCTCGCCAGCTACAAAGGCACCAGGAGAGGTCTGAACATGGAGAAGAAAGCGCCAGCATTGAAAGCAATGAAGAATTACTTAAGCAGCCACCTGTGTTTTCAGGAGACCAGGTTATCCTGAGGAACTTTTCCGGCAAGTACGATGCCCTGCGGTTCACGGCCCCCACACAGTAGAACTAATAACTGAGAGAGCCATCAAACTGGTTGGGAAGAACGTTTGGAATGCCACGGTGACATCAAGCCCTACAAAGCAGTGGCCTCACCTAGCACCAACAGGATCAATGAACTTCAGCAAGAAGAGGAAAGAAATAATTTGGAATCAGCACTGCCGAGCAGAGGACACCCAATGGTTACTCGCTCATGGGCAGCAGAGTTAAGGCAAGGACTTCGTACACATCCAGAGTGAGGGTACACTCTCTGTTTGTAATTTTTCTTTACACGCACATTCATCGTGAAAGTGCCATTATTTTTATTGCATTTCTTCCATGCTTCCCACTGATCCCCAGCCTGAGACCTTCCAAGGACAATTTTTCCAATGTATTAGAAGGTCCAACTGCTCTCGGGCATGCCGTCCTAATGTGTATTTCCATGTCTTCATAGCATAAATAGTCCAACTTTACCCACAACTAGAAAGAGGAAACCCATCCGTCTTTGCAGTCCTCAGAGACCCTAGAATAAAAGCTGTGTAGGAAGAACTATTTATTTTTGCCATGACAGACAGCATGGTCTATGGGACTTGAACTGATATAATACTCATACATCAACGCCCAGTTTTAGGTATTTCAGGCAGGCAACTGATAGTTTCAAGCTGTAACAGGATCCAAGCAGCACAGGTAATGGATATGGTTATTAAAAAAGTGCTCATCTTGTCTTGTCTCTTATTTTCAAGTGGTGTTTTTGCTTTCCTTTTTTGGTGAATATCCATTGTATCTAGTGCTACCGCTGTGTCCTCTACTAATATTACCCCGAACAACCATGTCAGGTGGACAGGTGAGCATTGTAAGCACAGTAAGGAGAGGTAAGTGCAGTGCTGATAGAGACAGGTATGGACCTATATCTCACCGACATCGCTCGAGTGTCTACCAATATGTTATACAAGCACATTACCAAAATAGGTAAAGAAACCACTTGGGAGAGCTGCTATGTCTGCTCACTAATCCCCTAAGCCATGAGTGCCACAAGAACATTTATGGCAACTGAAATACCAGCAGCAAGAGCACAATGCTGGGTGTACCTATCCATGGTTACAACCGGAGGAAGATTCCAAGGGAAAACAGCAACATAGAGATGCATGTCCAAGGCAACTTTCCCCTATGGAGACAGTTATATAAAGACTCTTGACATGATGAACAATTGTTGGCAATTAGACCAGGCTATACAGTACATAACTGATGGGCCAAAGAAAGGAGAAACAAAAACAATAACACTGAAGGAATTACCATGCCCGAAGAGGGGGATCAAGGACATGGGAGAACCAGGATGTTGGGTAAGACCACAAATGCTTGTGTATGGCCAAGTATACACAGCGGAAGGATGGCAAGCGGGAGTAGTAGGAAGCAAAGCACACACCATAGTACAAACACAGTAAACACAGTGTAAGGAGAAAATGACAACTGCCTGACAGAGTGGGATGTGAGCACCATGTTGCTCACCTGGGTGGACAATGAAGCAGGACCAATGCCCATAATACCACTTAAGAAACCAGCATCATGTTACCAGAATGATGGTGCTTTAAAGGCTGGAGAAAAAACAGAGTGTAGGTACACAGAAAACCATCCAGCAATGAAGGGTGGATCAGCAGTATTAATGTCCAGTATTAATGGACCACTTAATGGACCAACTGAGGAAGAGTTTGCTTGTTGGTACACACCAATATGCCAGCACTGTTAGTACCACAGAACAATGTGAAGATAGATAACTTCCCTAAAATGGATACTAACTAGAGAAAGAAGAGATCAAGAGAGGTGGAAGAAAAAGGAAGAAATAAATGGTCAGTAGACGGGAGTAGAGTGAAAAGAGACAACTATTTCTCATCAGACTAAGAAGCATCACTAGATGATGTACCACCTGAGCATCGGTTGTTCAGCAGGTCAGAGATGTTTTTCAGGTCAGTAGTTCCAGCTGTCCAGACATATACAAATGTGAAATGGTTGCAGATAACAAGATGGGAGCTGATTCAAAAGATAAATCTCTACAGTGAATGGCTTTAATGCAATAAAAGAAGAGCTCTGAGCAGTAAGGTTGATGGCACTTCAAAACAGAAATGTTCTACACCTTCTCACAGCAATGGAAGCAGGGGTTTGCACCAAGATCGGGAGTTCCTGTTGCACGTTCGTGCTTGCAAATAAACAGAGAGAATGGCACACAGACAGAAGTAGTGAAAAGATTATCGGAGATGCATGCCAAGATGGAGGAAGCCAAAGGAACAGGAAAGGACCAGAGCTGGTTGCCATACATATGGTCATGGTTGCAAACATGCTTAGCAGACGGACTGAAAGTATTGTTAGGAGCACTAACATTAGTACTAGTGGGACTGTGTGTGGTCAAGATCTACATTACACAATGTTACAAAACTACTGTGAAGATGTCATGCATACACCCTCCAAAACCACCATCTGCTTCACGTCATGTACACCCTGTCTCCACATTCCACAATGCACGTTTGCCCACAGCACAGTGGCCACGCGGGTTCTCCCCATGGTCTTGTGGCAAAATGCTGTATGGAAGGAGTCATCATCATCTCCCCGTACAGCGTTGACAGTTGCTATGGCGACTGTACACTCGCCCTCAGCGATGTCTGCTCCTTTCTCATCTTTACGCGGCACGCCGGTCACCTGACCTAAACAGATGCTGCACGCACCAAAGGTTGCTTCTCAGCTGTGATTCTTCAGCATTTCGTGGCTTGCTTGGAACTTCTTTTCTTGTACTGCTACGACTCAGAACACCTCCTGTTTCCTTGAAGTTTCATCTGCAGGAGCAACTCTGTGGACCTTCTGCTGCTGCTGCTATTGGCATATACTGGGGTAACACACATCAGTTACTGGAGCACTGATGCAAAGGTCCTGCTCTTTTTCTTGGAGCCCCGCCTTTGTTGCCTGATTGGTAGGTGTCAGTACATACACTGTTTCAGAGTTTTTGTCCTTCACCATCCTTTTCATTTCCTTGTTGTCATAACTCAGTTTTTCTTTCCATGCTGCAGACACCTGGGAATCCAGTGCTCCCGCTCCTGTTCCAGCCACCTGTGGCTCCAATATCTGAACAGCGAGTATTACAGAAAACTCCCTGTTCGGTGGTTGGGGACAGAGGTATATTTTATCTAAGCGGCCTCACGTCTTGACAGAAGACAATAGGGATGGAGGTGTTAGTGGATGTGAACATGTAAGAAGAAAAAGCCAAGATAGTAGAAGAAAGAATAAACCTGAGAGCAAGGATAAAGGAATAGCCACTGTTCCTGACTGAGATGATAGCATTTGATAATCCCCTCAACAACAACAGATACTGGGGAAAATGGGTATGGTGCAACCCCCAGGGAGACTATATGACCTGGAGTTTTGACAGCCATTCAAATTACTGTTGACATCTTGGAATAGTGACAAAGAAATGGCTACCAAAAGCAACAGTGATGAAGTATGGAGGTTTGGTTGCCAGGTCGACCAGAGGGGGGACTAAAGAGAGGGTCCCTGGAATGCCCCTCCTCACCCCCATGAACGTGACAGCCCAAAAAGTCCAAAATGCACAAATTCACTCACTATTCAGCCAGTCCCCAGGAGGAGCAGTGACTGACATGTATGGTGAAAGATATTCTCTCAGACAACCATTCAAACCTTATCCAGTGAATGTTTTTATGGATACAGGTGCTTCAACATTGGTCATGGACCCAAATGCCTTGATGGATGACGTTGACTAATGCAGAGAAATCACTGTGCTGAAATCATAATTGACACCACAACTTAGCCACATTAGTCACGAAGTACACTCGCAGCCATGCACAACATTACACAAACACACACGTAAATACAAGAAGAACATGCTTACACAGTTCTGTAGAGGACGGATACATATACATACTGTCAAAAGCTTTTATTATTTGTCTCATTAGCTAAGTTCAGAAACGCTGAATGCAAGGCAACAAAGAGATGCAGAGCAATTTTACAGATGCTTCTGGCAACTAACCTTATGGAACTACAGGATCACATAAGGTACCTGGAAGGACCAAATACGACTAACCTATGGAAAACCTGGCATGGAATTGAGATATAGAAATCACAGTATAAGTATAATGAGGATCACATAAGGCCACAAGCCGCAGGATGAGCAATGAGGTAAAGCAGCACCAGGCTGCACAGAACAAGAAGGCCAGGGCTCGCAGCCAAGGTCAGAGACAAGCAGCACCTTCCAGACTCAATACGACAAGGGGCCATCTGCAGGAAAACAAAATAAATCCTCATAAATTTCAGACCAGAAGAGCTCAATTTCGTGGTACACAACCACGTAATGGGACCAAGCTGGACAATGGTTATTCACCTGCAGTGGTAAGAGAAACAGTTCTCAGCAACACTGACATGAAATGACACATGACATTGTTAACAATGTTGCAATGTGGAGAGCACTCTCACAGGCAAATTAGGTACTGCTAACAGATACATTGAGAACACATAGTCATTCTCATCACCTTGAAGGTGCACAGAGTGCTGAGCACAGAGCTGGGTTCCAGGCCTGAGGAGACCAGTTCCAGCCAATCAGAGGACAGAAATCCAGGGGTGAATGGCAGGGGGCAAGGGCCAATGGTAATCCTGCGACCCTATAACAATGTAATAGATAGTTTCTTGGGGAAGGGGCAGATCATCTACCAGACATGAGAAGGCCAATCAACTAAGATCCATAGGGACAATATATATGATATACCACTCCGATCACCCAACCAGAAAATGGGATAGGTTTTTCAGGGAAGGGTCCATGTTGTGACGTTACTTTGCATCAAAAAGGCCTGACACATGTTTGGGAGCAGTGACTCTGGAGATTTTTGAATGTCCTGTATGATCCCTGTCTGTTTTTGTAATAAACAACAGTCTAACTTGACCTTGGCTGAGTCCTGCATTTGCTCTGGGGGAAGGGTGGTTGGGTCCTGGGAGCTGAACGGGTAAGCTCGTAGTAACCACCAGACCTCTGGTGTACGATACCACACCCACACCCATAAGAATCTCCATCACTTGCGCCGGCATGAACACCCATTCCGGCGCAACTGCTGAAGCATTTTTATGGAGGAGAGGAAGGGAGACTTCGGAAATGCAATTTGCGTTCCGCCCCTCCTCTCCGCCATACAAATGCATGAAAACATGGCATGGCATTGAAAGGCGTTAAATTCTTACTGTAGTATTTTACGCCTTTCAATCACGTTACGCCAATGTGGAACATGAGCTCCTCAGTATTGTTTTGTGCATTGCGCTCCCCCACATTGCCTTTTCCGGTTATGTGCAGCAAAATGGCAAGAGATGTCCATGCAAATTAGCGCATTACATGTTTGTGAGATGTCAGATGAAAACTAAAATGAATGAACATCCCGGATCTTGCTATTTCGTGCATTCAGAACCCCTTTGGAAGCAAAGCCTTCAATTGTTTTATTTTTGTATAGCTTGGAATCTATATTATGTACTGCTTCCAAAAAGTACAATCAAACACGCACTATTATAAATGCATGACATCGGAAATATAATTCTTAGAGGAGACATTTAGACGTCGTGTTGACAAATACCCATGTGCTCAAGGGTTAGAGCATGCTCCCTTGTTATTATTTTTTTCACTGATGGCACTTTTCTAGTCTGGGTTTGTCAGTTGCAGTTTTCATATATTCCTTAGAACACATGCAAATAATATGATTCCCTCTGAAAATATTACTGCTACGGATCTAACTGTGATGACATTTAGGAAGAATATGAATTATTCAAAATGAGCATTTCAACAAAAGTGCAAAGCCGGAACATCTTATTAAAAATGTTTGGCCGCATCTGTAAAGCAGACACTTTAACATTTGCAAACATCTGCACTGCACTGCTGGGAACACAGAAGCTCTAAATCAATACAACACAAATTGCAAAGTCTGGGTACATCTGTTATTATTCAGATAATTCAGCAGGCAATCTAGCGCAGTATGCTCAGCCAGCACTAGTAAAGCATCTTTGTCAATTTAAGATTCCAGGGAATTGTTGGTGTCCTTGGTGAACATGAAATAGGACTCATATGCAATGAAAATTGGTTGCTCATTTGCTTATTGTCGTATTGCCTCAGTATGTCATGTGTGTTTTTTTCAATAATTTAATTGAGAACACAACACAGCAAATGGATGCGCAAAGCTTGGTACAACTAGGAGGTCTATGTGTCTAAGAGACTGTATCGGATTCGGGAAGGGACAAAGGGTATTTGTATGAGGAGATAACCTTGCATAGTGCATCTGCAAACACATTACCACTAGTCGCTGGTCTGCAGAGTTACATGTGTGAGTTATGCCCTCAGATATAGTGCCGGATTTACGAAGCCAGGTGGCAGCAGGTTTCAATAACCAGAGTGCCTATAGCCTCCTGCAACCAGTGGGTGCTACTTGCAAGGTGCAATTCCCCTTATTCACACGAGGACAATTACTACTGGAAAGGTCTTCCTGCTGGACAAATGCTGAAAACATAGATAGCCATTGGAATCCATCACACATGTAAGTGGGGACCTTCACACGTTCTCTGACCCCTTCCCCTCTAATTCCACACGATTTCTGAAGGTTCCGCCTTGGCCCTACAAGTACAGCCCCATTAGGGGTTACCTCTTGGGCCATGGCGGGGCCTTTGAACCTGATGCTGACTGCCAGTGGACAATTAAAAGGGGTGTGGGGACGGAAGGTGTGGCATCCTTACCAGCATCCGAAGCCACCTCATAAAAGATGCTTGGCATCATCCTCTTTCTTTACACCCATGCCCCCCCAGAAGAACACTAACGATTGGGATCATTTGATCACACATTTCATCGCGCTTCGGGTGCAGGTCCGTGTCAGAGTCTTCGACACAGGTTCGAATCCCGGTCTTGTATTATAATAGATTATTCTCAATTATTCAGCACTACCCTGTGTCATTTCTGGATCCTCAGGGTGGCCGAACACCTGCTGTTTTGCGAGGCAGACAAATCAGTGCCGTAGAGGCCAAAGTAAGAGGGTTGTTATCCCAGTGTTGTGGCATAGATAATTCATTCTTGGGTTGTCTCACATTTTCCAGTGTTTGGATCATGCTAGGGGCCATCAATACAATTTAATGCCATTGTTTTAAGTGTGTAGTGTGAGCTGATTGGCTTGGGTGGGAAATGAATGGTCAATGTGTGGGCGGAAAGTAATTGTCTGGCGGCCCTTAGATTAGGGACCGTCAATGTGCAAGGGGCTTTGCTTTGACCTAGCGTATGTGCGCACCTATTTGCGTGATTTTGACAGTGTCCCCGGGCCGGCACAGCTCAGGTGGGGGAGCGTTTAGACTGGAGATCCAAGGTCCCTTGTGCATTTCCATTTTTTCGTCATGGAATGATTTTCCAAGATGTTTTTCGTGCATCAAGATTTTCAGTATGCCAGCATGTGTCGCCATCGAGTGAATGTCTTTATGGATACAGGTGCTTCAACAATTTTAATGCGACATTAGAAAACAGATTGCATAATACCATGATGGTGCACAGGGCGATGCCTCACAGTGAAATCTTTGCTGCGTGGCTCACGGCACATAATTTCAGTCGAGTAGCCTTGCAGGGAATTTATGTCAGGAGCGTTAAAGCCAGGGGGACCACTGGATATTTTTGTTTGTGTGACTCTGTTGATGGAAGAAAGTACACAATGAATGAAGTAAGTACTTTATGAGGGCCTGCCCGCAGCCAGTGCCAGCCACCTCCATAAACCCTCCCGTAACATCAACTGCCACTTCCCAACCATCAGGCAGGAGACCCCCGCACCCAATGTTCCATACCTGTGTTCCATGGTGAGCGGCTCCTGGGGCACCTTGTGCCATTGAACACAAGATCATAACAGATCTCCCTTTCGACAGTGAATAAAGAAACAACAATATCAGAAACAAGGGAAGAATTAATCATAGAAAACATAGTCTTTGAACTTGTCAGGTCGACCAGCATTGCCCCTAAGATGTTCTCTAGAATAATATCTAAGTTTACATGAACCATCCGCTGCTACAGTCTCACCCTACGGGCCAAACGCTCCATCATTCATTTAATTACTGCACTCCCTTTCAGTTTAGCCGATAACAACCTCGTCAACTTCTTCCAACTTTCTCTATCTACTCACTGGGGGAATCTCCACCCTTCTCTCATCACAACGACATCCCCATTATCAACCTCATTTACCACCACTTAATTCTTCCTGTCCAACCTGACAATCCTTTCTTTGTTCCACCATCCTCTTTTACCCGGTTTGACAGCATTGTGGCTTGTTTCTGTGACAACCTCAGGCTCGAAATACTTTGACTCTCCTTTGGTCACCTTAAAAGGTGTTTTAACACAGACAACACGACCCCCAAGAATGTCAGTCTGCTTGACACACATCCGGCTATCAAAACCAACCTTTTTCTTGGGCTGGGTTTCCAAAACCTTTCAGTGTACTCAACAGAAGGCAACCCATCACACAGCAAACAACCAACCCAAGCTGGTACTAACTTTGACCCGACCTTCTTACAGCTCAATAATTAGAAAGGTGAAACATCACAACATTGGACCTGGACCTTTATGGCCACAAGTCACATATAGCTGACTGCACCGGTACCTGGTTAGTAATTGCCCACTGTATGCAACCTATCAGTGTCCTGTTAACGTTTTCCACCAAACCATTGGCCTGGGGGTAATAGAGTGCAGTATGCCAACCTTTGATCCCTATTTCACTTCACAACATCAGCATTTCCCTAGAGGTGAACCTACCCCCAAGTCACCAATACCTCAGGAGTCCCTGTGATGCTGGAAATGCCGGAAATGCACTGGAGGGACAGGGCCTCCATATCCTTGTCCTTTATTGCTTTATCATGTATGTTCTGTCTTGTTTTCCATGCAGGAGTTCATGTGGGACTCCTGGCAGTGTGGCTCTTCCTCTTTTTGGTCGTGGTGAACAGACCCTTAGGATACCCTTATGGCACCCATGAGTAGGGGTACAACCCTGTACTCCTAGTGTATGCTTTTGGGCACCTGTGTGTGGCCCACAGAGCAGGGCTGGAGGCAGCTCCATGCTGAATTTGACAGGTGCTCTGAGTATTCTCCATTTTGGGATACCCGGGCCCTGCCATTGGAATCAGCTGATTCCTGATAGGAAACACGATGTCCCCTGTGGCCTCTTGCTATCTATTGCCTGTAACCTTACTTTTCCAGAAGTCACAGGAAGCCCTGACTCTGTCCCTTCCCCCCTGACTGGCTGTTGGGTGGAAGTTCCATATATGGTGTTGTGGGGTAGTTCAGACCAGACTGGCTGGAGCCTTCTCAATGACTGTATGTTGTGGGTACGCCTGTGGGGTTGGACCTGGGTGAATAGAGTGTGTGATGAATACGCATTCCGTGTTGTGGGGGGTTTCTAGTATCTGGTGGTTGACACAATGTCTGAGACAGCGTTGCCTGAAACTGGTATGAATGCAGTGTGTAGTGCTGAATGGCTGGGTACTTGTCAGAATCCACATTCTGTGTTGTGAGTGTCTGGATGGAGAAAAATGGCCTGAATGCACAGTGCCCCTGATTGGCTGACTGACTACCTGAATGCACTTCTGAATGATTGGTTGCCTGAGTGTGACACAGCAGAGTGTATGGGAGATCACCAGTATATCTCGGGGCCTCTCACTGCTAGAAATCATTCAGAAGCTGAAGTTGAAACTAATGCTTAACTCTGAAGCCCACTGGAAGAAGAAGAATCACTGCTGCTGTCCTTCACTAATCTGAAAGCTGCTGTGCCTTCAAGGAACTGATCCAAGAGAGGACTTGGCTAGGAGACCTCTTCCTGAGCTACGAGGCTTCATCGTACAGCAGCTGATCTTTGCCAAAGCTAGCTGGACGTCAGACCCTCGAAAGGCTGCCAACGGGAGATGGGGGCCGCTGCAGAATCACAAAGAGAAGCTCCCAGACATTGAAATCCATCACCGTCGATGACCGCCGTCGACGACCGGAGCCGCAGTGCTCCTTTGCCTAAGAACATTGAAACAAGGACTCCCTTGCTCACCATCGTCGAACGCTTTCGTCCTGCCGGAGAAAGTCAAGGCCACTGATGACTGAGGAGAATCCACCGGTGGGTTTTCCGCCTCCCGAAGACCGCAGAGATGCTGACGACTCGACGCCCTTGCTGGGCCAAAGTTCTTCATTGACTCCTTGTGGCAACCAACGCTCATCGTCGAGGTGCACCGCACGTCTCAGCTTGCACGACGTTTTCGACCGATCATCAACGAGCACCGCAAGAACTGAAGCTACTGCCGCAACAAGAGTTTTCACCCTTTTCCCTCATGGGAACTCAATGATCTGTGGCTCCTGCCTTAAAGCGAGCAGCTCTAGAAGGATCTGTCGATGACCCAACGTCGAACTCTGGTATTCCAGGTACATTGGGGTTGTAGAACTATTTAGAAGGAAATAAGACTCTTGTGAACAATATATGGACTGGGTTGTACGATATATCTTTATTTACAGGTTGCCCAGGTGGGGGGATCCTCGTACAGAACTGTGCCTGGTGGTAGGGGCTCAGTATTCTTCCAATTGTTCTAACCAACTGCTTTCCTCTTATGTCTATTGTTGGTTCACTTTATTACTTGATTTGTGTGACATTTAGTGGTGTTTGGCACGGACATGAATTTCACTTCACACCATTTGGAGTGATAATCTACCACTATCAAGCACTATCGAGACTATCAAGACAAAATGCTCATGTGACCTATAAAATCCACAGCCAACTTAACCCACTGTACCTTTGGCCAATCTACAATTTGCAATGGCGCATTTTAAGGCTGAAATCCCTTATCAGCGTTGGAACTAACACCACATCTGCTAACCAACCAGTCAACCTCCTTGTCCATCCCGGGCCACCAATAACACGCTGGTAGATGCCTTTTAGTATTAGAGTCTTCCATATGCACCTCATGTTCTATTTTCAACAGCCTTCCACGTACATTAACAGAAGGTGCCATCCTGTGATCCTGAAGTAACACACCATCTTCCACAGACAATTCATGCTGGACCATCATGTGTACATGCATCTCTTTGTCTAGGACCTACCTCTTGGCCAACCATTCAAAACATTATGCACAACATGTACTAACACTTCATCAGTCCCTAACATGCATATCCACTCTGCACTTGCTATCGTATTCCCTCCATTTCTGATAACTGTCACCATTTCCACATCCTGATCTACATATTCCTTGCTCTCAACATCCAATAATGACATCTGAGAAAGAAAATCTGTCTCTTACATTTCTGTTGCCTGGCACAAATTCAATATTATACATATACTCATACAGCTTAGAAGCCAGACCAGACAACCCTGGGCTTGATTTTCCTGTTCCTCCTGCATGCAGAACACTCAACAATGGATTATGATCAGTCCTCAAAGTAAAAACCGTACCACAAACATACGATTTAAAATGTTCAACAGCCCTCATGCAAGTCAGGGCTTCCCTTTCTATCCCAGAGTACTGTTGTTCGGCTTTCCACACAGTGTGAGAAGCAAATGCCACCATACCCTACTCCCCTGCTATCACCTGTCCCAACACAGCCCCCAAACCACATGAGCTTGCATCAACAGTGATTGCACATGGACAACCTTCATGAAACACACTCAAAATTGGCACATCACGTATGCATCTTTTGATCATTGAGCAACTCTTTTCTCTCTCTTCTGTCCATTCAAGGTTTACACCCTTGCGTAACAGTTCGCTTCAAGGTTTCACAATTGTGGCATACCCAAGAATGAATTGTGAATAATTTTCACTTAAACCCATAAATGACAACATACTTTCTTTATCACTTTGCCTGATTGATGGCTGCGACCAATGCTTCCTTCGGTTTCACACCCTACGCCGATATCACATGACCCAAGTACTCCACTGAAGCATTCAGAAACACACATTTGGCCTTATGTAAAGTCATTAATCTCTCACACAACCTCTTCAACACCTCCGCCAGAATCATATTTATGTTCAGCCTCGTTTTGTCCAAAGACCAGTAAGCCATTGTGAAATGCCACCACATCATTCAAACCTCAAAACATTCCATGCATGACACGTTGGAAAATAAAAGATGCAGATTCCAGACCAAAAGGCATCCATTTGAACTGCTATGCTCCTTCTAAGGTTGCACAAGCAGTCAAATGTATAGAATCTGGATGTAGTTGAATCTGGTGGTATGCAGCTTTTAGGTCTAGAGTCGTAAAGCACTTAGCATCCGCCACCTTTCCAATCAGAACATCAAGCTTGGTTAAAGGATGGAAATCCACAAGGATGGAAATCCACCCAAATCACAGAATTAAGTCCTCTCAAGTCTATGCAAAGTCGTATGTCTCCATTTCCTTTTCTTGCCACCACCACAGGGTGACCACCACAACAAATATTACCTTGGTTCGATTATTTGATCCTTAGCCTTGTTCTCCAAATTGTTAGTGAGTTCCTTATGGACATTGAAAGGTACAGATGTAACTCCATATCTAACAGGTTCTGCATTCCTCTTTAGCTTAATCTGATGCATAAAGGCTACCAACTCTGGCTCAAAAACCTCACAGTAATCTTGCAGAATCGTCTCCAAATCTGATGGGTAAAGTCAAAACTTCGCTTCACTGCACAAGTCCAGGATTAGCTTCAGTCAAGCCTGTGTTTCCCATCCAAGCATGTTTCTTCCTTTCTTTGTCACATACATTTTATCCTCTGAAAAGCATCTCTTAAATTCCCACTTTTCATGAAATTAATCTAGGAATGTAGTTCACCCTTCTTCATATTGTTCTGGGGCAATCCAGGCCTTCATCAGACCAATTTGACTAAAATATGACGTGTACGTGTCCTGGGATATTATGCTAACAGTTGCCCTCGAATCTGCCACCAAGTTGACACACTTGTCGTTCATTTTCACCTAACAACGTGGTAACCTATTCCCCTTGGTGATTTCACTATTCATGCCGACCATCACCACAATTTGTCTGATGTTACTGTCATCCGCAGCATCACCACCTGCTGCTTAATTCACCTGACCTCCTCTTCCCCATCAGCATGTCCAAACGTCCACAGGTGCTACACTCCCTTCCTGCCACAGGACACAACTTGCTGGAGGCAATGTGCCCTACATTGCCACAACAATAACACTCCCTTGAATCACGCATGCCGCCTCTTAATCCTCTTCTGTGATTTGCTCCACCAGCTCTTGACAACATACTCATTGGTCTCTCGTTGACATGGTAACATGAAGGATTTTGACCAACATTTTTATCCAGAGCTTTCATTCCACTGGCGGACACCTCCATTTTTTCTTTTTTTTGTAATGCCGACTGTGTGGTCCAAAGTAAGATCCCTGCAACTTAACAGTCTTTCTTGGACTTTTTTATTGTTACAGTGAACCACCATTTGGTCTCTCAGATGCTGATCGGTACGGTGTCCAAAATTGCAATCAGCTGCCAATATTCTTAGGGCTGCTAGATATTTCTCCACAGATTATTCTGTCCCTTGCTGGCATGTACAGAAATGGTGCCTTTACAAAATAACATTGCATTGCAATTAATAGTGCTGCTTCTTGGACAGCACAACCTCTGTATATTCATCAATATCGACATCCATCACATGTACTATGGGCAAATGATGAAACACATTCTGTCCTTCCAAGCCCAAGGCATTGACTAATAGTGCAGCCTTCTTTTCTGGTTTGTACTCGGCTCCATCCCTGGCCGCTAAATAGGTTTCAAACGCCCTGATCCACACTCCCCATTTCACTGGTGATTTGCCTGGGGTGGTTAAAAATGGTGGTGGCGGCTGGGCCTGTTCACTGTTGTCCATATTGCTTAGATGAGTGTGGACAATACTACACAGGGTCCACAACAGCCTAAATGCATCTACGTGTGGCCGATGTACCTGCGGGAATTCATACGACTATAATTACTTCTTTCACAGAGGAAACTTTTAAACTCCCCTCAACTTTCTTCTGGGGCCCTTGTGTGGCCTCAGCCCCTGTGCACTTTTTGCCTTAAATAATGATCTCTTGTGCTGCCTACATATGAGACACTGTCTCATGCCCACTGCCCTCTTCTTTAATCAAGATTTGGTCTTTGCATGCCGCCTCCCAAAACCTTCACCGCCCCCTTCAGCTTACTTCTGCTCTATCAGAGGCTCGGATACGACAAGGCCTTCTTTCGACATCAAGCTCATCTACCATACAGCACACAAGCCTTCACATCAACAGTGCGGACCCCACACACCATTCACTCTCGTCACCACTTGTGGCGATGCAAGAAAGTACACAATGAATGAAGTGATTACTTTATTAGGACCCACACACAGGCAGCACCAGCCACCTCCCCTTGTTCTCCCATTACATCAACTTCCACTTCCCAACCATCATGCAGGACGTCCCTGCACCCAATGTTCCATCCCTGTGTTCCATGGTGTGTGGCTCCGGGGCACCTCGCTCCATGAAACACAAGATCGTACCAAACACACAGTCCTTGCACTGTTCCCCATCGGGTCTGTTCTCGAACCAGGACTTTGCTGGGGGCATTTTGCCTTTGCTGCAATCACCCTGCATGCACAGCTACACTAGGGACTGTGTTTGGCCACATAAGGATCACGGGAAGCTACTGTAGCAGTGGGAGCGTAGTGCTCACGGGTGTCGAGTAAGAAAGAAAGGAATAATTGTATCATAGCGGTTAAGTGCCAGGTTGTGGAGTAGACAGATCCGGGTTTGGTGGTGGTTTTCTACCATTAAGTTGGTGCTCATCATGTTGCTTCACTAATTCTCTTTCCAATCCAGATAAGGCGGGTTGGATTTTATTTTGCCTTTGGCATAATCGGGTAATGGTGGGAACAGCATATCTTTGTTTTATTGGGATGATCAGCAGACTTGTCCTATTTCAGAGGCCTGGATTCAACAGGTAACTGTAACAGGAAATTGAAATTGTGCCTGTAGAACGACGGGCTCCCGCGCCCTACGAAGGAGGGCCCCTCGGCGGGGGCCCCCCCTTAGTGACGACTGCCTCACCAGGCACGGTGGCGCGAAGGGTAGGGGGGGGAGGGAAGGGGGGGCGGCGAGGGGGGGATGGGCATCTGGCAACACTCTACACGGTAGATGGGATGGAGGAGCGGGTGACGTCATCACCCGCGCGCCCATATTTTGGGTTTAAATACACCCGGTCGATAGACGCAGGGTCTCTGTTTGCCGCCTTCCATCCTGCGTTGCTGTTGTCCTGTTGCTGCCGCGTATATCCGGCGTTGCTGTTCTCCTGCTGCAGTCCGGTGTGGGCGTTCGAAATCGTTGCTTCGGTGAAACAGTGCTGCTGATCCGGTTCCTGTCGGGAAGGAAGGAAAGGGAGCACGGGCGAAGCGAAGGCGAAAGGGTACGTGTAATAATTCCAGTTGCATTTAAGTCCGTTTTTCCAAGAGGACGATTGCTGATGGCAAGGGCAGTTCTGTTTTTGTCCGCACGTCTCTCCCTGCGGTGTGGGGGCTTAATATAGAGGGGGCCATTTGGGGGATTATACACGCTGCACGACGGTAGCAGGAAGGGTACTATGTGGTGGGGAGGTAGTAACTGGGAGGCCCATGCACGGGTTGTACACAATGGTGGTTTATGGGCCTGCACGGGTTTAACTGCATGTTATGATCGCCGCAAGAACAGGAATGTGTATGGGATGCGGCAATTTGAGACTTTCGTTGTAGCAATACATAATAATTAAATGCATGGCCAGGGCCGGGAAACAGGAAAAGGGTAGGCACGTGGGTAGGGGGCACCAGAAATTGTAGCGGGGTTGCATCCTGGGCGTGGTACTCAGTTGGTAGCAGTTGCAGTGGCTTGCTTGTTGGGACGGGCGGGGTGCATGCGGGAATAGCATCGGTGTGTAGAAAAGGGGAGACGGTACTTTTCTGACTGTAGGCTTCCTGTGCAGCGTAGTAGCCGGGGGTATCTAACAGCTGGTGCAAGGACATGGTCGGAGGTCGGATCCACAGCGGGGCGAACTTCAGCAGAGGGCCCAAGAAAGGGAGTAGCAGATGGCAGGAGGCATATTGCAATGGAGGCCTCACATTCCGTGGCGCTCATGGGCCCTCCAGGAGAAGGAGCACTACATTGCAGGCAAATCGTGCTAATAATATCAAGTGACGGATCCGTTACTGGCAGAGTTGAGTGAGATTATAATGGCCGCAGTGCGAAGAGCGCTCAGGCGTGGCGCGGGTTGTTAGGCCAGTGACTGTTGCACCTGGCCGGATTTTTATTGTTTCTTTCATCTTCTAACCAGCCATATTCCGTGCGGCCCCGCGTTAAAAGCGGCGCAGTGGCGAGGACATGTCATTTCAACCTCCAGGACTCTGGTTTATAGTTCAGGGCCTTGCTATACTTGGCACACTGAATAGAATGCAATCACATGCAAATGACATGCACATTCGGTTCATATCCACTTATCAGGCTGCATTAGAGAAACACCAGAGGTATATTGGCGTAAAAAGCAGGTAACTGGCATAGCCATACAGCATGATTTAGGGGAGTTGTTGCTTCTAAGCACTGTGAACGTTTGCATTCAATGTTTCATTCCTGGAAGGAGTCAGCACTCGAAGGTAAAAACAGGCTTAGTTTAGCGCTTACTGGGATTAAGCTGTAGTTTTCTGTGTTTCGACCAAAAGAAAATGTAAAGAAGGGGCAAGTGCGTCCCTTAATGTCAGGCGGAACTTTCCAGTCTGGTGGCGGTTTTTGCGGCAACTTCTTTTCGGGCTGCAGGATTCAGTGTGCAAGGTGTGCGCTCGCCACTACCCATTGCGTGGGGATCTTTGGTTCTTGGCGAGTAAGACATTGGGTGCGGTGTGTATGCATAGAGCCGAGGTGGCGAGTGGTTTTTATTTATAGCTGGCTAGTGGCTTGGCATTTGAATGGGTGCCCCAGTCTTATACATCCTGTTCCGTGGCTGTATAGGGCTCTTAGAACCTCCTCAAAGAGGGAGTATAGCCGAAGGGCCCTGAAAGTGGAGGAAGGAGCTGGACAGAAGACATTCGGAAGCATTATGCGAATTGCGGTTGTTGCACAGTGCAACAGTAAGGTAGTTCTCAGTGACGGCCTCGTAGACCAGTAACATAGGAGCGTGAGGTAGTTGGTTGGTTGAGAGGTGCGAGGCTTTACAGCGAAGGAGAACGGGCAGGGGGGGTTACACGGGCGGATAGTGGGTTTGGACAGGCGGGGACAGGCGATGGTGGGGAACATACACGAGGGATAGGATCGGGAAGTTGGTTGGTCAGGGTTCGATAGGAGCGGGGTGTTAAAACTATGGGTTCGCGTCGCCACGAAAGCCGGCGGACTAGAGAAGTTGGAGTTTCAAGCCTTCCGTTTTAGTAATGTCAATTTTTGTAGCATGCCGCACTGGAGTTGGTGGCTACGGCGTTACAGTGGTGGTTGGGCGGGGGGGGGGTGGAAGGTTTGGTCGACTGCATGGAATTGGGATTTGCTACTGTTTGGGTTGTCGAGTACAATTAACTTATTGGTTTGCTTCCTTGAATTTCTTTCACCGTTGTCGGCAACATGTATGTGTGCATGGGGATTGGGGGAAAAAGGTGATACCGCGACGGCTATGGGCTGTCTTGGGGGGGTGGGGGGGAGGTTGTGGTCCGGAAGGTTTAAAATGTTAACGGGTTGCACGGCAAGGCTTAAGGCACGCGGGACAACACGACGGCATGGTTTTGGTTTGTTAGCCATTGCATTTGCTACGCCAATCACTAATAATTTATGAGCACTCCCGTTTTGACTTCATTCTTTAGGCGAGCCGACGCGGGTTCGCAGGTCGGCTCGTGCTAGCACGGCTGCTAAAACGTGGGCGCATTAATTGTTTAAAAAAAAAAAAAAAAAAAAAGTTTACCCCTATAGAAATAAATGGTGTTGTTGGAGCAAACGGCGCACATGTTAGGAGCGCTAATGCTAACGGTCCCCACCGTCTTTCGCCCAGGGTGGGGGTGCACTGTCGGGGCTATGTATGGGCGGCATCACAGATGGTGGGGTGGCTGGGGAGAGCGTTCGCCAGGCAGGGCTGGGTTCGGCCGTGCAATTAAGCTTAGCCCACAAGGGTCTGTTGGGAGGAAAGGGAGCGGTTGGGTAGGTGGGCGGGGGCTTTCAAAGGGGGAAGCGGGCGCGGCGCCCGGTGCTCAAGGGGGGGGCGGGGCAGCTAGGTCTGGTGGCACATGGCGGGGGGAGCACAGTCAAGGCTTACAAGGGACAGAGCTGGGCGAAGGGGTGCAGCGGTAGGTGCCAGTAATTTTTACCGAAGAGACACGGGCTTGGGGGGCTGCAGGCTGGTGGGCAGGATCGTTCTGGCTCCCTCCGAGTTTTGGAGACATGGGGTTAGCCATGACGGCCCGGGCATGAGTGCGAGGTATTGCTCGGGGGGGGGGATTGGGGGGGGCAGTAAAAAAAAAAAAAAAAAAAAAAAAAATTGCGGTGCAGGCAGAAGGGGAGGTATATGGCGGGCAGGGGGGGCGAAATCAGCGGAGGCACAATATTGGGAATTTGACCGGCCGGGGTGCCATCGGTGGACGGTCCTGCAAGGGCGAACAAAGCAGATGAACGAGTGAGGGGGAGTCATATTTGGCCCTCTATGGGCATCAGGAAGGCTTTATAGGACAGAGAGGGTAATGGAGTGCTCGCATTGTCTACTGGTGGCCAACACTGCCCACCCTGACCGTCCATCAAGACCCCTGTTATCATCATGCAATGCACCCCTTGGTTTCCCTTAGCTCATGCATTTTCTCTCATCTCCCAGGACACATAGGGTGAAGAGGTCCGACAGAGCCAGGTCCATCGCAGCCGGAAGGGACAGTCGTGCGATCAGTAAGGTCACCATGTTCCACACGCAAGGCCCAGATATGGAGATAATCGCTGACACGCAATTGGACGAAGGGACAGTCGAGGTGGAGACGGCCCTTTCGCCAGCACAGGGTCAGACCATGACCGCGGAAGCATGGGCCACGTTCTCAGTGCTTGCTAAATCTATAGGGTGGGAAGCGGCGATGATCAAGATGGGTGCCCCCCAGATTTCCGGCGACACCGTTGGCACGCAAGCAAGCATATCCCCTTCCCCCAATAACAGCTCCGACTCCCAGTCCTCTTCCGGCTTGGGGGAGTCATTGGGCTCACGCAAGAGACAAGCGAAAATGAGCGGGTGCCCCAGGGGAAGGAAGACAAAGAGAGAGCTGGAGGAGGATTTGGCCGCTCTGACTGCCTTGGTGGCGGAGGGGAGAGACAGGTAGGCGTCAACCTCGCCGGCGAGCGATCGCCCCTACAGATCGGGACCACCTCACCACAATGGCGAGGCACAGGAGGAGGCGGGGCAAAGCAGGCGTGTCGGGGCTCCCACGGCCAAGGGACGTGCTGTGGAGGGTGAGTTGGACTGGGGAGCAAAAATGGATATTATAATGGATGTGTTGCGCGGGGGGAATGCTCTGGCCCAAGGGAAGGAGCCAACCAAAGGGGAAAAGGTAACAGGCCCCAGCAAGGTGTGGGCAGCCGGGGAGAAGACCACGACAAAAAACAATGTCCCCGGGGCCACACGTTGCGAAGAGAGCGGGACAGGGGGAACTGCGAAGTGCGAGCACAAGGCAGAACCTCCCACCCTCTCGGGCAGGGCAGCGGAAGGGCTTCCGGCAATCACGGAAAATAATTACCTATGTTGGCACATACCGGACAGCGTGCAAAAGGAGATTGCTAAGGGAAGGTTCATAGACACGTTCTCACTATTAGAGCACGAAACCAAAGGTTACGATACCCTGCAAGCCAGTGGGAGCAGGGAGGTGGTGAAAGCAAGGAAGAGGGTGAGGCCCGAGGAGAATCTGCAAAACTGGGTGGCAGGCTTTCGAATCCTGGCACAAATCATAGTTCAGTCCAAGCCCGAGCAGGGGCCGGCGCTGTACAACTATAGCCAATGTGTGATTGATGAGCATAGGAAGTGGGGGGGCACTGCATGGCTCTTGAGGGATCAGAGGTTTAGGAAAAGAATGGAAGTCGACCCCAAGCTAAAATGGGAACACAAATTAGTGGAGGACTGGTTGGATCCAAGGCCGGTTTCAGCCGACAGTCTCATCACAAGGGGATCCAGCCTGGTCGGGCAAGCGTTCGAGGGAACGCGCCCTGCACAGCAGACATTGCCATCTACTCCAAGGGCAGAGCGAAGGGAGTCCCAATCGAGTGAGGCTCCCTCAGGGCCCGTGTGGGGTAAGGGGTTGCCAAGCTCACAGCCAGGAAATTCCAGGGGGGGAAGAGGGGGGTTAGGAACGCAAGGGTTGGCGCGCATAGCCCACCCATGCAGAAATTTCAATGAAGGGCACTGCAACTGGGCCCCCAATTGCCGCTTTAAGCACGAGTGTTCCACATGTGGCAGCATGACACACGCTGCAAAGTTTTGCAGGTCTCCGGGTCCGGGCCCGAATATGTGGACTCATAAAGAGGGCGGGGTGCCCAGCGCGTAATACCCGAGGTGCCCCGATACTGTTTGTTGTGTCAACTACCATGCCATGCGTATACACTAATAAAATGTATCTCTCTTTAAGGTAACACAGCTCGTGTTTCATTTGGCTCGAGGGAGCACCACGCATACCCAAACACCGACGCACGGGGATCTCAGAACGATGGTAATAACAGAAAATGGGTGGGTAGGACAGGGGTGCGCGGCTACACGGCTAGGGGTGGAGGTCAGGGGAAGAACACACTGTGGGGTGGCGAGTGCAACGTAAGGGGGGCAGCGTCTTGTATTGCCCGGAGTGGTGGGGACCTAACTCAAAAGGGGCCATCTCCCATCTTACTACCGAAACTCCTGCCTTGGTTAGCCCGCTATCCCGCAGTACGGGAAAGGAACATATTGTTGAAGGGCTTCACTTGGGGATTTGCAATTCCTTACACAGGGCCGTTGATGGCACGCTCAGCAGACAACTCCAAGTCGGTAAGAGTCTACCCCGGGGTAGTTCGGGACAAGATAAGGAAGGAGCTTCATTTGGGCAGGGTGGCAGACCCATACGCGTCCCCCCCCCTGGACAACCTCATAGTGTCACCCTTGGGTGTGGTGCCCAAGAAGGAGCATGGAAAATTCCGTCTAATTCATAACTTATCACACCCCAAGGGTAACTCAGTGAATGACTGGCTGGACGAAAAGGCATGCGCAGTATCATATGCATCCTTTGACCAGGCGGTAGACGGGGCTAGGAGTTTGGGGAGAGGAGCACTACTGGCCAAAGTGGACATTGAGGCGGCTTTTAGATTGCTCCCGGTCCACCCTGACAGTTTTCACCTGTTAGGTTTCCAGTTCGAAGGAGGGATATACGTGGATAAATGTATGCCGATGGGATGCAGCATATCTTGTGCCTATTTTGAAACATTTAGCACATTCTTGGAATGGGCGGTACATGTGTCAGAAGGGAGGGGGGTCAAAACACATTATTTGGACGATTTCCTGTTCATTGGTGAGAAGGGCACGGACATTTGCAGCTCCTTATTGAATAAATTCCTCGGTCTAGCCGCCGAGTTAGGGGTCCCATTGGCCGATGAGAAAACAGAGGGCCCCTGCACCTGTTTGACCTACCTGGGGATAGAGATCGACACAATGGAAGGCCTATGCAGGCTGCCCCAGGGGAAGGTAGCGGAATGCATTGCACACATAGACACAGTGCTCAGCTGCCGCAGGGTATCGTTGAGAGATATACAGTCGCTGATTGGAAGGTTGAATTTTGCGGGGAGGGTGATCCCGGCGGGGCGAGTGTTTGCAAGACGTTTAACAGCGGCGGCAGGGCAGGCCTCCAAAGGCTGGCATAGAATTCGCTTAGGCGCAGGTATAAAGGACGATCTGTGCATGTGGAAGAAATTCCTGGCAGATTTCAATGGGGTGCGCTTATGGAGGGCCCCCTGGGTAACATGCAACGAGCTCCAGCTTTTCACCGACGCAAGCGGCAGGCACGGTTTTGGGGTAATTATGGGCGCGCAATGGTGTAGAGCGGACTGGCCAAGCGCTTGGGCCAGAAAAGGATGGTGTAGGAACATCAACGTACTTGAATTGTTTCCGATTGTAGTGGCTTTGCATCTCTGGCCTAGCAGTTTAGCAGATAAGCGCTTGACGGTATGGTCGGACAACATGGCGGTAGTGGTGGGTATAAATACACAGGTGGCTCACTGTAAAGCCACCTTGAGCCTGCTGCGCCACATGGTGAGAATAAGCCTCAGTATTAACACAGAATTGGGTGCGCGCCACATTCCAGGTGTCCTTAACATTGCTGCGGATGCACTTTCTCGTTCGCAGATGGGTCGATTCCGGAAGGCACATCCAGGGGCGAACAAGGACATGGTACCGTTCAACAGCGAGTGGTGGAGCCTAGTGACCTGGAAAGGGGTATGAGGGCACTAGCGGACAGGGCGCTCTCGGGAGGGTCAAGGGCGAGGTATAGCAGGGATTTCAAGACCTTTCTGAAAGTCACGGGGGGTTGGAACAATGATCTAGGGGAAGCCAAGGTTCAACAGTTCATACTATGGGCCAGGGAGAACCACAAGTCAAAATCTTGGCTCGCAGGGCACTTAAGCGCCATCGCCTTCCACAGCCAGCGGGTAGGCGGCAGTGACCCGACCAAGGGTTTCTTAGTAAGGGCAGCCTTGAGAGGTTGGGACATGGGGGAACCCCCCAGCAGGGACGATAGACGTCCCATCAATTTCGAACTGCTGAAACAGATGCTCATTCGAGTCAATTCCATATGTTTCTCCTCCTATGAGGGCGCTCTTTTCAAAGCATGCTTCACTTTGGCCTTCTTTGGAGCCCTACGCCCCAGTGAATTGATCGCTCGCTCCAAGCACGATCGGGAATTCAGGGCGCTGCGAAGGGGTGACATAAGCATATCAGAGGGAGCACTCAGGGTGAAGATAAGGAGTTCTAAAACTGACCAGCGGGGCACCGGCAGGAGCATGGTGCTGGGGTGCCTGGGGGTGGAGGACTACTGTCCGGTTTCCAACATGGGTGCATACTTGGGGGCCAGGAATGGGGGCCAGGGATACTTGTTCATACACGAGGACGGCTCCCCTCTCACGCAATTTCAATTTAGGAAGGTAATGGCCTTGGTTCTCTCCGGCATCAAGGGCATCAGCGGACATTACACGCCCCACTCTTTCCGAATAGGGGCAGCGACAACGGCATTTCAGGCGGGTCTGGGGGAAGAGAGCATAAAAAGGATTGGGAGGTGGCGGTCTGACAAGTACAAATTGTACATAAGGCCGGAGGGGTTGTAGGAAAGGAAGCATCTTGTGGGAAAAGGGGTAGGGGGGGGAAGAGCTGTGGGAGCCGGGGGCCACATGGAGAGGCGAGATTTATCACCCTGGTAACATTATCTCTTCGCAGATCGCAAGTCGGCGTGGGTTATCGGCCACTCATTCGTGGCCCGAGCAGCAAGGGGCGCGGAGATGGAATACCGAGATACGCATATGGGTTTCGCGCGGACCCAAGTATGCTGGGCATACAAAGGAGGGATGAGATGGTATGACCTGTGGGGGGTGCTGGATGGTTGCAGACGACGTCATGGACGCCCGGACATAATAGTGATACACTTGGGGGGTAATGACCTAGTGGACAGGGGGCGAAGAGGGCTGCTAGCTGGTATGAGGGCCAGCCTCACCCAAATTGGAAATAGTTTCCGGGGCACGACAGTGGCGTGGTCGGAGATCATACCCAGGCAGACTTGGAGGGGGGCATATTCCCAGGGGGGCATCGAGGAATCCAGGCGGAAATTGAATACGAAACTAGGAAAATTCCTGATCAGCAGAGGCTTCGGTTGGGTCAAGCATGCCTTGATCAGTTTGAAAACTCCGGGTTGTTTTGCCAATGACAAAGTACACTTATCAGAAGTGGGGGTAAGGGTGATGGTGTACAACTTAAGAGATGCCCTGGAAGGAATGGGCTGCGTATGAGCTGCCTCCGTGGGCCATTCAGGGGGGGGGTGGAGTCGGCTCCGATGGGCTTTGCTCCCTCCCTTAACCATGGCTGGGGGAGGGACCCCCGCGAAGGGAATGGAACGGTCAAGGGAAGACCTCATTCGGCATCATCACGCCACCCACCGGTCATGGCCGGAGGGCTAGCGCATCTGTTACGGTTGGAACGAATGAAAAAAAAAAAAAAAAAAAAAAAGTGGGTGGGGCAACAGGGGGCCAGAGTACTTAGGCGGCCAGGTGCATGAGGGGGAACTCACTGCGGCCGGTGGCCCGCCGTGAGTCGTGGAGGGGACACCGGGCACAGTGACCGGTCTCTTGCAGACAAGCCCAGCGGATGTTACCTGGTGTTCCCGTTAGCAAGTACTGGCGGATACCACAAGGGGAACTGCACAGCCATCAGTTTATTAAGAACGGCGCCCAGGAGTATTAGACTCAGGGGAGGCCCACATTAAAGGGGAGGGTTTAGGGGGGTTTGGAAGACCTTTCCAACTCCAAAAGCGGGCGGGGGAATTGGGAAGTGCATCTTGGAGTTGAAAATGGCAAAGCAACAACGAAGTCAGCGAGGGGGGGGTGAATGGAAATGTTTTGCACTGTAAACGGGGCTCCGGCAAGTACGTCGGGAACTGAGGGTAAGGGGGGGCCCGGGGAGATCCGGGGATGATAGGTGGGGCGCAAGAAAAGGGGGCCCCTTTGGGGATGGGCAGCTCAAGGAGATCAAGAGAAACGGGGGGGGCTTGGAGTGCGGGGGGCCATGGGTATGGGGGAGCAGGGGGGTTAGTTGGGGGGGCCCCTCCCTGTTTTGGCACAAGGCGGGGAAAGAGGAGGGGGGTAAGAAGGACGTTGGGGGCTCTGGGGGATAGGTATGCGCTGGATGGAACAGGACGGCGCAATGGGTGCCGGCGGGGATGGGAGAACGTAGGCGGCGGGGAGAGCCAGGGCTGATCGGGGCCTTGGCAGAAAGGGGGAGAGGGGCTCACTGGAAGGTTGGGCTAGAGGAAGACCCGTTTTGGGGAGAGAAAGGAACAAGATTCATAGCCAACCCGGGAAAAGGGAAGAGGGAATCCAATAAAGGGAACAAGACAGGGGAAAAAGGAGACCGGAACGCATCCTTTAGAAGGAGCCCAAGCGGAAATGGAGAATGGAAAGATGGCAAATCACGAAATAAAAAATTGCACTTAAATAGCCTTGGGAAAACAAAATGGAAAAGAAAAAAAAAAAAAAAAAAAAAAAAAAAAATTGCAAAAGAAAGAATGAACAAAGGGTAGAGAGGGACTGCTAAGGGAGGGACTGGGCGCCCGCGTCGGGTCCCCCAAGGACCCGAGGGGGCGGGGGGGGGAAAGTTGCTTGCTCTCAGAGTAGAAAATCCTGAGCGTGAACGGAACACCTGTAAGCTAACTCCTGACTTTATGTGTAATAAAGTATGCTGCGGCAAAATTTTCTCCCACTCATCCAACTGGTCTCTGCCTATCCTTTGGGTGGAAGGGGGGAGGTTACTTGGGGAGGAGGGTAGTTGGGAAAGAGTGAAAGTGCGAATGGGGTACGAGAGCCGGCGGGGGGGGGTTGTAAGGGGATCAGCATGGGCGGCCACTGTGCCACCCCCACTGAGGGTGTCGGCGCTACGACGGGCTCCCGCGCCCTACGAAGGAGGGCCCCTCGGCGGGGGCCCCCCCTTAGTGACGACTGCCTCACCAGGCACGGTGGTGCGAAGGGTAGGGGGGGAGGGGGAGGGGGGGGCGGCGAGGGTGGGATGGGCATCTGGCAACACTCTACACGGTAGAGGGGATGGAGGAGCGGGTGACGTCATCACCCGCGCGCCCATATTTTGGGTTTAAATACACCCGGTCGATAGACGCAGGGTCTCTGTTTGCCGCCTTCCATCCTGCGTTGCCCACCCTCCCTCCCTCTTTTACAATGTTGTTCTGATGTGTGATGTTTTTCTTGCAGAACGGAGGGGACACCGGGCACAGTGACCGGTCTCTTGCAGACAAGCCCAGCGGATGTTACCTGGTGTTCCCGTTAGCAAGTACTGGCGGATACCACAAGGGGAACTGCACAGCCATCAGTTTATTAAGAACGGCGCCCAGGAGTATTAGACTCAGGGGAGGCCCACATTAAAGGGGAGGGTTTAGGGGGGTTTGGAAGACCTTTCCAACTCCAAAAGCGGGCGGGGGAATTGGGAAGTGCATCTTGGAGTTGAAAATGGCAAAGCAACAACGAAGTCAGCGAGGGGGGGGTGAATGGAAATGTTTTGCACTGTAAACGGGGCTCCGGCAAGTACGTCGGGAACTGAGGGTAAGGGGGGGCCCGGGGAGATCCGGGGATGATAGGTGGGGCGCAAGAAAAGGGGGCCCCTTTGGGGATGGGCAGCTCAAGGAGATCAAGAGAAACGGGGGGGGGGCCTTGGAGTGCGGGGGGCCATGGGTATGGGGGAGCAGGGGGGTTAGTTGGGGGGGCCCCTCCCTGTTTTGGCGCAAGGCGGGGAAAGAGGAGGGGGGTAAGAAGGACGTTGGGGGCTCTGGGGGATAGGTATGCGCTGGATGGAACAGGACGGCGCAATGGGTGCCGGCGGGGATGGGAGAACATAGGCGGCGGGGAGAGCCAGGGCTGATCGGGGCCTTGGCAGAAAGGGGGAGAGGGGCTCACTGGAAGGTTGGGCTAGAGGAAGACCCGTTTTGGGGAGAGAAAGGAACAAGATTCATAGCCAACCCGGGAAAAGGGAAGAGGGAATCCAATAAAGGGAACAAGACAGGGGAAAAAGGAGACCGGAACGCATCCTTTAGAAGGAGCCCAAGCGGAAATGGAGAATGGAAAGATGGCAAATCACGAAATAAAAAATTGCACTTAAATAGCCTTGGGAAAACAAAATGAAAAAAAAAAAAAAAAAAAAAAAAAAATTGCAAAAGAAAGAATGAACAAAGGGTAGAGAGGGACTGCTAAGGGAGGGACTGGGCGCCCGCGTCGGGTCCCCCAAGGACCCTAGGGGGCGGGGGGGGAAAGTTGCTTGCTCTCAGAGTAGAAAATCCTGAGCGTGAACGGAACACCTGTAAGCTAACTCCTGACTTTATGTCTAATAAAGTATGCTGCGGCAAAATTTTCTCCCACTCATCCAACTGGTCTCTGCCTATCCTTTGGGTGGAAGGGGGGAGGTTACTTGGGGAGGAGGGTAGTTGGGAAAGAGTGAAAGTGCGAATGGGGTACGAGAGCCGGCGGGGGGGGGGTTGTAAGGGGATCAGCATGGGCGGCCACTGTGCCACCCCCACTGAGGGTGTCGGCGCTAAGCAGTATTGTCACAAATGACAAGCGGATAGTAGTTGCAGAATGCACCTTGTTTTGTTTAGCCACAATACAGTGATCGCTCTCTTGCCAAGGCATTTTCTGTTTCCGAGTATTAGTCCAGTCTTGCATTGGACCCATTTTTTTCGCTAAGTGCTACTGCCTCTTTAATTGCAAGGACTACCAAGGACTACCTTTAAAATCTCCTCCCAGGTGCCTAGTGCACGCACGATAGTCCGAGTAGAAGTCCAGTTTTACTCCAGTCATATGCCAGGAATGACTGGAGCGACTGAGTACATGGACCCTGCACGCCGGGGATAGAGGCCACCGAGGCTGGAGGCGACGTGACAGAAAGAAAACGTAAAACAAACATGGAATCACATAAACAACAGTAACCTGAATCTTCGCCTCCACCAGATCCATCAGAGCACATAAGTGAGCAGCAGCGTGCAATAGGCAGCAGCAGCAGCGTAAGATCGCGAAGTGTGACAGAGATAACGACAACGATAATGAAAATTACTGAAGCGAGAGACAGGCGCCAGGCTGGGTAGGACGAGGGCGCTGTCTCCAGCATGGACATAACAGATGCAGAGTTGCTAGAGTGCAAAACGCATTCCCCAGGAGGCCGAGCCCAGCACTCTGAATTACAATGTAAGCCAGAACTACAATGTATTCCGGACTCCGAGTGAGTATGCGAGCTGCAAAGCCTTGACAACCGGCACGGTCAGGGGGAGGGGGATGGAGGCAACGAAGGCACAGCCCATACAGCCGAGAGTGGACTACCCCTGCTTGCGAACGGCTCAGCTGCGGCTTGTGCGATTAGTGTCGTGGTACGAGGAACAGAGGAGAAGGATGAAGAAGGAGCCTCCAATATTGCAGAGGAACAAAAAGAGGCAGGGTCCACAAACAATGAAATCCAACCAGACATAATCATTATTTCCGTCCCACAGACACAGAACAACATGGGAAAGCAATGGCTCATCGGGTCAACACAAGACCTGGACTGTCTAATGACGAGCAGGCAAAGTCAGAGTGTTGAAATAACAGACGAGAGACCGAAAAGCTGAACATCAACAAAACCAAAAGAATATCACCCTCCCACAGAAGTTACCACAGAAGTCAAAGGAGTCTAGTCAAAAACAGACGTTAAAAGGACAAGACTTCTAAGAAAGAGAGTTACGAAATCAATCCATGAAACTGGATACAAATTCTAGTGAGCATAGGACAAAAGTAAAATGACATGCAGAGTACTGGAAGGAGTCGTCAGAAATTACAGAGAAGCAGCAAGATTCCTCACTCATAACAACATGCAACAAGGGAATGATAATAAGGATGATTCCATCTCCAGCAAAGATGTGTTTGAGGAATCACTTGAGGAACAGCCTAATCACAAAGCACGAAAAATGGGAAAAAGTTCATTAAAAAGACTACAGAAAGGCTATATGCACAAGGATTGAAAATATCAACGCCTCTGATTGGAAAAAGTTGCATTAGCAGACGAGGCAGTTCATTAGACATGTCAATAGCCGAAGAAATTCAAGCATTAGAACAAAGGGCTAATTTCATAGGAAAAATGAAAATTAACGGGGTGATGAATCCAAGAAAGCTAGGACAAAGAACGGCGACCTTGAATAAAACTAACGAAACACAAGGAAGCAAAAGGAATACAACACCGGAAAACACAAATGAAAAAAGACAAACGGAGGAATGTGCTGATCAAACAGATCAAAGGCAAGATAAGAAACAGGACGAACTGGACCAAATGCTGAACAGTAAGCCACTTAATAAATCAAATGACAGTAACAAGAACTCGAAGGTAGATGGAAGTGATAAACAACGTGAACAGGTCAGAATACAGAACAAGACGAGGTTCCCAAAGAAATATGTGGAGCAAAAGCTGGAAATAAAATGGGAAATAGTGAAAACAACAGAAAAGAACAAAAATCAAAAGATAACCAAAATCAAGTGGAAAAAAACACAACTGTCCATTGCCGCGTGGACTCAGATCCATAACATTGTGATGGCAGCCTTGTCAATATCACTAGCCCCGTACACAAAGCTGTATGAAACTATCAGTGAGAACATCAAAGCTAACTTGACAATGCTAGCAATGATGCACAGTAAATTGACAGAGCTAGAATTATTTACCACAAAATTTGAAATGAGATTGAACATAGAGACAGAAGTCTCAGCAATGTGGCAATGACGGCTATGTGACCTTGCAAGCAATGACCAAGGAGAAAAGAATCTTATCATGACAGAACTATTGGATACAATAAAATGGATGAGGCACCTTATGCCATGAATAGAGGCAATGATTGCCCACAGGAACAATGCTATGAAGTCGAATATCCCCCCCAAGGCAGGAAAATAATGACAGTGGAGAAACAACAGAGACAAACTGAACACAAAGAAGACAGGAAACTTCACAAAAACTGCAAGGCTGGAGATCCTCAAATACAGCCTCGACAAACTTCTACAACTGGACTGAGAACCTCGCAAATCATCGTATCTGAGCCTGAGACTGAAAAGTGCACAAAAACGGTTGACACTGAGAAATAAAATCAGAAGGGCTGTGAAACCATCCAAAGGAGAAAGAAAAAGATGTAAACAACCTGACTACCAGTGGTCAGGAAAGGTCAATAAAGACAGGAACAGAAAGTAGAAAGGTTGAGGTGTACTCAGTCTTCCAAGGAAAACAAGAAACTTTAGTAACAGGTGGAGAAACGGAAAACAAGACAAAACAGCTACCTAGCCATACAAATAAGAATAAAGACAACAGAAACGAAAAAAAGAAAAAATGCAAAGAACATATTAAAGCAAAAAGAAAACAGATCCCAAGCCTTCTTACGAAATCTGCAAACACAGCCAAGACAAAAACCTGAAGTAAATAAACAACATAAAGATGAGCAAAGAAGGGGTAGTAAGGAAAGGGTGACAAGGAACGAAGAAGTAACAATAGTTTTACAATCAAGTGAGGTTGATTCAGACCTAGACGAGTCTGGTCAAGAACGCGTCACAAGATCTGATTGAGGACGTCTCATATTACATCGAACAAAATAAATCAAGCTCATTTGACGAGGCACAAGAAGATAAATATGATGGTCAAGAGGCCCATGAGTATAAAGGAACCAAACCGACTCCAGTCACCAAACAGGTCAGAAAGTAAAGAGAAAGACTCCGAACAAGAGGCGACAATTAATGAGGAGCATTTCCTCACTAGATAAATGGAACAAATGCAAACACCAAACAGGGAAACAGCCCACAAGAAGTCAACCAAAAGTCCTGAGAAAAAGAATTGGATTGGGACCCAGTCTGGCCAGCTAAAAGAGCAAACGACAAGATCCAGAGTCTCAAGGAACTAAAACACAAGAAATCATACGATGAGAGGGTACCAAAAGTTGGACTAGAATATATGAGAATAGAAAGAAAAGACATTAACCTAAATTGAAGTGCATCATACATCTACTGAGGGGGATTCCAGTCTTATATCTCATCAGACGACATTGCAATCGTGGAATACTGCAATGAAAAGAGAATAGACAAAGTGATTTCACATTTAAAATCAACAAAATAATGATGAAACTGTTAAACGGAGGGGAGGACCTGGCCCAACGTGGTTATGAAGTAAGTGATCCATCTGTCTTAGACAATGGCCCATCAAATAAAAGAGACTTCCAAACAAAATCGCCAAAACAACAGGCGAAGAGGGACATAAAAAAAAGAAAGAGGTTGACTATGATGAAATGAGATGAAATCCAATTAAAATGACGTTCTGTAACAATGGAAAAAGTGTCAAGAGTAATGGAAAAGAATCTACAGCCAAAAAAAACAAGACAAAGATAGTGACTGTGATTGGCTACCAAAGGCTCTTAGGAAACTTGGAAAAAAATAACAAATAACTGAAGAAACGAAAGAAGATGACACAATAATTTCCTGGAACACAAGAGGATTTAAGCACTTGTTCAACTAATTGGATGAGGAGCTGAAAACACCATCAATAGTATGTTTACACGAAACATGGCTACAATAAAAACCAGAGTGTATGAGCCATGAAGTGCTGATAAATCCAGCCTTAAAAGGAATCCAGGGAAGAACACACGCGAGCTGGATGATCCTGCTAAAGAAACAGATGAGCATTTAAATACTGGGCCACGGGAATATAAACAACTATGTTCAATGGGCACTAATACAAATCCAAGACGGATGTATAGTGATAATCAACATATATTGGAACTCCACCAAAATAACGATAGCAGACCTACTGAATTCGATATCATAGAAAATTATAGAAGCACAAACCAACAGAAGAAGGCCAACAATTGTGATATGTGAAGACTTAATATAAACTGTCTCAATAAACAGGGAATATCCCGATTAGAGATTCTAAGAAAAGGTGTCCAAAAAAGACTCTGAATAGGTGAGAATGGCAGACGCTCAGAACCTGTTTATGTTAAACGGTCACATAAATTGCGTCATCCCGGGGGAAAGGAACTTGGCAGAACGTAACACAAAAGTCGATAATAGACTATACATTTGTTTCCAAAAATCACCCCCATCAGGTCAAACGGTTAGAAATCCTATCACAAAGCACCAGTGATCATAATAAGTTAAGACTTACATGGATCAGAAAAAGATGGTACAATCCGAAACTGCAAAACAAGATCCCTTAGAATTTAATCATGGAGGAAATCGAATATGATTAAGAGATAGAGACATCAAAACGATAACAAAGGAATACCAGGCGCAAATAAGAAAGGGGATAAGGATGCCAGCTACAACTCATTGCTATCGGCATAACGAATAAGAAAAACAGGGATGAAATGGCCACTATTAGAGCCAAAGTACCAGTATAGTGAGATGGTAGCAAAAAAGAAAAAAAAAACTAAAGACACATTTTTAAAAATGAAGTGCAGATTACAACTTAAGCGAAAGAAATTAAACTCAAGAAGCATTATTATAAGAACTGGCGGACTGGATTTAAGATGCAACGAAAACAAGAACAGGGAGAAATGATGTTAGGAGCCATGAGCCAAACTACAGCGTTTTAGTTAATCAAACAGAAATAGGCCTATAAAGGTTAACTGGACAAGCTGCAGATACATATAGAGCAAAACAAACTATCCATTAACACAGAAAATTCAAATATTCTAATTATTGGGGGAAATAGCAAACCCAGGATTAAAACATTTAAGTGGAGGATTGGAATAAATCACTTGGAACAAATAGATGAAATATGATATCTAGGTATCAACTTTAATCGGTCGATCAGAGAAGAAAGCTGGAAAAATTAAAATGCTAAGCTTGCAGGGCCAAATAATCAAATGATGTTATGCGAAATTCTCATTAATACCAATACGAATATTCTACCTACAGAAGGTTCTGCCCATAATAACATATGGTGGAGAGGCAGGCTTAAATAAATCACAGACATTTTGGGATAGAATCAAAAGTATGTTTTAGAAACCGATTCTTAAACTCCCAAAGAGCTTGCCAGTAGTAGCAATACGAGCAGAACTGGGCCTCCACTCAATCCACTCAATAAATCGATGGACAACCTTATCTCTATTCAGGAAAATAAGACTGGATGATCTGGTAATAGGCTACAAAATTCTATCCACCAAAGGAGAAGGGAAAAGTGCAACATTACTAACTCAGTGGAAAGAAGATTGGAGCAAATACCTAGAACAAATAGATTCATCAAGCTTAGAGTTGCTGACAAATCCCAATAAAGTTAAAGAAAAACTGATGAGACTCGATTGGATTAACACACGGGCAGAAAAGTGATCATATACCTCACTAGCAAATGTGGAAAACAAAGAAAGGAACCACAACACATTGACAGCCCATCTGAATACATTCCAGAGCAAATTCTGCTGTAAGAAGCTAATGCAAATAAGACTCAATATGTATCCGACAAACAAATATTTACATAAAAGAGGATGCCGAGGGACAAACAACGGGCAATGCAGGCATTGTAATCTTGAAGGAACTTTGGAATCTGTGATACATCTCTTGTTTAACTGAGAAGCAATATCTTCTGAGAGAGATGAATCTTAAGCAAGATCTTACGCAGATACAAAATACGAACAAAAGAAGAATGGTGGGCTAAATTCCTATAAGGAACTGATAAAAGACGGACATGGGCAGGAATAAATATGCTAAAAAAAGTAATGAATTATGACACATAACCTTTAGATTAGTAGAGAAGGAGAATGAGAACTGGACAGAGAGAATGGCAGCTAGTCAACGTTAGATTAGGTGAACATTGATGTGACATAGGAATTTTTGGAACAAAGTGTGTGAAATTTGTAAAAAGTGTATTTGTTTATTAAACTAAATCACAATTAAACATACATTTTAAAACATTCTCATTAATTTGGGGTGGTTTTTAGGCTGGGCTGGGATCAGTAAGCGCCGTGATGGAAACTTTTCATATGTCCACAAGTTAATCCTTTTGCCTTGTCTTGAGGAAGGGCGTCTGAGGAAACAATTGTAATTGCCTATATTTTCCCTGTTACTCTCAAATGGCTCGGTCTTGTAATTGGATATTATTTTTACAGCTAGTGTTAAGATAGTGCATAGGTTTGCACACACCATCACAGTCTACACAGAATTGATGCAATTTCCATAATTTGGGGATTTGGTGACCTATTAGTCCCCTAGGAAAGCCAGAAGGGGCAGATATGAGAGTTTGTCTTTCTTTGTTTATAAACTGCTTTTACTTTCTCATGAAGCTTTACTTGCTTGTTCTTGAATGGGGCTTCATATCAACTGTCAAGTGAGTTGCCTTTTTTCCCTACTAATTATTGAGCACATGAATAAGATCTCTGTGATCTGTGATCGAGGTGTCTACTTTTTGCTTGTGGTAAACATGTGCTCTATTCATGAATGACAATGCTGCATTCTCGTGATAGCTGCTGTAGCAGCCCCAAAAATTAGATGTTGCACGGTTATGTTGTTAACTTTTGTTTTTAATATATGCTGTTAAATGGGACTCACCATTCTCCTGCCCCTCCACAGATAATTATTGCCTTCATTCTCTGTAAGGGTGATACATATCACACGCAGAATTGTGTAATTTCCAATGGTAGATAGGCAATATTAAAAGATATGACATTATGGGTGAGCTACAAGGTTCCCTCTTTAGGTTACTTGCTGAGTGTCTTCAGGCAGTATGGACGAGCACAGGCAAAGGTGGTGCTTTGGCACTAAGCCTGTCACAAGTTTGCCTTTTAGTTATCCACTCAGTGATACGTGGATGTCGGGGGAAGTATTGTCTGGCGTTTTCGGCCTGCTTTTTTGTGGGCAGCTGCACAGCACGGTGCCTTTAAACATGCAGGTAGGCCTGAGACGATGCTCCTTTCGAAAGGCATCGCTGCATTTCTTTAACCAGTAGATGTTTCGGTTGGGATTGGTTTGACTGGTTGTCGTAAGTGAAGTTGTTTGCTTTCATTTAGACCTTTTTTTTAGTGAATGCAATAGATCTTAATTGGTCATTAAATGGGAGAATGTGCAATTAATTTGATGAAAGTTAACCGCGCTATAATTAAATGTCTCTGCGTAAGGTGAAGGTGTTGAGAGACAGATGAATACATCATCCCTAGCTTCTGCCTTTCCCCAGCTCAATACTGAACAAGTGAGAAATGTTATTCACTAAGGCAATCGTACCGCCTCTATCCCAGGCAGGCACAGCAGAATATGGACAATCTGAGCTTAACATGGCAACAGTAATACAACTAACGTTGCGACAATACATGTGCATGCATTAGACACAAAGCAAATGTGCAATTAAAATGAAGAACACGCAAACTAGGTAATATATGCATTTATATATGAAAATAGTAACATGGCATCCTTAAGACATGAAGAATACTAACATAAGAAATGTATAAGCTGAATGCAACATCAACGACATGAGAATATAGCTCACTAACATAGAAATGCAACAGCAATGGGTAGCCATCCTTTCCCAAATGGAAGCCGCAGCATGCATTTAAATAGACAAAGGCCTCAAGGCTTCAAGAGAGCACAGAATTCTGAAACAACAGAAATGAAAATCTGTGCAGAGCTCAGACAGTAGCCAGAAACCCGCGCCAAGGTTACCATCAATAATGGAGGATAGGAACGGCAGAGAGAAAAGCACGCGATAACAATTCCCATATATTCTCAGATTAATTAGCAATACAACCAGTCTTTGTTTGCCAGGTGCAGGACAATTATAAGCCAAAAGACTCCATGAAGAATAACTCAAGAGTGTCCCCAGTGGTAAAAGAAACCATAACACTCATTTTGATATTAGATCAAATCCTAAGAAAGACAGGGTGAACTAAATGCAAACGCGGCCCCATTGCATGTGACACATAATTGAAGATCACAGTCTATTAATTAGAAACAAACAAAGATAGGACACTTGCCTTACTTCTTACACATATCTCCAGACACAAGTCACCACACAAGGCCAAATACAAAGAGATCACCCTGGCTCATGGTGTCAAAACTTGCAACCCTGGTTCCCCTCCTTTCCAACTCCTCCTCACCTGAATCACCGGCGGAATCTTCTGGGAGTTCCGTCTTCTTTATCCTGTGTGTCTTTCTGATTTCTTTACTTCTTCTTTGATGCAAATACGGGCGTGACTCCCCGGAGGCCACCGTGACCGGATAGGAACCAAATCCCAGAAGCCTCCCAGGAGCCAACCCGCTGTTCCAGGGAAAAAGCCATAAGCTGAAAAAACCCTGTGTGAATGGTCTTCTTCAGGTTGGGTAGAAGAGTAGAAGCGAGTCCAGTCCTTTCTTCGGTGTAGTATGATCGAGAGAACTGAGAATTTGTGTCAAAAGGCAGTTTATAGTAGCCGGTGGTGCCGATGGAACTGAGGCACTCCAGGAGAACAGGAAAATGGCCGGATGGTAGAAGAAAGCCAAGACGGCGAATCAAAGAAGAGTAGGCAAGGAGAAAGTAAACAAGGTACGTAGCAGGTAGGATAGATACAGACGGTATCAGGAGGGGCCATCAGACAAGCCTTACCCAATCAGGAAGGTATATGTAGTCACCACTATTAACCATTCCCCATACCGCATAGGTTGTGGTAACTAGGTTACAGTATGATATCAGTTATGAATATTGAATATATAAACTATACTATATAAGTAAGTTGAGATTGCTAAGAATTATTTGCTTGTATGCTGATCCTGCTCTATTTTGATGATAATAAAGCTGGGTTTTGCCTTGGACTATTTCCGTCATTGAGTCCTGTTTGAATTGGCCCCAGAACCTCTGTGTAAATCGGCACTTCCCAGGATGTCTTAACAAAGGAATAAAATGTGGAATATTATATTCTTGTGGGCCACAATTGGTATACCGTTTAGAACTAATGTGCGGTGGCGTAGCATAAGAGGAATCATCATGCGCAGTACTCAGAATGACGTTTATGAATTAAGGAAAATGTTGACGTTGCATGCTATGTTAGAGGACCCAACTCACATAGGCCTTATACAAGAATCATTTGCACTTAGTGGCATCTACGATGTAGCCTAATCTATCCTTCCTGGAGAGGTTGGCATAGCAGCTGGGTTAATGATCACAAGCTGAAGTCAGCTCCTGGGTGTCAGGCATCAAACCCCCAACCCTGTAGTCAGGAGCAGCTGCTTTGTAACTCAGAGGGTGTACCCAGCACACCACAAATTAACTACCATATGAAATGCTTATTTCGTAACCTTTGCCCATTACGTAGGGCCGACGATATTGCTAGATGTGTCCTACTGCTTTCTTTACTTTCTCAAACATTTGAAGCTAATCCCATAATGCATGTTTAAGGTACCAAGGGAGCCCCAAGTAGCTCCAGTAACAGCTGTTTATAAGCTAACTAGGGTCTCCTCGGTTGGATGTAGGAGTTCAATAGCTCCCAGCAATTTTGTACCTGATAGCAGTGAGGTTCTTTACTTTCTGGCACAGTGGAACTGCCTAAGAAGCACGCTAGAGTATGGAGTCTCCATCAGGGTGCCCCTTTTCATTTAAGGGCTTATAGGTGCAGAGGTCTGGTATGCTCCGGTACAGGCTTTGGTTTAATTTCCATTTACATAATTGCTGAAGAGATGTCGGATGCACCTTACCATAAACTACAATTCTGCCTCTTGTTTCAGGGTGGCAGAACAGGAACACCACCTCTGTTGCTGTATATCTATCTGAAGTGCCATCGACTTACAAGCAGGGATGGCACATTAATGATCCAAAGAAGGACGTTACTAGATCTTTGATCTGTTTGTTTCCTGTTGGCGAGGTGTTTGTGTGAGTAGTGTTACAAGTATGTGCTGGAGCTACTGCTACAAGTTCTTTCCAAGCTATGATGCTGATCAAGGATGGAGCATGGTGGATTAGTGGTGCATACAGCCAGTAGTGTTGGAGGGCATTTTTTTAGCAGTAAGATAGTTTAATGGTGGATAGTTTTGAAGTTGTTATTTGATCCACTCTTAGGTGTTCCCCTAGACTCGGCTGAATGGAGTATGGACTTTCTGTGGAGCAGGAGCTCACATGTTTTTGAGTAGGGTTTTATTTCCCTATCCAATAGAGCAATTAATCCATTGGTGAACCCAGTCCAATGTGTGATGAGGGGTTTAGTACTCTGTGACCGAGCTAGCAGAGTTGGCTCACGGTCTTAGCCTTTTTGCAGACCACCTGGGGTTAGGAATTTTCCCTGCTATTTTGTTTTTTAAGGTGCCCCAAATTTCATGAGTACACAGCTGCCCCATGTAGGCAGATTATGCTGTATTTCGTGAATTCAAAGCATATTGGGCACCAGTTAAAAGACCAATTTTCATAGACCAGCAGGTCTGTCTGTCTCATGTATTTTACGTAGGGAAGACCCACTTGCTGAATGGTTAGAGCATAGGCTTACCAGTGGCAAAGTTGCCAGTTCAAGACCAGGCTTTGGCTGGAGAATACCCAGATGGCTACAGTACAGATACATTGGCAGGAAATAGGTAACATTTTGAGGGGCTGCAGCATAGCTCAGGTGAAACGTGTTTGACCTGGAAGTAACGAAATGCAGAGCACATAGTTTCGGATACTGCTCGTCTCTGGTATTAAGAGTGTTCTAAAAGATGTGCACTCTTCAGTTGTGCAAGCTCCTCTCGTTATGGCTTATCTATCCTGCATTGGTAGCTGGGCAACAGTGTATGGCATAAAGGGGTTTCTTTTGCCTTTCAAGTGACAGTGTCTAACTTACTCCTGTTATATTATTATTATTATTATTATTATTATTATTATTATTATTATTATTATTATTATTATTATATGAGGTTCGGAGTAGTAGCCCAACAGTTGTGATTTGGGCAGCTTTGTTGGTACACCAATTATTTCATTACTGGGACATGGTGCCTCAGGATAACTATTAAATGTTACCCTTGCCCTATGGCATCCACTGAAAGGACGGAGCAAAGCTATAGGGTAAGGCAGGAAGTACGCAGAGATAGGTGACCTCCTGCAGCACTCTGGGAATTTCTCATGCTTGAAGTGCTTTTCCCAAAGGAGGGCTGCTTGTATATTCGGTTGGCTTTCCTTAATTGTCAATTTAGTAGGCTGCTGCACCTGTTTGAGAAACAGGGTTGCAATTTCAGGGGGGGGGGCGGAATTGGTCGACATCCAGCTGGCCAATTGTTCAACATGTGGTAAACAGCCTCGCTAGAATGTATTTTCACCAGTTGTGGGTTAGGGTGTCATTGTCTGTCCTAGAGGCCAACTGACAGGGACATAGGGCTGGTACCCTAGGTTGCCCATGGGTTGGGGGCAGGTTCTGGGGCACTTTGAACGGTATCTGGTCATTGGATCTAATGCTATTCCATCGAATGCGATTCCATCAAAATGTTTCCATCTAAGAAATGTCCATCAAATGCATATTTTGGAGGGGTAAATGGTTAATTTTCATTTAGGTGCATTTTAAAGGGTAAAAAAAACAGGGTTTGGGGCGGGAACGCCCCAAAAAAAGAAATGCATTTGATGCAATTTTTTTAGTTGGAAAACATTTGATGCAAATGCATGTCGATGCAAGGAATTCGATGCAATGACCATAAACCCTTTGAACCGCCCCCATATGTTCCATATTTTGGGATCTTCTATCTGAACAATGTAATATCTGGCCCGGTTACACCTGCCGTTTTTCCACAGGGATGGTGTGCATCTCTCAGAAGAAGGGTTAGATATTTTCCTCCATGATTTTCTGGGGGGTTTTCACAAGTGCCTGTACTCTAGCAGAGGGCTTGGTCTGTCACACAGTACACAAATCAGCCCTGTGGCGCTGTTGCTGGGTATCTACACAATTGGTTATGAAAAAATATTGATCTAGATGAACTATGATTATAGTACTCGGGCTGTGGGTGCCCATTGGACGATAGTGGACCCCTCTCACTATCATCCAATAGGCCAAGCAGCCATGGACAGTTGGGATGGCCACTTGGGTTGTCCCTTGGGTGAAAATGCATCCCAGGCTTTGATATTGACATTTTATTTGTATCACGCTTGTACACAAGTGTTTCAGAGCGCGACAAGGAAAGCAGGGGGAACAAGGGAGAACACGAACAACGATCTTACTAGGCCCAGTGACATTGAGAACGTGCAAGTACTTGGGAGAGGGAAAGGGGAAAAGTGCATGGAAAGGGGGGGGAGAAGTGGAAAGTGCGGAGCAAAGGAAAAGAAACGGATACATAATAAAAAAAAAAAAAATAATAATAATAAAGGCAACTAAGAGTGCTAGTGCAGCCAGCAAGTGGCAAGTGCTGGGTTTAAGGCAGCAGACAGGGTATGTCTGATAAGTGCAGGAAGAAAAAAAAGGGGGGGACTGTATGGGTACAGAAACAGACCCCAGTGCAAGGGGGGGCCCAGAGGCAGTGCGGGTGGGTAGCAGGGTGAGCAGATACCTGAGCCCGGAAGACAGAGGTTAGGCCAGGTGCACAGTGCCGAGAGAGAACAAATCAGCATGGCAGAGGAGGGGCGAAGGCAGAAGCAAAGAGGAAGGTCTTGAGTTGCTTCCGGAACCGGAGATGGTTCTCCTCAAGTTTCAGAGTGGCAGGGAGGCTGCTCCAGAGGGAGGCCCCAGCCGAGGACAGAGATCTACCCCCAGCTTATTTCTTTAAAAAACAATTGACCATGAGGGAGTTAGAGGTAGAGGAGCGAAGAGCTCGAAGAGCTCGGACTCTGAACTGTCCCACTGGTCATTTGATTCAACAAGTAAACAGCTCAGCTAGTAGGCCAAACAGGCAGCTGGCGGGTTAGCAGGGCTGCTAGTGTCAAGTTCCTGGTAACCGATTATGGCTGATATATAAGGACATGGGGTCCCCGTCATGACCTTTGTGAATTTTTGCTGTAATAAAGTGTGGCCTGTTTACCTCCAAGAAAAATGGTATGTGGTTCGTTTTGGTATAATACAATGTGTTGCATGAAAACATGGGCATTTGCGAATGCATCCCCATGGCCTGTACCTTTGTTTCGCTGAAGTAAATTACAAAGTGGATTACTTCGCCGAAATTAAGGTGTAGGGAAAGGGGAGCTTGTTTAGGTGGTAAATAGAGCCTTATGGGGGCATTACAAAAATAGTAAAACAAAAAGACATTACCAGAAAGTCATTCTGATGTATTGTTGTTGAAGTAAACTACTACATCATCATTTACTTTGGCGAATTGACATAGAACCCCATTATAATCTATGACATACTGAGCTCGGAAATGGAGACCTCCAGGCATCTCCTGGACACTTCCTCACAATTCCAAATAGATTCCTTAAATGGCCCATCACTTGAAAACTGATTTATCTGTGCAACTCCAGTTTAGGAGTGGGAATGTAAAATGAAGCAGAAACGCTCATGATAGCGGTGTATATCCTACATCACAAATGCAAGTTCAGCCAGTTTCATGGTTTCTCCCAGAACAGATTTTTTGTAACATCTGTTGCGTTATTGGCTGTTTTGATATCAGTAAGAGACGACTGATTCAGACCTAACTTTCGGATGGCTGTGGAAGGGTTGGTATTTCTGAACACATCCCTCTGGGAATCGCTAATACATTAAAACATGTGCTTTTCAAAACTCCAGCCACGTGCGCAAATGCAAAATGTCTCTCTTCTGAAAAGAACATGCACGATGACTGTGCATACAATTGAATCGCCCCATATTAAAACTGCATTTGACTCCATTCTACATGAAAACTTTGTGCAAAGCGTAAACTAGAAAGATGCTTTGTGAATCTGGCCCACATTATTTAAGGGCAGAATCATAGATACAATGACTGTGTTGAATAAAAATGTAATCAAGAACAGATTAGGGCAGAGGAAAAGCTTATCCTGGCCCCAGGCCAAATCTCAATTGAGGGGATAAAGCACTAGGCAAAAACTATTTCTGTGTTGTGCTTATGGTTTCAGCAGCTGAAGATTCAGAGACCCACCAGTGTACACAGCACGTGCGTGACGGTCAATGAGGCTAGATTAAAGGAACCACGTACCAGAGTTATCAATGACTTTGATTCACAAGGTCACGGCTCCTAGAACGAGGGTGACGTATGTGTTGTGGCGCTGCCCGCTGACGGGCTTACGCGGCGGCGTGAAGTGTCACGCCGCCGCGGTGTTTATAAATAAAGGGGGCGTTCCCGGCCGCGGCAGAGCGACCGGGAAGCCCGAACAGGAAGGACTGGTGCCCGTGTGAGTCCTTTGTGTTGGGGGGCTTACGGGATCGCGTGGGGGCTCCGACCCGCCCCCAACAGTGGCGACGAGTGGTGAGGGAGACCCGGGCCCGGCAGTGAAATCCTTTGGATACATTTTTTTCAAACGAAGCGGAACGAAGCTTCATCTCGCTTCATGCCGGGTCGCGGGACGCACACGCGGCCGGCGGCCATTTTGTCTTGTAGGCCGTGAAACTTCACGAGGCTCCGGTTTGGAGCGTGAAGGCAACACGGGCCTAATTTTGGAAATATTGATAGCAGGAAGTCTACCCTGCACGCCCATGCCTGTTTTGTGCTTTTTAACCCAGTTTTGGGACTCCTACGTCGTGTGAAAGCTAGGAGAAGGACTAACATGACAGGGCCTGTCTAGGCCAATCCATCGCCTCAGCTCAATTTTTGGAACTCCCAGGTCTATTTGGACTACGGCAAGGTGGATCCACAGTGTTCTCTTTGTCCCCTTCATCATCAGAGTGCTGTGGCTTCTTCTTTGTCTCCTTCATCATCAAGTTTGGCTGCCCTGGGTGTCTTATTCTTTTGTGCCTCCATTGGTGCCCTGTCCGGAAGCCTCCCCCTGTTTGAACTATTCGTGTGCCCGGAAAGGAAGGGGTGAGTTGCACTATGATGGTGGGAGTTTGAGTCGCGGCCCTCAGGACAGTAGGTGGGGGTGCCTGTGCGCTCAAGCCCATGGGTGACTCTGAGGATTCAGACAGTGGTGTTGCAGCTGCGTCACTCCCCCGCGATCGTGGCCAGGCAGCGGCTCAACAACAGGCTGTCCTACCTCCGGTGATTCAAGCCCCTGCAGGACCGCTACCTGGACAACCAGGACTTCCCATCATGGCTCAAGCACGAGCACCCGCGGCCCATGCCGCCTTGCAGCCCATCCCGGAGTTCGATGCATCAGGCCCACCCTCAAGCATGGGGCCCCGATGGAGAAGATGGGTGAGTCGCCTTGACATGTATTTCAGGGCTGCTCAGGTGACGGATGACGACAGCAGAATTGCCACCATCTGTACTCGGCAGGGCCGGCAGCCCAGGAGATATTTGAATCGCTTACACCTATTAATAACTCTTATGATGCGGCCAAGGCGGCACTCCTTGCACATTTCCTTCCCCTTGCAAATGTGGATTATGAGAGATTCGTCATGCTCTCGGCTAAGCAGAAGGAAGAGGAGACACTGGACACTTTTTATGGTTGCCTACGCCGCCTCTCCCTCGGATGCGCATGGGGGGATGCAGACGACATGATACGCACGATGCTGATCCAGGCATGCTCCTCTGGCAAGCTCAGGAGGCAAGTCCTGAGAGAGCCGGGCATCACGCTGCCCCGCATACTGCAGCTGGGCAGGTGCCACGAGGTAGCAGAAGCCCGAGCCAACAAGATGGAAGCAGGGTCTCAGTCGGTGAGGTCGGAGGAGGTGTGTGTCGTGTGGCGAGGTGGCCGAGGAGTGAGACGCCCGGGTGGAGGACCCCTAGACAGGGCAGGAAGAGCCAGGGAGTCGTGCCAGAAGTGCGGGTACGACCTCCCTCACATGGCAGAATGCCCGGCGGTTGGAAAAACCTGTGGGAGGTGTGGACTGGCCGATCACTTCTCGAGAGTATGTCGTGCAGCCATGCCGGTGATGGTGCCGAGAGGTCAGGCACGGACGTGGACTCTGCGCCAGAGCCAACAGCCCAGTGTAGCCCAGGTAGAACAGGGTGAAGTCGAGTCCCATGCTGAAGGAGCCGAAGAGGAAGACGAGGAGAACATCTTTTTCGTCTCCAGCGTGGGAATACTCAAAGGAAAAAGCAGGAGACAGCCGAGATGTGTGGTGGAGATCAACCACTCCCCAGTCCCAGTGCTCGTTGACACAGGCGCCTCAGTCAATGTGATGGCCAGAGGGCATTATGACTCTCTCAAACCCCTCCCAGGTCTGGTCACACCGAAGGCCCGCATATTTGCTTTTGGGGGTCAGGAACCGATACCGCTAGACGGTGCCTTCGTGGCAGATGTGGAGCATGATGGCTCACAAATCAAGGCTCGATTCTATGTGACCCCGGTGAGCAGCAATACCTTGCTCAGCTGTGCAGCTGCGAAGGCCTTAGGTATCGTCAGCTTTGCATACTCCGTCCACCTGGAGGACATTAATGATCTCCTTGACAAATATGCTGCACTCTTCAGTGGGATCGGAAAGATGACTGGGGAACCCGTTCAACTACACATCGATGAGTCGGTGCAGGCCATCGCATTGAAACACCGCCGAGTACCATTCCATTTAAGGGAGCAGGTCGATAAGGAGCTGGACAACTTGGTGAGCCTGGATATCATCGAGAAGGTTGAAGGCCCAACCCCCTGGGTGTCTCCGATCGTGGTGGCCAGAAAGCCCAAGCAACCCGACTCGGTACGCATCTGCGTGGACATGAGGCTCCCCAACAAGGCGATCAAAAGGGAGCGACATCTTACACCAACGATCGATGATATCATTGCTGATGTTCAAGGGGCTCGATTTTTCTCGAAACTGGACCTCCGAGCCGGGTATCACCAGGTCGTCCTTCATCCAGAGTCCCGGTACAAAACAACGTTTACCACCCATCGGGGACTGTTTCGATACAAGCGGTTGAGCTTTGGAGTATCGTCTGCCGCTGAAGTGTTCCAAAATATCATCAGGGGCGCCCTAGCAGATCTGGAGGGCGTCCTTAACATTAGCGATGATATTTTGGTATTCGCCAAAACCGAAGTGGATCACATGAAGAGGCTCGATAAGACTCTGAAACGACTTCAATCGTTGGGCCTCACCCTTCACAGGGAAAAGTGTGAATTCATGCGCTCCTCTATTGAATTCTTCGGCTTCATATTCAAGGAAGGGGGGGTGTCGCCAGACCCGAAAAAAGTCCAGGACATCAAAGCGGCGAAAGCCCCCGAGTCTGTGACGGACGTGAGGAGTTTCCTGGGGATGGTAACCTACTGTGGGCGGTTCATCCCGAATTTAGCCTCGAGATCTGAACCACTCCGGGCGCTGACCAAGAAAGAGTCACCATGGCATTGGGGCCCTCTCGAACAGGCCGCCTTTGAGGACATTAAGGGGGCCCTCACAACGGGGGACACCATGGCGTTTTTCGACCCCGCATTGGAATCAGAGATCGTGGTCGATGCAAGTCCTTTCGGGTTGGGAGCAGTGCTGACTCAAGTGGACCGCAACGGGATTGTTCGACCGGTGGCATATGCTAGCAAAGCGCTCACCGAAACGGAACAGAGGTACTCCCAGATCGAGCGGGAGGCCTTGGCGGTGCTGTGGGGCTGCGGACATTTCCGGCTCTATTTTTTGGGACGTCCGGTGACGGTGGTAACTGACCACAAACCACTGCTTCCAATACTGGTGGGCTCCTCTTCAAAACCACCGGCTAGAATCGAGAGGTGGATGCTTGCCCTCCTGGAGTATTCCGTCACCCTGGTGTATAGGCCAGGGGCCAACAATGCCACAGACTACCTCTCTCGTCATCCGGGAGTGGGTGGGGGAGAGGGATATGACACCTGCGGAGAAGAAGCGGACAGTCATGTACGAATGGTGGTGGAGGCGGCAACACCAAATGCGATGTCCCTAGAGGAGTTGGAGGCTGCGGCGGCTGAGGACGAGTGTTTTCGAATCTTGAAGGACTCGATGCGTAATGGGTCTTGGAAGTCCATCCTCGGAGCTGTGTCCGGGCGCACGCAAGAAGCCAAAACAGTACTGGAGCAGTTGTGGAAGGTGAAGGAGGAGTTGTCGTTCTCGGACTCAGGGCTGCTACTCCGGGGTGACCGGATTGTTGTTCCACAGTCAAAGGTGAGCGATGTGATCAGTCTCGCCCACCATGGACATCAGGGCCCGCCAAGACCAAGGCGCGGCTCCGTTCGAAAGTCTGGTTTCCGGAGTTGGGGAAAAGGGTGGACGACTTTGTGGCGGCATGCGTATGGTGTCAGGCGGCCTCTCCTCTGCAAGGAGAGCCTGCCATTGAGGCAATGGGAGATCGTCCACGCCGACTTTGGCTCAACATCAGTGGGCACCCACTTCCTGGTAATAGTTGATGAACACTCGAGATACCCGGAGGTCGAGTTCGTTGAATCTGTGGCCTTTGAGCATGTGGTGGTGGCGATGGAGAAAATATTTGCGGCCCATGGTTTTCCCCACACTCTATGCTCTGACAACGGATCGCCCTTCCAAAGTGAGCGGTTCTCCGAGTTGATGGAGAGCTGCGGAATACAACACAGGAAGATATCCCCACTGTGGCCCCGAGCGAACGGGGATGCTGAGAGACTGATGCGGACTCTTAACAAAACCTTCCGAATTGCTCAGGGGCAGGGTCAATCATTACAACGCGCCCTCTATCAGTTTCTGCGGGTGTACCGCACCACCCCACATGCCGCCACGGGAGTGGCTCCGGCAGAAGTGTTATTCAAGAGGTGCCCCCAGGGGCTGTTGCCGGAAGTTGGGGAGAAAGAACCTGGGGTCATCGATAGTCAGCGGGTGGAGGCTGAAAGGCGAGTCCGAACTGAACAAGAAAACCTGCGCAGGGGTCTCCGACCTCAAAGACTTGAACCGGGAGATGAGGTCCTCATCCGCAACCGACACCCCCACGGGAAGCTCTCACTCCCCTATTACCGGAGCCATTGAATGTAGTGGCAGTGAAAGGGTCCATGGTGACGGCCTCGGATGGACGATCTGCTGTCACCCGAAATGTGAGTTTCTTCAAGAAGCTGGGTGATCCACGAACTGAAACCCCACCCGAACCTGATCCACCAGACATGCCTGCTGGCGGAGGCCTCTGTGACGAGGTACCCGAATCCCCAGTCCGGGGAGAAGCGGCGGAAGGACGTCACGTGCCGGAGGTAGGCAGGAGGTACCCCCAGAGGGCTGGGCGAGGGAAACCTGGCTACCTCAGCGAATATGTCGTGGGACACTTGGTTAGTGAACTGGGGTGAGAGGATCTGGGTGGATGACATTAAAGGGGTTTTGGGTGTGCAGTAGTGTTTATGATAGATGTGTGGTTTTCTGGTTAATAAAGTTAATGTTAATCTGTTTTGTTGTTCCTCCCGGAAAAGGAGGAGTGTGGCGCTGCCCGATGACGGGCTTACGCGGCGGCGTGACGTGTCACGCCGCCGCGGTGTTTATAAATAAAGGGGGCGTTCCCGGCCGCGGCAGAGCGACTGGGAAGCCCGAACAGGAAGGACTGGTGCCCGTGTGAGTCCTTTGTGTTGAGGGGCTTACGGGATCGCGTGGGGGCTCCGACCCGCCCCCAACATGTGTACATGTCTGTTCCATAATTATTGTTATTTCAGTGTGTAAATCAATGCAGTCCTTCATTCAAGCAATGACATCCTCTTAGAAGAGAAAGAAAACAAAGTCGCAAAGAAGTATTGGTTAATTACAAATGGTCTTTGCTTTAAGTCAGTGGCGGGAAACCTGCATCCCTCCAGATAAATTGGCCTACAAGTCCCATCAGCCCTAAGCGGTGTAGTCAATGGTGAGGAATGATCAGAGTTGTAGGTGTGACGAATTGGATTCTGCACCGCATGACTAAAAGGATGAGTAGGGGTAAAATGGCCCAGTCAGCTCTCACACTTCTACAAACCAAAACACAACGTAATCATAAAGGTTAAAAGGGATGATGAAGAGATATGCCTCTTTCGCCTTTTGTGGCAACGTGAGCTGATGCAAGGATACACTCTCAAAAGGGGTGTGAAGGTGAGCCAGTAGTGACCAAAATGACCGACTATCACTGTCTAAAATAAAGGGAATGTCCAGTCAAGGTTCTATACAAATATAAATAATTTAATTGAACACCATATGCACCTAGAACAAAAAGAGATTACTATACAAAAACCCACCCCAAAGGAAGAACTGAGTAAAGGGAACAGATTGGAGAAAGTATCACTCTGCACACAGTTTCAGGGATGATAGGTAAGGTACTACCATAAAAAGTTCATCTTGTTTAAAACAGGAGCAATTGTGACCTAACCAGTCTCTAAGGTCCAAGTTGATAGTGGGGCCAGTGCAGAGTCAACAGTACCTGGATTCAATTCTTGGTGGTCTGTGACAGTCTCACCCGGGTTTGAACATCAATATGAGCTGATCAGGCTCAGTTCCGGCATGTTGAGTATTTGAGGCCCCAGCAGCAAGCAGGTTTTGAGTAGGGGCGAATGCAGGTGCCCTGTAGGGTTGAATAGCGGCTCCTCAAAGATGCAGGTCGGGACGGTCCCAGGAATGCTTAGCAGTTGGCCAGGCCAAGTCAGGCTTCAGCTGCTGGGAGTGGTTGATGAGTGACGCTCCAGTGGTTCGCGTCAGCGGACAACCGATGTTGAAGTGGTGATCTTGGGTGCATCTATGTGTGTTCAACGAGGTGACAGTTCTAGGAATAGCTGGACCGAGCCGTGGTTGTAACCCCCGGTTAGAGTGAACAAGTGACTCTGGAGTGCCAGCATTGTGCTGTCACTTCAGGCCTAGCAGGTGACGTGCTTCGCTAGGATACAATGCAGTGTCGAGCTGGTTCAGATGAAAGAAATAGTTTGACTGATTGGAGGAATGCAGACACCAGCGCCTTCCCTCTTGCTCAAGATACAGAGTCACCGTAGCAACCTGTTTGCTGTGGTAGAACATGGAGTTTCAGCTGGTCTGGCCTTCCGATTGCTGGAAGTCCTCCGCAGAGGACTCCAGGACAGGATGCTTCCTTTCAGGGTCTGCTCTCCTAGCTTAGTGGATCCATTAAAGAGTGGTTGGTCCTGGTCTACAGCACTTACAATGTATACTGGGAGTGGTTAGGGGACAGATCTTCCTTCTGTCTTGGATGGTCCCGCTTCACCTCAGGCTGTGGGCTTTGGAGAGTCCCAGTCTGTCAAAGGAAGTCCACTGAGTTCTTTCAGAACTACCCTTCCGCCTTAAAGGGTTCCAGCCGAAAGGAGAGAAATCTGCTGAAGGGGTGAAATACTCCTTCCTTTAAATGCACAAGTCTTCCGGTGATTGGTCAAAAGCTACTCTGCTTTAGCAGACTAATCCTTGCTCCTGGCCAGAGTGGACTTTGACCTGTTGATGTCACATCCAAAGGGCTTTTCTTCAGAGGAAGTGGAGGGTGCAAGAAAGGCAAAGACAGACAGTGAGAAACAAAATGGTGGAAGGCTTCTTCAAGAGACCAGAGCTCTCCTGTCTATCCTACTCCTGCCCCCCTCCCTCCTTGCTGACAACAAAGGCCTTTTGACATGAAGCACCCTGATGTGAGGCTACTCCTTCCCAATGGGTGTACTCCTTTGAAATGTCTCACAATTCTTAGAAGGCAGGAATACATAAAATTTAGTTGCTTTAACCAAGTGTACCATTCCTTTTTGATGAGTCAAAATACTTGCCATTTGTGTAGAAGAATCGGTTACTAGTTTGTAGGCAGGAGAGTGCATTCATTGTCTGGAAATTAGTGCATCATGTTTCTGTGATGGTAAAATGTGAGTTATGCAGAGTAATTCAAATACTTCTTTGGAAGCAGGAGAAGATTACATATAATGGATGTAACTCAATGAAATCTCTTTTTGTGAAGACTCAAAACTGTAGCTGCTTGCATAGAAAAGGTCTTGGAATACTTTAAAAGAAGCAGAGTGTATACAGAATTTATAAATGGTTTTCATGTTGTCATGAGACAAATTACTTGTTTGTGATTCTTGGAAGAATGACATTTTGAATTATTTTGAGGCAAGGGTGTGCCTAAAGTGTGTGTGTTTGAGTAGACAATCTTTCGCGACAAGGGTAAATACTAATACTAATTGCAGATGAAAAAGTGGGCAGACTCATAAAACGTAGCACAAATGGATAGGGCACAAAGAATATCATTGTTTAATGTGCACTACTTTTAGAAATTCACAGGTCACCTTATTCTTAAAAGTGACCTGCACATTTCAGGAGTGGATAGACAGTACTGCAAAAGTGTCTTGTCCCACTCCCTTGCATACAGATGTATGACTGGCTCCCAGCAACCACACTCACAGAAAAAAAGTATCTTAATTTAAAGAAAAGTTCATCACAGGGTCAGAAATGGCCAAGTCTTCATTCCTCCCCCCCCTGCACGTATTTAGCTGCAGGGGGGATGACCCTCATTTCAGATAATGTAAAAGTGCAACCCATTTGTGAATTTGGCATGCACTTTTAAATGTAGAGAAATTACCCCTGATGCACAAGTGGTGAACAAGCGCATTTAAATCAGTGTATATATAGTTGTCAGTTATATTCAGTTGTCAGTTATATTCAGTTGTCATATAGAATTAAACTTTCCAGCATAGAAAAGCTCTTACAATTCTTGGAGGGAGGAGGAGGTTACGTGCATTGAATGTGACTCAGGGTTCCATGCTTTTGTTGCAAAAATAACCTTTGGAGGCTGAAGAGTGCATTGTCTGCAACTGAGGCATCATCAATTGTAATTAGAAAATACTAGTTGCAGATAAAACATGCTAGAATTATTTGGCGATAGCAGGACATTATAATCAGTGATGGTAACTCAGTGCAACATCTTTCTCTGATGAGAAAAACAGATGTGTTGAATGAAGAGAAAATATATTTAAATTCTTTAAAAGCAAGAGAGTGCATTCAATGGGCCTCATTATGAGGTTGTCGGTATCCTGATGGCAAATCCGGCAGGATACCGGCAAATGCTATTACCATCTCCAGCACTCGGTCTGGCAGTATCACCACCGGATGATGCGTGCCGCAGTGAAGAGGGAAAATGGGACAATCCCTTCCCCCGATTCTCATCCAGACCATGGCCTAGTATGTCACGACCCAAGCACCCACCGCGAGAGGAATTCAACCCACCCACGGCCACCCCAGACATCAAGATCCACTGTGGCCACGTCCCACACAGCCAGGGAAGCTGCCCACCGATCAAACCACGTGCTGGAACCTCAGATGGAGTTGACATCAGTCATATGGATCAACTCAATTAGACAGCAATCACAAATACTGCCATCGTTAGAGATGCCATGACGACATACCCAGCGGACAAGAACACACGTGCCACCAAGCACATGGTCATACACACACCAATGCACACGAAGAACATACTCAGTGCTGTGACGTAGAAGACCACTTACACTCACACATGCATCATTGTTATTTTTCACATAGGCCAGCTACAGCACCACGTCAACGCAAGACGCCAGAAGAGCTCATGTACATGCTTGCAGACGCTTCATCACCACTAAAACCATGAAGACGTGACCCCGTATATGGACTAATGCATATGAATGTCTGTCGCCCCTCGTGACCCCATCATGGACGATGTACCACCACCCATAAGCCAGGCCGAGGCAGGTCGCAAAACCAGAGTGTCCAGGACGGAGAAGCTCAGACAAAGCTGCAAGGTGCTTATCACGCAGAACGAGACCCTACAAGAGCCCCCCGCCAAGGCCGCAATGTTGCAATCTACATGCTGTGCTACCCGCACCAAGGTTACACCTGCCACTGCTAAACGCTCCACAAGCCGAAATACAAATCAAATGCTCATAATTCTGCTCCAGCCACGGTCCCGCAGCACGTGACCAGGCCAGCCTGATACGATGCCAAGCTCCAGGGACCAGAGAAGGGCTGGGGTCTCACGTCTGGGACACAGAGCGCAACAATGAAGTGACAAATTGGACACCGACAGCGATGGGAAAGACATGCACACCAGCCAATAGTCAGACCTGTCAATTGTCTGCCACTGACACATAGTCATACTTTGTTGCCAGCACCAGGTACACCGCGAGCTGGGAACAACGATGGTCCCAGGCTTGGGGGCTTGTGAGTGAACCAATCAGAATACGAGGGACACACCACTGACGCCATTATAGTTTAGCCGATCACTAATCATCCCCTTGTAACAATTCAATTGTAGTGATTATTAGGGACGGCTCAAGAGTACCACCTGACCCTTTCTCCACCACTAACTACCTTTTCTATATGTGTCTATACCGACCCCACCACTTGGGGAGCCAATCCGAGGCAGCATTATGTTTGGCGACTTGTTCTCCCAAGTGACGCACATAACCGTGTCATACAGCTAGAAAAAGGGCCTGCGAGCCCACCAGGATCGAGAGGTCTCTCGGATGCCTATGACCTGTGAGCCCCTCCCTGCATGTTTTTATAATAAACAGCAGTAACATCTTGCTCTTGTGTGTGTCTCATACTCTGTTGGGACGCGGGAGGAGTTGGGGCCTCCCCAACCCCGGAGGTCCGCGGACAGACCTGCCGGCCTCTGGGAAATTACCCCAACAAGTTGGAGGCACTGCTGAGATTCGCTGAGATCACAGCGAGGCCGCTTGCGTCTGGTGGCCCGGCAACGCGGCCCCCTCTGCTGTTGCCCCCCTTTGGAGGACTACAGGACCATCGCAGAACTGCGAGATGACAAGACAGCGCAATCTGTAGATTGGCCGTCAGGGAGCCGAATTTAGAAGTATCCTGCCCGCGGTTGGCGAGTGTCCAGACATGGTCCAGATGAGGGGAGGTGGCGAGCTGATTGGGAGGAGTGCCCGCGGTCGAGCGGCAGGTGAGAACTCGATGTGAGTATGGCACACACAACCAGCAATACAATGTTGTGCAGGAGGTGGGAGGAACTGTAAACAGGGTGGCGGGTGGCTCTTAAAGGGTGTTAAGAAAAGATTTTGGCCATCAAGTGACGATCGGTGTGTAAGGTGTAGCGGGGACTGGCACGAGGGCCATCACCTCTAGTGTTACAGAGCAGGCTGGGTAGGGCTTCAAGCACCCACGTGTGACTGACGGATCGCGCTGATTGGTCGAGATCGCGGACACCTGTATAAGGGGGTGTGGCATTCCTATGAGTTGGCGTTGTAGATCAACGAATAGATGGAGATTCCTATTGATTGAGTGTTTTAACTCTGTGAATAGATGACGTACTCCCGCAGGAGGTAGCTAAATTGTTTGTCAGTGTGGAAGACAATTGGCTGGTTAAGCAGTGAGGACGGAGGAGAAGGAGAAGGAGAAGGAGTTAGAAGTACGTTGCAGGTGCGCCAAGTAGCGGCGGCACAGGAAAGGCAGGGTGGCTCAGAAGCACGCTGCACGGGGCACACAGCTGCAGGGGGCTTGGTGCGCCACGGGTGAAAGGGGGCCATAGCTCCGAAAGGAGAATAATAAAGGAAGGTGACACTGCTGTAGAAATAACGAGGGCGATGGTGCGCAGCACAAAAGTATTGTAATAAAATTGTTTTCCTTGCAGCAGAAAATCGGAAGACCCCAGCTAATGGGTCCAGGTAACGGCGGTGCTGAGAAAGTAAAGTTTTAAAGATGTCTGTGTATTATGGGATAGGGGCAGCGTATAGGGCCAGCACTTTGACAATACCACTCCAACATATCTGCGCAACGCTAACACCGCACAGAGAAAAAATAGTTAAGTACAGCATCAAATGGACACAAGGGTTAGATAACAAAATGAGGATACCATGGCCACCTAACGGCAGTTTCGACATGACCACCCAACATTCACTACTAGCGAATTTACATAACACATACAAGGGGAAGAAGTTGGTGAGCCACCTAGAAGTTTTCGACCTCTGGAAAATGTTCCAGGGGTGTGCACCATGGGTACCAGGGATGTTCACAATGCAAGGAGTAAAGGAGGAAAAGGTGAGTGGAGAGGGCAGTTGCAGCGCACCCGGGAAAACACCCAGTGCTGAGCAGAGTGAGGAAGAACAAGAAGGATTGTTCACAGTCACAGAGGTGAAGAAGGAAAGTGAGGAAGTGACACCTATAAATGAAGAAATAAAGTAAGAAACAGAGGGAGATGAGAGAGTTGAGGGAAGCAAGGCGATCACCACTAACAGCAGCTGAAGGATACTCTAACCCTACATACAGCCCACCACCATATGCATCAGCAGACAGCTATCAAAAGGGGGTAGATACGAGGAGTGCAATAAATGCGAAACAAATACAGGTAAGAACCGGTGGAGAAACAAGGGCACACATAGAATTAGCAAATATGGGACCAGACGAATGGATAGCAGCCCAGGTGCTACTGAAGCTTCGAGGGACATTAACAGGGGAGGAGGAAGGGGTAGTAAAGAAGGTAAGTAAAGAAGAAACAGAATACACACAGAGAGGGTGTGGGGTAACTACAAAGGAGGAAGAGGAGGTGCTGGAGGAGAGATTAGCAGAACGAAGGGAGGAACGGGGCACACTGATCAGACAGCTCGAGCAGGAAAGGAAGGAGAAGAGGAAGGGAAGCAAGGGGGACAAGGCGGGGCTAAAACAGCAAGAGGAGGAGTGAAGGAAACGAGAAGAGGAATGCATAAGGGGAATTGCAGAATGGGTGGCACGTATGGAGCAGCGGGAAGTAAGGAAAAGAGAGGAGGAACGAGAAGAAAATGACAGGGAGATGGGACTGTGGAGGAAGAAGATTATATCGGATAGCTCACGAAAATATGAGGAGGCGAGAATTATAGAAAGTATTCTGGCAAAGGAGGGTGGAATATGGAACAGCAAGGAGGAAGAGGAAAAAATACTAGAACAGGTAAGTGACGCAGTAATGAATGAACTTTGCAGAGCAAGAGCGGAGGTACGTAGTGAGGCAAGCCAGCACAGCAATACATCGCTGGGAGAGATGAGCAAGGAACATGGGGTTAAGACATATGCGTGTGGCACTAAGGAGGTAGCGACAACACCGACCCAGAGGGGCACAGAGAAAATAGGTGAGTACACAGACATAGAGCCTCATTATAAGGCTGGCGCTCACGGAATGAAGGGGGCCGGTACTGGACCGGCCCCCTTCATTCCGTCAGGGCTGATTATGAGGTTCCCTTCGCGGAACCCGGATCGGACGCCTGGAGAAACCAGGCATCCTTTCCGGGTCCCACGAGGGGAAGAGGGAGGTAACAACGGGACACTCATAATGTGCCCGTTGTTACCTCCATCCCCATTCCCATTGAGCCCTATGGGGGCTCAAATGGGAATGGGGAATGGTTCCTGCAAGAAGGATTTACCGGGTCCTCCTATGTCGGAATGACCCGGTAAGTCCCCATTGCAGGAACCCGGTAAATGAGCCTGGTTTGGTGGCAGCCATTGAGCTAATAGCTCCATGGCTACTGCCAAACTCGTAATGAGGCCCATATACTTAAAGACAGTTACAGTGGGAGGAAAACGGTACAGGGTTGACATTCTCAGATGGATTTTGCAGTGAGGAGGAGGAGGGATCCTGCAAGGACGAAGTGATGGAAGTGGGGAAGGTCTAAGCAAATTATGCATAACACGCACAGACTGCGGGTCATCGTGGGAATGTGAGAGAGGGGAAGAAGAAAACACAGGGAGAGAAAGTAACAGACACATAAAACAAGGAACGCCACAGCCTCTGACACTGCCAGCACAACACACACCATATGTTAGTAGTCTCAGAGACCTCCCGGGATGCAGAATGGAAGAATCAGCTGATGCACCTAGGAAGGGTCAGGTGGGTAACCAGAGGAGGAACAAAGGCATAGGAGGAGATAGAGTAACACAACACATTATTGACTTTATTGAAGAACTTTCTGTCATGGAAAAGGAGAGCGAATACACACACACATCCCCACACAGACGCACGCCACAGGACGTGGAAAAGTACACTCTAATGCCATTACTAGAGAGAGGGGGAACAAGGCCACAATATGTCCCGTGGAAACATGCAGACAAGGAAAACATCAAATGCAGGCTTCCATCGTTGAGTGGAGGGACTGGGAAATGTATATATGAAATGGAAAAACAAAGGGCAGGGCAAAAACTAGCGGTGGGTGATGTAAAAGTGTTGTTAATTTCAATACTGGGTGATGCAGCAGATGACATTTGGAAGAGGGCGGGATTCCCAGGGGTAACCATAAGTGACACATCGCATGATGGGGCGCCATTTGCAAATTGCAGACATGTGCTGTGGCAAGCGCTGCGAGTGCAATACCGAGACACCTCAGACATAAGAGCAATAACGTCACACAAGATGCGTGAGAATGAAGATCCTGTTGATCATATCCAGAAAATTCAGGAGAAGTGGCGCCTAGAAGCGCAAGAACCGTGGGACAAAATACTAGTAATTGTTCACCACATATTGATCCAAGATCTCCCAGAACCAGTGCAGAGGCTATTAAAGGAATTAGTAGGAACAGAAGCAAAGGCATGGCCAGAGATACAGCTGACAATAGTACACCATTGTAGTCTATGGCAAGAAAAAATGAAACAGAAAGAAGAAGACAGAAAGGCAGAAGAGGCGAAAATGGTCCAAAAGAAACGGTCCAAGTATGCCATGGAAGGTGCGCTGATAACAGGCCCTGCCCAGGTCACCCCGACACCAAACACTACACAACAACAAATAGCATAATTGCAATCTGCCCAAATTACGACACAACAAATACCACCAACCCCACCATACACAGCACAGATGGGAGGTGGATACGCCCAGATGGGAAACGGGTACACTAATAACTACCGGGGGAGAGGTGGACAAACAAGGGGGAGGGGAATTGGACCCACAGCACCACAACAAGGGGGGAATCTGGCAATACAACCAATATGGACAAGAGGGGTACTCGGAAAGCACTGGAAGATACCCATGGCAATCACGGGAGCCACCAACGTGCTGGAAATGTGGCCTAATAGGACACATGTCACGCACGTGCAGAGTAAGACTGACACAAGCAGGATGGGGAGAGCAAGGACAACAAGGTTACTACGGGGGACAACAGTTCTACCAACAACAACAGCCGCAGCAGGGGACAGAAATACCAACACAACAACAAGCACCACACTGACGACCTCAGCAACAACTACAAACATACACACCACCGCAGCAGGCACACCAACAGGCAAAACAACAGGCAGCAACATCACAACAACAACACGTCCAAACAGTACAACAGCTCACACAAATACAAGACAACAAATTACTACCCGCAGACACGCCAATACAACAGACACATCTGGGGAGGGTAACAATATTGGGTCACAACCCATACACAGGGAGCAGACAGTCACCGTACCCACAATAGGACAGCCCACAGATGTCCCATCCTATCGGTAAACCCTAACCCTGCAGAGGAACCAATCATTAAGGCGGTGACAGGTGACAAAATACTTTCCTTCTTAGTTGACACAGGGGCCAATAGGTCATGTATAAGGGAGGGGAAGTTCAACTTGTCAGGCAAAGCTATGCACACTGAAGGATTCTGTGGGGCTCGAGGGTTGGTTCCTTTCACTGATAACATCTCCTTACCTGTTGAAGATCACAAACTGTCCCTACCACTGCTATACTCAAAACAATCGCCAGTAAACATACTAGGAAGAGATATCATGAGCAGACTGAACATGACAATATCCTTTACTGACAAAGGAATAGTGTGCTCCACACCAGGCATACACATGCTCACAGCACGACACATACTCCAGGCTTGCTGTGGCCAAAAAGTGGCAAGGGCAGAACCAGTGGACGGGGACATCTTCCAATATGGAACAGACATGGCAGTGGCATGGCTACCAGGAATTGAGGGAAAGGTGTGGAGGAGACCAGCAGCTTACCTTTTCAGACCAGAAACACCCACCAGTGAAGAGGAGGGGGCTATAATATCAGTGGACATAGGGAGTATTGTGGCAACACCAGATTACATTGCAGTACACGCCCAGGATGGTGAGAGGAAAGCATGGTGAGCTTTAATAGCACTAGCAGAAGGATGCAGGCTAATGCAGATATCAGATGAGGAACTGTTCTCAGATGAAGCAGGAGATGGGCAAATGGTGTTCCAGATGAACGTTTCTATTTGGTTAAGGGTGGCATACAAGGAGGCGGCACAGAAAATGGCAATGGCACTGGAAGCCCCCCACCCCCACCCAAGTACCCTTCTATGAGGAAGACTTAGCAACAGTACCCCACTCTCTATGGATTACTAGTCCATATGATGTAGGCTGCATGAAAAGCATTGGAGGAATACAAATAAAGCTGAAGAAGGGTGCAATGTTGCCCAGGGTGAAGCAGTATCCACTATCAAAAGAGGCTGATGAAGGGATCTATGAAACAACAACTGCCCTAGTGGATAGAGGAATATTGGTACCATCAGAATCACTGTGCAACATTGTGGTGTATCCGGTGCACAAAGCAAAAGGAGGGTCATGGCATTTAATAAAAGATTTGAGACCCCTCAACAATATTGTAGGGGCAGAATACCCCATGGCAGCTAACCCAGCCACTATACTGTGTGGGACACCAGCAGAGGCGTCACGTTTCACTGTGATCGACCTCAAAAACGCCTTCTTCTCAATACCTCTACACCCTGATTCACAAGATTTAACAAGTTTCACATACCACAACACAAAGTGGAAACACACTAGACTACCCCAAGAGTACTGCGAGTCACTGTCCATCTTTAACAGAGTAATACAAATGGACCTGGGAAACATTGAAATGGAAAGCACGGTACGACAGTATGTAGATGACATCATCATCTGCAGCACCACTGAAGAAAAGTGCAGGAGGGACTCTGTAAAGATGCTCACAATGCTGGCTGAGAAAGGGTACAAGTTTGACAAGGGGAAGCTGCAGTACTGTCAAGAACAAGTGCTCTACATCGGGCAGATCATTTCACAAAAAGGAAGGAACATTGCACCACAAAGGGCACAAGCCATAACAAATACACCACAGCCACAGACGGTGAGAGAATTGCAGTAATTTTTGGGCCTATGCAACTACTGCAGGGCATGGGTCTTTGACTACAGCTCATACATAGGACCCCTGCTCGAGGCATTTAGAGAAGCACAGAGGGGGGGAAGGAAGTTGGGGTGGACAAGAGGAATGACAGAGGCATTCAATGGACTAAAACATGCCATCTCAACTGCACCAGGACTAGCTACCCCCAACTATGAAGAACAATTTTACATATTTTCACGTTGTGATAGCGCAGTAATGAAAGCAGTACTGACACAAAAGACATGCATGGGGCATAAACCAGTGGCATTTTACAGCGGCTATTTAGATCCTGTAATGGTGGGCCACTTCCTGTGCAAACAGACCCTAGCTGTTGCAGCATTTGCAGTAGAAAAATATTCCTCAATAACAAAGGGATGCCCCACCACACTGTATGTAGAGCACGCTCTCTTTGCAATGCTAAACAAGCCAAAATCCACACTGACCACACAAAGAGCTACAGGTTACGAGATTATACTGTCCAGACCAGAGCTCAAAATAGTAAGGTGCAGTAATGTTAACCCAGCACGATTCATAGCAGAAGTGGTGGAAGGTGGAGAGTATGCACATGACTGCACTCAGGCTATTGAAATTTACTCAAGCACCAGGAAGGTGGAAGAAAATGCCCTAGAGTGGGGGAGATCATGTACATAGATGGGGTCATCAACAATTGACCAACGCGATGGGATAAGAAGAACAGGAGCAGGGGTAGTAAGTTTGAGGGAAGACTGGTCTTACGTTCCAGTAAAATGTGTACAATTACACCAACACTATTCAAGGCAAGCAGCAGAGCTAGTAGCACTAAGTTTGGCCTTAGAAGAAAGCAATGAGAAAAGAGCAACGATATACTTTGACAGTGCACATGTTACATCAACAGTACACTTAGGATTGATAAAATGGAAAAGAAGAGGATTCAGAAGAGCAGACGGTACCCCGATACAACATGCTCTCCTACTGGCTGGACTAAAAGAAGTAATTAACTACCCAGAAGAAGTAGCATTAGTAAAGTGTCAGGCCCACACCAATGGGGATGACCAAATATCAAGAGGAAACGAGACATTAGATACCCATGCAAAACATGCTGCATACTTTTGCAAGGCATGGACCCTCCCAGAAAAACAAAAAGATAAGGGGGGTAAAACAGATGTTGATGAAGGATGGGTACACACACATCCCAGAGACACAGATCATGGAATTACAGGCAGCAGCACCAATGGCAGAAAAAGAACTATGGGTCAAAAGAGGATGCACCATGTCCCCCACAGATGCATTATGGCGGCAGAATAATACCAGGAAAGTTGTGATGCTTCTGGCCCTATTGAAAATAGCTCTGACCCAGTTGCACTGTCCCACACATACAGGGAAAGAAATAATTGCTGCACGGATATAAGAATCATGGTTCTGCACCGAACTTAACTCACATGTTGCAAATTTCATCAGCAACTGCCTCATGTCAGCAATTTATGGCCGTCATACGGTGCAAGTGATCAAAGGTATGATACCCCAGCCTGAAGGACCCTTCCTACACCTACACATTGACTACGTTGACATGATCCATATATGTCAAGGCTACAGATACATGATTGTAGTAGTGTGCCCATTTTCAAGGTGGATCGAGGCTTGTCCCTGCTCTCATGCACACGCATTCAGGGCAGCAAAATTCCTGGTGAGGGAAGTGTTCCCGAGGTGGGGAGTAAACTAAGTGCTGCAGTCAGACAATGGGCCACACTTTGCCAATGAATTGATCCAGCACGTAACTGCCCTCTTGTGAATAAAACATAAGTTTGCATCTGCATATCACCCACAAGCAAATGGCGTTTGTGAATGCCTCAATGGCCTCCTAAAAGAAGAGATAGCAAAAATCCAACAAACAACCAAGAAGAGTTGGCTGTACTGCCTCCCCTTGGCTCTATTTGAATTAAGGAACAGACCAGGGTCCGACCACCACCTCACACCCCTCGAGGTGGTGACTGGACATCAAATACACCTCCCACTCACACCACCATCAAGGGCGACAACTGACTGCCAAGCAACAAGCACTGTTTTTGGTGAAGAAATACACAAATATGTCTCTTCTTTGGTTACTAGTGCCGCTTTTATCTCTCAACAGATCGAACAGACACAAGGCGGGTCGAAGAACAATCAGCAAGGAGAAGCAACCAACGAGGAACAAGAACAACCAGCACAGTGGACAGTGAAAGAGGGAGGCCAGGTTCTCCTAAGAAATTTCTGCAGAATTGGAACAATCCTAGATTTACAGGTCCATACTTGGTGGACAAAATAGCCCCTAGAGCAGTGAAGCTCAGGGGTAAGGACGTGTGGACGCACATCCACGACATTAAGCCCTACAAAGCACAGACTCTCCCTCACCTCAGCGAAGGGGCCAATGCTTCAGCAACGACAACTGACAACAACAACAAAAAAGTGCAGACATTAGGTACCCCAAGGGACATAACCGACCAATCACTAATAGCCAACTCCATGATCACGAGATCCCAGACAAAGCATTTGAGCTAGCTAAAATTAACTTCCACCACCACCAACTAATGAAGAACATTGTCAAACAATCTATGTCATACACCACACCGTGTAAACAAGTGTATGTTTTCTTCTCTTTTTGTCTCGCACATGCAGGTATTGCATATTGCTACTGTGTATATAACAAAGATAAGAAATATGCGTCACTGCCCAGGAGTAAATGCTACCCGCAGACGATAACACCCAGAAGCACTGTCACACCAGTTTGTATACATTATAAAAAGGCCAAAATACTTAAGAAGGAGAAAAATACGCATATACTATAACACACAAGAGATAGGACGGTAAGGAAAGCATGGGAACAGATTTTCGCCTTGGCATTGAATGATTATTTGATAAGCAGGGCTTGAATAAAAATACAAACAATAATAACGCATATTTTGAGAGATTTTCAGGCGGCCACGTATATCATCTAAAGTAAAGGAGCGGCAGGACCGCAGCAAAGGTAAGAGAGATATGCTGGTGGTATTAGCAACTGTAATAAAAATGTTAGGGATATTCTTTACCACCGGTCTGATTACTGCCGCTGTCTGGCAGGCATACTATACTTTTTATGTGATGGCATCTCCCTCTACTAACATCTCCCCTACCATGGCTGCAACGAGCACGGTGTCAGGTGGTAAAACTAGTAGGGGGCACAAAATAAAGAGGGATAAACGTAGTGTCTCTATTGATGTACATGGGGTGGACACATACCTTACATAATCCACACACGTCTCTAACAACATGTGGTACAAGCACATGTCCAAAACTGGTAAGGATACAACTAAGGAAAACTGCTATGTGTGCTCATTGACCCCATATGCCATGAGCGCCTCAAGAACGTTTGTGGCAACTGAAGTACCTGCAACAACTGCTGAATGCTTGTTGTATCTAGCATTGTTCCAAACATGTGGGCGATTCCAAGGGAAAAGAGCAACGTTAAGATGGAAATCAAGTTCAACGGACCCCTATGAAGATAACTTCATTAAAACACTACCAATGTATGATGAATCATGGCAACTGACCAAAGGGCTCGGTTACATAACAGAGGGATCCAAAAAGGAGAGACAGAAGAAGTTACACTGAATTACCTACCATGCGAGTGGTACGCAAAAGAAGTTGCTGGAGAACCAGGATGCTGGGAAAGGCCGCTGATATTAATATATGGCAAGGTATACACTTAAGATGGATGGGTGGACAAAGTTGTGGGAAGCAAAATATTGACTTTGGCAAAGTCTTCGGTGATGACGGTGCAAGTAGAAAACGTCAAATGCTACCAGGAATGGACAAAGAGGGCAGCACTGGTGACATGGTTAGATAAAGAGGAGGAACCTATAACAATACTTCCACTCACTGCACCCACACTGTGTTACAGCATGATGGAGAAGTTGACGTTGGAGTAAATGAAGGTTGCAAGAGAACAATAAAGATTCCCGAGAGGAATGCAGGAACAGCAGTTCTGATGGATCACTATTGGGCCTGTGGATCGAAGGCATACAACAGCTTGCCACCGTTGAGGAATGGAGCATGCACCATGGTACACATCAACATACCATCACTGGTAGTACCACAGAAACAGGTTAACATGGAGAGCTTCCCTAAAATGGATGAAGGAAACAAAAGGAATAAAAGGTCACTGAAGATGGGAGGAGGAAAGCAATGGAATGACACTGCCCATCTATCAAGAGTAAAAAGACAAGGAGAACCATTGACAGGGAACTACCTGTGGGGAAAGTCAGAAACTGCCCTAAGCGACATCCCACCAGCACACAGACTATTTAGCAGAGCAGCTATGTTTTTATCCTCCATCATACATCCAGGAGTACAGGCATATGCAAATGCGAAGTGGCTTCATATCACTAGATGGGAGCTAAGGATGACAATAAATTCTACGGTTAACAGATTCAACGCAATAAATGAAGAGCTGAGGGCAATCAGGATGGTGGCTCTACAGAACAGATATGTGCTGGACCTCCTAACAGCAATGGAAGGAGGTGTTTGCACCAAAATTGGAAGTTCGTGTTGCATGTTTAATTCTGCCAACGACGAGGACAACGGCACGCTATCTGAGGCAGTGTCAGAGATGGCTAAAATGCATGCCAAGATGGAAGAAGAAGCAAAGGGAGTGAAGAAAGATGGCAGCTGGTTCTTTTACATATGGTCATGAATGCCATCTTGGCTCTCAGATGGTCTTAAGGTTATGGCAGGATGCATGATTTTAGGAATGGCCTTTGTGATGGGGATAAAGGTATGGAAGGAAAAGACAAAACGTACTACTGAAGAAATGATTGGCATGTACATCCTAATGCCAGCTGAAGATGATCAGCACACAGACGTCATTATTAAGGAACGTGATTGACTGCACCAGCAGATAGCGGAAGCAGACCTGTACCCACCATCAATAAAGGTTGAGAACCCAAGAAACCCGAAAAGCTACATTGTGAAATGGGTTTATTGAAAACCCGGTGGCGGATGTGTTTATATGTATTGGTCATTTGAGGATCATGTGGACCGGTACAGACTCTTGGCCGGAATAACAAAAGTATGGTGAGTATGAGGAGATAAGAGAGTGGATAATTTGTGTTCGACAATTCGACCAGAGGGGGGACGGAAGAGGCAAAATGGGACGATCCCTTCCCCCGATTCTCATCTAGACCATGGCCTAGGACGTCAAGACCCAAGCATCCACCACGAGAGGAATTCGGCCCACTCACAGCCACTCCAGATGTCAAGATCCACTGTAGCCACGCCCCACACAGCCAGGGAAGCTGCCCACCGATCAAACCACGTGCTGTAACCTCAGATGGAGTTGACATCAGTCATATGGATCAACTCAATTAGACAGCAATCACAAATACCGCCATTGTTAGAGATGCCATGACGACATACCCAGCGGACAAGAACACATGTGCCACCAAGCACATGGTCATACACACACCAATGCACACGAAGAACATACTCAGTGCTGTGATGTAGAAGACCACTTACACTCACACATGCATCGTTGTTATTTTTCACATAGGCCAGCTACAGCACAGCAGAAATGCAAGACGCCAGAAGAGCTTGTATACATGCTTGAAGATGCTTCCTCGCCACTAAAACCATGAAGATGTGACCTCGTAGATGGACTAATGCATATGAATGTCAGTCGCCATTCGTGACCCCATATCATGGACGATGTACCGCCACCCATAAACCAGGCCGAGGTAGGCCGCAAAACCAGAGTGTCCAGGCAGGAGAAACGAGACCCGACAAGAGCCCCCAGCCAAGGCCGCAATGTTGCAATCTACATGCCGCGCTCCACGCGCCAAGGTTACACATGCCACTGCTAAACGCTCCCCGAGCCGAAATACAAATCAAATGCTCATAATTCTGCTCCAGCCACGGTCCCACAGCACGTGACCAGGCCAGCATGATATGATGCCAAGCTCCAGGGACCAGAGAAGCGCTGGGGTCTCATGTCTGGGACACAGACTGCAACAATGAAGTGACAAATTGGACACCGACAGCGATGGGAAAGACATGCACACCAGCCAATAGTCAGACCTGTCCATTGTCTGCCACTGACACATAGTCATACTTTGTTGCCAGCACCAGGTACACTGCCAACTGGGAACAACGATGGTCCCAGGCTTGGGGGCTTGCGAGTGAACCAATCAGAACCCTCACACACCGCTGACACCATTATAGTTTAGCCAATCACTAATCGTCCCCTTGTAACAATTCACATGTTGGGATTTTTAGGGATGGCTCAAGCGTACCACCTGACCCTTTCTCCACCACTAACTACCTTTCCTATATGTGTCTATACTGACCCCACCACTCGGGGAGCCAATCCGAGGCGGCGTTAGGTTTGGGGGCTAGTTCTCCTAAGTGACGCACGTAACCACGTCATCCAGCTAAAAAAGGGCCTGAGAGCCCACCAGGATCGAGAGGTCTCTCGGATGCCTATGACCTGTGAGCCTGTCCCTGCATGTTTTTATAATAAACAGCAGTAACTTCTTGTCCTTGTGTGTGTCTCATACTCTGTTGGGACGCGGCCCCAACTCCGGAGGTCCGACAGCAGTGACAGTGTAAATCCCCTTTCATGGAGTCCTATAGGACTCCAGGGGAGTATTTGTCATTATTACCGGTACCAGCAATACCAGTGCCAGTAATAATAATAACTGCAATTTTTGCACCTACCATACCTCCAGCTCTTGAACCTGAAAGATTACTACACTCAATTGCGATGCCTTTTTTTATCCCAGGACCAGGGTGAGGGAAGAAACCCCTACAACAGTCTGAGATGGGAACAGCTTGCGGTGGAAGTTTGGAGTAGTGTAGCAGCTCTTAGAGGAGTGGAGTTGGAACTACATAATGGGTTGAAGGTGCATGAGGAGTTGCCTGCAAAGGAGGGATTGGGGTAAAGGAAGAGTGGTGGTGCAGGCAAAGATGTACGAGTGAAAAAATAAATGATTGTCAGATGAAGTGAAAGTGAAGAAGGAGGGGCAGTTGAAAAGTAGGAGGAGAAATAATTGGAGGAGAGAGAACAGAACTGATGGAAGTTAATTGGAGCTGCAGGGAGAGTGACTGATGGAAAGTGAGACAACAAAAGGACATTTGCTGTCAAAGTAAAGTGGGAGGCGTAATGATAAAATGGTAGATGAAGGCCAGCGTGAGTGTCAGAGACGAGGTCCAGCATGAAGCAGAGAGGCATAAGTGAGCATCAGCGCAGTGATTATGACAGTATAAGTGGTCCGGGAGGTTGTGAGTTTAAGACCCTAATGCAAGGAGTACTACAGGCATCTAGACATCCTCAAGGCTTACCTCACCTCTGTGAGATGCTGTGCAACCCACTCAAGGAGAACATAGAGCAGCAGCAAGATCGCCTGTTACACTTTCGTGATGTTATCTACTCAGTGGCAACCGATGTAAGGCAATTTACCTACTCTTGAATAACCCACTGGGACAATGATAGAGAGAAAATTGTAAGTAACAGAGATAGGAGGCCCAGAAGCACTCTTGAAAAATAATTTTTGAATTGTGACTCATTTTTGCTGCAATTCTGACACCTTTATGAAATGTCCAGTCAAGATTTGACATATAATACCAATGCTCATGCAAGCTACCCTATGAGCTGGTGCTTTTGACCTCTTCAGCATAGAAGATTTGAACATTGTTCCCAACACTCGAGTGTTGGTGCCTTTTGGGTTGAGTTTACAGTTTCCCAAAGGAACCTATGGAAGAATTGCAGCCAAGTAAGCTTGGTGTTATAGACCATGACTATTAAGTGAGATCAAGGCATTACATTGTCGCAAAGAAAAAAGACCCAGTTGCACAATAATCTGTGAAATGTAACTGCCACACTTGTTGGAAGAGACAACCACCTCATTCTGACCAATAGAGGGCAAAAGGGGTTTCAATTCAACTAACATTTCTGATAGATCAGAAGACAGACCCAGTCATTATGTGGGGAGACACCCACTGGGACAGAATAGGTACCCATTAGCCCCAGGTTTGTAGCAGTACAATGAAATGACAGACCACTATGGTCTGCCTTTGAGGAAGTGATCCCCAAGGAAGAAAGGCTTTGAAAGATAAGAAAGTACTTTGTTGAATGAAAGGGATATCATGCAGGGTTGGAAATAGCACTTAAGGATGGGAAAAAAGATAATTACATATGCTGATGCTAGTCTCCCCACAATTTATAAAAGCAGTAATATATCTTGACCATTCTCACATGACTACTGGACACAAAGGGATAGCTAAGATGCAAAACAATTGTTAGAAGCTGATTCTTTGGACCAGGTATATAGAGTCAAATTGACCATTACTGTGGGTACTTTCCTATCTGTCAAAATACCTCTCACAGTGATCAGTGTAGAGTGCCTTTACCAACCTTTTATATTATTGATTTCACTTTTTCAGGGCAGTAATTAATATCATCAGACTTATTTGCCCCTCTTTATGGATTATTCCATAAGGTACTCAGATGCCTTCACTTTCTGAATCAATACAACCCAACTAATTCTGATCCACCTCATGGCCAAGAGATTTTCATGGATCATGGTACCATCTTCAAAATCAAAATTATGACAGCTTTGAAGAAACATTTCCACAAAGGTAATGTATCTACCTGCATGAATCACTCCTAAATGGATGGACTAGAGGAAAGGTGTTAAGTTGTATTTATGCTTGAAGAATGCATAATGCACCCACAAGCTCAAGGTTGCATAGGAACGAGAAAGAATCATTTTGATATGAAGGTAAACTGGCCAGAGATCTAGCATGGAAGGAGGTGGAGGACGAGAGAGCTGTTGGAGGAGAGGGAGGAAGGATGCAAAGGGGAAGCCCCTGGGGTCCATAAGAGAGGCACCCATAACAAAAGTGATTGAAACAGGCCTACAGTCATGTAGTTCATACCTCAACAAAAACTTTATCGAAACCCTCAAGAATCTTCCATGAAAGCTGGTCGATGAATACACCTGGAGTTTTTTTGATTGATATTTTATTTCTATCGCGCTCGTACACAAGTGTTTCAGAGCGCGACAAGGCAAGGGAGGGGAACAGGGGAGAACAAAACAGCGATCTTACTAGACCCAGTGACATTGAGAACGCGCAAGTGCGTGGGAGAGAGGGGAGGGGAAAAGTGCATGGAAGGGGGAAGAGCTGGAATGTGCGAAGCAGACAAGAAACAGATTAATAACAATAAATAAATAATAATGGCAGCAAACAGTGGTAATGCAGCCAGCAATTTGCAAGTGCTAGGTTTAAGGCAGCAGAAAGGGTAGGTCTGATAAGTGCACGAAGAAAAAGGGGGGCTGTATGGGTACAGATACAGACCCCAGTGCAAGGGGTGTCCCGGAGGCAGTGCGGGAGGGTGGCAGGATGAACAGGTACCTGGGCCCAAAAGACAGAGGGTGGCCAGGTGGTTCACAGTGCCAAGAGAGAACAGATCAGCAGGGGAGAGGGGGAGCGAAGGCAGAAGAAAAGAGGAAGGTATTGAGGTGCTTCCAGAACCGGAGATGGGAGGCTGTTCCAGAGGGAGGCCCCAGCCGAAGACAGAGATCTACCCCCAGCTCGTTTCTTAGACAAATGACTGACCCTGAGTGAGTTGGAGGTGGAGGAGAGAAGAGCTCGAGAGGGGAGGTATTTGCGGAGGGATAGCTGAAGGTATTTTGGACCCAGGCCCCAGGAAGCCTTGTGGACAATGCAGAGGGTTTTGAATTTAATCATTGCATCCACTGGGAGCCAGTGGAGAGATTTCAGAGCTGGAGAGATACGATCCCAGGGCTTGAGGCCAAGGACAAGTCTCACAGTCCTGTTCTGGATTAGTTGCAGAGTGTGGAGAGTAGAGGCAGGTAGATTTAGATAGAGGAGTTAGAATGAGCTGGTTGTTGAGCCCTTTTCACAGTTTGGAAAAACACCAAGACATTAACAAGGTTCTCCCTGTTCTATCTGGTATATTGGGGGAACCCTGGAGTATCCTCAAAATATTATGAGAAGAGTATGTGAGCAAAGAAGATAGTGGACACAACATGGCCTATTTTGTGCAATACACCCAAGTATGAATTAATGCAGTCCACACCCCCATATGGCAACTTTTGCAGGTACCAGATTAAATACTGGCATAGCACAATGGCAAACGTTTCCAATTGGTGATCAAGTGATGGCCCTCTCTCCCTTCTAAGAACACACTCCTAGCTAAGTGGTATGAGCACTAAAAAGTTATAGATGTCTTCAGCAAGAGGATCACTGCAAGCCCCATGTGAACTGGCCCATGTGTACTGGTTAAAGGTGTGGAAGGAGCCTGTAGTAAGTTGCACGAAACCAGCCAAATGCTTTTCTCCACCAACCATCCAGATCACATGAAAAAGATGATACCAGAAAATGTTATATGACATTTGGAGAGCGCCTCCTGCCATTGGTATGGCCTGGAAGTGCTGTGGGGATGAACGCCCTTCAAAAGACCGAAGTGAGAGGTGTGATAGGTGAGGACCTTAAGGGAAGAAAGCCAAGTATGGCAGTGGAAGTCAGCATCAAAATTAAATTGCAAAACCCACCCACTGGACCATAAGGTAGGAAAGGCAAGTACAGCAGAGAACATTAACAGCAAAATGTAATTGCGAGACGCCCACTGTGGAGCCTACTAGAATTATTTCAAGATGCAAAATGACAAGACTTTTTACAATGCGTCCAGGATATCTTAACTGATAAACTATAAACTGGCTCATACACTGAATCAAACCCTGCTTGAAAGTTATGTGAGGATGTGGAGCAACTGACTAGTGGAAGTCTGATGCTAAGCAGTGTAACAGGAGTCAATTAAGTAAGTGTTAGTCCGGGGCATGGTCAAACCCTTACAAAGTCACGTGCCTATACAAATCATCCATACAGGAAGGTCAGATGGAAGCTGGATGATCTGCTTAGACTTCAGAAAAGTAAATGAGATATTGAATTGTGATGCTTACATTATAATGACGCCCTGCATCAACAAATTGACTGAGCACATTGGACCAACCAATTCTGTATCTTTAAAGGATCATACAGTAGGACACAGGAACATTCCCTTGGCACTAGATGATCGGAATAAGACAACTTTCTCCTACAATGAGAGTGTACATATTTAATGTTCTTCCTTTTAGATTTCACAAAGCTCCAAAAACACGACAACACGATATGGGCACCATATTGCAGCCGCACCACAAATACATTGGGCCCTAATTGGATGACATAGTAATTAAGATTAGAATACAATCCTAAATTACATCTGAATATCCGCTTGGGGTGGATGAGGGCAGGAGGGGGCCTGGAGATTGGGAATTAAGGAGTGTAAAGCAGGGAGTTGAGCTAGTACCACATCATGCATTTTGACACTTACAGGCCTACCCTACCTCTAGGGAAACTGCTCAAAGACAATATAGGGCTGTAAAATGTGGCACCCTAACTGTGCACTTTTTTACTAAAGTCCATATGAGCGGGGGGTCCTCAATCAAATCGTTATTGTACAGGGAGTCTCTCTCTAGATTTTACTTCAAGACCATTAAAGGAGCTAAAAGGAACTACTGTGCAGCAGAAAGACAGTTCCTCATAATGTACGTGGACTGGACTTTTGTGTAAACCAGTCCCCTCACATAGTTTTTCACTTTGCACACTCGAGTGCAGAAGTGGAGTGTTAAAGGTGCTGCACTCGCTTGTACGCCAACCTTTCACACCCTTTTGAATGGCAGGCGGCATTTACAATGATTCCTTTGGAGTCCATCTGCTTTTTGATGTTTTAAAAACAAGCAGATTCCATAGGAATCAACAGCATTTGCACCAGCGTGAAAATACATGCTGGTGGAAATGCTGAAGTATTCGTATGGCAGAGAGGAAGGGTGATGCAGATTCAAAAATTATGATTCACACTTCCTCCGTACCAGACAAATGAATGTAAATACGGCGTGGAATGTAATCAATCTGTAAGAAGTTTAAGCATACATTTTAGGTGTTGATTTGACCTAACACCTCGTAGAACATGAGCTCCAGAGTTTTCTTGATGCTTAACACACTTCAAGAAGCTTGTTTTCGACCTGCCCATAAGTGTGAAAGCAGATAGTCAGACCTTGATACATAAGCTTAGGACTAGCTTTATAACTGTGGCATCTCCTTAAATATGTAGATCGTCTTTAGATATCAAAAAGTTGAATGCCAAGTTGCTCTATGTCACAAGGAGCAAGAACCTAGTGGCAGACTACAGGATCACAGACATCTGGAGATACAACAAACCATGGAGGAAGACATGGTAGCAACCTTAGGCCCAACCTTTAGTTAGGAAGAATGGCTCAAACATAGTTGGCAGGAACAGGAATCTCTACATTTTATAAGAGGGATCATGGAAGGTTGGGAAACTGTGATCCAATAAATTCCAGAATACAAATGCTAATGTAACGGGGGCCCCCACAACCCCCGTGGTGCGGGGGAACCCATGCTGCCCATGGCCAGTAAGGGGGCCCAGTGGCAGTGGGGGGTCCCCCTCAGCATGGCATGCAGGGGGGCCCCCAAATGTTGTGTTACGCCAGTGAATACAAAGAGGAGCTTCATGAACTCTCGGATGGATATATGATATGATATGATATTTTATTTGTATCACGCTCGTACACAAGTGTTTCAGAGTGCGACAAGACAGGGGAGATGAACAGGGGAGAACACAACTACGATCTTGGAGAGTGATGGATATTGAGAATAGAAAGATGTCTTCCCTCAGTGAATTGAAAGAAAATGTCACACAACTCAACAATATGAGGCATCTAGATCACAGCATAACCAAGAGAAGGGTGCACAGAAACTACTGGTGGCCAGGAATGTGCTCATACATTGAAAGTCTGATCAAGGACTTTGGTCTGTGTAGTTTGAATGATAACATCAGGCAAAGAACATGTCAGCCCCAACAAGATATGGAAGTACCTGGCAAGATGTGAACAAAAGTAGCAATGTTTACTGTTGGTCCATTTGAAACACTGGATCAAAGATGATCCACATAATAGCATTGATTGGCTACACATCTAAGTGGATGGAATGCTGTTTTATGATGAAAGGTGCCGATTTATGAAATGTCATCAATTTTCTTACCAATACATTTAAAACTGAAGGGATCCACGATGTGTTGGTGACAGGCAATAGAGTTCAATTAGGATCCACAGAGATGCAGTACATTTTCAAGTCTTGTAATATGTTATGCTATGTTATCTTATCTAGAATTTGCATACCGCCTCCTGCCATAGGTTATGACATCAAAGTGCTGTGCATGACAGAGAGGATAAAAGAAGAGTGTCATAGAGCAGTAATAAAAGGGAGAAATAGTTCTTGTAGATAGTTTGGATAAGAGTAAGATAGAAAAGAGGTTCTGGACAGTGTGAGATGGAAAAATCTATCTGTGTAAGTCTTTGATGTATGTATAATTGAATATGATAGATGTCTTAAGAGGAAGGTTAAAGTCCATGTCCAAATCCAAGATGCAAAGGTTCAGATTGTTCAGTATGTTAACAGCTAGAGGATGGTCTGAGGCTAGTGTGCTGGTTTCATGAATGAGTGACTGGGAGGCAGATAGAGGGCAACAGTGTATATGTAACGAATAGCTGATCTCTTTTTGTTGTTGTTGGATGCCGGATGAAGTCGACAAGCGAGACGGCATGTAGTTGGGACCTGCAAAGAGGAAGCAAGACCGTGTCTAATGATATAACAACAACAAGAAGAGATCAGCTATTCGTTAAGAATTGGTGTACGTTGTGTGTATTGACGTATTAAGACGCGTTTAGAATTGGTTTACTACGAGATCATAGCCGTTGGACCAATGATAATTAATAGGTCCCTCCGGACTGATCTGCGAAGAATCCCTCTTGAGGAAAGCTTTTGAATATCCTGTAATGATACAGAAAGGGAATACACAATCTAGTTGAGTGGTGATACTCACCCTACTCGATGCGTATGGGAATAAGGAATCTCCCCAAATTTTGTCCTAAAGAAGGTTGTATGAACAAAGGGCCAATGAATGTTGATGTCCCGAAAAAGACAACCGTATCACGTGTAGACTAATGTCGATGTAATTAGAAACACACAGACGGAACCATCAGATAATCAATTGGAGGACTGTTGTGTAATCTTGAGTTAGGGTCGGAGGCCGTTCATATATGAGGCCATTTATAGTTACATGTCAAAGATTTGATACGAAAAAGCAAAAATTGAATGAATGGTAGGAGCGATTGAGTATGAGTGGAACTCGTAGATATTTGTCTGTGGAAATGTTCTAGTATTTTATATGAATATGATATGCAAATAAAAGTTTTTATAAATTGAAAATTGAACATTTATTGGTACTTATGAAGTAAATAAATGTGTGGAGAGGCTATTCCTGGTTCCATGGGTCCAATTGTTCTGTTGACGAATGTCATAGAAAGGCAAGGGAAGCCATATTGCCAATCTGATTTTCAGAAAGAAGTTCAAATACTGCATGGCACACATTCATATTTCATAAAGTAAAGGTTTGCTTACCCGTGGGGAAAACGGCTCCACAGATTGTGCTAAAAGCCTTGAAAGGGAGGTCAGGAACCTATCAGGAATAACAAGAATGTGTCCTCACATCTTAGCCATTGACTAATGACATATCTCAAACTTGCTGCTAAAAACTACTGCTCTACAGAGGAACTTCAGCAACCAACTAACTTGAAAAATATATGGATTTGGATTTTCCGCTTCAGCCACTCAGTGACTCAGCACTTTGTATAGAGTTGTTATAAGCTGCTCATCACCCATCCTCACATAATCACACATTAATTTTATTTTTATTCAAAACTCGTACATTCTTGTCATCTCAGGACATTCATGTTGTATCCTTGGCTCGTGCAGGTGTCCCTTCTGACCTGCGCGAGCCACTGAATGCTCTAAAGTTGAAGGTTGAGGCAGAGAGGCAACAGCTCTGTACGCTCTAGCTGCCTTTCTCCTTCTGCTCCATAATTATTCAATAACAATACTTAAATACCTCTGCTGGTCGTCTTCTTTCCTTACCCCCATATGTGGCAATGAGCTACAGGCACGTCAGAGGGGGAAACTGAGCTGTGTTCACGCACATTGCTCTGCGTGCTGACGTGTTCCAACTCCGCCTCTTCATCAGTATCCAGAACTGAAGGATAAATTAACCCTGTGAGTGCTGAGGAAATGAGGAAATAGCTGCAGCATTATTAGGTTGGTAAGGAGCATTTTTGGAGGGATACAGGGGAAGATGAAAATAATTGAAGCAGCTAGGGGATATTTTAATTGTGACTAAATAACGTGAATAAAGGACGTGAAGGAGAAACAAACTATAAATACGAGAAAAAATTAATGATAAGTGAAAATAACGAATAAAGGAAGAATGCTTCTATATGAGTTGGAGGAGAACACAAATGTCAGTATGTCTGTACAACCGCACGTTCCATTTTTACCATCTGGGAATTGTGGAGAGAAATGCTTGAGACCTACTTAAATACTCAGGACAGTGAAGAGTTGAGAGCTGCAAAGAAATTGTCAATATTGAAGACTGCAATAGGAGTGGAAGCAGTGAGCCTAATGAAACACTTACTTCCTGGTTGGGAAGAAGAAGATAAACATCTATTTACTATATAGATGTCAAGATTAGAGCAATGATTTGCAGAAAAAGCTAATATAGCTCTAGAACGGTTCAATTTCTATTCAAGAAAACACATGCCAGGAAAAGGTATTGATGACTGCATGGGAGCATTACGAAGTCTGGTTGAAAAGTGTGATTTTGAAAAAATAACTCCTAATAAATTGTTGCGTGATTAGATATTGATGAATGCTTTAAACAAGAAAATTATAGCGAGACTTTGGAGGGGAGCTAATCGTGATTTGCATTGTACAATGGAGATTACCAGGAGTATTGAAGCATCAGTTTAAAGCATTAAAGTGCCTGAAGGAGAGAAGAAAGATGACTTGTATGCCATTGGGCCAGTAATGAAGGTGGTGCAAAGAGGAAGAATCGGTTTACAGAGTTCATATATGCACCAAACTAGGAGTGACGAGAGACATTGTTTTAGGTATGGAATGGAAGATCATCTTGCTAATAAAAAAGACTGTTCGAATTGTCGTCAAAAGGGTCATTTTTCAAGGGTGTGGTATGTGAGGCATAAGAACAAGGTAGATTATAATGAAGGCAATGTAGTTAGTGGAGAAGACAGTGCTGCAAATTATGTTTTGAGGGTGACTGGAGGTCTAGATCTGGATGATCGTGAAAGACTATGGTGTCAGCTTCATGTTCAAAGTACACCATTTTAGGGTTAGAGGACTTCAAGGACATCTTTGGGGAGTGTAAAGTGTTTAAAATTGATATTCATCCTAGAGGTTATGGAGGTGGTAGGATTGACATTTTAGGGTATTTACTTAGTGACATTGAATAAAATGGCAGGAAAACATGAGCTTAAGTGTATATGGCAAGCTCATGAGCACCCAGGCTTGGATGGATTCAGTAGGGAAAGTTACAGATGAGGTTACATCCAGGGGAAGAAGAACAAGTGTTGTACATAGGAGCAGGAAAAACACAAGGAATACTTGATGCGTATCCAAGATTATTCAAGAAAGAGTTGGGCATGTTGAGTACATTTAAGCATGAGATAAAGATTTAAGGAGGGTGCGGTGCCTGTAAGAGCAAAGTGCGCAAGCTATCAATAACAGTGAGGAAAGATTGGATCTACTATTAGAGGAAATTGTGAATGATTAAATAATTCAACCCATTGAGTGTACAGAATGGGTTTCTCTTGTTGCATAAACAAGCAAATCAGATGAACGCATCAGGTTATGTGCAGACTTAACGAATGTGAATGAATTTATCATGGCTGATTGACATCCTCTACTAAATTAGCAAGAAATGCTAACATTATTGGATGAGTCAAACATTTTTAGCACCTTGGATATGATGAGTGCATATCTTGTGAAAATTACATTAGAACTCAAAACCATTAACAGCTTTTATCACACCTAATAGTCTGTATCGCCTCTTTAGTGTTTCGGAGATTCATGCATATTCTATTCAAGGGGTTACGTGGAGTGGTGGCATTCCAGGATAATGTTTTAATTTATGGTAAGAATGAGGAGGATCACAACTGTATTCTGAAGGAAGTATTAGCAATTTTGGAAAGAAGTGGCATGACCCATAACAGTGAAAAATGTAAGTTTGGCATTAAGGACGTAGAGTAAATAGGACACAGTATTTCCGGAGAAGACATCAAACCAAAACAGAATCACATAGACGTTATGCACCAGCTCTGGTGAATGTAGAAGGTCATTTCTGGGTGTGTTCTAGATTTGTGGATTTATTTGCGGGCCAAAATAGATCCTTTGAAGAAATTACTCAGAAAATGCAGAGTGCTTGAGTGGACTAAAGTGAAAGAAACATGTTTTCAAGACATTAAGGAGGAAATGAAAGTGACTTTACCACTCAAAAACTTTGAGAGTGGGAAAAGATGCCTGTTGGGTGTAGATGGAGAATTTCAGAATGTTTTTCTGGGGTACTGAATTTACAATTGTAACAGATCATAAGCCATTCTTATATGTATTGGCACTTGGAGGAGGCATGAACCTAACTGTGAGACAACAGAGATTAGTGTTCAAACTTCATGGATGTAAATTCAAACCAGAATACATACCTCGTAGGAATATGTACAGGCTGATGGTCTGTCTAGATTACCATTGGGCGTAACTGATGATATAGTTGAAGTTACATTGACGGATAATTAATAGAAAATAGGCACAGAAGTTGGGTGCTAGATGAAAAAGCAATTTCAAGAGATGAATGGTGTGAAGAAGGAAGGACAGATGTGATGTTATTTGAAGCTTAGGAGTATTGTGTCAAGGGTATGTCATCTGAAAGAGAATTCAGAGGTGAACTGAGTTCAATGAGGAAAATTGCTGATGACATTTGTGTTGAAGGAAAATGTGTTGTGAGAGAAGAGTTGTTGATTCCCTCTAGGTCCTTGAGGGCAAGACTAAGCGGGGTTGTGCATGAGGGACCTTTGAATATATTGGATAGAAAGAAAAGAATTAGAGCAGATTTCTGGTGGCTTACTATAGATTCAGAGATAGAAAATCTGGCAAGGCTATATGTGCCATGCCAAAATAGTGACAGGATGCTTACTACTAGAGTGAGTCCCATGATCCCCCTGGATTTGTCATTTGGACCAAACATCCATGAAGACCTGCTCTAAAACCTTGATTTCAACACCCCTTGTTTCCTCATCTTACTTGATCTCTCTTCTGCCTTTGACACGGTCAATCATGCCATCCTGCTCAACCGTCTCCGTGATAACCTGGGTATCACCGGCCAGGCCCTGGCGTGGCTGACTTTTTTCCTCTCTAATCGACGCTCACTGCTCCAACTTGGGTCCTTCCTCTCCTCTATCTCTATCTCCACCTGTGGTGTCCCCCAGGGGTCTAACCTCTCTACCTGGCTTTTCTACCAAAACCATTCACTTCTAGCTCCCTACATTACCATTCTCTGCCCCAACTTTCAGTGCTATGCGAATGACACTCAGCTCATTTTCAGGCTACCTTTGGACACCTCTTTTCCGTCTCTCATCTCTGACTGTCTGTCTGCTATCCAGCAGTGGTGTGCCGCTAATGATCTCTGCCTTAATACCAGTAAAACTGAGATTCTCCTCATCGGCACACCCGCTCCCTCCTTTCCTGTCACTCTCTGGCCGGCCTCTCTTTGCCCTCTTCCTGCTCCCACCTGCAAGGCTAAAAACCTCTGGGACATCTTCGACTCCACAATCTTCTTCTCTCTTCATATTTCTGGTGTCTCTTAGAAAACACACTACCAGTTTCACCTCCTCAGAGGTATTCTTCCTTTCCTCTCCTTCCCACAGAAGCTCACTTTTCCAGTGGGATGGTTCTCTCTAGGCTGGACTATTGCAACAGCCTCTTTCTAAATCTGCCTGCTTCTACTTTCTGCCCTCTGCAACTCATCCAGAACAGGACTGCAAGACTTGTCCTTGGCCTCAAGTCTAGGGATTGTATCTCTTCATGACTGAAATCTCTGCACTGGTTCCCAGTGGCTGCGAGGAAGTTCAAGACCCTCTGCATTGTCCACACGCCTTCTGGGGCCTGGGGCCTCAATACCTTCAACTCTCTCTCTTCCTAAATATCTTCCTTCTCGAGCTTTTCGCTCATCCACCTCAAACTCCCTCAGGGTCAGTCACTTCTCCAAGCAACAAGTTGGTGGTAGATCTCCTTTTTCGGCTGGGGCCTCCCTCTGGAACAACCTCCCTGCCTCCCTGAAACTTGAGGAGAACCATTTCCAGTTCTGGAAGCACCTCAAAACCTTCCTCTTTGCTTCTGCTTTCTCGCCTTCTCTTCCCTGCTGAATTCTTGGCTGAAACTGTACTGGTTACCTGGCCACCCTCTGATCGCAGGCCCAGGTGCCCTCTCCTGCCAATTACTCACATGCACAGCCCCCCTGGCAACCCCCACATATGGGGACTGTTTTTCTGTATCCCTACAGTTCCCCACCAGCACTTGACACCTGATTTCTGCACTTACCCTTGCACTTGCCACTAGCTGGCCCCACTTCTTTTATTGTTCTTTATTCTATTACCCCATGTACTGCACTGTCCCCACCCCCCTCCCACTCTGCACTTCTCCTCTTACCCCTTCCCCTGCACTGGCGCGATCTGAATGACACCTGGCTAAGTAGGATCACTGTCTCTGTCTTCCCTCTGTTCCCCTCCCATGCTGCGTCACACCTTGAAACACTTGTGTATAGACCATTAGAAATGCCATATCATATCATATCATATCATATCAAGAAAATAGCAATAGACATAGCAGGTCCATTCCAAGTGTTACCAGAGGATTGCAAATATTTCGTGTGTTTGATGGATTACTATTCAAAGTGGCCTGGTGTTGAACCCATGAGAGAGGTGAATACGATGAATGGGATGATTCTTTTAGAGAAAATATTTGCTGATGAGGGTGCACCAGAGAAAATCATGTCAGATAACAGAGTAGAATTTAAATCTAGGGAGATGTTGGAATTGTGGAACATGTTTGAACATAATGTGGAACATGTGTGTGCTTAATTATATCACCCACAATCAAATAGCATGATCAAAAGATATAATAGGAGATTTGTGCAGATGTGTATGGAGAATAACTGGAACTTCAAGAAAGAGCTGGTTAGGTTAATTGGTTCTTACCGGACTACTCCTCATGGTGTAACGGATGTAACTCCTTTCCAGTTAGATTGTGAGTAGGATGGGTGAGAGATGATTGAAGACAATACAATTGGGATGAAAGAATGCAGAGAGAGTTATGAGAGAGAGAGTACACAAATGGAGCAGAAAATGTATACTTGGGTCAGGGTAAAGTTACCCAGAAAGACAGTAAATGGGTTGTCAAATGTTCAAGTCCCAAAAGGGTGAGGGGGTGTAGGGGAAGGGGTGTGCATTTGGAAAATGGGGATAGATGGAACATGAATAGGATTAAATAAAGTCATGGTGGAAGAAGTGTATAGAATGAGTGGTTAATGGGAGGATGTGCTGGAAGACCATAGAGAGAATGATCAGAAGGATACTCCACTTGTCAAGGAGAATCAAGTACAAGGGAAAGAACAGCAGTGAGAGTGTGCAAGATGGAGAGAGTACAGAACATGTAATGCAATCCAGAACGAAATCAAGATCCATGTTGAAGGGTCCACCTATGCAATTCAAGGATTATGCAATGTACTAAAGTTCTTGTTCCAATATGTTATTGTTAATGGAAAAGAGTACGTTTTGTTACATCCTTGGCACATGCAGGTTTTCCTTCTTCGAGACATGAGCAAGCCACTAAACATTCTAAAATGTTCAGTTGAGGCGGAGAGGCAATGACTCGGTTTGCTCCGTCTGCCTCGGTCCCTTCACTCCATAATTACTCAATATAAATACTTCAATACCTCTCCTGGTGGTCTTTTTTTACCCCCACAATTCACCAGTTTGCTGATTTAAAGAACACATAATTATAGTTGTAAAGGCTACCGAACCAATATAATATATCTTTGGACTCTTCAGCCAATGCCACAATCACGTGACTCACGTTCCAGCCTAAACGTGCTCCTTAACTCAGAAATGTGTGTAGCCTCGATACATTCAGAGATAACATATACAATATTTCAGGTTGCACTTGTCTCAACCAACAAAATGCAAACCCTGAATAGTGGCGTGTTACAAACAGTGGACACAAGCCTTAGCTTTCAGAAGGATTTTGATCCATGGAGTGGGTGATATTCATTTAATAAAGAGGCCATGGCAAAGAGTCACTTACTGCGTGTACCTATGCAGCCTGCCTGATAAGAGGGATTCTAACAGTCTCCAATTCCAGAGAGGACAGAGCAAGGGGAATGCTGATTTATAAGCTAATGGCAATCATAAAAACAGACTGTAGAATGGGTGTGCAAAGAGGATGGCAGTAGATCGACTAGCCATCTCCTGAGACACCTGTGAATGAGAAAACAAAACAATATAAATAAGCTAAAATAAAACCCCAAGAACAGCCACGTTCATACTAGAGCAAGAACACCCTACCCACTTACCACTACGAAGGTGTTCTTCTGCAAGTCTACTCAATGGAGCTCGAGAAGTGTAAGGTGGTCAGAACCAGCTTGAAATGCTGAGAAGCACACACGCACTCTCAGGAGACGTCTAAGCACATCACACTCCTCATGCCCCACACCTCCATCATAACCAGACAAAAGGTGTGTCTATATTTGACTACTGATGTGCTCTACCGCGCAATACCTGTTACTACCTCAGCTACCACAAGAACCAACAAGTAAACCCATAGGACTCCTTGAACTATTCTACATCAGCATAAACAAATCAAACCTTAACAACATTCAGGGACCTACAAGAATCACTTCAGGAAGATCAAGTATTACTTGCAAAACATCTGCACTGTGAACAAACACACATTACAACCAGAAATCCTGTGAGGTGCATGAACATTTAGAACGCATTCCATTTTATGTTTCCACAAAGGACACTCACCCTACACTATGGCAAACACACCTTCAATATATCGATCGAAGAACACTCAAAAGCATTACCCCTAGAGCTCTTACCACATCACTCATCTTTCCAGAGACAGATCCACTCGCATCCAACAACTGTGCCAGTCTGCACATCCATACCACCCAAAACAAGTGTCAAACAAAGACCACCTCACCACTCAGACATTCACTGACATAAACCCAACTCATGCCCAAACATGCTTAGTACACACATGCAGCCAATGCTGAATCATGTAATTTAGGACCAACCCATCAGCACTGTGAATGTGAAAATGGAGCTTGTGTACGAACATCAAAGGCACACACAAATGCAGATTTTGTTAGTACATACTAACCAGCCACAAGCAAGCGTGGTGTTCTAACAGGGCAAACACACACTTTGCGTGTGCCTTATGCACATCACACACAAAATGGTGCTCAATTGCACCAGTCAGGCATACAAGCACCTCCACAGTCAGAAAATGACATGACTGTGCTCAAACATGCAGTCACACACAGATACATCTCAGTGTTACTTCTTTGATAACTTTGCCCAGTGAAGACGACGTTTCTTTCTGTCCTTGACTGTATCTTAAAATATAATGAGTATCCCCACTTCTTTATATATCATCCATCATCCAATTGCCTTGTGAAGTGAGTGAACAGCTTTTTAAAGAACAGCATACAACTTGCACTTGCTTGTTTTTTTAGATGTGGAAGGATATACTCTGTGAGATGATATGGATTTACAGGAGAGCCCCTTATTCAAGCATGGGTTTGGAAACATTTGTGATGATGAAAGGGTGTGTGTTAGGCAGTTGAATCTTCTGTGGTACTGCGTGTGTGGAGGGTTGGATGTAAACATGAAAGCTGTTCTGAAAAGAGAAAGATGGAAGCAGCATACTTATAAGTGGAATCATGACTCACAAAGGAATGTTAATGAACTCCAAGTTAAGAAATGAGACTACACACAACTAAAAGCCCAGATATCTGCCCAAGGGATTTTCAAAATGCCACTTACCACAGCTAGTCACCAACAAGGGCAAGTCTATCTCACACTTAATGATCAGCAATGGTCTAGCATTGATGTGATCACAGCCAACCCACTGTGGGTGCTGTCGAGGAAAGCAACGAGATCTGACCATGCCCATGGGAATAGCAATTTAAGAAGAAGTGGCAAGCAGTGGAGCCCACCCACTGGGATTCAACATATTCCTTTCATTGATCCATTTTGTCACACCTTTGTGTTCTTTTGGGGTCTCTCGCCCTCATTCTCATGCTCTTTCCGTCGTTCTCTCCCTTCTGTTTCATGGGCAATGGAGTCTGATGTCATTATTATAATCCTCAGTCTAGTGGCACCTTAGAAAATTTCACTAGTTTAACATTTCTTTTCTTCACTGTATATCTTTGAGCTGTACATGTGGCGATGATGTGGCCTGAAGGCCGGATGTGTATTGTGAAGGAAAAATTGTGCAATTAATAAAACTCCCATGTTTTCTATACAAGTGCATGAACACGTTTACGAGAAATGGCTACAACACGATTTTGTCAATCAATGCTTTGTCAAAGAATAGAGTGCCATCTCCAAACATTAATTATTAGAGTGAACTGTTTTACATTTAAACTTCAAGACTTTCTCTTCAAAGAGACTCACATTTTCAATATTTTATGTATCTCAGTGTGAAGAGGGATATCCATGAAATTTGAAAAGTCTTTCAGAACTGAGTTTTTTCTGTGATATGGTTCAGCTATCTCAGAGAAGACACTTGCATTGGCAATTGTTAATGCTCACTAAGAGTAGACAGTACTACAACCAATTTTACCAGCTCTGGTGAAGATAGGTTTAAATGAAAAGCTTTCAATGGTAATCACGGCGACCTAATAGAAGATGAAAAATCTCCCATGGGGAGATTGAGCATTTGAGACACTTTTAGGTCTGAGTTAAGTACCTTAATGTGAGGAAACCTGTGGTAACAAATATCAGACAAATCTTCGTATATCCTGCATAAATGCTGCTCATCACCAAACCTGGCCATCTTCTTAGATTTGGTTATGCCTTTAATTCTTAAATGATCTCTTATGAAACAAAGCACCATGCGGCAAAAGCAATCTCCCCCATTTATTGAGTATCTGTGAAGATCTGTCAAATGTGTCTTCTAACTTGAAACTTGTGGTTGACTATGCAGAGAATACATATGGGCCTCATTATGACCCAGGCGGAGGACCATGGTGCTAATAGCACCATGGTCCATGCCGGTAACTTACCGACTCCGCCATGGAGAAATCGGAAATTACCACCCCATTACAAGGTTGGCGGGGCAGTAATTCCCCCTTTCTCCATGGCCCTTCCCCATTCCCATTTTTGCCCCATAGGGCTCAATGGGAATGGTGAAGGCGCTAAGTACGGTAGCCCAAATTGCGGTACCGTACTTAGCACCAAGGTCCCTTTGCGGGTCCCTACTTTAAAACCAGCCGTTAAGGTTGGGTCCCGCAAAGGGACCTCGTAATCAGGCCCTAAGTGTTTAACGGCGCCGCAGCCTTTTACGGCGCTGTTAAACACTTAGCGCCAGGGTCGTAATGAGGCCCATAGTCATGTGGGTTGATTGGTTTACGAGGTATGTACTCAGTGTTATTTGTTCTTATGCTAATTTTTTATCCTTCAGCCCACTGTTTTATTAGGTGTCATAGGATCTTATTTATAGGTGGTAACTTTGTTGTTATTTGCCTATCCTTTTATGTTATATGTTATGTGTTTTTGTTGACTGCTGCTTGATGTGTATGTTGGTCTGTTTGCTTTTGCGACCGTTTGCCCATGGGCCTAAGGTGATATATACGTGGATACATTAATAAATACATACATGTAACTATCCATTACTTACCAAATAAAGCCTCTGTGCCTGAAGGGCCTCTTTATCGCCCAGAACCGCCGGGGAGGGTGCACACGAAGGTATAAGTGGCTAAAAGATTTCTAATTGCATGTCTTGACAGGCTTGCTGCCATTGTCACCCACACCCAGGTTCAGAGGTCACGTTTGGAGTTCATGCTCACACGTGGAACAGTATGCATTTTCGAATGTGCAGAGGTTCAGTGAAAAGCATTCAAGGATGGACTGCCTTTTTCACTTTTAATTTGTAGTCAAAGGAGATAGGGCAATCGCGGTGCAGAGATGCAGGTAGAGGATGACCCGTTCTCAAAGCAGACGCCAAGAGGATCCTTTTACCCCAAAACAATATTGGCAATGCTTGCCCTGTTTGCAAGGAACCTGATTTGCTGACAAGCAGCAAGCACTGAACTGAGGGTGCTAATTAAACATTACTGCCCCTCCAAGTAGTTGGGGACATTTTCCCTTTTATAATGGTTTTGTTGCCAAAATTACGGTATTACCGTAGTGAGAAATAAGCACAGGCCTACCCCACTTTAAACACTCTCGGAGTACTGCGCTCTTCATCTTAGGAGGGAATACGTCGATTTATAATAGCTCTTTTGGGTACATGGGAAACATGGACATTACCCGACATGTGCAACCTCTGCTCGAGATTCGGATTGAGGTGGGCAGAGTATTCGTGATCTTTCACTGTCTCACTCTGTCTACTGATACTGCCCTCATTGCATGCCTTTGTCAGCATTGCCAGAGAAGCGATCAGGGCATGGGCAAACAAAAAGTTTTTAATTGTAACGCAGGAACAGCTTGCTCTTTCACCCACTGCTGCTGGAATGTGTCAGTGGTGCGTGCGGCGTCGGTGCCTTCTATATCTGTAAAAAGGGATTCACGGATGACTGACTACCTTTGGTGAGAGAAAGCAGCTCCGAATGCCTCCGCAAATCCTTCTATCTGAACATATGAAGCCAGATTCTCATTAAGTAATGCAAATGAAAGGAGCACATAGAGTGTGCCTGTTTCATTTCCGCTACTTTCCGAAATGTGCAGGTCGCCTTATCGTCAAAGGTGACCTGCACAATTCATGAGGGGCTGGACAGTGGTGCAAAGATGCAAAGATGCACTGTTCAGTCCCTGTGCACTCCACACTAATGTATGACAAGCTCCAACAGCGGTGACTGGTGCGGCCAAAAGTAACCAAGATGGTATCAAAGAGAAGGTTTTGAATAATGGGTTCAAATGCTGCATTATTCAGCTCACATTCTGTGAAAGCCAGACAGTTTACAGTTGGCGCATGAAAAAATCTAATAGATGCAATCGTGAATAAGAGCATTTCCAATGCGTTTTTATGATAACAGAAACTACAAATATGCCCCTATAAAAAACATTTTCACACAGGCTGTGCCTATACATCTTACATTTTCTTACTTGCTGCCCCTATACATGCCAGTATTCCCATATAAGAACATACTCATGTATGCTTTGTGCATAATGGAAGTAAATATACTATGATGAAGCTGGCTCTACCAATACATGCCAGTAACTTGACATAGAAACATTCTCCTTTTGGCTTTGTCATTAAGCATTGCATGCCAAAATAATAATACATGACCACACATACACTTATGTTTGCTTTATCATAGATTTATCATAGATGCCCAGTAAAAATGCCATGCCACAACAAGAAATGGCCAGAATGGCTGCACCAAAATGCAGTCTAGTGACATAATAACACTTAACAAGCTTACTTTATCATAAACGCCCAGTAAACAATGTTTTCTTTTTGGAAAACACTTATGTGATTTGCGCTTCAGGCAAAATAATATATCCGTCACACCAGCAAGTTCACTTTTTAAGTAATATTTATTTTTTGCATTAATAGCATGCAATATCCTTTTTTCCAAACATTAATTCACAAACTGATAGTTTTTTTGCCTCTCAACACGTGTTTCCCCATGTTTTATGCTCGTGGTTCATCAGGAGAGATGCTAAATAAAGAAAGAATATGAAAGAAAGTATGAAAAAGATGAATGAGTTATTTTTAAAATTATTTTAATAATTAAGTAGTGGTGGTGTGTTGGGTGAACAACTCTGATTATATTAGCCTATTAGTTGTATTCACCTAAGTTCCTTATTGAGTAAACATATCTCTGATTAATAATACATCTTTCATTTTGTCTCTCTCATTTTTATGAGTTCTTTTATTAGTAAATGTATGTAAACAATGAGAGAGGGTAACATCAGTTTAACCTGACTCTTTGTATCATTTTTCAAACTTCATTCAAATGCCCTCTTTAGAGCAGTCACATTTATTGTAAAGGTAGAGCTACTGTGAAGCTCTCCTCCAAAGTTCCAGGATACTAAAGTTTAAAAAGCTGTTCACACCCAAAGTTATCTCAAAGAAATTAAATTAAATTGAATTACCTTTTATTTTTACTCGGTACGATTGCCTCCAGTCCGCCATAGTCCGCGCTACCTTTCAATGCTATTTTCTATCCTTTATAAAGGCCGCGATCGCGTAACGTGTGACGTCACCGCATCACGTTACGCAATGACGTCACACGTCACGCTTTTACGTCTGGTGGCCATTTTGTTTCTCTATTTCTGCCATGAAACTATAGTGATTCCTTTTTATAACGTTTGTCTAGTTCGAATGTATCCTTCCTATGAATCCTTTTTTTTGGGTAATATCAAACGGATCCATTATTTCAGATCAAAGTAAAAAACAAGGGAAAGCCAGAAAAGAAAAGGATCAATAGAGCAAATTTGAGAAGAGACTTATTTCAAATTATAACCATAAGGTTAAAGGCATTTTTTTAGGAAAAAATAAAAAATAAGCAATTTTACTGCAATTCAACACATATTTTCATAAAACATGATCAAAAGAAGATATATCAAAACATGATAGTGCTTGAAACTTATTGGATACATTTTGGACAGCCTTGCATTCTATTTTCATAATTCAGCTTTCTATAGCCAATAGGCCATCTCATGTTCCGAATTCAGGCCAGAGTGACACATGTCCAGAATACAAATCCATTTGGCTTCTCTTCTTCTTAGCTGGAGCTCTCTATTTCCACCTCTTTCCATTGTGTCAACTCTTTCAATGCCTAAAAATGTAATTTCTTTTATTTCAGATATTTCATGATCTTGATTATAGTGCACTGCCATAGGGTATCTTATATCATTATTCTTAATGGCTCTTAGATGTTCTTGAAGTCTGATTTTCAATGTTCTGATAGTGCTTCCCACATTTCTTTTTTTGCAAATGCATTTAATCGCATAAATCACATATTTTGTGTTACAATTAATGTATTGTTTTATTTTTTGATATCTTCCATTTGGTAGTCTTATTTCTTTAGTTCCATCCTCCATTTGATTACAACTTGCACAATTCCCACAGCTGTAGGTTCCTGTCGGTGCCGGCACTTTAAGAAATGGACTGAGAGTCTCTGTTTTTTCTTCTTTGAGATGACTTGGGCTGATTTTTTGCTTCAATGTTGGAGCTCTTCGATAAATAATCTTTGGTTTGGCTTCTATATTGTGTTTAATAGGATTGTCGCTTTGCAGGATATTCCAATGTTTCTTCAGAAGCTTCTTTAGAATGTATGCCTCACTATTGTAAGTAGTAATAAAGTCTACCTTTGATTCTTTGTTTTTCAATTTTGGTTTATCTTTCAGCAATTCAGTTCTGGGTATTTTTTCAGCTCGTTTTATAGCTCTTTCAACTTCTTCAGTTTTGTAGCCTCTTGTTATAAACTTTTCTTTGAGAGATAAGACATGTTCTTCATATTTTTCTTTAGAGCTGCAATTCCGTTTTATTCTTAGAATTTCACCGTAAGCTATGTTTTTAATTATATGGTTCACATGGTTACTTTCTGCATGTAACACTTTGTTTACCGCTGTCGGTTTTATATACAGGTCAGTTAAGATTTTGTCTCCATCTGTATAAATTTGTAAATCCAAAAATTCTATGCTCTCTTATCTTATCTTTTCTGTGAATTTGATGTTATAATCATTTGTGTTCAGATGTCCAATGTATTCATGTAATTTCCTTTCATCACCATTCCATATCATTAATACATCGTCAATGTAACGTCCCCAGTAGACGATGTATCTGTCTGTAAATGCTAGATGTTGCCATGCATGATTAATCTCAGAATGTCCCATTAACAGGTTAGCGTATGCGGGTACAAACTTTGCCCCCATCGCCGTACCCTGTTCCTGTCTGTAAATTGTTTGATTGAACATGAAAATATTATTAGTTAAAGAAAAATGCAGCATTTCTAGAATCATGTTGTTTTGTTCCAAAAAATGAGACTGATCTTGATTTTAAGAAAAATTCAGTTGTTTCTAAACCTTTGAGATGTTCAACACTTGTATAGAGGGACACCACATCTAATGTCACGAAAATAAAACTTTTTTCCCCGGGTATCTCTTCCATCTGCTGTATTACATGTTTGCTGTCTCTCAAATACGATGCTAAGTTGATTGTTAATGGCTGTAAATGAAGATCGATATTGTGAAGCTCTCTCTGTTAGTGAGCCTATGCCATTTATTATCGGTCTGCATGCTGGAAATTGATCAAATGTTTTATGAATTTTCGGTAAGAAATATATTATGGGCATTATTGGGTGAGTGTTGTCTAGATAGTTATATTCATCTTCTGAAAGTAAGCCCATTTCTTCCCAGTTTTTAATCATCAGATGCCATTGGGTCTGAAGTTCTTTGATTGGATTTTTTCGGAGTATTGAGTAGCAATTCCTGTCACTCAAATGTCTGTTTCCTTCAATTATATAATCTTTTCTTTGCATGAGCACAATATTTCCTCCTTTATCGGCCGATTTGGTAACCCATTATTTGTTTTTGGCAAGGGTGTCAATAGCTTTTGATTCTTTGATAGATTATGTTTAAACTCTGTTGGTTTATTTTTTAGATAATTTTGTCTCAGGTCTTCACTGACCATTTTTTGAAAAACATCTATCACATTGTTTTCTGTCATTTTAGGAATGAATTTTGATTTCATTTTCAAATTAGATTCTTCTGTTTGAAAAGGATTAATGTTTTGTTCTTCTAGAAACATTTCTGTAGTATAATTTTCCTCAGTAAGATTCATGATGTTTAATGTTCCTTCTACAATATCAACCGTAAGTGAAGAGATTTCTTGTTCTTTCGTTTTTCTTTTTTGTTCATTACTTCAGCAAAATATTTTTTCAGTTTCAATTTTCTGCAAAATTTGAACAGATCCATTTGTATATGAAAGTAGTCCGCTTTGTTTGATGGACTGTAATTTAGTCCTTTATTTAATACTATGTTAGTTGTTTTGTCCACTTCTTGTCCAGTTAAATTCATTACTAAATTCACTTGGTCCTTTTGTCTTGTGATCTGGTTAGCATTCCTTTTTGTCCACCTTCTTTGTTTTTATGTTCCTCCTCTTTTTCCTCTTGTTTTTGGTAAATTGGTTGATATATTTTCGCTTGTCCCTGATCTCATGCCTCTTATATTCATCATCCCTTGTTGAAAATTTGTTTTTGTAATGGACTTGTGTCTACGAAATTCCTCTAAAAAATTGAATTCTTGTGTTTTATTTGATATACTTGGTACTTCTTCTGTTTCTCTTTCCATTTCACTGTTCGTTTCTGGATCTGAAGATTGAGTAGTTGTTGGTTGTGTATTGGTATTTTTACTAGTTTTTGAATATACTTTTGAAAATGTTGTTGTTTTCCCTTTTATATCATATTTTCTCTGATACGTGTAGACTCTTCCAATCTTATAGTCAATTTCATCCCTTAAAAATGCTTTTTGTTTTTTGGATTCCAGTTCTTTTGTAAATTTATTCAGATAATCATCCAGTATCTGATAGTTTTTGAATGTTATTTCAGGAAGATTTAATTTTTCAATTGTTTCTTTTAAAACTTTTATTTCTTCTAATGCCTTCTCATGTGCTATTGCAGAATGATTTATAATTCTGATCATCATATCTTTTGAAGTTTTTGTAAGTAGTGTCTCCCAATCCTGCAAATCTTCTATAACTTCATCCTCAAAGGATGGAAAAATACATATCCTTAACCCTCGTGGGATTCTTCCCATGTCCATGTACATTCTTAAAGTTTTCATCTCCCACACTTAGCTAATTCTTTTTTGGAAACTGCTTCCAATCTTTTAAATAGATTCCTCAATGACGTTGAGGTCTGAGATGCTCGTGCATCTCCAGGTGTCTGTCTATGTCGCAAGAACAATTCTTCTGCTTCTACTTCTCTTCTTTCAAAGATGTCTGCCATTTTTCTTTTGCTTTGTTTTCCAAAGATAAAAAGTGCACAAGATCTGCCTTTAGAAAAGCCTATAATCAGAGTTTTGGTTATCTGTTTGCAGTCCTTTTCGGCTTTTACTTCCTCTTTGGGCAATTTCTAAGAGCAAATAATAAACTGTTGTTTGCCTGGATGCTGCACCCTTAAGTGAGTATTGGGGCTGCTGCAATATCTATTCACATTTTCTTTTTGGAAAACACTTATGTGGATTGTGCTTCAGGCAAAATAATATATCCTTCACACCAGCATTTTCACTTTTTAAGTAATATAAACATTAATTCACAAACTGATAGTTTTTTTGCCTCTCAACACGTGTTTCCCCACGTCTTATGCGCGTGGTTCATCAGGAGAGATGCTAAATAAAGAAAGAATATGAAAGAAAGTAAGAAAAAGATGAATGAGTTATTTTTAGAATTATTTTAATAATTAAGTAGTGGTGGTGTGTTGGGTGAGCAACTCTGATTATATTAGCCCATTAGTTGCACTCACCTAAATTCCTTATTGAGTAAACATATCTCTGATTAATAATTCATCTTTCATTTTGTCTCTCTCATTTTTATGAGTTCTTTTATTAGTAAATTTCTGTAAACAATGAGAGAGGGTAGCATCAGTTTAACCTGACTCTTTGTATCATTTTTCAAACTTCATTCAAATGCCCTCTTTAGAGCAGTCACATTTATTGTAAAGGTAGAGCTACCGTGAAGCTCTCCCCCAAAGTTCCAAGATACTAAAGTTTAAAAAGCTGTTCACACCCAAAGTTATCTCAAAGAAATTAAATTAAATTGAATTACCTTTTATTTTTACTCAGTACGATTGCCTCCAGTCCGCCATAGTCCGCGCTACCTTTCAATGCTATTTTCTATCCTTTCTAGCCCAGTAAACAATGACATGCCAAAGTAAGAAAAGGCTAGAATGGCCACACCCAAATGCCAGTCTAGTTACATACTAGCACTTAACAAGCTTACTTTATCATAAACACCCAGTAAACAAGGACACGCCACAATAAGAAAAGGCTAGGGTGGCAGCACCCAAATGCCAGTCTAGCCACATAATACCACTCATCATGTTTGCTTTATCATAAATGTTCAGTAAGAAATGTCATGCAACAGTAAGAAATGGCTAGACCGGCTGCACAAAAATGCCATTCTAGCCACGGAAATAACACTTATAATGCTTGTGTATCATAAATGGCCAGTAAAGAAATTGCATGCCAAAGAGAGACATAGCCCCTCATTCCGAGTAGGGCGGTAAGGGATACCAGGCACCGGTAAGGAGACCGGTGCCGGTAATCCCTTACCGCCCTACTACCAGGTCTCTTAGCGGGTCCCTTCCTTAATGGCTGGTCTGACCAGGTGTTAAGGACGGGACCCGTTAAGGGACCTGGGCGCAAATAACGGGCTTGGCACACTCCGGCCCATTATTTGTGCCCTCCCCATTCCCATTGAACCCTGTGGGGGCTCAAATGGGAATGGGGAATGGTTTGGTAAATGGGGACATACCGGCCCCTCCAGGGTCGGAATGGACTGGTAAGTCCCCATTGAACCAAACCGGAGTCGGTACCAGTATGGGAGGCAGTAATGGCGCAAATAGTGCAATGACTACCACCATACTCAGAATGAGGGCCATAGAGTGTAACCAGACTGGTTGTAGCAATGCAGTCCAGTCTAGCCACATAAAAACTTTTATCATGAAAACATGCTAAGTTTTGTAACAAGGATAGACTGGACTGTATTGCTGCAGCCAGTCTGGCTACACTTCAGGCCACTGGCATATTATTTTTATGCTGTGCATCATGGTTAAAACTAACATTATAACATGTTTTCTTTAACATTGATGCTCAGTAAAGAATGTTCCCCTCCCCTGCATCAACAATCAGAGATCCATTACCACAGTTAGCGGGCATTTGACTTGATGGTGTTGGGGAAGGGGGGCACCAAAACAGAGAAGTACTCAACAGCACCTTGAGTGGCACTCAACCTGCTAGGGAGTGGGCCTTTTGATTCATTGCGAAGTCAAAGGCCCACTTACCAGCATGGTGACCAGGCCTCTGATTCATATAAAATTAAAGGCCTGCTCAACAGCAATGTGAGCATTTCTCACCGTGGTGGCACGGAGGCCTTTGATGCATTCCCAAATCAAAATTCCCACTCAACAGCATGAGTGTGAGCTGACTTTTGATTTATTGCCATATCAAAGGCCTGCTCACCAGCACAGTGAAAAGACATCTGATTTGGGGGCACCATTGTCGCTCCCACAAAATTGGAAGCCCTCTCTCTGCAGAGACATGCACAGCTGGGCTATGAGCTGCCAAAATTCAACCCTGCCCAGGAGCACTCCCTTCAATGTGTGTTGCAGCTGACAGAGCGCATAGTGTATTCACTGGGCTGACAGTTTGGCACATTCAAAACGGGTGGGTTGATGCCCTGTTGCCCATTATAGACGAGCCGCCCCTGGGCTCTGTGATAGCACAAGGGACCGTCTCTGTGAAATGTTTGAAAAGAAAAGAGCATTTCCATCGCTTTTTGGGGGATAGGAATGAAAATGTGATAGCCAAGGTTTAAACTGCGGCTGTCACACTTAAATAAAACATCATGACAGGGTCTGAAATTGTCCTTTTAGGATTTGTGTATGCCCTGTTCCCAACAGGTGCAGGGGGATACGCCTCCTTCCTGTGTATTTAAAAGAGAACCATGCTAGTGAATTCAGGACATGCTTTTAAATGAACAGACACACCTCTTGATCTATGGAATTGAGCAAAGGGGTGAAAAAGTGCATCTAAGATGTGCTTATTCAGATGACCTTTGAGAATGAGCCTGCTTCTTTTTTTGGTGCAAGTGTTGAGATGCGCTAGCACATCCTCCAGGGGAGTTGCTAGGTCGGGAAAAGACCCGGGGCTACGCTGATGTCGGAACTGTTGGGACTGGGGGCTAGCTAGTCTTTTGGCTGTAGCTCCTGATATTCTATCTGGGGCTACAACCAAAAGATCAGGGGCTATAGCCCCCTTACCCCCCTCCCCCTAGCAACGCCCCTGACATCCTCACTTGTGCCGCAAATATTTTTGAGACTGCCTAAAAGCATTCACTTTCTTCATATCTGACACAAATGCAAGCAAGGGGCAAAACAAAAAAATATGAGAATTCAAGCATATCAATGTTGTGAAGCTGATGATAAAATGACTATAAAGGTTATGTTTTAAGGGGGTATTCGAGTAATGTTGAGTTTATAATAGGGACACTGTAAGAAATATTAGCATGTTTAGTCTAGTTGGTGAATATCCTCTGTGAAATGTAGCAAAGGAACATTAATCACAAACCATGTAATCGAGTAAAATCCCACCTCGCAAAATCAATGAAGTTTAGCCAAGTTAGTTGAATAGTGATGATTTGCAAGTTTACCACAGGATGAACCTGCCTTTTCACATGTGTTCATACAAATAAAAAAAGGCTTTGTTTAGTTGTGAAGCCATAATATATAGTGGCTATAAAAAAGGTGGGGAACATAGATTAACATGCAATGAGTGAAAAGTGAACATTTAAATATAGATGTGTACTTGTGGAATATGCGTGGGATGCCGGCGTGCATGGATATAATTTTTTTTCCCTTTTTTTTGTTGATGGGGTGCCCTCTTAGCAGTCATGATCTTCTTGTTAATTCAGTGAACAATAATGTAAATGAACTATATAGCATGCATTCCTTATGCTTGATGTTTCACTAAAACAATGAAAGATCATAAGTGCTAAAAACAATACACATACATCCTGTTTGTAAAATGCGCGTTATTTTATGTAGCTTTCAGAAAAATAACTGGCATTTCAGATGTTCAGAATACAGTATTGACGAAGTGTGCCCGACCCATGACAGAGCTGTAGCTTTAATAAATGAGCTTGTCAAGTCAAGATTGATCTACGGTCTTGGGGCGAAATGTTAAAACACATATTTCATGATTTAGTAATCATAGACCTTGCACTAAAAAAAGATAAGTTGCGCTGTGTAATAAACTGGACCAGCCACGTCATCACTCTTGCTTCATGTGTTCATTAAGAACATAACAGGGTGAGAGGCGTGAAGGAAAGACATCTTCCTGCGCTATATTTCTGATTCCCACTTCCATTTCCATCGGTCTCATTTTTCGTCTGATGATTTTGTTTTAATTTAGAAAAAGGCCCATTTGAAACAATTACCTGGACCCTGGTGCAATGTAGATAAATTACATGTTTACAGACAATTTTCTCCAGTGGCCTTGAAGTTCGTGATTGCAGTGTCACTGCCATATAACCCCCTCTCCCTGTTTGGCCAGTTCCTTTCTCCACAATTCCCATGCTTTTAATTCTGCCTAAACTAAATACAAGTATGTGTTTTTTAACTAACGAAAAATGAGGTTCTGAAAAAATAATTATCATTAGCATGTGCCATTATCACTAAGTAAGTATGAAAGTCGGTGAGTGTTGAGAGGAGAACAAAACAGTATTAAGCATTAAGAAATATAATTCTCGTGATTCTATCAAAATAACATACTAAATGCAATAGTAAACGTGCTATGAATTTAGCCCCTGCCACCACAAATGCACCAATGCATATGATGTAGTGGTGCATAACATATTAAGGATGAAAGACTGAGTTGGCTCTAAAGAGATTGACAGGGTAATTCATGGAATAAATGTGCCCCGAAAAGGGGAGCGCAAGCTTGAAAATCGTAGCGCACGCGTACTAAATCCACGCACACAGTCGTTCATCGATTCATGGAATGCGCTGCGCGTGTAAAACCTGGGATGTGCGCCAAATCCATGGGTGGCGCATGCGGGCGCACACGTCACTAAACGGCACGTGCGACACGCGCAGGGAAAGCGCACATCGTGTAGCGCACACAAGAAAAGTGGGCGGAACACGGGGTGTAACATGCGGAATGGGGAACAACGTGTGAAAATGTGGGTGTTGCAGGGGAAGTACGGGAGGTAAATGCTCGCAACGCTCACACACAGGCTAACAACACGTATTCATGGAATCGAACAGGGGAAACCTGTGCGCCAAAAAAGATGCGCTAATCCGGAAACACGTATGCCAGCAGGAAGCAGGCGTAAGCGGCCCAGTGCAGCATAAAAGTGCGCGCAAACAACAAACAAGCTCATACGCTACGATGAATATACCGTTCCTCGCAGCAGTGGTCGTGGGACACCGCAGGAGGAGGAGGATAGCCAGGCTCCACATTGTTTTACCCAGGACCAGCCTTTTTGGGATGCCTGATGACCAGGTGTATGGGAGGTACATGTTTCCACCACTAATAATCCTAGAACTGGTCAGGGTGTGGGAGGATGACCTCACATCACCCACCCTGTGCTCCCAAGCACTGAGCCCCTTGGAAAAGGTGTTCAGTGTACTGCACTTCTTGGCTACTGGGCCATTTCAGCGGACAAGTGCCATAGTTGGGGGTGTCTCACAGGCCACACAGTCACGCTGCCTACACCAGGTGTTGGCCATCATGACTGCATGCCCCTCAGTCCGCAGGCACTTATACATGCCCAGAACACCTGCAGAAAAGCAGGCTGTCGTCCAGGACTTTTGCGGGGTGGCACACTTTCCCAAAGTGCTAGGTGCCATTGATTGCACCCATGTGGCTCTACATCCTCCCAGGGCCACTGAGCACATCTATCGAAACTGCAAGCACAGGCATTTCATCAACGTGCAGGTTGTATGTGATGCCAAGGGAATCATCACCTCAGTATATGCCAACTATCCGGGGTCCAGCCATGTCACCCCTAAACCGGGACCTGGAAGCTGGGCGGCATGGCGATACATGGCTAATTGGTGAATATAAATGACTCTGCACATGCATGCATGTCAGACACAGAGAAATGTGAAAACCCCACTAATTGCAACCATTATCACCTCCCCAGGGGACAGTGCCTACCCTCTGAGCACCTACATGATGACGCCAATACGGAACCCCACCACACTACCCTAGGTAAGATACAATGCAGCCATATTGCAACCCGGGGCATAGTGGAGCGCACATTCGGAGTGCTGAAGTCACGCTTTCGCTCCCTTGACCAGTCTGGTGGGCAGCTGCTATATGCGCCCCCAGTAGTGAGCTGGATCATAGTGGCAGCATGTGTCCTGCACAACGTTGCAATCCGGCGGGGCGTGCCGGTGGACATGGTGGTGCCCCCACATCCCCAACCACATGCACGGCCGCTGCGCATGGGAGGTAAAAGGGCACGTGGTGAGGCAGCCCGTACCCAGCTTGTGGCAAATTTCTTCACCTAAGATCCCACCCCTGCGGAGTGCACACAGGTCTGGCACATACCAGCTGACAATTTATGATGATGATAAAAGGGACAGTGAACTGTCACAACCATACCACCCTGAGATTGTTTACCTGGAAGTGCTACATTGTGTGCATCCCTGGCTACTTAAACACACCCAATGCTGTGTCAGTAAAAGGCACACATTCATGCAGCATGAAGGACTAACCCCTTGCAAAACACTACAAACAAATAGTGGCATGTCACCCAACCCCTCCTCAACCCCATCTCAGCTACCCAACACACCATGGCATGCGATGTGAAAGCAACCAAATGATTGCACATCACATGACACAAGTGTCACAAAGTGCACCGTCCCAAATGGAAACAGGACACAGACAATTGCCTCACCAATGAAAAAAAACCCAGCATACATTAACAAATACTTACCAGCATGACCAAACATCAGTACATGATCCAACAGTGGCAACATATGACAGTAAAAAATTAAAGTAGTGCAAGTGTCACAACCTGACTAAGGCAGCACATCGACCCCTTCCAACTGCAGAGTGTTGCTGGTAGGCAAATGTGGCAGTGTACTGCATACAACATGAACTGCATCTGCAAAGGAGACGGGCTTGTTAAGAAGCATAACCAAATAAAAATAAATGTATGAAAATCAAAAGAAGAAATAAAGATAACAAATGAATTAAATACTATTTTCATTTAGCAAATCGGAATGAAATGTGAAAAAAACAAAAAAATAAAATGGCCATGTGTGGACCAGTGGGGGAGGAGGCCACCCAGGAGGGACGAGGTACAGGGTGCACCCCAACACCCACATGCATGGATGTTGAGAAAAAAAGAAAAACCTCCATGGGCTCATGGCCTGCACGGCTAACTTACAGTGGGAGAACTGCCGTCACTGTCATCCCCCTCTGGTGGTACATCAGAAGGGGGCGTGATATGGGAGGCAGGCCACGCAAAGCCCTAGCATGCTCCTCCATGGCAGCAAGCATGCAGGTCTGAAAGGTTTGGTTCTGCAGGATGATGGTACGGAGATCCCTATGCAGCACCTCACGGGTAGCACGCATTTCTGCCTGCAAGGCCTCACGTGATGCCCGGATCTCCTCAGGGGTTGCCTGGAGCTCAGCTGAGAATGTGCGTGTTAGCTGCTGCAGATGCTGTTCTGACCTTGTACTCCGGGACACCTTAAGTTCACCCAGAGTATCTCTGAGGGACCTGTTTTCTAACCTCAGGGCATCACTGTGGGCCTGTAACTCTGCAGATATGGCTGTGCGCAGAGTCTCCAGTCCAGCCCGTCGGTCCCTGTTGGACGCCAACATATCCTCCCTGTGTGAGTGGCAAATGGACTCTGTTGCCTGCTGCTGGAGCTCCACCTGACTTTCAGGGGAGAGAATGGAAGTGGCCACCCTATCCACGGACTGAGCCATCATCTCACATGATGCCCCCTGTTGTGCTGCTATAGTGTACATGGAGTTCTCCCACACGGAATGCCTGGTGGCTCACGGCCACCGCGTTAGCGGGCACCGCACCTGTTTGGGGCAAGGTGATGTGCACCTTGCTGCGCTGGCACTGCCTGAGGCTGCAGATCTGCATTCCTCATTTGATCTGCTGGCCCAGGAACAGGAGCAAATATTGTGGAGTGTGACCCTGCATCTGTAACCACCACAGGCGGACTTTCCAGCACTGAATGCCCCATAGAGGGGTCTACCCCCAAGTGCAGGGTGGTTGGACAGAACAGCATCCCTGCCAGAAACACTCACCTGTGACGGGACATATGTCTCAATGTCAGATTCAGCACCTGATTCATAGAGGTCTCCGGAGGTGTACCCAGAGACACCCGTGGACAGTATGGTTTGTAGGAGTAATGGGTTCACCCACCCCATGTTCTCCACTGGTGCCTGGTTGTGGCTGTGAGTACTCCTGCCTCTGCGCCATCTCCTCCTCCTCAACAGCATCTAGTGCCTCATCACCTGCAAAAACATAAAAGAAAAGTAATGAAAACAGGCATGAGCACCATAGCCCACACACATAGGCAAGACGAGGCAGACATCCAGTACATAAATGACAAATGTCACACATGACAATAACTCTGGCATGCATGCACTGGCAATGAGTTGGAAGCGGAGGCAAAAAGCAGACACAGAGGACTCCAAGATGGAAAAGCAACACATGTGCTACATGCTTGATAGCACTGGCATCACACATTAGCCTGTGAGTGGCATGGACAATCCACATACATGACACATGCCAGCACACAGATGGCACGTAGCATAGCCATGACAGATTTGACAACGACACCCAGATGGTAGCAAATCAGTACTGTCACCCATCCATGTGAGATGGACATCATGAAATAGGACATACAAAATAGTGTGACAAAACACGCATGTGCCACACGCTGCAACAAAGCCAGCGTTCACTAATGCAGTGATGGCAGGCACATGGAACATCAATGGTTGGTCAATTCGACATGACAGAAGACAATTGTCATGTTCAACATTCAAACAGGGCCCCGAAATGATTGTGTGCAGGCCATGTGTAGGTGCACATTACTAAGCCAGCCTGATTGATGAAATCATTCCATAAAAAAGGAAACATATGTGGGCCATTGTGGGGTGTAATCTATGTCTGAAGTATGTTACATTTGGGGCAGAAGGGCACGGAAATGTGTGGTAAATATGCAAAGGATTTCATCAATCAGGCAGAATCAACAGGAAAACATTATGAACAATGTTGTGGCAGGATGGCAGTTGAAGGGCAAGTGCAGTAATCAGGTGCAAATTGTCTACTGCGGTTAGAACTTATACTTGAAAACCCAAACCCAAGGCCGGGCTAAGGTTTGGAGGCACCACATGGGTGACCCATAGCAGTCATAACTACACAGCCCACCTGGCACTCAGTGAGAACACATCACCCGAGCAACATACACATGGTTTGCACATACATGCATGGCCACTCACCGGACATTGCCTCAAGATCTGGTAGGTCTCCCACGCCTCGGATCTGATCCTCTGTGATGAAGCCTCCAGCGATAGACTCATGTTCTGTGAGTACTTCCTCCTCTGGTGGAGACCCACTGCCAGTCACCAGAGTAGAGGCATGATTGGAAGCCAGCTTGTTCTTTGCTCTGCGTTTGAGGTCATTCCACCGTTTAGAGCAAGCATCAGCTGTGCGCATGACAAATCCAAGGGCACTAATCTGGTCCGCGATGCACTGCCAGTGGGCCCAACGTTGAGCAGTCGTAGTCTTGCACCCTGCAGTCACCAGCATTTCGCGGCCATTGGCCGACACGTAGCCCACAAGTAAGTCTAGTTCCACATCATTGAAACTACGCTTCCTTGACGTGCCGGAGGGGGGAGCCGTGTCTGGGGTCCCAGCCTGTACCTCAAGAGCACCCTTCTTCCTCTTGGGAGGTGGTGCGGACCCTGGTTGGTAGGGGCTGAAGCACAGGTGGACTGGGCACTGGAAGTAGCCAAAGGCATGATGACCAAAGGTCTCACTGCAGGCATTGGCTGCTGGGTGATGTTGGCAGGACCAACCTCGGTGTGATGGACTTGGACCAACACTGTCCCAGCTGGGAGACTCAGAGCTGGGGTGGATTGAGCTGCAGCTGCCCCTGCAGCCTCCTCACCCTGCCTACTTGGGGCAGCAGATGACAATGCTGCCCCAGATCCATGGGGCCTGGTGACAGCAACTTTCACCGCCATACGTGGCTTTGACTTGGTGACTCAGGAAGTCAGTCAATACAATTAGAGTCACATGGGTATCTAGATTCTGTCACCCCCAGTATATTTCAACACATCACAAACAGAATCTATTTTGTTAAAATAGTTCAAACCTATAGCTTAAATCCTTAGCTCTAACTAAATGTCCCTATGGAGGAAAGGAATATGTTCCTGGATGCATCCAGAGAACTGCCAAAGGGGCACTCGCCCTATCCTGGCTCACTACTTCCCTACAATTACTAAAATGAGGTGCACGCCCTTGGGAGTCAACAAATTTCTTTTAATCATGTCGCTAGCCCTCGGTGTGACTTATATATAAAAATCACAGCGATCATTGGTCCAGAATCTATAGGTCCAATCACTGCTGCATACTAAAAATACAATGGATATTATTTTCAAGCTCATATATTACTTTCTTATGAGACAGGTGGTACAGGTCATCACCCTGAACCCATATTTGTCAACCAGTTTCAGCGGGGAAATATAGTTTGCCGCCTTCTTCAGGACTATAGAGATATTTTTGGCACTCTATATATTCACAAATAGACAGTGATAAAAATTCTCCGTCTTTCAATTTCTTGATCTGGATCCAGCGTGTTCCATTTCTAGATGGGACATCTCGTCTGCGTTTCAGCTCCCTATAAGGGGAAAATGCACACATCAGAGGCCTCGAAGTATATGACTACTATACATTCTATGGTACTCTTATCCATCTGATTTCTTACCACTATCTGTTGTCTGTTATGATAGATCGTCAATTCAGGTCTTCTTTTCTTCTCAGGAGTTGTAATCTCTAGTGAGTAAAGAATCCCTGGTCAGCTGTGTTTCAAACCCCCAGTCCTGCATTAATCCAGTGTAGGTTCAATACTTCAATTTTGTCACACTTACCGTCACTTAATTTCCAGTGCACGGTAAGACATCTATTTTTGTTTTTTCTTTCTCTTTAGAGAAATAATATTGTTGGAGGTGCACATCCTAAGTGTCCTTCCCCAAACCACAGTCATCATATCCGTAACTAGTTACAGTATGTCAAATATTTCGTTTCCCTGACCAATGCTGGGTCTCGAGTTAGACTAGATCTCTTGCTGTTTAGGCTTCACTATTCCCTGTCCACATACGGGACGGCAGGATCTGTTCACCGCGGCGCTTCCCTGTGTTAAGAGAGAAGAGCCGCGTGTGTTGCGCGTTGCTTGCGCGCAACTCTAATGCTTTTACAAAAGGGTACGTGCGTAGCGCACCTATGATGCTGGTGCGTATTTTTAAACGCAAAGAGCTTTCTCAGATCTGGATGCAACAATTGTGTTTCTTACCTAATGCTTCATGTTCGAGCTCTTATCTGGATCCGTTCCCTCGTTCTAAACGCGGCCGCCATCTTGGGAAGGATTATTTATATTACGGCCGAGGCCCTGGTCCTTCCTTTATTTTTAGCATTGTTATCTTTCGTCATTATAGCAATTTCTTACGTTCCACACTATTACCTGGTGAGTATATCTCAGCTATATTAATGGTGGCTATATAAAGGCAGTCAAGATGCTGCTATCATTGTGACATATCAGTTTTACATTATTCTGCCATGCTTAATGGAACAGGGTACGGGCCATCTATATATGGTCCTGTGTGAATGCTGGAAACAGAGGGGGATTTATTTTTGAACTGCTAAAGTTTGCCAGCATATACCTTCATTGAGGCCAATGATATGGCTTTTTAATCTAAAAATCCACAATTGTTCTCGTTTCAATAACATGGCTGCTAGGTCTCCACCCCTCCGTGGGATATTAACTTTCTCAAGGATAGTCCAGTGTATGTCGTTCTCAGAATGTTTATGCAACATATAGTGTTCCACTAGTGGTGCATTAATTCTTTTCGTCCTGATATTCGATCGGTGTTCACCTATTCTTGTTTTTATTTTCCTAGTTGTCATCCCGATATAGATCTTACTACAGGGACACTTAATGAGATACACTACATTAGAGGTGTTACAATTCGTCAGCGTCCTTTGATTCCATGGCGTATTCCAGCCAATGTCCACAGTTGTGGATCGATCTGTAAAGGGACAAGCAGCACAGGTTCCACATGGTGTATGTCCTGTGGGCTTCGTTGTATTCCATACCCTTAGTTGGTTGTCATTTTGGTTATCATTTTCTTCCTTATAAGTGTGTACTAGTAGATCCCTTATGTTCCGTCTCCTCTTGATGGCAAAGGTAGGTGGGTCCAAGGTTCTATCTCCCACATTCAGAATGGGCCAAAGTCTTTTGATTTCTTTTTTTATTCGATTTATTATAGGGGAATGGCTAAAGACCGCCGTGATCTGGTTGTCATCTCTATCTTTTCTAGGGTGCTGTTCCAATGTTGTTTCTCTTGGAATATTGCGTGCCCTTTTCTTCGCATGTCTGATGATCTTCCGGGGATAATTTCTTTCTTGCAATTTCTTAGCCAAATTCTCTGCTTGAATGTCGTACTCTATTCTTGTGGAGCAATTACGCCGAAAGCGTAAAAACTGTCCGAACGGTAAGTTTTCTTTTAGGGATCTCTGATGAAAACTACTAAATTCCAGTAGTGAATTGCGGTCCGTGTATTTCTGATATACTGTTGTTTCGATTCTTGCTCCTCTTCTTGTAAGTTTCAGATCCAAAAAGGTTGCTGTGTCTTTGCTGGATTCAGACGTGAATTTTAGGTATGGGTTCTGCATGTTCAACCATTCTATAAATTCTTTTAGTGAAACTTCATTACCTTCAAAGAGCAACAAAACGTCATCAATATAAGGTCGCCAGCTCAGGATGTTCTTCAAGAAGGGATTGGTCTGCTGGTAGATGACTTTTTCTTCGAATTCTGCCACATATAAATTTGCTATAGATGGAGCAAATGTGGCCCCCATGGCCGTCCCAGATATTTGCTCAAAAAATCTGTTGTCCAACAAGAAGTAGTTCTTTGTTAAGGCAATCTCTGCCAGTTGCATGATAAAGACAATTGGTATCTGTATTTCTGGTCTCTTGGCATGTAGTGTCTTCTCTATCACTTTCAATGTCTCACCTTGTGGTATCCTTGAGTACAGGGATTCTATATCCATGGTTACAATATAGATGTCATCATTTGATAGTACCAAATTTTCTAAGTAATTTAGCACAGCAGTAGTGTCCTTGGTGTATGATTTCATATGTTTGACCTCTTCTTTGAGGAAGAAATCAGCGAATTGGGACAAAGGTTCCAGAATAGAGCCAATCCCAGACACAATTGGACGTCCTGGAGTTGGTATAATGTTTTTATGTATCTTAGGTAATGCGTAAAACGCAGGACATTTTGGATGTTTTGGAGAGAGGAAGTCTGCCTCTTTCTGACTGATGTACCCTTCTGCTAGGCCCTCTTCAATAATTGGATCAATCATTCTCCTTAGTGATTCCGTTGGGTCACCTCCGAGCTGCCTATATGTTGTTCTATCGGTGACCAAAGCATTGACCATTACTTGATAATCCTTTTTGTTCATCAGGACAATCGCCCCCCCTTTATCCGCGGGTTTTATTACAATCTCCTTGTTGTTCTGTAATTCCTTCAATGCCTGATGTTCATTTTTCTTGAGATTGAAGAATAGGTGATGCTCTTCCTTCTCAATCTCCTCAATCTTTTTTAGTATAGCTTTTTCGAAAGTAATTGACTCTGGTGTAATAGAGTGTGGAGGGGGGTAGTACTGTGATTTATTATGGAGGTCAGTAGCTCCCTGGTTAGGCGGAGACATGTTGTCCATGAAGAATTGTTTCAGGCGTATCTTCCTCATCAGTTGTGTCACCTCAATACGCAATTCGAAGGGATCATGTTTACTGGTGGGGACAAATGATATTCCCTTTTGTAGGACTTCCAATTGATCTTGGCTCAATGTTATATTAGATAAATTCACTACTAAAGATTGCTCCACATGTGTATTCTGGTTTCTGGTATTTTGTCTCTGATTCACGATTCTAGGGCGTTTTGTGCGTACCATCCTCTCCCTCTGTTGCGGGTGACCCGTGGTGATTGATCTTGCCACCATCCTCTGGATTGTCCACGGCCTCTGGGCTGTTGAAAACCCTGTGTATTTCCTCGTTGGTTCTGCTGTTGGTCCTCGAATCTCAAAGATCTTGCCGGTCTCGTGTTGTCTTCGTCCGAGCTGCCGCTGGAGAAATTCCAATTATTTGGTCTTGGTCTACTGTTTCGCTGGTAAGGTCGACCCCTCTGTTGACCCCTCTGTGGTCCAGACTGTTGGTTCTGGTTACTGTTCTTTTCTATTTCCTCATAATATTTATCCGTGATGTAGGGGTATTTCTTCTCATGTGTGAACACTGTGATGTCTTTCTTAAGTTTAATGATCTTTTTATTAAGATTGAATTCTTTGAATTCCTTAATTGTTGCATCCAATGCTTCCATACTCTTTATATAGGTCCCTACAATCATTTTCGTAGCTAAAGCGTCTTCTTTCTCTATGATTTCATTCATGAGTTTTTCAGATACTATCTTTGCTGTATTTATTATGAGTATTAACCATTCCCTGGTGCATTTGTTTGCTATGAAGCTCCAATCTTTTCTGAATTGTATCTGGTCCAGAAAGATACGTGGTTCGATTCTTATAATTAAACCATTAGGAGCTGTTTGTGACCTCAGATATTCTGTCATGATGGCACCGTGAAGTTCTGTTCTTATAAGTTGTTTTCGTAGAACCTCTAATTCATTCCATTCGTCGCCCTTAGGTTGAAGGGTCGTCTGTTCTTCAATCCCCAGAATAGAAGGATTGGCGAGTATACCTTCCACCAATTCCTCTGCATATGCTAGAAATGTTGCTTCCGCCATGTTAATGATGTATCTTTACTTACTCCAATTTTCTGTAGTCATATACCTCTTAGCCCTGATCAGTGCTGCTCTTCAATCTGTTTTTAAAGTGCCCTTGCCTAGTACACTAACTCACGGTGTAGTCACACCGCTCGAAGAACAGTCAATACAATTAGAGTCACATGGGTATCTAGATTCTGTCACCCCCAGTATATTTCAACACATCACAAACAGAATCTATTTTGTTAAAATAGTTCAAACCTATAGCTTAAATCCTTAGCTCTAACTAAATGTCCCTATGGAGGAAAGGAATATGTTCCTGGATGCATCCAGAGAACTGCCAAAGGGGCACTCGCCCTATCCTGGCTCACTACTTCCCTACAATTACTAAAATGAGGTGCACGCCCTTGGGAGTCAACAAATTTCTTTTAATCATGTCGCTAGCCCTCGGTGTGACTTATATATAAAAATCACAGCGATCATTGGTCCAGAATCTATAGGTCCAATCACTGCTGCATACTAAAAATACAATGGATATTATTTTCAAGCTCATATATTACTTTCTTATGAGACAGGTGGTACAGGTCATCACCCTGAACCCATATTTGTCAACCGGTTTCAGCGGGGAAATATAGTTTGCCGCCTTCTTCAGGACTATAGAGATATTTTTGGCACTCTATATATTCACAAATAGACAGTGATAAAAATTCTCCGTCTTTCAATTTCTTGATCTGGATCCAGCGTGTTCCATTTCTAGATGGGACATCTCGTCTGCGTTTCAGCTCCCTATAAGGGGAAAATGCACACATCAGAGGCCTCGAAGTATATGACTACTATAAATTCTATGGTACTCTTATCCATCTGATTTCTTACCACTATCTGTTGTCTGTTATGATAGATCGTCAATTCAGGTCTTCTTTTCTTCTCAGGAGTTGTAATCTCTAGTGAGTAAAGAATCCCTGGTCAGCTGTGTTTCAAACCCCCAGTCCTGCATTAATCCAGTGTAGGTTCAATACTTCAATTTTGTCACACTTACCGTCACTTAATTTCCAGTGCACGGTAAGACATCTATTTTTGTTTTTTCTTTCTCTCACAGGTCTCATGTGGCGGTGCAGTTATTCCTGCAAAATTTAGAGAAATAATATTGTTGGAGGTGCACATCCTAAGTGTCCTTCCCCAAACCACAGTCATCATATCCGTAACTAGTTACAGTATGTCAAATATTTCGTTTCCCTGACCAATGCTGGGTCTCGAGTTAGACTAGATCTCTCGCTGTTTAGGCTTCACTATTCCCTGTCCACATACGGGACGGCAGGATCTGTTCACCGCGGCGCTTCCCTGTGTTAAGAGAGAAGAGCCGCGTGTGTTGCGCGTTGCTTGCGCGCAACTCTAATGCTTTTACAAAAGGGTACGTGCGTAGCGCACCTATGATGCTGGTGCGTATTTTTAAACGCAAAGAGCTTTCTCAGATCTGGATGCAACAATTGTGTTTCTTACCTAATGCTTCATGTTCTAGCTCTTATCTGGATCCGTTCCCTCGTTCTAAACGCGGCCGCCATCTTGGGAAGGATTATTTATATTACGGCCGAGGCCCTGGTCCTTCCTTTATTTTTAGCATTGTTATCTTTCGTCATTATAGCAATTTCTTAAGTTCCACACTATTACCTGGTGAGTATATCTCAGCTATATTAATGGTGGCTATATAAAGGCAGTCAAGATGCCGTACCCCGTTCCATTAAGCATGGCAGAATAATGTAAAACTGATATGTCACAATGATAGCAGCATCTTGACTGCCTTTATATAGCCACCATTAATATAGCTGAGATATACTCACCAGGTAATAGTGTGGAACGTAAGAAATTGCTATAATGACGAAAGATAACAATGCTAAAAATAAAGGAAGGACCAGGGCCTCGGCCGTAATATAAATAATCCTTCCCAAGATGGCGGCCGCGTTTAGAACGAGGGAACGGATCCAGATAAGAGCTCGAACATGAAGCATTAGGTAAGAAACACAATTGTTGCATCCAGATCTGAGAAAGCTCTTTGCGTTTAAAAATACGCACCAGCATCATAGGTGCGCTACGCACGTACCCTTTTGTAAAAGCATTAGAGTTGCGCGCAAGCAACGCGCAACACACGCGGCTCTTCTCTCTTAACACAGGGAAGCGCCGCGGTGAACAGATCCTGCCGTCCCGTATGTGGACAGGGAATAGTGAAGCCTAAACAGCGAGAGATCTAGTCTCACTCGAGACCCTGCATTGGTCAGGGAAACGAAATATTTGACATACTGTAACTAGTTACGGATATGATGACTGTGGTTTGGGGAAGGACACTTAGGATGTGCACCTCCAACAATATTATTTCTCTAAATTTTGCAGGAATAACTGCACCGCCACATGAGACCTGTGAGAGAAAGAAAAAACAAAAATAGATGTCTTACCGTGCACTGGAAATTAAGTGACGGTAAGTCTGACAAAATTGAAGTATTGAACCTACACTGGATTAATGCAGGACTGGGGGTTTGAAACACAGCTGACCAGGGATTCTTTACTCACTAGAGATTACAACTCCTGAGAAGAAAAGAAGACCTGAATTGACGATCTATCATAACAGACAACAGATAGTGGTAAGAAATCAGATGGATAAGAGTACCATAGAATGTATAGTAGTCATATACTTCGAGGCCTCTGATGTGTGCATTTTCCCCTTATAGGGAGCTGAAACGCAGACGAGATGTCCCATCTAGAAATGGAACACGCTGGATCCAGATCAAGAAATTGAAAGACGGAGAATTTTTATCACTGTCTATTTGTGAATATATAGAGTGCCAAAAATATCTCTATAGTCCTGAAGAAGGCGGCAAACTATATTTCCCCGCTGAAACCCGTTGACAAATATGGGTTCAGGGTGATGACCTGTACCACCTGTCTCATAAGAAAGTAATATATGAGCTTGAAAATAATATCCATGGTATTTTTAGTATGCAGCAGTGATTGGACCTATAGATTCTGGACCAATGATCGCTGTGATTTTTATATATAAGTCACACCGAGGGCTAGCGACATGATTAAAAGAAATTTGTTGACTCCCAAGGGCGTGCACCTCATTTTAGTAATTGTAGGGAAGTAGTGAGCCAGGATAGGGCGAGTGCCCCTTTGGCAGTTCTCTGGATGCATCCAGGAACATATTCCTTTCCTCCATAGGGACATTTAGTTAGAGCTAAGGATTTAAGCTATAGGTTTGAACTATTTTAACAAAATAGATTCTGTTTGTGATGTGTTGAAATATACTGGGGGTGACAGAATCTAGATACCCATGTGACTCTAATTGTATTGACTGTTCTTCGAGCGGTGTGACTACACCGTGAGTTAGTGTACTAGGCAAGGACACTTTAAAAACAGATTGAAGAGCAGCACTGATCAGGGCTAAGAGGTATATGACTACAGAAAATTGGAGTAAGTAAAGATACATCATTAACATGGCGGAAGCAACATTTCTAGCATATGCAGAGGAATTGGTGGAAGGTATACTCGCCAATCCTTCTATTCTGGGGATTGAAGAACAGACGACCCTTCAACCTAAGGGCGACGAATGGAATGAATTAGAGGTTCTACAAAAACAACTTATAAGAACAGAACTTCACGGTGCCATCATGACAGAATATCTGAGGTCACAAACAGCTCCTAATGGTTTAATTATAAGAATCGAACCACGTATCTTTCTGGACCAGATACAATTCAGAAAAGATTGGAGCTTCATAGCAAACAAATGCACCAGGGACTGGTTAATACTCATAATTAATACAGCAAAGATAGTATCTGAAAAACTCATGAATGAAATCATAGAGAAACAAGACGCTTTAGCTACGAAAATGATTGTAGGGACCTATATAAAGAGTATGGAAGCATTGGATGCAACAATTAAGGAATTCAAAGAATTCAATCTTAATAAAAAGATCATTAAACTTAAGAAAGACATCGCAGTGTTCACACATGAGAAGAAATACCCCTACATCACGGATAAATATTATGAGGAAATAGAAAAGAACAGTAACCAGAACCAACAGTCTGGACCACAGAGGGGTCAACAGAGGGGTCGACCTTACCAGCGAAACAGTAGACCAAGACCAAATAATTGGAATTTCTCCAGCGGCAGCTCGGACGAAGACAACACGAGACCGGCAAGATCTTTGAGATTCGAGGACCAACAGCAGAACCAACGAAGAAATACACAGGGTTTTCAACAGCCCAGAGGCCGTGGAAAATCCAGAGGATGGTGGCAAGATCAATTGCCACGGGTCACCCGCAACAGAGGGAGAGGATGGTACGCACAAAACGCCCTAGAATCGTGAATCAGAGACAAAATACCAGAAACCAGAATACACATGTGGAGCAATCTTTAGTAGTGAATTTATCTAATATAACATTGAGCCAAGATCAATTGGAAGTCCTACAAAAGGGACTATCATTTGTCCCCACCAGTAAACATGATCCCTTCGAATTGCGTATTGAGGTGACACAACTGATGAGGAAGATACGCCTGAAACAATTCTTCATGGACAACATGTCTCCGCCTAATCAGGGAGCTACTGACCTCCATAATAAATCACAGTACTACCCCCCTCCACACTCTATTACACCAGAGTCAATTACTTTCGAAAAAGCTATACTAAAAAAGATTGAGGAGATTGAGAAGGAAGAGCATCACCTATTCTTCAATCTCAAGAAAAATGAACATCAGGCATTGAAGGAATTACAGAACAACAAGGAGATTGTAATAAAACCCGCGGATAAAGGGGGGGCGATTGTCCTGATGAACAAAAAGGATTATCAAGTAATGGTCAATGCTTTGGTCACCGATAGAACAACATATAGGCAGCTCGGAGGTGACCCAACGGAATCACTAAGGAGAATGATTGATCCAATTATTGAAGAGGGCCTAGCAGAAGGGTACATCAGTCAGAAAGAGGCAGACTTCCTCTCTCCAAAACATCCAAAATGTCCTGCGTTTTACGCATTACCTAAGATACATAAAAACATTATACCAACTCCAGGACGTCCAATTGTGTCTGGGATTGGCTCTATTCTGGAACCTTTGTCCCAATTCGCTGATTTCTTCCTCAAAGAAGAGGTCAAACATATGAAATCATACACCAAGGACACTACTGCTGTGCTAAATTACTTAGAAAATTTGGTACTATCAAATGATGACATCTATATTGTAACCATGGATATAGAATCCCTGTACTCAAGGATACCACAAGGTGAGACATTGAAAGTGATAGAGAAGACCCTACATGCCAAGAGACCAGAAATACAGATACCAATTGTCTTTATCATGCAACTGGCAGAGATTGCCTTAACAAAGAACTACTTCTTGTTGGACAACAGATTTTTTGAGCAAATATCTGGGACGGCCATGGGGGCCACATTTGCTCCATCTATAGCAAATTTATATGTGGCAGAATTTGAAGAAAAAGTCATCTACCAGCAGACCAATCCCTTCTTGAAGAACATCCTGAGCTGGCGACGTTATATTGATGACGTTTTGTTGCTCTTTGAAGGTAATGAAGTTTCACTAAAAGAATTTATAGAATGGTTGAACATGCAGAACCCATACCTAAAATTCACGTCTGAATCCAGCAAAGACACAGCAACCTTTTTGGATCTGAAACTTACAAGAAGAGGAGCAAGAATCGAAACAACAGTATATCAGAAATCCACGGACCGCAATTCACTACTGGAATTTAGTAGTTTTCATCAGAGATCCCTAAAAGAAAACTTACCGTTCGGACAGTTTTTACGCTTTCGGCGTAATTGCTCCACTAGAATAGAGTACGACATTCAAGCAGAGAATTTGGCTAAGAAATTGCAAGAAAGAAATTATCCCCGGAAGATCATCAGACATGCGAAGAAAAGGGCACGCAATATTCCAAGAGAAACAACATTGGAACAGCACCCTAGAAAAGATAGAGATGACAACCAGATCACGGCGGTCTTTAGCCATTCCCCTATAATAAATCGAATAAAAAAAGAAATCAAAAGACTTTGGCCCATTCTGAATGTGGGAGATAGAACCTTGGACCCACCTACCTTTGCCATCAAGAGGAGACGGAACATAAGGGATCTACTAGTACACACTTATAAGGAAGAAAATGATAACCAAAATGACAACCAACTAAGGGTATGGAATACAACGAAGCCCACAGGACATACACCATGTGGAACCTGTGCTGCCTGTCCCTTTACAGATCGATCCACAACTGTGGACATTGGCTGGAATACGCCATGGAATCAAAGGACGCTGACGAATTGTAACACCTCTAATGTAGTGTATCTCATTAAGTGTCCCTGTAATAAGATCTATATCGGGATGACAACTAGGAAAATAAAAACAAGAATAGGTGAACACCGATCGAATATCAGGACGAAAAGAATTAATGCACCACTAGTGGAACACTATATGTTGCATAAACATTCTGAGAACGACATACACTGGACTATCCTTGAGAAAGTTAATATCCCACGGAGGGGTGGAGACCTAGCAGCCATGTTATTGAAACGAGAACAATTGTGGATTTTTAGATTAAAAAGCCATATCATTGGCCTCAATGAAGGTATATGCTGGCAAACTTTAGCAGTTCAAAAATAAATCCCCCTCTGTTTCCAGCATTCACACAGGACCATATATAGATGGCCCGTACCCCGTTCCATTAAGCATGGCAGAATAATGTAAAACTGATATGTCACAATGATAGCAGCATCTTGACTGCCTTTATATAGCCACCATTAATATAGCTGAGATATACTCACCAGGTAATAGTGTGGAACGTAAGAAATTGCTATAATGACGAAAGATAACAATGCTAAAAATAAAGGAAGGACCAGGGCCTCGGCCGTAATATAAATAATCCTTCCCAAGATGGCGGCCGCGTTTAGAACGAGGGAACGGATCCAGATAAGAGCTCGAACATGAAGCATTAGGTAAGAAACACAATTGTTGCATCCAGATCTGAGAAAGCTCTTTGCGTTTAAAAATACGCACCAGCATCATAGGTGCGCTACGCACGTACCCTTTTGTAAAAGCATTAGAGTTGCGCGCAAGCAACGCGCAACACACGCGGCTCTTCTCTCTTAACACAGGGAAGCGCCGCGGTGAACAGATCCTGCCGTCCCGTATGTGGACAGGGAATAGTGAAGCCTAAACAGCGAGAGATCTAGTCTAACTCGAGACCCAGCATTGGTCAGGGAAACGAAATATTTGACATACTGTAACTAGTTACGGATATGATGACTGTGGTTTGGGGAAGGACACTTAGGATGTGCACCTCCAACAATATTATTTCTCTAAATTTTGCAGGAATAACTGCACCGCCACATGAGACCTGTGAGAGAAAGAAAAAACAAAAATAGATGTCTTACCGTGCACTGGAAATTAAGTGACGGTAAGTGTGACAAAATTGAAGTATTGAACATACACTGGATTAATGCAGGACTGGGGGTTTGAAACACAGCTGACCAGGGATTCTTTACTCACTAGAGATTACAACTCCTGAGAAGAAAAGAAGACCTGAATTGACGATCTATCATAACAGACAACAGATAGTGGTAAGAAATCAGATGGATAAGAGTACCATAGAATGTATAGTAGTCATATACTTCGAGGCCTCTGATGTGTGCATTTTCCCCTTATAGGGAGCTGAAACGCAGACGAGATGTCCCATCTAGAAATGGAACACGCTGGATCCAGATCAAGAAATTGAAAGACGGAGAATTTTTATCACTGTCTATTTGTGAATATATAGAGTGCCAAAAATATCTCTATAGTCCTGAAGAAGGCGGCAAACTATATTTCCCCGCTGAAACCGGTTGACAAATATGGGTTCAGGGTGATGACCTGTACCACCTGTCTCATAAGAAAGTAATATATGAGCTTGAAAATAATATCCATTGTATTTTTAGTATGCAGCAGTGATTGGACCTATAGATTCTGGACCAATGATCACTGTGATTTTTGTATATAAGTCACATCGAGGGCTAGCGACATGATTAAAAGAAATTTGTTGACTCCCAAGGGCGTGCACCTCATTTTAGTAATTGTAGGGAAGTAGTGAGCCAGGATAGGGCGAGTGCCCCTTTGGCAGTTCTCTGGATGCATCCAGGAACATATTCCTTTCCTCCATAGGGACATTTAGTTAGAGCTAAGGATTTAAGCTATAGGTTTGAACTATTTTAACAAAATAGACTCAGGAAGTCAGCCTGGGAGTCATCCTGTGCCGGTTCAGTTGACAATATGGGCCGGGTTAACAAAACCTGAGCTGGGATGGTGTCAGCTGCATCTCCCGAACCATTGGGGGGGGCATAGATGTCCCTGATTGGTCCTCCACTCACTGGCCTCTTGGGCTACCCTGCACATTCTGGACATGTCCCGTACCGTGCCCACCTCTTGGAGGTCGGCCACCTTTGCCTCCCTTACTGCTTGGTCGCCTCCCAACCATGGCACTGATGTTCTTGTGCAAATGGGAGGTGCAGTAAACAATTGTCCTGGGCAATTGGGGTGAAAGGGGCAGGGTACTCGATGGAATACGTACCCTAGTGCTCTAGCAAGGCTGTCTGTGACCCCTGGGAAGATGACAGGGCACACAACGTTCAGGCACCCCGAAAACAAAATTTAACGTACACGCTGGCTACAATGACCTCTGAATGGGTACGCGACACACGGGGGCAACCACAGTTGAAAAATACATGCGTGACCCTACATCTGCCTGGAAAAAGAACGTGAAAAAGATGCGCGTGTGCCGTTGGCAACACCCCCACCAAAAGAAGAATTGAACGCTGTCTGAGTATACAAGCAGTACGAACTGGAACCGCTGTGAAGTAATTGCGTGTGAACTGACAAGAAGTACAAGAATCACCCGCTCGCTCTCCACAAAAAGCACGTACAAGAAAATGGCGTCCTATTCGTACTTTTTAACCCAGCCCACACGTGCAACATCACTTACGCGCGTATGCGCTAAGGGCCTTTCCTCCAATTACACACAGTGACACCCGGACGTGCAGTTTTTGCACATGTACAATCAACATGCACCCGTGTGGAGGGAAACGCCCATGTGCGTTACGTCACAGACGCATTTACGCGCTAAGGGCCTTTCCTCGAATTACACGCTGACGTGCAGTTTTTTCATGTGTCAAATCACTCCATATCAAGCTGGCCATGCAACAACACACGGAATACCACGCTCCTGCCCAGAAGGCCATTCCCAGAACCCTGAGCACGCTCCCACCTGCCATCTGCTGCTGCCTGCCTGCCTGCTGGCCACGTGCCCTGCTGTTTGGTGCCTGCACGACAGCCATCTGCAGGGGTCCAGTTTCTGTGACCCCCCCTGCTGGAACAGAAGACTCCCAACTGGCATTCCATCACTCCACAGCTCAGCCCCAGGACCCAGTTGCCCACCCACACCTGCCTCGGGGGTTGCCATGTCTGACACAACACCATCTGGCACCAGTGGCAACCCCCCAGCAGAGAGGCAGAGGGCTGCCAGATTCAGTGCCAATGAAGTTGGCATCCTGGTGGAGCAAGTCCTGGGGCATTATGATGCCCTCTTTGAAAGTCCACGCGCTGACAATGAAGGACAGAAGAGGATCTGGAAGGACATCGTGGCTGCCATCAACGTGGAGGGGGTGGCAGCCCACGACATGCAACACGTCCGGAAGGGCTGGGAGGACTTCAGGTCCAGGACCCTCAGCAAGGCCCGGCGCCTCTTGAAGGCAAAGCATGCAGAGGGGTGCCGGGTCTGCCTTACCAGCATCCAGATGAGGGTCATGGAATGCATACACCCAGCACTCCACCTCCAGATCCTTCAGAGGTAGACCCGTCCGGAGTCGAGCGGTAAGTGTCCATGCATACTGATTGGATGCTGTGCATGTTGAGGTGTGGCAGGATTGTGCAGGTTGCACATATGTCTTGGAAGGGCCATGTATGGATGTGTATGTACAGGGACATGAGCCTGCCGCATGTGAGTCCAGTCATGTGTGAGGTACATCAATGGTGTATGTGTTCAAATGCATGGTGCCCAAATGCATGTGTCGGTGCACACATGTGTATAATTATGTGTATGTACTGTGGCATGGTTGTGGTGTGACACATGGATGCTGGTTCCACCTTTATGTATGTGCACAATGCACATGTGCGTATGTGTGTATTTGACATGAGTGCCACTGTGATACACCATGGATGCATGTGACACCGACATGTAGGAAGCTGATTGGAAGATGTGACACGGATGCCAATGATTTAACTGCGACAGGTGGTGGAGATGTACAGATGCATGTATGTCTGGTGGCATGTGTGCATGTGTTTGGCACTCCCCGTGTTGCATGTAATGTCAGGCTAACGTTCGGATGCTCATGCTGTTGTAAGTGTATGGATGGTGCTGCCTGCTGCAACATTCTTGTTAATTTGCGCATGTGTGTGGGTTCAAATGAGAGGTGTGTTGGGGATTGTGATGACATGTGTGAAGTTTGACACTGCCACTCATGTGCAACTGTCATGTGTGTATCGGACCATTGAACAGTGCCCTGATGGCTGTGCTCTGTCTCTCCCTGTCTGCAGCGTCAACTGATGAAGAGGGCGGAGAGGGTGATGTGAAGCAGAGCGGCAGGGATCCCACCGCCAGCCGGAGACGCAAGGCCCAGCTCCCCTCCGAGGTTGTCATCTCATCGGGAAGTGAGGGGTCTGGTGCCGTGTCCGCGTCTGCGGCCGCAGCTGCCGAGGGTAGGTCGAAGAGGCGGAGGTCGGAGGTGGACTCCTCAGCAGCAGAAGGTGCAGCTGAGACCCCACAGGGGCCTATGGAGGAAGATGGCACAGAGTAATCCAGGTTGGTGGAGTGTTTTGTTGAGGAGGAGGCCATGGAAGGGCCACACACGGGTTTGGAGGGGGAAATCCACTGGTGCTAGTGGTGCAGTCCAGGGGCAGGGACAGGAGGCAGCACAGGCGGCCGCGGAGGTGCATGTGTGTAATCCTGTCCTCGATCCTGTGACTGCATCATCCCGCACCAGCAGGGATGCCTTCGTCCAGACCCGTTTTCAGGGAGGGGATCCGCTAACAACAACTGGCCTCCCTCTCCCTGCGGACATGGCTATCTGGGACCGTGTGGCTGCGGTGGCGTTGCGTAAACTTGGCATCCGGGATAACATGCAGGGTTCTTTTGAGGACGCTGCACATTACTTCAGATGCCTCGTTGACCGCGTCGACTGGCTAGGAGGGATCACCAGTGCTGGGTTCCTCCGTGTGCTGGGCCTTGTGCTGACCCCCTCCTCAACTGAACCTCCTATGCGCCAGTCATCCTCTGTGCCATCTTCCGGGCCAAGTATCACCTGGCCACCCTGTGTAGCTGCCTCTGACCCTACGGCCAGGCTGGTGGAGGACACATCAACAACTAGACCCCAGCAGGAGTTAGGACGTGCAGGCATCAACAGGCAGGGCACATGCACGGCAGCAGCAGGCTCAAGGTGGGAGCGATGATGGCTCGGGGCCATCAACATCAGAGGGGCAGGCATCGGCCGGAGGACAGGAGGACCCTGGATTGGGAGTGTCTTCCGTGTGGCAGCAGTTTGGCCAGCAAATAGATGCGGAGCGGGGGCGGGCATAAAAGGCACGGCTCACTATGGTCAGGGTGGAGAACTCCATGCGCAGGGCGCTGAGGCGGGCTGAGTGCCTCGAGGAAATTTGCAGCTAGTTGGAGGTGGACATGGCATTATCCCTGCGAGACCTCGGGGCCAGGAAACAGGCCCTTCTCCAGGACATGGAACAGGAGTTCGATGATGCCCTGGCCCGGGAAATCAACAAGTGAGCTGTAGGACTTGCCCACCGCCATTGTATATAGTTCATTAGTGTTAGGTTTCCTTTCTATTTTTCTTTCATTTGAGGTGCATGGACTATGCCTCACCGTTTTGTATATAGTTATTTATTAGGTAGGGTTTTTTGTAGGTTTCCTTTGGATTGTTGGGCTCATGGACCCTGGATTTTTACATTGTATATCGTTCAGGACTGGATTTGACTTCATTGATTGTTTTACCATGGAGCAATGGTTTTTAATTTTTTTTTACCTTTCGATTTGGTTTGATGGACAAACCCTTTGGAGCCATTTTCATTTGGATTTATTTGGATTCAGCATTCATATATTTTTCATCAATTTTGGACATCCAGCCTTTTGTTTATTATTTTTTTTCTTGTGTGATTTTCTTCCATACCGTTGATTTTGTATTTAATACATTTTGATTTCATACTTCATTTGTGTGGTATTTTCTCATTGGTTTTGTGCATGTCAGACTGTGGATTTTCTCATTCACTTGCCCCCATCGTGTGTGTCTGACGGACATGCATTGATGTGCATACTTGTCATTTGGGATCTATCATGACATGGGGATTTCAATACTTGTTTGGGTGTTTGGACTAGGGTGGTGTGGGGTGGGATTTGGGTGGCCATAAGGGCCATGAGTGTGGATCGTGATGACGTGTTGGGGGGGACATGAGTCAGGGCCTGCTGGCAGGTGCCCGTCACTGCTGGGTGGGTGGGGGATCAGGGGGACATGAGTCGTGGCCTGCTGGCAGGTGCCCGTCACTGGGGGTGGGTGGATGGTTGGGGGGACATGAGTGGGGCCTGATGGCAGGTGCCTGTCACTGCTGGGTGGGTGGAAGTGCCTAACTGCCATTAAGAACTGGATGTCTTCCTGCTTTCTCTCTCTTAACACTGACAAGAACAAAGTTGTATTCTTTCCCTCTAACTCTCTTCCCACTCCCTCCCCTCCCCCATTCATTCACTTTCCTCACTCCAATCTTCCTATCTCTCTTCAAGCTCATAATTTAGGCATTCTCTTTGACTCCTCTCTCTCCTTCTCCCAGCATATTTCCCTCACTTCTCGCACCTGACGCTACCACCTCTTCAATATTAGCAAAATCCGTCCCTCTCTCACTTTCCACGCTACCAAACTCTTAATCTCCTCCCTCATCTTCTCCCGCCTCTTCCACTGCTCTTCCCTACTCTTTGGACTTCCTACGTCTAATCTTACCCTCTTAAATCCATCTACCACTCTGCTGTTCGCACCCTCTGTCTCCTTACCTCCCGTGACGCCTCTCTCTCTTACCTTGGCTGGCTTCCTTTTCACTCCCAACTTAAATTTCAATTTCTCTGCCTTGTCTTCAAATCTCTCCATGGTCTCGCTCCCCCTTATCTCTCCTCCCTTCTCTCCTTCTACTCCACCTCCCATTCCCTTCAGTCCACTGACCATTTCCTTCTCACTGTACCTCCGTCCCCTTGTGCCTCCTCCCGTTTCCACTTCTTCCAACTCCTAGCACCTCTACACTGGAACTCCCTTCCTCTTGCTATCCGTTCTACCCCCACCTTGAGTTCATTCCGCACTTTCCTTAAATCTCTCCTCCTCCATTTTCCTTTTGAACCCCCCTTTCTGCTTCCCCTCCTTCTTTTTCCCCTGACTATCTCCCCCCTCTTCTGCCTCTGCTCTCTTACCCTTCCCCTTACCTCCTCCTACTCTTCTCCTCCACTCCCCCCCTTTCCAGTCCCACTCCCCTTTCCTCCCTATACCCTTCAGTTAATTGTTCTTCTCACTGTTTTGTTGATTGATTCATATTGTAATTACTTCAACCGTTATATTGTTTATGTTTTATGTATTATGTTGTTCCATTGTACAGTGCTTTGGTGTAAGGCGTGTTATAAATCAATAAATACAAATACAAATAGAAGGTTTGTTTTTGAATTAGCAAACAATATACTTTTATTTGCAGCTATAAGGCTCTGTTTGAAGCCGCATTTGAATAGCGCAGCTATAAAAGATGGTGGGTGAACAAAAGATCTCTGTGTGTTTCATTGTTTGCAATTGGTTGTTGTTTCTGTTGTATTTCTGTTCTTGTCTGTGATAGGTTGCAGTGAAAATGTGTCGCCCATTTTAGTGTTTTTTCTTATTACGTAGTCCTTTTTTTGTGGTATTGATTTTGGCTAGTTTAAAAGCCACCATTTTCTGCACTTTTCTCATTTTTATTGCAGAACCCACACTGTGTACATGCTAGAGTGTGGCTGAAGTGAAAGTAAGTGTCAGTAAATAAATAGATAATTAAAGGTGTATTTTCAGTGTTGTGTGTGTTAGCAATATTAACCACTGCTATCAGATGGCATATGTTGCCACTATTTTCCACCTACTCAGATTAAGTTGCAGTTAATTCTTGATATACTTTTAAAAATGTTCACTAACATGCAGCTTAAAAACAGATTTTTAAATCAACAGCATTTACACCCTTTTTGTATGCAGGTTTCTGTTGGTGAAGATTTATTTGCTTGTATTTTTCCTCAACTTTCATGCACCTCCACCATGAAGTACTTCCGGCTGTCTCCAGTTTTCTGTGAGGTGGGACAATTGATGGTCCCAGGCGTAGTTTCTTGCAAGTTCATCCAAGTAACTTTTTTATTTTTGAACTTTCTTGAGGCTGATTCTCTTCAGAATCTGTTGAAAGAGGATGGGATTATCTGCATTTACTTTCTGATTGGGTTTTTATTGTTTCTATGGTGGACAGCTGCCAATAGGATGTCAAGTATCTTCTGAGTGATGTTTATACGTACCAATTATACTGGAGATTATTTTGCCTCATTATCTTAATGACCTAATTTAGATCTACTTAGCATATTTAAATACTAAATGAAAGCCCTTTTGATAGTTGCATTTAGCAGGGATTCTAACCTAATGCTTGTTTTAAATCACTTAAGAATAGAAGTCAATGTGACTGAATATATAGAACTGTTTGCAGGAAAACATGTCATTGTGTTTGGAGATGTTCTACAGTTAACTCCAGTGAAAGGCCAACCCATATTCAAAATGTAAGAAAGCTGTACTATGCATTGTTTCTTCATCCTCTGTACCGCTGTGAACCATACTCTGTCTTCCTATCCAACCCCTCCTGTCTGTTCTTTGTGAAACTTGAAACTCAGCTACCCTACCCTACCCATACCCATTCAATGTATCCCCACCCACTATACTCCCACCCATTTACCTTATTGACTTATTAGTGTATTTCCTTTTAATCCACATTGATTGATTTTCTCCCATGAACCAATGATTGATATGTGTGAAGAGAACAACAGTGTACTATGCACAAATGTTGTATCACATATAGTGCATATGATGCACTATATATGAGGGTCAAAAAAATTAAATGTGTGTACAACTGTAACTAATTGTATTTCTAAATAATGTTCTCTAACTAATTATGTTTTCTTTTTTTATACAGAGAGATATTACTGTGACTATGACCATGTCTGGCACAATCCAATCATAGCAGCAGGTGGATTTGAGGAACCAGTCGGAGAAGTTGTGGCTTTGATGTTGGTTGGAGGTGTTTTGATGGTGTATGGAGGTGTTGATGGAGGAGGAGCTGCAGATACTTGCCAATGCAATGAATGAGGTGCATACCTGGATAGATGTGATGGAACAGTTGAAGGGCCGCATTTTTGCAGTGCAAACTATGATATAATCACTGTGTATATATTTCTTTGGCCATGGCCAGTGTTTCTACCTGTTTGACTGTTTTGTATCCCACCTTATGTATGTTTACTCAAATTACCCCATTCTGTCTACTTCAACCAACCTCCATACTCCTCCCTGTTTATCCTCACCAACTTTATCTAACCCTTACTATCCCTATTCATTCATTATTGTGAGACTGTGTGTACCTTTATTCTAACTCTACTGTATGTCCTGTTATTGTTATAGCATGTGCTCACCCTGTATACCCCTATCTAGTCTATACCTATCTGGGCACATTTTTATTCCTGTAGGCCTCTCTTGCAGGGGGGGATATTTGGAAGTGAAAGTACATTGTCCTCAACCACTTCTGAGAGACATGCAACATTGGCTGACATTGTATTGGCAGCAGGTGAATTTGAGGTACCACTAGAAGAAGTTGGGACTTTGATGTTGGTTAGAGTTGTTGCAATGGTGCATGAAGGTGGTGCAGATTCTGGCCTATGTAATGAATGACACGCATGCATCCACACTTCGTGGTGATCATCCTTTCTACTGTAAACGCCTGCCATACTCCCCCTTTTTATCGTTACCATATCCTAGTTTCAGCTCTCTCACCCACCGTATGCCCATCTTCTGTACAGTCACCCACTTGCATGTATCCTGTGTTTCCGTACCCATTCAATGTATTCCTACCCACAATATCCCCTGCATTTACCTTATTCATTTGATAGTGTTTGTTTTTTTAATCCACCTTGGAATTATTTCCCAATGACCCAATGATTATTACATGTGAAGACAACAACAGTGTACTATATGAAATGTTGTATAAAAGTGCTCTACTTATGAGTGTAAACAAAAATTACATGTGTGTACAACTGTAACTAATTGTAATGTATGATGTATGTTCTGTAACTAATTATAAATATTCTTTTTTTTAGAGATGGAGAAGTGCAAATTATGACATAATCACTGTGGACATATTATTGTGGCCGTTTCTAGTGTCTCTAACGTTGTGCACATATTTTGTCCTTCTGTTTCTTCATTCACGCAACCTACCCCACCTCTCTACTGCAACCACCCATCATACTCTCCCCTGTTTATCCTCACCCAGGTAGTCTAACCCTGATTACCCCCACCCACTAATCTTACTGACAATTTTAGTATCCTCATTGTACCCCTATGTCTCTTCCCTTATTGGCATACCGTATTTGCACTCTCTATTTATGCATCTGTATCCTATTCACACTTTCTCTTGCACAATATATATTGCAAAATAGAACTTACAAGTACTACAGAATACACACATATATACAGATATGTAGTTCAAATAACAATATATAATTGTATAGCCATGGCTACAGCATCAGCCAATAAGGTGCTGAGCTTTGGAGGCACGTATAATAGCAGAAAAGACTGGATGTCATCAGGGATGTCATCATTGTGGTCCTAGGCTGTGCAACAGATGCCTCGAAGTTGAGGTGGCTTTAGCTGAATTTCAGGGGTTTTGTTGCGTTATTTTCTCACCTTAATGTCCTAGCAACTATAGTTTTTTCCTAGATATATATATATATGTATATATATATATATATTCAAGGAGAAAACGTTAGTTGCATGGCCCAAGGGGACTCGCCTTTTCTTCACTTTGAAAACACACAGCATTCAGGACTGTGGACTGTCTGCCATCCATGCAGTAACCTGACCAACCCTGCTTAGTTTCAAAGTAAGGAAGGATCCAGCCCCCCTAGGCCATGTTTCTATAAGTGGGCTTGTAAGGTGGGCTCATAATTTAGGCAACATCGCTTGGGTGGCTAATCCCGTCCTCACTTTGAAGCAAAGCAGGGTTCGCCCCAGTTACTGTGGGGATAGGAAACCCACTGTTGGTGTAAAACTATTGATTTTTTTAAATTATTGACTGGGAGACTACAAATGCCAGAATGCAATTAAGCAAAAGGCAAAAATTGTCTCTGAGGCAAAAATGTCAAGGATTGACAGTAGCATGGTTTAAAAAAAAACATAATAATTCAGATGTACATTCAGTCGCCCATAAATGCAGTAAACAGGACTGACCCTGCTTAGCTTCAAAGCCTGGCTGCCCCTGCTTAGCTTCAAAGCAGGGAAAGGCCCGTCCCGTACCTCTAAGTGGTCTTGTAAGTTTGGCTTGTTTATGGGGCAACATGGCCTGAGGAGGCTGGCCCCAGTCTCACTATGAAGCTAAGCATAGTCTCTCCTGGTTAGTGCAAGGATGAGAAACTGGATGGACAGTGATTTTTCACCCCCTACATCACTATAGCTGTGAAAATATTTTTAAAAATCAAACTACACAAACCCATGGTTGTCTGTAGTCCTTTGTAGGCGCGAATATCTGCCAAACGGCAGGAAATAAATGCTTCCCTGCCCACCCCAGGCCATCACAAAGTACCCCGCACACCTATACCAGCTCACCCCAGACGGCCTCTTCAACTCCCCTGCCCTCTTCCTTTTACCCCAGAACACACGTTTGCTTTCAGATGGCATCTATACCCGAGGCTTCAGAAAGCTTTGTGTTGCAAACTCGGTCCCTGTATCCCCTCAACACCCATACTTCACTCAGAGTCCTCTAGCCATCCCCCACCTCTACCCTGATGGTATTTTTTATATTTTCGTACCTGAAAATAGCTTTTTACTGCATTAAATAAGTACCACTAGCACTTTGCGCTCAGCCTCAGTTACACCGACAATTTTGAATCTAACATAGTTACAAATTGTATACCGAATTGCAGTTGCAAAGTAAGTCTTGAGAGAAATGATTCAGATTCTTAGTGCTTTTGATTTGTGAGTTTATTCACTCATAGATCATCATGAAGTGAGGCAGCCAACACGTGTTTCGACTAATCATCTTTTTCAAGGCTGCATATGCATTATTTACAGTCATTTTGCATCAGTACATTAATGTTTTTAGGTCACATAACTCCACAAAATGGGTGCCATTGAAATTAAATATAATAGTTAATCATTGATACATACCAAAGGATGGGATTCAGGGAGAAAGTCGGGTAGACAAATATACATATTGCTTTGTGAATTACAGGAGTATTCAATTGTCTAAATAGCATAATAATCTGCATTGATGTTCAAATTATATTTGTGGTACCTTACATGTCGGTCATTTCCCAAAACTAACTAATGCACAGTACATGTTCTGTGGTTATTGTAGCATTATGCTACATAAACCACAGAACGTGTACTGTACAGAATGTGCACTCCTGTAATTCACATAGTTGCAATGGTAAAATAAAATTCCTCATGCCTACAGTCCAAACCGCTGGACGGATTTTCACCAAATTTGTATTAGGAGCGGCAGCTTGGTCCCGAAAGCGAACTTTTGTAAATTTGGTGCACATCCATCTAGTTGTTAACAAAATGGGATAAAAGTAAGTTAACACAAATCAGTGATATCTGGGTCCAGTCTGTGCACTCATTACCTGATTCGTGCTGCGGGCACCCACCTAGGCCAATCAGCGGGGTGTCGTGATGTCCATGGACATCAGACACACCCGCTGCTTGGATGTTGAAAAGCGTGAGGTGCGTCATATTTCTTTTAAATGGTTGCCATGTTGGATCCACAGACAGCGTCCACTGATCTGGAAAACACATTTGGGGTTATATGGTGCTCAAAAGAGGGTCTGGAAAGGGTGGGGGTGGAATAAAGATGATATGGAGTTGTTTGTATAGGTGAAAAAAGGGTATGCAGATGCCACATAGTCTGTGGTCAATTTTAGTGTCCGCTGACATTATTTCAATTGCCGATGGTTCAGGGCAAGATTTGTTATTTGAAGGTTCTATATCAATTCATTGTATTGTGGTGGCTGTGGCCCCTGGCAACACAAAGTTTAGTAATAAGCACATATTAATTATAGCTAATGTAGGTGGAGTATACAGTATTTGTAATATGGTGGAATCATGTTATTAAAGAATATATAGTATTTATGATTGTAGTACAATTGGGGATAGTGCTCCTTGATGTCTTGTCCACGTTTCACATGGTGATCCATTGTATCCTTATTAAATGGTTACATGATACTTTTAGCATCACGGACCGGGCACTGGACTGGCTAATCTCTTTTCCTCAATAACTGCACTTCCCAGCTGAGACAGGGCTGTTTGTACTCCACCACCTCACTTTGTACCTGCAGAGCACCCCAGGGTTGTATCTTATCATTGTGTTAATTACATATCTATTTCCTTCCTCTGACTCACCTGATGTCTTTCTTCTTTTCTCATTTCCAGTGTTTTGTTAATGACACACAGCTTTTTTAAACTTCCCTGGTCTAATTTGTTGTACTCACTTTTTATCTCTGATTGTCTGGCCGCCATTGAGGCACTGTGTGCAGCTAACAGTATCTGTGTCAATGCAAGGAAGATGGAAATCTTTCTTATTATGACACCTGTACCCTATTTTTCTCCTACCCTGTGGCTGCTGTCTTTGGGCCTTGTACTCCTACCATTCTGGGAGGTGGAAAATGTTGGGGTTATGTTTAAATCTTTTCTGTTTTACTCCTTACATTTTGGAGTTTGTAAAGAAAGCCCATGGTTTGAGTTTGACCTCCTTACCGGCATTGTACCATGTATCCCCTTCCCCCAGAAGCTCAACATCTATTGAGTCCTGGTGCTGTGTAGGCTGGACTACTGCAACAGCCTCTTCCTTAACATCTTCATTTGCTGTCTATAACCCCTTTGGCTAATCTAGATTAGTGCTGCGAGACGTATCCTTGGCCTGAAGCACAGGGATGGTATCTCTGCAGCCTGAAAATGTTTGCACTGGTTCTTGCTAATTGCAAGGACTATCATATGTTCAACATTGTTTCCCTAAATACTGCTGTGCTACAGTGCTCTGCTGCTGTAACTCCAATACTCTGCTGGTGAAATGCTTTTTGAAACATAGAGCTGGAGGCATGACTCTGTCTTCAGGAGGTGCATCTCTTTGGAAAAGTCTTTTGTGTTCCAGTTTTACTAAAACCTTTCCCTGCTAACTCATACCACTGCCACTGGTGGCTTTGTCCTTCATAAAACTCATAGGTTCCAGGCCCTATATCTTGTCAACAGCAGTGCACACCTCTGCCCTTCAGCACTGCCCTTGCGGGTGTGCGGCCTGGTGGCTGTGTATCACACCCATGGTACTCCTTTGCCACAACAAGTAGTTATTGGCCTTCCACTTTGGCATGTCTTGATACTTTCCTCTGGGCTTCTATGAGTACTTGGTAATCCCTACTCTTCTTTCCAGTCATGCACTTCTTTTACTGCACAATGAATATGTGCATGTATAGCAATAGTGTGTACAATGTTCTTGAATAACCAAGGATAATGCATATGGTAAAGATTTTGTACAACATTTTTAAGTGGCAGTTGGTGGGTGGAAGTGTAATATGCTGATAGGGTTATCTGTGGAGTATTTCTTAAATAATTGGTGGATACTTGTGTGACTGTTTCAAAGCAGGCAATGATGGAGTGGTACAAACATAACAGTAGAAATGGTAAAAGGGCTTTCTTATGCGATCGTGTGCACGTGAAATCAATTCTTTTTAGTAAAGCATGGCCTAGAGAGGGGACTGCAGAGACCGCAGATAGTCAGAAATGCCATTTGTGTTTTGTTCATTTTCTCTAGTTTACACGTCTCCATAATTTCCATAAGCATAGTAGAACACGCTAATGGGAATGTTGGAGAATCTTACTGAGTCTAACTACTTTGACAAAAAATGTAGAGTAGATGGAATCTATAAGCTCATATTTTTAACTTCTATTTTTTAACTGTGAGACGTCATTTATAAAGGAACCTTTTTTGGTGTTTTCTTTATGATTTATTTGTTTGCAGGAGAGGCCAGGAAGTAAGGTGGGGAGGGAAGTAAGGGAAGTTGAAGCAAGCACAGCTATGGAGGGGCAGTTGAACAGGGGCACATGTTGGGTGGGCATACAATGTAAGGTAGGTGGCAGAGTTTCTCATGCTCCTTGATTGCACCCTTGAAAGCACTTCGAAACTGCTCTCTCTGCAGAGTGGTGTGTTGCTTTATATACAGAGTACAGTTGTCTTTGACATATATCGATCAACAGCTTCTTTTATAGTTTGCAAGGCAGCTGGTGGGACCTTGTGCTTCAAAGGAGTCACTTGTGTGTTGGCAGTATTAGTTTAGGAAGATGAGGTAGAGGAAGACAGCCTATTACTTCCTGAAAAAGGAACAGCCTTTCTGTGGGACACAAAATCCCATCAGCTACCTTGCAAGCAATAAAAATAGTTTTTTGGTCCATATCTTTTGAAGACAACAGTACTCTGTATATACTGCAACACACCACTCTTCGGGGGGGGAACAATTTTAAAATGCTTTTGAAGCTGTAATCAAGGAGCATGAGAAACACTGCCCCCTACCTTAGATGTAACACACGCGCAACATCTTCCCCTGTCCACCTGCCCCTCCATATTTGTTGTTGGTGTCCCTTTCCTCATTTCCCTCTCCACCTTACTTTCTGGCCTCTCTTGCAAAAAATGAATACAAAATAAAAAAATACAAAACATGATTCATTTAGGAACCACCTTTTACAGTTAAAAAATGGAACAACCAAAAATATAGGCTTATAGACTCCACCTACTTTATATTTGTCAGTGAAGTATTTAGATTCAATACTATTCTCCTACATTCCCATTAGCATCATCTACTATGCTAATGGAAATAACGGTCAGTTGTATACTAAAGAAAAAGAAAAAAACACAGGAACAATTTTCTGTCCAGAATTCTTCTCTCTTGTATACAATAAACACCATAATCCATTGCCCTTTATGACTATCCACAGTCTCTGCATTCCCCTGCCGACCCCATGCCTTATTGGAAAACCTGGATTGCACATTCGTACCATCACACAAGACAGCACTTCTACTCTTTTTACTCTTATGTTTGTAACACTCCCTCTTTGCCTGCTTTAAACCATTCAAACATATATCCACCAATCACTTAAAGAAACTATATAAAGCCTATCAACATATTAAACGTCCACCTATCAACTGCCACTTAACAATGTTTTACAAATAATGTTCATCTGCATTTATCATACTTACACAAAAAATGATACATTGTGCTCCTATAAATGCTTATATGCATTGTGCAGTGAGAGAACACCATAAATAAAAGGGGCAGGATGGATAGACAAGTTCTCATGGAAGCCCAGGAGGAAAGTGCCAAAGGATGCCAAGGTGGGAGGCTTGAAACACCCTAGATTGACTGAAAATGATGCATGCCCCAATAAGTAAATCAGAGTAGGCATTTCCCAAGTTGCAACCTACTTCTCATTCGTTTTCCCATAGACAAAGAAGGTCAATTTTGGTAAAATGAAGGTCAATTGTTGCCAAAATACACAGATCAAACTACTGGATGGATTTGGACCAGGTCCAGAAAAACCTGAACACAAAGTGTTAACTTGCGATCCATGCTTGGTTTGGGTTATTACATTCAGTAGTTATTTAAATATTTGACAGAGAAGGTGATTCCCCTTCTTAAAAATAGATTGATATATCTCAGGGATTTACCCCAAACTGGGTGTTTTTAGAAACAAACTGCCGCCATTTTGTTTTTATCTCAGTGTGAGAGATATTTGAGGTTATAGCAGAGGATAAGGGAAAATGAAACACAGGAAGAAAGTCATTCACAGGTCAAAAACATGCAAATGCAATCTGGATGGAGATGGGGTGGCTAGAGGGCAGCAAATGAACTTTGGGAGTTGGAGTGGTCTAGAGACTGAGCTTGCAACACAAAGCTTTGTGTAGCCACGGCTGTAGCCGCCAATTGCCCACATCACAAAGCAAACTGCATCACAGAAACTGTGTGTGTTGTGGGGGAAAGGGAGAGGGCAAGGGAGGTGAGGAGGCCATTTGGGAAGTGAGGGGAGCTGGCTCAGATGAGGGGGCACTTGGTGGGGATCTGGGGGGTCAGAAAAGCATTTTTTTGGGCCAATTTTCTGATATTCACAGCTATAAAGGACTATGGATAGCTGAGGTTATGTGTAGTTCAGTACCTGCGGTTACAGTTTTTGGGGTATTTTTTAAAGATATCTTTACAGTTACAGTGATGTCGGTGATGAAAAATCACTGGCCATGGCCAATGACACGAACGCCATCCAGGTCTCTCACCCATGCAGTAACAAGTGCAGACCTTGCTTAGCTTCAAAGTGAGAAAGGGGCCAGTCTCTCAGGCCATGTTGCCTGATAAATGAACCAAAGTTACAAGACCACTTAGAGAAACAGGTCTGCCCTTTCCTTGCTTTGTCTCAGGAGGATAGCTCAGGGGCAACGTGCTTGCATTGGAAACAAGACGACACAGAACATCACAGATTCAATCCCTGGGTCCGTGCTTAGAAACATCTGGGTATTAAGCACGTTATAAATAACCTATCATATTGGAAACAAAGCAGGGTCAGTCCCGCTTTAAGGCTACACTGGGTCAGTCCCGGTTACTGCATGGAGGCGCTTCCGAATGGGTATCCACATTTTTTTTTAAATCGTGCTACTGTCAGTCCTTGAAGGTTTTGCACTCAGTGACCATTATTTGCCGTTTGTCGAATTGCATTCTGGTATTTGTAGTCTCCCAGTCAATAAAAAAAAAGAAAAAGATATTTTGCAATAGCAGGTTTCTCATCCATGCAGTAACTGGGACAAACCATACTTAGCTTCTAAGCGAGTAAGGGATCAGCCCCCTAAGGCCATGTTACCTAATAAATGACCCGACCTTACAAGACCACTTAGAGAGAGATGTCCTAAGGGGCTGCATCCTTCCCCACTTTGAAACTAAGCAGGTTCAGCCCTGGTTACTCGATTGATGGAAGTCAGGCCAAATGCCTGAATGCCGTGTGTTTTCTTAGTTTTAAATAGCTCATGACAAACACAATCCATATTATTTGTTTTTAAACCATGCTCCTGTCAGTCCTTGAAAGTTTTGCTCTCAGAGACCATGTTTTTGCTGTTTGTTAATTGCATTCTGGTATTTGTAGTCTCACAGTCAAGATGGGGGAATAATGCCACAATGTTACACTTTTTGGCAAACTTAGTTCTATAAGGATTTATATATTTGAGTGACACTATGGTATGTGTAATTTTTAAGTTATCTTTATAAAGCAGAGTATTGTTGAAAGCCAGGCATGGGGGGAGTAGGGGAAATGTCAAACTCAAAAATCTCTGGGGAGGTTGGGGGTGTTGAGGATGGGATATGGCCATAAGAAGCCAAAAATCAGCCATTCTTCATCCCCGAAGTCCGCAAACACTCCAGATGTCCTAGGACAGTCTTATAGTGTCTGCGTACACTTCAGATGTCCAAGGGCATCTATGACTATTTATGCATTACAGGGTTGTTGAAAAGCAGTTTTCAGATGGCTTATAACTTTGGCGCCACTCAATGAAACTGCATGTAATCCTGGATCTCATTCTAGACCTATCTCTAAATAGTATTGCAATGTTTGGTGGGATTCTGTCAAGAGGGGGCAAAATTAGAGGGGTATCCCAAAGTATTGTAAATGCTTATAAATGTGGTGCCATTTGACAAATCTACACGAAAGTCTGCAAAAACATTTTAGATCTAGATATAAATGTTTTTGTAAAGTTTGGTGGGATTTTGTCAAGGGAGGGCTAAATTAGAGGGTGGGTCTCAAAATGTTTAAATGGCTTCGAACTTTGTTGCCATTTGACAAATGTGGAGTTTCCAGAACAATTATAGACCCAACCTTGAATGTTTGTGTGTAAAGTCTGAATGGGTTTTGTCAAGTGGGAGCTATATTATATTACTATTGTATGTTACATCCATTTTGACACTTTTGAAAAAATAAAACATGGGCGGATTTCCAGCAATCTCATGTAAGGAGCATTGGCAAGGATCTTAAAACATGGTTTTGCAAATATGCCTGTGTTATATTTTTTGACAAGTGTCATAATGTAGGTACAAAAATAGTGATATACATTTGGTGACTGAGGTTTAGTCTGTGGCCATGGGCAGTGGCCAGATTGTCCGGGTCATGGCATAAGGTCATGGCCGGCCAATCTAACTACTGACCATGACCACGAGGGACTACACATGGGGTTAAAGTGGCAATGTCCACCTGGGACCGGCTATGTGGTAAAGTTATTTGAAAGTGGGATAGGTTTGAAAGGGGAAAAACATGGTCTTGTGGTAACATGGTCATAGGGTTCTCTCTTCACCTTCTGCAGGCTGCCATGGAAAGGGAAGAGGGGCTGTGTACAGAGCCCCCCCCCCCTTCCCTTTCATGGTGGCCATCTTGGAAAATCCTTTATTTCCTTTAGCACCCGGGTTACCGCTTTGGGAACCTGGGGTGCTAATGGTCTTCGTCCCCCATTGCAGGGGCTGGAACGGGGGATAACGGTCCACAGCCCTCATTATCCACCCTCGCTTTGCTTAGGCCGATAACTTGGGCTTCTGGGCAGTTATCCCTGTTCCAGTCCCAGGAACGGGGGATGAACGCCAAGTTATTCCCATTAGCATAACAGAAAATGCAAATGGAAATGTTGGAAAATCTTATTGAGTCTATGTACTTTACTGAGAAATGTCAAGTAGATGGAGTCTAAAAGATTTTTTTTTTTTTTAGTACTGTGAAAGGTGGTTCCTAAAGGAACCTTCCTTTTGTTGTTGTTTAATGTATTCTTTTTTTTTTTTTTTTGCAGGAGAGGTCAGAACGTAAGGTGGGGAGGGAAATGAGGGAAGAGGCACCAAGCACTAATAAGGAGGGCCAGGTGGACAGGGGAAGATGTAGGGGCAGTGGTTCTCATGCTCCTTGATTACAGCTTCCAAAGCCCTATGAAATTGCCTCCCCCTGCAGAGTGGTGTGTTGCAGTATACACAGAGGACTGTTGTATTTGAAAGACATGGATCAACAGCCTCTTTCATTGCTATCAAGGTAGATGCTAGGGTTGTGTGTCCCACAGAAGTAGGCTGTGTGGTTGGAGTATTGGTTGAGGAAGATGAGGTGGAGAAAGACAGCCTGCTACTTGCTAGGAAAGGAACAATCTTTCTGAGAGCATTGCAGTGGTTGGATTTGGTGTGGCCGGGCATGGAGGTGGTCCTGTAGGAGTACTGTCCAGGTAGTCCACGACTGAGTACAAAGTTGCGCTCAGTGCATTTCACTTTGGTAACTTTAGCCTTTGGTACATTCCCAACAGTGTTAAAGAACTGCCACACCCATGATTCTCTCTGGGTGCTAGAGGTAAGCACTTATTTACCTCATGTTGTCTTCATTGCCTTTGGAAGTACTGCACTTTTTTTGTTGTGTAGGTCCTCCAGCTGGTGGTGGCTCTTGGGGAGGAGGAATGGCAATAGCGGATGCCATTTTTAAGATAAATAGCAGTTCTGTTAATATTCTTCCAAGTTTGTGCTTTGTACTAGATTGTTAATGGATAACGAGTAGGTTTAGGTATAGGAGCTGTGTAAGGGTACATTTTGAGCTTGAAAGTTCCTAGATCGGTAGATGTCCTCGAAGTACAGACCCGATCTCGAAGTGCAGACATGTTTGTGGACACGTCATCATGCTGCGCATGAATGCAAGGTCATGTGGCACTGCCGGAAAGTCCACGATGATGTCAGACGTTCAAGGACATCAACAGACGCTAAAACAGTTGAAAAACCTGCAAAAAGTATATAGAAGTATTAATAATGATGCTAGAAGGTGGGAAATGTTTTTTTTTAAAAAGGTAGCAGGTGCTCCTCTCTACAAAGAAAATGGCAAGATAACCTGTTTTGTGTTTTATTTCCCACAATGAGAGTCTGCAGCCATTGCTTTTTGTTCATTGTACCTTTCACAGGTGGGAAAATTTCCATTTGCATATCAGTCTTTGTCCCGCTTACATGGGCAGTCCAGCACTGAAATGCTATGTCAATTCCATTCTGAACAAGAGTACCTACAGCAGCTCCTTACATTTGTTTCAGCCTTGTGGGGCCTCATCAGTAAGGTGAAGCTATGCCTTTCTGAGCACAGTGAGCAGGGTGTCCACGTCTGCATTCCCCCAGGTAATTTAGGGTGACCAACCCCAAGTTCCTTTTTCAATTTTTTTTAAAAAAAGGTAGCAGGTGCCCCTCTCTAGAAAGAACATGGCATGATAACCTGTTCTGTGGTTTTTCCCACCATCAGAGTCTGCAGCCATGGCTTTTTGTTCACTGTACCTTTCACAGATGGGAAATATCCAAATTTGCATATCAGTCTTTGTCCCGCCCACATGAGCAGTGCAGCATCGAAATGCTATGGCAATTCCATTCTGAACAAGAGTACCTACAGCAACCGCATGCACATGTTTCAGCCTTTTTGGGCCTCATCAGTGAGGTGGAGCTGTGACTCTCTGAGCACAGTGAGCAGAGGATCCACGTCTGGGTTCCCCCAGGTAACCTAGGGTGACCAACCTCAAGTTTCTTGCAAATATTTTTTTAAAAGGTAGCAGATGCCCCTCTCTAGAAAGAACATGGCATGATAACCTGTTCTGTGGTTTTTCCCACTATGAGAGTCCGCAGCCATCGCTTTTTGCTCACTGTACCTTTTACAGATGAAAAATATCCATTTGCATATCAGTCTTTGTCCCGCCCACATGGGCAGTCCAGCACCAAAATGCTATGGCGATTCCCTTCTGAACAAGAGTACCTACAGCAACCCCATACACATGTTACAGCCTTGTTGGGCCTCATCAGTAGAGTGGAGCTGTGCCTCTCTGAGCACAGTGAGCAGGGGATCAAAACCTGGGTTCCCCCAAGTAGTTTAGGGTGACCAACCCTAAGTTTCTTGCAAACAATTTTTTTAAAAGGTAGCAGGCGCCCCTCTCTAGAGAGAAAATTGCATGATAACCTGTTCTGTGTTTTTTTTTCCCACTATGAGAGTCTGCAGCCATCGTTTTTTGCTCACTGTACCTTTTACAGATGGGAAATACCCATTTACATATCAGTCTTTGTCCCACCCACATGGGCAGTCCAGCTCCGAAATGCTATGGCAATTCCCTTCTGAACAAGAGTACCTACATACAATGTTGTTTAGATGCGTACATTCTTTCGTAGATTAAGTAGTTCATGATAGGTCTCCTGATCACCCCTGACATTGTGTTACCAACATTGAAAACACAACCCCTTGTAGGGACTTTTCATCCAAATTAATTTCAGATGTGATGTCATCAGTGATGTCATCCATGTCATTTGTGATGTCATCTTTGATGTCCTGGGTGTTAGTCTTAGCAGTGCACGGTGGTGGCGCGATTTATGGTTGCTTAGCTTACCCTAACTGGCAAATATCTGAGGTTTTTCAGTTTTACTTAACAATAATGTCCCTTTAACAATGTTTTTTCATTGAATTTCATTGGTTTTTATTAGTGCAACTTAACCATAACATCCCTTTAACAATGTTTTTCAGTGAATATATATATATATATATAAAAACCTATGAAATTCAGTGAAAACACTTTGTTAAAGGGACGTTATGGTTAAGTTGCGCTACTAAAAACCTATGAAATTCAGTGAAAAAACTTTGTCAAAGGGACGTTACGGTTCCAAGTAAAACCGAAAAACCCTTGAAATTCGCCAGTTATGGTAAGCTAAGCAACCAGAACTCGCGCCACCACCGTGCACTGCTAAGACTAACACCCAGGACATCAAAGATGACATCTCAAATGTTATTGATGACATCACTGATGACATCACATGTCTGGCTCACTCTTTTTTCTTTTGCTGACATGTCTAGGCCACATGGTTTTCTTCAGTAACAGTCAGAAACTAAAAATGTTATTTTATTTGTAGACGTATCCTTCAAGTAGGTTCTTACACTAACTCCCTTAGAGTCCAGTCACATCATATGAAACATACATACGGGAAGACACAAGCTTGAAAGACAGCAATCCTTTTTGTGCATAAAGATAATCAATAGACTAATGAGCACTTTCTGATAGTTCTGTTGTTTTTTTATGGCTTTATTTTCCCTGTATATGATCATATTTGTATACATTGTACTCACACTACTTTCCTTAGGGTCAAATCACATCAAGTGATACATATACATAGGGTAAATAGCAGCTTTGAAACAGAGCAATAATTTATTTGCATGAAAATAATCAGTTAAGTTATGAATTGTTTCTGCTACTACTTGTGCTTTTTTGCTAACTTCACTTTCCCTGTATATTCCCATATTGGTATGTGTTCTTGTGTCTTTGTGTTTTGTCTATAGTAATTCAATTATGTAATACATGTGTTTTATTAGCTACTTATTACATATTTCACAGTACACAAAAATCTATTAAAAAAACAAACAATTATCATTTCATTATTCAACATATTAACATTACGAATATTATACCTTTATCTTGTACACTGCACACAATGTTATGTTTCTGTATGAGTAGCTTAGTATACTAGATAGAACCCCATAATAGAATGCTATTTATATCAATGTATCGTTCAATGCACTAATTAGGGTATGATAATTATTGCAATGATCCTTGAAACTTGTTTTGCAACATTATAATAAGAATCCCTTGTACACATATTTCATGAAAAGTACATACACATGTGATGTCATCAGTGATGTCATCAATGACTTTTGTGATGTCATCTTTGATGTCCTGGGTGTTGGTCTTAGCAGTGCACGGTGGTAGCGCGAGTTATGGTTGCTTAGCTTACCATAACTGGCGAATTTCAAGGGTTTTTCGGTTTTACTTGGACCCATAACGTCCCTTTGACAAAGTTTTTTCACTGAATTTCATAGGTTTTTAGTAGCGCAGCTTAACCATAACGTCCATTTAACAAAGCTTTTTCACTGAATTTCATAGGTTTTTAGTAGCGCAACTTAACCATAACGTCCCTTTAACGAAGTTTTTTCACTGAATTTCATAGGTTTTTAGTAGCGCAACTTAACCATAACGTCCCTTTAACAACGTTTTTTCATTGAATTTCGTAGGTTTTTAGTAGTGCAACTTAACAATAATGACTTTCACTTTATATACATATCATATAGAACTGAATGAATCCCTTCTACTGTACTTGATGTCCGCGAACTCATTTAATGTTCGCGGACATGTTCGAAGAACAGTACCACTACCTAAAAATTGTTATATCATAACATAGGAACATTTAACAAATTTAAAAAAAAGCACACAAACACATTATATGTACTAATACATAATACATGTAACCCATATATACAACACACTAACCATTCATTTAAATGCACTATGTTCTAAAATGGAATATACCACAAGAAAATAAATTGGCTTCCAACGTAATTACCTCACAAACACAACAGAACTGAGAACAAGAGCAGACCCACTGAGTACATAGGACATATCGTACCTGAAATAGTAAGTGTACTTAATTTTATTCATATATTTATAAACTTTCTGTATTAGATAAAAAAATATATTATCTTTTTTTTTTTCTCTGACAGAAATGTCTAGTACTCTGGAATGGCTAGAGGAACATTTCCCACATGAAGAAATGTCACAAGATAGTGAAACTAATGGTAGACACTTTATAATATAAACCATTTAAATATTATTATTTTGTATACATTTAACATATATATTTTTTTTTATACAGAGCATAACAAAATAGAAACTACCTCTGAAGAAGCTGTTATGGAAAACACGCTTGACAGCTTAAAAGAAAAAATGGATTTATTGTTGAGCAATTTTAATAATTTGAAAACTTTTGTTGAAGATCATTTTAAAACAAAAACGTCATACCATTGCCCCACATGTACTAATACATAATAAATGTAACCCATATATACAACGCACTAACCATTCATTTAAATGCACTATGTTCTAAAATGGAATATACCACAAGAAAATAAATTGGCTTCCAACGTAATTACCTCACAAACACAACAGAACTGAGAACAAGAGCAGACCCACTGAGTACATAGGACATATCTTACCTGAAATAGTAAGTGTACTTAATTTTATTCATATATTTATAAACTTTCTGTATTAGATAAAAAAATATATTATCTTTTTTTTTTTCTCTGACAGAAATGTCTAGTACTCTGGAATGGCTAGAGGAACATTTCCCACATGAAGAAATGTCACAAGATAGTGAAACTAATGGTAGACACTTTATAATATAAACCATTTAAATATTATTATTTTGTATACATTTAACATATATATTTTTTTTTTATACAGAGCATAACAAAATAGAAACTACCTCTGAAGAAGCTGTTATGGAAAACACGCTTGACAGCTTAAAAGAAAAAATGGATTTATTGTTGAGCAATTTTAATAATTTGAAAACTTTTGTTGAAGATCATTTTAAAACAAAAAAGTCATACCATTGCCCCACATGTACTTGTCCCCCCTCACCATATCCCAGTCAATTATCCCCAAACCCTGTCCATAAACTAAAACGTTTTGATGAAACTTCCATCCCTTCTTCACCTAATAACAATCATGATGAAACCCCTAATTCTCCTGTTTTTGTTTCTGTTTCTGCCTCACCTTCTTCATAAATTATTAATATATGTTAAATAAAGTTTATTTTTTATATTGTGTTGTAAACAATGTAGGTGTCCGCGGACAGAGCAGGTGTTCTAAAATGTTCATAAATAAATGAAAATGGAAGTGTCCTGAAGAACACTACACCTGTTCGTACTGTTCGCTAGCAAGATGAAACTATTCTAAGAACACACGCGGTGTCCTGAGATGTTCGTAAAAAAAAAAAATGTAAAGTGTCCTAAAGAACACTATATCTGTCCGTAGTGTTCGCTAGGAAGTTCAAACTGTTCTAAGAACACACGCGGTGTCCTAAATTGTTCGTAATTAAACGAAAATGGAGGTGTCTTAAAGAACACTATACCTGTCCGTACTGTTCGCTAGCAACTTGAAAATGTTCTAAGAACAAAATTGGTGTCCTGAAATGTTCGTACATAAACGAAATTGAACGTGTCCTGAAGAACAGTATATCTGTCCTTACCGTTCGCTAGCAAATTTAAACTGTTCTAAGAACACACGCAGTGTCCTGAAATGTTCGTTTCACGTGTGACGCAATTTTGATTAGTTCAGGACCCAAACAGTGTCGGTAGAACATCAAGGCGCATGCGCAAGCCAATCTCTGTGCATTTGGTGTCCTGCGGACATGCGCTTCCTTCGCGGACTTGTTCGCGAACGGATCATATGACCGCACCCACGCTGATCGCGTGTTCTGAATGCGGACACTTTTCGGGTCCCCGAACAAATTAAAAGTACATTTTCAATTAATCCATAATATTTTTCAATAAAATCACACCATGGCACAAGTCCCACATAGTAATCCTGAGTTTCTACATACCTTTTGAAACTTTTCAAACTTTTTTTTGTGTTCGATCTGTCCGCGGACAGCGCGCATGTCCGCGGACTGCGCACAAGCACCCCTATAAAAGACCACGCCCTAGAGCTTATTCTCATTGTGTTTCTGGCTATTCTTCGAAACACAGCGATTTTTGCTGCCAACTGCAGATTTCCATCGCATCTTTGATGGCATCCCTGGCTGCTGAACTGCCACCTGGTGCTGCACCTGCTTCAGCACCACCTCCACCCCCTCCACCACCACCACCTCCCCAAGGGCCTGAAGAGGGGAACAGGAGTGAGGATGCAGAGGAGGAAGAAGAGGATGATGAGAATGAGGTAGAGGAAAACCCTACTACCCGCACTAGGCGTGAGTCTTGGGTGTGGCGGTTATTTACCATTCATGGTAATGTTCCTAAGGCTCGTGCGAACCGTGTTACCTGCAATGAGTGCAAAATGATACTCAGTCGTGGGAAGCACGGTAAGTACAGCTTTGGGACCACTACTATGAAGCGACACCTGAGGTCATTTCACTCTGGGGCTATTCACAGGGTTGTACCTTGCAAAGAATGTAGCAGGTTGAATTCCTCTACTTCATCCTCTGTTTCTGATCCTGTCACCACAAGGACCACCTCTGTGGGACAGCGTCTTCCTCAAGCTGCCTCACAGGACATACAGAATGCTGATGACCCTTACCTTTCGAGAGTCACAGTTGTATGTATGTACTGTGACACAGTACTCTGCAGGGGGGAGCGACTTTGTAGTGCTTTTTAGACTATCTTCTCAGAGCACGAGAAGATCTGCTCACTACCCAAATAAAACACACTCTACATCATCCTCTCTCAGCTCGCCCTTTCTTATCCCTGTGGTTGGTGTCCCCCTTTACCTTCCTTTCCTCTCCTCTCCTAGTGTGTCGTATATAAAAAAACAAAAAAAATACAAAATATCAAAAATCAAAAAAAAAATAAGGCTCTTTTCAGAGCCGCCTTTCACAGTTAAAAAATAGAAGTGAAAATAAATGAAGCAGGGCCCTTTGTGTTTTTTAGAAGTCCGCGGACAGTTCACAAACATTTAAAAAATTGGGTTGCTACCCCATCACAAACATTGCAATTTTCTCTGGGAAGAAGTGGTGGCTCTGAAAAGAGCCTTTGGGTGGTGTTTGTAAGTCAAAAATTATAAATGCTTAACACCTACTTCAAAATGGTTGTTGTAATTCCAAAAAAGGTCGCAATGCAACCAATCATGGAAATTAGCGCCACAGACAAACTAGATGTACATGGTATGACACTACCATGTGTGACCAAGCCACAACAAGACTAAATAGTTTAGAAAAATCAATCTCAAACACAGCAGGCTTAGAAAAGATATTAAAATTATCCTTAAATTGCAGAGTAATGCTTAAACGTAATCTTGACGTGGACCAAGGACTAGTTCATGGAGCACTGAGTACAGTTGTTGGCTTTCAAACATACCCACGCGACAACAAAATTCAATTTGTCAATATACTCTTTGACAAACTTTCAGAAGTAACAGCTAGACTCCTTCTCTTCAAAGATATTTATGTACGCAGAGAACAATTTTCTCTAACTCTTGCATACGCAGTCACGATCCATAAATCACAAGGTCTTACCCTAGACAAAGCAATGATAGATATTGGTAACACAGTCTTTAAAGAAGGCATGAGCTATGTAGCACTATCACGCTTACGTACACTTGACGGTCTATTTCTAATCAACTTTGATGCAAGTAAAATAAACGCTGATATTCCTTGCATTTTAGAATACAATAGACTTCGCTCACTATACACCCCCCACCTAAACACATATTCTATTCCACAAAAAGTAAAACGTAATAAAAGAAAAATAAATCAAACAGAAATGCAACAGAATGTCACTGCAAATCCTCCAAAGAGAATAAAAGAAACTAATACTTCATCAAGTACCACAAGCAAAAAAGAATCAATTAGGGAAAGTAAACCAAGTAATTCTTTAAAGAAGGAAGACAAACTCCAAAAAAAAGCAGTTAGATACAGAACTACCTGGACCATTTAAATTCTCAAATATAGTTGGTGTAAGTTGCTACGCAAATGTAGCAATGAATATTCTAATTCAATTACCACCAATTGTTGACAATATTTACTTACACAGTACAGACCCATTGTGTTTGCAAATGTTAGTACTTCACAGAAATGCAGCAAACAATCCTGACAACACGTATAGTGTTTTTGGAATAAGACAACAATTGGACTACTGTGCTGGAATGGTGAAATTCACTATAAATTCACAGGAAGATCCACAAGAATTTCTAATGTACTTACTACAGGTACTGGAAAACAAAAACATACCTATAAATGAAATCTTTCAGATTTCATACATGTGGAAACATACATGCACTCTCTGCAACAATGTGACACAAGAAGAAATCCCCAATGAACGCTTCATATATATATATCAATACCAAATTGTGAATCCATTCCATTTCAGCGGCTTGTACAAAATGCAAACCACGGTAGATTATGCTCTACCTGCAATTCAGATAATCGCTCCACGTTAGTAATACAAACACATAGTAAATACATAACACTAATGCTTCTACGTTACAATGCAGATGGAACCAAAAACAACTGCAAGCTGACTGGATTCACACATGGTCAAATATCACTTGGTAAGAAAACCTTCACAAGAATACGTATAATCTACCACGCAGGAGCCACAACCAATTCAGGGCACTACACTGCATATATAAAAAAGTTATGTGGATGGTTTGAATGTAATGATAGTACCATTACTCTAAAGCAGAGATTACCAGGAAATTTTACAAACGCTTATTTGATGTTCTTAAAACCAAAATTTGATAACTAAACTGTATTTAAACCCTAAGTAAACTTGTGTTAAAAAATATAAACTGTTAGAATGCTCCAAAAGCTATCTAACTGCTCAAAGATTCTACAACTAATCAGATAAATGAATACCACTAAATTAGACCAAAAAATATACAGTTAGAATACGCCAATTGGGGTATCTAACTGTCCCAAAATTTTACAACATCCAAATAGATAAATCAATACCACTAAAATATATCAAAAAAATAGAATACGCCAATTGGTATCTAACTGCTCAAAAAATTTATAATATAAAAACAAATAAATAATATGCTACTGCTCCAAAGAAATACAACAAGCCAAAGTATTAAGCATTAGCCAGAAACAACAAGTGAACACTGAAAACAAACAAACAAATAAACTGTAGCATAACAGAAAAAGTTTTTTGTTTAATCCAACATGGATTTTTTTTTCTCCCACAGACCCAATGATTTTAGCAACAAATACAGAAACTGAGCAAATTGCACAGTACTCTGATTTGTAATCTACTAAATATGAGGGTCCAAAAAAAAAAAAGTATATTGATTATACAATGTAATAAGTCATTACAAAATACTAATACTAACATGCTATTTTCTTTTATCACAGAAATTAACAAGAAAAACATGGACTCCCGTTACTAGACCAAACAGTAAGTATACAATAATAAGGAGAACCATAGCAGCATATCACATCCATAGTATCTAATACCTTTGTTCCTTATACATTTGTTTTTTACCCAAAGTTATAAGCAAATATGAATGTGATATGCTGCAGTGATTTTTGCCAGGGCATAAAGTCTTGGGTGCATGGCCAAATGGCCATGCACCCAAGACTCTATGCCCTGGCAACAACCATCACAGCATATCACATCCGTAGAGTCAAACATTTCAACTATGGTCTATGGAAACTTTTAATGTCCGCGGACATTATGAGTGTTCTTAGAACACTTTCAACTTGCCAGCGAACAATACGACCAGCGTTTTCAGGACACCCCCTACGAACATTTCAGAACAATGCGATAGTTCTTAGAACACTTTCAACTTGACAGCGAACAATACGGCAGTGTCCTCAGGACACCCCCATTTTGTTTATTTGCGAACATTTCAGGACACTGCGAGTGTTCTTAGAACACATTCAACTTGCCAGCGAACAATACGGACTACGCCTTCAGGACACCCCCTACGAACATTCCAGGACACCAGGAGTGTTCTTAAAAACGTCTTCAGAACACCTCCATTTTGTTTATTTGCGAACATTTCAGGACACCGCGAGTGTTCTTAGAACACATTCAACTTGACAGAGAACAATACGGACAGCGTCCTCAGGACACCCCTACGAACATTCCCCGGACACCGCGAGTGTTCTTAGAAGTATCTTCAGAACACCACCATCTTGTTTATTTGCGAACATTTCAGGACACCGCTAGTGTTCTTAGAACACATTCAACTTGACAACAAACAATACGGACAGTGTCCTCAGAACACCCCCATTTCATTTACTTGCGAACATTTCAGGACACCATGAGTGTTCTAAGAACACATTCAACTTGACAGAGAACAATACGGACAGCGTCCTCAGGACACCCCCATTTTGTTTATTTGCGAACATTTCAGGACACTGCGAGTGTTCTTAGAACACATTCAACTTGCCAGCGAACAATAAGGACTACGCCTTCAGGACACCCCCTACGAACATTCCAGGACACCGGGAGTGTTCTTAGAAAGTCTTCAGAACACCTCCATTTTGTTTATTTGCGAACATTTCAGGACACCGCGAGTGTTCTTAGAACACATTCAACTTGACAGAGAACAATACGGACAGCGTCCTCAGGACACCCCCTACGAACATTCCCCAGACACCACAAGTGTTCTTAGAAGCGTCTTCAGAACACCACCATCTTGTTTATTTGCAAACATTTCAGGACACCGCGAGTGTTCTTAGAACACATTCAACTTGACAACGAACAATACGGACAGTGTCCTCAGAACACCCCCATTTCGTTTATTTGCGAACATTTCAGGACAACATGAGTGTTCTAAGAACACATTCAACTTGGCAGAGAACAATACGGACAGCGTCCTCAGGACACCCCCATTTTGTTTATTTGCGAACATTTCAGGACACCGCGAGTGTTCTTAGAACACATTCAACTTGACAGAGAACAATACGGACAGCGTCCTCAGGACACCCCCATTTTGTTTATTTGCAAACATTTCAGGACACCGCGAGTGTTCTTAGAACACATTCAACTTGTCAGCCACAACCCCATTCATATTTGCGAACATTTCAGGACACAGCGAGTGTTCGACAACGCCTTCAGAACACCCCCATTTTGTGTATTTGCGAACAATTCAGGACACCGCGAGTGTTCTTAGAACATATTCAACTTGACAACGAACAATACAGACAGCGTCCTCAGGACACCCCCATTTTTTTATTTGTGAACATTTCAGGACACTGCGAGTGTTCTTAGAACAGTTTCAGTTTGCTTGCGAACAAAACGGACACATATTGAGTCCTCAGAACACACCCCATTCAGTTTATTTAGAACATTTCAGAACACCTGTGATGTCCGCAGACAAATCGAACACAAAAAGAACATCTAACACATAAAAAACACAACTTTCATCCTATCTCATACACTCCCACCCTCCCCAAACACTCCTACACACTAAAACACTCTACTAAATACAAATTTTGAACAAAGTTTCACCGCGCTGTCTGCGGACGACCGCCAATCCAAGATGGCAGGCGCTACCGAAAATCTGACGCGCTTCACGCTCCACGCTGTCCAATCAGCGAACATGTTGCATGTCCGCGAACATCACGCAAGCCGATTGGCCAATCAGGACACTGTCCGCGGAGCGAACAGGGAAGTCTGTCCGCGGACCGAACACAGATATCACTAATTTTTTTTTACCTACTTTTTGGTCATTTTAAAAAAAAAACTACTGGATGGATTTTCACCAAATTTGCAAAAGCACACGTTCGGGACCAAGCCGCTACTCCTGGTCCAAATTTGGCGAAAATCCGTCCAGCGGTTTGGGCTGTAGGCGTGAGCCAAACATTTTTCCCATTCAGTCTATGGGAAAAAACTGAAATTTTGGGACCCCCCCTATAACTTTTCCCCCCCTGGACGAATCCTCACCAAACTTTGCAAATTCAGAGTGGGCCATATACTTTTTTTTGCAAAGTTTGGTGAGGATTGGTCCAGAGGGGTGAAGTTATAAGCCACCCAATAAGTGCTCTTCCTATGGAAACACCAACTTAACCATAACTACACTGCCACTATCGTGGCAGTGTAATATATATATATATATATATATATATATATATATATATATATATATATATATGAAAAAAACATTGTTAAAGGGACTTAAGCAAAGTTTTTTTCAGTGAATTTCAAAGATTTTTATAAGTGCAACTTACCATAATGTCCTCTTTCATTGAATCTATTTTGTATTTCTCAGTAAAGTAAATAGACGCAGTAAGATTTTCCAACATTCCATTTGCATTTTGTGTTATGCTAATGGAAATATTGTGGCGTTTATCCCCCGTTTCAGGGACTGGAACCAGTCCAAGTTATCACCCAAATGAAACCCGGGGTGCTAAAAAAATGTTTTCTTCCTATGCAAAGGGAAGGCAAGGTTCTGTATAAGGCCCCTCTTTACTTTCCATAGCAGCCTGCAGAAGGCAAATAGAGAACCCTATGACCATATTACCATGAGCACATTCTTCTTCCCTTTGAACACTTATAATTGGCATTTCCATTCTCTTGGCGTAACGCAAAATGTCTCTTCATATCAACGATTTTTCATCAAATGAAATTTAACTTTACTTTGTCCACTTTTAGATTGCTGACCCTTATCATGTTTGACGTTTTTACATACCTCATTCCATTCCATTTTTTTTCCGTACAAATACTCCCTTTATTTCCAAGGATAGAAAACAATACAGGCTTATGCCAAGCTTTCTTTTGGTAAATGAATGTGACAAATTCCCCCAGTAAGACGCGAGGGACTGATAGCTCAAGGCAGTGACCTTCAGGCCCCTGGCAGCGATTCCAACGTGCACCACTGTAGCATTAGGAATATTTATTAAAAACAAATAAATTGTTTGCTTCTATTCAGCAATGCTGCAGGAAATATCCAGAGATTTACTCATTTTATGAAAACACGTGGAATTCATACTTCATCTGTCAGCTGAGCATGTCTCCAGTTTCCCTGCTAGCGAGCGCCGCACACAGCAAGCACCAACTGCTCCCACGTTTGCAAATGTTGCACGCAATGAACAGTGACTGCGCCCCACCTTTTTCCTGCAGCGTATATGTCAGACTACCTATTTCTCACGGCTGGTCCACCGCTAAGTGTTATAAATCAAACAGTCTGTTGGTTTGCTTCCACTCATAAGGTCTTTCAAGAGCAGAACCCCTGTACTCCCCACCCATGCAATCATTTGGAAATGGAACATGTTTGATATAATGCTTTACAGGGTGGCAGAGTTATCGGTATGCTAAATCTCTACAAAGACTTTATTCTTCTTAATGCCACTCTCCTACTCTCATCTCCTTATGGATGTGTACAATAATTAATATTATATTTTGTATTTAGGGGACTTTGCACCTTCAGACCCTACCACCTCAAAATTACCTCCCATATACCTAATATCACGGTCTTTCGTGGTGAAAAAACACTGTTTTTTTTCTTCTTGCAGCAATATCCCATCCCATCCTCATGACCCCTCACCTCCTGAAGAGATTATCTGATAAATTTGACAAGTGCAATGTTGTGTTTTTTAATATGTTTTTACTGCGATGTCCATGGACACCGGCCGCTGTCTGCCAATCCAAGATGGCGGGCATTTCCAAAACTCTGGCGCACTTTGCGCTTTTCACCATCCAATTAGCGGGCGTGCCCATGTCCGGGGACACCACGTTGCCCTCTAAGCCAATCGGAGTCCTGTCCGCAGAGCGAACAGGGAAGTGCGTCCGCAGAGCGGACATAGATATCACAATTTTTTTGGTACCTACTTTTTGGTCGTTTAAAAAAAAAACTTGGATTTCCACCAAATTTACAAGAGAACGCTTTTGGGACCAAGCCGCTGCCCCTGCTGCAAATTTGGAGAAACTCCATCCAGCAGTTTGGGCAATAGACCCCCCCCTATAACTTTGTCCCCCTTTGACCAAACCTCATCAAACTTTGCAATTCAGAGTGGGCCATATATTTTTTCTGCAAAGTTTGGTAAGGATTCGTTCAGAGAGAGCGAAGTTATAAGCCACCCATAAAGTGTTTTTCATATTGTTCTTTTTTTAACTTAACCATTACTACATGGCCGCCACCGCAGTCCATGTAATAATGTGGCAGTCACCGCACTGTAGTTAAGGTATCTACCTTGTTCCATTGGAAATCCAAAAATGTAATTGTTAACAACTTTTGACTTGCATGACAGATTTGGCAGATATTTTGCAAACAGAAAGTTTGTCACATGTCCAAACAGACTGGACATTCTGCGAATGATTCATTAAGAAATGAAAAGGTTAGTAAGACAGCAATAAAACCCTTTTTTCGACCTAATCCCATTCATTTTCCCATAGAGAAGAAGTCACATGTTTTGCGCTGCTATGCACAAAAACCGCCGGATGTAATTGGACCAAATAGAAAACAACATCGGCATGAAACATTGACTTGATTTCCGGGAGGAGTCTGGGGTTATTCCGTCCAGTAGTTTTTCAAATATTTGACGAAGAAGGGGTTGCCCTTTTCTCCCAAAATTATACTTATACCTCCCATGGTGCATTGAGGCAGAGAGGCTTTTGGTAAATGAAAAAGCTGCCATTTTCTTTTGCTCGATGCAATTGATAACAGTAATTTCAAGGTTAGCCAAAAATCAAAATTGGAAAAAGGCTATTTCGGGGCGAAAAAAGTATTGAAAGTTGTCAAGGTAGTGGTGGGTAGGGGGAAGGAGGACACCATGTGAAATTGGGGATTCTGCGATGGAGCAGATAATGACATTCAATCTAAGTGATGTTTCTATAGATTAACGTGGTTATATGAACATGGTTATTTTAACACGGTTATTATGTTAAATATGTAACATGTCTTTTATGAGAAAGGGGGTTCAATAAGGGTCGTTCTGAAGGAGATCCAAAGATCCATGGAAGTCTCTGCGTTCAAGGTTAATGTTCATAAATCTGAGATTCTGAATATTACAGGCTCTGATACCACAATGAATGAGATTCAAAGGATGGGTCCTTTACATGTGCAGCAAAGTCAGTAAAGTACCTGTAGATTAATATAAAAACAATGGAAGTGGACTTGGAAGCTGCCAACTAGCATGCCCTGTTCAGAGAAATGACTAGTGACTTGGGTAGATGAAGCAATATTTGACCTGGATGGGTAGGATGGCCATGGTCAATGTGAATGCCTTGCCCTAGCTCCTATATATGTTCCAAATGCCCCCCTCGATAAACCCAAGAAAAGGATTAGGGGATTACAATGATCGATATTAGAGTTTATGTTCAGGGGATCCTGAGCATGAATAAGCAGAAAACAAAGGATGGCATTTAAAAGTAGGGGGGACTCTCATGTCTAGTTTTCCTGACTACTATCTGGCGTCACTAATAGGAATAATAGCATAGTGGTCACAAGTAGAATCCGATAAGAAGGCTTTTTATAGAACAATCTATAGCAGGACAGCCACTTTGGAAGCACCCTTGGCTGAATAGGCAACCGGGGGTGAAGAGTCTGTTCCTGAATACGATTTCACATGGTATGATGGAGGCATGGGACGCAATAAGCAACAACAAGAAGCTAACAACATTTTCAGCAGCTTTCACATCAATAGAGTGTAACACGAACTTTACTAGTGCCATCAGGGATAAGAGCTTTGAGAGGAGAGAGGGACTGGGCTGCAGTGTGGTTGGGGGTTTGGCACATAATGAGGGCATTACATAATTCGAGCATGTAAAGAGGATTTCAGTCCTACAGGAGGGTGATTGGTTTAGGTACCATCAGACCAGACAATGGTTGAGCCACCAGACAATGGTTGAGAAGGGGGCGATGAGAGCACCTGCAGCACCTGCAGCTCATGAAAAGACCCTACATGACGCAAATGATATGAAGGGGTTAATAAGGACGTTTTACGGCTTCATCAGGGATTCAAAGGGGATTGGAGACTGGCCATTCAAGAAGAAATGGGAAATGGAGGTAGCAAAGGAACGTAAAGCATGGACAAGTTCAATTTGCACTCAGCACAAAGAGCCCCAGGTCAACATATTGCACAAGTGGTACTGCACTCCAGGCAAGCTTCACAGATACAGTCCACACTTCTGGGGCATCTGTTCTGGAGGGAGTGTGGGCAGGAGGAAACACTAACTCAAGTTGTGGCTAGCTGTCTAAGATTGGGCACTATTTGGAAGGAAATAGAGGAGGTGATATACGAAGTAAGGGGAAAGGCAATGTGAACTTAAACTGGACTGCATTTTGCTTGGGCTTAAGGAGAAGGGGGAATGGGACGGGCATGAAATGCAGCTACAATTTATCAGGAGCATGATTTTGGCAGCTAATCTAGCGACTACCTCCACGTGGGGCAAGAAAGAAACACTATCAGTGGGCCAATGGCTGAATAAAGTGTGGGAGACTGCTGCTATGGAGAAGCTCACAGCACAGATCAGGGTTAGTCAATGGAAGTTTGAGGCAAAATGGAACCCGCTTATTCGATACCTCAACTCCATGAGACTAAACTGATTTGAGCCTAAAAGGCTGAGATTCCTCTTCTAAGGAGCTGACACATTAAATTGCTGCAGTTGAATAGTGTTGAATATGAAATGTTGATTCATAATTTCTCAAAGGATGGATACTGCTGCTGTAAGGGGGAGGAGAGGAGAGTTGTTATGTTGTAAAACCTAATAAAAATATATATATTTTTAGGAATATGTGAAATGGAAGTTCATCAGAACACAGATTAAGTGAATATTAGGCAGTACTGTGGGATTAGGAGGGGGATAGTGTAGGTTTGGGGTGGGGATGGTTTCTTTGCGCGATCAAAGGCATTTGAGGTATGATAAGAAGTGCACATATCAGGTTTCCACCAATAATAGGTGTTTTTTAAATGGTACATTTTGTATTACTGCATTTATGGAAAATCAAGTCCATACATAGGTTTCTATTGACACAAACTGCATACAATGGATGGTATTGGGTTTATCAATCCATGTAGGCAGTTTGTGTCTTTTTTTCGATATTTAATTTCTTTAAGGGTGGTTCTTAAAAGAACCATTGGAGGTGGAAGGGGAGATGGACTTGGATGGGCAGAACATTAGGGTTGGAACATGTAACAAGGGGTAAAAGGAAAGGGAACATATTGTTTTTGGTTTTGTTGGTTTTGTACTTTTTTTTTTAATTTTTTTTTTTTTAAAAAAGGGGGGAAATAACCGCCACATAAAAAAAGAAGTCTATCAGTGGCAGTTCTGTTGGTGATTTGTAATGTGATCTTCCCACTCATATATGGGGGCACCAGCTACAGTAATTCGGTTGTGGCACAGAGATCATAAAACCATGCACTCAGATATGTTTACTTCTTGTTGGATGAGAGAAGGCTTGTTCACAGTTGGCACGGCCGCTGTCCTGCTTGTGGAAGGCACTGCACATATGGAGGCCCTGGATGTTGCAGGAGATGTGGCTGGTGGTGTGAATGTGTAGGTGGATGGCACACTGCGGACCCGTTGTGTTCATTTGGATCTGTGGGCCTTCATCTTCTGATGGGCCTGCGGGTATGGCTCATCCACTTCATCCCATTGTACCCGGATAAGATGTTAAATACGTTTCAAGGTGCCCAGGCCCTGGGATGGGATGTTGGATGGCCATGGTCACAGCACCTTGCAGCAGAACATGCAGTGGATCAACTCTGCCTCCTTTGTTTTGTGATGTTCAAAGCACCAGGAAGTACCTCCATCTATCGGACACCTGCATGATGACGTTTGCCTTCTAGCAAGGGGATGAGGCAGTGGCAACCCAGACAAAATCTTCTGGAGGGACGATGACCGTTTTCTGTGGGTGGCATATCAAAAAGACTGATTATTTTCGGTTGATTTTGTGTGTCCCCTAGTAAACGGGAAAGGGACATCACCACTTTTTTTTTTTTATTCGGGGGCGCCCTTTGCTACCTGCCATCCTCCACCCCCCTCTGCATACACACACATTTTCTTACACTCACGCACACAAAAACAGACACACACACATTCATACACACACACAGACATACACTTACCTCTTACTCCCACAGCTTGTCCTCTCCGGCTCACCGTGTCTGTCAGCCCCTGCAAGCACTTGTGTGCGGCACAGGGGCAGACAGTTTGATTTAGAAAGACTGCTCTGTGCGGTCATGGCAGTGGTCTTTCTAAATCAGTCTTTTTTTCCTTTTGGAAAAAAGGAAAATGTCATTAGACCTAATACCGTTGGATGTCATCATCACTGCTGTCACTGGATGGTCCTTGCATGGTGAAAAACGCAGGACCAGGAAGAAAAACACATAAAGGAAAAAAAAGTCTAAACAAAAGGACAACGCCACCTAAAATAACACGTTTAAACAAATTGAAAACAAAAATCTAAAATACAAAAAATAGACAATACAGACAGATGAGATGACAAGGGAGAGAGGTTTAGATATAAGGGAAGGTAAAACGGGATATGAAAAATAGGAATTTTTGGGTTGAAATTTGCTTTTGCAGGTGGAGTGGAAATGCTCTCCACCAAAGACAAAAAGAAATGAAAGATTCATACAAAGTTCCTGTGGGTGTGGTGAAATAACCTTGCTTATGATGCAGACTGTAACAATGTGGACTCGTCATCAGCACACCTGAGCCAGCAGGTAAGTTATATGGGTTTATTAGTTCATAAGTAGAGCAGGAAAGCACCGGCACATCCTAGCCAGCCAGCTCTCTATCTCCAACTGTCCCCCATGGAACACTATTCAGATGACAACACCCTGAACACTCTGAGCACAGTGACCTCACCACATTCCACTGACATCACCACTGCAGGGAAGACACAGGAGGGGAGACACTCATTACAACACTTCTCCCTCCCTTAATTTAATACAAAGGTGATCCCTATAGGCAAGTACCATTCTACACAACACGATACAAATACGCGTGGCCACCACGTATCTGCCCATCAACACCCAAACTCATATGAACACGCTACCCAAACCCCAGGAAAGGTCCACATGAGCCATTTCACACACCAAGGCCAACAACGGAGTACAAACACTCCACCCTCCATAAAGGTAAAAGTGCACTGACACAACTGGAACTAGCTCCCCACTAATAAAACCCTAAGCAGAAAAACAGGTGGAAATATAATCCTGCATAATGGAAATATAATCCTGCACACTACTCCTACTAAAAAGAATCAGATCCAACCTACAACAGCCTAACTACCCACTGTCCGCCAAAAACTCACAAAAGAGGAACCCACCAACATGGATAAAGGGCTGCACCTCTCCTCAACTAAAATGCAATACATATCGAGGAACAAAACAAAAACAAGAACTCCACCTGCCTCAAGCTGCCCCTTGAAGCCTAGGGCCTGCCACACCCAGCGTCCCTTAAAACGGATATACCACTGACAACCGAAACCCCTCAGTGCACCTACAACCTTCCACCCTGGTCCGCCACCCCAGGGTACCAGGACTGCCACCCCCGGGTACTAACCACACTCAAAAGAGAAACCACCGGGCACTAACCCAACTCGAATGAGCAACAACAAGCACAACCGACAACACCAGCTCCAACACTCTAAAATATAGAGAACAGCTTTACCTCCACACACAATCAACCTCAAGATAATATGCACATCAAGTCCCTGTGTGCACACACCTAGCACACAAGGAGCTTAGTTCCTACCAAAACACAGCTATACCCATGGGACCCCTAGTCCCTGCCAACAAACACTTCTACACCCTGGGACCCCTAGTCCCTGCCACAACACTGCTGCACCTACGGGACCCCTAGTCCCTGCCAAAACACCTCTACACCAATGGGACCCCAAGTCCCTGCCAAAGACAAATAGAGTTGGCACCTCCTAACGTGAGACCCCCAGAACTGACCAGGCTACCACAGTGTCACACTCACCAAAAACGTCCAAAATGGCACAATAAAGTGGCACACACAACCTTAAAATGGGACCCCTAGAACCTACTAGGCTACCACCAAGCTACGCCACACACACACCATAAAGATGCGCTCAAACACTCACACTCACCTCAACACAACATACGACACATGAAACATCAACTCAAATCAACGGCACATCTTAAAAGTCACAAAATTCCGTAGTATTGACTGGATCCAGTAGAACTGTTCTTCACTTGAGAACGAAGTTTGAAAATTTTCCACAAAGCGAACAGGCAAAACGCCGGGCAAGTTCAAATAAACCAATTTCCCAATAAACGTCAGCTAGGATATTCCACAAGTGCCGTAGCAGGAACGCCCCCCCGCATACACATATTAGTAAACAACGTGGTGGGGGGCACTCCGCCAATGCCACAGTCCAAACCAACCTCTCCTCCTGGGCTCCGTCAAGATTTCATCCTTACTCACGGAACCCGGAAACAGTCCATCTTCATCCACGATGAACAAAACGCTGTCCACATTAATTTGCGAGCCTCTTCCTTTAATGACCCGCGGTACTGACTCCCGAGGTAAATCCAAATTGCAGCCATCAGCGGGCACATCACAATCCATAGTGAGAAAGTGCTCTTCACAAATCCGCTGCCCATGGGCTACAACACAATCCCAACTCTCCACGAACGCTGGACGTTCCAACTTACTTCCTGAAACTGGAAGGAGGCTGTAATTGCATTGTCTGCGTAAGCGGCATGCAGAGCATTCCGGAATCCTTCTGCGCTCCAGTACACCATACAGGAACGTTCCGAAGGCACAAAGAAACGTCATCATTTCAGTTTCTGCATCAGAGTTTCCACATCTCCTGCATACACAACACTGGCTCCCAGATGGCAACCCGTTACAACTGCCACAACACTGGGCCACCCGGCACGAGGCAGACAGCAAAACAACCCTCTTCTGCACAGACATCTCCGCCGCCGCTCTCAATCCACCTTCCGCCAGGGGAACGCAACGGTCTTCTGAATGGAGAGTGCCGCCGCCACACTCGACCCCCCTCCCGCACTGGGGAGCGCAGCGGCACGGATAACTGGGGGTCAACAGGCTCCCTCCCAGATGGCAATCCTCCTTGCACATGCGACTAGACCACCCGGCCTCCCGTCACAACAGGCCTCCTCTCAGATGGCAACGCTCCTTGCGCATATGACTGGACCACCGGCCTCCAGTCACGACGAACTCCAATTTCTCTCCCTCTTGAAAGATGAGGACCCTACAGCTCTAGGTCCTCGACTCCTCCCAGTACTACCTTCAATACCAGGACCCCGCTCAAATGTAGAGGAGCCTCCTACTCGCTCCAGCACCACCCGGCCTGCTGGGCTGCAACTCTGGTACACTCCGCTCTGGACCCAGGGGTACACTCCCCTGCTGCAGACCACCAGAGCTCTTCCGGACCCTGCTCCACCAGGGCCCCGGCTCCTACTGAATGGGAGCATACTTCCACAGCACCACCCGGCCTGCTGGGCTACAGCCTCTGTCCGGACTTCAAGGGCTGCATAGCTGGCTGCTACCAAGATGTGGACACTTGGAGGGCGGTGTCCTGATCAGCTGCTGTCCCCTCCACGACAGGATCCTATCCTCGTCGCGAGTGTATCAATGTGGACTCGTCATCAGCACACCTGAGCCAGCAGGTAAATTATATGGGTTTATTAGTTCATAAGTAGAGCAGGAAAGCACCGGCACATCCTAGCCAGCCAGCTCTCTATCTCCAACTGTCCCCCATGGAACACTATTCAGATGACAACACCCTGAACACTCTGAGCACAGTGACCTCACCACATTCCACTGACATCACCACTGCAGGGAAGACACAGGAGGGGAGACACTCATTACAACACACACCAATCAGGAGTCATGTTGTGGAGCCATAGGAGGCATCATCAATTCATGTGGGAGTATTTTTGTAGTACTGGTAACGGCAGAAAAAGGGAGAGAAAAAACAAAAGGGAGGATTTCATGCCTCCTAACAATATTAACTTCCCAAGAAAGATTATTTGTGGTGTCCATTCTCATAATGTGACTATAAGAACAAATATAAACTTAAAGGAATGCAGTAGTGGAATTGGAGAAGGGGAGGCGCACTCTGAGTAGAATACCATTTTCTGGGTATACTTTTGATATGAAACACAACAGCTCTTTTAAGTGCCACTTGTAGAAGGTATTTATTCACATTGAAAATGTAGTGTGAGTGTTGTGTTTTTTTTTTAAATAGTCGCTGTATATTTACAATAATGCAGTCATTGCAAAAAAGAAAAATGTGCTTTGTACATTTACATGCATAATTTAGTGACTGTTTTGGGGTAAATACATCCAGTAGTTTTTAAAATATTTGACAGAGAAAGGGGAGCCCCCTGCCTCTAAAAATCTTTATATTAGCCTTGCTGCTTCACAGCAGAACAGTTGAGTCAGGCTAATAACATTTGACTTGCTAGATGGATTTGGATGACATTTTACAAAGAGAATAATTATCAAGGGTCTCCCCAAACTGGAAAATTTGGGAACAATTCATAAGAAAATGAAAAAGCTATTAAGAATAAATTAAAACACAGATTTAAGCCTGCTCGCATTCATTTTCCCATCGAGAAAAAAGTGCACATTCGGAACAGCTGTAGCATGAAAACCGCTAGGCAGATTTGGACCAAATAAGAAACATTTTGGCCGCAAGCATTGACCTAATTTCTTTGATTGGTGTGGGATAAATCCATCTCCTAGTTTTTAAAATATTCTATAGAGACATGGGGGTTAGCCCGTTTCTTAAAACATTTATATATATTGGCATTGGTGCTTTGCAGCAGAGAGGCTAAGGGGCTCTTCGGAAATAAAAAGCCACGCTTTTGCTCAATGGCCATGGCTAGTAGGCCCCAAGGAAACCTATAGGTGGAACATGTACAGTGGCCATGCATCCTAAAGATACCTATTGGTGCAGTAGGTATAATGGCCTCGGCCGAAGGCAATGGCTAGTGGCCTTTGAATAAACTATGGTATAACAAAACCCTTGAAATTCAATGAAACAGTTTAGTTAAGGAACAGTTAAAGTGAACAGATTTAACACAACAAAACCCTTAAAATTCAGTGGATGTGGGAAATGATGATCATCTTAACTCGGTTTGTCCCCTGTTAAAAAGCCCATGAGCACATACATAAAAGATGGGATTCACAATAACAGGCAAAATTAGAGGCCGGCAAGATAGCTCAGTGGGTTGTTTGGAGGGTTGAATTGGCCCTTCGGCCTTTCGGCCTGTGGCCGGGCCGAAATCGTCCCTGAGGAGAGGGGGATGGTTTCTGGCCATGTCTGGGCCGGTTTGGAAGAAAAGAAAATTGAAAGAAAATATGTTCTTTTTTTCAATGGTTTTTTTTTCCCAAAAAAGCCTTTCATCCTTCTTAGGTTGATAAATGAGTACCAACACAGGTCGGGTGATATTGTATGCATATTTGTTCTATAAAAAAGAGCTTATGAGTAAGTGCTCTACATTAACATATTATCATTTGGCCTTGGACGTCTGCTTGGATTCACAGCAATTTAATGTAATTAGGAACAATGCTATTTGATGGCACTTCCTGTTTTGTCAAGGAGTGAGTTTGTGTTTCATTGCTTCCGGGTTGTCACTTTGGAGTGGGATCAAATGACATCACTTATGGTGATGTCATCAGAGGTCAAGGGTCGTGAGGCGAGGGGTGGGCCACTTTTTTGAGGCGAGGGGTGGGCCACTTTTTTTTGGGTGACCGGCCTATTTCTTGTCCCAGTCCGACCCTGGTTGTTTGTAATTTGCAAGTTGCAGGTTCGAATCCCGGCAAGGCCAACTCAGCTTTCATCCTTCTGAGGTCGATAAAGGAATACCAACTCTGGTTGGGTGATATTGTATTATATGTGTTCTATGTAAAGTACTTAGGCATAAGCACTATATAAATATAGATGCTGGGAGTCATCAACACGGGGACGCCGAGTTAAGATGATCATCACTTTCCACATCCGCTGAATTTCCAAGGTTTTTTTGTGATAAATCTGATCACTTTAACTGTCCCTTACCTAAAGCTTCCCCTCTAAGCCCTTCTTCTAATAAATCTGCCTCAATTAATCTGTCTGTGCCTCTCTGGAATAGCAATCGATTCGGGAGTGCGCTACCCTTCCCTCTTACTCAGTTATTTGGGGCTCCAGGAGACATTCATATATTTGTAAAAAATGTCTCCTTCTCCTACAGATTGGGAATCAATCGAAATTACCTGGGGTAGTTTGGAGAAGATTAATACTCGTCGTTAAAGCGATTCCCTTGTCCTGCTGAAGGACGTTTTTTTTACAAATAAGGAGGACGTATTGGGATGAGTGAATCTTCGCTTATGGGGCGAAACACAGTGTATCAACATGTTTATCAACATTATCATCTTTTGAATGTGGGAGATTTGTAACCCGCGGGGAGAAAATGTATGGATCAACCTTTTTTTTAAGTCATTGGTTTTGATTCTAGACAACCATAAAAATGGATTATAAAAAAGATGCTGTGCCTTTACATAGAGAGCGCCCCAATTGTTTTAAGTTCTCACAAAATGTGCCTGGAACGTTTTTTTTTTCGTTTTTTTTTTTTTTAATTCCTCTATTTTACACTTTATTACTAACCCCTTTTTACACTTTGCACTTTATGCACTTCTGTGTACACTGTTGTCAATATGGTACAACTGTGAGGTATGTTAAATGTATAAGATGATGAATTAGTGATTCTTTAACCTGTGTATGAAAAAAGTGTAGTTTGTATTTTAAGCCATCTGTATCCATAAATTATATATTTGGTGAAGATAAAATGCATTAATATTGTATGTGCATGTCTCTTATCGTCCCGAATAACTGGGTAAGAAGGAGGGGTAGCCAACTACTGAATGTATTGATATGTGTGTATGCTTCCCATGTAGGGGCAGAAACCACAATAACAATATATAGGGATTAACCCTTTGTGAGAAAGTGTGCCTCTCTTGAGTACCAGTTATTGCAGCCATGTTATCTTCACATCCAGTTTCTGAGACTGTCTGAATAGTTTCAAACCATTTAATTGTAAGGGGAATCTGGTACAAAATGAATTGAACATTAAGCCCCGGGTGCAATATGTACCTAGTAATTTAGGCATGCAACCCTTTTTATCACAGAATATGAAGCACCAAGATCATCCTTCTGTTCTGGTGTTCTGGAAATGATTGATATTTTCATGCAAAGCAGCCAGGAACCTTTTTGGTGCTAATCGTCCCTTCCCCTGTCTCATGGGCGAATTTTGCAAGGGTAAACAATGCGTGGACCTATAACAAAATGACTACTGTGCTGCAGAAGTATGGAGATGAGTAGTAATTTGTGGTTCTGAAACTCCTACTCAGCCCCACACCACTATTAAATCAGCAATGATATTAATCAGGAATGTGAACCAGGCACCAGGATTATGCAGACCGGGGGTCTGCAGTCAGTGTTCTTGTTCATTAATGTTCAAATGCAAGTATGTGTGTTAAAAGGACAAAGGGTGAAATCTTAAATGTCACAAGGGCTCATAGAAAAAAGATAAAGGGGACATAACTTCTGTTACATACCATAGTGTCTTTGTTGCAATGTTTTGAGACTCTTGCCAGGTTCTCTGAGGAAAGATGAGTCCTTATTATGCCCTTCCCAGCCAGGTAGTTTGCCAGAGAATATTGGCAGAGACTGCCAATTCCAGTAGACTGAGTACCGGGTACCTTTGTTCAGGAAGCAGGTTGGCCTTGTCCAAACAACAGGTCACTCCAATGTTCCCTGTAGTGGCTGGGGGAAAGGTCTTGCTTCTACCTTAGAATGCTTTAGCTTCACCTCAGTGACTGAGAGCTTTGGGAAGACTGTGTCCCAAAACATTCCCATTGAAATCTTTCTACTTCTCAAGTCCAAAGATGATTCAAATGAGGTGGTGGGTGGTTCAACTCCATATGTAGCCATTTTGACAAAGTGAATTGGCCCATTGCATGCCTTCTGTAAGGGTCCAAACATGACAGCCGCAACACAGGTGTTTGCCTGTTGGTGTCAGTTCATCTGCAGGAAGAGGGAGGCAGCACAGGAAGTATGGGTGTCATTTGAATGTACACAATTTTGTACTTTTCTCCTGGTTTTAACTTCTCTCCTGGTATAACCGTCTTCCCCCTCTTTCCCTGTCTGCCTCACATCATTGGGACTCTGGTCTTTATCCTCCTGGTGTGAACATCCTATTTTTCTATCAGAGCTCCCTTTCAAGCTTCAACTCCCACCCAGTCCCTTTGGGGTATATCGTCTCAATGCTTTCCCGAAAAGGTGCCAAGCCTTCCAAACAGTAGGTGAAGAGAATCCTTTAGGGCTGAGCACAACCCCCTGTTCTGGGTGAACCACAGCTGCATACATCAATACAAAAAGTTCTGACTGTTTGCCTGGGTCACTGAGACGCCAGTTGAAAAATAAGCATTAAATGGGTTGTGGAAAAACCTGTATCTTCTCAAAGACCACTATATCAAACACAAAATAGCTTTACATGTATTTATTAATTTATCATCCACAAAGTATTTAGAGTACATAATTAATCATTGAAAACCGTATGTTTATTTCCAGAGATTTCTGCTTTTATTTGAAAAAAGGGAAATTAAAAATGTACAATAGCTTTGCTCATATAGAGCAAGACATTCTATGGAGGGCATCTTCCTGCAATAGTCCTGAATGTCCCCTCCAGTTTATAGACTGCTTCCCATTTGGTTGCAACCAAATGGAGTTTACACCTTTTAGTAAACTAATTGGGGAACTTTCTAAAAGTGAAACCCTATTGCTACTAACATGTTGTTGGCATGCCAATTACTAATGTCCAGCAGCACTTGTATAGGGGGTGTCTTGTATAAGGATTTGAATAGTTTAATCATGCACACAATGGCTGCCTGTCCATCTGGGTACACAAACATCCACAACAGTTTTTAGAACATAGAGCACTCTGTGAAAGTGAGACTATTAGCAGATCTCACTTCCATGGCAGAAACCATTTACTAGAGATCCTACAAATAAACTTAAAACTGGTAGTTTACCAATAGCAATGAATGTAAGCGTCCCCAGAAACGCACCCCCCGTAGTGAAAGGCAATAAAGGACACACCCCAGAAGGGGAATGAGGCCAGGACCAAGTGCGGCAGAGATCAAAGAGAGCTTTATATAGATCAATATAGGGCATGCAAAGGACTCTGCAAACTCCGAGAGCGCTCTGTCTGACAATAGCAAAGACAGTCAGTTATATTACAAATACACGTCATGCATGAGGTGATCTATAGGGGCCACAGACTCTTAGGGATTGGGTGGTGATAGCTAGGTGGTATACAATGTATACATTTGCTTCTCCATGATTGGCGGACGTTGGTGCTGAGCCACGTGGGGCGGGAGGTCAGCTGGGCTCATCAGGGTGGAGTGCCGGGCCGGACATGCCTTGTAACGACGATTGATGACTAAACTAACATTTGCCCTTTTGGCCACACATTCCCACCCATTCGTCACATTTCGTATTTTCCGTTGATTTGCAACTCTTGTAAGCGCTGACCTTAGATCTGTACATGGGCAGGAACATTGATATGCGATCTGGAGTGTCTCAATACATCAGTTTGGAGGATATCTTAGGTTCAAACAATCCGGTCTCATTGGCATAGTCAGGGGCATGGACGGGGGTGCTTGACTAACCTGCCTTGGCAATTTAGGTGAGGGATGGTATTACGATCTGTTGGTACACGTGTGGGCGCCCCCCTTTTTAGGGTCATTAACTCGGGGTCGATGGAGATACTACTGGCACGTGGGGGGCATGTGACTGGTGCCTGAGAGGCGGTGGGATTTAGGACCAGGTAGTTCGTAAGTCATGGAGTGAGGCTGTGGCGGCCTCTGAGCGGGCGGATGCTTGAAATGGGTCCAGCAGGGTCGGGAGGGAAGGCAAAGCTGGGCTGTTTGAACACCGGCTATCTCTAGAGGGCCTGGGCAGGAGGAGGGGGAAATGGCCTTGCAGCTCTGTGCGTGGCATCTTGCACAAGGCGGTTTACTGTCGTATGGGTGAGGGTCGACTAACACCATATGGGGTTTCTAAAAGCGCTCATATGTATTTGCATTAAAATGGAATACTAGCTGGGGATCATACTCTTTTGCATAGCATTTCACATCTACAGTTGACATACGAACATGAGGTAGTGTCAGGCAGGTGTGTGTATAAAGAGAGCAACACATGTTATTTTTCAGTGTTATCAGCTATCCAGTCTTTGTACATCTCTTCATTATATACAATATCGGTTGCATATTTTCTCTTTACCCATTCTTCTTTACATTAGCAGCGAACGTTAGTTAACCAGGCACATATTACATAAATGGTTTCTACACATTGCAAGGGTTTTCGGGTGGGTATGGGTGTGTGGCGCCACGCCGTCTATAGTTGGGGGCTTGGTGCAGGGTCAGGGCCTGCAGGGTTTGGGCTGGTCTCAGTTACTTCCTAATGTTCCCGTTCATGGCTGGGGCAATGATGTACTGCGGAAGGTTAACAGCTACAGTGTTTTATTTTGTTGTTTGCTTGCATCTGGTGACTCGTGAGAATGAGTCCTCAGCGGATCTGCCATGCAGTGGGAGGTGGGTGAAGTGTGGGCCTCTGTGAGCGCGGTCGAGTGGGGGTCACTCTTCAGCGTTCAGTGTGCATGGTTGCTCTGCCTTGGGTTAGAACTGCACATTTCTAGCAAGATGGGGATGGCTTAATACAAGTTGGCGCCTGTGCTCTGCCACATAACGTGGTGGTGCAGCCTCATGTGTCGGTCTCCAGCTGCCCCGCCGCCTGGGCCCGGGGGCCGGTGGGCTGCCGATGAGACATGGGTCTTCACCAGGGTGGGACATGCAGTAGGAGGGGGGGTCCTATCGACCTACCCTCTCCTACATTTCCCCCTTTCGTTACTTAAGTAACGAATACCTTAGCTCCCCCAGTCTTTCGCGCTCTTTCTCAGCCAACACTGCCTCTTCCCAGGCTGGCGTTCCTTTTATTGGCATCCAAGCTCTGCAAACCCCTGGAGGCTTTCCCCCCTTCTAGCATACTCATCTGGGGTGCAGGACATATATATACATCCCCCATCTCCCTCCAGGTCCACCCATACCTCTGTCTACCACTCTAGTTCCCGGGGCTCCTTTATTGTGGTATGATATAACCTGTCCACTACATCCCCGTCATAATTAGAATTAGAATCCCCAATTGCACCCACAGACTCTTGCACCAAAGACAAAGTCTTGTGCACTAACATTCAAAAAGCCCTATGCAACAAAATCACAATGCTACAAGACAAAATACGAGCTAAAAAATCTGCCCTCCACAACATCGCCCTCTCTACGCAAGAAACCATCCTCCAGGAACTTGCCACTAACCAAACTAAACACCCCAACCAATTCAGCTTTAGAGCCATCTCTACTGCAGAAACTAAGACCATCATCCTGTCCTTGAAACCGTCCCGATGCCTCGGGGATACCTGTCCAGCCCCAATTATTAAAGAGGCTGCACATGAACTAGCCCCCTTTGTCACATCATTCATTAACTCCTCATTTAAATCATGCTCTGTGCCAACAAACCTTAAAGACGCATGGATACTACCTCTACTAAAGAAGTTAACCTGGACCCCAACGTCCCAACTAACTATAGGCCAATAACAACTGTCCAGTTCCTCCTTAAAATCTTGGATAAAGCCGCATACCTTCAGATCCAAGATTATCTGGAGAGCAACAATCTACTAGGGTCAAGACAATCTGGATTTAGTCCTAGACATGGAACCGAAACGGCTCTCCTTGATCTTAAAAACCAGCTAGATGAGCGTAAAGACAGAGGAGATGTGTCTATTCTCCTACTGCTAGACCTATCAGCTGCTTTCGACCTGGTAGATCACAAGGTACTGAGCAATCACCTCAAATCGACAGCCAACTTCTCCACAAAAGCCACGGCATGGATAAATTCATTCCTGGACCAGAGAACTATAAGAGTCTTCTCTCCTTCATCAGAAGCGGTTCCTGTCCCCATCACCTGCGGAGTCCCTCAAGGGTCATGTGTTTCCCCCACGCTATACAATATTTTTACAAAGCCTCTCTTTTATATATTGGACAAACTAGGGGTCTCATATACCAATTACGCCGATGATACCCAAATCCTTATCCCAATCCAAGGTGACTATGAAAAAGACACCAGACTCATAAACAAAATTTACCAAATCATCCAAACCTGGATGGCCACTCATGGCCTATGTCTTAACGACGATAAGACAGAGCTCTTAATCATTGGTTCTACCAATAAACTGAACAACCTACCCCAGCTTTACAATTCCATCACAATCGATGACATCAAAATAAAGGTTGCCAAAGAAGTAAAAACCTTAGGCTTCTACCTATACTCAGCTCTCACCCTCGACAAGCAAGTAAATGCTACAGCCTCAGCAACCAGCTACATCTGCAAACTCATCCATGCCTGCAAACCATACCTTTCGACAGATAGCTGCACCACCATTGCGCAAGCCCTCATCCTTTCCAAATTAGATTACTGTAATGCACTGTACCTAGGCACCAGTAAACATAACACTAACAAACTCCAAACCCTGCAGAACAATGCCCTCAGAACAGCCCTAGGCATACCCAAAGGACAACACATATCTACCCATAGAAGAGCCGTCAACTGGCTGGCCATCAATGACCGTATCAAACTCAAAACCCTGAACATTACACATAACTGTCTGAACAACAAAGCTCCTGCATACCTGTCAGAAAAATTCACCTATCATACGTCTGAACGTCCCATCAGAAAGGCCCTCTCAAATAGCATCAAAGTCCCTAACTTTAAACTAAAAAGAGCTGGTGGGTCTAGCTTCCCGGTTCGAGCAGCGCAGCTCTGGAACTCCATCCTAGATGCACTTAGAGCCACCCCCTCCTTCCATGTGTTCAAAGCCAACACTAAACTCTGGCTTAAAAATAACGACCGCTAAATGCCCCAACTATACCAAAAACTATGTATATTCATTGCACACACTGTAACAGTAACTTATCTATACTGTAAGTCATCTGACAGTGCTACACAAAAGATTCTGATAAATGTAACATATCTATCTTGTAAGTAAAAATGCCTTGTAAGTAATGCTCGACATATGAGCCTGTAATATATGATAATGTAACCTAAGAAATGTAATGTAACTGTAATATATGATCCTGTAACCTAAGAAATGTAACCTACTCATGTACCTGTAACCCAAGATTTATTTCACTGCAAGCGCCCAGTTGCTTAATGGCCAGGCGCGCTCTATAAATAAATAAACAATACAATACAATACAATAATATATGGGTACCATTCTATACTTGGACTCTGAAGCCTCACCAGTTTGTATGTGTGCTTCCTGTTGCGCCCGTGCCCCTCCTCCGGCGTTGCCCATTGTCACCATCATCATTGTTCCATTGGGGACTACATTTGCGCAGCATCGAAGACCCAACTGGCACACACAAAAAATCACAAGTAAAAACACGATAACGGGCATTAGTAGTTTCACAGAAAGCCCCATTCAGGAAGGTACCCAGGAAAAAAGGTTATCGAACCACGTGCTTGGGTCGGTGCCACCTTCTGCCTTCATTCGTTCCCCTAGGTTGTGCACTGCAGCGATTACGTGTGATAGTGTCCCATTATCAGCATCTTCAGAAGGTACAAAAGTGCAACAGGCGCTTCCGATTTTTCGGCAAACACCTCCATCCATCGCTGCCAACAGGTCTAGGACATACCTGTTTTGTATTGTCATGAGTCTCAGCACCCTTATCTCCACCTTGATCACGTTGAACCCTTCTTCAGTGTCGTTGGCCAATTGAATCAGCTCCCACCGCGTAATCTGCAGCCATTTTGCATTTGCTCGGGCCTGAATGCTTGGAATGAGGGAGGCGAAGAAGCTTTCTGCTGAGCTGAATAACCTGTTCCTGTCTGGGATCTGTGCCAAAAGTTCTGAGGAGGCTTTTGAGATATAGTTTGATGTCCTCTGTTTTCTGTACATGATTCCTTCAGCGTTTCATTCTGACAGGGCGTAAAGTGGTGGCTCTTCAGTGGGTGAGGCGTTGGCTTTAGCCTGGGTCATCCTCTGGCCCCCTTGGCCGAGGTGGCTCTCCGGTATTACCATTAGGGCTGAGTACAGTGTCGCCAGGGAACACGTGCTCCTCCATGATGGTGGGAGGTGCATGTACACCCGTTTGCCACAGACCCAGTAAGTGTCCATCAGGGCTGCTGTTCCTTTCTTCATATCTGGGATCATTAGACTCTTGCTGCAGTTCGTGTTTCTTCCTATGTCGATTTTCCCTTCTCCCAGAAAGTTTGTTTGTGATTTCTTTCTGTAGTTTCAATGCTTTCTCTATAGCGCTTACCCAGGTCAATTTTGCCACATGTTCTGACCAGACTACAGCACACGTCTTTGCAATCCATTGTAGTTTTTCGGTCGACAGCCCTCGCAGTGGTTTCAGCTTTGCACGTTACCACATCATCTTTCCATTTGTTTTCCGAAAATAGTGTTCCTTTTATTACTGAGAATGTTTCTTTTAAGCATACCACTCCTTCTGCTCTTGAGTAGCACGTTTTCTCGTTCCGCAGCATTTCAAAGGATACTGTGTGTGCCTGGAAGGTGTTCTTAATTCTGCACAGAGTGAGATGGGGGAGACACTGGGTGTCTGCAAGAGGCAATTCTTGTGGCATTAAAACTTTAGGTGTGCCTGAGGCATGGGGGATCAGGGAGCACACGTAGCAGCTTTCATTAGTTGTTTGTTTGGCTGTGGAGCTCATGTCTGCATACCATTTATTCGACTGGTGTGGGTGCCTGGGATCTTCTATCGTATCTAGTCCCAGGCCATAGTATTCGTCATATCTCTTACTACCTATTTCCCTCTTTCTCCTGTTTTTAAGGAATGTTTTAGCGTGCCTGGCTGCTTGCAACAGGGACTCCCTCTTCCAGGCCCCTTCCTTCTCCCACTCCTCATACAAAGTCATAAACTTGTCAGCCATTTTATTCTCTCTGTGGTGTAGTCATTTTCTCTGGGAGGACTGATTGTTGTTTTGGGCAGGATAGCAGTGGTGCCATATAACCATGATATTAGTTCATGTACACTAAAATTTGTAGTATTGCTTTGGGGCTTCAGATGGGTGGTCGGCTTGTTGTTAGTATCGTTCTGACGTTTTGCCTCGTCTGGATGTGGGCCATACCCCCATGCCAGCTGAAAGCCATCCCATATTAAATAGTTACCCTCCTTAAATGGTTTGCTTACATTTTCCATGTTGGTTCCATTACCTCCCCCCTCATTTATCTCAATGCAGATAAATGCCATTATGTAATATGTTGTTAAGCCAAACATGAGTGTAAAAAATATAATAGCACAGACAGTCAACCCGCATTCGTAGGAGTATGTTCGCAAATCAAAACCATTTCGTTGCAGGCGGCCTGTTCGTTGCCATGGTTACTCCTATATGTTGAAACATAGAAAAGGGTACATTAAGCATACAGTGCAATTATTTTTTGCTTTTTCCACTTTGGAGTAATCATCTAGAGTGAGAGAGAGAGAGAGAGAGAGAGAGAGAGAGAGAGAGAGAGACAGAGAGAGAGAACGAGAGAGAGAGAGAGAGAGAGAGAGAGAGAGAGATCATGTTCATTTTATGCTGTTTCACATTTTGTCATGAACATTGTTATAATACAGTCGTTATTTCAATAAACCTTGCATGTTCTTGTGTGTAAATTTCATTTATGCTTGTACATTTTCCCCGTTAGGGCCCTCTGCACCTTCTACTGGTCCCACGCTGTCATAGGCTTTTCGGACGTCTGTCAAATGTATCCAATATCTCAAGCCCTTCACTTTCACCGCTGTGGGTGTGCAAAACACCACCTCGTATGGGCCATGAAATCTTGGAGCATTCCACCTACGCACGAAGCTCCTATCATATATCATTTCACCTGGTTCCAGCTGACCTGTTGGGCTTTCTTTCTCTGGAGTGTGCGTTTCATTCTGCCCATCACTTACGAATGGTGGTGCAAGTTGTCTCGCTATCATTCGTGCTGCTTTGGTGAGTTTTGTCAGGTAGTCATTGAATTCTTCTCCCAGTACAGTTGCACTTCTGTGTGCATCTGAATGTCTACGGAGGGGTGAGTGTGCTGTGTGCATTCGTCTCCCTGTCACGATCTCATGGGGCGACAAATGGTGGTCGTTGCTTGGCTGATTCCTCAGCTCAAACAGGGCCAAGGGGAGACAGGGCACTCAATTTTTCTTAAGGGTGAAACACAGTTTTGAGAGTCTGCCTTTTAGTAATCCGTTTTTCTTTTCTACCATACCGTTACTTTGCGGGTGATAAATCGAGCATAATTTGTGTTTTATTCCTAGCAATGATGTCACTTCTTTAAAGAGATCGTTCACAAAATGTGTGCCGTTGTAAGAGCGAATTACGTCGCAAATTCCCCAGCGGGGGAATACTTCCCGCACTTAAAACCTTGCAGCACATTTAGCATCTGGGCGGGCACAGGGACCTGCCTCTACCCACCATGAAAAGGGGCAAACTACCACTATCATGTACCTCGCTCAGTTGCATCTCTCACCCATATCCTCATACTCTACATGCAGCTCTCTGAAAGGTCCTACCGGCTTGGGTATCGTTCCCCTGAGTGTTCTCAAAGTCATGCCGGAGTCGTATATTTGGCACGTTGTACATTTCATTGCTAGCTTAAAGAGTTGTTCCTGTAACCCTGGAATGAACCAGTTTTCTTGTATCTCGGCCGTGATGTGCTGCCTTGCGTTGTGTGCTGGGAAGTGTAGCTGCTGGAATGCTACTTCTAATAACTTAGTTTGCATCACTACTTTACCTGTGTTGTTTTGCCGCCATAATAAATCAGTTGCCGACTGGCTGCATCTTCTTTTTGTCCCCAACTCCTTTTCGTCCTCAGCTGCCCCTTCCTGTATCTCCAGTATTTGAGACACTGGCATGGCATTGTACCCGTCCGGGACACCTTCCTCCGATTCTCTTCGCATTAAGTACTCACCTGTGTTTTCCTTTCTTAAATATGATGCCTCCTTGACAGCCGCGTCTGCTGCCGCGTTTCCCAAAGAGACAAAGTCAGTATTATTGGTGTGGGCCTGGCATTTCACTATTGCTACCATGGTGGGTTCTTTCAATGCTTCTATGAGTTCCTTTAATAATTCTGTATGTTGTACGGGTGAACCATCTGCCCAGTTGAACCTCCTTCTTCCCCACCTGGCAAGCCCTCCGTGTACTGTTGTGGCCATGTATGCCGAATTTGTGTAAATTGCTACTTCACATCCTTTTGCTGCTCGTAATGCTTCAATTAATGCTACCAGTTCTCCTGCCTGCGCTGAGAAATGAGCCGGCAGTCGCTGCTGTATTAGGACCTCGTACTCACCTTCTTCCATTCGCACGACCGCCACCCCCACATGTTTTTCTCCAGTTTCGGAATTTTTGGAAGCTGACCCATCTATGAAAAATACCTCTCCCTCCGCCAGTGCGTTCTCGCTCACCACAGTTGTGCCATTGTCCTCGCCCTGATATGTTGCACAATCATGTGCCTGGATATCCACTACAGTGCATGGTTCTGAGATGAATCTTGCGGGGTTAACCACCTAGCATCTTACCACGTGTATATTGGTGCTTGACAGTATTACCTCATACGCGGTGGCTTTCTGTGTGGTTAATGTGCTTTTTGATCGCTCGAGTATGGCGAACAATGAGTGTCCTACATACAGTGTCAGTGAGCACCCCATTACTATGGTGGCGCTTTTCTCAATAGCGAACGCTGTGGCTGCGAGAGCCTGTTCGCATGCGAAATGTCCCTGCATTACTGCGTCCAGTGTCCCACTGTAGTATGCCAGAGGCTTGTGACCTAGTGAGGTTTTCTGGGTTAAGACTGCTGTCATGAGTGCCCCCTTGCAGTGCGAGAATAGGTAGAACTCGCGTTCATAATCTGGGTTCGCGAGCACTGGTGCGCTTGAAATGAGTTCTTTGAGTGATGTGAATGCATTGCACGACTCTGAGTCCAACAGTATTTCTGTTTTTTTTTCCTTTTGTGCTTCTTTGAGTGCCTGGAGCAATGAGTGTGTGCATGCAGCATAGTCTAATATCCAGGCCCGACAATAGTTGCACATCCCTAGGAATTTTTGCCTGTCTTTCACTGTCTTTGGTCTCCCCACAGCCGAGATAGCTGCCACTCTGTCTGGGATTATTTTCTTGCCATCCTTTGAGATTAATTGCCCTAGGTACAGCACTTCATGTTGACAATATTGCAACTTTTCTTTGTCCACTTTGTACCCCTTTTGGGATAGTAATGTCAAAAGGGCTATGGAGTCTTTTCTACACTCACCCTTGTTTTTGCTGCAAATTAATACATCATCCACGTACTGTATTATTGTGCTGTCGGCAGTCATGTTTCCAAGATCTTCATGCAATATTCTGTTGAATATGCTGGGGCTTTCGCAATAACCCTGGGGCAATCTGCAGTGTTCATACCTCCTCCCCTCTAGGGTGAATGCTGTCAGGTATCTGCACTCTCCTGCAGGTGTATTGAGAAAAATGCGTTTTTTAAATTCACCACAGTGAAGTGAGATGCTTCTTTTGGGATGCTAAATAGGATGGATGCTGGATTCGGGACCAAAGGGAACTCTTTTTGGATGACGTCATTTAGTGGGTATAAGTCCTGGATCATCCTCCAGGCCCCTCCTTTCACTTTTTTAATTGGGTAAATACAGGTGTTACACGGGGAGTTCGAGGGTACTATTATCCCCTGTGTGAGTAGAGCATTTATTGTTTCTTTTATCCCTTCTTCTGCTTCCCGGGACAGGGGGTATTGTTTGACCCGGGGCAGAATTGCTCCAGGCTTGAGATTGATCTTTACTGGTGTGACCCCGCGTAGTAGCCCTACGTCATAGGGACCAGTCGTCCACAATTGCCAGGGCACTGACTGCATGTCATCATTAAAGAACGAAGGTGGGGCGTCTGCTACTGCCATTAACTGTACTGGCACCTGCCTTTGCTGTATCATTATTTCACAAGGGATGGCTGTTTCCATGATTATTTCTCTGTCACTCTCTGAATCTGTGAAAAGCTCCTCATCTGACAGATCTTGGAGTGCAATGTCAGCGTTTATGCATAATACTGTGCGCCACTCGCAGTCGTGTATGTCCATTGCAATTACAACTATTCTTTTGGCTGTGATTTGTACTGCATGTATATCCAATGACATCACTGTTCCTGGCATTATCTCGGGGCGAGCTATTGGGCGAAAGACAAATTCTGCTGGTACTCTCCATTCTAGCTTTTTCAACTCCAGTACCACCGTAGCTAATGTTTTTAACCCCTGAATGAACATATCCGGGTTTACGGGTATGCCGCACACCTCTGGGCATGTCGCTCTTGAATATTTCACTAGCATCGCACACATAGAACACATCCCTGGGGTTGAGCATACAATCCCTGCTCTTTTTGTGAACGAGATAGTCATGTTCAATTTTCTGAGGAGATCTCTTCCTAGCAGGTTCACGGGGGATTGTTCATAATACAATAGGGGTGCCCTTACTGTTTTTCCCCCCACTGTCACGTCCAAATATTCTGTATAAGGAACTTCGACCACCGCCCCAGAGAACCCCTGCGTCTCCAATTTACGATTAGATCGCGGAAACCGGCCTTCGCGTATGCACGATTTTTCAGCTCCCGAATCTACCATAAAGATGAATTGTCAATTTCCTATCTCTGCGCCTATCAATGGTTCCTCGCTTGCATTGAAGGTTGTCGATAGGATTGGACATGCAGGTGTTCTCTGTGGGCTGTCCTATGCTGGATGCCTAGTTGTTCCCCCTTGGCTGAAAACGTTACCTGAAACTACCGCGACTCCTCCATATGGGGCAGGCGCACCATTGGATGTTGTAGTGAATGGGTTGTTTTGAGTGTAGGGTAGGTGTTCACTGCTTTGTGGATGTTGTTGAACGTTGTGTGGTCTTTCCCTGTATTGCTCTTGCCCCCTTTGGTCTTGTTGTTCTCTTCCCCCATCCCAGGGCAACCCGTATGGGCTCCCTGGATGGGGGTGCCCGCAATATTGGTTATCTTGGTAACTCGGGTTAGGCCTGCTCCTGCATTCGCGCGAGAAATGCCCCCACCTTCCACAATTCCAACAATTTCCTTGCCCCCCAATGGGTCCTGGTCCCCCATTTCCGCCCTTACCTCCATATCCCTGTCCACCTCCTCTTCGCCTCCTGTACCCACCTCTTCTTTTGATGGGGTGCCACGCTTGCCACTGCAGTCCTCCGTACTCCTCCTGTCCATTCCACTGTCTCTGCCCGTTGTCTGCCCAATTTGCAGCCATCCTCCCCTGTATCCTTACCAATCCCCCCTCCTCCTCCTCCGGGTCTCTGTCATGTGTGAGTGCTGCTATAGCTGCTGCGACCTTCACCAGTTTTGTTTGTACTAACTTGGCCTCGTCTGCCAACCTCTTTGGTGACACCTCCTTTTCTCGTTCCTTAATTCTTTTGCAATGGTGCACTAATATGCTCTGTATCTCTGGCCATCCTTTCACTTCAATCCCTGCTATCTTGTCAAGCGTTTTTTGCACTTCTTTTGGGAGCCCTCTCTTTATTATGAAGTAAAATAATGATGTTGGTTGGTCTTATGTATACCCATTTCAGCTCTCCACATCTCCTGTACCCGAAAAATGTAATCCATAACTTCTTCCCCATCATTCATAGTGCATTGCATACTGACTGTAAATCTGGCGTGTCTGGAAATGTTTCCCTCAATGCGTCCCAAACGTGCGCGCGCACTGTATTGAAGGCAGCGCCATCATGTCTGTCACTATCCAGCGTTATTCCCGGAAAACCTGCTTTTGCCCACACCCTGTCTGATTGGTCCCCTACTGCTGACATGGGTAAACTTTTGACATCTCCTATGGCCAGGGGCACCCCTACAGTGTGTTTTTCAAAGGCGTATATCAACTTGCTAGCTCCACCTGATAGCGGGGGCAGAGATTTTAATACGTCTGCCTTATCCATCTGTGCCCAAGGTATATCATTTGGTCTCCCCGCACCCGATGTATTAGTGGGAGTTGTAATCGTCCCTTACTTCCTTTCCCAATACCCCCCTTTGTTCCTTTTTTTCCCCACCATGGCTATCCTTCCCGTCCTGTTTCTTAACCTCCCTGTCCATCCTGTTCCATTGTCCTCCCCAGTGGTGTTTCCCCTAACTCCACTAAACTTCCTCCTGCCGCCATTCCCAATCTCCCAGCTTCCTGCTCGTCTTCTTCCAGGTCACACCACAGCTCTTCTCTCCCATCACCTTCCACTCCTCCTCCCTCTACACTTCCTCCTATATTGTTCACTCCTTGTTCTACTATCTGGGTGGGCTCCTCTTGTATTCTGAATAGTATCTCCCCTTTTTTCCACCCTTCCTCATTTGACTTATCTAAGGGGTGGGACCGGGACAATCATTCTGACCTTGTTGTACTGGGCTCACCTTGTTCACATAGGCTTTGTATCCTTGACAACTCTTCCCTGGCTATTGAGAGCCTGGCGTCTAAGTCTTCTGTCAACTTACATATGTTTACTGAGGGGGTACTCACCTGCCCTTTTGATCGGGGCACTTGTATGGCGGTGGTGCGGTTGGTCTTTCTGTGGGTTTGGGGGTGCTAGTGGGCACGTATGTGGGATCACTGTATCTTTCAGCGGGTGGGGGTTTATTTAGAAGTGGGTACAATCAAGTCACCTCTATGACTCCCTCTTTTCCCTCGTCCTCCTTGCTACCCTCTGCTCACGCTGATGGGGTAGCCGTGAGGTCAGGTTGATCAAGTGTGGTGTCTGCTTTCTTTGGTGGAGGTATTTACTCGAATAATCGGCATAGATCTAGTATCTCTCTCCTATTATGAAATTGTTTTCCCTTGTATTTTAGGAATATGCATGTGGCTACCATGTCCAGAACACTTTTATCAAAGGACCCTCCTTGTGGCCAGACCTGGGGGAGACCCTCCCCCTTCAGTTCCGTTACCCACTGGTCATGGTACTTAGTTATTCTTTCTGCATGTCCTGGTAAACTTTTACAGATGTGCGCTAGGGGTGTCTCCGCTCCCATGCCTAGACCGGTGTTACTCTGTTCTCTTGTATTAGTCTGTTCTGTCACTATGTGTGGGTCACTGTGTACATGGGACTTCAACCACTTTCACGTTGTAATAAACAATTCACACTTTTACTCAATGAAAAAGGTGTTAGTTTGTCAAATCTTACCAGGCCACACTTACAATGACCGTACCCCCCTCGAAAAGTACTTGAAACAGTGCTATTATATAGAGTCACTTAACTACAGAAAATCACAAACATACAATGTGCACAACACACCACAGACATTCATCATGTCCCGGGAGGATAGCTCAGCGGCAGCGTGCGCGTCTTGGAAGCAAGACGACACGAAGCAACAACAGGTTCGATCCCGGGTCTGCGCTTAGAAACCTCTGGGTGTTTAAGCGCGTTATAAATACGTAACTAAGACAAAGACAAAAAAAAACAAAACACAATTACGCAACTAAGAAAAACAAACAATTCCTGTAACAGCACCTCGATGCCTGCGGGCTGTGTGAGCGCTTTATAAATATAAATGTAAATAAAAAAATTCATCATATCTCAGCATACACATATAGCATTTACCCTCCCTGCCTTGCCCTTCGCCTTCTACGGCGACCCCCTCTAACCCTTACACAGCTTCTTTTGTTTATATATATATTAGTTTTTTTTTTAAGACCTTAGTTCTACCCTGAATGAGAGGAATTTAGAGAAGAATAAGAAGAAGAAAAGCTAGTCCTAATGTATTTTCCATGTCTCTTTACTCAGACACCCTTAATTTTTCTTTTCACAGTTTTACTTATTCCCAGCACTAGTCGAGATAGCACTACGCGGCGCTGCCTTCTAACCCCTTGCAGAGATAGGTTCCCGTCCTCTTTTCCCTTTTCTTTTCAGTATCCTAATGGCCATATGCAAAGAAAGAGAAAGTATTAGAAGTAAGAAAGTTCCCCTTATATCCCCCACTCCTTTCCTCTTGTTTCCCCTTGTCCTCCAAAAAATGTTCCCTTTTAATATCACTCGCACTTAATACTCACGTGCCCGTCTTGATCCGAGACTCTCTGGATTTGGTCCGTCCAAGCAGCATGTCCTCGCACTCAATGGCCCCACCCGGCTCCAGTGAGCGGTACTAAGGGTTTTTTCAAACGGGACCCGTACCTTCTCGCCCTAACTGCGTGCGCACGTCTCTGCGTACCAGTTGCCGTAGGTGGGTGGGTCTGTTGAGCAGGCGCGCCGTGCGTCTCCACTGCGACCAGGGGGCATCTCGTGCCAAGGGGACAGTTTAAAGTTAACAAAATAAATCACGTCTATGGGGTTACCACTGAATGTAAGCATCCCCAGAAATGCAAGGACACACCACAGAAGGTCAGGACCAAGTGCGAGTGAGATTAAAGAGAGCTTTATATAGATCAATATAGGGCATGCAAAGGACTCTGCAAACTCCGAGAGCGCTCTGTCTGACAATAGCAAAGACAGTCAGTTATATTACAAATACACGTCATGCATGAGGTAAGCTATAGGGGCCACAGACTCTACAAATACACGTCATGCGTGAGGTAAACTATAGGGGCCACAGACTCTTAGGGATTGGGTTGTGATGGCTAGGTGGTATAGAATGTATACATTTGCTTCTCCAGGCTTGGCGGACGTTGGTGCTGAGCCACGTGGGGCGGGAGGTCAGCTGGGCTCATCAGGGTGGTGTGCCGGGCCGGACATGCCTTGTAACGACGATTGATGACTAAACTAAAATTTTCCCTTTTGGCCACACATTCCCACCCATTCGTCACACTTTGTATTTTCCGTTGATTTGCAACTCTTGTAAGCGCTGAGCTTAGATCAGTACATGGCCAGGAACATTGATATGCGATCTGGAGTGTCTCAATACATCAGTTTGGAGGATACCTTAGGTTCAAACAATCCGGTCTCATGGGCATAGTCCAGGGCATGGGCGGGGGTGCTTGACTAACCTGCCTTGGCAATTTAGGTGAGGGATGGTATTACGATCTGTTGGTACACGTGTGGGCGCCCCCCTTTTTAGGGTCATTAACTCGGGGTCGATGGAGGTACTACTGGCCCGTGGGGGGCATGTGACTGGTGCCTGAGAGGCGGTGGGATTTAGGACCAGGTAGCTCATAAGTCATGGCGTCAGGCTGTGGTGGCCTCTGACACGGGGGAGGCGGGTGGATGCTTTAAATGGGTCCAGCAGGGTCGGGAGGGAGGCAAAGCTATGCTGTTTGAACACCGGCTATCTCTAGAGGGCCTGGGCAGGAGGAGGGGGAAATGGCCTTGCAGCTCTGTGCGTGGCATCTTGCACAAGGCGGTTTACTGTCATATGGGTGAGGGGCGACTAACAACACATGGGGTTTCTAAAAGCGCTCATATGTATTTCCATTAAAATGGAATACTAGCTGGGGATCATACTCTTTTGCATAGCATTTCACATCTACAGTTGACATACGAACATGAGGTAGTGTCAGGCAGGTGTGTGTATAAAGAGAGCAACACATGTTATTGTTCAATGTTATCAGCTATCCAGTCTTTGTACATATCTTCATTATATACAATATCGGTTGCATATTTTCTCTTTACCCATTCTTCTTTACATTAGCAGAGAACATTAGTCAACAAGGCACATATTAGATAAATGGTTTCTACTCATTGCAAGGGTTTTCGGGGTGGGTATGGGTGTGAGGCGCCACGCCGTCTACAGTTGGGGGCTTGGTGCAGGGTCAGGGCCTGCAGGGTTTGGGCTGGTCTCAGTTACTTCCTAATGTTCCCGTTCATGGCTGGGGCAATGATGTACTGCAGAAGGTTAACAGCTACAGTGTTTTATTTTGTTGTTTGCTCACTTCTGGTGACTCATGAGAACGAGTCCTCAACGGATCTGCCATGCAGTGGGAGGTGGGGGAATTGTGGTTCTCTGTGAGCGCGGTCGAGTGGGGGTCACTCTGCAGCGTTCAGTGTGCATGGTGGCTTTGCCTTGGGTTAGATCTGCCCATTTCTAGCAAGATGGGGATGGCTTAATACAAGATGGCGTCATGTGTCGGTCTGCAGCCGCCCCGCCGCCTGGGCCCGGGGGCCAGTGGGCTGCCGACGATTCATGGGTCTTCACCAGGGTGGGACATGCAGTGGGAGGGGGGTCCTATCGACCTACCCTCCTCTACAGCAATTAGAAAGCCATCACAGCAGACCAGCTGGAAAATAAAATAGGGAGGGAGCCAATCTACTGCTAGTTTTCCTCACATCAGCAATATGACTTCACAGAGACACCTGCGCTGAAACATCTTTTTTCATGTGCATACATGATGTCCACACTGAATCCTATTAAGGAGCTGAAAAAGTGCATGGGCTCCAAATATACCTTTGACTGAGCCATGGGGCCAATATGGGGCTATGGATCTCCCAGACACACTAATACCATTACCACAGTCCAGTGACTAGCTCCCTGTATCACTGAATAACCGCAATCATGGTTTTCTGGTTGGTGATAGTGTATTCGCTCTGGTTGTCCAGGTGCATCCCAGAAAACATCTGCCACCACCCTGTTGCCAGCTGGATTGTTAGACCCTGTCCTCTTTGTCTCCATGTTCCCAACCCAGTGATAAAGCTGAGAACATACCTAGAACAATTATATCATCCAAACAAGATGAATCGGGTCCAACAATCCCATGCAAAAACAGGAGGTTTCTGGATTATCACTTCCTACTCTCACTCAGTAGGATTTGTTCACCTCTATGAGACAAAGCAGACTGGCAACCTATAGTGCCCAGTCCATGTTCTCCTTCAGTGTGGGTGAACGTTTCCTCTAGTGATTCATGGTGCCAGTCCTCTATCTGGGCCTGCCCCATAGATTTACTCAAGGCTGGAGCAACCACTCCTTCCAAGCCTAAATCTAAATTGCATGGGTCGCTTAACTGGGAGTTGATCTATATATCCATATAGTGATGATGGGATTACATCCTTCTCTCTATCCCCCTTGGACTACGTGCAGAGAACATATTCATCAACTAGGTTATCATCTTCCTGATCTACAATTTTCCTCATTAGGGGACCACCTACGGGAAGGTTTGACAGGTGCCTTACATCCCTTCAAATTTTCTGGGCTACCACAAGGGTAAAGAACAATATCAATTTGTGGAGGGATCCCTCAGCCAGTGATCCATCCTGGGTCACTTGCTAACCTCTCCTCTGGGAGATCACAGTGCAACAGCTCAGCCCAGTGACAGAGTTCCCCCAATGTGATTGTGAAAGTCTCTCTTAAGGTAGAGGAAAGGCATTGCTGGTCCTGTTCACTTAGTGAGTAATCACCATTTCCGATGGTGCTGCCAGATGTAAACATGTAAGTCACATCATACATTTTTGTAATCCCAGGAGTTGTTAGCCCTATGCCCTAGACAACCCCTCTGGGACATACTAATTACACATCAGAGTTATTCCTCTGGGACTGGACTAATGGATTACTGGCCTGTTTCACAGCTGAGATGGCAAAACACAATCAGTCTCCCTGAGTCTGTGGCAGGCACTCTTGTGTGCACCCATTTTACAGTCCACTTTTGTCCCAAGGTTGACATCCTCAGGGAACAGTGTCAGTAACACCCTCTGAGTTGCTGTCCTGTGTCTCCCCAGAGGCTGAAGGGGGAACATGAAGTGGCCCAATTCGATTAACAATGTTTCTCTCGTGGATGGGGCAGTGTGAGGGGTAAGTAATGTGGCGCATACACTTCTTGTAACTTTCTCAAAATCAGACATTTTATTAAAGTAAACATTTGCAAATAAATCCTTGATTGTCTATCTCTATCCCCGCCTAGTCTAAAGGCTAATGCAACAACTCCTAACATAGGTAAACTGGTTCTCACATTAAAAAGCAAAACATTCAAAGCTAATAAGAAAACAACATGACATAATAAACAATACCTGAACAATATGTCGATGACCTTAACATCTTCGGGGTAAATCCCTTCCCCATGGCTTTAAAGTCTACTTCAAAGTGTTCAAAAATGGAAAGAAACATCTTGAACACGTTCATATCAGTTCTTCAAAGTGTTCAAAGCAAAGGAACAGTCTTAAACTAGTTCTTGTAAGTTCCAAGTCAAAACAAAATTTCATCAAACAAAAATCTATTGGTAACAATTCCCAGCTTTGGTTGAAAAGATCCCCTTCCAATTCCTGTCAGGAATATAGCACAAATGGTAAGCCTGGATCTCTTCTTTTCAAGATTATTTGCCACAGTTCAAAGAATAGGTATAGAACTTCTTCATCTACAATGTTACCCTTCATTAAGATCTATGCAGTACATTAGTTATAATTGTCAGGATGCTTCTCTTTGGGTTTCTACTTGCTGCTTTTCTCTTAACAGCCACCTTTCTACGGATGTTACTGTGAAAACAGTCACCTTTGTTTCACCTCTACTCCAAACAACTTCAATGTAACATCCGCTGACAGTTTTATACACCACCACAGTTCTGGCACTTCTGTCTCTAGTTTGAACTTCGAAATTATTACGCATGTAAGAACAAGACACTTTGAACGATATTGGTAGGTAAGGCGCTCTTTCTTTTATAAGTTCCAAGAAAATGGGCAGCCTCTTTGCCTCTTCTATCTGTCTCACTGCCAAAAGTATAACCTATCTTTGCCTCAAGACTGACTTCCTCTCAGCTTCAGTAGTCTATAGCATTACAGGCTATTTCCTTGATAGTCTTTTACATGCACCCAGCTGCCCTTTCCCAGCTTCACTCACACCTTTTCTGCTAAAGCAACTACCCAGAAGCTGTATTGCCACTCTTTCAGCTGCAGGTAAAAATGCACACTTGTATCAGGAGCCACTGGACCATTAGCTACTTGATAGATTCAGTGCATGGGCCGCAATACACGATGTCCGGTAAGGGAAAACCGGTACCGGTAAAGAATTACCGGTACCAGTAATTTCCCAAGCCAATTATGACCCTGACCCACCGTTATTAGCGGACCCGGTAAGTACGGTGCCACTAATAGCGGCAAGACCATGGGCGCGCGACCCCCAGACCGGAAATAGCACCATGGCGCTAATATCACGCCATCAGAAGCCATGCGGACATGGCATTAGCGGCATGGAAAAGACCCCAAAACCCATTACCGGCATGGCGCAAATAACGGCATCTAAAAGCACCCGTTAAGAGACCTGAGCAGTGTTCCCATCTGTCACAGATGGACACAATCAGCACAGGTGGAGGCAATGGAGACACGCAGCACAAAAGAGCACACCACACCCCTTCCCACACCCCTTCCCACACCAAGATGGTCCCAATACCACCAGCATGACATGGGCTTCAGTACATGATTGCAGTGCAGCACCAACAACAACAGGCCATACCAGAGGTGACCCGTAACAGGTACCTATTCCTCACACCATACAGGCGATGCCAGCTATCCACTGAAGAGGTGGCTTCTAACCCCTGTACGGAACCCACAGAACCAGCAGGAAGAGGACTACAATATTGCACATACCCGTACCCGCGTCGTGATAGAGCGTCGTTCGACCTTCCAATGACAGTGTGCTGGTGCCTAAGCGGCCTGAGTGAGGCTCTCCTGTACGGCCGTGACAAAGTGGCAAAGACAACCATGGCATGTGTAGAGCATCACAAAATGTGCATCTTTTGGAATGTGCCTATGCCATTTGACATTGACATGCAACCACCAGATGAGGATGATGTGGATGGGGCTGAGTATGGGTGAAATGCTCCGGCAGGACATGCAAGAGGCGATGTCAAGGAGGCACACGATGTGCGTCAGCATCTGAGTCAGGAATTTCATCAGGTACAAAGGTGAAATTACATGGATGGAGATGGGTATTGTTGCACTGGTGCATGTTTTGAGGCCCACAAAGGACCCTGTCCACAATAAATGACACATACACAATGATGGAGACGACGCCTGGTTTTCAACTTCAGAACAGTGTATTGTGAACATAATGTGAAAAAATGTGCATGACCCCAACTTTGCAAACGCCCCTTCCCCCCTCCCTCCACAACACCCCCAAATACACCCTCTCCCCCCTGCCCCCACAACACCCCCAAATACACCCTCTCCCCCCTCCCCCACAACACCCCCAAAAACACCCTCTCCCCCCACCCCCACAACACCCCCAAATACACCCTCTCCCCCCCCCCACAACACCCCCAAAAACAACCTTTCCCCCTCCCCCCACAACACCCCCATGTGAGCCTTATAGTGTCTACGTGTCCTGCTCCACATGTGCCACCTAGTCCTTGCTGGACCTAAGCCACAGGGCCTCCTCCACCATTGGGTGGTTGTGACGTGGGGCGCCTCAGGTTGCGCAGAGAGTGGCGCAGGGGGGCTTGTCTGCTGGGAACCCGAGGAGGAGGTGCCCGGTTGATCCCGTGTTGGGGGTTGGTATTGCCGCTCCATGATGTCCCCAATACGTGTAATGGCCTGGCGGAGTTGGCCTATTTCCTGGCAGATCCTGTTACTGCAGGCCTCAATGGCCTCCCTTGTTTGGCCTGCATATTTGCTGAGGTCATCCCTCAGACGGCCTGTCTCGGCCACATGCTGGGCGACCAGCGCAGTAATGTCTGCCTGCATCCGGCTGATGGTTGGAAGGTCAGGTTGGGTGGTATGTGATGTTGGGCTGGCTGCTGCGTCCTGGTCCGTGCCTCCGGCATCAGGTGAGGACACCTGAGGGCTCCATGCCCCTTCAACGGTGTGGGTGTCATGTGCTCCATGGCTACCTGATCTGGTTGTTGCCCTTGGACTTTCCGCAATGGACTGTGTCGGGCTGGGGGAATGGATTTGTTCTAGGACCAGTTGAACTGGTGGCAGCGGAGTGCGTGCCCTCTGTGCGCATTTCACCTATGATGGAGCACACTGGCATGGGTTCAGCAATAACAGCAGCCGTACCCTCAGGCTGTGTGGAACTGGTGCTCCTGCTGCCTTTGGGCCTCTGCTGATGGACACTCCTCCCAGTTCCCCTAGAGGTGGTGGCGGTGTCACCTTTCTCATTCATCCTGGCCTTTTTGGCTGCTGGGGGGGTACGTGTTGCAGTGCATGTGCCTTCAGTGTCTGTCGGTGATCTTGTAGAGGACAAAAATAGGGTATATCATTGTTAATGGTTGTAGGTGCCTTATGTAGAATGTTCACGTCATGCTGCTCTATGCATTGGGGCCTCTTTATCATTGATTCTAGCAATGGGGATGTCGGGTTGGTCATGCATGGATGGGTCTCTGTTGCACGTGCATATGGTGATGCATGCATGTATGTGTGTGGCTGGATCAATGGCCTGGTCATGGACACATATTTGGGGGACCCCTCACCCTTCACTGTGCATTGTTTGATGTATACACTCACCTCCATCGGATGAAAATGCCACACCATGCTCCATATCTCCGACTCCCTCTATGGATTTGACTCCAATTGTGGAGGCACATGTCTCCTCCCACTCCTTCAGCTTCAAAGGGGAATCTGCGCCACCTCCTGTGGCCATTGCCAGGTTACGGTTGGCCGTTAGTATGTTCCGCACACGGACCCGGAGGTTGTCCCACCTCTTGCGGCAGTTCTTGATACTGCGGGTGGTAGTGCCCACCGCACTGACTTTGCGGGCAACTTCGGCCCAGATGGCCTTTTTCTTATTGATGGCCTCCCGCTGCATATCATTGGCGAAAACAACTTCAGCATTAGCTGCAAGTGTCCCGGTCAACATTATCAGCTCCTCATTTGAGAATTTTTCTTTCCGCTGATGATCTGAAGATTTTATTAGGGCCTTGGGCATCTTTGGGCTTTCCTGGATGATTTCTTGTCGGAGTTCTCCGGAAAGAGGTCCTGGATGCAGAGGATGGCAATGGATTGTGTTTTCAAACATGGCCGCCATGCTCTTTCCCGTTCCTGTGCGATGACGCTATTTCCGGTTCCGCTTTTTTACGGTGACCGCTAATAGCGGTGACCGCTATTTGCATGTAGCGTGGGGGCGGAGGTGCTATCAGCACTTTGGTCAAAGCCGGTAAGGGGCATTTTGGGGAGTTTTGTGGCATGGCGGTACGGACATTTACGGCATTGCGCTATGCTTGTGTCCGCGAACTCGTAACGGGACGCTATTAGCGGCCTCTTGCGAGGGCGGTCACGCTAATAGCGCCATGCCGTAAAATTCAGATTTTTACCGGACAGCGTGTAATGAGGCCCCATGTGTTTTAACAGGCTTCAGTCCACTATGGAAAGGGTTTGCCTCTTAGATTGGGATATGCTTGTTCTCCTTGTCATTATAACACCTTCTGATAATAAAGAATTACAGTTCAGGATACTACAAGGTTCAGTCTTCAAGGAAAAAACAGATTTAGGCACACAGAAACAATCTTTAGGATATAAGGATTCCACGTAACAGTAGTCTCATATTTTCTCACACAGATGATTTTGGACTTCTCTTGGGAAACACAATTGTGCACACACAATCTTTCTTTGATGCTGTAATTCTTTGTAACTCTTGTAGCAATCAACTTTAACAATGGATGAAATGTTCTTTACTTTGTGCGCAAACACTACTGTTTATACTATTAGTGAACATGCTACTTTTCCATTGTGGAGAAGTTATTTCAGAAAAACAAACAGTTTTCAATCGCTTTCATGCATACGCAAGTCACTTCAAAGCTGGATACAGTTACCGGTAATGCTTATTGAGTGAACCTGAAAGTCAATCTTTGCTCACCAGCTCCCAGAACACTGCCGTTGTGGGCTGCTTCACTTTCCCAACTTCCTCAACTTCTACTACTGCTTTCAACACATTTGGTACCCACACCCTTCTGCAGCACGGGTGTCTCCCGTCCAGTCACATGACTTGGGAGTCTCGTTCACTCCAGAATCCCTCGGTTTGCCTTCTGCTTTGATCATCTGGCTTCAACCCAGTGATAGGTCTGCAATCACAGCAACTTGGCGTACAGCAGGAAAACTCCACTCTCAACACGTCCTCCTCTGTGTAGTACGGCGATGCAGATTTTGCGATCACAGGACCCTCTCAGAACTTGCAGGTAAAATCTGCTGTCTCCACGTTCCGGGGTCCCTTGTGTGCTCACACTTCCATGTGAAATGTCAGTCTTGTGCTTTTCCTCTTTTACTACTACTTCCATCCTACCAACTCCTGCTCCAGCTCCTTCCTTTTCTCCTTTCCTTCTGGGGCCTTTTATGCCATGTTTGGAAATTCGCTTCAGGTGTGAGCCATTCATTTCAAATGCCTGACCCTTGCTATGGTTGTTTGGCCTAATTGTCTGACTGCCACAACTACATGTCTCTTCAGCCCTCTCCCTCGTCTCAGTCCTGCTAGGATTCTGGGACATGTAGTTTGCTTCATCAAAGTTAGGTATTTTCACTTCTTGATTATATTTAAAGGTAGTTTAAATTCCCTTAGTGATTTGAACGGAGGGGCTGTAGGTTTTAACTTTTATAGATGAAGATGGTTTAGAGAAGACATCATTTCAACAATCATTTTTAAGGTACCTTTGGATTTGAGGAGGGCATTTAGTTTTAGTTACCACAAAGTGTCTTTCTTTTGGTATGGGGTGCTTTGTTGTTACTACCTTAGGATTTATCACCTTAGATTTAATAGGGGGTTGAGAGACATTATAAAATTACAATAAGCCATTACCCTTTCTGGCACAGTGGTAAGAGTCTCCCGGTTGGAGTGAAAATACTGTGTCTTATCCCGCCGAATCTCCCTACTACCCTAGGCCCTGTCTCTACCCAGCTGATACTCCCACAGTGCAACATCCCCAAGGTTAGAATCAAGAAGTGTCAGCCTTCCCTGGCCTCCTGGGAGGAGACCTTTGGCAGGGTTTCAGTGAGGGATCCAAAGGATTCTTCACAGTAGCCATTGCTTCACATCTCACACTCAGAGAGTCCTTCAGTGTCTCTAGTTCAATGACCACATGGACAGGTGTTTTGTGGATAAGGGTCCTTCCCAGCAGGCATAGGTGTACTTACACCTTGATCACCTCTTCTAGTGTAGGGATTTTCCCCTTGGACTGGAAATGTTCTTTGCGGACAAATCCCTGCCAGGACAGAATGTTCATTGAGTACCTTACATGAAGCAGTGCCATCTAGTGGCACCTAGCGGCTGAAATCAAGTCACCACAAGGAGGATCCATAGAACTGGATCTCTTTCTTGAGTTATATCTTCATCAGACACTTCTCATGGGTCACCATCCGTACTTTCAGCAGAGAGGCAAAGGAAACTTGCCCTGTCCAGTGTCTGAGTAGTCCAACTGGACCCATGTGGCATCACCTGGCATGGCTCACTCAGAGGAAGTACAGAGGTTAAATACTCTAGATGTTAATGGATGGAGGTGGCTGACTTTAATGCTCAAATAATCGATCACACAGCTGCAAGAGTTAAAACAAAATCTTTAGCATGCATTATTGGCTCAAATGCATACCTTGGACTGTGCATGGACATTGTGAGCTGATGAACATCTTGGCACTGTGTGTATTTGTGAGATCTTACTATTCTAATTTTCCAAGAAGTTTTTTTGGTCTCTTGCACCATAATGAATGGGTTTCAAATGGCTTTTCAGTCAGCAGTGCAAGGATGTCGTGGATGTCCCTGTGGAGGTCTTATTATAACAGGTCAAAATGATGCAGGCTAAGAAATACTTAAATTAATATAGGTAGAGGGATGATTTAAGTTATTTTGATTAATTAATATATTTATTGTGTTACAGTTCTAATTATTAAACTTTACACAAATAAAAATATGTCAATATTTAGAGAATAAACAGAAAGAGGGGAAAAAAAAAGAAGAATAAAAAACATTCTTATAGAAATATACATAATCAACCTATCACTCAACATTAATAGTCTCTTAAAATCAATTTCTAATAAAGTATAAGGAGTTGTAATCAGAGAGGATTTTGTATAATCTTAAATCTCGTTGCTTCAATTCACAATAGTCTCCACTTAGCTATAGCAACTCTTATTAGCTATGCTACAACTTTATACCCAATCTTGCTTCCACACTCAGCCAGATTGTATACAATGCTGTCAGTAATCGCATACTGTTAGAATTTACGCAATGATGCCAGAATAGATCTTCTTTGATGTAGTTAATATCATGGGCAAACGGTCCTAGCAAAGTGGAGATTGTTATATTCATTTCAGGGCAGTCAGTTAGAAGATGTTTTGCCGTTTCCTGCTGGTCTTTATTTTTACATAATCGACATGTACGCAGTTCAGCGGCTATCTTATCTTTGCGCCCAGTATTCGTGAACGTTGGTAATTGCTCTAATCTAAGTAATAAAATAAATCGTCTAAGCCTGACAGATGGACAAATGTTCAGATAGCTCTGAGGTTTCTTAAATTCATAGAGTCTATATTGTCCCAGAGTTCAATACGCTTCTTAAGGGCCCTAACAGCTTCCTCTGTATAGGGTCCTTCTCGAGTTTGGCAACCTATTTCCGCATAAAGTCTGGACATCTGATGTATTATAGCACAAGATGATTTATCCCTGGCCATTTCTTGGTAGACAGCTGTTAGGAGCCCATTCCCTGCATCACGGGTCATCCTTAAATAAATCATGGCCCGCTTCTTCAGAACAGTTGCTTTTAGTGAGATCAGACCAAATTCCAGTCTGATAATGGCCATCGGTATACATGGGAGGAGGCCTAAAACCGCACGCCAAAATTTACCTTCAATTACCTGAAGCCAATTTAATTCTATGTCAAGAAGTGCTTCCAGCCCATAGATTATGGCAGGAGAAAAGGCTTGTAGGTATAGTTGGCGTGTTCCCCAAAGGGTGAAACCACCCTGCTGGGCCGTGAACTTATAGAATAGGGCAGTCAATTGTGCCGCTCTGATGTTGCGCGATTGTTTGCATAACGCATAGTCTCCAAAAGTTTCAAAATCAATCCCCAGATATCGATAATGGGGGACATATGAAATATTTTCCAGGCCTACTGTTAATTGTACCCGTGATATCTTCTTTTTGGTAAAGCGCATAAGCTTAGTTTTTCCTAGGTTAATGCTAAGGCCATTGGCTTCTGCATAGTCCCACAATGCAACCGCTGATCTGCGGATCCCACTGATGGTATAATGAAGGATAACCAAATCGTCTGCATATGCTAATACGGGACAGGTAGATTTACCTATTTTTGGTGGGCAATTGTTGGCTGCAGCTATTGCCATCGGTATATCATAGACGTATAAATTATAGATTAGGGGAGCGGTGACACAGCCTTGTTTTACTCCCCTATTTTGGGATACATTCTTAGTCGTGCGACCATCTTGATCAAGTCTCAATCTAGCGAAATTATTTTGATGGAGGAGTCTAAGATAGTATACTAGTCCTTCCGGGCATCCCATTACCTGCAATTTCTTCCATAGCCGGCTTCTAGGAATCGAGTCAAAAGCTGCTGTAAAGTCTATGTATAGAGCATATAATGGTGTTGCCCCCGGTTTGAGAGCTCTCGATCTAAGAATGTCCATGACCATGATATTATAGGAAGTAGAGTAGCCCTGTCTAAACCCACTCTGGAATTTTGATAGGACACCAGAGTTCTCAGCCCATATTTGCAGCTCTTGGAGGAGTAAGGAAGCAAATATCTTCCCAGATGCATCAAGCATAGAAAGCAACCTATAGTTACTGGGGTCAAGTCTACTTCCCTTCTTATATACAGGGATTAATATCGCCTGTTGCCAGGAAAGGGGGATTTTACCAGTGTTTAAGACTTTCTTAAATAATATAGCTAATAATCTTGCCCAGAACTCTGGGTGAGCTTTTATAACAATATTAGCTAAGCCATTGGGACCTGGCGCTCGAGAAGATTTTATCTCTCCAATTTTATTCAGAATAGTTTCAAATGAAACTATAATCGGGGCAATTGTCGGGGGGCTACTTAACAGGCTACTGTTATCATCTTTCAAGTTTCGGTTTTCTAGGAATTTTTCCCAAGCCCCAGCCTCAATAGGATTAGTTAGAGCTCCCTTTTGAGTTCCGCTTGCCTCACTTAAAAGAGACCATATTTTACGTGTCTTACCTTCACAAATGGTCTTTACTAATCTTTGCCAGGAGAGTAGCTTATCCGCCCTTCTCTTTGCCTTAATAGCTGACCTGTATCTATTTTTGATTTCCCTTATCTTTACAAAGCAGTTCTCACCAGGTAAATAAGCTCGTTTAACCCAGCGGAGTTCTGCTCGAAGGGTCCGTTTCATGTCTCTGATGATTTTATCATAAGGTACTTTTTTACCCGACTGGCTTATCATTGCTCCTATTGGCACCGATGCATGCGTACCCACAAAAGCATGAATCCAATTCTCAATGGCCTCAATACTCATTGCACTGAAATTGGGGCCTTTGTGAAATTCAAGTGCCCCCAAAGCCTCGGCTGCAAGTGCTATATTATTATCTGACCAGGAGATCCTGTTGCCTGACGTGCTAATTTTCACCACCCCAAGGTTACCACGTATTTGTTGTTCTCTACTACTACTGATTACACAATTCAGGACAGCATGATCACTCCACTCATTAGAATTAACAATCATATCTTCCACTAAATGAAGAATCTTGGGGCAGACAAATATGTAGTCCAACGTACTGTGGGCTTTACCATTTGTCCATGTTTGATGGCCCGGGTGGTCACTCATAGTTCTACCATTCAACATTGTCAGATCCCAGGACTCAAACAAATATTCCCAAGCTTCCCCTTCCACCCCTTTTTTATTATGGACCATCTCACTCCAATCTTTCAATTTCACATTTCCCGTTTTACTCTCCCGTCCCTTCATGTGGCAGTTAAAATCCCCAGCAATAATAATCCCTGCGCCAGCAGATGATGTCAGCCATGTGGCCAATATATCATGAAGGGAATCTTGTAATTGTACACTTAAGGTTGCCCCAGGGGGGTTATAAAGATTTATCAACAGAATTTTGTCCAAGGGGTCCTTGCTGTTCAAAGTTATTTCTACTGCCATCAAGTTACTTTCAAGATTAGAGTCAATCTTTCTTGAGACCAGAGCATTAGTCACCCCTATCCCCATACCACCATACGGTCTGCCTTTTTCACCCCTTCTGGCGGGTGAGTGGTGGAGTACAAAGCCGTCTAAAAGTAAGGGATCGGTGGCCCACGTCTCCTGTAGGCAGAAGCAACTTTGCTTCTCCAATAGCTTTGTTGACCCTTCAGGTGACAAAAGATGCGCGAAGCCCCGACAATTCCATGATAGAATCAGTAGGTCTCATGGTCTGGATAAGATCTCGGGAAGTGCGTCTGCTAGCCATTTAAGCACTTGTTTAACATCAGATGCTTCCACCCTTTTGTCCATCGGAAGATTTAGAGGAGTCATTATTTTGAAGTCTAGGCATGATGGCAGGTTAATTCACCTGCAGGCGGTGAATATATACTGGCAACACACACATACTGATCTTGGGATTTTCTTAGAATGTTTCATGATGTTGTTGGAAGAATGGAATGTGACCTTCCTGGGTGGGCAAATTATTGTAAGCAGTGATTTAAAGAATGCTATTGGAGACAGGAATGTGAGGGTGGGGTGTGGACTCATTGAGGGCTCAAGTAAAGTAAAGCAAAGTGTAAGGTGGAGACAACTAGGGAAGACTGGGGGCTAATTTTGTAAAATGAACAACGAGATGGAGATTTGGATAATCATCCACACAAGGGCTACTGAGTTTAGTCCTTGTCCTAGACGATATGCGTGTTACCAGGTGATTGCTACCATGCTAAAGCAGAACTGGAGGTCACACGGATAAATACAATTTTTCAAAGAACTAATTGACTCAGGTGGGTGAAGGGATGATAAGAGGCATTGTCAGGTATAAAAATCAAATTCACATATTTTATTAGTTGTACAAAAATCACAATAGGATAAAAGAAAATCCACACAATAACATTTTTAAAATGTATATAAATACATATTATTTATCAAAAAGGTTCTAGAAAAGATCTAAAAATCTGTCTGATAGGGCACTGCTAAGTGTAATACATTTAGCCACTGTGTATCTAAAACAGTGGATAGAAGTTAGTGCAGAGAAATTATCAAAAAGTGCTAAGTGCCTACTACGAGTATCTCATTTACAAAATATCATCATAAGCATAGTTTCGACAACCAAAGAACCAATCTAATTAAATTTTTAAAAAAGGAAAGAAAAAAGCTGATAGTGGTCTTCATCAGGGCACACTAATGACATAACAGTTAATCTTTAGACAGCTCACAACATTTTTAACATAAAAAATAGCAATACACCAGACGGTCACTTAATAGCTTATGTACTGTGTTTCGATTTTAATTGAAGATCTGGACCTCTAGTAGAATCCTAATGCAAAAAACAAAAAATATATAAACAAACTTCTTGTTAAAAAAGTATTTGACTAAACCTGACCATGACTATATACGCACCCATTAAAGTTCAATTTATAGGACTATCAAATTCAAGTTAACCAAATTCACCTTTGCGGGTCCATTGGGGGCGCAGAAGGCAATTACTTCATTTGCGCTGCCCAAAAATACACTGATGATAATGGGTAGATATTCATCTGTGGAGACAAAAACCAGAAAAAAAGGGGACTTATAAATATAATCCCAAATTCCTGACCTAATTGTACTGAGAAACTGACAGGAAACGTGCAAAAGGCTGCATATATGAAACCCACACTAACCTTGTAAAAACGAATGGAAGTGTATCCGTAAGTCAAAAGATCAAGCGCATATCCGTCTGCTATACCAAGTTTGTTGAGTTCAGGTTTGTGAAAGTGAATCAAAGAAGTCACTATCCACGCTGAAGTGGAAGAGCACGGCCGCAGGTACTGCCTTTAAAATGGAAAAGATAAAGGCAAGTACATGTAGAAAGGGCCATAATAGAGAACAAGGCAAGTGAACGGAACAACCATTACAATACTAAATGACCATCACATGTCAAGCAGGGAAAAACCCATGACTCAAATGGAGAACAAGTTGGAAAGGAAAATAACAAAGTTTGTCCTTTATGTGTAGGCCGCATCTCAATGGATGTAATCAGCAGCCATCCAAACGAAAGTTGGAGGGGATTGCCTCAATAAAGTGATGTAACATGGGCCCTTTTGGTATTACGTTCGCTCTGGTCATAAGTATATATCAATTTCGACCTACGAATGCTGGTTCATAATAAAGAACGTACAAATCCGAAACAAAAGCAGTAATAAGCCACACGAATGCGGCTCGCAATATGGAAAAGTGCGATAGATCTGACATTCCAAATCCGAAGCAGGCATACCTCTCAACCATTTGTCTCACAAAGGCGGGTAAAATCACCCGATTTTGTTTTTGGCGGGTGAGACGCCCATTGGAATGAATGGGCATGCAGGAGGCTTGGCGGGTGAGTCAGCCCTTTGCAAGGCGGGTGACACCCGCCAAAAGCGGGTGAGTTGAGAGCTATGGAAGCAGCCGGCATTTACATGGAACCCGGCAACATCATAAACACTTTTGAAAGAAGCTTACAGCACGACACAGAGGAAACATGTATTTAATTCATAGACGGAGCGTACAGTATAGAGAGTGTTCAGTACCGTTTGTGAGTTTACTCTCAGCCTCCTGCAGTCAGCGAAACCGGAACTCGTAAAATATACATGCTTCGTTTTCAGTGAGCACAAGATAGTAAGCACGGAAAGAGGACTAGTCGTGAGCTCCTAAACTTGATGGTAAAGATAAACAAAGGACTGTGCATCTACAGCCGTTAGTCTAGAATAGTAGCCAATAAATATAAACAGAATGAAATTACAATCTAAAGAGGATATGAATAATAGATAGGGAAGAATTATGTAAAGCAACCAACAAATAAACTGGAAGGAAAGAAAATGTATATAGAACAACCAACAAATACGATAATGAGAAAGAATAAGAGAAAATAATAAAAATTGAGAAAAAGTCTGGAAACATTTATATATATATATATATATATATATATATATATCAGTGAAAAAACTTTGTTAAAAGGGACGTTATGGTTAAGTTGCGCTACTAAAAACTTATCAAATTCATTAAAAAAACTTTGTTAAAGGGACGTTATGGTTCATTATGGTTCAAAGTAAAATCGAAAAACCCCTGAAATTCGGCAGTTATGGTAAGATAAGCAACCATAACCCGCGCCACCTTGCACTCCTAACACTAACACCCAGGACATCAAAGCTGACATCACAAATGTCATTGATGACATCACTGATGACATCACATGGCTGGCTCTCCCTTTTTTTCCTTTACTGACATATCCAAGCCACATAGTTTTCTTCAGTAACAGTCAGGAAGTAAAAATTGAAAAGGTACTATATTTGTAGACTTAGGGTCAAGTCATATCATATGAAACATATATATAGCGGAAGATACAGGCTTGAAAGAGAGCAATCATTTCTGTGCATGAAGATAATCATTAGAGTTATCAGCACTTTCTCATAGTTTTATTTTTATTACTATACCTTCCCTGTATATGCTCATATTTGTATACATTGTACTCACAGTTTAGAAAGGAAAAATGGGCGTGCAGAATTTGTTTCCCCATGCCTGTAGAATGAGAGAGATATGAAGAGGGGTGAGGCTGAGTGGGAAGGGTGCAATGTATTCCTTGGTGTGTAGGGAAATGGTGTCATGTCTGACGCTGCTGAGAGGTGTGAGGCTTGATAGAAAACATCGGGGGCATGGATGTTGTTAGCTTAACCCCAAGGTGGAGAGAACAAACATACATGTATGTGGCCTCGTTTTTAGGTAAGCAATGGGCCTTGTAAGAATGTGGGAGGCGTACCTGTAGGGGTGGGCCATTCTGGGGGCTTCTTTCATATATTGGTAGTGGACCAGGTATTCCTGAATGTTTTTGGACATTTAAATGCAAAGCGTGGTGATTGTTTTTCTGATAGATTCAGGTGAGCAATGTGCCAGTATTTCTGCATTATTTGCCTCACCTGGAACGTCTGCGTGTGCCATGTGTAATCACACATGTGAGTCTTCCATTGGAGTCTTTCGGTATAGGTTCCTTCACGGCAAGAAGGGCTTCCCTGTTTGTGAATCTAGCCATTTTTTTAGAATTAATGAGGACTCGCTTTAGGTATCTTCGTCCCCTAAGTCTTGTGTCTAATTGTTCTGCATGCCTATAGCATTCTTCTAATGATGTGCAGTTTCGGCTAATCCTTAGAAACTGTCAGTATGGTAGGTTCTCCTTGGTATGTTTGGGGTGGTTGCTTGCAAAGTGCATTAGGGTATTTCTATCAATTGGTTTTTGGTATAGATTGCATTCCAGCTTGCCCTGTTGGTGTCGAATAATCAGATGTAAAAAAATGATTTCTTGTTTGTTGTATTCCATTGTAAATTGTATGTTAGTGTTGCGGTATATTGATTCAGTCATTGAATTGATTTAGTTCTTCCTCAGATCCCTCCCAAATGCAAATTACATCATTGATATATCTCTGACAGTATTTCAATTGTTTTTTCTACAGATTTAGATTGCAACTAACCCTGCCAAATCCAGCACCTTTGGTCTTGCAGTGCTTCATGTCCTTTAACAAGGTCTCTTATTGGAAAATTATATGTTCCCTGCTGTTCGAGTCTCTAATAATGCTTCAGAGTTGCTTGCAGGGCCACACGCACTGCTGGGCAGGTCCCCTGTTTAGCAGAAATCTTCAGAAGAACACAACACTTTTCTCTCAGCAGTCATCTCCCCAGCACCCCTATAAATCTGGTCTCCACCAGAAGAAGAGGACTTCAATCACTCTAGCCCCAACTAGAGTTCCGTCTTGAACCTTTTTCTGTAAATGTTATTCTAAAAGACGCCATAAATAGCCACATTTTAATAGGAGATTGGTCCTTGTTAAGTCTCCTGTTCAAAGTCCAATCTGTGTCATTGTTATGGATGTTGCCTCCTCTTCTGCAGTAGCACAATAAACAACGGTTTTCAAGGAAGGTAGTCATTCAGACGGCATGTCAAACATGAGAAAACTGGAAACAAGTTAAAGCTTAGCCATGGGCCTTCCCCTCTCTCCCCCCCACCCCTTCACGTTTCCCCCTTACTCCCGCCCCCCTCTGAGCCTTTCATTTATTGGTTTTCCGTAGCACCAATTGGCCTTGACACTTCAATTTGGTAACACAGCACTGGCCGGCACCACCGGCATGCTTGTGCTCCTTCACTTAGTGACGAGGCAACTAGACTTCCTCCACATTCACACATGAGAGTCTCGGCCCCAACCACGTCTCCATGACAACCACACAAAACATCAGGGATTATTCGACCGCTGCCGACACAAGCGCGCTCTTCGCTTGTTTCAACAGACGATGGGGCTTCTTTTCCCTATGCCTCAGCCTGTTGCTGATCCACCAACCACGTCACCACGACGCCAGTGTGAGCGCGCTTCCCCCCAATTTTTAGAGGCGATTGGGCTCACCTTCTTCACTCGCCACTGATGAGCTGTATACCCAGCTACAGCACATGGCGCACACAGAGCTCCTTAGCTAGAACAATGCAGGTACGGTCAACTAGATCCCCTACGCCCATTCACTTATCTATTTGACTCATCCATGTAGTTCATTATTCCCTTTATGTATTTCGCAGATGTTTTGAAAGCGTGCATTGTACTGCTGCTTTTCCCTTTGCCCTTGGTCAACGGAGCGTTCTCCTGCCTACAAACGCCTTCTTGCTCCTCTACTCGGACGCAGATCAGCAGGTATGGTCCTCATAACCTGCACCCTTGGCCCCTTCAGGCCAGGTACCCCTGGCCCCACGCACCCTTTCACCATCAGGGTGGGCACCCCCTCACTGCTTAACCAAGCTGACTCTGCCCTGCACCTCTCATGCACTTGCGTTTGGGATATTTGACCCCCGCACATCCGTTTTGCACGCCCTAGTTGTCTGGCGCTTTTTTTGCTCACTCCCTCTCACCCTGCACAACCCCCCCTCCCATTCTACCCCCTCTGATGGCGGGTTCACTCTCATTAGGTGCTCAGGCACCCCCACTCATCCTGTAATTTATTGACCTAAGCAGCTTTGGTCTTTCTGCATGCTCACCCTTATGCATGTAGATCTCCACCCCCACGCCAGCAGACATTTCTGGTGCCAGTCCTTTAACCCCTTCCCTCGTTTTTTCCCCCCTCCCCTCTTTTCCTTTTGTCTCCGCACAGGAGACCACAGCACTGTTCCTCAGTTCATCATCCGTTGAACTCTTACAACTCAGCCTGTTTTGAGAATTTCGGTCCTGAAGAAGATGGCTGCACTTACCCATGCCATCGAAACCGGTCGACCCCTTTCGGTCATGAGGGCTCTAATGACCCACTTCTGATCTCTCCCACATCAACAAAGAGACTTTGTTTTCTTCAAAACTGCTTGCTTTAGCACACTCTCCACTATCGAGCGAGCTGTTTTTTATAAGAGCTTCTTACCCCCCCAGCCCTCCGGATGTTTTTTACTACTTAAATCCACCAGTGGGTTCTCCAGCTGTACTGTTTTGCACCCCATACATAGTGACCTACGGGCTGTATTAAAAGTGAACACTTTGGATGGAAGATAAACAGTTGACCTGCTCCTCAGGTTGTACCCGAGTCTAAAACCACAGCAGTCACAGAATCTAATCCACAGCTCTGAGGTACACTGCTATACCACGCTGGAGAGAACCATTTTTAGAATCCTTTTTGTAATGTGCTCTGCCCATTGGACCATTCTGTCTGCCTACAGACACTGGCACTAGTATAGAAGGTTGAGGGATAGTTCGCTCCTCTATATCTGTTAGATAGGCGATACATTACGCGCCACCCAGGGACAGGCACCCCCGTCAGGGACAGGGTGTTCTTCTCTAGGGTGAGATACGCTGAGCCGGGTGGACCCTCTTTACTTGCATTTGAATGTGAGCATAAGCTTTAACTTGTTTCCAGTTTTCTCATGTTTGACATGCCGTCTGAATGACTACCTTCCTTGAAAAACATTGTTTATTGTGCTACTACATGTTTCCTTGTTAACGGTTAACAGGACGATCACGGCGAGACCATGTTTTCAGCTTTCCCAAGCTATCCCTGTTTGTTTCTTTGCTTCTTTGCCTCCTCTTCTGCCTCATACAGAGAATCCTTGATTTTCAGAAAGTCATATGGGGGTTAAGATGGACATAATATTCAGTAAAACCCAAGATGGCCAATGCCTTCTTCAGATTTGTGGCATCTTGGTTTCTTTGACCTTTGTGACCTACGTAAAAGTGTTTCCATCCCAATTATCCCCTACCCCCTATCTAGTATGCCGTCTTGTCCAAAAGCTCCACTTGAGGTGCCCTTTCACAGCCCTACCCCTGGGAAGCCAGTAGCTCCATCTACAAGAGGTTTCACTTCACTCACCAGAAGATTAGCTTTCTTGGGTGAGGAGGAGGCATGTTCAAAGACAGAATTCTGCAGCAAATGTCTCTTTCGAGTGGAAAGCCGCAGTTGATATACGGATTAGTCTGCAAATTTCGTTTTGAAAGTTTAATGTAATCCCTTCACAATTCATTATCTCTATATTTAAGTAAACTATAGTTGTATCTTCACATGAGCACTGTTCCTAAATTTGAAAAAGGTCAATTGTCAAGTCAGCATGTTAAAGCCTGTTTGTTCAATCTCAAATGGATTCCAGTTTTTTATTTTAAAAACGGGCCAATGCAAAATGTCACATATTTGTATTTCTACACATGCCAGCAATAGGTCTTTTGCAGTGCACCAGCCCATTTCTAACAGGTTTGGCAACCAACAGGTTGTCTCCTTGTCAGTGTACACATCATCTGACACTTTTAAAAGTGTAGCCACATTACTTGTTAAAATGAGTTCAGACTTTGTTTCACACTATAAGAAGTTGAGAGGTTTCCATAGACATCTGTGTGATGTAGAAAGGTTTCCTTACTTGCAATCATGCTTTCAAAAGGAAACCTCCATGAGAAATTGCTACTCAGGTTCTTCTTGTAATTCATAGAATTTCGCACAAAAGTGGCGCACGCGGCTGGTGCACAGTGTACGCGTGCAAATGTCTGTGCCAGCCACGTGCACTAAAATTGATTTCCGCGCACAGCGTATTCATGGATTTTAGCCTCCAAAACCAGCCGTGGTGCAGAGTGGGACAGCTACCCTGCAGCAGCGCCAGTTACGCCCCCAAGAACACCCCCGCGCAAGGAAAAGCCATCAAAAATCCCCAATCCAGCGCAAAGGGCTGCGCTAACCCTGGACCAGTTAACAGGGCTGCCAAACAGCAAAGCCAAGCGGGGAACGTGCATTACTGGGGTTCGCGTGAAGTTTCACAAGCGAAAGGGCCTGTGTGAGTGGGGTACGTGTATTCCTGGGGTTCGCGTGAAGTTTTACACGCGGAAGGACCCTGTACGAGTGGGGTACGTGTATTCCTGGAGTTCGTGTGAAGTTTTACACGCGATTGGAGCAGGGTACATATATTCTGGGGTTCGCGGGAAGTTTCACACGCGAAAGGGCCTGTGCGAGTGGGGTACGTGTATTCCTGGGGTTCGCGTGAAGTTTTACACGTGCAAGGGCCCTTTGCGAGTGGCTTACGTGTATTCCTGGGGTTCGCGAGAAGTTTTACACGCGAAAGGGCCTGTGCGAGTGGGGTACGTGTATAACTGGGGTATGCGTGAAGTTTCACACGCGATTGGAGCAGGGTACTTGTACTATGGGTTTCGCGGGAAGTTTCACACGCGAAAGGGCCTGTGTGAGTGGGCTACGTGTATAACTGGGGTTTGCAGGAAGTTTCACACATGATTTCAGCAGGGTACGTGTATTACGGGGGTTCGCGGGAAGTCACACACGCGATTGGATCCGGGTACGTGTATTTCGGGGGTGTGCAGGAAGTTTCACACGCGAAAGGGCCTGTGCGAGTGGGGTATGTGCATTCCTGGGGTTCACGTGAAGTTTTACACCCCCACCCCTCAGCAGTGAAATGCTGATCTCATGACACAAACCAAAAGTCAACTATGTACATCAACACATGTCCGTCACACACATACACTGGTTGGCATTGCTTGTGTAAAACCACATTTTCACATGCATCAACCCAATGAGCGAATCCCACACATGGAACTAAAAAATGAAAATGTGTTATGTACATGAAATCAAAAATGAAATGAAAGCAGACCAAAATATGAAACATGAAATGAAAAGCATGTGAAAAAGATGATTGATTGAAAATGATAACCAATCCATATAAATTTGAAAGAAAAACAGTCCAAAGCCACCCTCCAACAACGCAAATCCAAAGGAAATGTTAAAAAAAAATCAATTGCTTCATGTTCATAAAAAAAGAAAAAGAGAAAACAATCCATAGTCCAACTATTTACAATCCATTGTGCGGGAAAAAAAAATCCATTGCTCCATGTCCATATTGCAAAACAAAAAAAAAATGAAAACATGATTAAAATATATACAATCCATTGTCCAATGATTTAAAGGGTCCATGATCCCAACCAAACAAATGAAACCTACCTACCTAACTACCTAAAAATATAACTATATACAAATTTGGGTGGCATTGTCCATTGACCACAAATAAAAGGAAAACATAAAGGAAACCTAACTCTAAAAACTATTTACAAGGGCAGCGGGCTAGTCCGACGGCTCACTTTTGGATGTCCCGGGCCAGGGCATCTTCGAACTCCTGCTCAATGTCCTGGAGGCGGTCCTCTTCCATGGCCCCGAGGGTTCGCAGGGACAACGACATGTTCTCCTCCAACTCCCTGCAAATTGCCTCGAGGCACTCGGCCCGCCTCAGGGCCCTCCGCATGGAGTTCTCTGCCCTGACCATCGTGAGCCGTGCCTCTTCTGCCCGCTGCCGCTCCGCATCTATAGCATGGCCTAACCGCTGCCACACAGAAGACACTTCCAGTCCTGGGTCCTCCTGCCCTCTGGCTGATGCCTGCCCCTCCGATGTCAAAGGCCCTGAGCCATGATGGCTCCCACCTTGTTGCTGCTGCTGCTGTGCCTCTGCCTGTGCCTTGGCTCTTGCTGCCTGCACAACCTCCTCCGGCTGGGGTGCAGTTGTTGAGGTGGCCACCCCTGCTGGACGTCCGACTCCCGAATGTGGCAGGGATGTGTCCTCCACCAGCGTGGCCACAGGGTCAGAAGCAGCTCCACAGGGTACCCAGGTGATACGTGGGTGGGAAGATGGCATGGAGGACGACTGGGGTATAGGGGGTTCAGTTGAGGAGGGGGTCGGAACAAGGTCCAGAAAACGGAGGAATCCGGCCTTGGTGAGCTGTCCCAGTAGGTCAACGCGGTCAACCAGCCATCCGAGAAGACATGCAGACTCCTCATGAAAAGACTGCAGGTCAGCTTGCATGGCCCGTTGACGCAACGCCACCCCACCCAGGACAGGCTCAACCTGGTCCCGGATAGCCACGTCCGCAGGGAGAGGAAGGCCAGTTGTTGTAAGCAGACCCCCTCCCTGAAAACGAGTCTGGACGTAGGCATCCCTGCTGGCGCGGGATGATGCAGTCACAGGATTGGGGACAGGATTACACACAGGCACCTCCACGGTTGCCTGTGCTGCCTCCTGTCCCTGCCCCTGCACTGCACCACTAGCACCAGTGGAATCCCCACCTCCAGACCCTGTGTCTGTCCCTTGCACGGCCTCCTCCTCCACCAAAGCCCCCACCAACCTGGATGACTCCGTGCCATCTTCCTCCGTCGGACCCTGTGGGGTCTCAGCTGCTTCTTCTGCTGCCGAGGAGTCCAACTCCGACCTCCGCCTCTTGGACCTACCCTCGGCAGCTGCGGCCTGGGACGTGGCACCGTACTCCTCACTCCCCGATGAGATCACAACCTGGGAGGGGTGCCGGGCCTTGCGTTTCCGGCTGGCGGTGCGATCCCTGCCGCTGTGCTGCACAGCACACTCTCCGCCCTCTTCATCAGTTGACGCGGCAGACAGGGAGAGATAGGAGACAGGAATCAGGGCACTGTACAATGGACTGATACACACATGACAGTTCCACATGAGTGGCAGTGTCAAACTTCAGACATGGCATCGCAATCCCCAACACACATGTCATTTCAACTCACACACGAGCTATTCCACAGCCATATCACAACGGACAGCAACATCCATACACATACAACAGCATGAGCAGCCAAAGGTGAGCCAGACATCACATGAAACACAGGGAGTGCACTAGATATGCACACACACCACCACACTTACATGCATGTCTACATCTCCTGCAACTGTTTCAGTGAAGAGATCGCCATACATGTCACATCTGCCATTCATCCTTCTCTATATCAGTGTCACGTGCATCCATGATGCATCAAATTTGCACACTTGTGAAATACACATACATGCACATGTACACAGTGCAGATACATGAATTATGAACCACCATCCGTGCCACAACCATGCCAATATACATACGGAGAGTTTGAAACCTGTGTGCTCTCACACCTGCATATGCCCAGCATGCTTACCAACACATACACCATCAATGTGTCTCACACCTGAGAAGACTCACATATGGCAGCCACACGCCCATGTTCATACACATCCCTACATGGCCCTACATAAACACATGTGCAACCTGCACACTACTGGCACAACACGACACGGACAGCATACCATCAACATGCATGTACACTTACCGCTCGACTCCAGACAGGTCTGCCTCTCAAGGATCTGGACGTAGAGCGCTGGGCATATGCATTCCAGGACCCTCATTTGATAGTCTGACAGCTGGCCCCGGCGCCCCTTGGCATCCGTTGCCTTAGAGAGGCGCCCGGCCGTGTTGAGGGTCCTGGACCTGAAGTCCTCCCAGCGCTTCTTGACATGTTGTAAGTCGCAGACTGCCACCCCCTCCGTGTTGATGGCAGTCACGATGTCCATCCAGATCCTGGTCCGTACTTCCTTGTCGACGCATGAACTTCCAAAGAAGGCATCATACTGCCCCAGGACTTGCTCCACCACGACACCAACTTCGGTGGCACTGAAGCTGGTGGCCCTCTTCCTCTCTGGCTGGGGGTTGCCAGTGCTGCCAGATGGTGTAGTGCTGGACATGGCAACCCCAGAGGCAGGAGTGGGTGGGCAACTGGGTCCTGGGGCTGGGCTGTGGAGCGATGGAATCCCAGTCGGGAGTCTTCGATTCCAGCAGGGGCGGTCACAGCAACTACACCCCTGGCTGACGTGCAGGCAGCAAATGGCAGGGCACGTGGGCAGCAGGCAGTCAGGCAGCAGCAGATGGCAGGTGGGAGCGTGCTCGGGGCACTGGGGGGCAGTAATTCGGCCTTCTGGGCAGGAGCGTGGTCTTCCATGTGTTTTCGGGTGGCCAGTTTGATACGGAGTGATTTGGCATGTGAAAATCTTGCACGTCAGCGTGTAATTCGAGGAAAGGGCCTTAGCGCATAAGTGCGTCAGCACACACACGCGATTCCATTGCACCAAAGGCCCTTAGCGCGTAAGCGCGTAAGTTACATTACGCGCACGGGCGTTTCCCTCATAGCACGTGATGACAGAGCACACGTAGAAAAAATGCACGTCCGAGTGTCATCACGTGTAATTGGAGGAAAGCGCCCGCGTACACGCGCATCTGACATGTACGTGTGGGCCAGTTTAAAAGCTACGTGTAGGACGCCATTTCCTTGTACATGCTTTTCGTGGAGAGTGGGTGAAATCTGTACTTCTTGTCGGTTCACACGCGATTACTTCACAGTGTTTCTAGTTCGTACTCCCTGTTACCTCTGACAGCTCTTTTCTGATTTTTTGTTGGGCCTGTTTCCTCAAACAGAGTTCACTTCTCCTTTTGTCCTGTCTCCTCAGACAGCGTACAATTCTTCTTTTGGCGGGGGTGTTGCCAACGCGCACACGCGTGTATTTTTCACGTTCTTTTTCCAGGCAGACGGTGAGTTCCGCACGTACTTAGCAACTGTGCTTGCCCCGTGTGTCGCGTTCCCCTTCAGAGGTCATTGTAGGCTGCGTGTATTACACGTACGCTTATTTTTGTGTTTCTGGGTACAACAGCGTAGTGCGGGTTCATTTTTTCACGCACGTGGTCTATGAGGGGTTGCGTGCACGTTTATTTTTGATTTTGGGCTGCCTGTGCGTTGCGTGACCCGTTATCTTCCCCCAGGGGTCACAGACAGCCTTGTTAGAGCACTAGGGTACAAATTCCATCTGGTATCCTACCCCTTTGATCCCCAATTGCCCAGGACAATAGTTTACTGCAACTCCCATACGCACAACAACACCAGTGCCATGATTGGGAGGCGACCAAGCGGTAAGGGAGGCAATGGTGGCCGACCCTCAAGAGGTGGGCGTGGTGGGCGCGGTAGGGGACGTGGCCGGGATTTGCAGGGTGCCCCTATGCCCCCATGTGTGGAGGAACAATCAGGGACACCCATGCCCCCCCATGGTTGAGGGAAACGTGGCTGACACCATCCAAGCTCAGCCCCTGTTGGACCAGCCCATTGTGCACCTGACCTGGCACAGGATGACTCCCTGGCTGACTTCCAGGTCAGCAAGTCTAGGCTACGTGTGGCGGTGCAAGTTGTTGTCACCAATCCACGTGGATCTGGGGCAGCTATGTCATCTGCTGCCCCAAGTATGCAGGGTGGGGAGGCTGCAGGGGCAGCTGCAGCTCCATCCGCCCTAGCTCTGACTCTCCCAGCCAGGACAGTGTCGGTCCCGGTCCATCAAAATGACGTTCCCCCTGCCAACATTACCCTGCAACTAATGCCTGCATCAAGACCTATGGTCATTGTGCATTCCCACACTCCTACTACCCAGTCCACCGGTGATTCTGCCCCTACTGACCAGAGCGGCGTAAGCCACTCTGGCTCTGCTCCACCTTTAAAGAAGAGGAAGAAGGGTGCTCTGACACGACAAGCTGAGACCCCAGACACTGCTACACACTCCGGTACCTCAAGGAAGCCTTGCTTCAATGATCCAGAACTTGTTGCACTTGTGGGCTATATGTCGGCACATAGCCACAAAATGCTGGTGACTGCAGGGTGCAAGACCACATCTGGTCAACGTAAGGCACACAGGCAGACCATCGCCGACCGCATAAGTTCCCTTGGATTTGTGAGGCGCACAGCTGATGATTTCTACAAGTGCAGGAATGACCTGAAACGCAGAGCAAAGAACAAGCTGGCCTCAAATCATGCCGCTACTCTAGTGACTGACAGTCGGTCTCCACAAGAGGACAGCGAACTCACTGAACATGAGTCTGTTGCTGGGGCCTTCGTCACAGAGGAACAGATCCAAGGTGTGGGAGGGCTACCTGATTATGATGCATTGTCCGGTGAGTGCCCATGCATGTGGGTGTAATGCATGTGTATGTTGTTTGGGTGACGGGTTCTGATTGAGTGCCAGGTGAGGGTGTGTGTGCCTGAGTGGTATGGGTCACCCATGTGCTTCATCCAAAACATTCAGCGGCCTTGGATTTGGGTGTGACAGTATCCCTTCTGCCCACATTAGTAATTTAGCGCAACATTACGGCAGTTGCCCTTGAAGTGGCATCATGCAACAACATTGTTTCTATTTTTCAGTGTTCGTTCAGGCTTATTGTTTCAATTCTCCCACTTTTGCTACGCATTCCTCAGCCCTATTGTCACATTTGTGACATGCTTCTGTCATTGAAGAACCCCGCATTGGCCCACATGTGTTACCTTGTTAGGTGAATGATTTGACCATTCAGGTTAATTGAGTATTGGCCTGCTCACAGGAATTTTTGGGGCCTGTTTGAATGTGTAACATGATAATTCTTTCCAGTCATGTTGAAGTGCACAACCATTGACGTGTACATCGGCCTGCAATCACTGTATTTTTGTACACTGGATGTGTTGCAGTGTGTGGCACATGCCTATTTTGTCACACTATGTAGCATTTTTCATCTCATCATGTCCATCTCACATTGATGGCTGACTGTATTCATTCACTGACATATGGATGTACTTGTGGAATGTACCATGGTTATGGTAAATGCCATCTGTGTGATGGCCTGTGTCATGTATGTGTATTGGACATGCCACTCACAGGCCAATGTGTGATGGCAGTGCTACCCAGCATGCAGCAAATGTGTTGCTCTTCCATCTTGGTGTCATCAGTGTCTGCCTTTTGCCTCCCCTTCCAACTCAGTGACAGTGCATGCATGGGAGGGTTATAGTCGTGTGGGACATGTGTAAATCATGTACTGGTTCTGTAGCTTGTCAGGCCTATTTGTGTGCTATGGTGCTAAGGCCTGTTTCCATTTTTTGTCTTTCATGTTTTTGCAGGGGATGACGCACTTGATGCTGTTGAGGTTGAGGAGATGGCGCAGACCCAGGAGGAATCTCAGGCACGACTGGGCACCAGTGGGGGATGTGGCCTGGTGGTGGGTGAGAACCCAATCTTGCTGCAGACCATTCCGTCGAGGGGTGCCTCTGGGTGCACCTCCCCAGACCTCTATTCAGGAGCTGATTCGGATGATGAGACCTATGTGCCGTCGCAGGTAAGTGTTTCTGGCAGGGATTCTGTTCTGTCCAACCCACCTGCACCAGGGGTAGAACCCTCTATGGGGATGTCAGTGTTGGCAAGTCCGCCTTTGGTGGTTACTGATGCAGGGTCACACTCCACAACATCTGATTCTGTTCCTGGGCCAGCAGATCAGAGGGGGAATGCAGTCCTGCAGCCTCAGGCAGTGCCGGCACCGCAAGGCGCAGACCGCCTTGCCCCAAACAGGTGTGGTGCCCGCGGACACGGTGGCCGTACGCCACCAGGCAATACCGTATGGGAACAATCCATGTACGGTATGGCAAGCCAACAGGCAGCATCAGTTGAGATGATGGCTCAAGCAATGGAGAGGGTGGCCACTTCCATTGTCCCCCCTGAAAGGCAGATGGAGCAACTACAGCAGGCAACAGACTCCATTTGCCAATCACACAGGGAGGACATGTTGGTGTCCAACAGGGACAGACGGGCGGCACTGGAGACTCTACGCCAATCGATATCAATAGCCTCCCAGGGCCACAGGGAAGCCCTGAGGGTAGAACTCCATCACCTCAGGGAGACTCTTGTTGCCCTTGAGGCTTCCACTAACTTGAGGACAGAACAGCAGCTGGAGCGGCTCACACGTTCGCTCTCAGCTGAGATGCAGGCAACTCAGGAGGAGATCCGGGCATCACGTCAGGTGCTGCATGGGGATCTCTGCACTATAATCCTACAGAACGAGACCTTCCACACCCGCATGCTTGCTGCCATGAAGGAACATACCAGGGCTTTGCGTGGGCTGCCTCCCATAGCACCACCTCCTCCTGTGGCAGCACCACCTCATGTGGCAGCAGCAGAGGGTGATGAGAGCGACAGCAGCAGTTCTCCCACAATGGCATAGCCGTGCAGGCCATGAGCCCATGGAGGTGTGTTTTTTCCCAACATCCACACAGGTGGCTGTTGGTGCGCACCCTGTCCTCGGACCTCCTGGGTGCCCCCCCCCCCCCACCCCCGGTCTCCACATTTTTGATTTTTTTTTTTTACAGTGTGTTACCTTGTGTGGCTCCCGTGGGCATCCACTGTATTCCGGCTGAGCACATGCAGGCTTGTCCTGAGTTTGGGTTAGATGCTTGGGTTCGTGAGACACACACCCCTCCGGTTTTGTGTTTCCATGGGCTTGCAAAGGGTGTGCCCAAGTGACAGTGACTTACACAGTGACGTAGGACTCCCATGAGCTGTGTGGGCAGTCTGTAGTCAATACTGTGTATACATTCCTAGTGGATATTGTTGTTGAATTGTACACTGCATGGTGTATTGCTATGTTCTTGTGCATCCATGTCTTTCTCCTAATTTGCAGGTTAATTCCTCATGTCTTCACAAGGCCGTCTACTTTGGAGATGGAGTTCATGTTGTAAGCAGTGCACTTAGACATTTGCGTGGCAGCAGCACTGTACAGTTGGAAGTGGTCGATGTGCTGGCATAATCAGGTTATAAGTCTTCCACTACTTTAACTTTGTACTGTCATGTTTATGCTATGTTTGAGGTTGTGTAGCTGCATTGTATTGTTGGTAAGTATTTTGTCATGTGTGTTGTTAGTTTGACATTACTGGGAGCATATTGTGTGTGGGCAGTTTCCATTAGGGACACTGTACTTTGACACTTGTGTCATGTTTTGGGGATTGCTTTGTTTGCTCTCACATAGCATGACAAGCCATGGTGTGTTGGGTGGCGGTGCTGGGGAGGGGTTGGGTGACATGTCACTGTTGTCATGTTGTATTTTGCAAGGGGGTAATGATTTTAGCAGCATAGAAGTGTGTCTTTTGATGACACAGCATTGGTGGTGTTTGTGTAGGTAGGGATGCACACAATTTAACACTTCCAGGTGACCTATCTCAGGCTGGTATGGTTGTGACAGTTGACTGTCCCTTATCTCATCATCATTGATTGTCAGCTGGTATGTGCCAGGGCTCTGTGCACTCCACACGGGTGTGATTTTAGGTAAAGTAATTAGCCACCAGCTGCATACGTGCTGCCTCACCCCATGCCCTTTCCCCCCATGCGCAGCGGCCGTGCATGTGGTTGGGGATGTGGGGGCACCACCATGTCCACGGGCAGACCCCGGCGTGTTGCAACGTTGTGCAGGACACATGCTGCCACTATGATCCTGCAAACTACTGGGGGAGAGTATAACAGCTACCCGCCAGAACGGTCAAGGGAGCGAAAGCGTGACTTGAGCACTCCGAATGTGCGCTCTACTATGCCCCGGGTTGCAATGTGGGCTGTGTTATATCTTACCTCGGGTGGCGTGGTGGGGTTCCAAATTGGCATCATCATGTGGGTGCTCAGAGGGTAGGCACTGTCCCCTGGGGAGGTGATTATGGGTATCATTAGTGCGGTTGTGACATTACTCAGTATGTGACATGCATGCATGTGCTGTGGCATTTATACTCACCGAGCAGCCATGTATCGCCATGCCGCCCATCTTCTAGGTCCCGGTTTAGGGTTGACATTCTGTAAATAAAACTGTCGTGGGTGGACCCTGGGTGGACCCTGGATAGTTGGCATATACTGAGGTGATGATTCCCTTGGCATCACATACTACCTGGACGTTGATGGAATGCCAGTGCTTGCGGTTTCTATAGATGTGCTCAGATGCCCTGGGAGGACATAGTGCCACATGGGTGCAGTCAATGGCACCTAGCACTTTGGGGAAGTGTGCCACCCCGTAAAAATCCTGGATGACAGCCTGCCTTTCTGCAGGTGTTTTGGGCAGGTACATGTGCCTGCGGACTGATGGGCATGCAGTCATGATGGCCAAGACCTGGTGTGGGCAGCGTGACTGCGTGGCCTGTGACACCCCCCCCCACTCTGGCACTTGTCCGCTGAAATGATCCAGTGGCCAAGAAGTGCAGTACATTGAGGACCTTATGCAGGGGGCTGAGTGCTTGGGAGCTCAGGGTGGGTGATGTGAGGTCATCTTCCCACTCGCTGACCAGGTCGAGTATTATGTGAGGTGGAAACCTGTACCTCCCATACACCTGGTCGTCAGGCATCCCAAAAAGGCGGTTCTGGGTGTAAAAATTCTGGGCCTGACTATCCTCCTCCTCCTCCTGCGGTATCCCACGACCACTGCTGCTAGGAACGGTATATTCATCCTGGCGTCTGTGCTTGTTTGTTGTTTGCGCGCACTTTTATGCTGCACTGGTCCACATACGCCTGCTTCCTGCTGGCGTACGTGTTTCCGGATTAGCGCGTCTTTTTTGGCGCACGCCTTAGCCCCGTTCGATTCCATGAATACGTGTTTTGAACGTGCTTGTGGGCATTCCGCGCACTTGCCTCCTGTACTTCCCCCTTGACGCTCACATTTTCATGAGTTGTTCCCCATTCCACGTGTCACGCCCCATGTTCCTCCTACTTTTGTTGTGTGCGCCGCGCTATGTGCGATTTCTCTGTGTGCGCGTAGCGCACGCTGTTTGGAGACGTGTGCGCAACGCAGAATTTTGGCGCACATCCTGGGATTTACACGCGCACGGACTTCCATGAATCGCTGTGCGCGTGTTTCGCTGCGATTTTCGCACTGGCACTGCGATTCACACGCTTGCGCTGAAAATCTCAGCGCACATTAATTCCATGAATCGGCCTCTTTATGTTAGGCACTGTGAGTCCGAACAACTGCTGAAATGTCAATTATAGATGTAGAGCAGGAAATATAGTTGGAGTGCCTTCTATAAAGTTGTTGGTAAATTGGCTTGTATACCCAATGGCTGAGAGACCAATATAGGTACATACTCACCAATAACAGTTATTAAAATAAACACAAAGTGCAGTCGAAAAGTGAGACTGATGTACAAATATAACTTTCATGGCAGAATCAATTTACTTTAGCTCGTGAAATTTTAAAAAGCAGGAACAGAAATGTCACCCTGGTGGATGGCAATATTTCACACTAATAATTATCGAAAAACAGCAAATACACATGGGCCCTCATTACAACTCAGGCGGTAAGGGGTTTACGGCGCCGTAAACAGCGCCGACCCTTACCGCCTGAGTACGACGTCCCTTAGCGCCATGGCGGACTTAACACCTGCTTTTAGCAGGTGTTAAAATCCATGGCGCTAAGGGACCATGGAGTTAATTACGCCACCGTAATTTACGGTGGCATAATTAACGCCTTCCCCACTCCCATTATGCCCTATGGGGCAAAAATGGGAATGGGGAAGGGTAAATGGGGATTGGGGACTTACCGCCCCGCCAAGGTCGGAATGGGGCGGTAAATCCGCCAACCACCATGGCGTAATGAGGGCCATGGTATTATAACCTGCAGCATGGTATTGTGATGCCTTAAAAGATGTGTCAGAACATTGTTACATTCTTCAAAGCCTCCCACCATCCCCCTGACCTTCTCCCATAAAGTCAATGAGTTCTCATTTTGATGGCAACATTTTTGCAAGACATATACAAAACAAACGTTTGTCACTAAATCCCAGGCCGGTCCCAAATGTGGGGTGGGGTCTATTGCCTCTAACAATACTGCTCTGATTCTACAATTAACCATACAACCCAACTCTCCCCCACCCACCTTTCAAGATATTTGTGTGGTTTTCACTGGTTTGGCAACAGTCAGCAACAAATTGGATGGCCCTAGCAAACAAGCATCTGACAACACAACTCTCACTCAGACAGTGAAAGTCAGAGATACAAAGTGAGACAGAGAGAGAGAGTGGGGGTACACTAGATTGGTGTTTGCTTCACTAAGTATCTCTCGCAGATTAATCATTTTCAATCTGAAATAATCAATAAGGAGACACATTTTTAAAAAAAATAATTTGTAGCCTTTAGATATTCATGTCTTCTTTGATAATTCTCCTCAGCCCCTCTGTTACGTGTGGAAGCAATTAGAAAGCTCAAATCACAGGCTGAAACTTACAGTGCACATCTTTGTTCCAAGCTTTCCCTCGACTCTTCACCTTAGCTCCTTCCTCTCTTCAACGTTTTTGCAGTTTTAACCAACTTGTGTTGTGTCTGTCACAGAAATAGAAAACGCACTGATTGCTTTAGTTCACTTTTTCCAATGCTGGTCATATTATGTTGGGCTCTTGGGTGCAAACACACTAGCACATGAGGGTCTTTACGTCAAAGATTTAATTTTGGATGATACCATTAGTATTACACATATTGTGCTGGTGAGCTCCCGACAAAAAAAGTGATGGGTGATACCATTGAAGAGGGACTGGCACATTCTCTCCCTCCCCCTCCTCCTATAAGGTATATGACATGGAAGAAGAACCGGAGATACCGTGATTGTAGATACTATTTCAAACCAATTCCCAGTGCTCCAATGATTGATCAGTATGTCGAGAGGAACCCACTCAGCCAACCCTACAGGCTAGGAGCAGCACAACCCTTGCCTAGAGCGGATGAAGAACCTCAGGCTAAAACTAAGGAGACATCAATTGACATTATAGATTAAAGCATGAAGAAGCCATGTTTTAACGTTGTTAGAGACACCACGACATATCAGCATTAGACAGGAAGCACACGTGCCATGCGCACATCGGGACACAAACACACATGCGGATACATGAAGAACACATGTGTAACAGTTCTATAAGTTAGAAGACAAATACATACACATATTGTATCTGCTTTATTATTTTGTCATTAGCTGAACCACAGCATTGCAAAAACCGCAAGAAGCAAGAGATCCTGAGTATAGCTTGCAGATGCTTATATGCAAATAAACATATGGACTGCGGGAGCAGCTATGGGACCTGAAAGAACCATGAATAACGTACACATGGAGACTATAGACTTACACGACATGTTAAAGCCATGCCATGGTTTAGGAAAATCACAGTAGGCCACAAAGCGTCTAAGAACTGAGCTAAACTGAATTCGGCTGAACAGAGGAGCAAAAGTGTGAGACGGGCCGATGCCAAGGCCCCAAGATACAAGTGACATTCCATTCCTTGAACTACAGTAACACTAGCTGCAGTAAATACAAATATTTCCTCATAATTCAGAGTAATTCAAAGCTGGAGAGCTCAAAATCACAGTCTCCAAACACGTGACACGTCAGACTCAGATGATGAATCGAAACCACAGCTGGGAACGGGAGTCGATCTCACACCGGCAGACAGAAGCTTGCAACAAAAATGTTATAATGTGTGACAAGTGTTGCAGAATGTGAAGGGGCACTCTTATAGCTATGGTGGTACACACTAGTTACAATGCAGACACATAGGCCCTGATTCATGGAATCGGGTGCAGAAATGGCGCAAGGACCACGCGCTGAGAAGGACCTTGAGGGAGCCGTGGCACAGATAAAAAGTTGCACACCATGCTTATCATGGATTCCATTCCCGTTGTTAGGGAGATTTCTCAAGAATGTGTTAATGTACCTTACCTTTTGATAACCCCAGCGATTGTTTGAGTGTGGAATGTCCCTCGTAATGCCACACGCTTGCTTGCTTTTCCCCATTCCATGTGTTCTGCCCCCTTTTTGAATGCCTGCTCAGGGCCAGGCCGGCCCTTTGCTGGGAGTCTCGCCCATGGCCTTTGTGGTATCGCAGTGACGTGTTGGACCAGCGTGGATTACTCCGAAGTCCCAAGTAAGCCCTGCGCCTTGTGTTCCGTGAATCGACCAAGGGGAATTGTGCGCAATTTCACGTGCAAGGCCCTGATTTTCTGTGCACATTTTTCCATGAATCGGTCCCTGTAGTCATTCGTATTACCTTGAGAAGGTGCACTGAGAGCTGGGAATAATTTTGGGTCCCAGGACTGAAGACATCAGCGCTAGCCAACCACAGTACAGTATCATAGGGGTGGGTAGCAAGGGGCAAGAACCAATGGAAATACCCTCAAACTGCAACATTGTTTAGACATAGTAATTTGGGGAAAGACCAGGCCAACCACCTGACATACGAGAGCCAGTATACTAACATGTATAGGTCCTGCTATAGGGGGACTGATAGGGAGAATTCTCAAAATGTGCTAATTACCCTTACCTTTTGAGACCCCCAGCAACTTTGCTGGATTTCTAGGATTTAAATTTTTACCTGGAAAGAGTGTGAGACTTTTTTCCCACTCTTTCATGTATTTTGATGTGTGCTTTACTTTTGTGTTCTTTGGATACAGAGTTTTAAAACAACTCCATAGGCATCATCTTTTTCTTGTGTGTCACACAGCGCCTTCAGTGCAGTGGCACAGAGATGTATTTCAGACTTCCCAAGGATTAAATACCTTCTCTGGACTGACTACTTTCTCCCAGAGCCTATAAAGTTAAATTGACTTTACTAGTCCCTTTAGATTTACAGACGCAGCATACACTATCTTCCTATAGAGTGCTGGAGGGGTTGCCTAGCATCCTCTGAGTCTAAACACTCATCTAACAGTCAAATGTTACCCTTTTCTACTTGAAATGGCTGGTGGAAGTGGTTTTTAACAAACTACCATGATTTTTTCCGACCGCAAACACCGGTAGCTTAAAATCGGGTCGGCCATGTTTTCCAATATGGCGCCCAAGACCTATCGGTCAACTTTTTTTGCCATTTCTTTTATGAAAGGTCCTCCTTGTGTTTAACTCCGTGCACCAAACCAGGTTTGGTCCCATTGTTCATTGGCCTTTGGCAGGTTTCAGAGCTGAAGCCCTTCTCTGGCGCCTCAGTGTCTGAAGTGGACAGGATGTGAGAGAGGCACCCAAAACTCCCTGTGCTTAGTCTCCTAGGAGACCTGAATGCACTCTGGCGTGTTTAGCCGGCTGGCTGTCCGGCAAGGACAGCCACCCTGCTGTGTGAGTGACAGCCAGGCTGGAATGAATGGGGGATAACTGTTTAAAAGCAGATCTCTGGAACTTGGAAAGCAGAGTCGACCACTGGAATGAAAGACCCAAAGACGAGCTGAAGGAAGACGACTGCTGAAACTCCTGGTCCACCGGTGAAGCCCTGCTGCAGGTCTGAAAGGCCTGAAACACCACCGACAGAGAAGCCTTTCAAGGTTAACTTCTTCCCTTGAGTTTGGTGGGAACAACCAACACGCAAGTCACCTGGACACCGTCCATATACTGGTTGAACTTTCTTCAGAGTGCTGATGAAAACCGGATAGCCAGTGGGAAGGGTACCAGTTTGTGGACTTTAAGGCACTCACAGCTTAAACCAATGTTTTGCCAAGAGTGTGGCCTCTTCCCTGGGCAGTGCAGGAACCTCCCGACGTCCTCCTTCTTGTCCACACGACTGAAGCTCAGGAACAGCGAGATCTGCAGGAACTGCCAGGAACAACTGACCCAGCTACAGCTCTTCTTCATTTAAAAGGTACTGTGCAAGTGTGGTGCAGAACTCTGTTCGGCCATGGTGAAAGTTTGTTAAAATTTCACAACTTTGAAGGCTTGTCCTTCCCTTAACCAACATCTAACTTTTCGTCTGACCAACTACTTTTGAAAACCGTGGCAAAGACTTAACCGTTTACTACCAGAACTTTGCTATCCTATACAAGACTGAACCATTGACTTTGGCCCAGGCCTATTGAATTGAATGGCTGGTTGTAGTGAACTGAAACTATTTGCCCTACCTCTGAATGTATTTGTGCTTTGATTCTTCTTAACCTTATTTTTTCACCCCTTTTTGAAGTAACTGAAGTGCCATTTTGCTCCCCCTTCAGAGGAGCTGAACTTGTTCAGGAACTGATTGGTTGTGTATTGTAGTGTATTAGATTGTGATATTGAGCTGCTCTTGCTAGTGGAATGTTTTCCAACTGACCGTGTAAATAAATGTATATTGTTTTACCAAGAAACCTTGACTAAGTGTTTGTTTGAATTATTGTGATTGTTAGTCCTTTGTGTAACCTTGTGTACTGCTCACTTTACTCCTGAGATAAGTCTGGCTGCTCAGCTACTGCTACCAAATTACTGTGTAGTACAGGCTTGTACCAAAGATGAAATTGTACTGACACGTATAGTCTTAATTATGTGTAGTGTTCCCAAAGGGTACTTAATGTGGTACTGCCTAACAGGCATTAGTAAACAAGTAATAGCAAGCTGCTCAAGGAACACCCCTTACACACCTCTGTGCACACCAAAATGCAAGTGAAAGGACTACCACGTGAAAGCCTCTGCGCCATCCCTGGCCCAGCATCCAGCACCCCAGCAAAATCACGCAACGACACCACGCAATCCCTGGCCGCACCCCTGAGAAAATGTGTGTCCTCCCACGCAAGCCCAGGCCACACCCCAGTGAAATCGCACAACAACACCTCGCAATTCCTGGCCGCACCCTGAAAAAAACGCATATCCTCCCACGCAAGCCCAGGCCGTACGCCAGCGAAATCGTGTGACAGCACCTCACAATCCCCGGCTGCACCCCAGATAAAACCCTTGTCCTCCTTCACAGGTCCAGTCTGTACCCCAGCAAAATCACGTGACAACACCTCGCAATCCCTGGCCGTACCCCAGACAAAACACATGTCCTCCCACGCAAGGCTGGGCCACACCCAAGTGAAATCGCGTCACAACACCTCAAAGTCCCCAGCCACTCCCCAGAAAAAACACGTGCCCTCCCATGCAAGCCCATGCCGTACCCCAGCGAAATCGCACAACAACACCTCGCAATCCCCGGCCGCACCCCAGACAAAACACGCACCTCCCACACAAGATAAGGCTGCACCCCAGCGAAATTGCATGCCCCCTCGTAAGTGTAGGCTACACCAGTTACAAAAACCTAAGTCCCCCCTATACCCTCACTACCCACCCTGTCCACATACCCCCACTACACATGAACCACTGAAGTACACACACAACCCTCAGGCCCCCTCACCTGTGACATCCCTTGCAGGCAGCCCACTCATGAAGGGACACCACCCCCCCCCAGACCCCATCACGTGTGACACCCCCTGCAGGCAGCCCACTCATGAAGGGAAACCGTCCCCAGGCCCCATCACCTGTGACCCCCCTGCAGGCAGCCCACTCATAAAGGGACACCACACCCAGGCACCCACACCTACGACACCCCCTGCAGGCAGCCACTCATGAAGGGACACCACCTCCAGGCCCCATCACCTGTGACCCCCCCCGCAGGCAGCCTACTCATGAAGGGAAACCACCCCCAGGCCTCATCACCTGTGACACCCCTTGTAGGCAGCCCACTCATGAATGGACACCACCCCCAGTCCCTATCACCTGTGACACCCCTGTAGGCAGCCCACTCATGAAGGGACACCACCCCCCAGGCCCATCACCCATGACACCGCCTGCAACCAGTCCACTCATGAAGGGACACCACCCCCAGGCCCTGTCACCTGTGATACCACCTGCAGGAAGCCCACTCATTAAGGGACACCACACCCAGGCACCCTCACCTGTGACACCCCCTGCCGGCAGCCCACTCATGAAGGGACACCACCCCCAAGGCCCCATCACCTGTGACCCCCCGTGTACGCAGCACAGTCATGAAGGGACACCACCCCCAGCCCCCATTAACTGTCACACCCCCTGAAGGAAGCCCACACATGAAGGGACACCCCCCCCGCAGGCACCCCACCTGTGACACCCCCTGCAGGAAGCCCACTCATGAAGATACACCACCCCACAGGCACCCTCAGATGTGATAACCCCTGCAGGCAACCCACTCATGAAGCAGCACCACCCCCAGGCCCCGTCACCTGTGACACTCCCTGCAGGCAGCCCACTCATGAAGAGACACCCACTGGCCCCGTCATCTGTGACACCCCCTGCAGCTAGCCCACTCATGAAGGGACACCATCCCCAGGTTGACCACTCCAGAAGGGACCCCACCCCAGGCCGTCACCTGTGACACCCCGTGCAGGCAGCCCACTCATGAACGGACACCCCCCCTGGCCCCATCACCCATGACACCCCCTGCACGGAAGACTGTGACAGTGTGACACATCACCACTGCAATGATCGTCTGTAGCTCACCTGAACCTCTGTGGTGTGACTGCAGCATGATTATCATCATGAACATGTATCCTGCAAATCAAAATAAATGCATTCACCGGAGATACATCCATGAGGGGAGCATCTGCTCACACACCCTTCCTGGCATCAATCATCCCCCAACATACACATGTGACAAGTGATTGTTAAAACTGGTTCATGCTGGCCATGCCACAATGGCATGGCATCAAAGCCGAGTGACCGAATGTGTGCCCACGATAGAAGCAAACATGCCAACAATGTGTGCTACATCCACAAACAATGGTTAGGCATGTCACAGCCTGAGCATGAGTGAGCTGGGTGGAAGAATAACAGTTTGTGAACTATCACATGACTGCTCCAGGCATGGGTGAAGGATAGGGAAGTCAGAGAGTGATTGACTCACAGAGAGTGGTGAATTGTGCACCCAGCGTGGAATATCAAAAATGGGCAACTACTGTATTCCAGTGTCAGAGGTTGACCAACACCTGAGAGAAGGCATTCTGTGATACCACATGCTGCTGAAGGTCTATGCATGCCATGTGTGTTACACATCAATAACAAATTCATGTGATATGGCTGTGACCATGGAACACTCACACAGTCAGCTGACCTCCCTTCACCCAACCGCAGCGAAGCCAAACACAGAGTGATGCAGCACAGGTCAAAGGGAATACTATTAAACAGTGCAAACCCATCTGTCTACTTGACACACCACCACCTGTCAGCCACCAGTGCATCCTGCCATCACCAAACATTCTGGCAACTACAATGCACAAGCATGAACGCACCCAGACACATTACTCTCAATGGAGAGAATCACGGCCCTAAAATAGAAATAAGAAACAGGCCCACACCCAAATGAACAACAAGAATCCAGGAATTCATCTAACAAAAAGATATATTAACAATAAATATTTTCAGCATACATTCACAAACAAAAAGTTGTCCATTTAACTATATACAACTTAAAATGTAAAGTAATGTCGGCAAACTCTGCTGAAAAAGCCCAAAAATGAAACCTACACCTAAATAACTGTATACACTAAAAAAGAGGAGCAATATTCAAATAGTCTTTGGGGATAAAAAAATAAGAAACCTAAACAACTATATACTATAAAAAAAGGGGAGTAATGTTCAAATAGTCTTTGGGGATAAAAAAAAGGAAACCTACACCTAAATAACTATATACACAGGCAGTGGGCTAGTCATCTCCTCCTCTCCAATGTTACTCTAACTCTCCAGCAGGGCATCATCCAACGATGCGTCCACTTCCCCCAGGCGGGCATCTGTTGTTTCCTGGAGGTCTTGCAGGGCCTCCAGCATATTTCTCTCCAACCCCTCCTCCTCCCTGCAAGTTGCCTCCAATATGGCAGCCCGCCTCCTTGCCCAACGCAGCGCAACTTCCGCCCTGGCCATAATCACCCTTGCCTCCTGAGCCTGCTGCCTCTCTACTCCTATCTGCTGCCCATAGCGCATGAACATGCAAGACATCCTTGTAGGTAGGTCCACATTTGCATCCTGCCTGACGCTGTGTACCTGCCCCATCGTGATGTCATGCCCTGAGAAAAATAGCCTCCTCCTTAGAGCCTGCTGCTGTCATAGTGCCCGGTGCCTGCTTCGTGTGTACACCCTCCGGTCTCATGACGTTACCCAGGGGTGTATGGCCCGTGCCCTGCTCGTGGGTGCCTGCTGTCCCTCCATTTACGGTATTCCTGTCAGTGCCTGGATCGGCACAGTGACCCCCTCAGCTGATTGACCCTCGACTCCCAACTCAGGCCGGGATGTTGGCTCCACCAGATGGGGCAATCTGGGTGGGGCTGGTACACAAGGGCCACTGTTGGTATCTGGGCCGGAAAGGCACCCCAGAGGACAACTGGTGCACAGAAGAGGAAGACGAGGAGGGGTTGCATTACTGAACAGCCCATGCACCACAAACTGGACTAGAAATGTTGCGAGCCACATTAGGAGATGCCATACGTCGTCATTATGTCATGCAAGCAGTCTACAGCAAGCCTGCACATCACCACGTATGATGCAGGTATGCCTCGCCACACCAACCTGCAGGGGTATGACAATGTCCTGAATGGCGACAGCCGATGGCATTCGGGTGTTGGGCTGTACGTACACATCTGACACCTGGGCCTGGGACTGGGTTGAGGCATGCCGGCAGGTGCATCCAGCTGCATCCGTTGGCCCATAGACAGGAGTTTGCACAAGCACTGCAAGGGTGGCCTGCACAGCCTCATGTCCCAGGGGCAGGACTGCTTCAGTCATGACCATCTCATTACCCCTGCCTGACCCCATGGGCTGTGTTTCTGCGGCCGCCTCCTCCCCCCACAACTTGGATGACTCTGGAGCGTCTTCCACACTGGATGGCCCCTGTGTTGCCTCACCTGTCCCCCCCGCTGATGTGGAGTCCACTGCCACCTTCGCCCTTTTGACTTACCCCCAGCAGCATTGCCCAATGGTGCCGACACAGCACCAGCCACCTCACTCCCTGACCATGTGCTGTCATGGGGGGCATGACTGGGCCTTGCGCCTCTCCCTGGTGGAGGCATACCTGCTGCCATGCACCACAGCACTGCTTCCACCCTCTTCTTCCGACGCAACTGTGGAAAAGGAGGCACAGAACATAAAAATCAGTGTACTGCACCAATATGTGCGTGGCAAAACAAACATTACAAACATTCGCATGTACAGATACATGTACATACATGCTTGTCCATCACAACAAATATTCACATCAGGGTACATGCCACTCTCACAACCAATCAATTGCATATGCTACAAACACATGCATCTTGTGCTCATACACATTTCATGCACACAAATCAACTGAGAGTCCACAAGCAATCACATGGAGCCTTGTCAACTGCAATCCCGCAACATGACGACATCACTCATTGAAATGCACGTATTGTATCCAGCCATGAGTAATGCCAGTCACACATTCCCATCTTTGACACATACACATGAACACGATGTATGCACATGACGTGGCCAACACTACCTCAACTGTCACACTTGTCACACCGGCACGTCTCAGACACAAGTAACAAAACACGTGCACAGTGTGAAAGGCAGCAGTACAACACACAATGTAAATGACACTGCATTAAAGTCACATATGGTCACTGCACACATGAAGAGCACTGTCTGGGTCATGCACAAAGACATCCGTATCCTAAGGTGCTCACTCCCAACATGCAGGAACATGGACAGGCACTGTGGAGCCTAGCAACACATGGATACTCACCTGACGACTACAGATGTTGGTGCAACTCATTGACCTGGGTGTGCAGCACCGGGTAAAACTTCTGCAGGACCTGCATGTTGGTGATGTTCAGCCGGCACCTACACCCCTCTACGGTGGCACCGACCTGGAGTAAGCACAGGGCCTTGTTGTGGGTCCTAGATTTAAGGTCCTCCTAGCGCTTGTGCACATGCTTGAAAGACCGGGATGCCACCTCCTCTGCGTTGATGGCATCCACAGTCCCGTTCCAGATCAGCTGACGTCCTTCCTTGCTGCGTTGCGTCGCTGGTTTGAAGAGGGCTTCATAATTCCCCACGATGTGCTCCACCAGGATGTTAACTTCCCTGGCAGAGACAGCCCTCTGCCTCACTGCCATGGGGTTGCACTCTGGTCAGTAGATGATGGTGCTGACATGGCAAACCCCTAGGCAGGTTGGTTTTGGTGGACAAGTTGGTCCTGGAGATGAGCTGTGGAGCAGTGGTGATGGTATGGCACGTTGGGAATCTAGTGAATCGGCTGAGGTGGTCACAGGGCCAAGGACAGGAGCATTGCCAATGGCTGGACAGCAGGCACTCAAAATTCAGGGCAGGTGGGCAGCAGGCACACACAGTGGGCAGGCAGCAGCAGATGGCTCAGTAGGAGGCAGCTCAGGGCAGTAGGAGGCAGTTTTAAAGGCTAGTCGGCAGGAGCGTGGGTCTTCTGTGTCTATTGCGTGGGCAGCCGGAAACAGAGTGATGGTTACTTTGCCCGTTCTTAATTAGCACAGACACATGAAATCAGAGGAAAGGCCCTAAGAGCGTAACTTATGTGACATGCGCTGTGTGCTGGCATTCAGTATGCCCGAATCGGGATATAGAAGTACGCTTAGAAGCAAATCAGACCGTATGCACGATTGGGAGTAGACAGTCGAGTCGATTACTGCGATTTTTGGGGTGCCATGCAATTTGTTTACTTCTGGGACGGTGCAAACTTCTTTTTTTGGTGAGGGATTTACCTCCACGCATATGCACGTCTACTCTTCTTTTTCCAGAGGCTAACGGTGAGTCATGTATGCATTTTTCATACTCTGCCTTGTCTATCGAGTACATCCATTATTACAATTACATTAGCTTTCCGGGCTTCGTGTATATGCATTTTTTTTGTTGATCGGTGCCACAGCGAATCGCGTAACGCTGTTTCTTTTTATGGGAGCTATTGAGGTATCATGTACGCATATTTTTTGATGTTTAGGGTGCCTGTGCGTTATGCGTTCCATATTTTTGTCACTAGGGGTAATCTTGAGCCTTGCTGGACCACAGTAGTACGTTTTCCATCATATAAACTGCCCGATGAGTCAAATTGCCAGGAGGGAAAGGTGGCAGAGGAGGCTGGGGTCGGGGATATGCAGTGGAAGGTGCTGCCCCCCCTAGGTTGGGGACATTCAGTGGAAGCTGTTGGCCCCACAGGCTCAGGGATGTGCACTGGAAGCTGCTGCCCCCCCAGTTGGCGACGTACGGTAGAAGGTGCTGCCCTCCCCAGCCGGGTTCAGGGAGTTGCAGTGGAAGCTGGACCCCCCAGGGCCAGGGAGCTGCAGTGGAAGCTGTGTCCCCACCAGGGTCCGGGACCTGCAGTGGTAGCTGCTGTCGCCTCACCCCAGGGTCACAGACATGCAATGGCCGCTGCTGTCCATGTTCTTAAGGGTACGGGACGTGCAGGGACGGCTGCTGTCCCAGCATCAGTGGGTGATGCCATGGCCCAAGCTGCTAATGGTCTAGCATCAGGTGCCCCGAGTGGTCCCAGCCACACAGGGTCTGCACCACGTGCCAAGAAGGCAACGTCTGCACAGCAGGAAGAGGCTCAACCCCATGACATGGCACAGGACACTGCCACATTGAGGAAGAGGAGCTTCAATGATGACTAACTCCAAATCCACGTGGATTACGTGGGCGCACACCACCGTGAAATGTACCTGCAACCAGGGTGCACACATACACCTGCTCAGCATATGGTTCATTGGCAGCATGTCACAGATGAGATAAATGCCTTAGGGTATGAGAAGCACACTGCTTCTCAGGTCATGAAGCGGTGGAATTACCTCAACTGTCGCATCAAATCTAAGGTGGGTGACAAACTCGCCTCTGCTCTGGCAACTGGAGGGGGGTCACCAGAGGACCAGGAGCTCACCCCGCATCCAGAGGCTATGAGCCAGTTCATTCATGTGGATCAAGTGCAAGGCATGGGAGACCTGCCAGATCACAAGTTCACGTCTGGTGAGTGACCAAGCTTGTGCATCCTGAGTATGTATACAGAAACATAACAAAGAAGCATGATTCTGTTGCACTTGAGCCTGCATTTGAATGACTTCCCTGTCTGAACCATGTCATGGTGTACTGACTCGTGCCCAGTGTACTCTAGAGTGGATCCAACCCATGTGTCGTACATCTGTTGCACATGACATTGTGACAGTAGTCATCACCCACCAGCATAAGCAAACAACGTTTTCACCGTGCAACCACAACGTGGCATCTAGTTAGTTGCATCAGTGATGTCAGTGACTCTGCTCTGCTAGACAAGTACTTGTGTCTGAAGCATGTGTTACACATCATGCATTGCATGGTGTACATTGTCCATTAACACATGTACGTAGGTGGCACCATGCTGCAGATAACTTCCATGAAGACTAGTAGCAGGCCTCACAGTGTGCCATGAGTGACATTGCAATTTTCAACACTGTGCACACCTCCGCTGCAGCTATGGCACTGATGCCATTGTCAAATATTTTTTCAGGATTCATCCCTGTTAACCTCCCACATTCAGCACACATTACAAAGGTCCATCTTGTGTGTCACTGGCCCTAAGTCCTATCTCACAGTGCATGTAATTACTCTCTACACATCACACACCTGGGACTCCACACTCAGGCCATGTCCACATTGTGTGCACTCCCTGTGCCAGTTCTACACTGGTGTGGCCTGCAATTGATGTGCACTCGGATGTAAATATGTGTGTACATGTTGGCATGTATTGTGATATCATGTTACAGAGCCACATGACCATGCACATTTAGCATGCATTTGTCAATAGATAGCTGTGTCATGGGCCAGAATGTGCTTTCAGAGAACCATGTCTGTTGGCAATGTGTCCACTGGCTACATGACTAGGGACATGGGATGTTGTTACAAGTCTGCATACACCATGATCAGATGGCTTCTTGTACATAGTGTGTGTATGCGATTTCTCAATGGTAATATGCCCGGCAGTGTATTGCAGGACAGCAATGTGATGCAGATGTTTATTGTTGAGGCAATTAACATGAATCTTCATGTCTTTATCTGTCCTTGTGCAGGTGATGAGGCACCAGATGCAGAGGAGGAGGTAGAGAAGGAACCCAAGTCTGTGCCGGTCCAGACCACCAGTGGAGGACGTGGTGTAGCAGCCCATGAGAATCCACAGGTGCTAAAGACCATCTTGGGAATGTCTAGGAATGACACAGACTCCGATGAATCCAGTAGCTTTGGTGCTGAACTGGATGTCCAATCCTCAATGCTGTCAGAGGTGAGTGCCCCAACTGTTGGAGCTCGTGTTGCCCGTGAGTCTGCAGGGAGCCTAGTACCCTCACAAGGCCAGTCAGTGGTGTCAAGGCTGTCTGTGATGGTTATGGCTGCAAGGCCATGCTCCCAAATATTGGGTTCTGGTACTGGGCCAGATGTCCAAGGGATGTATGCCGTCCTGCAGCCAGAGCCAGTGGCATGACAGCAATGGCCATGCTCCCTTGGGTCAGGCAGACATGGGCCCCGCACATTGTGGTCCACATGCCGCTCACACAGGCTGAAAATGGAGGCCAACAGCAGGAACCGACATGCCAATCTGAGGTCTCTGCAGGCATCCCTGCTTGTAGAGGGTCGGGTCCACAGGGAAGCTTTGAGAAAAGAGTTGTTTGCACCCTAGAGCTTCAGCCAAAGTGAAAGAGGCAGCCTACAAGACACAGTACCAACATGAGATGCAACTACTGAGGCAAACCATCTCAGAGGAAATCTGTGCAGCCATGAGGTCATGCGTGGTGACCTCCAAAACCTCATGTTGCTGGTGCATTCCTTAGTCTCACACCTGGCTGCTGCCACTGAGGACCAGACCAGGGCACTATGTGGTGAGCCTCCCGCACCACTACCACCTTCTGATTCTACCCAGGAAGGGGGTCACAGCAGAGACATGCCTCCTGTTCCAAGATAGCAGTGTGGTTCATGAGCCCATGGAGGGAATTGTTTTTTTTCAACATCCACTCATCTGGGAGATGACGTGCACTCTGCCCCTTCCCCCTCCTGGCAGCCCCTCCACCAACGGTCCATGATGGAAATTTTTATTCCTTTTTATTTATTTTTACACCCCATGCCTGGATGTTGGCATTGCATATTTGGTTTTGCCCTTTCCTGGTTGTAATGTTTGTTTATTATTTTCTTTATTTCCCTTGATGTGTGCCATTAACACCTCAAGGCCAATACATGTTATGTGGTGTACATGCAGGCATGCCTAGTGAGGTCTACAAGCATGTTTGCCTGGTGGTGCACAGGATGGCATGTGCAGGTAATTATTGGTTTGGTGTTTCATTGCACATGTGTGCTGTGTCAGTGGTACTTCACAATGGCTGTCTACATGTGTTCTCCCACGTTGTTTCAGTAATCTGTGATGTGGCAGTGACTGCTGTCCCCGGGGAGACACCCTGCACCCTTTCATGTCCATGCTCCCCATGCCCTCCACCAGGCACTGTCCTCCCTGTATCTTATTAGGAAACACAGTTCCAGGTGACGGTGATGCGGGATTGACACCATGATGGCAAAGTCAGCGAGTAAGCTTTAGCACTGTCTTGCATGTTGAGCAAGCGTCATTGGTGTGCATGTTTACTGCATGTCTTGCTTATCTTATATGTCCTTTGCATGCTGACACGCCAGTATGGTAATTGAAGAGGTGCTGATGTCAATGTGTTACCTACCTATGTGTATTCCTCTATGGGCGCACCTGCTGTGCTCTACAGCATGTCATTGTACATCTGAAGACCAGGCAGTGTACTCCTTGATCTGTCATTTCCTTGATTGCTCCTGCAGTGGGTGGTGTCTGCATATTTTCTTTAGTTAATCATGTTATCTCATGAATGTGCATGTTGTTTCTGCTGTTACTATGCATATTATTTAATTTAGGTGAAGCGTCTCCCGATGGTGTGCATCATATGCAAGGCAGGTGGGTTCTCTGGACAGGTAAGTGAATGGCATTTTCTGACACTTGTGTGGTGTTTGCATGTGAGTGTGGTGCTGTGTGTATTCACTTTGGATTGACTTAGCTTGTGGTTAAACACTACTTCTTAAGGGGGAATGTTTCACAGGGGGTGCTTCTAATCATGGGTAGGGTCATGTTCTTCAGATGGATTGCTGGGACCACTGTTCACTGATTATGATAACCATGCGCTCTAACTGTGTGGGGCTTTCATGGTTGTTTGGGAGTAGGTAGAATGGTCAATGGTGTTTGGCCTGTGGCAGGTGCTGATGTTTGGACTGATGTGTGTCTCATGGAACTTCTATCATGTGTAATGAGTGACACTTCAGATACCTAGCAGGGTTTGTGGGACTATGGCTGTATGTCACATTTGGCATGTCTAAATTATGGATCAACTATTACAGTGTCCAGCGGCATTTTAAAGCCATAAACATGTTGTTATGTATGATATTATGTGGAATATGTTGTGTAGCAGCACTTTAGGGTTCATGGTGTTTGTGCTTTCTCATGAATTTCCCATGCATGCTGCACCATGCTGTTCGCAGCGTCTAGTGCAACGTGGCTGGGTGCATGGTACTGCTGCATAAAAATGGATGCAGTATTTCACCATTGGTATGCTGTGACAATGAAGTCTGCAGTGACCATGGTGTGGTGGTTAACAGTGTACTTTTAGAATGATTTTATTGTTGACTGATGTATCACATTGCTTTGTGTTGTCTGCGTATGTCTTCCATTGCAGCTCCCTTGGTGTGCAGCAGTACATTGTGACATCAAGCATGGTTTTGGCAGCGGTGCAAGAGGTGAGTATTTCAGTAATTGCCAAGCCATCCACTGTATATTCTGCAACAGCTCCTTCACAGTACCTTTGGAATATGCTTCCATCACATATATTTTGCAAATCCACATGACTGACAAAACCTACTTGTTACAGGCACTTCAAACACAACCCTCCACACCTCTGCCCCCTAACACTCACAATCATCTTTCCTCATTCTCTTTATTCACTCATTCCGCTGCTCCTACAGAACCATCAATGGCAACATCTCCTATCTGTCAACTGCTCTTCCTTATCTCTGAAAAAACTCCCTTCCTGTTGTTTATTTTCCACCCTTCATCAAGCACTCACTTGTGCACACCATCCTTGCTATGCCATCTGCAGAGCCTTCCTGACAAGCAAACTACTGGCACATTTCTTTCAACACCTTCTGGGGAAAATGATTGACAAGTTAGCCTTCCCACAAATCGATGTCCATGTGGTCATTGTTGGGGATGTCCATGGACACCAGTGTGGATTGAAACTGTCCAGAGCCAGGGACAATGCTCTCCAGGACACGCATGAACAAATGGTAGCATCCCCCAATTCATAATCCCCTGCTGTACTCATCCTCCTTGATATATCATCTGCTTTTCACCCAGTGATACATTCCATCCTCCTTAAGATGATCCATGAATGGCCAGTGGACTTGCTTAGCTCATTCCTAAACAACCATTCCAAACAAACTATTCTGTGTCCTTTCTTCTACCCTACTTCAGTCTCCACATGTGGCATCATGCAGGTGTCTACTATTTTGCCATGCATCTTTGACATATACAGTTCCCTTCTGCAACGCTTCTTTGACTCATTGTACAACACATTCATGTGCTATGCTGATGACACACTACACTTCAGCACTGTTCCTAGTGACACACTTGCATCCTCATTCACCATGACTGCCTCTCAGCCATCCTGGCCTGATGCACTGAAAATTACCTCGGATTGTGCACCATTCAGAAATTAGAGTTTCCTGATTGGCTCCCCTGCAGCCTACTTCTGGAATTGACTCTGTCCTTCCTACATGGGCTCACTCCCTGCCCCCTCATCCCAAGTAAGGAATCTTGGATTCCTCTTCCACTACCCCCTTCCCTTCATGCCTCATATTTGTGAGATTGTCAAAAAGTCTGACTTGAGCTCTTGATGCTTAAAGTTACTGCACACAGAGGTGCAATTTTACACAGGCTGTGGTACTCTCTTCTGCAACTTCCTACTCCGAAGTTTTCCTTGATCCACCCTGCGACCCCTAGAGTTTACCCAGATTAGGTCTGCAAGACTTGTCATTTGACTCATGGCCAGTGCCAACATCTCTCCTGCAATATGAAGGCTTCAGAGGCTCACAGACTCAGCATGTATTGCATTGTAATCCCTGTATATCGTCCACAGGGCTATCTGGGTCCCTGTACTGTCTAAAACGCTTCCTAATGAAATGCTCCCCTTCTATATTCCTGCATTCCTCTGGCAACTATTACCTGTGTGTGAAGCATTTTGGTATTGAAAGGGCTGGTGGTGGGTCCATTTACTAAGCGTGATGCTTCTGTGTCATAGACTCACTCTCCCTCTGCGGCGAGAGCATCAACTCCTTAAGGTCAAATTCATCACTGAGTCCTTACTCTTCTCCACTTCTTTCTCCCACTCTCTTCCGTGCTATTGATGCAGTAGCGTGCCTCATGCCCATGGCCCTTATGTGTCCTTGGTGCCCTGACACCCCACATGTATCATGTAAAGTACTGTGTATATACTGAACATGCTCTCGATCAACATCACCAGGTGACTTATCACTTCCATTTGTGTATTCATTTCTGCCCTTTTTGCCACAAGATGTTCTTCATGCACTAAACCGAAACTTTTGCCTTAACAACATCACCTGTTCACTTGCATGTTGTGAACACTCAGAAGGCATTTTGGGCCCACCAGTTATTGTCATGATTTCCTGGTAGTATTGATTGTCTGATTAATCTCTGTTAGTAAATCATTGTCTACATTCATCTGTCCTCAACCTGTTGCCCTTTGTGCCCTGGACAACTTTTGGGGTTATTGGATCTATGCTTAAGCAATGCACAACACGTGCTAATTGATAATATGCTTCCATGACTGTGTGCAGTGCACTGTCTCTCTAGTACGCAAGTGATGGTCAGCCTTATCATTACATTGGTAGTCTTCCAAGGGTGGGCCATGTTTTCTTTGGGCTAAATTTTAGTCATATGTTCTGTCTTCACAGTTTCATGTAGCATGGGGAGTGAAATGTTCATTGTGTATGTGACATTGTGCAATGAATGTAGATGTGTTGCATGCACACTTGCTGCATGTCATTGAGGGGGACAGGCAGTGTGTGTGATGTTGGTGGGTGTGAGGGTGTGCGTATTGTGTGTTTGTATTACATGCAGTGTGGAGGTGTGTATGCATGTGTGCAGGGACAAAAGTTGCTGGCTGTATTGGGACTTGTGCTTTGCATGTGTTTCATTTCACTGAGGGGTGCCTGTGGCTATTCTAGTTTTTATATGCATTTATGTGGTACATGAAGATAATTCATGTTTTTCTTTGGCTGCAAATCCTTACGTTAGGTAATTATGTCTATTTCATTTAATGAAATTTGAGTGTCAACTGCATGGTCACGGGATAGGTAAGATGTTCTTTTATATTGATCGTTATGTAAGGTTACAAATGTGACCAGTATGTTAGTTATTCTCATCCACCACTGCAGATTGGGTACACCACAGTGTGTATGGTGCACAGGGTTCAGGGATCGGGCTTTGGTGTAGTTAACCTCAATTATTTCTGGCCACCCATCCCAGGTGGACCTCAAAGCCTTTCCTTCTTTTGTGGCTCTTTCAAGCTGTGGCGTTCCACAGGAATGTAAGCTATCCCCCTGGTCATTCTACGTGCATATTGCTGACTTTGCATGTGTGATTAGCATTTTCACCTCTGGATTCAATTGTTATGTGGATGACACAGAACTTTCTTTCAGGCTACCCTCAGCCGCCTCCTCTTCATCACTCATATCTGACTGTCTGTCCACTATTCAGTCATGGTGTGCTCCAAAGAACCTCTGCCTTAACGCCAGCAGGACTGAGTTCTTTTGCACTAAGACCCCTGGACCATCTTTCCCACTTTCTCTGTGGCCAGACTCCTTTTGCCCTACAGCCACGCCCACCTGCAAGGATATTAATCTTTGGCGTCATCTTCGCCTCTACTCTCTCCTTCACATGTCAGAGGTACTGTACCTTTTCTCACTTTCCCCCAGCAGGTCACTGTCTCCACAGCCATGGTTTTCTCCAGGCTGGACTACTGCAACTGCCTCTTTCTCAACCTCTGTGCTTCTAATCCACAACCTCATAACACGACCGCAAGGATTATACTTGGCCTCAAGACCAGGGGCCGCATCTGTCTGGCCCTTAATTCCCTCCACTGGCTAGCTGTGGCTGCAAGGGTCGATTTAGAGAAACTATGAATTGTACACATGGCTTTGTGGGGCCTGTGAACTACCTATCTGCAACTATTCATACCTCAATACTGTCCCTCCCGAGCCCTGAAATCACATTCCTCCAACCTTCTTCGAGTGAGCCAGTCCTCGATGAAGAGTTTTTGAGGACGATCTTTATTGTCAGCAGGGGCCTCCCTCTGGAATTTCCTCCCTGCCGCCCTCCGTATGGAGCCTCATAAACTTAAGTTCCTGGAACTCCTCAGGAATTTCCTCTTCTACTCTTCCTTCTCTCTCCCTCTTCCCTGCTAACTGATCCCTCCGCTCTCTCACTCTAGCCATACTTTTTTCCTTCCAGCTCGATGACTGGCTGCATGGTGTATCTCAAGGTCTCACAGGCCCATGGCACCCCTGGCAGTGTTTTGTACACTTGTATCCGGGACCTGTACTAGCCTCATCATCACTGCACTTGGTGAATGACTCTAGAGAGTTGCATCTCTCTGCACTTAGCCCCGCCTCCACTTACTGGATGCACTTGGACCACACCTGAACTTGTTCCCACCCTCCACCTACCACTCCCCTGTACACGTCTGTACACTTGCTCGTTCTGATTGCACCATGCCTGCACATCGGCTGTCTGCTCCACCCTGTCCTCGCTCCCTGCATGTTGGCACATTCATGCACTTGATAAAACTGTAGCTTCATCGTCAAACATATTCACTTTTACCTCCAATGTTAATTGTATAATATGCAAAGAGTCTGCCGGTAGTGACTAGTATTGTTTCAGTGATTTTAGGGCTCTGTACAAGTGTTAATTTTCCCCTTGTTCCATCCATCCTTGAGGAGTTTGAGACACTTGCCTTGTGTATCAGGCATTTTGGGATATACCTTAGCATAACATGCCATACCATGACACAGTCTAATGATCATTTTAAATGACATAAGGGATGTTTTGGGTGACACAGAGGTGATTTCATGGAATGTTTGGCATGGTGGTAGTCTTGTCATTGTGTTCCTTTTGGAAACACAAAGAGAAATGTCTTTTAAGTTGCAAGGGATGCACACAATTTTGCACTTCAAAGGGAACAGGCTCAGGGTGGCTAGGAGAAATACACTGCCACAAGCTGGGTATGTGCAGCCTCTCCAGCTGCCTTTTTCCCAGCGATAGGCAGGTGGCGGGCCTGTGGGTGTGGATGGGGTGCCACCACCATGCCCACTGGGACACCAAGCCATGTTGCAACATTGTGCAGGACACATGCTGCCAATATGATCCTGCAGACTACTGGTGGTGCATATAACAACACACCACCAGAGGGGTAAAGGGAGTGGAAAAGTGACTTGAGCACTCCAAATTTGCACTCAACTATGGCCGAGTTGCAACATGGGCAGTGTTGTATCTTACCTGGGCAGGTGTGGTGAGGTTTAGTATTTGTGTCATCTTGTAGGTGCTCAGAGGGTAGGCACTGTCCCCTGGAGAAGTGAGAATGTTTGTCATTCGTTGCCAGAGTCTATTTGTCTGTGTCTAACATGCATGCATGTGCAGGATCATTAATACTCACCATTGAGTCATGTGTTGCCATGCTTCCCAGCTTCCAGAGCTATGTATAGGCGTGAAATACTGAATATGTAACTATCATGGGTACAGCCAGGGTAGTTTGCATAGACATAAGTAATGATGCCCTTGGCATCACATGCAACCTGAACGTTGATGGGGTGCCATTTTTTCCGGTTGTGATATATATGCTCAGTTGCTCGATGTGGACGTAGAGCAACATGGGTGAAATCAATGACACCTAGCACTATTGGGAAGTGCCCCACCCCACAAAACTCCTGGAGAACGGCCTGCCTTACGGCAGGTGTTCTGGGCATATATATATGCCAGCAGACTGAGGGGCATGCTGTCATTATTGCCAGCACCTGGTGTAGGCAGCATGACTGTGTGGCCTGTGAAATGCCCCCAATTATGGCAGTGGTCCGGTGGAAGGAGCAAGTGGCCAAAAAATGCAGTACAGTGAGCACCTTTTGCAAGGGGCTCAGTGCTTGGGAGCACAGGGTGAGTGATGTAAGGTCAGCTACCCACTCTGTGACCAGGTCTACAATGATGTGAGAGGGGAACCAATACCTGGCATAGACCTGGCCATCAGACATCCCAAAAAGGGTGGCCCTTCGTGGAAGATCCGTCCCCTGGCCATCTTCTTCCTCCTGTGGCGTCCCACGATCACTGCTGCATCAAATGGTACATTCATCGTAGCTGTATACATGTGTTTGTTGATTGCGCATGCTTTTTATGCATTTGTTTGTTTGCACGTTGACGTTTACACTTGCTATCGTGTGGCGTACATTTTTCAGGATTAACACATATCTTTCCGTGCGCCAGCAAACCCAGTTGAATTCCATGACAATGATTGTTTTGCTCGCGTATGGGTGGTGCGATTGTCTGAGTGTGGAATGTCCCTCGTAATGCCCACATGCTTGCTTGCTTTGCCCCATTCCATGTGTTGTGCCCCCTTTCTGAATGCCTGCGCAGGGCCAGTCCGGCCCTTTGCTGGGAGTCTCGCCCAAGGCCTTTGTGGTATTGCAGTGACGTGTTGGACCAGTGCGGATTACTCCGAAGTCCCAAGTAAGCCCTGCGCCTTGTGTTCCGTGAATCTACCAACTGGGAATTGTGTGCAATTTCACATGCAAGGCCCTGATTTTCTGCACACATTTTTCCATGAATCGGCCCTGTAGTCATTCGTATTAACTTGAGAAGGTACACTGAGAGCTGGGAATAATTTTGTGTCCCAGGACTGGAGACATCAGCGCTAGCCAACCACAGTACAGTATCATAGGGCTGGGTAGCAAGGGGCAAGAACCAATGGAAATACCCTCAAACTGCAACATTGGTTAGACATAGTAATTTGGGGAAAGACCAGGACAACCACCTGACATACGAGAGCCAGTATACTAACATGTATAGGTACTGCTATAGGGGAACTGGGAGAATTCTCAAAATGTGCTAATTATCCTTACCTTTTGAGACCCCCAGCAACTTTGCTGGATTTCTAGGATTTGATTTTTTACCTGGAAAGAGTGTGAGCCTTTTTTTTCTCACTCTTTCATGTATTCTGATGTGTGTTGTACTTTTGTGTTCTTTGGTTATGGAGTTTTAAAACAACTCCATAGGCATCATCTTTTTCTTTGTGTCACACAGCACCGTTAGTGCAGTGGCACAGGGTTGTCTTCCAGACTTCCCAAGGTTTAAATGCCTTCTCTGGGACTGACTACTTCTCTGGGACTGACTACTGTCTCCCAGAGCATGTAAATTTAAATTGACTTTACTAGTCTCTTTAAATTTACTGACCCAGCAAACACTATCTTCCCATCGAGTGCTGGAGGGGTTGCCTAGCTTCCCCTGAGTCAAAACACTCATGTAACAGTAACCTATTACCCTTTCCCACTTTAAATGGCTGGTGGCAGTGGTTTAGATCAAACTACCATGATGTTTCCCGACCGCTAACAACGGTAGATAAAAATCGGGTCAGCCATGTTTTTCAATATGGCGTCCAAGACATATCTGTAAAAACAGACTCTGGTCATTTTTTTCACCATTTCTTTTAGGAAAGGTGCTGAAGCCCTCCTCTGGCGCCAGGGTGTCTAGGGTGGACATGTGAGGGAGGTGCCCGAAACTCCCTGTGCTTAGTCTCCTAGGAGACCTGAATGCACTCTGGCGTGATTGGCCAGCTGGCTGCCGGCAAGGATAGCCACCCTGCTGTGTGAGTGACAGCCAGGCTGGAATAAAAGGGGGAAAACTGTTTAAAAGCAAGTCTCTTGGACTTGGAAAGCAGAGTTGACCACTGGAACGAAAGAACCTAAGAGGAGAGGAAGGGAGAGGACTGCTGCAACTCCTGGACGACCAGTGAAGCCCTGCTGCAGGTCCGAATTGCCTGAAACTCCGATGACAGAGAAGCCCTTCAAGGTTAACTTCTTCCCTTGAGTTTGGTGGGAACAACCAACTCGCAAGCCACCTAGACACCGTCACCATCTGGCTGAATTTTCATCAGAGTGCTGTTGAAAACCGTACAGCCAGAGCGAATGAAACCAGCTTGTGGACTCGCACCTTAAAAGGATGTCTTACTGCATCTTTGGCCTCTTCCCTGGGCAGTGCAGGAGCCTCCTGACATCCTCCTTCTTGTCCCCATGACCGAAGCTCAGGAACAGCGAGATCTGCTCGAACTGCCAGGAACAACTGCTTCAGCTACAGCTTTCTTCATTAACAAGGTACTGTGCAAACGCGGTCCGGAAATCTTTTTGGCCATCAGAAAAGTGTGTGAAACTTTCCTCTACTATGAAGGCTCGTCCTTCCCTTAACATTCGTAAAACTTTTTACCTAGCCAAATTCTTCTAATCTCCATGGCAATGACTTAACCGTTATATACCAGAACTGTGCTATCCTATAAAAAAGACTCTGAACCATTGACTTTGGCCCAGGACTATTGAGAAGAATTGCTGGTTGCATTTAACAGAAACCCTTTGCCCTGCCTATGAATGTATTTGGGCTGTCTATTCTTATAACCTTGTACTTTTCCCCCTTTATTAAGTATCTGAAGTGCCATTTTGCACCCACTTCATTTGGAGCTAAATTTGTTTGTTTACTTACCGGCTGGATTTGTGTGGTTTATTAGTGTGTGATATTGATCTGCTCATGCTAGTGTAATGTTTTCTAACTGACTGAGTAAATACATGTATGTTATTTTACCAAGAAACCTTGAGTAAGTGTATATTTGAATCACTGTTTTTGTTGGTCATTTGTGTAACTTGTTCTACTGCTCACTCAACTCTTGAGATAAATCTGGCTGCTCAGCCACTGCTACCACATAACTGTGTGGTACAGGCTTGTACCAACAGTTAAAGTGTACTGACACTTGTACTCTTAATTGCATGTAGTGTTCCCAAAGGGTACTGCATGTGATTCTGCCTAACACTGGTGTACAGTAGTGAGGATAAAGTATACTTGTTATATTTAGAGTGCTACTTTTACTTGTGTTCAAATAATCATCCCAAGGCAAAGCAATAATAGTAAAACAATTGTTTTATCATGACTGATATGGAAAGCTACAGACAGGAGACACAATTGAGTTTAACTGTTGATCAATTGAGAGATATGTGTAAAGCTAGGGATCTCACTGTAAAAGGCAAAAAGGTTGAATTGATAGAAAAGTTGTTAGAATACCAAAGTCTGAGGAGTGGGTCTGAACCCCCCACACCTGCAGAAAATGTGGAAAATGTTGATGAGGATGATAATAGGTCAGAGCTCAGCTCTAATATTGTGGATGAGTTAGATGAGGCAGAAGAGTCTCAGAATGTAGGCCCTGTCTAACCTTTACCTGCTCACAGGCCTCAAACTTTGACCACAGGGACCCCATCAGGTCCAAATCTATGTCCTACATTTGTGTCATGTGAAAAGATGAGACTGGAGAATTTAAAAGAATCCAAGCTCAAACTGAAACAAAGCATCAAGAGTTTAGACTCAGAGAAATCGAATTGAACCATGCACGTGAAATGAAAAGGTTGTCTCTTGAAACTGGTTCTCTCCCAGAGTCCTCTAGATCTTCCAGTCCTAAGAGGCCTCACATGCCCAAATATGCAGTAAGCATGTATGAGGTTAAGCTTGATATTTTTGAATTGGTTGGCTGCTTTTGAATATAACCATGGGATTCAAGACATTACAGGGAATCAATTGATTCCTTTGCTTTTTTCTAGGCTACCCCCTGTTGCAAGTGAAGTGGTAATGGAGTTGGGGGAGATAGACAGAAAGGAGTATGAAACTGTGAAGCTAGATTTGACAGCTGGATTTGGGAAGACCCCTTCTCAGTATCTTAAGAGGTTTAGAACCCTCAAAAAAGCATGACAGTACCCCTTGGGCTACCTGGGTGACAGAATGTTTGAAAAACTTAGATGGATGGGTTAAGGGTTACAGAGTGAACACTTATGAAGGTTTGAGAAATCTGTTTGTGTTGGAATCTATTTATTTAATTTATTAATAATGTGTTACAGTTTATATTTAAACTTTACACATAATGATACATTTTATAAACATAGTAAAAAAAGAACTAAAGATAGAATTCAAACAAAACTAAAACTAAAACTAAAACCTAGCCTAAAAAACAATCTCATAATACATATATTACTTATCGAACTAAAAATGTAAAACATTTAAATTACAGTTAAGCACAACTCAAGCATGTTATACTTATTGTTCTAATCATTAATTATTAATAAAATTGCTCCTACGAAAATATAAAGATCACCAAACCTCTAATAGAGTCGGTATCATAGTATCAGGCAAATTCATATATATATATTCAGAGTTCTTTTGAATTTCAGCCATACTCTAAAGGTAGCAATCTGCAACTGCTGACTTTGCGTATTCATAAGGCGTAGCCAAAATGCAGATTCCCCAATGGATACCGTATCATGGACAAAATTGCTATAACTTGCTAAGTAAGTATCCATCATGTTTACACATTTAGTTAGTACATGATTAGCGGTTTCTTTGCATCCATTATCCTTGCATAGTCGGCAATACCTCTCTGTGGAAGATAAACCATTATATTTACTTTTGTTAAACACCAGCGGTAAGTTATCAACCCTCAATAGAAGTAAAAATTGCCTGAGTCTACTTGATGGACAGAGAGTTGGATACGGCTACATTTGCTTAAAGGAATAGAGCATGTAGTGAATGAATTTGTATTTTGGAAGCTTGTCCAGATGTGCGTAATTTTCCAACCAGTCCCAAAGGGCAATTTTTTTAGACAGTGCCTTTTTTTGAGGATCAGCAAACTTCACTCCATTCTTAGTCCAGTACATTACCCTCAAGAAGGCTTCGGTCTCCTTTTTAAGATGGCATTTGGTAGCTTCCTTTGTAACTTCAATGGCAAATTCTTTCAATAACCGATTCTCTGGTTGATTAGAAATCCTTAGATAAAGTTCGGCTCTCCTTTTCAGGACGATGGAACCTAAAGAGGAAACCCCCACTTCCCATCTTAACAATGCCATTGGAATAGATTGGGGGAGCCCTAGGATTCTTCTCCAAAACTTCCCCTCTATAACTTGCAGCCAGCTTAAGTCCATTTGCAGCAAGGCTTCCAGCCCATAAACAACCATAGGGGTTAACACCTGGGTGTATAATTGACGGATTCCGTACAGTGTAAATCCACAGTTCTGTCTTGCAAATTGGCTGATCAACGACGTTACTTGAGCTGCCCGATGTTGTCTCATTAGAATACAGGAGTTATAGCCCGGCTTGGCATCCATTTCGACCCCGAGATATTTGTATTGCTGGGTGTACTTAATTTCTATTTCACGCAATAGAAACCTAGGGCGTGCAATCTTCTTACTTGAGAAAATCATCATCTGAGTTTTCTCCTGGTTAATAATTAGATCATCTATTAATCCTCTTTTGAATTCAACAAATAATATGGTACATAATGTCGAAGACCCACTTGGTATCTCTTGGCTGAGCTTCTTTAACGGCTGGGAAATTGAGATGATTAACGGCAGAACTTCAAGCGACAACCCAGGAAATTATACATGGCACAGCGGGACTGCAAAAAGCGTCCTGGACTATATATTTGTGAGTCCACAGATGGCCATGAATGTAAGCGACCTGAAGATCTCTGCAAACGACTGGAGCGACCACTCAACGCTGGTGCTGAAGTGTAACATTGGTATGCCGGCCATATGTACTAAGCCCCTGGGGGACATGACAACTAACCATTCGGGCACCCGACTATGCTGGTCTGATAAAAAACATCAATGCAGCTGTAACCTCGGTGCAGGCCATAGATGATAACATACTGTCCAAGTTCCATAATATGTCCATAAATGAAATGGAACATTGGGTTACATCATTCTCCACTACACATGCGACATCTGCAGTTAACCGGATAGCGATTGATGGCAAAACAGCAGTAATATATGACAAAAGCATTAGAGATGCCAAACGTAGGTTAAGAGCAAACATTAGACAAGCCAAATGTACTAGTGCATCTCACTGGGCCTACCATGGTATTTGCAGAGCTCTAAAAAATAAGTACAGAGCGTGTGTTAAAGCTAAAAGGGTTGAGCAAAAACTTAGGCGATGGCAAAATATGGTTCAAACCATATGTTCCAAAAATTCAAGAAGCATATGGTCTCTCCTTGGCCAAGCCAGGGGCAGTGGTAGAAAGGATCTGATAAACCCTATAAGTTCTAGTCAATGAACTGACTTCCGTATGGGTCGCAACATCCCTATTAAGGAGCTGGGAAAGTCGGTAGAAAAAGTGACCCCAGGGTCCATTCCTTTCAATATAACAACTGAGCATTTACTTTGGAAAATTAGAAGGCTCAAATCATCTAGGGCTCCTGGGCCTAACGGACTTTCAAATGCTGTGTTGAGAAGCCAGCCGGAATTTTGGGCTAAATTTTTAAGAATATTATTTGAGAAAGTACTAGCGGTTGGAAAAATCCCTAAATCATGGCAGCATGCCTATTTAATACCAATCTTTAAGAAAGGTGATAAGAAAGATCCCTGTAACTTCAGGTTACTATCTTTGCTCGACTGTACAGGGAAACTTTTTGCATCACTGTTACTTGATAAATTAGAGGAATGGGTGGCTAAATCTGACATACTCAACACTTTTCAGTGCGGCTTCAGGAAAGGCTACTCAACGATTCATAATATAATTATCCTGGACACTTTACGCTCAAAGGCCATGAGGAAAGGAAATCCGCCACTATATGCCTTTTTTGCCGACTTTAAGGCAGCTTTTGACTCGGTCCGCAGAGAAAAATTGTGGGCTAAACTTGAGCTATTAGGCTGCCCTGAGATACTTCTGTATTATTCAAAATTATTGCATGAGGACGCTACAGTGGCTTGCAGACTTAATAACCAGGGGGATTTGACTGCTGAGATCCCCCAGAATCATGGAGTCAAGCAGGGCTGCGTGACGGCCCCGTTTTTGTACAATCTTAATACGTATGATTTACCAGATGCCATCTTAAGTGTGCATAATTGTCCTCCTGTTGTCGGTACAATCCACTGTGCAGTGTTAGCGTATGCTGACGATTTGATAATTATGGATCAGACGTTCAGTGGTCTACAGAGATCTGCATTGAAGCTGTGGGAGTATGCTGCAAATAATGATCTAATTATTAACCAGGAGAAAACTCAGGTGATGATTTTCTCAAGTAAGAAGATTGCACGCCCTAGGCTTTTATTGTGTGAAATAGAAATTAAGTACACCCAGCAATACAAATATCTCGGGGTCGAAATGGACGCCAAGCCGGGCTATAACTCCTGTAGTCAAATGAGACAACATCGGGCAGCTCAAGTAACGTCGTTGATCAGCCAATTTGCAAGACAGAACTGTGGATTTACACTGTACGGAAACCGTCATTTATACACCCAGGTGTTAACCCCTATGGTTGTTTATGGGCTGGAAGCCTTGCTGCAAATGGACTTAAGCTGGCTGCAAGTTATAGAGGGGAAGTTTTGGAGAAGAATCCTAGGGCTCCCCCAATCTATTCCAATGGCATTGTTAAGATTGGAAGTGGGGGTTTCCTCTTTAGGTTCCATCGTCCTGAAAAGGAGAGCCGAACTTTATCTAAAGATTTCTAATCAACCAGAGAATCGGTTATTGAAAGAATTTGCCATTGAAGTTACAAAGGAAGCTACCAAATGCCATCTTAAAAAGGAGACCGAAGCCTTCTTGAGGGTAATGTACTGGACTAAGAGTGGAGTGAAGTTTGCTGATCCTCAAAAAAAGGCACTGTCTAAAAAAATTGCCCTTTGGGACTGGTTGGAAAATTACGCACATCTGGACAAGCTTCCAAAATACAAATTCATTCACTCCATGCTCTATTCCTTTAAGCAAATGCAGCCGTATCTAACCCTCTGTCCATCAAGTAGACTCAGGCGATTTTTACTTCTATTGAGGGTTGATAACTTACCACTGGTGTCTAACAAAAGTAAATATAATGGTTTATCTTCCACAGAGAGGTATTGACGACTATGTAAGGATAATGGATGCAAAGAAACCGCTAATCATGTACTAACTAAATGTGTAAACATGATGGATACTTACTTAGCAAGTTATAGCAATTTTGTCCATGATACGGTATCCATTGGGGAATCTGCATTTTGGCTATGCCTTATGAATACGCAAAGTCGGCAGTTGCAGATTGCTACCTTTAGAGTATGGCTGGAATTCGAAAGAACTCTGAATATATATATATGAATTTGTCTGATACTATGATACCGACTCTATTAGAGGTTTGGTGATCTTTATATTTTCGTAGGAGCAATTTTATTAATGATTTATGATTAGAACAATAAATATAACATGCTTGAGTTGTGCTTAACTGTAATTTAAATTTTCTTTTTAGTTAGATAAATAATATATGTATTATGAGATTGTTTTTTAGGCTAGGTTTTAGTTTTAGTTTTAGTTTTGTTTGAATTCTATCTTTAGTTCTTTTTTTACTATGTTTATAAAATGTATCATTATGTGTAAAGTTTAAATATAAACTGTAACACATTATTAATAAATTAAAGGAATCTATTTATGATGCTTGCTCTCCTGAGCTGAGATAGCACTTGGCTGACTCTAAGGACATTGATCCAAATAAGGTAGCAAGGGCTGCTGACTTGTGGGTTGCCAACAGGGCTAATCACAAGGATTCTGGGGTAACTCAGAAGAAGGATGAGGGGAAGCAGCATGAGAAAGATACCAAAGAGAATTCTAATACTTCCACTCCAAAAGAGGGCCACACACATAACAAGGGTAAGCCACGAGGGAAACCGAATCAGGCTAGTGTACCTGCTGGGGACAAACCAGAAGGGGGTCAGAACAAACCACCATTCATGAAGACATTTGGTAAATGTTATGCTTGTGGGTCAACTGACCATGTGAAAGGGGATCCCAGATGTAAGGGTAAACCTCCAGGGGTCCACACTGTCTCCTTAGCCTTCTCCCCAGTGGATGAAGTACCAATGGCAAGTGGAAACTTTCACTTACTGGCAGAGGAACCCATGAAAGACTCAGCCAGTGTTTCTTTAGTATCCCTGGGTCTGTGGGAACAACTGAACTTAGATATGTACAACCCTATTCCAGACAATACTAAAGTGTATTACAAAGACAGTGTTCTTGTGAATGGTCAGGAGACCACTGCCATTAGAGACACTGGGGCCGGCATAACTATAGTTGATGAATTATTTTTCAAGGAAGAGGATTTTGTTAAGGCACCCAAATTCTTAACTAAGCTTGCTGGAGGCCATGTCCAAATGCTTCCACAGTTACCAGATCTCATCCAGTGTAATGATATGACTGTCAAGATACCTGTAAGTGTGCTTAGTAAATGGGGAATGACTTAAAAACTCTTGGAGTTGTATCAAGCACCCCCAGGCCTCCCAGCAAAAGGAAACAGGAGCAGACTAGGAAGGCCAGAGATAGTACCTTAAGGGGCTCTCCACAGGAGATTATAGAGGAAACTATAACTCCCAGTCCACATGACTTACTGACTGCAATTTCAAAGAAGAAGGAGGACAAGGGGAAACCTACATCCTCCAGAAAGAAAGCAGCCAGCACTCCTGTGCTACCCACAACAACATCCCCTAGGGGACTGTCCAAGATCACACCTGTGATCCCTCCACAAGCTGAGGCTGAGTGTGTGGATCAACCTTGTGTGGTTAAATCAGCTGCTGAGGAATGAGAGCTGGAAGAGGACCTGCTGACCATCCTGAGCTGATGTCTTTACTGGTGGAAGGTGGACCCTGTAGGGCAGACTTCAGCAGAGGTCAAAGAGAGTGTTCTACTCTTCAAGGTCTTTGCCAACAAACAGCTTCCCAGCTGGATGGGCAAGAGCCAGGAAAGCATAGGTTGTACTGGGAAGATGGCCTCTTCTACAGTGAACCGACTGAGTCTATACCAGAGGACTACAGAAGACTTGTAGTGCCTCTTGAAAGCAGAATGCAGTTCCTATATTTAGCCCATGAGATACCTTTGGCTGGTCACTTGAGTTTCAAGAAGACCAAGGAAAGGCTCTCTTTGTACTTCTTCTGGCCTAGGTTGGGGTCTGATGTAGATAAGTACTGTAGGAGCTGTCACACTTGCCAAACCTCTGGCATGAGTGGAGCCAAGAATGTGGCACCCGTAGTGCCTCTCCCAATTGTGGGAGTCCCTTTTTAGAGGGTAGGAATCGACATTGTTGGTCCCTTAGACCCTCCAACATCTTCAGGAAACAGTTTTATCCTGGTTGTAGTATACCATGCTACTAAGTATCCTGAAGCAATACCTATGAGAACTGTTATGGCTCAGGCTGTGGCTAAGGCCCTACTTGGTATTTTTGCCAGGGTAGGTTTTCCTAAGGAAGTTATCTCTGACAGGGGATCCAATTTTATGTCCCACTACATGCAGGGCACGTGGACAAACTGTGGAGTAACTTACACATTCTCAACTGCCTACCATCCTCAGACAAATGGATTGGTAGAGAGGTTCAACCATGCAATGAAAAGCATGATAGGTGCTTTGGAGGAAACCATTAGAAGAAAGTGGGACCTAATACTGCCATGCCTTATCTTCGCTTATAGAGAAGTCCCTCAGGAGGGAGTTGGATTTAGTCCCTTTGAACTTCTTTATGGCCATCCAGTTAGAGGCCCCTTGGCCCCAAATAAGGAGGGATTTGGAGAGTGCTCCTGCCCCCGAGCAACGGAAATTCACTGACTGTGTGATAGGACTGCGGAGGAGAATGTCACACATGATGGCAAAAGCATCAGACAACTTGAAAGCAGGTCAGGCTCTGGTGAAGCATTGCCATGACCAGAAAGCCAATATGGTTGAGTTTACTCAAGACCAGCTAGTTCTAGTTATGGTACCTACAAGGCAGAGGGCCTTACAGGCCTTACAGGACAAATGGATAGGACCCTTCAAGGTTGTGGGTAAACTTGGAGAGGTCAACTATCTGGTGGACTTAGGCAATCGTAAGGAGGCTCCTAGAATCTTTCAAACCAACTGTCTAAAAGCTAATGTCTCCAGACCAGAAGTGGAAGCTTTGCTTCTAGCTTCAGCTCAGGAGGAAGAGGAGAGTGTACCTCTACCTGACCTACTCAGAGGCACGCCTTTAGGTGAGAAAATAAAAGGTGTTAATCTCTCTTCTAATTTGACGCCTGAACAACAGGAGGGGTGCACGTTTCTGTTAAATTAGTTTGCCTCCCTGTTTTGACTATCACCAGGCTTGACCCTTGGGGCCAGCATGCTTTTCAAACTGGTGACTGTTTACCTGTTAAAAACAGAGGTTGCAGGATGTCAGATCATGTAAGATCCCACATAAAGGAGGAGGTCAACCAGCTGCTTGATCTTGGGGTAATAGAGCCCTCTACCAGTCCATGGTCTAGTCCAGTTTTCCTAGTACCAAATGCAGGATCCAAGGAGTTGAGATGCTTTGTGGACTATAGAGGTCTTAATGAAGTCACCAAGAATGATACACACCCTTTACCAAGGACAGATGAACTGGTGGACAAACTTGGTCCAGCCAGTACCTCAGTACATTTGATCTCACTTCAGGCTATTGGCAAATAGCACTGACAGACCATGCCAAGGTGAAAACCGCATTCACAACCCCAGCAGGCCTCTACCAGTTTAAGGTAATGCCTTTTTGACTAAAGAATGCACCTGATACATTCCAAAGGATGGTTAATCAAGTTCCAAATGGGATGGCGGACTTCTGCATGGCATACTTGGATGACATTGCAGTGTTCAGCCCTACTTGGAAAGTACATGTTGACCACTTAGGATATCTTTTGCAGGCTTTTGAGCAGGCCTATCCAACCATAAAGGCCATTAAATATCAAATTGGTCAGAGTAAAGTGGTCTACCTTGGACATGAGGTGGGAGGAGGTGAAATCAGGCCATTGCCTAGCAAAGTGCAAGCTGTACAAAACTGGGCCACCCCTACTACTCAAAGCAACTATAGGAACTTCATTGAGAACGATGGGACCATAGCTTCTCCCTTGAATGTGATCTCCTCTCCCAAATTCCCTAAAAAGGTCAGGTGGAATGAGGAGAGCACTCAAGCCTTTGAAGGCCTAAAGAAATCCTTTTGGCAAGCTCCAGCCCCAAGAGCTCCTGATTATAACCAAACCTTCATTGTGCAGACAGATGCTTCAAATATAGGTATAGGAGCAGTCCTTAGTCAACTGGATGAGAAGGGTAGAGAGCACCCCAGTTGCTTTATCAGCAGGAAGCTGAAGGAACCAGAAACAAGGTGTGGAAAGAGCATGAGTGCTTTGCTATTGTGTGTTCATTGAAGATGTTTAGACCATACTTGTATGGATCTACTTTTGTGATTCAGACTGCCCACCAACTCTTGAGATGGTTGATGCAAATGAAAGGGAAAACCCAAAACTACTGAGATGGTCAATCAGCTTGCAAGGGTTTGATTTTACTATTGAACACAGGTCTGGGTGTCCCTACCAGAATGCTGATGGTCTCTCCAGGATGTTTGACCGACTGTAGTAAGGAGTTTCGGCCAAGAGTGGATTAAATCCTCCATTCCCTTAGTCTGGGGGGGATGAATGTTAGGGAGAATTCTCAAAATGTGCTAATTTCCCTTAACTTTTGAGACCCCCAGCAACTTTGCTGGATTTCAAGGATTTTCTTTTTTACCTGGAAAGAGTGTGAGCCTTTTTTTCCCATTCTTTCATTTATTTTGATGTGTATTTTACTTTTGTGTTCTTTGGTTATGGAGTTTTAAAACAACTCCATAGGCAACATCGTTTTCTTTGTGTCACACAGCACCGTTAGTACAGTGGCACTGGGTTATCTTTCAGACTTTCCAAGGTTTAAATACCTTCTCTGGCACTGTCTACTGTCTCCCAGAGCAAGTAAAGTTAAATTGACTTTACTAGTCTCTTTAAATTTACTGACGCAGCACACACTATCCTCTCATGGTTGCTTAGCTTCACCTGAGTCACTCATGTAACAGTAAAATATTACCCTTTCCTACTTTAAATGACTGGTGGCAGTGGTTTAGATTAAACTACCATGATTTTTTCCGACCGCTAACAACGGTAGCTAAAAATCGGGTCAGCCATGTTTTTCAATATGGCGCCCAAAAATCTGTAAAAACAGACTCGGGTCATCTTTTTTCGCTATTTCTTTTACGAACGGTCCTTCTTGTATTTATCTCTGCACGTCAAACCAGGTTTGGTTCCTTTGTTCATTGGCCTTTGGCGGGCTTCAGTGCTGAACCCCTGCTCTGGCGCCAGGGTGTCTAGGGTGACTGGACGTGAGGGATGTGCCCGAAATGACCTGTCCTTATTCTCCTAGGATACCTTAATGCACTCTGGTGTGATTGGCGGCTGGCTGTCTGGCAAGGACAGCCACCCTGCTGTGTGAGTGACAGCCAGTCTGTAATGAATGGGGGAAAACTGTTTAAAAGCAGGTCTATGGGACTTGGATAGCAGAGTCGACCACTGGAATGAAAGAACCGAAGAGGAGAGGAAGGGAGAGGACTGCTGCAACTCCTGGACGACCGGTGAAGCACTGCTGCTGGTCCGAATTGCCAGAAACTCTGACAACAGAGTTAACTATTTCCCTTGAGCTTGGTGAGAACAACCAGATCGCAAGCCACCTGGACACCGTCCCCATCTGGTTGAATTGTCATCAGAGTGCTGATGAAAACCAGATAGCCAGAGGGAAGGAAACCAGCTTGTGGACTTTAAAGCACTCACACCTTAAACTGACGTCTTGCTACAACTTTTGGCCTCTTCCCTTGGCAGTGCAGGAACCTCCCGACATCCTCCTTCTTGTCCCCACGACTGAAGCTCAGGAACAGCAAGATCTGCTCGAACTGTCATGAACAACTGCCTCAGCTACAGCTCTCTTCATCAACAAAGTACTAGGCAAACACGGTCCGGAAATCTTTTCGACCGCCGAGAAAGTGCCTGAAACTTTCCTCAACTACAAAGGCTCGTCCTTCCCTTAACATTCGTCAAACTTTTCGCTTAGCCAAATTCTTCTAATCTCCGTGGCAAAGACTTAACCGTTATATACCAAAACTGTGCTATCCTATACAAAAGACTCTGAACCATTGACTTTGGCCCAGGCCTATTGAGAATAATTGCTGGTTGTATTTAACTGAAACCCTTTGCCCTCCCTATGAATGTATTTGGGCTGTCTATTTTTATAACCTTGTCTTTTTCCCCCTTTATTAAGTATCTGAAGTACCATTTTGCTCCCACTTCATTTGGAGGTAAACTTGTTCATTTACTTGCCGGTTGGATTTTTCTGGTTTATTAGTGTGTGATATTGAGCTGCTTATGCTAGTGTAATGTTTTCTAACTGATGAGTAAATAAATGTATATTCTTTTACCAAGAAACCTTGAGTAAGTATATATTTGAATCACTGTATTTGTTGGTCCTTTGTGTAACTTGTTCTACTGCTCACTCAACTCTTGAGATAAGTCTGGCTGCTCAGCCACAGCTACCACATAACTGTGTAGTACAGGCTTGTACCAAAGGTGAAATTGTACTGACACTTGTAGTCTTAATTGCATGTAGTGTTCCCCACAGGTACTGCATGTGATTCTTCCTAACAGGGACTATCACTCAACACCCAATCCCAGATGGCAATAGGTTTTCTGCAGACGAGCCCAGGTTGTGACGTCATTGTGATGCAATTTAAAAACAAAACTGGCCTGCGAGCCAGGAATCGTTGAGATGTCTTGGGTTTTCTGATCCTTGTAATGGTCTCTGTTGGTTTTGGCTGTAATAAACTGCAGTTTGCACTTGCTGTCTGGCTAGATCTATGTTCCTTTTGGGGGAAGTTGTTGGGGCTTCCATGAGTCCGCACACTCCTAGTCGTCCTCAAACCTACCTGGGTGTTTGTCCGCAACACCATTAAGTTATGGCCCATTGCTATTAGTAACGTCCCTCATTTCACCTGGGAATTTATGCCGCTGAGTCATTACTAGCCAATAGAGCCTGCTCTTAAGGGATTTTACACTTTCAGCTATGTTCGTTTCTCTGGATCGGTTAATTAGATCATATGGTATTTCAAGGTTATTCTTACTCAATTTAATTTCATGGACTGCCACGGTAATGTTGTTAGTCCTACTTGATAAATCGTGTCACATTAATACACGACAGCTTATCCAAATTAGATTTTCCTAACGTGTTGCTGAATTGTGGACTTCTACTCCCAGGTGCAGGTATGCATGTATGAAATACTGAACTTTTGTAAACTTATCTCCTTGTATTTTGGAGCAAGTTTTGTGAGAATTGTGGATGTGAAAGTTCAAATTGTGATGTCTTTAACTTTGCTAGTCTATGGAATGCCCTAGAATTATCAGATGTGTCCTCTAAGAAATGATGTCTAAATCTTGATTGCAAATTAAGGTCCTGAATATCAAAAACATTTAAGAACATTAAAATGCTGCAGACACAATTTCAGAAGCTAATTGCTAAATGACAGTGAACTACAAAATGTTCCCTGTGTGATAGGCCCATTTTCGCACATTGCAAATTACACCAGGTGGAGGTTGAGAATCGGAGAAATAGGAGAATTATGATTACAATTCCAAGTGCAAGTTCACAGCAGAGCTGTACACGTTGAAATTGAAGCATTTGACTGCACAACATGATATGTTTAAAGTATATTATTCGCTGGGGGAGTATTGCCAATGTACTTATCACAAACCAAGTTCTGACATGCACAATCTCATCTGGACTTTATATTTACAGTTGCACAGCCTTATGCAGTAGGCGTGTGTGTCTATAATTATATACATGGTACTTGCTAAGTCTCTGAGGAACACCGTGCCTCACACTAGCTCATATTTTTGTTTAATGCCCATGTGTATTTTCGTTGTATTGTGTAACTTCTTTCACACTTTTTATGTGTTTCATTATTGGTTTGTTTTGTATTTCTCCTTCACCTTGTTTAAGCACATAGGAGGGACAATTTGACATGTGATTAGAGTCTGACATGTATTTTGCAGCAACAGCATGAGCTGAGTTCTTGTGGCAGGAACATTGCAATTACGGGGGCTTCTCGTAATTATGTATGCTAGGCTTTTAGCAAATGCAGGAGTTTGTCCATGGAAGCTCGTCCCTCCCAGTTTTCCAAACACCTGACTGGGCCACATCTGGCCTCTCGGTTTGGTATTTCCATCAATATTCCAGTGTATTCCCAGTGGGAAAAATGTTAAGTTATTTGCAGCTAAAAAAAGCCAACACAATTGAACTGAGTAGCTCGAGCACATCCCAAACACATCACACAGTCAAACATCATAACCTATTAACTATCCATTGCTCTTTGAAAAGGCCTCAAATAGACGCAATCCTAACATGTCAGATTATACCTGTGTTGCTGCAATGTTTCCTGATCTATGGTCAATTCGAATGGATCTACACACTTCCCAGCTATCAAGAAACGTTCCTGGTATTTACTTTCTGAGTCATGTGCACAGATTAACAGAATTTCCCTCGAGACAGAACCATTTCACACACTACTGTAGACAAACAGAAGGTCCCTTCCCACAGCTCTGAACATACAGCCGGGTTGCCCAACACAGGACTCAGCGATTGAACAATGTATCAAAGGGCTAAAACCATTCAGCTGAGTAAAACATTGAGATTATAAAACAGAGCTTTGACTATTTCCCAGAAGGCTCCATGTACCTACCCTGCCAGATCCATGTATGCATACATGACAATGTCCATGGCTCATACAGCAATTCTAATCCTACTTATGTTCATACATGTATGTGTTATTCCAGGCGTCGTTACCGGGTCCCACGAGGGGAAGAGGGAGCTAACAACGGGCCGGTCGTAATCGGCCCGCTGTTAGCTCCCTCTCCCATTCCCATTGAGCCCTATGGGGGCTCAGATGGAAATGGGGAAGGTCCGGGCCCGGGTTCCCAGAGGGAGGAATTACCGGACCCTCCGTACTCCGAATGGCCCGGTAACTCTCCATTCTGGGAACCCGGTAAAGGAGCCCGGGTTGGCGGCAGCCATGGAGCTAATAGCTCCATGGCTGCCGCCAAAGTCGTAATGAGGCCCATTGTGCCACAATGCAAATGTAGAAGATGTTTCTATATGACAATTAACAGGCCGATTCATGGAACAACTGTGTGCCGAAAATCTTGGCGCACGCTGGCGCAAGCGTGAAAAAGCATGCGATTCATGGAAGTGCCTGCTCGTGTTTACTGCAAATCCTTGCGTGGCGCACATGGGGGCGCGCACAGCGATAGCGCACAACGTCGGCACATACACCAAAAAGGGGGCAGGACACGGGCGTAACACGCAGAATGGGGAACAACGCGTGAAAAAGAAGGCGTAACTGGGGATGTACTGCAGGGAAATACACGGAACGCCCAAACGCACGCGAACAACATGTATTAATAGAATCGAATACGGGAAACCCGCGCACGCGAAAAGACGTGTATAGGCATCAACACATCTGCCACACAAAGGCAGGCGGAAGCGTCCCCCGCGCAGTATAAAAGTGCACACAACAGCAAACACGTATATACAGCTACGATGAATGCCCCATTTGTCGCAGCACTGATCATGGGACACCGCAGGAGGAGGAGAATAGCCAGGCCCAGCATTTTTTTGCCCCAGACCAGCCTTTTTGGGATGCCTGACGACCAGGTCTATGGCAGGTATAGGTTTCCACCTCATATTATCCTAGACCTGGTCAGGGAGTGGGAAGATGACCTCACATCCCCCACGCTGTGCTCCTAAGCATTGAGCTCCTTGGAGAAGGTTCCCAATGTCCTGCATTTTTGGCCACTGGGTCATTTCAGCGGACAACTGCCATAGTGGGGGGTCTCACAGGCCACGAAGTCACGCTGCCTCTACCAGGTGTTGGCAACCTTGACTGCGCGCCCCTCAGACCGCAGGCACATATACATGCCCAGAACACCCACAGAAGGCCATGGTCCAGGACTTCTACAGGGTGGCACACTTCCCCAAAGTGCTCGGTGCCATAGATTGAACCCATGTGGCCCTACGTCCACCTAGGGCCACTGAGCACATCTATCGAAACTGCAAGCACTAGCATTCCATCAACATGCAGGTTGTATGCGATGCAAAGGGAATCATCACCTCTGTCTATGCAAACTACCCTGGATCAACCCATGACAGTTTCATATACATAATGTCCGCCCTGAGCTGGGCCATGGAAGCTGGGAAGCATGGCAGCACATGGCTCCTAGGTGAGTACAATAAACTGTGCAGATGCATGCATGCCACACACAGACAAATACACAAACCCAACTAATCACAACCATTACGACCTCCCCAGGGGACAGTTCCTGCCCTCTGAGCAACCACATGATGACGCCAATCCGGAACCCCACCACACCACCCCACAGTAGATACAACGCTGCCCATATTGCAACCAGGGGCATAGTGGAGCGCACATTCGGAGTGCTCAAGTCACGCTTCCACTCCGTTGACCGCTCTGGCGGCCAGCTACTATATGCACCCCCAGTGGTGTGCAGGATCATTGTGGCAGCATGTGTCCTGTACAATGTTGCAACACGGCAGGTCGTACCGGTGGACATGGTGGTGCCCAGACATCCCCAACCACAGGTACAGGCGCTGCCCATAGGAGGGGAAAGGGCAATTGGCGAGGCAGCCCAGACCCAGCTTGTGGCCACATTTTTCACCTAAACTCCCACCCCTCCAGAGTGCACACATGGCCTGGCACATACCAGGTGACAATCGATGATGACAAAGAGACAGTCAGCTGTCACAACCTTACCACCCTTTGGATGTTGCCATGGGAGTGCTACATTGTGTGCATACCTAGCTACTTAAACATAACCAATCCTGTGTGACCAAAAGGAACACATGCAAGGTGTGTGTCACCCCCCAACCCGCAAAATAGGCCATGACAATCCCTGGTATGTCACCCAACCCCTCCCAAACAACATCACCCTTGTCTGCCACACCATGACATGGCATGCAACAGCAAAAGGCCAACACATGACCAATAACATACGAAGTGACATGTGATGAATGGAAAGTACCCCGAGACAATGATGCCTGACATGGAATCAGATGAAATGACTGACAACAACCTCCCACACATACCAAGTCATATACAAATCCTGTACACCAGTGGTAGCTTCAACACAGCACTGAATGCCTGTTCACATGCACATTGGGCAAGTCAAAATCGCCACTCCCAAACCCGTGTGCTGTGTGTTTCTCCTGCTACACACTGCTCAGCACAGAGCACAGTGAGCAGCCATTTTATTGGGGATACACCTTGAGCATCACATCAAAAAGACAAAATAACAAATGTTCCCATTGGCGCATGTCCAGGATCCCCAAATGGTAATTTATCATGCACTGCAGGGACACAGCATGTCAGACAAGGCAATATGTGTGCAACTGTGGGCATGGAAGGGTGGTTGTACATGTGGTGGAGCATTGTGCAACTGTGTGTGTCAGTAGGGACATGCACTCAATATATGCATGTCAAATCAAGTGACCCTCAGTGTCCTATACACATCACATGTGAACATTGCCCATGTGTACACCCCACATGTCAAACCACAAAAATCCCCTGACACCTGTAAATACAACACAGGAACAGCCATTGACCAGCACAACACATCATGTACATAGTAGCCCACAATGACATTGTCAGAGAGAGCCCAAACACTGCAGCCCAGGCTTACTGTCCAACAGAAAAAGGCCCTCCCTCATTTACACATCACCATGACCTTCTGAACAACTGTGTCTGGGGTATGTAGCCTGCTCCCTTTTAGTCTACCTGGCTACAGGATCCCCCTACCCCTTGGCCTTCATGTTCCATCTTGTGTGTAAATAAGGTCCAGCCCCATCAGAGGCCTCCTTGACTGGTAAAAAAACCAAATCGCAGAGAACTCCAAGGAGCCAAACCCCCAAACCAGGGAAAAAGCCTCTCAGCACAAAAAAACCCTGGAAGCATCTCCAGTAGATTACTTGAAGTGCAAAAAAAAGTCCTGGCACATGTACAAGCAGAATGATCGAACTACCAAGGTAGCACAGTACAACAATGGTTCAACAGGAAGGGTACCTTTTACCGGAAACAACATACAATGAGGATGCAACAACTGATGGGTAGTGTCACAGCTCCGGTCTCCAGGCGCAGGAGTGGCACAAACCAACCACCCCCTCCGTGGTCTGGGCGCCTACAAGGTCAAACTTACACAGGCCTCCGAGACCTCCGCGGGGAAAGAGGCTCAGGGATCTATTGGTTGGACAGGCATTGGTATTCGGGATAACCGGAAAGAGGGGCAGGAGAGGAGAGTTGGATTTGCAAGGCAAAGTAGGCAAAATACAAAATACAACTATTGACATAACACATAATCAGAGAAACCATGTTCTACATGCAGATAGTATGAAATGAGTGAAATGCAAGACAAAGAGAGATGTATCTCTGGGGTGAGTGCTTTCCTCCTGCCTGCGCACTCTCAGGTCCGGTAACAGGATCAGTTCAATGCTGCAAAGAGAGCGTGAGTTACCAATCTCTGTGTGTTTCCAACACACACACAACAACATTCCTGCCCCAAAGTAAGTGACTTCTCCACAAACAAACACCCTTGTCTGCTGCTATGTACTTATACGTTAGCTTGCCCCAGTGATGGTTCATACACTGTCAATGCAGTAAGGCAGGCACACGTAGGTGCACAGTAAATGGAAGACCAATGCTTCAAGAATCACACAAGATAGAATGGTCCCTGGGTGACCTGCTAGACGCGTATAGCGAGGTGCGACTTCAGTACAAGTCGTGTTCTGGCAGCCGTGGATTATAATAGGTAGTGCAAGTGGCAATTGCAAATGCAAATAATATGCACTGCACACGAGTCTGTGCCTCGCTGGGTGTCCCTGTGCGCTGTATAGGTTTCTGGCTTGGAACGCTACTGCGCTAATAACTCAGCTTCTATGGAGCAGGGGGAACTGGAGGATATGTGCGACGGCCCCTGCGTGTGTCCCTGACAACTTGTAAACCTACTTGGCATTTGTCCCTCAACGCATCTTAGCGGTACCTTGCGCTTCTACAAAAATATCTGGCCAAGCTCCCCATCAGTGGTGCTAATTAGCATGCATGTACACGTGGCCTGGTGGAAGGTTGACAGTGGTGTGGCCCCCTTGTGCTGCTCACCTTGCTTGGATCTCCTGGAAACACGTCTGCTTCTGTTGGATGTCTGAGCACAAGCCCTGTGCTACTGCATGCGCACACATGCGCATGTCTGTACCACTGAACATAGCCAGATTTCTGTAGTGCTTCACCCTGTGTCTGCTGGAAAAGGTGGTCTGGAGGCTCATTGTCCTGCAGAAAGGGCATAAAACATATAAATAACGCTTGAAAGTTCACTGTGTGTGTGTCTTCATGCTGGTTGTCACTGGGCCATATTAGAGACCTACATCCGAACTCCTCCCACCATCAGTGTGACTTTGACAGGCAAAGGGTGCAGGCTACTGTCTACAGCATGAAGTGCATCAAGCACATATACAGGAAAGAAAATAACATACATCACAATCTAGATCAATTAATGGACACATCAATCATGAACCCACCCAAATTGATCACAGACATGCTGTGGATAAAACCCCCAAAATCCCCACTAGAGGTGTTAACACAAGTAGTACAGCAGCAGACAGGCCACAGATATGACAGTGCAAAGCCCTTGTGTAAATGTTTGTTACACCGAACCATCCTTGCGAGCCCATGGATAAGGGAAGCAGGAGTGGCATATGTGAGTCAGGACGCCAAGCTGCAAACACATTCACGAGACAAGCTTGAAGGGCCCAGCTGGAACAGACAGTGGATGCTTTCAAAGCACCACACCATCACATGAATGAACAATAGACAAGCAATTTTAAACTATATTAACTAATTAAACTAACTATAAAAAACCTACATTACCTAATTAAACTAACTATCAAAAACCATATTAACTAACTAAACTAAGAAGAAAAATCAAAAATGGCCACATACGACCCGGGGTGGGGCACCCAGGAGGGGGAGGTACAGGGTGCACCTCAACACCAACATGCGATGAAGTTGAGACAAAAAAAAATCCTCCATGGGCTCAACGCCTGCACAGCTCGACCTGTATGGTAGATATCTCGTCATCCGAATCACCCTCTGCCTGAAAAGGTTGACGTGACACAGTACCCTGACCACGCCTAGGCACAGCTTGCCCCTCATCAGCAGCAAGTCTGCGGGACGGGTGAGCCTGGTTCTTTGTGGCGATGACACGTAGGTCAGCATGTAGAACCTCACGTGATACGCGTGCTTCCTCTTGCAAGGTAGCACGTGGTATACCTCCCAGCAAGCACGTAGCTCAGCCGAGATGGTACTCTCTAGCTGCTCCAACCTCTCCCCTGGCCACTTCCTCTGGGACATCAAGAGCACACCCAGAGTAGATCTGAGGGAATCATACTCAACCCTGATGGCATCCATGTGTGCCTGTGCGTGAGCAGCAATTGCTTGACGCAAAGACACCATTTCAGCCCGGCGTGCCTTGTCTGAGGCCGCCATGCCCAGCCTGAGCGAGCGGACCGTGGACTGTGCTGCCCGCTGCTGGAGTTCCACCTGCCTAGCAGGGGGTAGCACGGATTGGGCCACACGCTCCATGCTCTCAGCGATGTTATCACTTGCTGCCCCCTGGTGTTCTGAATTGGCAACCATGGCTTGCTCCCACTCAATATACCCCAGTGACGCATGGCCACCGCGTTGCTGGGCTTGACACCTGCGGGGCCCAAGGAGCCGACGTCCTTGTTGGGTTGGCACCGCCCGAGGCTGCAGGACTACATTCCTCTGTTGACCTGATGCACCAGGCACATCAGAAACTTTAGTGGAGGGTGACCCTGCATCCCGATCCACCACAGGCAGAGGTCCCACCACCGTCTGGCCTCCCAGTGCAGGTGTCGCGGACAGAGAAGCGTCCACATCAGAATCACTCACCCCTGACAAATGGACCCAATGCACATCCAACTCGACATTGTCATCAGAGTGATCATCTGAGCTAAACTCATTGCCAGCCCTAGACAAGATTGTCTGCAACACAAGTGGGTTCTCGTGGCCTATCACCCCACGACCCCCACTTGTGCACTTGTGCTGGATTGCTGGTGTGATAGCAACCCTGTGTCTGGCATGACAACACCATCCTCTAGCTCCATTGCGTCATCATCTCGCAAGGGGAGAAAAGATTAACAGTACACATGTCAGAAGCACATGAAACACACACACATAGACATCACATACACAGCCAACACATGAAGCAGACATGCCACACACAAATGAGAACCTGGCATGCATCCAGTGGCCTTGATATGCAAACCCATCCCAAAAGCAGAAATGGATGTGTGTAAATAGCAAAGCCTACACTATTACAAAATGTAGTATATGAACTCCATCAGACACCACCTCTGTCCGGCACATGTCATAGGCAGAAAAGACAGATGGCAACTAAGAGATGCAACACACCAGAAGCATGACTGAACTGCAAATTGACCACTGCTGCAAGTGAATCCAAACACACAATGACACAGGTAACAATCATGTAGCCATGCATCACTGAAGCATCATCATCAGTATAGCTACATCCATCTGCAGCTCGCCCCGTACCGGGTGGCATGAGGCATGTTGAAATAGTGAATGTCACAAGCAAAGCAAGGGCCTGCAACCAGGCAGGAGGGACCATAACGCCCTGTACTGTCCGAGCTGCAGGACATGAGGCCTCCACAACACCCCTCAAGTCCTGATTTTCCACATTGGGCTATGAATGTGCCTTCTTACCTCATTCCCCGTGAAAATCTACATGCCCAGGAACCACCATAGTAGCTAAATGGGCCTGGGCATACACATACTGCACAACAGTAAACCTTTGGGATCATGCCAGTTCCACATAAGGTGCGCAATGCAGAAATCTCACCAGCAGAAACGTCTATCAAACACATATTACTCTGTCAACAATAAAGCTGCGGAAGACACATGTGTAAATGGACACTTTCACAAACACATGAGTGAGTACTCGCAATGTTGCACCACACAACGTTGAAGCTGCTTGCATATGTGCATGTGAAAGCATTCAAAAACACCCATTCCCCCATACACCTGTATTGTGAACATGACCACCATCCAATACACCAAAGCAAGCAGCTATAACGCTGCTTGCTTTGATGTATGTGGAAGTGCACACATACACACATGAAGGATGCACCACAGTTATCACAACCCAATTGGCAGGCTACATCCAATCAGTGCCCTATGCCAGTGAAATAGGCCGCACATTGACCAACAAACTCATCTAAACAACCACTAGATAGTCCTAACACTGAGTACATGTGTCACAGGATGCACCTGTGCCCGCCGCATACATGACACAGAAGGGATGAAAAACAGTTCATACGTGCCAGGTGACTTTGACATAGCATCAGTGAGTAGTCATGTAGAAGGGTGTAACCCGGCTCAGAAGTGGGTTGATGCAGTGCAGAACATGTGTACGTGACCCACTATCTACAATAACAAGTACATTATGAAGTCTACCAATACAAGTGTAGGCAGTGCAAGGGCAAGTTCAGGCATCACGTGCAATGTGCATTAAATTGGTTGCATGGCTACAGGCAAACCCCCCAGCCCCCTAAGTGAAAATGCAGGGAGGCATGGCATGGCAGCGACAGGGTGACCAGAGACCTGTGTATTGCCAGTCAGCGTTGACTAGCATCAATTGCATCATCTGAGTCAACTGACAACACAGCAGATGATGATGGGACAGTAAGCGGGACACATGTTGAACCCTCAGTAGTACACCCATGTGTGCAGAAGCCACTACACCAGTTGAACAGAGTCAGTGGGCCAGAAACAGGGTGAGGCCTGTGCCCCACACAGACGTGACACCCTAAACCTGTGGGTGATGCCGGCTTGAGCCAGAATGGGCATGGAATTGATGATCAAATGACATGAAATGTAGGTCAGCCTGGACACGTACTACTATGATCATCGTGTCAAGGACACATAGGGGCATGCATGGAATGCACATGGAGCATGAATGGGCACTCATGTCCCTGCGGAGCATCTGCCATCTGCACAGTCCAAGTGAGACACCCTGCATCAAGGACAGAGGATGTACACCACTGCATGTGTCGGGCAGGTTGGCTGGTGGAAGTTTGCATGTACACAGGAGACTTGAACAGGCCAGGGCAGTACAACAACATGATGCACACCAGTGTCATGGTCAAATTGTGGTGCATGGGGGCTGGATGGGCAAGGGAGCATGCCTACGTGGAGTACCCACATGCAGGCGGAGAACACATGCACGTCAGTCATGCAATGACATAGTCCCAGTGCTGAGAGGAAAGACACCCCAGGCTACATGCAGAAGGGCCAGTGAGCTGGAACATGGACTGGAGGGGCAGCCGGGTGACTAGCAAGTGAGTAGGGTGCAAGTGTGGTGATGAGGACAGTCCCTGTCTGCTCTAAATATCCACTATCCTGCACAGACGGCACGCATCAGTGAAGCATTGCTTGAATTGCACATGAGAACCATGTACACATGACATGTTGTGGCAGTCAGGCACAACACATCACACAAGTAAAATACACATGACCTCGACAAACACGCGACAACACTCACTGGACGGGGCATCAAAGTCCAGCATCTCTCCCACTCCTTCGACCATTCCTGTCGGTATGAACTCTGCAACGACTGCCTCGTGCAGAGTGAGGTCTTCCTCCTCAGGTGGTGGCCCACTGCCAGTTACCAGAGTCATGTTGTAATTAGAGGCATGCTTCACCTTAGTGCTGCGTTTGAGGTCATCCCAATGCTTTTTGCACTCTTGAGCTGTGCGCACCTCATGGCCGAATGCACTCACACGATCCCAAACTTGCTTCCAGTGGGACATACGATGGGCAGCCGTAGTTTGACAATTCGGCCCCACTAGCATATCACGGTTGTGTTCCCGCATGTAGTCCACAAGGAAGTCCAGTTTCTGCATGCAGAAAGGCTTCTTCCTCAATGTGCCAGAGGCCGTAGCTGTTACTGGGGCACCAGCCTCTAATGCAGTTGCAACCTTCCTCCTCTTGGACGCTGGTCCAGACCCTGGCTGGCAAATGCCGCCCTGATCAGTATGGGAAGTGGCGCCGGTGGAATGAGCTGAGGGAGTGGCAGGTGGAACATGGACGGAAGCCCTGACTTGTGTCAGTGGCTGCTGGGTGCCCTGGAATGGACCCTGCGCAGCAACATCCGCTGTGCCAGGGTCATTGACCGGGACTGTCCTGGTTGGTAGACTCACAACCGGGGTGGTGTCGGCTGCATCTGCCCATGCACTTGCCAACACCTGGCTGGTTGGGGCAGCAGATGACATTACTGCCCCAGGGACAGGTGCCTCGATCAAGGCAGCCCTGCGTGCACCTACGGTGTGCCTCCTGACCTCCTGGAAATCTTCCATGGACTCTTCAAGTGCCAATGCAGCCTGCGCTGGCAGACCCTGAGCCTGGGTGGTGGTGACCACAGCTGCACCTGCAGCTACCACTACCCTTGGGCCCGTGGCAGTCGATGAAACAGACTGCTGGGTAACATGGGCGCCAGTGCCAGATGCAAGAACTGCATCTCCCGGAGCCGCAGGGGGTGGTGGCATGACTGCACCAACACATGGCACAACATCGTGCCGAGCTGGCGTACCCCTGCCTCTTCCCCCTCTGCAGCCACCCTGGACACCCTGGAGTCCCCCTACTCCCTGGTCACCCCAGCCACGTCCCTGACCATGCCTGCCACGTGGAGTACGCCCAGCTGAGGCGCTCCTCACCTTTCGTGGCCTCCCAGCCATGCCACAGATGGAGTAGTGCCGGCACAGATGTAGTAGTCCCAATGGGAGATGTACACGACAATTGTCCTGGACAATTGGGGTGAAGGGGGTGGGATACAAGATGTTAACAGCACCCCTGCACCTGCAAGGCTGTATGTGACCCCGGTGATAAAGTCACGGGTCACACAACGCTCGGGGCACCCTAAAACTGCCGTAAAACTGTGCACGCAACCCCCGGTAGCCCACGTGTGTGGAATTAACCTCCAGCAGTACGCGGTGGCACCCAGGGACATGAAAAATACATAGGTGTAGGACACGCAGGCTACTATGACCTCGAAAATGGGTACGCGAGACACAGGGGCACCCGCAGTGGGAAAAATAGTGTGCGCGACTCACCGTCAGACTAGCGTGATAATGAAAAACACGCGTAGCGAATACCCCCGCCAAACGAAGAGATAAATCCTTGATCCGCTGTGAAGTTGTGATGGTGCGCAAAACAACATGAAGTAGCAACACACACGTTAGTCTCCACAAAAGGCACATACAGCGAACTGCTGGCCCCGCTCACCTTTAACCTGTGCTGAGAGAAACACCCGCACGCGTCATGTAACTTACGCGCTTAGGCACTTTCCTCAGATTACACGCACGCGGACATGCTGTTTTTTCACATGCTGAATCACTAGCCGGTCAAGTGGCACAGTGAGTAGAGCGCTCGCTATGACATCCGTGCAGAGCTTGCTAACACAGGTTCGAATCCCGGCAAGGCCAAACTCAGCCTTTCATCCTTCTGAGGTCAATAAATGAGCACCACACACCGTGGGTAACAATAAGCAGCGCTCAGATACCTGAGGGTTCGTAGAACTATATAAATGCCAAATTATTATTATTAATATTACCATGCACCCATCATGAGGCAAACGCCTGCGCACGTAATGTCACAGACGCGCTAAGGGCCCTTCCTCGAATTACACACTGACGTGCAGTTTTTTCACGTGCCAAATCACTCTGTATCAAGCTGGCCACGCGACGACACACAGAAGACCACACTCCTGCCCGCCATCTGCTGCTGCCTGCCTGCCTGCTGGCCACGTGCCCTGCTATTTCGTGCCTGCACGTCAGCCATCTGCAGGGGTCCAGTTGCTGTGACCACCCCTGTTGGAACAGAAGACTACCAACTGGTATTCCATCCTCCACAGCCCAGCCCCAGGACCCAGTTGCCCACCCACACCTGCCTCGGGGTTGTCATGTCGGGTGAAACACCATCGGAGACCACTGGCAACCCCCAGCCAGAGAGGCAGAGGGCTACCAGCTCCAGTGCCACAGAAGTTGATATCCTGGTGGAGCAAGTCCTGGGTTCACGCGCCGACAATGAAGGATGGAAGAGGATCTGGATGGACATCGTGGCTGCTATCCACAAGGAGTGGGTGGCAGCCCGCAAAATGCAACACGTCCGGAAAAGCTGGGAGGACTTCAGGTCCAGGACCCTCAGCAAGGCCTGGTGCCTCTTGAAGGGAAAGCATGCAGAAGGGTGCTGGGTCCGCCTTAGCAACATCCAGATGAGGGTCCTGGAATGCATAAACCCAGCGCTCCACCGCCAGATCCTTCAGAGGCAGACCCGTCCGGAGTTCAGCGGTAAGTGACCATGCCTACTGATTGGACGCTGTGCATGTCGAGGTGTGGCATGAGTGTGCAGGTTGGACATATGTCTTGGAAGGCCCATGCATGGATGTGTATGTACAGGAACATGAGCCTGTTGCATGTGAGTCCTCTCATGTGTGAGACACATCGATGGTGTATGTGTTGGTAAGCATGCTGGCCAAATGCAGGTGTGGGTGCACACATTTTTAAATTTCTGTGTATGTAATGTGGCATGGTTGTGGTGTCACACATGGATGCTGCTTCCACCTGCATGTATCTGCACTATGTACATTTGCATGTGTGTGTATTTTACAAGTGTGCAACTGTGATACACCATGGATGCATGTGACACTGACATGTAGGAGGCTGATTGCCAGATGTGACATGGACGGCAATGTTATCAGTGCAATAGGTGGTGGAGATGTACAGATGCATGTCTGTCTGGTGGCGTGTGTGCATGCTTTCTGCACTCCCCGTGTTGCATGTGACATCAGGCTAACCTTTGGCTGCTCATGCTATTGTCTGTGTATGGATGGTGCGGCCTGTTGCAACATTCCTGTTAATTTGCGTATGTGTGTGTGTTGAAATGATATGTGTGTTGGGGAGTGTGATGCCATGTGTGAAGTTTGAGACTGCCACTCATCTGCAACTGTCATGTGTGTATCAGACCATTGTACAGTGCCCTGATGGCTGTGTTCTGTCTCTCCCGGTCTGCAGCATCAACTGATGAAGAGGACAGAGACGGTGCTGTGGAGCACAGCGGCAGGGATCCCACCGCCAGCCGGAGACGCAAGGCCCAGATCCCCTCCCATGTTGTCATCTCGCTGGGGAGTGAGGAGTCTGGTGCCGCGTCTGTGGCCGCAGCTGCCGAGGGTAGGTCCAAGAGGCGGAGGTCGGAGGTGGACTCCTCGGCAGCAGACGGGGCAGTTGAGACCCCACAGGGTCCGATGGAGGAACATGGCACAGAGTCATCCAGGTCGGTGGTGGGTTTGGTTGAGGAGGAGGCCGTGGAAGGGACACACATGGGGTCTGGAGGGGGGGAATTCCACTGGTGCTAGTTGTGCAGTCCAGGGGCAGGGACAGGAGGCAGCACAGGCCACCGCAGAGGTGCCTGTGTGTAATCCTGTCCCCGATCCTGTGACTGCATTATCCCACACCAGCAGGGATGCCTTCGTCCAGACCCGTTCGCAGGGAGGGGATGCGTGAACAACAACTGGCCTTCCTCTCCCTGTGGACGTGGCAATCCGGGACCGTGTTGAGCCTGTCCTGGCTGGGGTGGCGCTGCATCAACGGGGCATCTGGGATGATGTGCACTAGGACGGGCCACCAGTGCTGGGTTCCTCTGTCTGCTGGACCTTTTACCAACCCCCTCCTAAACTGAACCCCCATATGCGCCAGTCGTCCTCCGTGCCATCTTCTGGCCCATGTATCACCTGGGTACCCTGTGGAGCTGCCTCTGACCCAGCGGCCAGGCTGGTGGAGCACACATCCCTGCCACAGTCAGGAGTCGGAGGTCCAGTAGGGGTGGCCACTCCAACAACTGGGCCTCAGCAGGAGGACGTGCAGGCATCAAGAGGCAGGGCATATGCACGGCAGCAGGCTCAAGGTGGGAGGGATGATGGCTCGAGCCATCAACATCAGAGGGGCAGGCATCAGCCGGAGAGCAGGAGGACCCTGGATTGGGAGTGTCTTCCTTGTGGCAGCGGTTGGGCCAGCAACTAGATGTGGAGCGACGGCGAGCGGAAGAGGCACGGCTCACTATGGTCAGGGCGGAGAACTCCATGCACAGGACGCTGAGGCGGGCTGAGTGCCTCGAGGAAATTCACAGGGAGTTGGAGGTGGACATGGCGTTACCCCTGCAAGACCTCGGGGCCAGGTGACAGGCCCGCCTCCAGAACGTTGAACAGGAGTTCGATGATGCCCTGGCCTGGGAAATCAACAAGTGAGCGGTAGGACTTGCCCGCCGCCATTGTATATAGTTAATTAGTGTTAGGTTTCATTTATATTTTCATTTCATTTGGGGCGCATGGACTATGCCCCGCCTTTTTGTATATAGTTGTTTATTAGGTAGGGTTTTTTGTAGGTTTGATTTCGATTGTTCGGCTCATGGACCCTGGATTTGGAAATTGTAAATAGTTGAAGACTGGATTGGACTTCATTTTTTTCATTTTTTACCATGGAGCAATGGATTTATTTTTTCATTTGGATTTTGCTTGATGGACGAACCATTTGGAGACATTTTCATTTGGATTTATTTTGATGCAGCATTCATATATTTTATTTCATTTATTTTGGACATGCAGCATTTTGTTTATTATTTCTATTATTGTGTGATTTTCTTTCATTCCGTTGTTTTTATTTTCAATACATTTTGGTTTCATACTTCATTTGTGTGGTATTCTCTCTTTGGTTTCATGCATGTCACGATGTGGGTTTTCTCATTCACTTGCACCCATTGGGTATGTGTGACGGACATGTATTGATGTGCATACTTGCCATTTGGGATGTATCATGCAATGGGGATTTCAATGTGGGGTCGGTGGAATTTGGTTGCGTGTTTGGACTGGGGTGGCGTGCGGTGGGTTTTTGGTGGCCATAAGGGCCATGTGTGTGGATCGTGATGACGTCTTGGGGGGGGCATGAGTCAGGGCCTGCTGGCAGGTGCCCGTCAATGCTGGGTGAGTGGGGGTGCAGGGGGACATGAGTCGGGGCCTGTTGGCAGGTGCCCGTCAATGCTGGGTGGGTGGGGGTACAGGGGGACATGAGTCGGGGCACCTGCTGGCAGGTGCCCGTCAATGCTGGGTGGGTGGGGGTGCAGGGGGACATGAGTCGGGGCCTGCTGGCAGGTGCACGTCAATGCTGGGTGGGTGTGGATGCAGGGGGACATGTGTCGGGGCCTGCTGGCAGGTGCCCGTCAATGCTGGGTGGGTGGGGTAAAGGGGGACATGAGTCGGGGCCTGCTGGCAGGTGCCCGTCAATGCTGGGTGGGTGTGCAGGGGGACATGAGTCAGGGCCTGCTGCCAGGTGCCCGTCATTCGGGGTGGGTGGATGGGTGGGGGACATGAGTCGGGGCTCACAAGTGTGCTCACAAGTGCATGGTGCCATGTGGGCTGACTGCAGGGCATGGTGAGGGTTGTAGGGTAGTCCCCTGTGGTGTGGGCTACCTGCAGGGCATGGGGAGGGGGGAAACCGCACACCCGGGAGGGCACACAATGCCAAATTGCGTATAAAACTCCCTGCGCACCCATCAGAATACACGTACCACTCTCGTGCTAGCGAAATCGTGCGTGAAACTCCCTGCGTACCCCTTGGAATACACGTAACCCGCTCGCACAGGGCATATCGCGTGTGAAACTCCCCATGCACCCCACAAATACAAGTAGCCTGCTCGCACAGGGCCCATCGAGTGTGAAACTCCCCGAGTACCCCACAAATACACGTACCCCACTCGCACAGGGCCTTTCGCTTGTGAAACTCCCCGCTTACCCCACAAATAAATGTACTCCGCTCGCACAGGGCCTATCGCGTGTGAAACTCCCCACGTACCCCACAATTACATGTACCCCGCTCGCACAGGGCCTATCGCGTGTGAAACTCCCCATGTACCCCACAAATACACGTACCCCGCTCGCACGGGGCCTATCGCGTGTGAAACTCCCCACGTACCCACAAATACATGTATCCCGCTCGCACATGGCCTATCACGTGTAAAACTCCCTGCGTACCCCACAAATACACGTACCCCACTCGCATGGGGGCTATCACACGTGAAACTCCCCGCGTACCCCACAAATACATGTACCCCGCTCGCGCAGGGCCTATCGCATTTAAAACTCCCCGCGCACTCCTCAAAATACACGTACCCCTCTTGCGTAACCGAAATTGCGTGGGAATAGTCCCCCCTGTGGTGTGGGCTGCCTGTGGGGCATGGGGAGGATGGATGGGCTCTATGCGTGTATTCTGAGGGGTGCGCTGGGAGTTTTACATGCGATTTCGCTAGCGCAAGAGGGGTACGTGTATTCTGAGGGGTGCGCAGGGAGTTTTACATGCGTTTTCGTGGTTGGCGGCTGTATGCTGGTCCCCTGTCCTTTGCGCCATGTACTGGATTTGTGCGCTGTTCTTGGCGCACTGGGTGTGGTTGGGGGCGTAACTGGTGCTGCTGTAGGGTCGCTGCGCCACTCTGCGCCACGGCTGGTTATGGATGTTAAAATCCATGAATACCATGTGTGCTGAAATGGATTTTGGTGCACGCGGCTGGCGCAGACTGCCGTATGCGCACACTGTGCACCCGCCACGTGCGCCACTTGTGTGCGAATTCTATGAATTACCCCGTAAATCTTTGTCTCTAGAAAAATCAACGAGGAGTTACTATTCCCAGAATACATGGCAATGTCAGATATCATTGTGACGCCCTGTGGAGCAGGAGTCCATGTGTACATTCAAGTTATGTTAGCAGTAATTCTGGGTTTCCAGTTTCAGGACATCAGACAGAGTGGTGGGAACATCGTACTTAGCAAAGCTGCCAATCTAACCAGGAATCAACTGATCTTTAAATTCTGCCGCAAGAGTCCTTGTTTTGGAGTGTGAAAACACCTTTTTGTGCACATTTATAGTTGTTGGCAGAAGCAGGCTACATCAATATCTTTGGGGAACGTAATCATTGTCACAAGAATGATTGCATCAATCACATACTGACATGTGCACTTAATAAGCAGGACCAAATACTCACTTTATATTTTCAGACTTTTATCTAATGCACTGATGTCACACATTTTGATGACGAGCAGTCCTGGAGAGGACTCTCTATTGTGCATGGTGGACATAGAAGGAAGACTTCACATTCAGCATGAAACAGATGGCAGACTGTGAAAGCAGGCCTCACAGCCGCAACAGAAAGCGCACTGAATGAAAACTGCTATCTCAGAATCGTTTCCCAAGGTCAGTGTTTCAGCTCTAGATTAACATGTTTAAAACATTCTGCAGAAAGAGACTGTTGTGGCCTAAATAGATGACAGGACGCTGTAGGGTTTCTAACAGTCTTTATTGACTGACAACAGGGAGAAAGGCTCTAAGGTGGCCTGGTGATTCTGGGCGCTTACTTACAGTTCATTGCGATCAAGTCCTGTGCTTTCCCAGTTGATTCACTGTGGAAAGGTTGTGCTCACCGGTGGCACGCTGCAGACTTCTAGGGCCCCCATGAAGCCTCCTGTGGCTGTGGTGTTACGCCCTAGAAGCTGTGGTGTGAGTTCTGTCACTCACTGCTTCTTATCCTGTATTCAGGAGCAGCGCTCCTCTGTGACCGCTTCAGCTGGCCGAGCGCCAACTCTGAAGCGGGAACGTTTTCCCGCGGAGCTTGGGCTCACGAGACCCCGTCTCGCGAGATCTCGCGAGGACACGCTCCCGCGATCATGTGATGTCCCCACAGAGACCCAATGCATTGACTCACTAAGGAAAGCACAATTAGGAAAATATTGAAGTAAACTAATTGCGCATTACAATTTTTCTGAAAATTCGGTTGAAAGGGAAATACAAATCTCTGTCATTATTCAATTCATTTTGATCCTGTTCTTGACTTGTGAAGAATAATTTCAAACACAAAATAGAACCATTAGATGTGGTGCTCTTAAACAAGTGGAGGCCTACTCTTGAGTAAGGAAGAAGGGAGCAATCAGTGAACGTCAAAGTCTGCACCTGAATAAGGGATTTTACCTGAATCACATTCCGATACATGTTCCGATTGCTTTATTATAACAAACAATGGCTGCTTCAAATATCTGACCTACCAGGGGTCACATTATAGTATTTATTCAAAATATAATTCAAATACAATTAAAAAAATTAAAAAAAATTGCAATGCAAATTAACATACAAACCAACATACATGAGTTTGACAATACATACATTTGATGACCAGAAGAAGTGTCCAAAGGGATCATTTGTATTGTGATAAATAATGTGCCTACACATAAATTAGCCCAATTAGGAGCTAGGCCGAAACCCATGGCAGTACCTTCAACCTTACGTAGAACTGATCTTGGAATTTGAAATCATTTTTGGTTAACGCCATCTCCACACACCACATGATAGAAGTGTTGGAACTCGGTGGTCATCCACTCTACCCAACACTACTTCACTAATCACTTCAAGACTGGCTTGTTGAGGAATTTGGGTATACAGCGATCAATATCCATAAAAATGAGAAGCGGTTGTGTTTGATCTAAACTCTTGCCTTCAATTCTGTTAATGACACCCCTTGTCTCTTTAACAAAAGAAGACATTTTAGACACAAACAGTCGCAAATTTGGACAAAGGTTCCAAGATAGATGAAACCCCTGACACAATAGGTTAGCCAGGAGGATGTTGCAAATCTTTATGAATCTTGGCCAAAATGTAAAAAATTGGTGCACGGGCACCCTTCCTCACCGAGTATTCCGTTTCCTGATTGCCAATCCATGTGTTGGCTGATGCACTTTCAACCTTGGACCTTTAAGTACCCGGCTTTGCCTGGGATGTCCATTCTCAGATTTTTTTTTCATATTACACCGAAAAAGATGAAGAAATATTGTTGTTTGCCACAAAGGAAAAAAGCGGTACATGTTAATTTCACTAATTAATTGAACACCAAAATTGTACTTATCTTCCATTTGAATTCTCACATGAATATCATATTTGTATGCTTACTTTGATTATATGCAGTGTTGTTAGCAGTGGTGGCCAATTTTCGCTGTTAAACACACACTGCAAATAATCAGAGTAAGCATACAAATCTGAAATACAAGTATGTTTAGAAGCTTAGAAGGTGGCGCACACACTATTTTCTGAATGATGCAAGAGGCTTTTATACTCAGAGACAGAGGCAATCTAGAAGTTTTGTAATCAGTGTGTTGGAACTAAGTATAAAACGGATATCAGTTTCAAATCATGTGCACTAGAATATTCAACAGGGTGTAGGTTTTGTATATGTGTCAGATATGTCTATGGGCCTAATTCACAATAACATAGGAAAATGTTCTGTGAGTGAGGCCCTATATGTTTAAAGAAATGTGAACTGTGCTGCTGTGCTGTTTTGCAAATTGTATTTTGTAGAGGTTTGTGGAATAACTGCCATCGCCAACTTTTGAAGGCATTCGTATAAAACATTTTATTTTTATTGTATTCTAACAGACATGAACCTATTTTGCCCAGAATGATTTCTGATTGCTTTGCTGGCTGCGCTGCCCACCCGCTGACACTTGTCCTACGTTTGTCCACTCTATTGTTCCGATATCTCTCAAATATACCCTTTCAAAAATTCCTGTCACCATGCCACTCAAACTCTCCCCACTATAAGAGGCTCACTGTCTCCTGTTTATCTTCTATGTTGCCTTTGGTATGCTCCTGTGTGACCAAAAGAGCGTGTTTCCATGTATGTGTGTATGTAAGCAATTAAAATTGAATAAATACAAATCGTTATTTTTTGTTCCATGATTGTAAAGCGTCAATTGTATCTGTTTGTCTCACTGGCTGAGCAGGATCTATTCGCACCTATTCCTTTTCTAAGCCTCTCCTTCCATCCTGGTTATACTCTGGGCAGAACAATGTGTCTGGGGCCCTCATTATGACCCTGGCGCAAAGCGAAAAACGATGGCGGTAAACGATTACCGCCATCGTCTTCCGCTCGGGCCGATTACGACCCGTGACCGTAAACTACGATGTCACTAGCGGCATCGTAGCTAACGCTGCCGCTGACTGCGCCAAGGGCGCACGCACGCGAACATCCACACCGTACTTAGCGCCATGGCGGAAAGGTACGCGAATGCCGACTCAAGCGGACATGCCCCTAACACCATCACCCAGCCCGTTAAGTACCTTACCGCCATGGTGCTAATTACGCCATCGCGAACCAACCGTAAAGGGCCATGTAAAGTGAATGCAGCTGCCACAGGTGCACAGAAACAGCACAGGTGAAGGCAATACAGACTCAGGAAGTACAAAAAGAGCACACCCCACCCCTTCCCACACTCAGTCACACTCCACAATGATACCAATAGGACTAGCAATGTTGGGGCTGGAGGACCTGATAGCAATGCGAGTGCTACAACAGCAACTACAACAACAACAACAACAACAACAACAGGCTGCACAGAGGAGACGCAGGAGGAGAAGGAGGGCAAGGCAGGCCCAGCAAGCCCCACCAGCACAGCCAGTGCCACCACGCAGGCAGCCCCCAATCCCACGCATCAGACCCAGCCCATTCAACCTCACCGCTGAGCAGATCCACACCCTGTACCGACTGGACCGGGACACCATCACCACCATTGTGGACATGATACACAACGACATCGTCAGCATGATTGAAACACCCACTGCCACCCCCCCCCTACTGAAGGTAGTGTCCGTGCTCCACTTCCTGGCCACAGGCACCTACCAGCACACAGTGGGGCACTTGCATGGCATATCACAACCATTATTGTCGCGTACACTGATGCAAGTGCTCGATGCCCTCCTCAAGCACACAGATGACCACATCTCATTACCACGGTCTGCCCAGGAGATTGCCAACACCAACGTGGGTTTCCATGCACTGGCCGGCATACCTGGTTGCATTGGTGCCATTGACTGCACCCATGTTGAATTGGTGGTCCCACATGCCATGGAGGTACCGTACCGCAACCGTAAACATTTCCACTCAATCAACGTGCAAATGGTCTGTGACTCCAACAGGATCATCACACATTATTGTGCCAGATTCCCCGGATCAACCCATGATTCTATGGTCCTTCGGAACTCAACAATACCACGCTACATGGAGCGACATGCAGGCCCAAGATCCTACCTACTCGGTGAGTCTAATGACATGAGCATGGAAATGCAAAGTGGGTGTTGAATGACGTACCAATGCATATTACATCTGGCAGATACAGGGGGGTGGGTGCAACTAGCAGTAGCCAGATCATTCCCTGTGGCAGCACTGACGTCAACAGAGTAGTGTACACATCATGCCTGACCTAATCATCCCAACATGTGAATGAAAGTGCATCCCAAAAACGACAAAACCATTTGCAAGTGCATTGTGCAAATTGTGGCCGCATTGACCCTAAAGAAAAACACCAACATGCACGTCACCATGCACCAACTACTGAAAGGCCTGTCCCCCACAACTGCGCACAAAGGAGGCACATGACAGACAGGGACATCAATGCACCACTACAAGACCCACAAACTGTCCCCATTGACACCAGTAATTCTCACTGGGGTCATAATGAGCCAGACATCAATGTTGCTATCATGTGAGCTTCAAGCTCACAGGACACGTGCAAGGTCACATGAATGACGTCCTGAACGGACACAGTGGATGGCCACTCACAAGGCAATCGTCCCCCCTGCATTGTGTTTTTGCATGCAAAACAGTACATGAGAGCCATGAACACATACTGGTTGCACAGTGTAAATCCATAACCACAACTCCAATTGGTGCACAGTAACAGTCAGAATCAAGGCATGGTTGTGCGTCATGTTCACATATCAATCTCGTTCCTGACACATTCTTTTCTCACATTTTACAGGTGATGCGGGCTATCCCCTGAAGAGGTGGCTCCTCACACCAGTGCGGAACCCATCGAACCAGCATGAGGAGGACTACAACCATGCCCATGCACGTACCCGTGTGGTGATAGAGCATGCTTTTGGCCTACTGAAGGCACGTTTCCGCTGCCTCAGCAGGTCTGGCGGGGCACTCCTGTACCGCCATGAGAAGGTTGCAAAGATCGTCATGGCATGTGTCATGCTACACAATATGTGCATCAGACGAAACGTGCCTCTGCCCCCTGACGCAGAACCACAACCACCTGATGATGGGGATGATGATGATGGGGATGGGGCAGCACCTCAGGGAGGCAGCGATGCACAGGAGGGCCATATAATGCGTCAGAATGTCATTGACCGATACTTCTAGCACACACAGCGAGTGTGTGACATATGGATGGCACTTGGGGCACTGTGTGTGTCTGGTATGTCAACACTGTGGACTGTAACAATAAAGCACACATACGCAATGAGCAATGTCCACACTTTTCGTTTGTGAGAAAAGAAAAAGTGTATTGTTCTACTGAATAGGTATAACAGTACCCCTCCACCTCCCCCCTGAACACTCCAACACACCCAATTCCCCCCTCCCCCCTGAACACTCCAACACACCCAATTCCCCCCTCCCCCTCCCCTGAACACTCCAACACACCCAATTCCCCCCTCCCCCTCACCCTGAACACTCCAACACACCCAATTCCCCCCTCCCCCTCCCCCCTGAACACTCCAACACACCCAATTCCCCCCTCCCCCTCCCCCCTGAACACCCTGCAAACATGTGACAGTGCCCGTGGTGAAGTGTGTATAGTTCAGCACACTATTGACTGCCCCCTCTCCCGGAACCTGGGGCCCCCCTGCCTGTGCTCCTCAGGGTCCTGGATGACCTGCGGACGGGAGAGGCTTGTGCTGAACTTGCAGCTGAGGATGTACCGGGCTGCTCAGTACGGCATGTGTCCAGAATTGTCTGGATGAGCTGGCTCATCATCTGCCGCACTGCAGCAAGTTCGGTGCATATGTCCCTGCTGGCAGTTTGGATGGCAGCCCTGATGCCATCAGCACTCCTCTCCATGGCTGCACTGGTACTTCCACATTCTGCAACATGCTGCGTGAGGAGTGTGCCCAGTGCTTCCTGCCTGTTGGCAATCTGCTCCAGCGACAGCTGGAATTCTGGCCCAATGGAGGGTGCCAATGGGGGACCAATGGGACTACTCCCATCTTCCACAACTCCCACTGGGCTTGGAGTTGCTGGCCATGAATTAGCTGGCGATGGGCCCTGGGTGTCATCTCCATGATGGCTGATTGGGGATAGGTGTGGTGAGTGCAGTTGCGTGTTGTGGTCAAGTCCAGTGTCATCCTCCACATCACTGTCGGAGCAGGCAGCGATGGCTGCAGTCTCCCCAACAGTACTGCTCCCTGCTGACACATTGCCCTCAGTGGGTAACAGTGGGTGTGGTTGGGCTGCAGGTGCTGTCACGACCCCTTCCTCGGGGGACTTTGCTGCCCTGGGCTCTTCAGCCTGGTGTGGATTCTGCCTGGGTCCAGCAGAGGTGGATGCATGGTTCCCTTCTCCCACTTTTCTGGCCTTCTTGGCTGGGGTGCTGGTGCTGTCGTCCCTGCCAGTGTCCGATTGCGAGCCTGTGGTGGAGCAGAGGAGGGTGACTGTTATTGATGGTTCAGCGGACATTGAGCAGGCATTGTGAAGAGTGTAATGGATAGATGGTGGAGTTAGTAGCCCGTGACATACAGGTTGCCTCCCTTTAGGTTCGGTTTTGCATGCAGGTGTGTGTCTGCCTACTGTACAGTGTACATGCTGCATGTGCGCAGGGCGTGGCTCATCTGCTGATGTGTTGCGTCTGCCACATTGTGATTGTCACGTGCAAGTGTATCAGGGTGTCTTGCAAGGCTGGATATGAGGCACCTACCTGTGTCTCCAGATCTCGGGGCCCCTCTCTCCATCTCGCCGACACCTTCGATGCACTCAATGCCAATCAGAGAGGCACATGTCTCCTCCCATGGCTGCATCTTCAGTGGGGAGTCTGCTCCCCCGCCAGTTCCCAGGGCCAGGTTACGGTTGGCAGACATAATGCCCCGGACCCTGATCCGCAGGTCGTCCCATCTCTTGCGGCACTGTTTGGAGGTGCGTGGGGTGGTTCCAACAGCACTGACACGTTGTGCCACAAGTTCCCACACCTCCTTTTTGCGGCCTATGGCTGTTCGGGTCATCTCATTGGAGAAGACAACATCGGCCTTCTCCTGGAGCGTGTCTGCAAGCATTTGCAGTTCCTCTTGACTGAAGCGCTCCTGACGCTGCCTGTCACATGCCTTCTTGACAACTTTAGGCATGGTTGGCTTAGGAAATGGGTGGGTTATGGGAATGTCAGGGTTTGAGGGTTGGTTGTGGTGTGGTTGGGTAGGATGGCAATGGATTGTGTTTTTTAAGATGGCCGCTGTGCTGTTTCCCGTTCCGCCGCGATTACGCTATTTCCGGTTCCGCCTAATTGCGGTCACCGCTAATTACGGTGACCGCTGACTACGGTCGGCGCAATGATGGGTGGCGGTAGGTCACCCTGCGCTGTTAACGAGGGCGGTAAGGGCTGTTTACGGCATGGCGTAGTTTACGTTACCGCCATGGCGTAATGCTCGTGCGCGATGGGTCGTAATATGGCGCTCTTATCGCCATCGGACCATGGCGTTAATGCTCATTACGCCATGGCGGTAATTTCAATCACTTACCGCCTGAGTCGTAATGAGTCTTGTTTGGGATAGAGCTGGATATGAATATGGGCGCACACTGTTCCTGTATTGTAAGTGCCTGGACAATGATTCACAACACCTTCTGATTGTTGGTGTGTATTGGGAATCGTTGTCCATAGTCTTGTCTTTATGACTCCACCCACTCAATGTTGGCATCCAAGCTGTGAAAGCACAGTGCAGTGCGATTGCAGGTTACTTATCAACGTGGTTTATGGGATGCCCCAGTGCACAATAATGGCAACACAGCAGCGATATAACAATGCGGTCCTTAACATGCTCTAGTCGGCCCTTGTCAGGTCACTTTGCACAGTGTGGCACGATGGGCCTTGGCAGCAGACTCCACCTCAGCATGCTGCCGCCTCTTGCTCTTATACAAGTATGTTGAAAAGGAGGATCATGGCGTTCTGTGATACCAGAGGGATACTTTTGGTAAAAACTCGATTTACATGACATTTTACATCTTTTTATTTACACTGTGTTACAGATGAACAGGTGAATTATTAAGTTAGATTCTAGAACTCAACCCTTTTTTTGGGCACCGAAAAGTCAAAACTTCATAGCTAAACTCTCATCGTTTTCCAGAAAAATGTCACGTTTTCCACATGTGCAAAAGTGGCATATTTCTCCGTCTAGGTTTGCAAACTATTTGCAGAGGTGGCATTTCATGTGTTGAATTACTCCTCGCATTCCTCACTATGGTAAAATTACGGACTGTCTTGACAGAATCAAAATGAGAGTATAATATAATATTTGTCCATTATACATGACATGCCATGCCAGACTGCTATAATATGCAGCACAGCACATAACAGCCCAACATTACACACACATGTGTTGAATATAGCCAGTACCATCAGAGTATGTGTACACCCTCGAAGTATAAATTCAACAGTCTATTTATCCTCCTGGGCTGCTTGTTTTAAATGATATGGAACAAAGCCGAGTAAATGTGGTTAATGAATAATGCCATGTGGACCTCCACAAGTCCCTGGAAGGATTTTGAGGAGAGTAGTGATGGTTTTACGGCCATAATCTTCAACTGGATCGTTCCTCGTGTGATATTTGTAAATGGATGTAGGAGTTGAGACAAAGTACCAGGATGGCCACACAGTGTTGATGATTTTAATTAATTAATTAATGAATTAATTAATTAATCTTTTATAACGCGCTTAATAGCAGAGACCAACATCTAAGTGTGGGACTGGGATTCAGGCATGTGTTGCTCTGCCTTGTCTTGCTTCCAAGACAAACGCTTTGCCCCTGAGCTATCCTGCCAGCACATGGATGATAGGCATGTGTTAATATTCCCATCATTGTGCATTGGTGAAAATAAGGACATTTTATATCATAATTTGCACTTTAGAGTGAAAACGGGTCGCCTGGTGTTCACACATCTTAATGGATGGTGTTGATGAAGAATTATCAGCAAATAGATTTTCAGGTATTCAGTGGAATACAAAAATGTTTGCAGGATGTAGATATTGATACTTGCATAATCAGAGGGGCATTGAGTGGATGTAGGCTTTTGCACCTTTGAACTGATGCTAAATTATTAGGAATGTATGAGTAAATACAATGACTCATAAAATAGTGAGTACATTGGTTCTTTGATGATTCTTTTTTCCCACTGTAAAGAACGGAGGGGAGTGTCTGTACTTCTGCTCTCTATATGGTAGCGGAGAGGCACAGAGGACTCCAGCCAAGATTCTCTATTATTGGTACGTGGTCGAGCAATCAAGGCCTTGCTTCTCATGATGTGATGCAGGCTGGTTCTTAAGTACAGTGTAGTCCCCAAGCTCCCACAAAGGAATATCCACACACTGTATTAGTTAAAACACAGCCTTTAGCTAATCAATATTCAAGGTTATGTACACTATCACAATAACTCCCTTTGTGCTCAGATGATCTACAATGGCAAATATATACAGTTCTAAAGTGGTACCACAATTATTATCCGATCTCATTAAAGTGCATCAACTATACTCTGGTCAAATGTCACACAGATCAAGGAATACAAGTAACCAACAATAGATATAAGAGGAAAGCAATTGGTTAGAACAATAGGCAGAATACTGGCCCCTACTACTAGACACAGTTCTGTGAGAAGATGCCCCCACGTGGGCAACCTGTAGAATAAAGATATACCACAAGCCCAGTCCATATATTGTTTACCAGAGTCTTTCCAATAGGTCAGCAACCCCAAAGTACCTGGTGTTGTCGAGTTCCTCGTCGGGACATTGACGTCCATTCTTGAGTGCACTTCCTTTAAGCAGGAGCCACGGGTCGTCGAACATCCGGCGAGAGGAAGGGTGAACCACGGCAGTGAAGTGGCAGATTCGTTCCTGGTGGTGCTCGGCGATGATGGAGCGTAGGCGTCCGGCAAGGAAGAGGTGTGCGGGGCACCTCGGTGACTATAGTTCTGGACCGCAAAGAGTTTGAAGAACTGTGGCCCAGCAAGGGCGTCAAGTCATCAGCATCTCTGTGGTCGTCGGGTGGCGGGAAACCCACCTGTGGACGTTCCTCGGCGCGTCAACGGCCTCAATTTTCTCTGGCAGGAAAAAGTGCTCGACGGTGCGGATGAGAACGTCCTTGGATCAAATGAAGTTCGCAGGCAAACTGGAGCACGGTGGCTCCGGTTGGCGTAGGCGGTTGTCGACAGTGGCGGACAACAGTCTGGGAGCTTCTCTTTGGCATTCCGCGGCAGTCCCCGTCTCGGGTCGACAGCTTGTCGTCGGTCTGTCTACCAGGGAGTTTTGGCAAAGATCAGCTGGTGCACGATGGTCCCTCGTAGCTCGGGAAGAGGGCGCCTTACCAGGTCCTCTCTGGGTCAGTCCCTGGACACACAGCAGCTTTCTGATTGATGAAGAAGGCAACAGCAATTCTTCTCTTCCAGCAAGGCTTCAAGGTCAAGCTTCAGTTTCACTCCAGTTACTCTTCAGCTTCTGAACACGAATTCTAGCAGTGAGATGCCCCCAGATATACTAGTTGGCCTCCCATTCATTCTGCGGGGTCACACACAGGCAACCAATTGGTCAGAAGCGCATTCATGCAGGCAGGCAGCCATTCAGGTGCATAGTGCATTCAGGCCATTCACTTCTCTCCAGACACTCACAACAATTTATGTGTATTGGGACAAGTACTCAGCCATTCAACACTCCACACTGCATTAATACCAGTTTCAGGCAGGGCTGTCTCAGTCATTGTGTCAAACACCAGATACTAGACATCCACAACACAGAATGCATATTCGTTACACACTCCATTCACCAAGGTCCCACCTACAGGGTGTACCCACAACATACAGTCACTGGGAAGGCTCCAGCCAGTCTGGCCTGGACTTCACAACAACACCATATGGAACTTCCACCCAACAGCCAGTCAGGAGGAAGGGACAGAGTCAGGTCTTCCCAGGACTTTGGGAAAACAAGGTAACAGGCAATAGAAAGCATGAGGCCACAGAGGCCATCTTGTTTCCTAACAGGAATCAGCTGATTCCAATGGCAGGGCCTGGGTATCCCAAAATGGAGGATACTCAGAGCACCTGTCAGAATCAGCATGGAGCTGACACCAGCCCATACCCTGCTATGTGGGCCACACACAAGTGCTCAGAAACATACACTAGAGGCACAGGGTTGTACCCCCACCCATGGGTGCCATAAGGGTATCCCATGGTTCTGTTCACCAAAACCAAAAGAGAGAGCTGCACCGCCAGGAGTCCCACATGAACTCCTGCACAGAAAACACATCAGAACACACGATAAAAGGCAGTAAAGGACAAGGATACGGAGGCCCTGTCCCTCCGATGCATTTCCAGCATTACACCCACCATTTAAAACATACCATTGATTCTTCAATGTACGCCCATGTGTGCTTCAGGGAAATACAATCTTATCTCTTCCACTACTGGATTTGTGAGAAAGATTCATTTTAATCCCAACAAATTATACAAAACTCTCAGCATTTAGTTAGTACATCCATGTGTTGTCTACCTGGCTTTACCATAGAAGCCAGTCACACTGTCTGTGTTCACTTGAATGAAAGAGTATAAGTGAACCTTCATTACCACGTTGATACCTGCTGCATACTTCCTGTCATATGAATTAGGTTCTGGAATAGCCCCAGAGTGGTTAGAAATAGCTAAAGTCCGGTTTGATTTAGGGAAAGAATGCAGGAGCTACATTACTGAAGGCGTATGGGAAGTGTTCATGCACGTGTGCTCAAGCAAATGTTTACCATAAGGTTACCTTGCATGTGCAACGCCAATTGTTGTGCATTCCACTTCACACTTCAATTGCCTCTGCTTTTGCTTACTCATTGTAAATATTTACCTGCAGTCTCACACAAGCTAAGGACGAGTTTGCAGTGGCATTTTGAGTTACCCCAGCCAGACCCCTCAAATATAATACTTCCTTAGCTTTCCAAGTATAAATCCTTTCATAGGTGCTGAAGGTTTGTGGAAAGTGCACATGCGGGTTTGCTCAAGTAAATATTTACCATAACGTTGCCTTGCATATGCTTTGTCAATTTCTTCTGTTATTTTTCCTAATGGTAAATGTTTGTTTATGCCCACACACAGGCTCAGTACTGGTTTGGTGCTGACACTTAGAGGTATCACAGCCACAAACGTTCAGTTATACTTGGCTGTCCTAGTGCCCAGCTTAGGGGCAATCGTGGGGTCATTTCTATGCTTTCTCGAACATTTCACTCAGACATCTTACCAACTTGTGTAAAAGTTGTAAATGTAATAACTGAAGGTGGTCATTCCCCAAAGTACAAACCCAAACTCAGAATAAAAGGACACACCCCAGTAGGGAATGAAACCAGGAGAGAGATTTCAAGTTAAGTAAAGGTTTATAAAGCAAATTGATGCATGCAGAGGACTGCTGCTCTGAGAGTGCTCTGCCAAAAAATACAGAAACAATATAATATAAAGCCAAAACATGTCATAACATACAGTAAAACATAACATTGTTCATTGGTGGGCACCAATGGCCCAGTATGTAGCAATATATAGCATCAGGCTCTGATTGGTTGTTGTGGCTGGGGCGGCCTGCGGGCACGTGGGTCAGCTGGGCTCATCTCCGCTGGGTGAAGGTCAGGCTGGGTCCACAGGACGTGATTGTTGGTCTAAGCTAAACAACACAATAACCATTGACATGCAGAAGAATCATGTTGCACATAAAACTTAAATCAGAATGATGGGTCGCCTATAAATTGTGGGCAAGTATTTGCACATTCTTGACCCAAGCTTTTGGGGATGAAAAGGGTATGGTGGTCCTATTCCCCAGGTGCTTTATCTAAGGGCTTGATCTAGAATGTATGCTGCCTCGTGCTTCAAACAAATGGATTGATAGGTGTTAGTTTAGAAAGAATATATGATCACACAGGATTAGTTATATGGGGGCAGTCTAAGGTGGTCAGTGGGGAATGGTCTTTACCAACTGCTACATGAAAGGAGAGTAGAGGGGCAAAAGGTTGTGCAGGCAATGATTCCTAAAGATGGGGGCCAAGGAGCAGGAGCAGGTTTGTGGAGATGGATGAATATACAAGTCAAGATCTGCCCGGTCACACACAGGGCAACGAGCTCAGAGGAAGAAAAAGAATAGATTCTCTTATTTGCAACAATTGGTACCTGGGCTTCCGTGAGAATTGGACTGGCATGGCGCAGACAGGGGAGTAGATGGTGGGGGCTGATGGAGCTAGCTGTGCGCAGCTCTGGGTGAGGGGAGAGGAGGCTTTTTAGAGATCATTGTGTGGCCTAACACAAATATGGAGTCTGAAGTGGCACAAAATGGAGCTTAAGTGTATCGTCCCATGATTCTCTTGGGGGGACGTCTCCCCACAATGAGATGGGTGAATAGACGTATTTCACGCGGAATGTATAGGGGGCCATACGGACCTTTCTTCCCTTACAGAGCACAATGTCAGTCAACACCCCACACACAGAGCCTTTCTCCTCCTTTCCTCTATCCTGTAGTGGAAATAGCTTGTAACATCTGTGGCAGTGCCTTCCCTGGCTCCAGGAGAACCCCTGTGGGGAACAGCTCACACCTTATCCATATGCTAGTCAATGACAGCATACTCTTGGAAGGACAGCCCATAAAATCCAGATGAATGAAGCTTAGCTGTTTTTGCTATGGTCCCATCATTTAACTATGGCACATGTGAAGAAATTCCCCTGAGGCCCTTAGCTAGCAACTGGCCAGAGAGCCTGCAAAATCAATATTGCAGCCTTATTGGGAAGTCTACCATATTCCACCCACACAAAACCCGTCACTGCCAGAACACTGCTCTTCACCATCCTGCAGCCATCACACCTCCCGGTGATGCTTTTGTAGGCCAAGGTGCTGCACTTATTTTGAGGAATCCATACTCCACCTTCCCTCTTTTCTGCTCTTCGTTTCATCGATCCCCTGCAGGCTTGCATTGTCACCATGATACCTGTTGGTAGTGGGGAGTTCATTTTGAACTCTGTTTGGGTCTTGTGGGAGACAGAGGGCAGAACACTGAGAGAAATGAGCAGAGACCCCAACCGATCCCCTGATAAATGATTGACAAATGCTTTGCCTTGCTGGACTGCCCTCCATGGATGGGCAAAAGTCCCAGCAGACCGGTGAGCATTGCACCTGAGCATGTTAGAGAGAGGTATGAGGCTCAGACCACCAACCAACATACTAATTACGTTGAAATGGGTGACTGCAGTCTTCAAATTGTAAGTTGCCCCTCCACTGACCCTTAAATTCTTGCCTCTCATAATCCTTAGCAGGTTATGTTCATGCATGAGGTTCTGCACTTCCCCTTTCCCCCATCTGCCAACTCTAAAACGCTTGTTTTCTTTAGAGGTGTACCAAACTTCGGCTTTGAGTAATTATTCGCCGAAGTTCAGCTGAAACCTGCTTTTCGGGTTCTGCTAAATGCTTACTGTAATACTCTAAGCCGAAATTAGTACATCCCTAGTTCGGAGCTTACATAATGACTTAACATCATTGAGTGCCCATACTCTCTCTCCCACCCTGTATCCTGCCACGTAGCAAATTATCTGTTGTTGAGCAGCAGAGCTGCAGATGGGTCCAAGGTTGCTGCCATTCCATACAGGGATGCTGCTGGCTGAATGCTCGGCACAACTTAATGCTGAGCTGGCTGACATGGGCAGCAGGTGTGTCCAAGTTCTGCGCTGGGCAAGTAATTTACTTTGCTCCATGGGGTGCAAGGTAGGGCAGTCGGGTGGGACAGAAGTTGTGTTCCACCCGACTGCCATGCGTAAAGTCTGATGGGCCCCCTCTTTCTTTATGCCTTTTCAGCAAATTCTCCCATTTATTCTTAATGGAGCGATTACAAACACGCTTTAAGCACATCTGATGCAGAATGAGAGGAAACATCCGTCGATCAACTCCATGAAGCACAGGCTCACCTAATATGTGTAATGAAGTACAGAAGAAAGCTATCAGTGATACAGGGGCATACAATATTCTCTATGCAAGCGCCCAGTGCCACAACCAAATCTCCTAATAGCGCCACTTTTTCAGAAATGTATTGCAGCACTTTGAAACTCGCGTGTATTCTTGTGCATGCGTGTAATTATTTTAAAGTGTGCATAGTCTAAAACAAGGAGGTGTTGAAAAAGTTGGAGGCGCGCACCGGCGAAGTCCCGTGAAGTCCCGCTTTGCCCGCTGCTCTGCTCTGCTCTCCACTTGATTTTGGACTACCTTGAACTACCTTGACCACAAGGCACTTCGTCCGAGTACCATTGTGGGCGTGTCTATAAAAAAGGACTCGCGCGCGCATTGCGCGCGCGCACCGGCGAAGTCCCGTGAAGTCCCGCTTTGCCCGCTGCTCTGCTCTGCTCTCCACTTGATTTTGGACTACCTTGAACTACCTTGACCACAAGGTGAAGACTGCTTTTGCTTTGACCTGCTATATATGGACTTGGGGCTTTTTATATATATATATAGTTATATATATATATTTAACATTATACGTGTGCTTATTGTGGTCTTTATTTACTTATAGGCACTTCGTCCGAGTACCATTGTGGGCGTGTCTATAAAATAGGACTCGCGCGCGCATCGCGCGCGCGCACCGGCGAAGTCCCGTGAAGTCCCGCTTTGCCGCTTCGCCGCTGCGGCGCGAGCAAAGCGAGGGGCCTCTCAGAGGAGTGAGTGAGTTTATTGTGAATTTTTTTTCCTTTTTTTCCTTTTTTTTTTTTGCCAGGCAATATACACTTCACAGAGCCACAAATATTTATCTCTAGTGGTTCGTTAGCATTTCGGCAGTGAAGCTTTGAAGTAACATCATGAGCCGTAATATTTATACCTTACGTACTGGAATGCCGCCATTGCCTTTGCCGAAATTGTTTGTCAAAAAAAGCGGTGTGAACCCGCCTTCCAATTCCACCACTGGTACTATTACCATGTGTGTGAATGAACCGAGTTTAAAAAAAGCCTTGCCTCAAATGGCGTCTGGACCATTGCTTGTGAACAAATTACACGTCCAGGCCGTCCCCTGTGTCTCAACTCCACGAGCTACAGGGGCCGGGCCCGTGGCCAACCTAGCAGCCAAAAGTAAAAAACGAGTAATTACTCGTGATACATCGTCATCAAGACAAAAAAATGTTACAAGTTCAAAAGATATTAGATCCTTTTATGCGGATTGTGTTAATCCTAAATCTCTTTTACATCCCTCTCTAAGTGCTAAGCAAGTGGGCCCCAATACTTCCAATCAAATACAAGAAGTGTGTGGTTCTACTGTGCATGTCTCACTCTCTGACAGCACAGTGTTAAGAAGTGAATCTGTAGCTCACTATCCACCCTCGAAACATAATCTTGAGGTTACGAAATGTTCAGAGGAAATGGTGCTTATCGATCTGTCTCCCCCTGACTCTGACTTTTTGTTAAATCAATCATTGGGAGGTTTGTCCTTTTCACCAAAACTATTCTCTGATGGGGGTTGCACCAGATCAAACTTAACCTCTTCCTTTATTCATCCCACTCCAAGGAAATTTTCTCCAGTGAATCAAGTTCCTCCTTGTTCAAATATGTCTAAAGTGCTGGAACTAACTTTGGGTGCTATGAATTTGACAATGCAAACTTTGACAACTTTATTTAACACATTGAACTCCAAACTGGACGTGCAAAGCACGCAATTACTCTCAGTGCTGGCGTGGCAAGCCAAACAAGAAATAATCTGGGCAAATCAAGGTGTGAATCCAAAGACAAACCCTGGGAATCCTAGGACGACAGTCGACCAGTGTTCATCGCCCATTATGCTCCCACCGGTGGTGGACCTAACTTCAGCTCCTATGATTGCGGCTGATCCGCCGTTGGTAGACTTAACTTCGGCCCCCAACCTTATAGTTGATTTAACCTCTGCTCCTTACTCTGTACCGCCAATCTTGTCACAAAATTCAGTGGCAAATGTGAGCATGGACCAACAAGGAGCTGATCTTTTGTCCCCAATCACCGTGGATAACTCTGGAATCTTGTGCTCGCTCCCTTATATTGGTCAGATTATTAGAGAGGCTACTACAGAGGCTACTGATGACGTTGAAGACATGACGTCAATTGAAGCTCCTCAAGCTCAATTTAAAATATTTACCAAAAAATCTTCTATCTCGAGTTCAAAGACTTGTTTGTCAAACAAGGAACCTTCTAAAAAAACGAAATCTGCACTATCTAAAAAAGCTAAGAACATCAAAAACACAGAAATACCCAACTCAGCAAGCTCTAAATCTTTTTTTAATACGCTTACATTACCAAAAAAACAGATTCAGAAAACCTCTTGTGTCATTACAAAAAAATATGCGCATCTGAATCAGCTGCGTAAACTCAAGCTTGATTGTGCCAACAAAAATCTGATTGCAGCTGAACCTTATGCGCCACTAGATCATTTAGTGCAAGCTGTTGAAAATTACGAACTAGCAGGAAAACAGCAAGCTCACCCTCAAGCCCAACCATCACAATCCAAGCAGTCAGCTGGGTCCATATACGAGTCTTCCTCTAATATAACTAATTCTAAAGCGGCGATACCTCAAGGTACGTCCAGAGAAATTATTAATAGCTGCTCCTCGACTCAGTCTCCTACATTCTCACTGTCCTCCTTGGCTGGCTGCGAGCAACAGATGCTAGCAAGAAGACGTTTAGAAATTAGAAACGAAGTGGATGCCTATATGAGTGCTTTTTCAACGTCAACAACTTTTAAAGCCCCCTTACTTAAATCTGCAAAATCAACCACCTCCATCCCTCAGGTATCTGAACGCACGGTCACATTTCAATGTGTTGATGATGAAACAACTCTCCCAGCTGAGCCATCATTTCCAAGTCAGGAAGCGGAAATTGCTTCGCTAATAAATTCTCTACGGTCTAAAACAAAACAGTCTGGTCCCACCAACTTAATTTCTGCCCCTAACAAACCTCAGATAAAATCTATACTGAAAACAAAAAGAGATAAAGAATCTAATGTTGCTTTAGTGTTGGGCTGTCGGCCAGCTCCTTTTCCTCAATATCTACTAAATAGACATAGCATCTTACAGGTCTTTTCTGATATTCCCATATTACAGGATATTGGATCGGCCGACATTGCACAGGTGGAGTTCTTCAATGACAATGTAGTGAGCACAGCCTGCATCTGGCTGACGTCCCGTGTTATCAGGAATCTGATATGGGACGCCAAAGCCCAACTACTCGAACTTGGATTCATATTACTACTAGGTCCTGTGACGCCCACTAATGGCTCCTTGTGTGCGGAATCCTGGGTAAAGACGGCGTCAAATGAAATTAACAAGGCACAAAGTTTTACTGAGACTAATACTGCTGCTGTCACCTCAAATCAATGCCGTTGTAATTGCGACTCCAGAAGTTAACTTCCTTACAAGGTCAATAAAGCACGAACTATAACCTTAGGGTCTTGGAATACTCGCGGCCATCGTCATCTGATTAATAATACACAAGACCCTCTTTCAAAGTTTGATGTAATTCTTTTGCAAGAAACCTGGTTTTTATCTGCCCCTTTATGGGATAACCATGGTTTACACTTCTTACCGGCAATTAAAGGTGTGAAGGGCCGGCCGATGTCTGGCCTTGTGACTGCCGCCAAAATATCTTCACAAATTGGAATTATTTTTTCATTTGCTCCAAATTCCTTTTTACAACTGACTATCATATCCGTTGCAAAGACCTTGTATGCGATTATTAACTTGTACTGGAACCCCAAAGGCATTGAGATGCAAAACTTCTTACTTGATTTATCCACCATGTTAGATTTCATCATACTGGTACCTAACATCAAGCACACTATTATTGCTGGAGATCTAAATTTGCATTGTTTACATGATGATAATTTGCAAGAAAATAGCAGGCAAAGACTGTGGGAGAACTTAATGCGTTCTAGAGGGTTCTGTATGCTAAACGGAAGCAAATTTGACACTGGTGAAATAACCTATACGTGGCAACAGGGCTGGAAAAAAGCCACTATTGATTATATCTATGTTGACGATAGGTTGTTTTCCAAAATTGAGGTTTTCAAAATTCAGCAGAACTTGGATAGCGATCACTGCATTCTCTCTATTGAATGGGCAGTTGATGGCACCCCTTTAAGAACTCTTTCTAAAATCGATCAGGGGCACTTAACGGTATCCAATTCCTTAAACCGCATAAATTGGAATGAAACCAGTCTTGGGAAATTTGATGACGCCTTGCGTACATCCCTGTGTCACTCGCGTAATAGCTCCCAAGTTAACTGTGTCCCTTATTATGACCTTATGCAACATTACACCAACTCTAAAGTGTGCAAGCCAAGAGTATCTAAGCACATACATATGTTTGATATGGAAATCAGAAACAAAAAAACTGAATATCGCCGTCAAATAAGAGAGGCACTAAAATTACCCTTGCACAGGAGGTTTGAAGCACTTAACAAAGTAAAGATTACATACAGAAATTGGCGGCGACAGCATCGTAGTAAACTATATCAGCGTGATGGCGAGCAAATGCTAATGCTGACTCGCAACAGCAATGTGACGGAAATTTGGAAAGTAATAGCCAACTCCTTATTTCCGATCCAGACATTTTCACAAACTCAGTGTGTACCGGAAGCAACTTGGCTTGGCTATTTTTCCAAAATGTATGCATTACCGCCTAACTCCGTGCAATTAGACACACTGCCTCATCAATCCTTTTACATTAACATTTCCAAAACTGATATACTCTACTTTATCAACAAAATTAGTCAATCTAGAGCTCCAGGACCTGATGGGTTGTCAAACAAAACATTCAAACAACATCCAGTTTTGTGGACATCGATTTTATATCAGATATTTGTGAACATTAATGTTACTCAGAAAATCCCTCTGTCATGGAAGCACTCTCTTATTGTACCAATCCACAAGAAAGGTGACCGCTCTCTACCTGAGAATTATAGACCCATTGCATTGTTAGATGCGCCTGGTAAATTATACAGCCGCATCATTCTGCAAGAATTAAACAGGTGGTCAGCGATTTCCTTCAAAAGAGATCCTTTTCAAACTGGATTTGTGGCAGGCCTAGGGACCTCGGTAAATTTGATAATGCTGAATATGATCAAATCTAAATATGCCCACTTAAATCAACCATTATATATGGCCTTCGTGGACTTCCGGTCTGCTTTTGACTCGGTAGACAGAGCACTATTATTCCAAAAGCTGCAAAACTATGGCTGTCCGTCATCAGTGTTAACAGTAATCAAGATGTTACATTCAAATACATCCATGCAAGTGAGGCTGTCAATTGAAGGTATCCTGTCTGCAAACATCGACACCTTAAGGGGCCTTAAGCAAGGGTGCATTTTAGCATCTACTTTATTTAATCTTTTCTTGCTAGATATCGGTGGTGCTTTTGAAGAAACAGTCTCTGACGCTCCCAAACTAGGCACACAAAAAATCACATGGCTGCTTTATGCCGACGATCTGGTTTTAATATCGCAAACACCGCGAGGGCTTCAGAATTTGCTAATTAAACTGGAGACGTATGTTGACAAGAACAATCTCACAATTAATGTCAGCAAAACACAAATAGTGATTTGCCAAAAAAGTAAAGATAAAAAAATGGGCAAGTACAAATGGCTTTTGAAGAATTCGCCCTTAAAACTTGTCCACAGTTACAAATATCTGGGATTACCCTTCTCCGGCACCGTGAAAAATCAAATTTATCTTGACACATTAAGAACAAAAATTCTGACGCTAACATCACAGGCAAGAATAATTTTGCACAGATACGGCAAATTTACCACAACTCACATAGTTACATTTTATAATCAGAAAGTTGTTCCGATTGTTACCTATGGAGCTGAAACTTTCCAGCCACGGCGTAGGGACGTTTGGGATTTACTTGAGGGCAAATTCTGGAAAGCTATATTTTCCTTACCCAAGTGCACTCCGATGTGCCTTTTAAGGTACGAGCTGGGCTTAATTTCATTGTCTGCAGTGGTGGCGTGGAAAATGTGTAACTTTTATCGCAAATGTCTTCTTGGTTTTGACAACACAAATATCTTGTGTACGCTAGCACTGTATATGCGCTTATCGCATGATGCTTTTCCGAAGGAGTGGGTAAAGAGCATCCTGGTTTGGTTGGTGGAAGCTGACATTTCAATTGAGCTGTTGCTAAATAACCCTGACAAGGCAAAGAAAAAAATCTACTGGCATGACTGGATTACAACTCACCAATTATGCTCTAAATATATGGACTATGATGCGAGCCTTTTTCCACCAAAAAAGTATAAGCAAATGGCTTGTTATCTTTTGAAGTGTCCATCAAACATCGTTCGCGTTGAAATGCTACGAACACGTTTAAATTTGCATCTAACAAATCAAATCCTCGCTAGACGAGGCATAATCGCTAAAGAACATCGATATTGTCGATTTTGCCTAAACCAAAAACAAATAGAAACCTTGATGCATTTAGTGGTAAGTTGTCCGGCTTTAAACAGATTGCGTGAATGCTACTTTAGTAATGTATTGCAATTGACTTGTAATCATCTTGAATCTGAAATTTGGACTATTTTAGTCACGAGTAATCGAACTGCAATCCACATTGCACTCACACAGTTTATAAAAACAATATTGCCAAACAACTAGGCAGTCTGTTGTCAGATGCTAAATGAGGATTGGTTTTTGTTTGCTTGTTTTTATTTTTTTATTATTATGATTATGACGACCTTTTGTCAATCTATGTGTGTTAACTGATCACGTAAACATTGAATGAAATTTTTATTCTTCCTCTCTTTCTGATGTAAATATTTGCAAGTTAACAATTGTAAATGTTATATATTTAATTATTATCACATATCTGTTATATGTCAAGAACTGTTATGTAATTCAAGAGTTATCCTTTTGAAAGGTTGATATAATCAGCCAACCAAAATAAAAAAAAATAAAAAAAAAGTTGGAGGGAGCAGTAATGATGTTATAGCTTCAATAAAAGCTTTTCGGTGCATTTGGTTATGCAGTTATAAGTAGCTCTTTTGTAGAGTGCATGCAGCTCACTGAATACCTGCCAAACATTTTTGCATGTGAATGTGGTTCTCTTGAAAGGTGCAGCAAAGGAAGCCCCGCCCTCCATGGAATGCCGATACACATCACATAGGGGCCGTTACTCTTGGTGCATACGTAATCTTCACCTCCTCTAGGAGTTAGGTAAACAAGGGTGTCATTAGTGTGTCAATGTGAGGTGGGCAAACTGCTAACCCACTAAAAATGGAAATACGCGATCGCATGTAAAATCGGACACTTGTGTCTTTGAACTGCATTTTTTTTAAACCTCTGCTTTTTATCTGAAGCCTTCGGTAATAATCTTATTTTGGTGTTTTAACTGTTTTTCTTAATGCCTCCTTTGCCCGTGGCATGAGCTTCTTAGAGCGCCCACTGCTATAAACATTGTGTGTGTTGCAATCCCTGCAAATCTGTTTTCTTTTAGCTTACGTGATATTTCATTTCTTTATGTTATTCCATGTTCATACGCTTACAGCACAACTTAAGTTGCCCCACGTTACCAAGTTTATGCTTTCCAGATTCAAAGGTGCAGCAAGTTGATCCGGTCTCATCTTCCTCTTCCTGCACTGTTTCCTCTCTTTCCATATTATTTTCTTCTTGTTACACCAGCAATCCTATCTCCTTTCTATGTTCATTGTCTTTCCCTCTGTCCTTCCCCAGACCCCTTCCTTGCCCTGCTCTCTTCCCCGTTTACCTTGTCTGTGCACGTTCACCACCAGTTACAGGGCTCGCCAGCTAGGCTTTCTACCCTGGAGAGCCACAGCCAGCCTGGCATTGCCCACAGATGGATGCCGTGAGCAGCAGTTTGAAGTGGGTGAAGCCACAGTCACCCTGGCATTGCCCTGGGTGCATGCCACGAACAGCAAGCATGCCAGGAGTTCCTCCCAATTGCCACTCTACTCAAGGCCACCTTTTTTGTTCTGTCTCCACCACCAACAGCGCCCACAATATCGCTTCAGGGCCCACACTATAGAACACAAGGAGAGACAAACATGCAGCTACTGTGCTCTGAAAGACTGGGATATTTTTTTTTAGTTGTGTATTTGTTATTAGCAGTGCCTATTCTAACATGTAAATACTTAAGTAATTGGAGTTGTGATGGACCGTATTAGAATGAAAACACACACAGCCGCAGTGAATTTCTTATTAGGCAATGAAAGCAAGCAATAACAAAACTCCCCTTCTAAAGCTTAGTTACAGCTATAATGTATTTAGAAGCACTATGCATGTCTTTCACTGAAGTCCTGTTTAAACAAGCATTGTCAAAGCAAACAGTTGTGGCTTGTTATGTATGCACTGCATTTCTATGCCTAGGTACTTGCATAATTTGTCACCTACAACCATCAATTGCCAATTAATACCACTCCGGAAGTGCCTGGCAGGTGACTTTCCCATGACTAAACAAAAGCCAAAAAGGTTGGCATTACCAATGCTCATTTGTTGATGCTTCTAAGGACAGTGTGCATCTTCCTACACACTTGTGTAGCGCTGTTAATATAATATATGAGCAGAATTACTGCTGCATACCTCATTGATGGGTGCAGAGTAGCTCAGACATAACTTTCCTTTCTTAAACACGCATTGGTAATGTCAACAGTTTGGGCTTTTGTGTAGGCATGGAGAAGGCTCTTGCCAGGCATTGTCATAGTGGTATTGACTGGCGATTTATTTATTTATGTATTTATTTATTTAATTAATTTGTAAAGCATGGAGCACTAGCCCTGATGTATGGAGGTGCTGGGACAAAAAAATAAACACTAAATAAGCAAACAGTCAATTCAGGAGGGAAATAATATCAAGCGAGATCTGGGAAAACAGAGCAGATTTCAGCCTACGCTTGAAGGTGGCAAGCGAGGGACATGCTTTCAAATCCAATGGAAGTGCATTCCAAATCCAAGGGACTGCATTGGGATATGATCTCTGGTCCACATAAGAAAGTCAGGACCGAGGTATCTCCAGGAGGCAGGTATCATTCTACCTCAAAGCTCTACAGTCTGGCAACAGCATGAGGCAATTGGTCAGATACCTAGGCACCTGTACTCATAAGCATTTATGTGTAATACATTGTATGTGAAAGGTGATCCTGCTGCAGATATGGAGCCAATGTTGTGCTCTCCTGGTCTGTTCTGTGTAAGCCCTCAACAATGTGTATGGCATTGTTTTGGACAACCTGTAGGTGAGTAAGTTCATGTTTGGAGATGCCAAGCAGTAAGCTGGAGCAGTAGTCCAATTTTGCTCCTATACACTCGCGATGGTGGCGCAATTCGTGGAGGTAAGAAAGGGGCGTGACTGGACCAGCAACTTCAAGTAGTAGCAGGTACTGGAAACAAGGTTATTAACTTGTCCTTTCATGCACAGTTCTTGGTCTAAAACGACCCCAACGTCTTGACCTTAGACACGGTAGGAAAACTACAATCTGCAACCTTAAAAGATTGATACTCTGGACTTAGCTTACGCAGCTGTGTAGCATTCACTATAACAATGACTTCTGTTTTAGAGCTGTTGAGTGCGAGCTTACTCGCTTGCCTCCATGTCTGGAAGAGCTATATGTAGAGCTCACAGTGGTGAAGTCAGCAATGTAATCCCCTGTGAGGGGAACAAGGCCCTGGGTGTCATCCATGTAATTCCCATATATAAAGCCTGCCCTATCCAGTTGTTCGAACAGGGGAAGCATGAAGATGTTAAAAAGATATGGTAGTAGGTGCAAAATGGTTTGAGTACCTGGCCATCTAATAGCAGTGTCTGGAAAATGCCTAATACATATACACAAGTCAAGATGTTTGGCTTTGCCAATGATTTCTTTTTAACAGGACGTCAGTGAATGGCACTCAAGTGGCTAAAGGCAAACCTAGTTAAGACATTTTAGATACACCAGTTGCGAGTTTACAATTCGAATTAAGTCTCAGAAGACTGCTTTGAAAAAATCTCTGGCAAACACTGCAAGTGCAAGGTGTAATGCTTACCTGGTCTCTGCGGGAGCGCCTGGACCCTTCGATAATAAGCCCTCACCACATACTACCCCAAGCTTGTGTTTATAGGGTTGGACATCTCTCTGAGCTTAAGGAGGAAGAGATTGGGTTAATGGTACCCTCGGGTTGAGTGTGTGGTGCTGTTTGCTGCAGTGTATGCTGTGTTGTGGTCTGCACGTGTGTTGGGACTGCACCTACAAAAGAGTTACATGTCAGGGATTTCCCTAGTGGTCCTTCTTTCCTCCAGGTACCCTGCTCATCCCGTCCCAGCGAAGGCTGGACTCACCTGAGGTGTGAGGATGATGAGAGAAGCTGGTGCACCAGCTACCAGTTGCTCCACTGGTGGTTGCTAGCCCATGCCTGCTGTGACTGCTTGGTGCGGTTGACACGCAGTGCTGCTTGACTGTGCTTCCTTAGTGTTCTTGCAATTCTGACAATGTTGCTTGTGATTCCTTTCTGTCCTTCCCAGCTTTGAGCTGCTATCTTTACTGTCCTTTGCTAGCTTTCCGACTGTCTTTTAGTGTGCTTTGCCAGCTTTGCACTGCTGTCTTTCCTTTCCGTTGCCAGCTTTGTGCTGCTGCTGACGTCTCTTGCAATCTTGCTTGCGATTACTTGTCTTTTGCAATATTGCTTGCGAATCCTCGTCTTTTGCAATTTTTCTTGATTCCTTGTCTTTTGCAATCTTACTTGCGATTTCTGCACTCCTGCTTCTTTCCTTTACCCCTAGAGCGCTGCTGTATTTAGTCCTGCAGTTCTACGGTTCCGTAATGCTGTTATTCTTTTTCAGGAATCCCCCAGTGTGGGCGCAAACGGGAAGAAACAGGAGCCAGAGCATTCCGGAGCTGGAGGTAAAGTAAGTACCATTATACTGTGCATGGGTGGTGGGAGATCAGTTCAGAAAGAGGGGCCTGCGGGTAGAGTTCCTCTGAGTTAATCAGTGAAAACGCAAAGCGGGGAAGTGCTCCAGGGCATAGTTTAAATAGGCCCGGCTTCCAGTAAAAGACTAGTGCAGGCGGCTACTCTGAAGGCCATGTACTTTCTTGTGGCCATTTTGGAACAACTGGTGATTACAAATGGGGGGGGGGCGCATCTTGGAAAAGGCTGCTAGAGTATAAAGCATGCCTGAATAGCTTAGGTGACCACGGGATAAGAGTGCCAGTGAGAGCGCCAGCTGTACATCATTGTGGTCAAGCCTTCCCTTCCCAGTAGAGGTAGTGGCCGGCCCGGGGTCCTAGTCTCAGCATGGCCAGTAGCATGGTCTGTGATCATGACATCACTCCCCCTCACGGCCCTCCCTATGGTGGTTTTGCTGGGCCCTGGATTTGTCGGGTTGCTCCTGTGGAATCTGACTACTAGTGTGTGTGCATGCACATGCGTGGTGGTTCCCAGGACCTGTCTAAAACCCATTAACCTTTCCAATCACTAAGGTAGTGGAGCCTTCACCGTACATACTTAGAATCTAAAATAGCCTTGACCTCATATTCCAGAACATGGTTCTCAGTCTGTATGGGAGGTGTTGGTGTTGTGGAGGTGCGGGTTCCTGGCTACACACGTTTTAATAATGAAACATGGAACGCATGATGGATGTGTAAAGATGATGGGGGGCCAATCTCATGGGCACAGGGTTGATTATTGCTGCAATAGGATAAGGACCTACATACTTTGGGTGGAACTTTCGGAGTCCTTTCAGCTTGATGTGTCTTGTAGCCAACCATACCCTGTCCTCGATTTGGTATGGGGGAGCGTCCTTCCAACAAATACCTCATCAGGAAAATCCAAACTCTGCAAAATAACAACTTAAGAGCTGCTCTTGTTATACCCAGGAGAGAACACATTTCTCATCTGAGGAGACAGATCAAAAGGCCCAATACCAAAGATAAAATCAAGCTCAAAACCTTATCCAAAACACATAAATGCATCAACCATGTAGCCCCTTCATACATCACAGAGAGAATTACCAAACACTCCTCGATCCGCCACGCTAGGACCATCAACTCAGTGCGTCTAGCAGTGCCTAGATTCAAGCTAAAAAAGCAGGAGGATCTAGCTTCCCTGTCATGGCAGCCCAGGTATGGAATGCCCTACCCCCTCACTGAGAGCAGACCAACCCTTCTACATGTTCAGGGGCAACATTATAAACTGGCTCATCACCAATGAAAACAATGGTCAGCATTAGTCATGTACACATTAGAACATAGACTATCCCTTCACCCGCTTTGATTCCAAACAGCCTCCTAAAATTATTATGAAGCCTTCTGCTTCATTCTGTATATATGTATATATACTCTTGTATGTGTATCGTTTTATTGCATTCCTAGCCCTACTGTTTTCACCTTATTCTGTGTAACTTTTGTATCTAAGCAGAAAGTATTCTTGGAATTGTACTGGGCACACCATGCAAACAAACAAACAAACAAACAAACAAACTAGGTAGATACAGACATTCTGGTAATAGGGGAGTCCTTTACTTTTCTTCCGCTGCAGGTCCAGGGCGATCCAAGTTTCCAATTCTTCTGGTGTAAATATTTGCCTGACAGCTTCATGCAGCTGTTCCAGAGTGGAGGTGGCATTGTCTAAGACACTTAGTACTTTGTCTTCGGGAATGATTGCTACTGGCTCTGGAGGAGCATATGCACGACTTCGTCTTCACTGCATCCAATCCTGTTTAATGTGACTGCCTTTCCATTTTGCACTCCTGGTCTAAATGTGATGACAAAATCGTAGTCAGGAACGAACAAGCCCACCAGAGTTGTCTTGATTATTGGGCTCTTGCTGTTCGGAGGTAATGCACATTTTGATGGTCCGTAATGACTGTGATGGGGTGCTTGGCTCCCAAGAGGTGAGGCAACCACTCCTTGAAAGCAGCTTTTATTGCCAATAATTCCTTGTCCGTGATTGCATAATTGTGTTCCACAGGGGTGAACTTTTGTGACAAAAACACCACCAGGTGCAGTTGTTGCATAGCTGATTGCAATGAGAGAGCACCGCCCCCATTGCCACATTTGAGGCGTCCGTCTCCACTATGTAAGGAAGATCTGGGTTTGGATGTCGTAGGCTGGGTGCTGTAGTGAAACATTGCTTTAAAGCGAGGAATGCTAATTCTGCTTCTGGAGTCCATATTAATTTCTTGTACTTGCAGAGTAGTGATGTAATAATGAGAAGTCTGGTATAAATCACTAATAGAAATTGGCAAAGCCCGAGGAAGCTCTGGACAGTCTTCATGGATGTGGGGAAAGGCCACTGGAGTATTGCCATGACCTTACGATTATCCATGCGAACGCCTTGGGTGGGTCAAGATGAATCCTTAGAATTCCACCTTAGCAGCATGAAAGGCATATTTCTCTAGTTTTGCATATAGATGGTTTTGTTGGAGCTTTTCAAGTACTGCTCGCACATGGTTGACATGTTCAGTAGGCGTAGTGGAGAAAAATAAGATATCGGCAATATAAACAATGGTACAGACATTGAGGAATTCACGTAAGACATCATTCATAAAGAACTGGAATGCTGCTGGTGCGTTACATAACCCAAAGGGCATGACTTGATACATGTAGAGCCCAAATTTCATCCGGAAAGCAGTTTTCCACTCATCCCCACTTTTGACATGCACTAAGTGGTAGCCCCCCCGGAGGTCCAGTTTGGTAAAGATGTTTGCGTTCCTTGCTTGGTCTAGGAGCACTGGAATCAACAGCAGTGGATACCTGTTCTTGATTGTGATTTGATTGAAGGCCCTGTAATTGATACAAGTCTGCAGATCCCCTTCCTTCTTTGGGATGAAGAAAAGGGGTGAGTCTACAGGCAATTGTGAGGGGTGTATAAAGCCATTGGCCAGGTACGGATCCAGATAGGTGCAAAGGTGGACATTTTCCTGCTTGGTAAGAGCATAGATACAACTGCATGGTGTTTGCGATCTGGGCATAAAATCAATCTGGCAATCACAGGGCCGGTGCGGTGGCAATGTATTTGCTTGTTCTTTCTGGAAAACGTCCTTATAATCGCTGTACTCTGCAGTAAGCATCCCATGATGCCCAGCACCGGATTAGAATCAGGGGATGTGGCTGAAGACAACAGAGTATGGTAATTACACATTCCACTACAGGGGTTGGAAAATGTTGTGGTTCTTGCTCTCCAATCAATGCTGGGGTTATGGGACTCCAGCCACTGGATTCCTAAGATAACCTGCAACTGTTTGGTGCTGATGAGGTCAAACGCAATAAGCTCCCGGTGTCCATCCTAGCAGAGTAGCACTACTTTCTCTGTGCACTGGGTAACAGGACCCAATGTTAATGGTGTTCTATCCACAGCAACCACATTACCCATTGTTGGTCTCTGCCAGAGCAGAATCCCCATTCAGAGGCCCATTGCATAGTCCATATATTTGCTTCTGCACCACAGTCTACATATTCCTCAAAGGCATGCATTCTCTGGGGTTGCTGAGGGCATATAAGCACAACCGGAATAGCTAGATGCGAGGCCGATGTAACCTTTCTTTTGCTTGACAAGTGGGCCTCTATTCTTGCCGAGCTGAGTAGTTTACCGGAAGCTGGTCATTAGGACTTGCTGTGTCTACAAACCCTACCATTTTCTTGGTGGGTTGTACTGGGCAATACCATAGGAAGTGGGCAGGTTTGCCATAATACAGGCATAACTGCTGTTGTCTGCACCTCTCACTCTCTTCCCTGGTTAACGGTCTCTGGACACTCCCCAACTGCATGTGTTCTGGAGCCCATTCCATGTGACGGGTTGGGCCGTCTTTCGGGCGGATGAACAGAGGTCATGGCTCTTCGTGGGAATGGTCGACCTTCCGGTCCTGCAGCCTGTGGTCCAGTTGGATAGCCAGGTCTATACGTTCTAAGCAACCATCGGGTGGATTCACTACCTGCGCCAGCACGTCCTTCAGGTATCCCCTGCATTGGAATGGTCGACCTTCCGGTCCTGTGCCTGTGGTCCAATTGGATAACCAGGTCTATACATTCTAAGCAACCATCGGTGGATTACCTGTGCCAGCACGTCCTTCAGCTCTCCCCTGAGGCCTCTATAGAAGAGCGTGGTCCTCTTTTCCTTGGGCCAGTTAGTCTCCACTACCAGTCTGTTGAAGGTGGCAATATAGGCAAAGAGATCCTGTGACCCCTGTCTTAGGGATAACACCTCGTGTTCAAGAGACTGCCTCAGCGTCTTGCGAGCAAACCATTTTTCCAGTCACGTTGGATCCCAGGGAATTTGCATAGGATAGGATTGTCTCGATTCACCAATGGGATCGACCAGTTGGCTGCATGACTCTCTAGATACGACAGAACAAAGGCCACCTTGGTTTGGTCATCCGGAAACGCTCCTGGTTTGCAGATGAAGTGGAGCCTACACTGATTCATAAGGGCTGCAAATGTTAGTGGGTCCACTAAGAAACGCTTCAGCGGAGCCAAACGGACAGAGCTTGGGGCATACACCTCAACTGGGACATGTGGGGTTGCTTGTGGTGCTGGCCTTGATGACAGTGGGACGTGCCCTGCTTTCGCTTGAAGGAGTTGCATAGCCAACTCATATGTACGGTCCCTATTAATCACCAGTTCTTGCCTTAGGGCATTTGTTTCAGAACGGCCTGCCTGTACTTTCGGCCGTGAGGTCCCCCAACATGTGATCTAACTGATCCACCTCAGAAGTCTCCATGACGCACAGGCAAAGATAGATAACGTGGGCTTCGTGTTATGCAACACTTACCTGGTCTCTGCAGGAGCGCCTGGACCCTCTGATGATAGGCCTCCACCACTTACTACCCCAAACACGTGTTTATAGGGTTGGACACCTGAAAGAGCTTAGGGAGGAAGAGATGGGGTGATTGGTACCCTCAGGTTGAGTGCATGGTGCTGACTGCTGCAGTGTATGCTGTGTCTGGGTCTGCATGTGCACTGGGAATGCACCTACAAAAGAGTTAGATGTCAGGGATTTTCCTAGCCATTCTTCTTCCACCCGGTACCCTGCTCACCCCGTCCCTGGGAAAGCTGGACTCAGGTTTGAGGATGATGAGAGAAGCCAGTGCACCAGTTTCCAGTTGCGCGACTGGTGGTTGCTAGCCCAGGCCTGTTGTGACTGCTTGGTGTGTTTGGCACGCATGGCGCTTCACTGTGCTTCCTTGGTGTTCTTGTAATTCTTGCAATGTTGCTTGTGATTTCTTTCTGTCCTTCACATCTTTGGGCTACTGTCTATACAGTCCTTTGCTAGCATTGCTGCTGTCTTTTACTGTCCTTTGCCAGCTTTACACTGCTGTCTTTCCTGTCCGCTGCCAGCTTTGCGCTGCTGCTGTTTTCTCTTGCTATTCTTTGTGTTTTGCAATCCTGCTTGCGATTTCCGTCTGTCCTTCTGTTCTTACTGTGCGCGCTGCTACAGACTGCACTCCTGATCCTTTCCTTTGTCCCTAGAGCACTGCAGTACTTAGTCCTGCAGCTACACGGTTACGTAATGCTGTTATTCTTTTTCAGGAATACCCCAGTGTGGGTACAAAAGGGAAGAAATGGGAGCCAGAGCAGTCCTGAGCTGGAGATAAGGTAAGTACCGTTACACTGGGCATGGGCCGTGGGAGGTCAGGTAGGAAAGAGTAGCCCGCAATAAGCGTTCCGCTGAGTTAATCAGTGAAAACACAAAGCAGGGAGGAGCTATGGGGCGTGGTTTAAAGAGGCCCGGCTTCCAGCAAAAGACTAGCGCGGGTGGCTAGTCTGAAGGCCATGGACTTTCCCGTGGCCATTTTGGGACAAGTGGTGATTACAAAACAAAAGGGGGGGCCATCTTGGAAAAGCCCGCTAGTGTATAAAGCATAGCTGAATAGCTTGGATGACTCCTGGATAAGAGCGCCAGTGAGAGCGCCAGCAGTACATCAGTGGGGTCCAGCCTCCCCATCCCAGTAGATGTTGTGTCTGGCTCAGGGTCCTAGCCCCAGCATGGCCCATAGCATGGTCCGTGATCATGACACAACGTTTGATGGTAAGGCTTGAGTAAAGTGAGCTCAAAGAGTTCCCATGAAATGTTTTGGGCAGGAACTGGTTAGGCATAGCTATATGGATTAGCATGGCCATGGGCAGTCAATGGTTGGGCAAAAAACCAAGCAACACATACAAGCTGTCTGTCTCTCCTCATATGCCATTTCTCCCTATCTGTACTGTAATGCAATACATTTAGCAAGCGACTAATTACCCAAATTAAAAAGGAGATGGCTGTTCGGTGCTTAGCTTCTTATATATCCTTATGAAACTTGCAAGGCTAATGGGTGTCACAGTGTCTACTGGGAAATTAGGTTTCCTTCATTTACTGAAAAGGGTCGATTTCCCAAACCCAAAGGCCTATTTCATCCGCTTGAGAGGTGTAGACTTCACAGCAAAATCAGCGTACGAATATTCACAAATACATTTAAACAGAATAACTTGACTTAACAATAACAGTTAATGCTACACTCCAAGTATTATACCATATAAAATGGACGAACGCAACGGTTTCTTCTTTTAATAATTACACAGAATTAAGGATAGGAAATAATCTCCAAAATGAAGAGTGCTATGAAAAAGGATATTTTCGGAATGCTCTGTAATTTGCCATTCACCAGGTGCCTATCTCTCTGTGCAATAAAGTCATTCTGCAGCCAGGCAACTATATCATGCCACCGAGTTCAGCAGGTGGGCAGCCATGCTGTTTGCCAACTATGCTGAAGTGTTCACCTGCACAGCACTTCTCATCCAAATGCCATCTTCCTCCGTCTTTACTTAGTTGAGGCAATTGACAGAGCACTGAGACTGTAGACAATTGCACAGCATGGCTACACTTTCCTTTTATGAGGTTAAAGTAATTTGATAGCGTAAAAATAGGATGAAGAATAGAACTGTTTACTTGTTACAGCCCACACATTTTCTATTTTCAAGCTGTTGAGAATGACTCAGGCTCCATAGGTGCCGGGCAACATTTACTTAATCTGCACTGCTAGCTTGAAACACGAGGTCGCCGGTACTCTTTGATCCATCTTTTTCTTGTAGTGCAATATACAGAAAAAAGAAAACCATATATAGTTAAATGCTTGTTGTACATGAACAAAAGGGACACAGCCCCTTTAAGAAGACCAACATAGAAAGAGCGGGAGGAAAGCGGAAGGGGAGGAGGTTGGAGGGGGAGAAGGCAGAAAGTTTAAAGGAGTGAATAAAGGAAGTTCACAGCAGCGCTGGCTGTGTCTCGTCTTTGCATGCCTATGCGTGACTGAGTAAAGCCCAACACTGGCGACGAAGCCGATGCGATTCCTCGCATGCCGGCAGCAGTAGCAGGAGGGCGGTAAGCCCAGCAGTCGGGAAGGGCCCGTGCGCCATGTTGGAGAGCCCGTGTGCCCAGCAGAGATCGAGAGGGCCAATGCGCCCATAAGAGTGCAGCGGCCTGTCGGCCCTGCAGGAGGGCCCGTGTGCCCAGCACCTAAAAGGGCCTGTGCGCCCTGCCAGCAGCAGTAGCAGGAGGGCGGTAAGCCCAGCAGTCGGGAAGGGCCCGTGCGCCCTGTTGGAGGGCCCGTGCGCCCAGCAGAGATCGAGAGGGCCCGTGCGCCCGTAAGCGTGCAGCGGCCTGTTGGCCCTGCAGGAGGGCCCGTGTGCCCAGCACCTAAAAGGGCCTGCGTGCCCTGCGACAGCAGCGGCCTGTGTGCACTGCGACAGCAGCAGCCTGTGCGCCCTGCTGGAGGGCCCGTGTGCCCAGCGGAGATCGAGAGGGCCCGTGTGCCCCGTAAGTGCAGCGGCCTGTCAGCCCTGCAGGAGAGCTCGGGTACCCAGCAGCAACCAGGAGGGCCTGTGGGGCCATCACCAACTTCGAAAGGCCGGCGCACCCATCATCGAGCGGCAGCCTGTGTGCCTACCGGAGATTGAAGCGCCAGCTACGTGGAAGACCGGAGAGCCGGAAGAGGCCCGTACGTCTCGCGAAGGTGAGGCCCGTCGGACCGAAGAACAGAGAGTGCCAGCCGCGAGGAAGACCCGCAGGCCCGCGGCGCCAACAACAAGTAAGGTGCCGGGAAGGGATAACTGTAAAGAGGGGAACCCCATGTCTCCCGCACGTGACATTTCACAAAAATACACTTAAGGGTGAACCACGTTACGGCAAAAAGCGAACCCCGTGTCTCCCCACGTGACATTTAACGAGATCAGACGCCAGGAATGCCACGTTAAAGAGGGAAACCCCGTGTCTCCCACAAGTGACACTCAAAATACCAAGGAGCGCACGCCACGGCACAAGGGAATCCCCGTGTCTCCCCACGTGACATTTAACGAGATCATACGCCAGGAAGGCCACGTTAAAGAGGGAAACCCCGTGTCTCCCACAAGTGACACTCAAAATACCAAGGAGCGCACGCCACGGCACAAGGGAATCCCCGTGTCTCCCCACGTGACATTTAACGAGATCATACGCCAGGAAGGCCACGTTAAAGAGGGAAACCCCGTGTCTCCCACAAGTGACACTCAAAAATACCAAGGAGCGAGCAACATTGAGAGAGAGGGAAGGAAACCCTGTACCAGGCAAAACTCCACCGCGGGGCCTTGCACCTCACCCGGACAGCAAGACCAACCTGGGCACACGTGCACAGGAAGACACAGCACCAAGAGGCAATCGTGATCAACACCCACGCGCCACCTGACCAACTAGAGCATACCAAGCAGCAACATCATGTCGGCCCAGGATGCAGCAGATCCCAATGCCCAACCACCACCACCAGGGGCACCCTCCTCTTATGCAAGCCTAATGAGGAGACCCGCCCCATTCACATTAAACCCACACCACGACCAGGGCCAACGAGGGGAAGAGTGGATGGAGGAGTTTGAGGACTTTGTGGGTGGCATCGGCACACAAGAACCTCCCAACATACTAAGCATCTTTGCAAATGTCGCAGGGAGAGAAATTAAAAACATCATCCGTACGATTCCCCTACAGGACCGCACCACATATGCAAAACTCCGGCAAGCCATAAATGAAAAGATTGTCATCTCACCCAACCGTGACTATGAGAGATACACTTTCAACCAATGTGGTTAATTACCTCACGAATCAATAGGAGAATTTGTCATTCGCCTTCAAAGGAAAATATCAAAGTGCGATTTCGCCAACTTTAATGACGAAGAAGCCATCAGGCTACGCATCATAGAAGGCTGTGTATCCTCGATGTTCCGGAAACACCTCCTAAAGAAACCCCTATCCCTAAAAGAAGTATTGGACCTAGCCAGAGTTTATGAGAGAGTGGACATTCAGGCAGCAGCCATTGAGAACCCCAAGAAAGGAGAAGTTATAGCAGCAATACACCCCTACACCCGACACCCAGCTCCACAGACAAGGATAAACCCGAGGTACCCGACACAAAGAACACAAAGCGACCGCCAATGCTATCGCTGTGGTTTCGAGTATCCGCACAGAGGTCCGTGCCCTGCCATCGGCCAACGCTGCATGAGATGCGGAATGGAAAACCATTTCCAAGTGATGTGCAAGGAACTACTACCGGAAGGGAGCTCAACACGCCCACGACCTGCCACTCGCATGACGGAGACACACACGGAACAACATCGCCAGGCAGACAGAAATGCGCCATTCCCCACAAATGCTTATCAACGCCCAAACACTGTAAGAGCCCTTGAGGGGCTTCAGATTGAACCAGATAGGAAAGATAATGAACTATATGGCATCCACCAGAGCGACTTCATGCAAAGCCTGGAACACGAGACGACCTACAAGGCAGAAACCCCAAGCCCCTTTGAGCAAGGCAGAGACCCATATCTCGACTCCCCACCACAATATCAGCCGGGAGGGAATGAACAGGCCCGATACCTACAAGATGGCTATGACAGAGAGTACGTATGCCTCCTCTGTGCTGAAACTGAAGACACCTCAGCTCCCAGAGTAACAATCCAGATGGGAAGTACCAGAAACAGATTTATCGTCGACACGGGAGCGACGGTAAACGTCATGAATGAAGACATCTACCGGGAAATAGCCTCCTCATACCCATTACAAGAATCCAAGACACACATCTTTCAATGGGGAGCAGCACAGCCGATGACTTCCAAAGGAAAATTTCAATGTGACCTACGGCTCAGGGACATCACAGTAACTGCCACAATACATGTCATAAAGAGTCCATCCGTCGGCTGCTGCCTCCTCAGCTATCGCACGGCCAACGCTCTCGCCTTGATTGACCTACACTACGACCAGTCAGAAGTAATAGAGGGACTACCAGTGCCACACAAATCCGTCAGAGCAATGATCGACAGACCCCTGGCGAAGGGAGACCTCAAGAGCCAATTCCCCAGGTTATTCGAAGGAATAGGAATGCTAAAAGGATCACGCATCAAACTACACATTGACAATAACATCAGGCCAGTACCACAACAGCCACACAAAGTGGGTTTCCACCTTCAGGAACAGGTATCAAAAGAAATCCAACTTCTCCTTCTCAACGACATCATAGAGAAAGCAGAAGGGCCAACACCATGGGTATCGCCAATAGTAATAGTTCCCAAGGACAATGGTCGTCTCCGCATATGCGTTGACATGCGCATCCCGAACACGGCCATCCAGAGGGAAAGGCACCCAGGCCCGAGCCTGGAGGACATGTTGATCAGGTTAAACCAAGCAAGGTTCTTCTCAAAGCTTGACCTCAACTAGGGCTACCACCAGCTCGTCCTGGACCCAGAATCACGACCCATCACCACATTTGCAACGCACGACGGCCTATTTCGATACAAAAGGCTAAACTTCGGCATATCATCTGCCGCAGAGACCTTCCAAGAGACCATCAGACGCCTCATAGCATCGGAGATGAACGCACTAAACTATAGTGACGACATCTTAATATTTGGAAGAGATCAGGAGCAACATGACAGAGCCCTAAGAACCATCTGCTCCATCCTACAAGACGCGGGACTGACTCTCAACGAATCCAAGTGCGACATCAACAAGACAAGCCTTAAATTCTTCGGCCACATATTCTCGAACAAAGGGATAACAGCCGACCCGGACAAGATTAAGGCCATTACCGATCTCCAGGCACCTACGACCACGGCAGAACTGCGCTCCCTGCTGGGCATGGCGGGATACTGTGCGCGTTACCTCCCGAACTACGCCACAACAACTAACCCGCTCCACAACCTCCTAAAGAAGAATGCACCATTCATATGGGATGTACCCTGTCAGGAAGCGTTCATAACGATAAAAGAAGGTCTCACCAACAACCAGCAACTGGCGTACTTTCGTCCGGACTGGCACACCATCATTACGGTCGATGCAAGTCCAGTAGGACTAGGAGCCATCCTTGCCCAGACCGACACCGCAGACAACGCTCATCACGCAATAGTTGCATATGCCAGCCGAGCCCTGTCACACACGGAAAAGGCCTACTCCCAGGCAGAGAGGGAAAGCCTAGCTGCAGTATGGGCATGCGAGAAATACCACCACTTTATCATTGGCCGGAGGTTCACCCTGGTAACAGACCACCAAGCCCTAATATCAATCTTCGGGAACCCCAAAACGAAAATGCGGCCTCGCATAGAGCGATGGGGGATAAGACTGCAAGAGTACGATTATTCCATTGTCCACAAACCAGGAGGAGACGCCAACCCAGCAGACTATCTATCCAGACACCCCCTACTGGACAAAGACGACACCCTAGCCCAGGAAGCCACAGAATACATCTCGTACCTGTCATCAAATGCCATGCCACCGACCATCTCGACTGCAACGTTCGAAGAAAGGAGCAAAGCCGACCCAACACTCAGAGCTGCTGTCTCTCTCACCTGTTCCAACAAATGGAGGGAACGCCACACAAAAGGAACCGAAGGGGAGGATGTAGATCAGAAGGAACTTGACCGGCTGGCCAAGATACACGACGAACTCGTAGCCACTAACCAAGGACTCTTGCTACGTGGGAAGAGGCTAGTAGCACCAAGGGACCTAAGGAAGACCCTAGCAACGCTGGCACATGAGGGCCACAGGGGAATCGACAACACAAAACGGTTTCTCAGGAACTATGTCTGGTTCCCCTACATGGACGTGATAGTGGAGGACATGCTCAGACATTGCAGGCCCTGCCAACTGGCAGCGAAAGGACCGAACCCAAACCCTCTGTAACTAACTACACTCCCGACAAGACCCTGGCAAAAGGTCGCAATGGACTTCTATGGACCTCTAGAAGAAGGGGGTTATCTATTAGTAGTAATAGATGAAGATTCGAGATTCCCCTTTGTTAAGCAAACGCCTTCAACGTCCTTTGTGAAAACCGCGCCCATAGTGGACGAACTATTCAGCGAGTGGGGCATCCCCAATGTCGTCAAGACCGACAACGGCTCTCCATTCCAAGGACCAGAGTTCGCAAACTTTGCAAGCCACCTAGGATTCCACCACCAAAACATTACACCTCTCTGGCCCCAAGCCAACGGGATGGTGGAAAGGTTTATGGCCACCATCAAGCTAACCAGACAAAAAGCAGTAGCAGAACAGACACCTCACCCGAAGGCCATCTGCAGCATGCTTCGGAGCTACCGAAATACCCAACACGACGCAAAGGGAAAGCCACCAGCTGAGCTCATGGTGAGGTACCAACCCAGGACACGCATTCCCCGATGGGAGGACTACACCCCTGAAGAAGACCTAGCCATCAGAGAACGAGATGCCGAAAAGAAGAGAAAGGCCAAGCAATGGGCTGACACCAAACGGAGAGCGAAAGAACAACAACTAGAGATGGGGCAAATGGTCCTGGTGCGACAAACACAACGCAAGAAAACGGAGACCCGATACAGCCCTGAGCCGCGAATCATCACAGCCATCAAGGGACCCATGATCACAGCGACTGGAGAACTGGGAGACGTCACCCGCAACTCCTCCTTCTTCAAGAAGCTATATCTGGAGGAGCCCGAAACACAAGAGACACCTGACGAGAACTTCAGTGAAGAAGAAGAAGCAGAACCCCCAGTGGAGTCAACCGGCGAAAGCCGAGAATCCCCAGGGAGACCCTCCAGGACAGTAAAGAAACCAGTGAGGCTCATCGAACAGATGTAACTGGGCTCTCATGTCAAGTACGGGGGAGGTGTTGTACATGAACAAAAGGGACACAGCCCCTTTAAGAAGACCAACATAGAAAGAGTGGGAGGAAAGCGGAAGGGGAGGGGGCTGGAGGGGGAGAAGGCAGAAAGTGTAAAGGAGTGAATAAAGGAAGTTCACAGCAGCGCTGGCTCCGTCTCGTCTTTGCATGCCTATGCGTGACTGAGTAAAGCCCAACAATGCTGGTGATCTGTGACTTTCACCCACATGTTCTTGCTAATACCTTTTGGCTCATTGGACCGATTTGGCTGAAATTTGGCAAGAAGATCTTTCGCCCAAAAATGATTGGGGAAAATGTGTCTTACGCAATTAAGAAAACAAAAGACACTTGTTATCAGCCTATTCCGGTTCAGTCCCCATAGAGAAAAATATGCTGAGAATGAACATGTATAGGATGGAACCCATTGGACACATTTTCACCAAATAAGAATCAAGTTGTAGACAAAGTGTTCCAAATATTCCTTTTTCAAGCTGCAGTAGTTTTACAAAAAATAAATGCATACGGGGTGCCACTGGTTGAAAAAAGTGTGTATATATGTCTTCCATGGTGGATTGAAGCACTGAGGCTTTTCAAACATTAAAATGCGCCATTTGTTTTTCCTCGATGCAAGTGGTTTCTACAGTTATTTTTCTGAAAGGGCTCAAAACAATATCTCGAGGTGGGAAGGGAGTGGGTCGATATCAGGGCATGTGTGGGTAGGGTGAAGGAGGAACAAATGATTAGTGGGGCAGTTTCGAGGCCATTTTTAGTCCGATCATTTCCACCTTACCATGAGAATCCCTTGGAATACTGGATTTCCCGCGATATCCAAACACACGTTTGAAAAAAAGTGGGTCACAGAAAATTGCAGGGTGAGGGGATAATATGAAAGGGGCAGTGTGGTTTACACTATGGGCGGAGGGTGTATAGCTTACCCTAAAAAGGAGGCAGAGTGTGCATGGAGAGTGGCATTGCGGTTGTGGAAATCTTTTTTAATTTTTGCGCATTTTCTTATTATTCCAGTAACTGGCAGATGCTGCTTTTCCATGGGAATGGTTGCTGACAGGATTTAAGGTAGCCTTACAGTGATCACAGGGATGTTGCTGCATAACATTTGAAACAACAGCAAAATTGAAAGTACGGCGCAGGTGTTCCTATTACTGTGGTAATCAGCAAATGCAGCATTACCATGGTAATGATTACTGTGCGAATACAAGTTTTCATTAAGGTTATTGCTGGGATTTTTCTGCAGGAGTTTTCATGAGAAACTACAGCAGACATGATATTAGCGGGAAGAAGGGGGCCATGGTCATTTAGTCAAATTGTTGCATACTGGACGATGGCCACTGGCCATGGCCAGACGTTATGGCCAATGGGATCTGGGTTTTACACGGCCACGTTAGTGGCCGTGTAGTTATGGTTAAGTTGCTAAACCCGTAGGAAGAGCACTTTTTGGGCGGCTTATAACTTCACTCCCCCTGGACGAATCCACACTAAACTTTGCCCCAATCTGAATTAGTGAGGTTTGGTCCGGGGGGGCAAAGTTATGGGGGGGATCTCAAAATTTCTTTTTTTCCCATAGACTGAATGGGGAAAAAACTTTGCTCACGCCTACAGCTCAAACCGCTGGACGGATTTTCATCAAATTTGCGGCAGGAGCAGCGGCCTGGTCCCGAAAACGTGCTTTTGTAAATTTGCTGAAAATCCATCCAGTGGTTTTTTTAAAACAACCAAAAAGTAGGTCACAAAAAATTAGTGATATCTATGTCCGGTCCGCGGACACACTTCCCTGTTCGCTCCGCGGAGAGGACACCGATTGGTTAATCGGCTTGCGTCATGTCTGCGGACATGTGACGTGTTTGCTGATTGGATGGTGAAGAGCATGAAGTGCGTCAGATTTTGGGAAACGCCCACCATCTTGGATTCGCGGACATTGGCCAGTGCCCGCGGACATCGCGGTAAAACATATTAAAAAACACAACATTGCACTTGTCAAACGTATCAAATAATCTCTGGGGAGGTAAGGGGTGATGAGGATGGGTTGGGATATGTCTTCAAGAAGCAAAAAAACAGGTGTTTTTGCCGTGAAAGTCTGCAAACAGTTTGGATGTTTGCAAATAGTCCTGAAAAGTTTGCAGACACCTCAGCATTACAGGGTTGGTGAAATGCAGTTCTTGGATGGCTTATTTCTTTGGCACCACTAATGGACCTGCATGAAATTTTGCATGTATATTTCTGACCTGATTCTGAGTGAGTTTGCAAAGTTTGGTGGTATTCTGTCATGAGGGGGCAAAATTAGAGGGGGGGTCCCAAAATAATGTAAAGGCTTATACATGAGTTGCCATTTGACGAATCTACACTTAATTTGGGAAACCGATAATACGTTTAGATATGAATGTTTTCGCGAAATTTGATGGTATTTTGTGAAGAGGGGGCAAAATTAGAGGGAGGGTCCCAAAATAATGTAAAGGCTTATAAATGAGGTGCCATTTGATGAATCTACACTTCATTTGGCAAACTGATAATAGATCTAGAGAGACATGTTTTCGCGAAGTTTGGTGGGATTCTGTCAAGAGGTAGCAAAATTAGAGGGGGCGTCCCAAAATATTGTAAAGGCTTATAAATGTGGTGCCATTTAACAAATCTACACAAAGGTTTGCAAAAAGATTATAGATCTAGATATAGATGTTTTTGTAAAGTCTGAATGGATTTTGTCAAGTGGGGCTAGTTATTTGATGATTGTATGTGCATACATTTGACACTTTTGAAAAAATAAAACATGGGTGGATTTCCAGCAAACTTGCGTAAGGAACATTGGCAAGGACCTACAAGCATGGTTTTGCAAATGTACCAGTGTTTTATTATTTGACAAATGTCATAATGAAGCTACAAAAAATAGTGGTATACCTTTAGTGACTGAGGGGTAGCCTGTGGCCATGGGCAGTGGCCACATTGTCTGGGTCATGGAATAAGGTCATGATCCGGACAGTTTGGCTAATGGCCATGACCACAAGGGACAAAACATAGGATTAAAGTGGCCATGTCCACATGGGACTGGCTTTGTGGTAAAGTTATTCGACATTAGGATAGATCTGAAAGGGAAGAAAAATATGCTTGTGGTAATATGATCATAGGGTTCTCTTTTTGCCTTCTGCAGGCTGCCATGGAAAGCGAAGAATGGCCCTGTATGGAACCCTTGTCTTCCCTTTTCATGGTGGCCATCTTGGAAAAGGATTTTACTTCCTTCACCGGGACGCCTATGGAAAAGAATAATCCTCTTTTTTATCACCCCAGGTTCCCACTTTGGGAACCTAGGGTGCTAATGGCCTTGATCCCTCATTTCAGGGGCTGGAATGGGGGATGATAGTCCAGAGACCTCGTTATCCACCCTCGCTTCGCTTGGGCTGATAACTTGGGCTGCTGGGCCAGTATCCACTGGTCCAGTCCCTGGAATGGAGGATGAACGCCACAATATTCCCATTAGCATAACATAAAATGCAAATGAAATGTTGGAAAATCTTATTGAGTCTATGTACTTTACTAAGAAATATAAAGTAGATGGAGTCTATACATGTTTTTTTTTTAGTTCTATTTTTTAACGTGAAAGGTGGTTCCTAAAGGAATATGTCTTTTGTTGTTTTTGGATGTCTTTTTTTGGGCAGGAGACCTGAGAACGAAAGGTGGGGAGGGAAATGAGGGAAGAGGAACCAAACACTAATATGGAGGGGTAGGTGGACAATGGAAAATGTTGCGCGTGTGTTATTTCTAAGGTAGGGGCAGTGTTTCTCATGCTCCTTGATTACAGCAGTGGTGGTGGCTCCTGTGGAGGAGGGGTGGCATTAGATGATGCCATTTTAAGATAAATAGCAGTTTTGCTACAAGTAAGTACTATGTACTAGATTGATAATGGATAATGAGTAGGATTAGGTGTTGGAGCTGTGCAAGGGAAATTTTGAAGTTGAAAGTTCCTAGATCCGTAGAAAATGCAGTTCTGAACTGTCCGTGAAGCAGAGATCTTATCGTGAAGTGCGGACGAGTTCTCCGAAACATCATCATGCCACGCGCCAGCATATGGTCATGTGGCACTGTCCGGAAGGTCTGCTATGAAGTCAGATGTTCGTAGACGTCTACGGACGCAAAACTAGTTGAAATAGTTGCAAAAAGTGTATGGAAGTGTTAAAAATGATTCCAGAAGGTTGGAAATGGCAGAGTTTTAAGGTGACACTTTGTAAATTTGACACAAACATTGCTATATTGGGTAAGTATGATATTAGTAAATTGTAGGAAAATAGCATGAACTGGTAAAAACCTATGAAATTCACTGAAAAAACGTTGTTAAAGGGGCGTTATGGTTAAGTTGGACTAATAAAAAACCTATGAAATTCAATGAAAAAACTTTGTTAAAGGGACGTTATGGTTAAGTTGCACCAATAAAAATCTATGAAATTCAATTAAAAAACTTGTTAAAGGGACGTTATGGTTATGTTGGACTAATAAAAACCTATGAAATTCAAAGAAAAAACTTTGTTAAAGGAACGTTATGGTTTCAAGTAAAATCAAAAACCCCCAGAAATTTGCCAGTTATGATAAGCGAAACAACCATAACTCACGTCACCACTGTGCACTGCTAAGACTAACACCCTAGTGTCACGACTCGCTCCCTTCGCTCCCGTTCCCACCACTTGGGGTCATGATTTGGGGTTTATTCCCTACTGGACCTTTCCTCCGAACCTTATGCTACAGTGCTGTGATGAATTGGGAGTGCTAAATCCCTATTTTCCAAGCTACTTCCCTTCCGGATCCATTCCAGGTTTTTGGCAGCCAGCATGCTTCTTTAACCAAATGACTATGCTTCCCAGAATGCCTGGCCCACTGCTCCACCTCCACCCTTGCAGGACAAGGTTGGGTGGAGGATAGGTAACAGCTGTGGCTGCAGGTGCAGCAATCAGCACACCTGAGGCTTGTGCTCGTTAAGCAGCTTTAAAAGCCTCAGTCTTACTTCAGTCCAGCGCTGGTCATCGTTTGCAGTGTTCCTGTTGTGACTAGTCCCTTGTTCCTTGTTCCTTGCCTTTGTACCTAGTTCCTAGTTCCTGTTTTCTTGTTCCTCCGCCCTGAATCTCGGATTCATGCGCTAATTGATTTCTGCTCCCTTGATTCCCTTTTTGTCTTCCTCTGTTTGCAGGCAGCATTTCTCAGTGCTTTCCCCTTTTAGATGCAGCCCAGTTTGTCTGTGTTCCATATTTCTTTGACTCTGTCCTTTGCTGCTGTAAACCCGTATGCCTTAGCCTTCCTCTTAGATTAGCTTCCTGTCTTTTCCTTGGAGGGGTAGGGAGAAGTTTGCATTGGTTATTTCGTTTTTCCCTGCTCCTGATCCTTACTTTCTATTGGGATCCATTCCATGTTTTCCATTGCACTTCTGCATTTATTTCCCATTTGATTATTAGGTGTGGTGTGCGGTTGTAGCTAGCTCCGGTGTGAATGCTTATGTTTTCCTCACTAATTTGTAATCACTATTCCAACTTAGGTATTTAGTTTTCCTCCCATTGCTGTTCTAGCCTTTCTGGGTCCCAGTTTCATCAACAGGATTCGTGGGCTAGCTGACATTCAATAGGTTTATCTCGTCCTCGTGAGTACAGTTCTTTAGTTCCCTTATTTAATACCATCAAGAGTGTTAGTTCACAGATCCTGTCATTGCTTGCCCTCCACGTGGGTTTAGCGCTGTCAGTACCTGTAACAGCAATTGGGGGTAAGGCGCTTGCCGACTTTCCTCGCGGTCAGGTGCTTACCCCACATCCCTTTTCATATATTGGTTTTGTTGTCACACTCTATTTGCACTCCTGGGTTCTAGCATACATGAGTCGTTGTTCCTGTGTGCACGTAGTTTAATTCGAAGCTATTCACTGTGTGATTTAGTGCACATTTCCCTTGCCATATTCGCTGCCTTTGTACTCGCCTGACTAATCCTGACAGAATGACCAGCCCAAAATTCCCATTGAATATGGCAAGTTTAAGAAAGAAAGGCAGCAAGGCCTCTAACAAGTTTGTACAGAAAGCTTCCGCTACATTTACCTGTGACAATCAAATCACTAGTCCTGACTTAAATGAACTCCTTGTCACGAATGGGAATTTACGTGCAAAGTATTTTTCCCATAGGATGGCACATCCTACATTGCCTGATCCTAGTTCTATCTTTTGTTTTGATCCCGATTCTATGTCAGCGCAAGCCTTAGCCGCAGAAAACAACACACTGTTAGACTTATTATACAAGAGTACCTCTGTTGTTGAACCCCATGATTCCAGTTGTGCTTCACCTCAGATAGAACCGTTTCATGGTACAAACATAAAGAATGGAGGGGTTCCTTGCATAACTTCTGTTTTCTACCCTCAGTCTAAAGCATACTCCTTTGCACAGGTACATACTGTAGTCCCTAATGCCAAGAGGTCTAATGTCAATAGTTTGCTTAAGGGAAACACAGACCAAGTTGGTAAGAGAAACTATAAATCACAGAACCTGCAAGCAGTAGAGGACAATGTACAATCGGTGCACATCCAGATTGCTAGTGCAGGATCCAGCCCTGATGCCACTATGCCTCCCCCTGTGCCTACTGATAGTGATGTACAGTTAATGCAGGGCATGCTAAGAGCTAAGCTTGAGGAGTTAAGACAAGAATTCATTTCTTTACAAGAGGAGAATAAAACCTTGCACTCTTTACTGAATACACCTCAGACTTTATCTGTTGATGTTGAGGAAGTGAACACTGTTCAGCCCCTGAGTGCAGAGACTTTGGTAAACCATGATATTTGTCAATATGTTAGATCTATTGGGAGTGAAGGTCTTTCGTCTAGCACAGCGCTTAATCTGGGCACAGTTTCTAACAATTGTTCTGCTGTTTGTCAGGGATTGCAGTTAACTGAAGATTTACAAGCCACTCCTTTACCTAAAATTTCCTGTGTAGCAGTTTGTCATAATTCTGAGCTAGCACACATACAAGCTTCTGATTTCCAAACACAATCCACAATGGTGGCATACACAGATTCAGTCACTACAGTAGGCTTAGGCCCTGCTCTTGATACAGCTGCTGAGACTGAAGTAGATGTTAAAGCTGATGTGGAAAACGATGTTATCTCTGGGTTCACTCTTCCTTCTGCCAATTCTGATCAATACGAACAGTCAGAGACAGTACAGATTTCATGTTCTGATGGACTCATTCCACAATATACAGAACCGAAAAATCGGCAGGCGATTCCTGAACTGTTGATTGTAAATCTGCCTCTTTCAGAAGCTAAGACAGAGGAATGGACAATTGATGAAATCCTGATTAACAGAGACTTTACTATGGTAATTCCACTGGTTGATTTTGACTTCTACAAAGAAAAAGACTCTGTGTCACCCACTAAAGAAAAGGACTGCAAGGGTACAGCTCAGTCTTTGGTTACTGGTGCCAAGGAGTCTACTGCCCTAAAGGTGCCCTCCATTCCTGAGCCACCAATGTGTCTGTCAACTTCTGAGACTTCTGTCTGTCCTCCTACAACCATTGACTCTTCTATGATCCAATCCACAGCCCTGCAGTCATCTTTGGCACAAGTGTCTTCAACCAATGAACCGTTGCCATGTCTGCCATTTACTCAAGAGCCAGTCCCAAAGACCTGGACATGTTTGTATCCAGCAACCGAGATTGCTTCAGCTTGCATGCCTTCAGCCTCAAGGTTTCCCCTGGCCTGCCTGTCTTCAGCTACAGTGACTCATCCTGCAGATCATCCTTCAGCTTTAGAGTCTCCGGTAGTCCTTTAAAAGTGCATGTCTTCAGTCCCGGAGTATACTGAGTATTTGCCTTCAGTTCATGAGACGCCTGTATCCTGCTTAGCCTCGCTGCCAATATCAGAGGTATACCTGTCTACACCATCAGATCCTGCTGTATTTTCTTCTGCTCCAGCGATTCCTCCTGAATCCCAACCATTTACTGTCGATGAACGTCTAGCTTGCCTTTCTTTTGCTTCAGGAGGAGCACCAGAATGCCTGCCTTTTCCACAAGACGATTCTCCCAACTGCTTCACTTTAGCATCAGAGCCTCCTAAAAATGCAGCATCAGAGTTTGAGACTTTTGCCAGCTCCCGCTTCAGAGTCATCAAGCTGGACCAAGTGGTGAGTCAGAACCACTCACCTGGGTGTGCACAGGGGGTGGTGCAGACCGGCGTATTATCTACAGGACTTGTGCAACAGAATTCCGCCAAGAAGCACCAGTTGGGTGCTAGTAGCCAAAGGAAGGGAATGACTGCTGCAGTTCAAAATGTGTCTGTTATTGCTCCTTCTGCGAGTGTGCCTGAAATACCAAGTACTGCGTCTATCACTCCTATCAGTATGCCAAACGTCCCTGCTGTTGTATCCCACGTGCAACAAGGTGGTTACACGACTGTCACCAGAGTACCAGCCTTGTACAACCCATTGGACTTTCAGGTCTCCAAGGCGTAGAACATGTGCAGTCAAACCTTAGTCACTTTCAACCACAAGCCTTTTCCCAGATGGATGACAGAAGAAAATCTGAACCTCTACCTCAGCCGCCACCTTCTCCAATGGCTGAACATAAACCTTTCCTGAAGCCAGCAATTTCCTCACCTCCCGCATGTCCACTCTCGGCAGAAAGGCTAACAGGGCTTCTACCATTGTCTAAGGCATGTTGCACCAGCCTGCCTCCCTCCTCAAAGACTTATAAGGGTCCACTCCCAGTGACTGAGCTTCCTGGACCTTCCAACTCTGCTTCAGGTCCTGCAAGTCCTTCATGCCTTTCTTCGAACCATGAGTCTCTTCCTCACCAGAAGCCACCGTTTCCATCAGTACCACCTCCAAAGACAAAGCACTCCTATCATAGAAGTCCATCTGCCTTTGCCCACAGGCCACCATTTCCATCAGTGCCACCTCCAAAGAAAAAGCACTCCCATCATGGAAAGAAGATGTCTCGTGCGGGTGGCTGGCACCCGAAGACGGCCGTAGGAGGGGGTATACTGTCACGACTCGCTCCCTTTCGCTCCCGTTCCCACCACTTGGGGGCATGATTTGGGGTTTATTCCCTACTGGACCTTTCCTCCGAACCTTATGCTACAGTGCTGTGATGAATTGGGAGCGCTAAATCCCTATTTTCCAAGCTACTTCCCTTCCGGATCCATTCCAGGTTTTTGGCAGCCAGCATGCTTCTTTAACCAAATGACTATGCTTCCCAGAATGCCTGGCCCACTGCTCCACCTCCACCCTTGCAGGACAAGGTTGGGTGGAGGATAGGTAACAGCTGTGGCTGCAGGTGCAGCAATCAGCACACCTGAGGCGTGTGCTCGTTAAGCAGCTTTAAAAGCCTCAGTCTTACTTCAGTCCAGCGCTGGTCATCGTTTGCAGTGTTCCTGTTGTGACTAGTCCCTTGTTCCTTGTTCCTTGCCTTTGTACCTAGTTCCTAGTTCCTGTTTTCTTGTTCCTCCGCCCTGAATCTCGGATTCATGCGCTAATTGATTTCTGCTCCCTTGATTCCCTTTTTGTCTTCCTCTGTTTGCAGGCAGCATTTCTCAGTGCTTTCCCCTTTTAGATGCAGCCCAGTTTGTCTGTGTTCTATATTTCTTTGACTCTGTCCTTTGCTGCTGTAAACCCGTATGCCTTAGCCTTCCTCTTAGATTAGCTTCCTGTCTTTTCCTTGGAGGGGTAGGGAGAAGTTTGCATTGGTTATTTCGTTTTTCCCTGCTCCTGATCCTTACTTTCTATTGGGATCCATTCCATGTTTTCCATTGCACTTCTGCATTTATTTCCCATTTGATTATTAGGTGTGGTGTGCGGTTGTAGCTAGCTCCGGTGTGAATGCTTATGTTTTCCTCACTAATTTGTAATCACTATTCCAACTTAGGTATTTAGTTTTCCTCCCATTGCTGTTCTAGCCTTTCTGGGTCCCAGTTTCATCAACAGGATTTGTGGGCTAGCTGACATTCAAGAGGTTTATCTCGTCCTCGCGAGTACAGTTCTTTAGTTCCCTTATTTAATACCATCAAGAGTGTTAGTTCACAGATCCTGTCATTGCTTGCCCTCCATGTGGGTTTAGCGCTGTCAGTACCTGTAACAGCAATTGGGGGTAAGGCGCTTGCCGACTTTCCTCGCGGTCAGGTGCTTACCCCACATCCCTTTTCATATATTGGTTTTGTTGTCACACTCTATTTGCACTCCTGGGTTCTAGCATACATGAGTCATTGTTCCTGTGTGCACGTAGTTTAATTCGAAGCTATTCACTGTTTGATTTAGTGCACATTTCCATTGCCATATTCGCTGCCTTTGTACTCGCCTGACTAATCCTGACACCTAGACATCAAAGATGACATCACAAATGTCATTGATGACATCACTGAGGACATCACATATGAAATACATTTTGATGAAAAGTCCCTACAAGGATTTGTGTTTATATTGTTGGTAACAAGATGTCAGGGGTGATCGGGAGACCTATCATGAACTACTTAATCTATTAAAGAATGTACTCATCTAATATCTTTTATAGGGGGTGGTGTTAAGGTGAATCTTCCCTGTGTTATTATTGTGCCACATTTACATTACAATACGTTTCAGCAATAAGAGTTACTTTGTGATGTCATGTAGTTCCATTTGGAGTGTTTAGTTTCACTGTGTATTCTACGGTTGGTCAGTTGGAGCCTGCCTCTTGAAGGGGTACCTGCTGTCCTTGAATGATACTTAATAAAGGACTTCTGTATACATATATCACTGCGTGGACCCATACTTAACATTGGCGACGAGGATTGGCACTTCATGTTGACTGGGGCCACCTGATATCCTCTGGTCTCCGGTCCTTTCTACACCGAGGATCTCCACCTCCGAGAGGGACAGCAGGCGAGAGGCGGGCAGGAGGTGGAGTTGAAGCCCGGCATCCAGGCAAGTGGGAAACGCTTCTTATGAGCGTCGGCGCAGCGACCGCTGCTTGGGGAGTCTTGCGCGAGCCTCGAGGCAAGGAGGGGCGTTGCGCGGATCCAGCGCCAGCCGCGGCCCGGCTTTAATTTGAGCGTTGGTACAGCGCGAGCCCCGAGGCAAGGAGGGGTGTAGCGCGCATCCAGCGCGAGCCGCAGCCCGGCTTTAATTTGATCGTGGGTGCAGCGGCTGCTGTTTTCGGAGTCCCGCGCGAGTCCCAAGTTCAGGAGGGGTGTTGCGCAGATCCAGCGCTGCCCGAAGCTCGAGCCGCAGCACGGACCCGGGAGCGAGCGCTCGTGGCTCAAGTGTCTTGGGTAGCCACGCCCACCTCATGACGTGCTGGCCTCCAGAAGCCCCGGTCCTCCCATTGTGACATCCTGTCTCCTAGCAACGTCTTTCACAAGCCCGGTCACACAGAATAGAACGCGGAATCACTTGGTTGCAGAGATCCTAGCAGAGTGCTAATAGTGGACTGCAATTCTTGCAATTTAAAAAAATAAATAAATAAGAGATCTACATTTGAATATCGTCCTGTAACCATGGCCCTCTCCATTCCTCCTCCCCTGCCCTTTCTGAGTGAACCAGGCCGGGCTCCGATTACATGGGGCAGGTGGAGGGACATGTTTGAGAACTACCTGGTGGCGATGGGCGGGGAGAGATTTCCCCCTGTGCGCAAGAGGGCCTTACTCCTACACAACCTTGGTATAGAAGGACGCAGAATCTTTGATGGACTTTCCAGACAACATGCCCCTGAGGCAGGTGACATGGATGAATATATGTTTGCCCTTAACCAACTTCGGGACAACTTTGAACCGAAGAAGAATGTCAGTTTTGAGAGACACAAATTTTTCCAGCGGGCCCAAGAGAAGTCGGAGTCTGTGGAGTCCTACATTGCTTGCCTCAGATAACATTTGACTGATTCCCTAATTAGAGACCAGCTGGTTAGATGCACCAATAACGTGAGAGTCCAGGAGAAACTTCTTGCAAAGGATATGAAATTGGATGAGGCAGTAGAATTAGCAAGAAGCATCGAGCAGACTTCAGAGTATGTCAAAGAACTTAGGATTGACAAATCCAATCCTCCATCGTCTTCGGTTTGTGTCAATAATCAAAAGAAGAAAGTTGGCCTTTCCACAGTCAAGAGAGGAGGAGGAAATGCAAGAAATGTATGTTCTCGTTGCGGCAGTTCAAGACATGGTATGAACTATCCCTCCTGCCCTGCAAAATATGCGGAATGTTTCAAGTGCAAGAATAAAGGGCATTTTGCTAATGTTTGCAAGGGTAACGCTGTCAATAGTATCGACTTCAGGCCAATGAACAATAATGAAGACGGCATCGGAAGGGGGTACAACATCCAAGAAGTGTCCAGCACTCAAGAATTCACCCCAAGACACATATTCGAGATTTAAGAGATGTATGGGATGACCAAAGGTCCCGTGGACAAGTTTCAAGTGGATGGAATTGAGCTCAAAATGAAAGTTGATACTTGTTCCCCCTGGACCATTATATCCCAAGACACATTGACAAACATTCTGGGGAAGAGCAGTACTATTATACGGCCTACCAATGTCAGGGTGTGTGGATATGCAGACTCCGACATAAATATACTGGGTGAATTTCTGGCAGAAATTATATACAAGGAAAGTATATGCCAAGCCACGATCCTTGTGGCGGAAAAAGGGACCTCTCTGCTAGGCTGGGAGGAGCAGAGGAAGCTGGGTTTAAGGGTACAAGCCAATGCACCAGATCCTGTCACTTTTGCTGAGTTGGGGGACTCTTGGACCAAGGAATTTCCACAGGTGTTTTCTGAGAGTCTGGGAAGGCTTAAAGAGTTTGAACATCACATCAGACTTAAGAACAATGCCCAACCAGTGGTACACAAGGTACGACAGGTACCACTGAAGATGAGAGCACAACTTAAAGAGGAGCTAAACAGCTTGGTTGACAAAGGGGTGATTGAACCTGTTGTAGCTACGGAATGGTTGTCTCCAGTTGTTTTGGTTACAAAGGCCAATGGTAAGATGAGATTGTGTGTCGACCTACGCAGCCTCAATCAGAACATAGTGGTCGAGAGACACCCATTACCGAATATCTCAGAAGTTTTGTCCACTCTAGGAGAACCCAAGTTATTTTCCATAATAGATCTCTCTGCTGCCTGTCATCAGGTTCCGTTGTCTAAAGAATGTCAACACTTGACTGCATTCATCACTCCTGAGGGTGTTTTCCAGTATAACCGGATGCCCTTTGGTTTAGCCTCTGCGGCATCCGTATTTCAGAGAGTGATGGAAACGGTATTGAAGGGCCTTGAGAAAGTAACGGTATTTCAAGATGACATTCTGATATTTACAAATGATGGTCCTGAACATGATAAGATACTTAGGTCAGTGTTAGTCAGACTCAAAGAAGCGGGTCTGACTGTACAGAGGGAGAAATGCAAAATTGCTGTTACAGAAGTGGATTACTTGGGGCATAAAATCTCCTGCAATGGTATTGCTTCCAGGAAGTCTTTAGTGGATAGCATTGTGAGTGCTCCCCAACCACTTGACAAGGAGCAACTACGCTCGTTCATGGGATTGGCGGAGTACTACCACAAGTTTGTTGATGGTTTCTCTGCAATGTCGTCTCCTTTGAGAGATCTATTGAAAAAGGGCACCAAATATGTGTGGTCGGAAGAATGTCAAAATGCCTTTAGTAAGATTAAAGATAGCATTGTGAAGGCACCCTCATTAGGAGGGTTTGTGTCTGGCAGACGAACTGTGCTGGCTGTAGATGCAAGCACGTTAGGCCTGGGTGCCGCTCTTTTTCAATATGATGGCAACATTGAACATGTCATAGCCTTTGCCTCCCGACCTCTGAGGGGGGCGGAGAGCAATTATTCCGTGGTGGAGAGAGAGGCTCTAGCCGTATCATGGGCTGTTGCTCATTTTAAATTTTTTCTATGGGGTCAGTCGTTTGTTGTAAAGACTGATCACAAGCCGTTAGTTCAGCTACTGGGCAGTGCGGAATGGGCTAAAGGTTCACCTAGAATATCTCGTTGGATGATTGACTTGTTAGCATATGACTTTAGAATGGTGTATATACCTGGGGGAGAAAATGTGATTGCTGATTGTCTTTCTAGACTGCCTGCACAGAATGAGAGTTTCAAGGATGTAAGTGCAGATGGTACTGTGGGTATTTGTGCATTAGTACACAATGCCATAAGCAAAGAGGAGTGGCAGTCTGCTGATGTGATGGATGAGGCCTTGGGGCAAGTCAAATTGTGGACCAAAACAGGTTGGCCCAGAAAAGATCTCATTGAAAAGAAATATGATGTTTATTACTATATTAAAGAGGAGTTGAGCATGTCAGAGGATGGGTCTCAACTCAGAAAAGGAATGAAAATAGTACCTCCATGTGACATCAGGCCCAAATTAGTGGACATAGCTCACCAAGGCCATCTAGGCATGGGAGGTACCAAAAGGCATATCAGGCAATTTTTTTGGTGGCCAGGGATTGACGGTCAGGTAGAGAAGTGTGTGAGGAGCTGTAAAGAATGTGAAAGAAGTGACAAGAGTAAGATTATCAAGGAAGCTCCCTTAAGACCTGTGAACGTTCCAAGAGAACCATGGAAGAAATTGGCAGTGGATTTAATGGGGCCCATACAGGAACTAGGAGAGGATGTTAAATATCTTATTGTCCTGGTGGATTATCATTCGAAATGGGTTGAGTAGAAAGCCATTAGAGAAGCAACCACTTCACAAATGATACAATTTTTTGAGGAAGTTTTTTACAGGGAGGGATTCACCTCAGAACTTGTTTCAGATAATGGAGTACAATTCTGTTCGGATAGGATGGTGGAGTTTCTCAAGAGGTTTGGTATCAAGCACTACAGAACAGCACTGTACCAGCCCAGAGCGAATGGTCTGGTCGAGAGAGCAAATAGATTCCTAAAGGGAGGATTGCAGTTAGCCATGGCTTCAGGTTTAAGGTGGCAGACAGTTCTCAGGGAGATGGTCTGGAACTATTGCGTGACTCCACACACTGTTACCGGCATTTCACCTTTCATGTCCCTCAAAGGCAGACAACCAGGGACAAAGTTGTGTCCGGGTTGGTTGGATTTAGCGAGGAGCGTACATGTCAACAGGGAAAGGATCATGGATCTCATTAGAGAGGCTCAAGATGAATACAAAGAGAGGTTTGACACAAAAAGGGGTGCCAAGGAGATGCAATGGTCAGTGGGGGACTGGGTTTATGTTAAGATCCCAGGGCTTCTCCCAAATGTATTGCAAGCAAGTTTATTGGACCCAAGAAAATTGCTGTGATCAGGGGGAATGTTGTAATCATGGAGGGTGGAGAATGTTGGTCGATGGCCAAATTGGTTAAGTGCAATATGGTGGACAGTGAAGCTGGTGAGGGAACCAGAGAGGAGCAAGTTTCATTTGGGAATGGAGAGGAAGAACATATGTGTGAACCGAATGTGAGTACAGCCTCCAGTAACAACACCAGCTTGAATGCGAACAGGGTCAGGAACAAACCGGTCAGGTTGAATGATTATTACCTGGGTTAAATCTGCCACAAAATGAAGGGAGGAGATGTGTTAAGGTGAATCTTCCCTGTGTTATTATTGTGCCACATTTACATTACAATACGTTTCAGCAATAAGAGTTACATTGTGATGTCATGTAGTTCCATTTGGAGTGTTTAGTTTCACTGTGTATTCTAAGGTTGGTCAGTTGGAGCCTGCCTCTTGAAGGGGTACCTGCTGTCCTTGAATGATACTTAATAAAGGACTTCTGTATACATATATCACTGCGTGGACCCATACTTAACAGGTGGGTATGAGCCATGGCTGTAGAAAGCGGCCAGTGAGTGTTAGGCAGAATCATATGCAGTCATCTTTGGGAAGACCACACACAATTAAAACTTCAAGTGTAAGTACAATTTCACCTTTGGTACAAGCTGTACTACACAGTAAAGTGGTAGCGATGAACAGCCAGACCTATCTCAAGAGTAAAGTGATCAGTATCAACAGTTACACAAAGGACAGCAGTTACTATGGTTCAAGCAAACACTGACTCAAGGTTTCTGAGTAAAAGAATATACATTTATTTACATATCAGTTATAAACCAATTCACTAAGTAAAAGCAGCAGACGAATCACACTCTTTATATACTACACATCACCCAATAGATTCTGGACAAAATGAAGTGTGAGCAAAATAGCACTCCAGCAATTAAAAAGGGATGGAAAGACAAGGTTATACAAAATTAAGCAGCACTAACAAGTGAATAGTCAGGCAATCTAGTAAAGGCTTCTACAATAAGGATTCAAATCAATAGGCCAGGGCCAATGTTAATGGGTCACAGTCTTTGCTCAGGATCACACAGTTCAGAGTAGTTTGCGGTTAAGTCTTTGCCAAGAGTTCGAAATGAAGTTGGTCGGGAAAAAAGTTATTCAAAAGATTAGAGAAGGACAAGCCCTCGGATTGGAGAAAGATTTCAAACACTTTCACGGCGATCGGACGGAACGAACGACCAGTTTTAAACAGTACCTTAAATGAAGAAGGAGGCTGTAGCTGAGGCAGATGTTCCTGTCAGATCCTGCAGGCTCACGGTTCTTGAAGGGACTGTCGGACTGGCACGAAGGAGGAAGACTGGAGGGTCCTGCATTGCCCAGGGAAGAAACCAGCAGTAGAGCACAGCGACAAATAAAAGGTGCGCTCCTTAAAACCAAAGCAGGGTCCTAGCCTCCTGGCTACCCAGTTCACTGTAGCTGTGCACAGCAAATTCGACCAGGAGAGGGAGGACTGGCTTGGAGTGTGTGCAAACTGGTTGGTCCCACCAGCTCAGGGGAAGAAGATTCCTTGCAGATCTTCTCTGTCGTCGAAGTTAGGAGATTCGGACCCACAGCAGGGATTCACCGGGAGGTCCAGCCATGGTAGTGCTCCTCTTTCCTTAGCTTCTCTTCGGTCATCTCAATCCAGTGGTGACTCTGCCTTCTCAGTCCCAGAGATCTGCTTTTTATGCAGTTTTCCGCCATTCACACAGCCTGGTTGTCAATCACACAGCAGGGTGGCTGGCCTGGCTGGACAGTCACCTAGCCAATCAAACAGGAGTGTGACCTGAGTTACCAAGGGAACCCATGACAGGAGTCCTAAAACCCCTCCCTCACCTCTTGCCTACCCAGACATTCAGGCATCTAAGGAGGGCTTCTGTGCAGAAGCCTGCGAAAAGACGGTGAACAAAGGAACCAAACCTGGTTTGGCACGCAGAGTAAAACACAAGAAAGACTTTTACAAAAAGAAATGATGACTAAACCCAGCCAGAACCAAATTAAAGTTAATATGGTCATGCAGGTTTAATTTCGAGGCTACCAAGATAGCCTAAAACAGTACCAAGGCTATTTAAATAAACAGCGGTAGGAAAAATATGGTGGATACCACTGCCACCAGCCAAGTCTTAATGAAAAGGGATCGAAACAATGTTCCATGAGAGACAGACAAAAAGGGATAACTATTAACCCTTTCCAGTACTCTATGTAAAATAGGTTGTACTGGGTCTGTGAGTTTCAAAAGACTAATAAAGTCAATGGCAACTTTATATGTTCTGGGAGACAGTAGTCAGTCCCAGAATATGGAGTTTAAAGTGGGACAACCCTGTGTCACTGCACTAAAGGTGCTGTGTAACACACATTAAAAAGATGATGCCTACGGAGTAGGTGAAGCTACACAGTCTATGAACACAAAAATATAAACACACACAGCAAAACACATGTAAGAGTGGGAAAAAAGGCTTGCACTCTTACCAGGTGAAAAAAATAAATCTTAGAAATCCAGCAAAGCTGCTGAGGGACTCAGTAGGTAAGGGAAATCAGCCACTTTGGATAATTCTCCCTAACAGTGAGCCATAGTATTTTATCCAAATCATTGCATAGGGGGCAGTTGCCATGGCCAAAACCATGGCCACTCTGCCCTGGAGAAAATGTACCATATCAAACCCCTTGACAAATCAATAAATCTTTAGCTAAAACAGAATTAAACAAAATCCCGGAAATGTGGGTGGGGGGGTTGGAAGTGATGACAATCTTTACTCAGAGTCACCCCGTTGTGCAGCCTATGAGTTCATACATGAGATTGAAGCATGATGGTTCAACAATCAGTTACAAAAATGACATCATGTGTTGCCCTTATGGGGAAACTCTGAGTTAAGGTTTTTGCCACTTGCCACACTGTGCTGAATTTCCTGGGATGTGTTGCAATGCATTGGAACATCTTAACTCTATACATGCCCATATTTAAGGTAAAACCTATGAACAATTGGCTTTTACCATTTTGTTGCTAATATGAGCAACCAACTGTCCCTGCAGGAAGTCCCTCCCCCTTACTACCTCTATGCTGGAAACCTGAAATCGTGCCATGCTTGACACCAGCAGTTGTGGCTATTCCGCGTTGAGTCTTTGAAAAAAGGTATCCACTAAGAAAACTCTATCAGATGTATTCCAGAAGAGAGGACAATCTCTTGGAAGAGATCCCAGAAGCAATATGAAAAAGAGAGAAAAAGAAGTTGGTGATGTCACAAGAAATGAGCGTGATGCACAGAGAAGACTGGCTGAAGAAGAGAATGCATGAACCTTATAGAAACTGATGACGAAGTAAAGACTAGAGTAAATTTGAATGTGCGAAATGAAGATGGAACGTGTGAAAAGCACTGTAGAAAATTCAAATTGTTCAATAACTGTACAGATGCAGCAATCATGGATGCCATTTAGGGCTCGCCAGGGGTCGCAATTGCGACCCCTGAAGTTTCCCATGTTACCCCTGTGGTCTCCCTTGCTACCGCTAAAAAAAAGGAATCTTTTTTTTAATTTTCTTTTTAGGTAAAGGCTCATAGGCTATGGCCAGCAGTATGTGGCTCTTTGTTTCTGGAGGGACTGGTTTTATGATAGCTATTGCCAGTAAGTTAGCTCAGTGGGTTGAGCACTGGCTGCTACAATGTGTGTGTAATCTGCAGGTTGTAGTTTCGACACTGAGCAAGGTCAACTCAGCCTTTCATCCTGCTGAAGTTGATAAATGAGTACCAATACAGGTTGGGTGATATTGTATGTATATTTGTTCTATATGAAGCGCTTAAGTGTAAGTGTTATATAATAACACACCATTATCATTTGGCCTTGGACGTCTACTTGCATTTGCAGTGATTTGGTAATATGGGCCTATACGCACTGATATTAATGATACATATGGTATGTACACACATTCTTGTATGAAATGTATATCACTTTACATTGATATCGTAACCATATTGTTCGTAGCGTACTTAGAAAAAATGCTATGTTATGCCACTTCCTGTTTTGTTGAGGGGTGAAAGGTTGTGTTCCCTTGCTTTCTGTGATGTCACGTTGAGGTGGGGTCAAATGGCATCCCTTCCTGTGATGTCATCAGAGATCAACGGTCATGTGATGTCACTTCCGCTACCCCTGGCATTTTCGTGAAATGACATCTCTGGCAGCAACGCAAGTAGATCAAGTAATCTTAGAAGCTGGCTATACGTAATGAATAGACTGCAGGCAAAACCACAGTTATATAGAAGCTGGACATCAGTGTCACAATTTTAATAAGTTCAGGCAATGAAGAGAAGGGCTGAAAGCTGTGTCGCAGGAAAGAGTTAGCTCGGAGCATGGAAGAAACAAGAACGGCTGTCTGGTGTCAAGACTGAAGAGAGCCAAGACTGGTTATCTATTATTGAAGGCAGAGAACGTGAGAAGCTGATTCATCCCTTGTTAAGTTGCAAAGAAAGAACACCATAAGTGCCAATGTTTATTAATTCAAGACAATTAAATGCTGGAAAATGGGCCGAATTTCAGTCTCCTGTCACGTGAGCCCACGATGAGAATAGAGTTGGGCCGCAGTTCTAGAACTATGATAAGCATGTGATCATGCTCCCTTATATTCCTAGAGATGAAAATGCATTGCAAGGCCAAGTTCAAAGATCGTCTACATGGCAGAAGGCATGGGTGATGATAGATGATGGGCTAATTGGGTGGGGAGGTAAAGTCAAGTCGACCTCCTGGCACCTGGGTCTGAGCTCACATGCTGCTAAGTGAACCGAATGTTGCAGAAGGGCAGCATGCAAACCAATTGTAGAGGGCCATATAATGAAAGGCCTTATAGTTTGAGAGCCAATGATGTGCCGCATTTCTAATAACTGTTGATGATGACTTACGCTAGGGGTGGGCATGAGTTGTCCACCTGACTGTAGAGACCCAATCACAACCTGACACCTTATAGAAAGTATACTTTGATGTTCCAACCACAATCCCTTGGAGGTTTTTCTTTTTTGCCACATAGTATGACGTCATGTATGATGAGTATTTGTTATAAAAGTGGTGTTTTTTTATGAAATGCTTTGAGAGAACTCTGTGCGATGTACATTATTGTCTGTTGTAACTCCCTGTTTTATATAATCGATAATAAAACAGTAAACAAACTTTGCCATCTTCCTGAGTTGGTCTGATTACTGATGTACATAGTTATTCTGTTTCCCACCCATCTGCATGACACGCTACCTTACAAGGGCTCTAAGCTCAATATTTTGTCTCACTGGATGGACAGTTGGAAATCATTACAATTACCTGCACAGGCTCCCCTAACCCCAAACTGGAAACATTTGGGCAAATTCATTTAACGGTTCAAAATGTATTAGACATAAAAAAAAGATGTCTTCAAACCAATCCCTTGTATTCTCTCATACATATCAAGGGTCAATTTATAAACACGTGTACACAGAAAACTGCTGGATGAATTTGTAACACATACAAAACAAGTTGGATACACAAGTGTGCAGATGTGCTTTTTGGTGGTTTGGTGTAACTACATCTGTTGGTTTAATGTTTCTTTTTCTTTTCTAATTTGACAGAGAAGGGGGTGCAACAAGTCCCTATATATCTCCCCTGGTGCATCACATCATTGAGGCTGTTTAGAAATGAAAAGTTAGCAAAAAACAAAGATTAGGTAATAACCCAATCATGCAGCCGCTCTCTTAAATCCCATGTTGGGTTCTTTGTTAGTTGTAATTTCGCTATGTATAGTTCCTTTGATCCAATTTTTGGAAAAAATACAAAAGTCAAATATCTAGTGATTTTTAAATGTTGGTTTATCTATCAAGTAGAAGTTTATTATATAGAAAAAAGTGACAAGTAGCCACCAATAATGTTCTTCGTGAGGAAGAGATTGCCATAAATCACTCTATCCGTAGACTTATATTGTGCCAATGCATTTCGGAATACAACAAATTCCTTCATCAGGGCAAGTCTAAAACAATAAACACATAACATTCAAATATAATTGTTCCAACCATTCCAAGGTAAATATCCATATAGAATAATTCCCATATTTAGAACAACGTAAGTTTACAAATATCAATATGAACAGTCATTATCCAGATAGTTGAAAAAATGAAGGTAAACACATACCCGACAATGTAATGAGCCGGATCAGAAGGTAGGTCAAAAAAATATAAAATAAGAAACAAATCAGTACAAAGGTAAGTAAAGATCTCCTATAACAAAATGGAGGGAATTGGGTCCATTACCTGATGTAGGTGAGTAATGGCGAAATCTATGTTTCAGAGACCAGGCTGCTCCACCGTGTACGGCGAGCAGGTGCTGTGAATGGTAAAGTGAATATATATGAAGGACCTATCCAAAGTGTGGCTAATCACTAATAGAAATGAACAAACGTGGATTGTAGCTCACCATATCTAGAGAACGAAGAGGAGAAGTTCTCTCTACGTCTGCTCAAAGCAAACTGTCTTCGTTGCATCGGCGCGTTGCAGAGCAACCTAGTTTTATAAGACACGTGATTGAAAGCAGAATGTCTTCATTGCATCGGTGCGTAGCCGAGCAACTCAGTTGTGTGAGACACGTGATCACGGCTCCATGAACACGAGCCGCGACCTGTGTCCAAGATCAGGTCAATAGACTTAAATATGATCCAAATATCCAATTAGTGAACCTCCTGGGGCAGTCATGATAAAAGTTATTGCCTAAAAATCAAAAAAAGGAAATAAGTAGTCTGTCAGCCATAGACATAGAAAAAATACTAGGATTGACTAAACCCATTTGGATAAAAGTAATGGCTGTTATATGAACACCTCAAAAGAGGCTATACTCTTCTGAACGTACCTAAGTAGGATGAAGAAAGCCTAGGGAGCAACCTTAGCAATGTACCTTATGTAAATAGTATGTGCTTTAATGCCGCTAGTGGTGTCGTCCAGAGAGACGGCACCTCGGGTCCTGGGAGAACCCCAGGATGCGCAGCATGCAGGGCATTTTTCTAAAAAACATAGGAAACATCTCTTGTTCATATACATTCGAGTGACCCTCAACATTCAGGTCATATGTGTACTGGTGTCAATCTATACCAAACGATGTTAAATGCAATATAAGGAAACAATTAGAGAAAACAATTAAAGAAAACAGTGAAAGTTAATCTCCTCATTTAACCCATTGGGTGCCAGACTGCCAAGTTTGTCTATCCAATATGTCTCTCTGCGACTCAAACGTTGGCATAAATCTTCATGAGGGCTGTTTTTGGTTAAAGCTTCCAAAATCACAAATTTAATTTGTGACACGTTATGTCCATTGGCCATCCAATGTCGTGCCATGGCTGAATTCATGTTTGCATTACGAATACAAGATCGATGTTCACCCCACCTTAACTTTGCTGTTCGGGTTGACTGTCCCACATAAAATTTCCCACATGGGCATTTAATGCCGTAGATGATATTACTGCTGTCACATGTGGCAAAAGTCTTAAGCATAATTTTCTGTCCCGTCCTTGGATGGTTAATGGAGTTTCCTTTCATAACAAAATTACAATTGACACACTGTAAACAAGGAAATGTCCCAGTTCGCTGTGTCATAGGTTCCCTGGCTGTAGGTTTCGTCTGCACCAGTTCATCCCTTAGGTTCCTACTGCGTTGGTATGCAAAGATTGGTTTTTCACTAAAAATATCTTGAACTCGAATGTCATTCTTGAAAATCTCCCAATGTTTCATAATAGTTTTCTTGATTTTGTTGCTTTGCGTAGAGAACTTGGATACAAATACTGGTGACTTCAATTCCCTTTTACTTTTGGGATTCTGTTCCAATAATAAAGTCTCTCGTGATATGGCATCGACTCTGTCAGATGCCAGATCGAGTTCACCCTGTTTATATCCTCGAGCCAGAAATTTTTCTTTCATTTCAATCTGTTGTATTTTATAGTCTTCAGGATCACTCACTATTTTCTTGACCCTAAGTAACTGACTGTATGGTAGATTCCTCAGTAGGCTCGGCTGATGGAAGCTGAGTCGGTGCAGGAGATTATTCTGATCCGTCACTTTCCGAAACAATGAAGTGCTGTAGCTAGTGAGTTGCTTTCTGACCTGTACATCAAGGAATGTTATGATTTCATACGAGATCTCTCTAGTAAACTGTATCCTCTGGTCGATGCTGTTAAGATACACAAAAAATGTTTCAAAAGACTCTCTAGTTCCTTTCCAAATTCCAAAGATATCGTCTATGTATCTCGTCCAGATCCGGATATCCTTGTTCCATTCCTGTTTATTCAATACATGGTCTGTTTCAAATTTATACATGAAACTGTTGGCGTATGAGGGTGCCATGGTGGCTCCCATTGAAGTCCCTGCAGTTTGTAGAAAGAATTGGTTGCCATATTGAAAATAGGAGTTCTCAGCAATGAATTGTAACAATGCCAGTATGAATTCCTTCTGAGCACGTATCTCAGGTGCTTTCAGTAACAGCCATTCAACAGCCTCTATCCCCAGGGTATGGGGTATAGAGGTGTATAAACTTTTCACGTCTATAGTAAACATCAGATCTTCAGGCAAAGGTGTCAATAAGCTAAGTTTTTGTAGGAAGTGGGTGGTATCCCTTGTGTAGGTGTTGGTCCCTTGTATTAATGGCTGTAGGAAGAAATCTATGTAGATCCCTAAAAGTTGGTTGATGCTATCTATCCCTGCAACAATCGGTCTACCTGGTGGTTTGATGGCATCTTTATGGATCTTTGGTAGCGTATAAAAATTAGGTATTCTAGGATGTTCTTTCAAAAGAAATTTTTGTGTATGCTCGTTAATCCAATCCAATTCAAATGCTTTTTCTAGAAGACTTTTCAAATTCTGTTGGATCGAAAGGGTGGGATCATGGTCCAAACTGGCATATGTAGTCTGGTCTTGGAGCTGTCTTCTACATTCAGCATCACAGTCACATGTATTCTGAATAACCAAGGCTCCTCCCTTATCTGCAGGATGAATGGTGATACTCTTGTGACTAAACAGGTCTCTAATCAATCTCATCTCGTGTGGTTTTAAGTTCCTGTATGGAGGATTCCTATAGCTGATCCGTTCAAGGTCCCGAGTGACTAATCTCTGGAATATTTCTATGGATGGTACTGTAATGGGTGGAACAAACCCACTTTTGACTCTAAATTCTTGAAAGTCTGGAATCTCAGTCGGACTCTCTTGCGTCTCCAATTCATTAAAGAAAACTTTGAGTTTAAGTTTACGAACAAACTTGTATAGTTCTATCTTCGTATCAAACAACGTGGTACCGTAAGTCGGTACGAAACTGAGACCTTTCTGTAGAGTCTCTTCCTCTGCCTTGTTGAGTCGCCTCCCCGAGATATTAACGACTAACTTTTCTTCTGCTGTAATCTCGTTAGGGGTTTGTTTCTTGTGTTGCCTCCTCCCCCTGCGGGTTCTTTTCGGCGGGTGCCTAAAAAAGATACAGCAGACGGAGCTCGTGCCAAAGGGCTTGTTGTCTGTGCAAGGTTCTCTATGGTTTGTTCTGCTGGAATATCAGACTCTCTCCGAGCTTCAGAGTCGGAACTGGAGGTATTGTCAGATGTGTATTCAAGAGGTTTCCTTGGTGCTACTTGGCCATATTTGTCCATCCAAGTGTATACCTCGTCATTGATATAATCATAGGTATCCCTCTTGAATTTTTTGATCTTCTTTTGTTCCAATTCAGACTTGTAGTTCTCAAGTTTAGTATTAATCTCTAGTAGTATGGTGTCATATTCTTCTCTTTCAAGTGTATCAACTAGTTCTTTCTCTATCTCCTGAATTTCTGTACTCAGGGCTGTTATATTCTTTGATAACTCTTGGATAGTTAGCAAGATGAGGTCCAGTGAACATTTATTCAGTATAGATTCCCACCTTCGAACAAACTCTCTGCTCTCTTTGCACAAGGTCGGTCAAAGCTGTATGCGAAGCCCCCTTGGGATGCGTTGGTTTTTGAAGTATCGCACAAGGGTAATTGCGTGTAATTTCCTATTTATTTCCTTTCGTATAAGATACTCTAATTGTTTGATTCGTTTGGCCGGATCCTTTGGTGTAGTACCATGAGCACCAATAGACGTTTCGCTAATGAGTTCAAGAATGGCAGATGCTTCCTCAGTTGAGAAACCTAAAGTTTCTGCACATATGTTGGATAAACCTTCAATATCTTCAAATGACATGTTCAGTGTGTTGGGTAATCTTTCTTGAAATTGTGTGCCACCACTGCTGTGTGTCTCACCAATGAAGGGAGGAAAAGAAGCAGGAAGCAAATTTGAGTGGGCACCACAGGGGTATCGAGTCTAGCTGGCGTTATTAGAGGTCTCTAGTAAGATGAGTCTTCGTTAGTTAAATCCTCTGTATAGGAGCTGACTGAAAAAGGCCTGGAGACACCCAAACCCAAAAATACAGCAAAAAACAAAGATTAGGTAATAACCCAATCATGCAGCCGCTCTCTTAAATCCCATGTTGGGTTCTTTGTTAGTTGTAATTTCGCTATGTATAGTTCCTTTGATCCAATTTTTGGAAAAAATACAAAAGTCAAATATCTAGTGATTTTTAAATGTTGGTTTATCTATCAAGTAGAAGTTTATTATATAGAAAAAAGTGACAAGTAGCCACCAATAATGTTCTTCGTGAGGAAGAGATTGCCATAAATCACTCTATCCGTAGACTTATATTGTGCCAATGCATTTCGGAATACAACAAATTCCTTCATCAGGGCAAGTCTAAAACAATAAACACATAACATTCAAATATTATTGTTCCAACCATTCCAAGGTAAATATCCATATAGAATAATTCCCATATTTAGAACAACGTAAGTTTACAAATATCAATATGAACAGTCATTATCCAGATAGTTGAAAAAATGAAGGTAAACACAGTTTCCTTTGAGCAGACGTAGAGAGAACTTCTCCACTTCGTTCTCTACATATGGTGAGCTACAATCCACGTTTGTTCATTTCTATTAGTGATTAGCCACACTTTGGATAGGTCCTTCATATATATTCACTTTACCATTCACAGCACCTGCTCGCCGTACACGGTGGAGCAGCCTGGTCTCTGAAACATAGATTTCGCCATTACTCACCTACATCAGGTAATGGACCCAATTCCCTCCATTTTGTTATAGGAGATCTTTACTAACCTTTGTACTGATTTGTTTCTTATTTTATATTTTTTTGACCTACCTTCTGATCCGGCTCATTACATTGTCGGGTATGTGTTTACCTTCATTTTTTCAACTATCTGGATAATGACTGTTCATATTGATATTTGTAAACTTACGTTGTTCTAAATATGGGAATTATTCTATATGGATATTTACCTTGGAATGGTTGGAACAATTATATTTGAATGTTATGTGTTTATTGTTTTAGACTTGCCCTGATGAAGGAATTTGTTGTATTCCGAAATGCATTGGCACAATATAAGTCTACGGATAGAGTGATTTATGGCAATATCTTCCTCACGAAGAACATTATTGGTGGCTACTTGTCACTTTTTTCTATATAATAAACTTCTACTTGATAGATAAACCAACATTTAAAAATCACTAGATATTTGACTTTTGTATTTTTTCCAAAAATTGGATCAAAGGAACTATACATAGCGAAATTACAACTAACAAAGAACCCAACATGGGATTTAAGAGAGCGGCTGCATGATTGGGTTATTACCTAATCTTTGTTTTTTGCTGTATTTTTGGGTTTGGGTGTCTCCAGGCCTTTTTCAGTCAGCTCCTATACAGAGGATTTAACTAACGAAGACTCATCTTACTAGAGACCTCTAATAACGTCAGCTAGACTCGATACCCCTGTGGTGCCCACTCAAATTTGCTTCCTGCTTCTTTTCTTCCCTTCATTGGTGAGACACACAGCAGTGGTGGCACACAATTTCAAGAAAGATTACCCAACACACTGAACATGTCATTTGAAGATATTGAAGGTTTATCCAACATATGTGCAGAAACTTTAGGTTTCTCAACTGAGGAAGCATCTGCCATTCTTGAACTCATTAGCGAAACGTCTATTGGTGCTCATGGTACTACACCAAAGGATCCGACCAAACGAATCAAACAATTAGAGTATCTTATACGAAAGGAAATAAATAGGAAATTACACGCAATTACTCTTGGGCGATACTTCAAAAACCAACGCATCCCAAGGGGGCTTCGCATACAGCTTCGACCGACCTTGTGCAAAGAGAGCAGAGAGTTTGTTCGAAGGTGGGAATCTATACTGAATAAATGTTCACTGGACCTCATCTTGCTAACTATCCAAGAGTTATCAAAGAATATAACAACCCTGAGTACAGAAATTCAGGAGATAGAGAAAGAACTAGTTAATACACTTGGAAGAGAAGAATATGACACCATAGTACTAGAGATTAACACTAAACTTGAGAACTACAAGTCTGAATTGGAACAAAAGAAGATCAAAAAATTCAAGAGGGATACCTATGATTATATCAATGACGAGGTATACACTTGGATGGACAAATATGGCCAAGTAGCACCAAGGAAACCTCTTGAATACACATCTGACAATACCTCCAGTTCCGACTCTGAAGCTCGGAGAGAGTCTGATATTCCAGCAGAACAAACCATAGAGAACCTTGCACAGACAACAAGCCCTTTGGCACGAGCTCCGTCTGCTGTATCTTTTTTAGGCGCCCGCCGAAAAGAACCCGCAGGGGGAGGAGGCAACACAAGAAACAAACCCCTAACGAGATTACAGCAGAAGAAAAGATAGTCGTTAATATCTCGGGGAGGCGACTCAACAAGGCAGAGGAAGAGACTCTACAGAAAGGTCTCAGTTTCGTACCGACTTACGGTACCACGTTATTTGATACGAAGATAGAACTATACAAGTTTGTTCGTAAACTTAAACTCAAAGTTTTCTTTAATGAATTGGAGACGCAAGAGAGTCCGACCGAGATTCCAGACTTTCAAGAATTTAGAGTCAAAAGTGGGTTTGTTCCACCCATTACAGTACCATCCATAGAAATATTCCAGAGATTAGTCACTCGGGACCTTGAACGGATCAGCTATAGGAATCCTCCATACAGGAACTTAAAACCACACGAGATGAGATTGATTAGAGACCTGTTTAGTGACAAGAGTATCACCATTCGTCCTGCAGATAAGGGAGGAGCCTTGGTTATTCAGAATACATGTGACTGTGATGCTGAATGTAGAAGACAGCTCCAAGACCAGACTACATATGCCAGTTCCGACCATGATCCCACCCTTTCGATCCAACAGAATTTGAAAAGTCTTCTAGAAAAAGCATTTGAATTGGATTGGATTAACGAGCATACACAAAAATTTCTTTTGAAAGAACATCCTAGAATACCTAATTTTTATACGCTACCAAAGATCGATAAAGATGCCATCAAACCACCAGGTAGACCGATTGTTGCAGGGATAGATAGCATCAACCAACCTTTAGGGATCTACATAGATTTCTTCCTACGGCCATTAATACAAGGGACCAACACCTACACAAGGGATACCACCCACTTCCTACAAAAACTTAGCTTATTGACACCTTTGCCTGAAGATCTGATGTTTACTATAGACGTGAAAAGTTTATACACCTCTATACCCCATACCCTGGAGATAGAGGCTGTTGAATGGCTGTTACTGAAAGCACCTGAGATACGTGCTCAGAAGGAATTCATACTGGCATTGTTACAATTCATTGCTGAGAACTCCTATTTTCAATATGGCAACCAATTCTTTCTACAAACTGCAGGGACTTCAATGGGAGCCACCATGGTACCCTCATACGCCAACAGTTTCATGTATAAATTTGAAACAGACCATGTATTGAATAAACAGGAATGGAACAAGGATATCCGGATCTGGACGAGATACATAGACGATATCTTTGGAATTTGGAAAGGAACTAGAGAGTCTTTTGAAACATTTTTTGTGTATCTTAACAGCATCGACCAGAGGATACAGTTTACTAGAGAGATCTCGTATGAAATCATAACATTCCTTGATGTACAGGTCAGAAAGCAACTCACTAGCTACAGCACTTCATTGTTTCGGAAAGTGACGGATCGGAATAATCTCCTGCACCGACTCAGCTTCCATCAGCCGAGCCTACTGAGGAATCTACCATACAGTCAGTTACTTAGGGTCAAGAAAATAGTGAGTGATCCTGAAGACTATAAAATACAACAGATTGAAATGAAAGAAAAATTTCTGGCTCGAGGATATAAACAGGGTGAACTCGATCTGGCATCTGACAGAGTCGATGCCATATCACGAGAGACTTTATTATTGGAACAGAATCCCAAAAGTAAAAGGGAATTGAAGTCACCAGTATTTGTATCCAAGTTCTCTACGCAAAGCAACAAAATCAAGAAAACTATTATGAAACATTGGGAGATTTTCAAGAATGACATTCGAGTTCAAGATATTTTTAGTGAAAAACCAATCTTTGCATACCAACGCAGTAGGAACCTAAGGGATGAACTGGTGCAGACGAAACCTACAGCCAGGGAACCTATGACACAGCGAACTGGGACATTTCCTTGTTTACAGTGTGTCAACTGTAATTTTGTTATGAAAGGAAACTCCATTAACCATCCAAGGACGGGACAGAAAATTATGCTTAAGACTTTTGCCACATGTGACAGCAGTAATATCATCTACGGCATTAAATGCCCATGTGGGAAATTTTATGTGGGACAGTCAACCCGAACAGCAAAGTTAAGGTGGGGTGAACATCGATCTTGTATTCGTAATGCAAACATGAATTCAGCCGTGGCACGACATTGGATGGCCAATGGACATAACGTGTCACAAATTAAATTTGTGATTTTGGAAGCTTTAACCAAAAACAGCCCTCATGAAGATTTATGCCAACGTTTGAGTCGCAGAGAGACATATTGGATAGACAAACTTGGCAGTCTGGCACCCAATGGGTTAAATGAGGAGATTAACTTTCACTGTTTTCTTTAATTGCTTTCTCTAATTGTTTCCTTATATTGCATTTAACATCGTTTGGTATAGATTGACACCAGTACACATATGACCTGAATGTTGAGGGTCACTCGAATGTATATGAACAAGAGATGTTTCCTATGTTTTTTAGAAAAATGCCCTGCATGCTGCGCATCCTGGGGTTCTCCCAGGACCCGAGGTGCCGTCTCTCTGGACGACACCACTAGCGGCATTAAAGCACATACTATTTACATAAGGTACATTGCTAAGGTTGCTCCCTAGGCTTTCTTCATCCTACTTAGGTACGTTCAGAAGAGTATAGCCTCTTTTGAGGTGTTCATATAACAGCCATTACTTGTATCCAAATGGGTTTAGTCAATCCTAGTATTTTTTCTATGTCTATGGCTGACAGACTACTTATTTCCTTTTTTTGATTTTTAGGCAATAACTTTTATCATTACTGCCCCAGGAGGTTCACTAATTAGATATTTGGATCATATTTAAGTCTATTGACCTGTTCTTGGACACAGGTCGCGGCTCGTGTTCATGGAGCCGTGATCACGTGTCTCACACAACTGAGTTGCTCGGCTACGCACCGATGCAATGAAGACATTCTGCTTTCAATCACGTGTCTTATAAAACTAGGTTGCTCGGCAACGCGCCGATGCAACGAAGACAGTTTGCTTTGAGCAGACGTATAGAGAACTTCTCCTCTTCGTTCTCTACATATGGTGAGCTACAATCCACGTTTGTTCATTTCTATTAGTGATTAGCCACACTTTGGATAGGTCCTTCATATATATTCACTTTACCATTCACAGCACCTGCTCGCCGTACACGGTGGAGCAGCCTGGTCTCTGAAACATAGATTTCGCCATTACTCACCTACATCAGGTAATGGACCCAATTCCCTCCATTTTGTTATAGGAGATCTTTACTTACCTTTGTACTGATTTGTTTCCTTTTTTATATTTTTTTGACCTACCTTCTGATCCGGCTCATTACATTGTCGGGTATGTGTTTACCTTCATTTTTTCAACTATCTGGATAATGACTGTTCATATTGATATTTGTAAACTTACGTTGTTCTAAATATGGGAATTATTCTATATGGATATTTACCTTGGAATGGTTGGAACAATAATATTTGAATGTTATGTGTTTATTGTTTTAGACTTGCCCTGATGAAGGAATTTGTTGTATTCCGAAATGCATTGGCACAATATAAGTCTACGGATAGAGTGATTTATGGCAATCTCTTCCTCACGAAGAACATTATTGGTGGCTACTTGTCACTTTTTTCTATATAATAAACTTCTACTTGATAGATAAACCAACATTTAAAAATCACTAGATATTTGACTTTTGTATTTTTTCCAAAAATTGGATCAAAGGAACTATACATAGCGAAATTACAACTAACAAAGAACCCAACATGGGATTTAAGAGAGCGGCTGCATGATTGGGTTATTACCTAATCTTTGTTTTTTGCTGTATTTTTGGGTTTGGGTGTCTCCAGGCCTTTTTCAGTCAGCTCCTATACAGAGGATTTAACTAACGAAGACTCATCTTACTAGAGACCTCTAATAACGCCAGCTAGACTCGATACCCCTGTGGTGCCCACTCAAATTTGCTTCATAGAAATGAAAAGTTGCCTGTTTTTATCTCTTTTATTCCTTGATGCAAGGAATTTCTTGAATAATCCTGTGAGACTGTGAACAAAAGATTGATTGAACTGTTTTTGGAAGAGGGTAAAGGGAGTGGGGGGTGACATCAGGGAAGGGGTGGGGATTTCAAAAGAGGAGGACCTTGTGGCAATTTTCCACATTTGGGAGGGCAAAAAAGGCGTATTTAAGCATGACCTTTTTAATCTTTCTGCAGTAATATTGCAGACTCTACATGGATAATTTGTGACATTACCACAGTAATAGTAGTGCCTCAGAGGAAGATATGAGAGAACATGATATTAGGAAAGGGGTTGGGGTAGGGGTGATTTGGGGACACCTTAAAAAGAAATGTAGGTTTGAAGGTGTTTAGGGCTTTTGTGTGTTTGGTTTACCATGCAAATGAAAATAGTTGCTTTCTGCAAGAACCATTCCTGGGGTAATTGTGCAATGGCAGATGTGTTTCCATGGGAATTAAAGAACAGAATACATTTTCTTTTCCATTATTGATGGAAATCTGCAAGTGTCCATAGCCAAAATGACCTGATGAGTGGTAAGTATTAGTTGTCACAGCCGAAGGATGTAGCCAGTAGGAAAAAGCCTTTTACCTTAATGGGTGCAAAGTGCCAATCACCATGGTTGAAGGCAATGGCCAGTTGGGCAGAGAGTAAAGTGGCACTGGGCATGGGAAAAGACCATTGTCACAGGCCATATCCGAAGGCCATAGCCAGTTGGCCATGTGTAATTACACAAAGATGGGCAAAGTGGCCACTGATCCACAGTGTTTTATCTTAATTGGTGCAAAGCAGCAAATGGCCCATGGTAATTTACTTGTACTGGTGGGCTTAAATATAAATTAGCAACACTATTGAATTCAGTGCCAAACTTAAGTTGACAAACTGTAAACCTAAACTAATTTATCACAACACATTAATTCTGAGGCACCCCATTGCTCAGACCATGAGCAAATAGATGATATTACAGATGGCATGATCAATGATATCATAGTTTAAATCATGTATGACAACACAAGGGGCCTCCCTGTTAAGGTAGTCTTCATGTTTTACATCATCAGATTCATGTGCTTTGTTTTTCCGTTGTAATAAATTAGTTTACCTTGCCTGAGCCTCAGCTAAATATGTCACCATATACATATATATACATTCAGTGAACATTTTTTGTTAAAGGAGCGTTATGGTTTAGTTGCACTAGTAAAAACCAATGGAAAACGTTGTTACAGGGACATTATGGTTTCAGGTAAAACTGAAATGTTTTCCGAAATTCGCCAGTTATGGTAAGCTAAGCAACCATAACTCGCGCCACCAGCGTGCACTGCTAAGACTAACACCTAGGACATCAAAGATGACATCACAAATGTCATTGATGACATCACTGAAGACATCACATATCTGGCTCACTTATTTTTGTTCACTGAAATATCTAAGCCAGGTGGTTTTGTTCACTGACATTCAGAATATTAAAATTCAAAAGGTGCTGTATATCTAGACTTTAACCTTGTCAAATTTCCTTAGGGTTTGGTCTCAGCTCATGGTGCACATACATGGGGCAATAGCAGGTCTCAAACACACAATTAATTTGTATACATGAACATAAACTTTAATGCTGTTAACGTTTTCTGATGATGCTGTTTCTTTCTTCCTTACTTTATATTCCCTGTATGTGCCTCTGATTTGTATGCATTGTGGGTCTTCATATGTATTGTTTGTACTATCACAAGTGTGTAGTAAGTCTTGAATTGTTAGCTAGTTATTACATGTTTAACATTTCACAATCACCCCTGAAATCTTGTTTCTAACATAATAAACACAACCCCTTGTAGGGACTTTTCATCAAAATTAATTTCACATGTGAATCCTGGTACTTCAAAAAACAGTCAAGTATTTTTCAATGTGTCTCTCAATCTCTTTATTTTATCCAATTACCCAATTGATAATTGTTTCCAGATTTCACATTCATTTTTTTCTCATTGTTATTCCATTTCCCATATCAGTTAGTTTCATTTGGTCTCTCTACACGTGTTCACCACCTTCATGCAGACGTTCATCAGGAGAGATTTCTTAAACAATAATTACAACACAAATCAGCATCATAATTATTTCAACAAGCCCTATATCCATAGGATCTTTAACAATGTAAACATGTTATGTAGCTTAATTGTTAGCCACTCCCCCTAAAGAAATTTCAAATTTTGTATTGAGAAAATGTTTTCTTTTTCCTTATTGTTTATAGTGTGTTTGAAATGGTAGCTTCTTTCTGACACATTTCTTTCATTAGTATTGCAAGTAATTACTGCAATGGACCCAAAATGGAAAGAAAAGAAAAGAAATTGGGCCTCATTTCCAGTTTGGAGGTAGCCATGCTGCTTTTCGCGGCATGGCTAGCTCCAAACCCGGGTCCCGCAAAAGTGGATTTACCGGGCCATTCTGACCTTGGAGGGCCCAGTAATTCCCTTTCGTGGGGCCCGGACCCAGTACATCCCCATTCCCATTTGAGCCCCCATAGGGCTCAATGGGAATGGGGAGGATGCTGACAACAAGCCTGTTAATGACGGGCCCGTTGTTAGCATCCTGGTCTGCTAGCGGGTCCTGCTCTTCATGTCTGGTCTGACCAGGCGTGAAGAGCGGGATCTGCTGCAGACCTCGTAATGTGGCGGCCCGGAATTTACGGTGCCGGTCCCTTACCGGCACCGTACATTCCGTGGCCGCCTTCCTTGTAATGAAGCCAGAGACATTTGACGCTTTGAAGTTGTCTGTTTTTCAGATTTTCTCAATAGGAACAAAAAATTCAATTAAAACAGGATGCAGCAAAGTCTATCTAAACCTGAATATTTCAGTTATTCTTACCAGCTTGTAAGGTCACGGTAAGCGGTGATGGCTCTGATCCGAGACAAGGATCTAAACTGGCAGAGATGCCCTTTTTATATTCATTGGCGTTGTGCACGGTGACATTGCGCATTCTTGCGACGCTGCATCATCACGTAGCAACGTGAAATGGACAGTTTTCTTTTTATACTGGTTTTGTTTTTGCAATCGCAATTATTATTTAGAAGGATTTCTTCTACGTCTACATTTATAAGACATTTGTGGTAGGTCATAAGGTCACATGAACAATTGTAAAATCAGCGCCGGTTTTACATTACCTTATCATTACGTGATTACAAACCATTCACGTATTTCAGTTATTAGGCAGTCTAAATAGCGGTGTACACTTATGCTGACAACAGATGATTATAGACAATTCAACGTGTGGCTAGTTTTCATTGGCCCTCATTACAACACCGGCGCTGAACCATGGCGCTATTAGCACCATGGTTGGTGCCGGTGTTGTAACGGGTCCGCCATGGTTCAATGGGGAATTACCACCCCATTCCAAGGTTGGCGGGGCGGTAATTCCCCATTGAACCATGGCCCTTCCCCATTCCCATTTTTGCCCCATCGGGCTCTTTGGGGATGGGGAAGGCGCTAAGTACGGTACCACAAATTGCGGTACCGTACTTAGCACCAAGGTCCCTTTGCGGGTCCCTACTTTAAGGTTGGGTCCCGCAAAGGGACCTTGTAATCAGGCGCTAATGGGTTAACGGCGCCACAGCCTTTTACGGCGCCGTTAACCCATTAGCGCCAGGGTCGTAATGATGCCCATTGACTGCAACTTTAGAAAAGTGTTATTCAAACTACAAAGGCTGAATCTACAATAAGAACATCTACATTTCACAACTATTTTGAAGCAACATAATCTTTTGGTTCAATAAGAATATTAATAATTGTGTTCTCAATTTGCAAGAAACATAAACCTCAATACCTAATAACTAGGATAAATCCAAGTATTACAATGGAAAATGAGTACCAAACAATGGATACAGAAGCGGATGACCTATTTCTAAGATGCAGACAATCATCTTATTCAAATCCCCTCTCAAATACAACAACATCACTGAGAAATCAATTTGAGTAGCTGGAGACAGCATGTAAACAAGAACTCTCAAAATAGTGGGAAATAAAAACCTTGACAATGTACCTGGAGGTAGGACGGATTCCAAGAGGCATAAGAATATGTATATTTCCATCATTTGACGAGGGGATAAATCTGCCTTAAACAAATGGGAGGAATTATTAGTGTATAATAATCAATCAAGAGTTGCTTGCTCATGAACGAATCACTAAAGAAATAACATCACTAAAAGAAAAAATTGAAATATTGAATCACCAAGAATTAACCTTTAAAAACGACCAGATATTGGATGAATACTTAGGAAACTTTACAAAGAAATTGAAACAGAAAAAAAATAAATAAATGTATTTAGGATGAAAATTATTATAAGGAAAAGAGAATATATACTTTTCAAAGAAAATTATATTACAGAAACAGCTATATAGAAAGACAGAAACCTAAGATAGCAATAAGTAGTCCTAATATATAACATCTTTCGACAGATGTTGAATCTGCAAGTGATAGAGAAAACAGGCAACAAGAAAAAGAAGCCAGGTGTTGCTAACAGATCATCCAGATTGTCCTTTTTTTAGAGGAATTAAGACGCTACAAAAGAGCTCACAGATGAACATTCAACCAATAGGAGACTCCAAAACAAACTACAGACAAAACCAAAATATTTGAGAGGCCAGAGGAGAGGGATCATCAAAAAATATAAAAGAAAATGTACAAGGAATGACTACAAGATCCCAACTTCGGGGGACAGGAGGTAGATTTAATATGGAACCTCTCAGACTTTCAGGTGAACCAAGCACTAAAAACAGCCTTAAATAAAGGCCTAACATGTAGTCCTTCATGTCAGGTGGATTACATTCAGACTCAGCTGAATGTTTACAAATGTAGATGCTTAAAATGTAAAAATGTGTTTGAAGAGGCAGCTAAGAAAAAGATAGATACAACTGCTAAAGTGACTCCTTCAGAACTTTCGGTGGAATAAGTAGAAAACACCATTAACCTGCTAAACTTGACAGAAGAAGGAGATATACGACAACAAGGTTTCTAGATGAACAAGGTATTGATATATATTTATCTGAGGAGACAACACTCAAGTAATGGAATGAGAACTGCTAGAGATGGTATGAAGAAGTACTCTTACTGGAAGAGGAGTTCAATATATGACCAGTAAAGACCTAATAATGGCGACAATCTATTTATTACCTAAAATTCATTAAAAATACAAAAAGTTTCCATCATGCTGCCCTATCATGAATGGAATTGGCTCTCTTACTGAAAACAAATCACAGTATATAGATATCTACATTCAACCGCTAGCATCAGGATTGGCTTCCTTCATTCGGGACACAAAACATGTCATCCAAAAGCTGGACTCCATACCTTGGGAAAACAATTACAGATTTGTCACCCTGGATGTTGTGTCACTGTACTCAAGCATTCAGCAGGACAAATGTATCTGGAGTATAGAATTCTTCCTGAATACCAGATCAATTTCATACAAAGAGCAAAATGAAATGATAATCTGAATGCTCAAATTGGCCTTGAATAATAACAACTTGTGCTTTGATAAACAGATGTATTGATAACAAAAAAGGTACTGCGATGGTCTATATTTGGGCCAATGTGTGCTAACCTCTTCATTGCCTAATTTGAGATTAACTACACCTGGAGACACAAAGCCTTTAACCAACAAAAGAACATCATATATTGGGGACGATATATTGATGATATCCTCATAATATGGAAAGGGGATACATCAAAGTTTGAAAACTACATAGAGTACTTTAATGCAAACAACTATAATCTTACTTTGACAAAGAATGAAAGCCTAATCAAGATCCATTTTTTGGAATTAGGACTGTACATAGAAAATAATAAAATTCAAACCAAATTGTTCACAAAACCTACTGCAGGAAATAACATTCTGCATGCATTGAGCAACCGCCCCAGACATGTGTTCAATAACATCCCCTATGTGGAAATGTTAAGACTAACAAGAAATTGTAGCACTGAAGCAGCCTATCAAGAGAGCATAGAGAAAACCATTACAACATTTTGTCAAAGAGGATACAATCCTAACAAACTAACTCAAGGGATTTTCTATTGAAGGATAAACCAAAGATGGCCACCCAGATGACCAAAACAAAGTCTGTGATGACATACAACTCAGATGCTCATACGGTTAGAAAAATTATTTTAAAAAAACATTGGAGCATTTTAAACATTGATGAAAATGTGAGTAAACACCTGGATGGTTTCCCAGTGATCTGTTATCATAGGGCTCCAACCATTAAAAACATGGTGATGAAACAGATGATGAATGGTATCAAAAGTCTAAAACTACCGAACAGAAAAGTAAAACAAATTCAGCAATTGATTAACTGCAATACTAAATTTGTAGTATATGGAAAAATGTATCTGTAAAAAGCTTTACATTGGCAACACGATTAGGCCCCTAAAAATTAGGGTCTTCGAGAGCTATTTGGAACAGAGATCTGAGATATCCAATGGCAGTTCACCTCTGCTCAGAACATCCAGAAACAGAAGTGGATTTACTGAAAGTCCTGGGTTTTGAAAGCATCAAGGAGCCACCCAGGGGAGGAAATAGAGAATTGATTTTATGACAGAAAGAAGCCAAATGGATTTGTCTAACAGATTATTGTGAAACTGGCCTAAAATGTAACAAGGAAATGTATAAATGTATAATTGGTTGTAAACCCAAAGATTGGTGAAAATGGTTTTAGAATGAAGGAAACATGGACATTGGTATCCTTTTAAGGTGAATTAAACAAATATAAGGTTGATGATAAACAAGGAATGATCGTAGAGGAAACAAAGATAGAGACATGATTAAGGAATCCTATTTGATTTCTCTATTTAGTGGATCTCTAAATTAAACAAATAAGTGAACAAATCATAAATCTAAAATGAGATCTAAAGATATAAAAATAGAACTTGAAAAATAGAATCTCGATGATAAATGAGAAAGTATTAACCAAAATAACCTCTTGATAAAATAAACATCCAAACAAACTAAGATACATAATGATGATCATGTTCTATTGATAAAGGATGATGATGTAACTTACATAAAGGGTATGACATTGCCAAAAACTACAATTCAATAGCCAAATTGATGGTAACCCCCAATAGTGAAATAAGTATAATAAATAAAGATGTCTGCCGTCTGTAGAATTGAGTTAATATTTAAATGTCAAATTAATTGTTTGTAATCACGTAATAAGGTAATGAAAACCAGGCACTGATTTTTCAATTGTTGATGTGACCTTATGGCCTACCACAAATATCTTATAAATGTAGCCATAGAAGACATCCTTTTAAATAATAATTGTGATTGTAATAACAAAACCAGTATAAAAAGAAAAATGGCCGTTTCACATTGCAACGTGATGACGCCGCACCGCAAGAATGCGTGATGTCACTGTGCACAATGCCATTCAGTAGAAAAAGGGCATCTTGGCCAGTTTAAATCTGTGTCTCTGATCGGAGGCATCAGGCAGAGGGAAGGCTTACCATGACCTTACAAGCTGGTAAGAATAACTGACAAAATCAGGTGTAGATAGACTTTGCTGCATCATGTTTTAATTTAATTTTGTGTTCCTATTGAGAGAATCTGAGAAACAGAAGACCTCATGGCGTTATATGTCTATTTCTTTTCTTTTCTTTTCTTTCCATTTTGGGTCCATTGCACTAATTACTGGCAATACTAAAGAAAGAAATGTGTCAGAAAGAAGCTACAATTTCAAACACATTATAACTTGTTAGGAAAAAAGAAACAATTTTCTCAATACACAATTTGGAATGTCTTTAGGGTGAGTGTCTAACCCTTAAAATACATAACATCTTTACATTTTTAAAGACCCTATGAATATAGGGATTTTTTAAATGATTATGATGCTGATTTGTGTTATAATTATTGATTTAGAAATCTCTCCTTATGAGCCACTGCATGAATGTGGTGAAACATGTGTAGGGAGACACAATGAGACTAACTTATATGGGAAATGGAATTACAATGATAATAAATTGAATGTATAATCTGGAAATAAGTATCAATTGGGAAATTGGACAAAATAAAGCGATTGAGAGAAACATTGAAAAATACTTGACTGTTTTTTGAAGTACCAGGATTCTGATCTATTGCCAGTTGGCGCATAAGGACAATACCCATGGTAACAACAAATATTTCAGGCATTAGGCAGCCTAAATAGCGGTATGCACCTATGCTGACAACTGATGATTATAGACAATTGGTAGACTTGCTGTGTGGCTAGTTTTCATTGACTGTCATTTTAGATAACTAAATGTTGATTCCCATAATTGGGAATACTTAGAAGATAACCATGTGCTACATGGAGGCTGGGAACACGGGTTTCTGTGTAATGAGAAACTATGACAGAACAAATGAGAGAGATATTGACACAAAGGAAATCCAGAGGAGTGGGGGTCAAGACCCTAGAGTGGGGAAACAAGGAACTGTAAATAAGTGAAAATTGAAAACAGGGGGTACCTGAGAGAAGTTGGAAGAGTCCCTTGAGGAATTACAGGAATAGATTAACTATGTCACAAGAAATTATCTCAGGATAGACTATTGATGCTAAGAAGGCCTGTTCAGGATTCATTCTCCAGGAACCCCTTTTAGTTGTGTTGGTTGATACAACCTTAATGATAGGGTCAACTTAAGGTTGTTTTTGGACAGAGGACAGACTATTTTGATTTGGACTACCTCACTAATGATGAGCTCCCTATTTAGCATTCAGTTATGTAGGGAAAACACCTTTTTGGTAGCGATAGATAGGACTTTTCTTTATTATTTGAATAAAATCACATTTATAAACGCCACCTCTGTGTCTACCTACTTCTTATAGTCTACAACAATATCTATTTGTAGAACCTTGATTGGAAATTCCCTTTATTTTGGACTGTTATGCTTTGCTGTTTGGTTTGCTACTGAATAACCTTCAGAACCCTATTAAGATCAAAGCCTTCCCTCGGCCCACGTTCCCACAAAAGGCAAATTAGGTATATAAACGTAACTGTGACTGTTTTTCCTTCATGATTGTGTTGCCTCTTATGTTGTGTTGTAGCAGTGTGAAGGCTCAGTGGGCTTTTTAACTGCTACTCATCCTTGTACTTCTGCAGGGCAGAATTCAGTTAGGCACAGCTCCATCCTTTCATATGCCATTTTGTATGATTATTGCAAGACCTAGGGGACATCTTATGTGACCTTGGCATGAAGATACACCAACAACTTGACGACACACTACTATACCTGAAGGCCAGTTCTGTGCAAAGGATATATCAAGAAAGTCCCTTATAAATTAATGTAAAATGCCAGCCAGAAGCTGAAACTGATGAAAATTTTGTTCATCCTATTGGGAAATGCAATTAAGCAAGTTTTTGTTTAGTTGTCCAAAGCCAGGCATCAAGGGCTGGAAAACATACGGGTTTTCAGGATGAATATTCATGGAAAAAAATGTACATACATTTAGAATCATTGTATGCAAACGTATCTGATGAATATGAATGAGGGGCATGGTAAAGATCCAACATGGAGCTGGCCCTCAAGGCCTGGGATTGAATAACCCTGGTTTAGTCCATCAGTGGCTGGCAGAAATGCATTGCTTTGCATTTTCAGCCGAAATACCACTCTGCATGAAATCAGTGGGATTTACCATTGACTTTGACCTCTCTTTCAAAGCTCACATTACAATGAAAAAATAGACACCCTTGGATTGCGGTACCACCATTATCACAGGCATCCATGCCTCTACATTGACTCCCCTTACGCTGTGCAGTATCTCATCACATTTCAAAATAAGTTCAATCACATTCCCTTCTCTTTAAAAAACATAATGTCTTCCCCTAAGTGCCTTCATAATCATAATTCATCTTGCATCACCTCCTATGTCATGACAGCCAAGGCACCCTCATTCCTTGCCAAACTCTCACTAGACTTGCACCATGAAATGCATCAAAATGCAGACAATGAAAACCAAACGTTGCTGGAAAGTGAAACCGAGAAAACAAAGACTGTCAATCTATCTACCAGGACTCATTAATACATTAACAATGCAACAATTAACAAGGTATCAAACCAGCAACTCTCAAACTGTGCCAGCATAAATTTTCCACATAATTTTACCTAGCGGCTACCTCACAGGATATGGTGGTAATGTCCTATTCCACCATCAAGAATTTAAAGTCAGAAAAACAAGAGATCCAGTGACACTGATGCGCTTGGGTCAATGTAATATAAAGGCAAATCCCCTACTCTCAGTCTATACATTTTTTATTAACAGAACTTGAATTGACATATACATTAAGGTGCTCTAGTCAACACAGGTTTCAACCCACACAGGGCTTTTTCAAGGTTATTGTGAATATCAAGGATGACTCAGAGCAGAGTGGGGTAAAAAGGACACATTGTAGTGCTTCTTCAGCATGCAGCAACTTGAGTGTCGCCACTCGGAGCTGGAGTACATTCACAGGGTAATTCATAGATTTCAGCGCAGAGGCAGCGCAGAGAGGCAGCATGCGCCAGCGTGTACCAGCCGTGTGCACTAAACAGCAGTCTGGCGCACCGCGTATTCATGGAATATCAAAGCCATTTTGCGGGCTGGTGCAGAGAACATCCCGCAGCGCCAGTTACGCCCCCAAAAACGCCCCTTGGGCAAGGATAAGACATTGAAATCCCCAATGCAGCGCAAAAGGCCGCGCTAACTGTGCACCAGTTCACAGGGCCGGTACAGTGTATTTGGGGGATGCGCGGGAAGTTTCACATGCGATAGGCCTTGGCCGAGTGGGGTACGTGTATTCTGAGGGGTGCGCGGGAAGTTATACACACGATAGGCCTTGGCCGAGCGGGCTACGTGTATCTTGGGGGTGTGCGGGAAGTAATACATGCGATAGGCCTTGGCCGAGTGGGGTACTTGTATTCTGAGGGCTGCGCAGGAAGTTATACACACGATAGGGCTTGTGGGAGCGGGGTACGTGTATTCTGAGGGGTGCGCGGAAAGTCATACACGCGATAGGCCTTGGCCGAGCGGGGTACGTGTATTCTGGGGGCTGTGTGGGAAGTTATACATGCAATAGAGCTTGGGCGAGCGGGGTACGTGTATTCTGAGGGGTGTACGGTAAGTTATACACACGATAGGCCTTGGGCGAGCGGGGTACGTGTATCTTGGGGGTGCGCGGAAAGTCAGACACGCGCTAGGCCTTGGCCGAGCGGGGTACGTGTATTCTGAGCTCTGCACAGGAAGTTATACACGCGATAGGGCTTGGGCGAGCATGGTACGTGTATTCTGAGGGGTGCGCGGGAAGTCATACCTGCGATAGGCCTTGGCCGAGCGGGGTACGTGTATTCTGAGGGCTGCGCGGGAAGTTATACAGGCAATAGGGCTTGGGCGAGCGGGGTACGTGTATTCTGAGCGGTGCAAGGTAAATTATACACACGATAGGCCTTGGGCGAGCAGGGTACGTGTATTCTGAGGGGTGCGCGGGAAGTCATGCACGAGATAGGCCTTGGCCAAGCGGGGTACGTATATTCTGAGGGATGTGCGGGGAATATTACACGCGATTACACTGGGCGAGCGGGGTATGTGTATTCCTGGGGTGCACCAATGCAAATTGGCAGTGTGTGTCCTCCCAGGTGTGCATGCCCTGCAGTCATCCCACAACAAAGGGAACTACCCTGCACCCCTGGCCATGCCCCCAGCCAGCCCACATATCACCATGCACAAGTAAGCACCCACACATGTCCCCCTGCACCCCCACCCACCCTGCAGTGACAGGCACCTGCCAGCAGGCCCCAACTCATGTCCCCCTGCACCCCCACCCACCCAACAGTGACAGTCACCTGCCAGCAGGCCCCGACTCATGTCCGACTGCACCCCCACCCACCCAGTAGTGACAGGCACCTGCCAGCAGGCCCCGACTCATGTCCCCCCCAACACGTCATCATGATCCACAATCATGGCCCTTATGGCCACCCAAAGCCCACTGCACGCCACCCCTGTCCAAAGAGCCAACCAAGTATTCCATCCACCCCACATTGAAATGCCCATTACATGACACAACCCAAATGGCAAGTATGTACATCAACACATGTCCGCCACACACACACACAAAGGGTGGCAGTGAATGTGAAAACCCACATTGTGACATGCATGAAACCAATGAGAGAAAGTCACAAATTGAAGTACGAAACAAAAATGTATTGAACACAAAATGAAGGGCATTAAATGAAAATACACAATAATGGAAATAAGAAATACAATGCAGCATGTCCCAAAATTAATAAAATATATGAAATCAGAATCCAAATAAATCCAAATGAAGATGTGTCCAAATTCTCTGTCCAACAAAGCAAATCCAAAGGGAAAGAAATAAGTAAAATCCGTTGCTCCACGCTCAAATAAAAAAAGTAATGATGAAAAATCCACTGTTCAACTATATACAAATAACAAATCCAGGGTCCATGTGACCAACTATTGAAATGAAACCTACAAAAAAAGACTACCTAATAAAGAACTAGCTACAAAAAGGTGGGGCATAGTCCAAGCGCCCCAAATGAAAGAAAAACATAAATGAAACCTAACACTAACTAACTATATATAATGGCGACGGGCAAGTCCTACGGCTCACTTGTCAATTTCCCGGGCCAGGGCATCATCGAACTCCTGTTCTATGTCCTGGAGGCGGCCTGTTCCATGGCCCTGAGGTTTCGCAGGGATAACGCCATGTCCACCTCCAACTCCCTGCAAATTTCCTCGAGGCACTTGGCCTGCCTCAGTGCCCTGCGCATGGAGTTCTCTGCCCTGACCATAGTGAGCCGTGCCTCTTCCGCCCGCCGCCGCTCCACATCTATGTGCTGGCCCAACCGCTGCCACACGGAAGACACTCCCAATCCAGGGTCATCTTGCCCTCCGGCCGATGCCTGCCCCTCTGATGTTGATGGCCCCGAGCCATCATCGCTCCCACGTTGAGCCTGCTGTGCCTGTGCCCTGGCTCTTGATGCCTGCACGTCTTCCTCCTGCTCGGGTGCAGTTGTTGGTGTGGCCACCCCTGCTGGACCTCCGACTCCCGACTGTGGGTGGGATCTGTCCTCCACCAGCCTGGCCACTGGGTGAGAGGCAGCTCCACAGGGAACACAGGTGATACATGGGCCAGAAGATGGCACGGAGGACGACTGGGGCATAGGGGGTTCAGGTGAGGAGGGGTTCGGAAGAAGGTCCAACAGACGGAAGAATCCAGCACTGGCGACCCGTCCCAGTAGGTCGACGCGGTCAAAGAGGCATCCAAGATGACGTGCAGTGTCTTCACGAAAACACTGCAGGTCATCTTGCATCACGCGTTGACGCAACGCCAGCCCGGACAGGCTCAACATGGTCCCGGATTGCCACATCTGCAGGGAGAGGAAGGCCAGTTGTTGTGCCCTCATCCCCTCCCTGATAATGGGTCTGGACATAGGCATCCCTGCTGGTGCGGGATGATGCAGTCACAGGATCGGGGACAGGATTACACACAGCCATGGACGCGGCACCAGACTCCTCACTCCCCGACGAGATGACAACCTGGGAGGGGAACCGGGCAATGCGTGTCCGGCTGGCGGTGGGATCCCTGCCGCTTTGCTCCACAGCACCGTCTCCGCCACCTTCATCAGTTGACGCTGCAGACAGGGAGAGATAGAACACAGGCATAAGGGCACTGTACAATGGTCTGATAAACACATGACAGTTGTACATGAGTGGCAGTGTCAAACTTCAGACATGGCATCACACTCCCCAATACACTTGTCATTTCAACTCACATACATGAGCTAATCAACAGGAATGTTGCATTAGGCAGCACCATCCATACACAAAAAACAGCATGAGCAGCCGTGGGTGAGCTTCACGTCACATATAACACAGGGAGTGCAGAACACATGCACACCCGCCACCAGACATACATGCATCTGTACATCTCCACCACCTGTCGCAGTGATAACATCGCCATCCATGTCACATCGGGGAATCAGCCTCCTACATGTCAGTGTCACATGCATCCATGGTGTATCACAGTTGCACACTTGTCAAATTCACACACATGCACATGTACATAGTGCAGATACATACAGGTGGAACCACCCTCCATGTGTGACACCACAACCATGCCACTGTACATACACAGAAATGTAAAAATGTGTGCACCCACACCTGCATTTGGGCAGCATGCTTACCAACACATACACCATCGATGTGTCTCACACATGAGAGGACTCACATGCGGCAGGCTCATTTACCTGTACATACACATGCATACATGGCCCTACACAGACATATGTACAACCTGCACACTCCTGCCACACCTCAACATGCACAGCGTCCAATCAGTATGCATGTACACTTACCGCTTGACACTCCTGCCACACCTCAACATGCACAGCGTCCAATCAGTATGCATGTACACTTACCGCTTGACTCCAGATGGGTGTGCCTCTCAAGGACCTGGACGTGGAGCGCTGGGCGTATACGTTGCAGGACCCTCATCTGGTTGTTGGTTAGGCAGACCCACCACCCCTTGGCATCCACTGCCTTCAAGAGGCGCCAGGCCTTGTTGAGGGTCCTGGACCTGAAGTCCTCCCAGCGCTTCCGGACGTGTTGAATGTCGTAGACTGCCACCCCCTCCACGTTGATGGCAGTCACAATGTCCATCCAGATGCTCTTCCGTCTTTCATTGTCAGCGCGCAAACTTCCAAAGAGGGCATCATACTGCCCCAGGACTTGCTCCACCAAGATACCAACTTCACTGGCACTGAAGCTGGTAGCCCTCTGCCTCTCTGGCTGGGGGTTGCCAGTGGTGCCAGATGGTGTTGTGTCCGACATGGCAACCCCAGAGGCAGGTGTGGGTGGGCAACTGGGTCATGGGGCTGGGCTGTGGAGCGATAGTATACCAGTCGGGTGTTCCAGCAGGGGTGGTCACAGCAACTTCACCCCTGCAGATGGCTGACGTGCAGGCACCAAACAGCAGGGCACGTGGGCAGCAGGCATGCAGCAGCAGATGGCAGGTGGGAGTGTGCTTGGGGCTCTGGGGAGCAGGAAAATGGCCTTCTGGGCAGGAGCGTGGTCTTCTGTGTGTTGTTGCGTGGCCAGCTTGATACGGAGTGATTTGGCACATGAAAAAACTGCACGTCTGCATGTAATTCGAAGAAAGGCCCTTAGCACGTAAGCGCATCTGTGACGTGATGCGCAAGGGCGTTTCCCTCAACACGGGTGCATGTTTATTGTACACGTGCAAAAACTCCACATCCGGGTGTCACTGCGTGCAATTGGAGGAAAGGGCCTTAGCGCGTATGTGCGTAAGTGATGTTGCACGTGTGGGCTGGGTTAAAAGGTATGCGTTGGACGCCATTTTCTTGTACATGCTTTTTGTGGAGAGCGAGCGGGTGATTCTTGTACTTCTTTTCGGTTCACACACGATTACTTCACAACGGTTCCAGTTCGTACTCCCTGTATGCTCAGGCAGTGTTCAATTCTTCTTTTGGCGCGTCTTTTTCACGTTATTTTTCCAGGCAGACAGTGAGTCGCGCACGTATTTTTCAACTGTGGTTGCCCCGTGTGTCGCGTACCCATTCAGAGGTCATTATAGGCTGCGTGTACAACGCATACAATTATTTTTGTGTTTCTGGGTGCCACAGCGTAATGCGGGTTCTTCATTCCACGCACGTGGTCTACCAGGGGTTGTGTGCACGTTAAATATTGTTTTCGGGTTGCCTGTGCGTTGCATGACCCGTCATCTTCCCCCATGGGGTCACAGACAGCCTTGCTAGAGCACTAGGGTACGTATTCCATCTAGTACCCTACCACTTTCACCCCAATTGCCCAGGACAATTGTTTACTACAACTCCCATATGCACAACAACATCAGTGCCATGGTTGGGAGGCGACCAAGCAGTAAGGGAGGCAAAGGTGGCTGACCTCAAAGAGGAGGGCGCGGTAGGGGACGTGGCCAGGATGTGCAGGGTGGCCCAAGAGGCCAGTGTGTGAAGGACCAATCAGGGACACCCATGCCCCCCCCAATGGTTCAGGGAGATGTAGCTGACACCATCCCAGCTCAGGCCTTGTTAAACTGGCCCATATTGTCAACCGAACTGGCCCAGGATGACTCCCAGGCTGACTTCCGTGTCACCAAGTCTAAGCCATGTGTGGCAGTGAAAGTTGCTGTCACCAGGCCACGTGGATCTGGGGCAGCAATGTCATCTGCTGCCCCAAGTAGCCAGGGTGAGGAGGCTGCAGGGGCAGCTGCAGCTCAATCGACCCCAGCTCTGAGTCTCACAGCCAGGACATTGTTGGTCCAAGTCCATCACACTGAGGTTGGTCCTGCCAACATCACCCAGCAGCCAATGCCTGCAGTGAGACCTTTGGTCATCGTGCCTTTCACTACTTCCAGTGCCCAGTCCACCTGCGCTTCTGCCCCTACCAACCATGAGCAGCATAAGCCGCTCAGGGTCTGCACCACCTTCCAAGAGGAAGAAGGGTGCTCTTGCGGTACAGGCTGGGACCCCAGACACGGCTACCCACTCCGGCACATCAAGAAAGCCTAGTTTCAATGATGCCGAACTAGATGCACTTGTGGGCTATGTGTCGGCCCATGGCCGCGAAATGGTGGTGACTGCAAGGTGCAAGACTACGACTGCTCAACGTTGGGCCCACTGGCAGACCTTTGCGGACCACATTAGTTCCCTTGGATTTGTGAAGCGCACAGCTGATGATTGCTCTAAGCGGTGAAATGACCTGAAACGCAGAGCAAAGAAAAAGCTGGCTTCAAATCATGCCTCTACTCTGGTGACTGGCGGTGGGTCTCCACCAGAGGAGGAACAACTCACTGAACATGAGTCTGTCGCTGGAGCATTCACCACAAAGGATCAGATCCAAGGCGTGGGAGACCTACCAGATCTTGAAGCAATGTCCGGTGAATGACCATGCATATGTGTGCAATCCATGTGTATGTTGCTTGGGTGATGTGTTCTGATTGAGTGCCAGGTGAGGCTGTGTAGTCATGAGTGCTATGGGCCACCCATGTGGACCCTCAAAACCATTCCCCGGACTTGTGTTTCCGTTTCACAGTGTCCCTTCTGACCACAGTTCAGTTTTTGCACAAGATTACTGCACTTGACCTTCAGCTGTCCTCTTGCCACAACATTCTTCATACTGTTTTACTGTTCATTATGCCTGATTTATACATTGTTTTAGCATTTTTACCACACATTTTTGTGGCCTACTGTCCCAAATGTGACATTCTTCAGTCATAGATTACACCGCACAATGGCCCACATTTCTTGACTTATTATGGGACAGATGTGAACAGTCATGCTGATTGAGTAATGTGCACCTACACATGGCCTGCACACAATCATTTTGGGGCCCAGTTTGAATGTTGAACATGACAATTGTATCCTCTCATGTCGAAGTGACCAACCATTGATGTATCCATGTGCCTGCCATCACTGCATCAGTGAACACTGGCTTTGTTGCAGCATGTGGCACATGCATGTTTTGTCACACTATTTTGCATGTTTTATTTCATGATGTCCATCTCACATGGATGAGTGGCAGTACTGATTTGCTACCATCTGGGCGTCCTTGTCAAATCTGCCATGGCTATGCTACATGCCATCTGTGTGCTGGCATGTGTCATGTATGTGGATTGTCCATGCCACTCACAGGCTAATGTGTGATGCCAGGGCTATCCAGCATGCAGCACATGTGTTGGTTTTCCATCTTGTAGTCCTCAGTGTCTGCTTTTTGCCTCCGTGTTAGGAAAGATTTCGTAATTGTGGGTAATTTTCCTTCCATGTGGCAACCCCTAAACTTTTTGCTGTTGTTTTCACCATGATGTAGACTTTTCCAGAAAAGTGCAGCCTTCTGCCGCACTCCTCTGGGCTTTCGCTCCATTCTTACGGGGAAACTGACATGCCCTTAAGACAGTCAGTACCGGGAAACGCTGTTTTCCGTAGTTTCTTTATCATGTTGCTGCTTTCGTGCAACATGACACAAGAGGGCACTGTAAGCTAAGTTACTGCTCTCTTGGGTCTCTAGTCTTCTACAGGCCCTAGATACTCTGCTTGGATTGTAAATGATTGGTGCAAGTGAATCACGGACGGGAATGGTGGCAGCGATCGTTTCTTGTGTTTTTGAGCTCCTTTTGGCGTTTTAAGCGCGTTTCTCGCGCTTAGCCCAGAATTGTGGCCTGGCTCCCAAAATGGCCAGGCCACGAGGCTCTTTGTCCTGTATGCTGACCGGCTTGCCCTCTTCACCTTCCCCAGGTCCAGCCGACCCGGGGCCTTCCTTATTTGGGCATGTACTTTCCCGCGAAACACAGATTCTTTCGTGGGCTTCTACAGGCCTTGTGTGTGCCTCCAGGATGTGGGCTGGGATGTCTGGTCCCAATACACATCCTGGGTGCCAGAGAGTCTAGGGTGGTATGAATGCCTGGGACCACTGTGGTCCATGATAGGTCCACGTATGGTGTGAGTGTTTGATGAGCGGATCTCCCATTGGGTCCCCTCTGTTTTGGCGCGAAGGGAACCGTGGATAAGAGGGGGCTGGAAACGCCACTACCATGTCGATCTCCTGAGTTCTCACGAACAAAGGGATACAGGAGCCAAGTATCCTGCAACCACGAGGCTGAACCAAGGAATCACTGGTGACCTGCTGAAGGACTGCTCCTCTGCACTGCTGTAGCCTTGTGAAACCTTTTCTACCTCTGATCAAACGAGAAGGCCTGTACTGGTACTTTGACCCTTGGAATAGTGGGAACAACTATTCTCCGCATCTTGGCCATCCAGCAGACTGACCAGCCTACCCAGGAGTCTTGCTCTGTAACCACCGCCAGGTTGTGTTGTCTTTCGAGTCCTTGTCACTCTCACACTATTCGTACACTTGGCATTCCCAGGTCTGAAGTGAGTAGTGTACATTTGGCTGAGATACGCACGGCCGCTCCGTTGCCCTGCTGTGGTAACAAACTGTGCGGGTTCACTGCGTTTTGGACGCCCTCAACTCAACTCTACTGCTGCAGAATCTACATGACGACGAGACGTCCCCTGCTCCCCTGAACCTGCCAGCATTGAAACTGACGTGGAGAAGCCTGGGTCTGCTTGCATCGGGGACCGGTGAGTAGCATAGCTAGGAACTGGTCGCCCTCCTGCAGGAACCCATAGCTTTTCCCCGCTGTGTCAAACAGCACGCCTTTCCGTACTCGCGCTCTGCTTCTTCCCACGGTGGAGGCTGCGCTTGAGTCGCGGAGCTCTGTTCATCTTCATTTGTTCACCTAACTGAACTGCCTGATTCCCTCGAAGAGACTCCCCTTTTTGCCCATTGGCACCAGCGTGTGCAGGTACTTTTGAGCACAAGGCTCCACTCTTCGTAGGGCTTGGAGTTCCTTTTAGTTAGGTGCCTCTGAAGGCGGACTGGGTCTAATTATTATTTCGCACTGCCTGTTTTCCTCCCCTTCTAGGTGGACTACACATTTCGTGCGTCTAACTCTTTAGACTCGTTTTTTATTTGTATATATATTGTATTGGTTTGGTATGTGTTGGTTTACTAGAGTTTTATTGTGATTTCTCGCTACGGTCATTGTTGCAAAGGCCTTGGAATAAATGTGTATATATTTTTAATATAACACCTGTTGGGAGTAAGTTGTAAGTGTCCTTGCTTTGTGTGCTCATTGCGGGCTTTCAGTCACCCTCACCCCTCTTGAGACCTAGTCTTGACCGCCGCAATCGCTACCCTTATTGGTCTGGCTTGTCCAGAGGTTACCCTGTTCCAAGTAATTAGGTTGGCCTTCTGAACCTCTGCGCCTCCAGGACAGAGTTCAGAAATCCGTCTTAACAAATTGGTGGCAGCGGTGGGATACGACTGAAGGTATCCAGTGTTGCGCACGAGCGAAGGCATTTCAAGTTATTCCTACCAGGACACGTAGTGAATTGTCATAGTATAACTTTAAAAAGGCCATAGTCCTATCTAACAGTATGGAAACAAATACCTTGTTAACTTTAAATGCTTCCAAATCCGAAACATTGAAAAAGATGTGTGCGGAGAGATGTGTCTCCGCTCAAGGCATCAAATTGGATATGATCCAAAGAATCGTGGCGTGGCAAGAAGCACAGCTTGACCCTATAACTTCTGAGGACAGTGCGGAAGCAAGTGGGGCTGCTCTCACTGGTAGAACCGACGGTTCTGCTGTTGCACTGGTCCACCGCGACCACGAGGACAGGGAGGATGTGATGTCTAATGTTTCCTCTGCCAGTGTCGATGGGGAGGCCATGCTTGAATTCAAGAAGCAAGTGCTACTGTTTAGGCAGAAGGAGCTTAAGTTCAATATGGCCAAACTACAGGAAGAGCTTGAGTTCAATAGGGTCAAGCTAAAAATCGAACAGGCAGAAAAACAGAAAGACAGGGATCACCAGTTGGAACTGTCCAAGCTTCCGGTTGCAAATGGGCAAAGGGTCCTGGACATGGGTCTGGGGCCTCCTATCATCCACGGTTTCCGAAAGATCTGCTCAGTGTGTACGAGGAAAGGAATGACATTATGGACTGGCTGAATACGTTTGAGTATGCATGTGAAGTTCAACAAGTTGACAATGCTGATAAGATTGCCTGGTTACTCAGCAGACTGCCCCATTCTGGCTATAGTGCCATTATGGAAATGTCGAAGGCTGAGCGAGCTGATTTCGCAATGTTAAAGCAAACTCTCATTTTAAAGTTTGGAAAGACTCCTGCCCAATATTTAAAACGATTCCGAGAGTACAAGAAAAAAGAAGGTGGTACTTGGGTATCTTATGTAACCGAATCCTTAAAAAACTTGACTGGCTGGGTCCAAGGTTATAAGGTTTCTACTTTTGAAGGCATGATAAATCCTGCCATGCTGGAACACATTTTTGCATCTTCTTCCCCGGAGCTTAAGCAGCATTTGGCCGATTCGAAGGAGATAGATCCTAAGAAGATTGCCATTGCAGCAGACTTATGGGTGTCACATCGAGTGTCCCATAAGGACAAAACTCATCCTGGTAAGCAGGAGGAAGGGAAAAAGTCCAAGGATAAGGAGGGTGGAGAATCTGATAAATCTTCTTCTCAAAAGGGCCACAAAAAGAAAAATAAGGGTAAGACACAAGAGAACTCACAGGGTAGTGGAGGTCAGCCTCTGAAACAGAACTCTGGTTACAATAAGCCTCCCTATGTAAATAGACCCAATGGATCTTGTTTTGCTTGTGGAGTAACTGACCACGTGAAGGGGGATCCCCGGTGTAAGGTTAAACCTTTGGGGTCCACTCCGCTAATCTGGCCTTCTCCTCCTACGAGGAATAAGAGATTACAGGAGCATCCTTCTCCTCAGACTCCTTCCCCAGTGGGATAGAAGCTGAGGTAGTTTTAGTTTCCCTGGGTTCCTGGGAGCCTAAAGTTGCAGAGGCTTATGCTAGGATTCCAGATAATACCAAGCACTACTTTAAAGACAGTGTGCTGATCAATGGAGTAGATACTCCAGCTCTTAGGGATAGTCGGTGCAGTCGAACTGTAGTGGATTCTACCTTGGTAGACTCAGAGGAAGTTGCCAGAGCTACTCTGATGCCCACTAAGTTGGCTGACGGCCCACCTCGCATGTTCCCAGTAATACCTGTAAATCTTACTTTAAATGGTACAGCAATCAGGATTCCAGTGAGCATTCAGAGAAACGTCCCAGGAAAGGTCTTGTTAGGCAATGATCTCAGAGCTTTAGGGCTCGTAGGAGACACTGCCGACAGACCCTGCACACGGTCTCAAACACGGGCAGCATTGGCCAAGACCAATACGCCGCCCCAGCCGAAGGGAAAACCCAAGGCGAAAGGAGTAAACAAGTCAAGACGAGGGAAAGAGAACATTCCCCCGAGCTCGCCTACCACTGCGGTGGAGGAAGTTGGTCAATCGACCGGGCCTGACGAGGAGGTGGCGATGCCTGAAGTATTCGACCCCAACGACCATCTGGAACTAAAAGACTTGTTAGTAGAAGGTGATACTGACAGGGAAAAATTCAGTAAAGGCCAACGTGAGTGCCCATCTCTGGAAGGCCTAAGGAGACAGGCCAACTCCCAGCTTGATGGTGAACCTCCTGGGACGCATCGGATTTATTGGGAAGGTGGACTCCTGTATAGTGAGCCCACAGAGTCTACAGAAGGAGACCATAGGAGGTTGATGGTTCCTCTTGCTGTTAGACCCTTCCTCCTGCAAATGGCGCATGAAGTGCCCCTTGCTGGTCACCTTGGGATTAAGAGGACCAAGCAAAGGTTATCCATGCACTTCTACTGGCCCAAGATGGGGGTGGAAGTAGAAAGTCACTGCAGGAGTTGTGCCTCCTGCCAGTTATCTGGTAAGGTTGGCTCGACAATCCAAGCTCCATTGGTACCACTCCCAGATGTGGGAATACCATTGGAAAGGGTAGGGATCGACATCCTTGGTCCCCTTGACCCGCAAACATCCTCAGGCAATAAGTTTACCCTGGTGCTGGTCGACCATGCAACCAGATATCCTGAGGCCATCCCATTGAAAACTGTAACTGCCAAGTCAGTTGCAAAAGCGTTACTTGGCATATTTACTAGGGTTGGCTTCCCTAAAGAAGTTGTGTCGGATGGTGGCAGCAACTTTATGTTGAAGTATATGCAGGCTATGTGGAAAGAATGTGGGGTCACCTACAAGTTCTCTTCTGCATACCACCCCCAGACCAATGGTCTGGTGGAACGTTTAAACTGAACGTTAAAGAGCATGATTGGGGCTCTGGAAGAACCTCAGAGAAGAAAATGGGATCTTCTTTTACCATGCTTACTGTTTTCCTACCGAGAGGTACCACAGGAGGGTGTTGGCTTCAGCCCCTTCGAACTTCTGTTCGGTCATCCTGTACGGGGACCCTTAGCCATAGTCAAAGAGGGATGGGAGATGCCCACTCTCCCTGTTACTACCAACGTAGTAGATTATGTGCTGGGGCTCAGAAAACGGATGGTACTTCTGATGGGCTTGGCTAGTGATAAATTAAAGGCAGGACAAGCGCTGGTGAAACATTGTACGACCAGAAAGCTTCCCTCATCAACTTTACACCTGGTCAGCAAGTCCTGATCATGAATCCCATAAGGCCTCGAGCTTTACAGGACAAATGGTCAGGCCCTTACACAGTGGTGGAGCCCCTGGGTGAGGTTAACTATTTAGTGGACCTTGGAAGGCCTGGACAGGCTCCAAAAGTGTTTCACATAAGTAGGCTGAAGGCTTTCGTCCCAAGAGTCGAAATCGCAGCACTGCTACTGGCTTCAGATGTTGAGGAAGAGGAGTCTGAACCTCTCCCCGACCTGTTCCAAAGCGGTCCTTCAGATAGCTCCTTTGAGGGTGTTCGAGTGGCCCCTCACCTGACTTCTAATCAGCAGGCTGAGGTGAAAAGTTTGCTTAGGCAGTTTTCCGCCCTGTTTTCAGAGTCACCTGGTTTCACACCTTGGTGCAAACATAACATAGACACAGGAGACAGTGTACCTACCAAAATTAGGGGATACAGGATGTCAGACAAAGTATGGTCTTGTATTAAGACTGAGGTCAACAAGATGTTAGACCTTGGGGTGATTGAACCCTCTAGTAGTCCTTGGTCCAGCCCTGTGGTTTTGGTTCCAAAGGCAGGCACTTCTGAATTGAGGTTCTGCGTGGATTACTGGGCTCTGAATGCTGTCATCAAGACAGATGCACACCCCTTGCCTCGAACAGATGAGCTGGTAGATACTTTGGGTGCCTCCAAGTATCTCAGCACGTTTGACCTCACTGCTGGCTATTGGCAAATAGCTTTAGCAGAACATGCCAAGGAGAAGACAGCGTTTTCTAATCCAGACGGCCTTTACCAATTCAGGGTAATGCCGTTCGGGTGGAAAAATGCACCTGCCACTTTCCAGAGGCTTGTGAATCATGTGTTGAATGGGTTGGACAAATTCTGTCCTGCATATCTGCACGATATAGCAGTTTTCAGTACCACCTGGGAAGACCATGTGAAACACCTCGGGATTGTGCTCCAGGCTCTTCAGAAAGCACACTTGACCATAAAGGCTAGTAAATGCCAGATTGGACAAGGCTCAGTGGTTTACCTTGGACATGAAGTAGGTGGAGGGAGGATACAGCCTCTTCCCAGTAAAGAACAAGCAGTACAAGACTGGCCTACCCCCACTACACAGACCCAAGTGAGAGCCTTCTTAGGACTCACGGGGTATTGCCGCAACTTCGTGGCAGACTATGGCACCATAGCTGCCCCTCTGACTGCCCTCACCACTCCGAAGAAACCCAAGAAGGTAACTTGGACCGACGAGTGTGAGAAGGCCTTCAATGGCTTAAAAGACTCCTTGTGCCAGGCCCCTGTCCTCAGGGCACCTGATTATCAAAGACCTTTTATTGTGCAGACGGACGCCTCTGACACTGGGATAGGAGCTGTACTATCGCAAGTAGATGAGAGGGTAAGGAACACCCTATTGGTTTTATTAGTCGCCAGCTTAAGGACAGAGAGCTCAGATGGTCCACAGTGGAGAAAGAATGTTTCTCTGTTGTGTGGGCCCTACGGAAGCTGAGGCCCTACCTCTATGGGACCCACTTCACTGTGCAAATTGACCATAAGCCCTTAAAGTGGCTAATGAACATGAAGGGAGAGAATCATGAAAAGTTGCTTAGGTGGTCCATAAGTCTACAAGGCTTCAACTTCACTATTGAGCATAGGCCAGGTGCCCAACATAGCAATGCTGATGGGTTGTCCAGAATGTTTAACCGACCTGAAAAAGAGACTCACCCAGGGGTGGATTAGTTCCCCCTGTCCATAGTCTGGGAGGGGCGAGTGTTAGGAAAGATTTCGTAATTGTGGGTAATTTTCCTTCCATGTGGCAACTAAACTTTTTGCTGTTGTTTTCAACATTATCTAGACTTTGCCAGAAAAGTGCAGCCTTCTGCCGCACTCCTCTGGGCTTTCACTCCATTCTTACGGGGAAACTGACATGCTCTTAAGACAGTCAGTACCGGGAAATGCTGTTTTCCGTAGTTTCTTTATCATGTTGCAGCTTTCATGCAACATGACACAAGAGGGCACTGTAACTAAGTTACTGCTCTCTTGGGTCTCTAGTCTTCTATAGGCCCTAGATACTCTGCTTGGATTGTAAATGATCGGTGCAAGTGAATCACGGATGGGAATGGTGGCAGCAATCGTTTCTTGTGTTTTTGAGCTCCTTGTGGCGTTTTAAGCGCGTTTCTCGCGCTTAGCCCAAAATGGTGGCCTGGCTCCCAAAATGGCCAGGCCACGAGGCTGTTTGTCCTGTCCGCTGACCGGCTTGCCCGCTTCACCTTCCCCAGGCCGAGCCTTCCCGGGGCCTTCCTTATTTGGGCATGTACTTTCCCGCGAAACACAGATGCTTTCGCAGGCTTCTACAGGCCTTGTGTGTGCCTCCAGGATGTGGACTCGGATGTCTGGTCCCAATACACATCCTGGGTGCCAGAGAGTCTAGTGTGGTATGAATGCCTGGGACCACCGTGGTCCGTGATAGGTCCACGTATGGTGTGAGTGTTTGATGAGTGGATCTCCCATTGGGTCCCCTCTGTTTTGGTGCCAAGGGAACCGTGGATAAGAGGGGGCTGGAAACGCCACTACCATGTCGATCTCCTGAGTTCTCACGAACAAAGGGATACAGGAGCCAAGTATCCTGCAACCACGAGGCTGAACCGAGGAATCGCTGGTGACCCGCTGAAGGACTGCTCCTCTGCACTGCTGTCGCCTTGTGAAACCCTTTCTACCTCTGATCGAACGAGAAGGCCTGTACTGGTACTTCGACCCTTGGAATAGTGGGAACAACTATTCTCGGCATCTTCACCATCTCCTGCACGTAATCCTTCGGAAGTGTCTCTGGGCCATCCAGCAGACTGACCAGCCTACCCAGGAGTCTTGCTCTGTAACCACCGCCAGGTTGTGTTGTCTTTCGAGTCCTTGTCACTCTCACACTATTCGTACACTTGGCATTCCCAGGTCTGAAGTGAGTAGTGTACATTTGGCTGAGATACGCACGGCCGCTCCGTTGCCCTGCTGTGGTAACAAACTGTGCGGGTTCACTGCGTTTTGGATGCCCTTAACTCAACTCTACTGCTGCAGAATCTACATGACGACGAGACGTCCCCTGCTCCCCTGAACCTGCCTGCACTGAAACTGACGTCGAGAAGCCTGGGTCTGCTTGCATCGGGGACCGGTGAGTAGCATAGCTAGGAACTGGTCGCCCTCCTGCAGGAGCCCATAGCTTTTCCCCGCTGTGTCAAACAGCACGCCTTTCCAAACTCGCGCTCTGCTTCTGCCCACGGTGGAGGCTGCGCTTGAGTCGCAGAGCTCTGTTCATCTTCATTTGTTCACCGAACTGAACTGCCTGATTCCCTCGAAGAGACTCCCCTTTTTGCCCGTTGGCACCAGCGTGTGCAGGTACTTTTGAGCACAAGGCTCCACTCTTCGTAGGGCTTGGACTTCCTTTTAGTTAGGTGTCTCTGAAGGCGGACTGGGTCTAATTATTATTTCGCACTGCCTGTTTTCCTCCCCTTCTAGGTGGACTACACATTTCGTGCGTCTAACTCTTTAGACTTGTTTGTATTTGTATATATATTGTATTAGTTTGGTATGTGTTGGTTTACTAGAGTTTTATTGTGATTTCTCGCTACGGTCATTGTTGCAAAGGCCTTGGAATAAATGTGTATATATTTTTAATATAACACCTGTTGGGAGTAATTTGTAAGTGCCCTTGCTTTGTGTGCTCATTGCGGGCTTTCAGTCACCCTCAACCCTCCTGAGACCTAGGCCCTCATTACGACCCTGGCGGATTTTTTCCGCCATCGACGGACTTTTCGGCCATGGCGTAAAGTCCGTTTACGCCATGGCGGATGGTGGACTTACCGCCCCATTCCGAGGTTGGCGGGGCGGTAAGTCCCCATTGACCCATTTACCCTTCCCCATTCCCACTTCGGCCCCATAGGGCTCAATGGGAGTGGGGAAGGCGTTAATTACGCCACCGTACATTACGGTGGCGTAATTAACACCAAGGTCCCATAGCGCCATGGATTTTTACGCCGGCAAAAAGCGGGCGGAAAAGTGACCATGGCGCTTTGGGAACTCGTAGTTGGCGGTAAGGGGTCGGCGCAGCTAACGCTGGCGTAAACCCCTTACCGCCAGGGTCGTAATGAGGCCCCTAGTCTTGACCGCTGCGATCGCTACCCTGATTGGTCTGGCTTGTCCAGAGGTTACCCTGTTCCAAGTAATTAGGTTGGCCTTCTGAACCTCTGCGCCTCCAGGACAGAGTTCAGAAATCCGTCTTAACACTCCCCTTCCAAATCATTGACAGCGCATGCATGCCAGAATTATTGTCATGTGTGACATGTGTAATTTATGTACTGGTATCTGCCTCGTCATGCCTATGTGTGTGGGCTATGGTGCTCATGCCTGTTTTCATTACTCTTATTTTATGTTTTTGCAGGTGATGAGGCACTTGATGCTGTTGCGGAGAAGGAGATGGCGCAGAGCCAGGAGGACTCACAGCCACAACCAGGCACCAGTGGAGGAGGTGGGGTGGTGGTGGGTGAAAACCCATTACTCCTACAGACCATATTGTCCATGGGTGTCTCTGGGTATACCTCCGGAGACCTCTATGAATCTGGTGCTCAATCGGACATTGAGACATATGTGCCGTCGCAGGTGAGTGTTTCTGGCAGGGATGGTGTTATGTCCAACCCACCTGAACCGGGGTAGACCCCTCTATGGGGCATTTAGTGTTGGAAAGTCCGCCTGTGGCAGTTACGGATGCAGGGTCACACTGCACAATATTTGCTCCTGTTCCTGGGCCAGCAGAACAAAGGAGGAATGCAGTCCTGCAGCCTCGGGGAGTGCCAGCACAGCAAGGTGCACATCACCTTGCCCCAAACAGGTGTGATGCCCGCCAACGCGGTAGCCGTGCACCACCGGGCAATACTGTTTGGGAGAACTCCATCTACACTATAGCAGCACAACAGGGGGAATCGTGTGAAATGATGTCTCAGGCAATGGATAGGGTAGCCACTTCCATTCTCCCCCCTGAAAGGCAGATGGAGCTCCAGCAGCAGGCAACAGAGTCCATTTGCCACTCACACAGGGAGGACATTTTGGCGTCCGACAGAGAGTGCCGGGCTGGACTGGAGACTCTGCGCACAGCCATATCTGTAGAGTCACAGGCCCACAGGGAAGCCCTGAGGTTAGAACACAGCTCCCTCAGAAATACTCTGGGTGAACTTGGGGTGTCAAGGTCAGAACAGCAGCTGGAGCAGCTGACACGCACACTCTCAGCAGAGCTCTAGGCAACCCGTCAGGAGAACCGGGCATCACACGAGGCAATGCAGGCAGAAATGCGTGCTACTCGTAAGGTGCAGCATGGGGATCTCCGTACCATCATCCTGCAGAACCAAACCTTTCAGACCTGCATGCTTGCTGCCATGGAAGAGCATGCCAGGGCTTTGCGTGGTCTGCCTTCCATATCACGCCCACCTTCTAATGTACCACCAGAGGGTGATGACAGCGATGGCAGTTCTCTCACTCTAGCGTAGCTGTGCAGGCCATGAGCCCATGGAGGTATTTTTGTTTTTTCTCAACATCCACGCATGTGGGTGTTGGGGTGCACCCTGTACCTTATCCCTCCTGGATGGCCTCCCCCCGGTCCACAATTTTTTAAATTTTTTTTTATACAGTGTGTTGCTTTTATGTGGCTCCGGTAGGCATCCACTGTGTATTCCAGCTGGGCACATGCAGGCTTGTCTGGTCTTGGGTTCCTGACACACACATCCCTCCTGCTTCCCCTTTCCATGGGCTTGCAAAGAGTGTGACCAAGTGACAGTAACGTACACAGTGACATTGGGCTCCAATAAGTTGTGTGGACAGCCTGTAGTCAAAACTGTGTATACATCCCTAGTGGGTATTGTTGTATAAATCTCCACTGCATGGTGGATTTATGTATGGTTCTACATCCATGAATTTTTTCCTTATATACATGTACCTTCTTCATGTCCTAACAAGCCTGTCTACTTTGCAGATGCAATTCATGTTGTATGCAGTACACTGAAACATTTGCCTACCACCAACACTCTGCATTTGGAAGGGGTCGATGTGCTGCCTTATTGAGGTTGTGACACTTGCACTACTTTGATTTTTAATTCTCATATATTGCCACTGTTTTAACATGTACTGATGTTTTTTCTTGCTGGTAAGTATTTGTTCATGTGTGTTGTTGTTTTATTCATTATTGAGAGCAGATTGTCTGTGGCCTGTTTCCATTTAGGATAGTGCACTTTGTGACACTTGTGTCATGTGTTGTGCATTCATTTGGTTGCTTTCACATTGCATGCCATGCCATTGTGTGTTGGGGAGGTGTTGGGTGAAATGCCACTATTTTGATGTGGTATTTTGCAAGGAGGTAGTCATTCATGCTGCATGAATTTGTGCCTTTTTGTTACAGAGCATTGGGTGTCTTTGAGTAGCTAGGGATGCACACAATGTAGCACTTCCAGGTGAACAATCTCAAGCTGGTATGGTTGTGACAGTTGACTGTCCCTTTTGTCATCATCATTGATTGTGAGCTGGTATGTGCCAGGCCTGTGTGCGCTCCGCAGGGGTGGGATTTTAAGTGAAGTAATTTGCCACAAGCTGGGTACGAGGCTGGCTCAACATGTGCCCTTTCACCTCCCATGCAACAGTGGCCGTGCATGTGGTTGGGGATGTGGAGGCACCACCATGTCCACCAGCACGGGTTGCAACGTTGTGCAGGACACATGCTGCCACTATGATCCTGCACACTATTGGGCGCGCATATAGCAGCTGCCCACCAGAGCGGTCAAGCGAGCGAAAGCGTGACTGGAGCACTCCGAATGTCCGCTCCGCTATGCCCCAAGTTGCAATATGGGCTGTGTTGTATCTTACCTCGGGTGGTGTGGTGGGGTTCCGAATTTGCGTCATCATGTAGGTGCTCAGAGGGTAGGCACTGTCCCCTGGGGAGGTGATAATGGTTGTCATTAGTGGGGTTTTCCCATTTCTCAGTTTTTGACATGCATGCATGAGCAGAGGCATTTATACTCACCAATTAGCCATGTGTTGCCATGCCGGCCAGCTTCCAGGTCCAGGTTTAGGGGTGACATTCTGAATATTAAACTATCATGGCTGGACCCTGGATATTTGGCATATACTGAGGTGATGATTCCCTTGGCATCACATACAACCTGCACGTTGATGGAATGCCAGTGCTTGCGGTTCCGATAGATATGCTCAGTGGCCCTGGGTGGACGTAGATCCACATGGGTGCAATCAATGGCACCTGGGACTTTGGGGAAGTGTGCCACCCCGTAAAATTGCTGGACAACAGCCTGCCTTTCTGCAGGTGTTCTGGGCATGTATATGTGCCTGTGGACTGAGGGGCCTGCAGTCATGATGGCCAACACCTGGTGTAGTCAGCATGACTGCGTGGCCTGTGACACCCCCCCACTATGACACTTGTCCGCTGAAATTAACCAGTAGCCAAGAAGTGCAGTACATTGAGCACCTTTTCCAAGGGGCTCAGTGCTTGCGAGCACAGGGTGGGTGAGGTGAGGTGATCCTCCCACTCCCTCACCAGGTCTAGGATTATATGTGGTGGAAACCTGTACCTCCCATACACCTGGTCATCAGGCATCCCAAAAAGGCTGTTCCTTGGTAAAAAAATGCGGGGCCTAGCTATCCTCCTTCTGTGGTGTCTCACGACCACTGCTGCGAGGAACGGTTTATTCATTGTAGCGTCTGAGCTTGTTTGTTGTTAGCGCACACTTTTATGCTGCGCGGGGCCGCTTACGGCTGCTTCCTGCTGGGGTACGTGTTTCCGGATTAGCGTGTCTTTTTTGGTGCACGCCTTTCCCCTGTTCGATTCCATGAATACGTGTTGTTAGCGCGTGAGGCGTTGCGAGCATTTACCTCCTGTACTTCTCCCGTAACGCCCACATTTTGCCATGTTGTTCCCCATTCCGCGTGTTACGCCCCGTGTTCTGCCCACTTTTCTAGTGTGCGCTACACGATGTGTGCTTTCCCTGTGTGCGTAGCACCTGCTGTTTAGTGATGTGTGCACCCCTGTGCGCCACCCACGGATTTGGCACACATACCAAGTATTACTAGCCCAGCGCATTCCATGAATCGATGAACGGCTGCGTGCGCGGCTTTGGCACGCGTGCGCTGCGATTTCACACTTGCACTCCCCTTTTCGGCACACATGTATTCCATGAATTACCCTGTCAGTGTCCAAGCAGCCGTGGCAGTATACCAGGTGAAACGGCCCCGTTTGAGCACAGCTTTCCCCGTGATTAAGAGCTGTGGGTCCCCTGAACCGGACTGAGACCCTCACGATTCTTTCAACTTTGTAATTTGGTAATGGATACTAATAATGAGTTACTGTATACATCCAAGACATGCGAGCGGGCAGTAATGGGGAGAGGCAGTGGTGAAAATACCAGTGACAACAAAAGTTACTGTACCTGTGGGTAGGGGAAACAAGTGCTAGTGTTGAGGGAGGCAAAATACTGGTGGTAAGAGAGCAAGAAGGCAAACACTTGTGACCAAGGAGGAAAAGCACGGGCGATAGGCAATGGAAGCAGGGAGAAAATTGGGGATCAGGGACGCAGCAAGGAAAGTGCGGGTAATCCGAGTCAAAACAATATTGATCAGAGAAGCAGGTAGCAACCACCGGATGTTATGAATGTGTGCTGTCTGGTGATGAAAGAATTGCAGCAGCCACTGGTATTAATAGTGGCAGGAAGCAGAGCAGGCACATAGAAATAGGCAGGTACTAGTGGTAATACAGTGAAAGTAGGGATGAAGCAGTAGACATGAGTCGTTAGGAGGGGCCAGTGCCACTGGCGGTGGCGCAATGAGGGCATGCACCATCAATTGGGCAAGAACAGTAGGCCTTTGTAGAGGGGCATGTTATCAGCACTGTTGGTGAAGGGTGCTGCAGGAGATACAACACATGATCATATCAAGCCTCTGATGCACTAGGAATGATAACTAAGTCTCCAACTGTAGCAAGCTGACCAAATGGCAAGCTTTGGTTCCGGTGGCCGGGCAACAAACACCCGTGAGCAGGAGGGGGCACCCTACCAATTTACAGTGGACACTGTTGATTAGGATACTGTGAATACCGGTGACGGTGAGAAGGCAATGCTTTAAAGAGTAAGAGCTGCACCCTTCACTTTCAGTGGGTCCTTCAAGTTGACTTTTCCATTCAGGTCCAAGTCGTTTTGGAAGAGAGGTCACACCCCCAGCTCCACAAATCTTGCCAACACACCAGTAGCAGTGAATGGCTGGGAGAACATCCACTGCAGCTGCCCCGGTTTCATTGTCGGACTGGTATACTGACTTACTAGTTGAGTCGCCCACAGATTGTTCTTTCATGGGTTCTTTGGGAATGTGGGGCTCGTATGAAAACACTATCCCGTGCACAGCCTGCAATGTCCACCACCTCCTGCACCCCTCCCCCTTTCATTAAGACCCAGAACTGCATTTACAGCCTTAGCTCCCTGCAACTCATTACCAGACGCACAGTGTCCCTATCGCAGGCCTTCCATTATAAAAACACCAGGGAGGTAGTTAAGTGCGGAACACGATTCTCTCTAGCTGCCAACTTGGCTTTCCATTCCCTAAATTGTCTGGCTCTGTAATTACCAGAGCGTGCCTGTTTAAGTTAAAAGCTTTCTTTTTCTACCTCTAAATAAAACTCGATAAGACCCCTTTCTGTACTCCACTTATCCAAGGAGTCGGGCCTCATTACGACCCAGGCGGTAAGTTACCGCCTGGGCCGTGACTTTACCACCATGGCGTAAACTACGTTTACGCCATGGTGGTTGGCGGACTTACCGCCCCATTCCGAGGTCGGCGGGGCGGTAAGTCCCCAATCCCCATTTACCCTTCCCCATTCCCATTTTTGCCCCATAGGGCATAATGGGAGTGGGGAAGGCGTTAATTACGCCACCGTAAATTACGGTGGCGTAATTAACTCCATGGTCCCTTAGCGCCATGGATTTTAACACCTGCTAAAAGCAGGTGTTAAAAGCGCCATGGCGCTAAGGGACCTCGTAATTGGCGGTAAGGGGTCGGCGCAGCTAACGCTGGCGTTAACCCCTTACCGCCAGGGTCGTAATGAGGCCCACAACAGTTTAAAAAAAAAATAGTTTATATTCAAACTATATTAAATAAAGCACTTGTGGCAAGGCAAGCTCCATGATGGCTGCCTGGTGTGTGGGTGCAGTACCTCTAGGTCTGGAGCCTTCTTGAGAATCAAGCTTATGGTTGCCTAGCAACCATGAACTCATCCAATGTAACTTCCCCTCGCCATAAGGGCATCCAGACGCCACCTCACACTGGATTCCTGCAGCTGCTCACCGTGCTTTGTGGGCTAATTGGCAGTGCTGCTTGCTTGCCCACATACCGCAAACATATGTCGAGCCCACCTTCATATGCCCAGTTTCATCCCTACCATCCAATCTATAGCCACTGTATGACAGCTACAGCTTTAGATTGTTTTGTGCTCCCACTATGTAGTAATTAGTAATTTTACATTTTTAAAGCGCTCACACAGCCCGCAGGCATCGAGGCGCTGTTACAGGAATTGTTTGTTTTGTAGTTGAGTAATTGTTTTTCTCTTAGTTGCATATTTATAATGCGCTTAAACACCCGGATGTTTCTAAGCGCGGACCCGGGGATCGAACCTGTGTTGCTTTGTGTCGTCTTGCTTCCAAGGCGCGCACGTTGCCGCTGTGCTATCCTCCCGGCAGCTATCTTCCCCCCATTTTCTTGTCAGGCCTAGAAACACTTATGTGCAGGTGTATTATACATGACTTATCATATCTTGTCATATGCTCAAGTTCAGGCATGCATACATATTTCCCCCTATTGCATGGCATGGTTTGCATCCATGGGCCCAGATCCAGCCCCACATGACCAGGCTCATCACCACAAGCTCAGAGTTACCTATTATATACTCAGGTATTTTCACATGTGCCATATGCTACCAAAATGTGCATGGACAGTATAATAAGTACAGGACCAGCTTCACATTCCTGCAGAAAGCCTACAATACCAAGAACAGTTTCATATGACGATGTTCAACTGCACATACACAGCTACAACCTCACATATATACAGCTTTTTTATGACTAGTACAAACTGGTATGTCCCAAATAGCATGCTACATCCTGATTCATTTCCACATGTACATATACTGAATCAACCAGCTCAGTTGACATTGATATGTTGGTTTCTGTAATTACCTCAGCAAATTGCCATGCTGATTTCCACATCACCATGCCATGTAGTGCCGGCAGAAGCAAAGGAAGCTTCCCAAACACTCACTGAACAGGTCCTGCAGAAATAGCAGCAGTGGACACATCCCTCAAACAAGAGTTTGTAAGGCAGATCCCTTTTCTACCAATCAAAGTAATTCAAAGATCCAAAAGAGTGACACAGAGATATGAGAAAAACAAACATTTTATTGTAACCGCCACGACAGGGAAATATATAAAAGACATTTAAAGTAGTCAGTCAAAAATGCAGGTATTATAGCAATTACAGAAAGGAAAAAAAAGTATTTGTTGCAAACTTCATTTATTGGCTGGTGTGATCAAAAATATAGGAGCTTCTATACATTGTATTCATTCACAGGCCTATTGTAATCACATTGCAAGGTGATGTGCTTGCTTGTTAGCTCATTTACAGTGAGATCATTGCTCTCCTCAGGCGCTTTAAATGGAGAGCAGCATTAGACACATATATCAGTCAAAACAACTTTTACTATTGGTAGCTCCAGGATGAGTGGAAGTGGAATTAACAATTGCAGACTTTTAGACAAATCAATACTGCAAGAATTGACAGTGTGACACATAACATATAACACTTTAAACACTTCCTATTTAACTGAGCTGTTTGGCACCATCAAACTGTTTCCACCATTTTGAATTGCTTAATATCAGTTCATGTTGCGACTCCATCATTGGAAAACTACTTGCATGTCCTTCCTGTTCCCATGAACTCATCGGATCCATCTCTGACCTGACTGCTTGCAGACTTACTTCCTTTGCAATGGTGCAAAAGTGGAATACACATATATATGTGTTTGTGCATTTTAAACTATCACAAGGTTATCTCTTTTCAATATTACCTTCATGTGATGTGACTTAGGCGTATACTATTATTCTGATTAGTAGTTCTCACATGGGTCTAGTGCAGGGGCAGGGGTGCTCATGTGAATGTTATCTCTGCATTAACATGATGTGAGCTACATGTGAACCTATGTATTGGCTGATAATTCTAAACAGGGTCACTCTATGAATGATGGTGTTTTGTACAACTGGCTCTTTGCCACAGAGTACTCTGCAACTGCAATTTATTCTACAGGGGGAAGTGTTGTGCTATGATAGCTCTAGCTCTGTGATATGCTTCTTCATATCTTGCTGCTTGACTTCTGCCAGCATATGACCTCCATTAAGTTGTAGTTTGGCTGCTCTGTCTAGGAACGTAAATTGTTATAACTCTCTGGGATATGGCTGTGGGAACTCGATAAACCTGAGGTGTCCTGGCCAATCAGTGTACAGTGTCCTGTCCTTAATCTCTGGGGTATAGTATCATGCCTGTTGCTCTTGTGTGAATTCACTTCAATGAGCTAAACCCTGGGAAATCTTTTGCCCCCTTGCATCAACCAATCATTGTGTGGCATTCAAACTTTGACTCTGTGCGGGACTGAGGTGATTTTCTGTGCTGAGGGGTAATGGGGAGGGTTTTGTGCTTCAAGAAAAGTGAAATACTTCTTGTGGCCTACATGTATTGCATTCAACTAATGTAAAATAGTGGCAGTCATCTATTCAACACTATAAACACTTCAACTGTGTCCTCTACTGATGTTACATGTTGCAGGGTTAGGTTAAATGTACATGTTTATGTCTATCCACAATGTATGTGTTATGGTATAATAATGCATGGTTATTGGAACTTGCGGGACCTACAATTCCTTCATTACACAGCACTGCTCTTTGCTTTCTGCATGCTGTTTTATAATTCCACAGCTTGTTTTTACATGCACGTTTAGAATGTTGCATGTATTCACCTTCAAGCACAAACAGCAGCTCTCTCTCCACATGTAGTGTTCCCCAGAGCTCTAACCTTTCACCCTGGCTCTTTAATCTCTAAGTTTCCCCTCTGGCCCACCTTATCTTCACCATCTGCTCTAACTTTCAATGTTACGCAGATCACACACAGCTCTCTTTCGGGCTCCCTACAGCCTTCTCTCCTCTCTCGCACATTCCAGACTGTTTATCCGTGATTCAGGATTGGTGCGCCACTAACAATCTCTGCCTTAATGCCAGTATGACAGAGATCCTTCTCATTTGGACCCCTGCTCCCGGTTTCCCGCTCTCACTTTGGCTGCCCTCCATGGGCCCTCTTCCTTCGCCTTCCTGTGTAGCAAAGAACCTTGGTGTCACCTTTGACTCCACTCCCTCATTCTCTCCTCACATCACAGACCTTTTCAATAAGGCCCACTACTAGCTGCAACTCCTCAGTGGTACTCTTCTTTTTCTCACTTTCTCCCGGAAGCTCGTTGTCTCCAGAGCCCTAGTTCTATCTAGGTTGGACTACTGTAACAGCCTCTTTCTCAATATGCCCTCCTCTACTCTCCGCCATCTGCAACTAATCCAGAACAGGACTGCAAGACTTATCCTTGGCCTCAAGCCCTGGGACAGTATCTCTCCAGCCCTGAAATCTCTTCGCTGGCTTCCGGTAGCTGCAAGGATCAAGTTCAAGACCCTCTGCATTGCCGACAAGGCTTTATTGGGCCGAGGCTCGCACTACATTCAGCACTCTCTTCCTAAACACCTTCTCTTCTCGAGCCCTGATCTGCTGCCTCCAACTCTCTGAGGGTCAGGTGCTTCCTGCAGAGAGTAGGGAGTAGATCACTTTCCTCTGCAGGTGCCTCCCTCTGGAATGGCCTCCCTTCCCCTCTCAAACATGAACCGGATGACCTGAAGTTCCGGAAGTAGCTCAAAACCTTCCATCTCTCCTTTGCTTTCTCTCCTTCCCTCCCCTGCTGACCTACCTGTCTGCTGAGCTGAATGTTTTCCTGGCTAGCCTCAGAGTCTCAAAGGGCACCTGGCTCCTCTTAACCGGACTCCCCTCACACTGCCTGCGGGCCTGTCAAACTCTAGAGGCTGTAACTGTAACCTCTACAGTTCCCCGCCTCCTTGCACTCACCCAGAGCTGTACTGCCCTGGCTGCACTTACTCAAGCAATGCTGCCCTCATTGCTCTTTCCTCAACCCCCCTTTCACGTCCTCCGTTCCTCTTCCCCAGCACTTATGCAATACCGCCCTTGAACTATCTGAATGACATGAGGTCAAGAAAGATTATTTGTCTTGTCTTACATCTGTACCCTCTTGTCTTGTCACACCTAGAAACACGTGTGTACAGGCGCGTTATAAATGTCTTATCATATCATATCAGTACAGAGCATGCACAACACAGGCAGCAGACGCCGGCCCTCACACCACACAACAGGTACAGTGAAAACCTCTCTTTCACAGAATTGATACAATATTTGCTAGAGACAACAGTGCAACTTTCACTCGTTCCAAACAGCAACATTACACGCAGCAGCAATGGAAGTTTTCCTCGAACATGACATCTAAATCACATGCAGCAAAAGTGCAAGGTTCCCAACATATCAGTGCACAACATGCAGTGTAAGGTTTGCACATGCATAGCACAGGCAGCAGCAGACATGGCTTAACGTGGGCTAGTGCTAGTTTTGTGAGGCCCTGACGTTCTCCAAAAGTTGCTCTTGAACTCTGGTATGCACATTTGAGGATAAATAACTGGCAAGATAGCTCAGTGGGTTAAGTGATCACTGCTGGGGTCTATGAGTGTTCTGCTCTCATAGGTTTAAATCCTAGCAAGGTCTACTCAACCATATATGCCACTGACCATATAACTCAGATATGTATGGTCAATAACAGATAAGGTCAGCAGCATATAGGAGTACAATGCTGTTGTGTCAACATCTTGGTCTGCATGATGATGAACCATGTATTTATTCATTTCCAGTTTATGTATGCACTTCTGATTTAAAATCTCATTATATTGCCTCTACAAACTTGACCTTATTATTTTCTTCATTATTTTAAGTGTAATTGTGCACCCTGACCACGTGCTGCCATTTTTTCTATGCCATGTTTCTGCATCCTGTGGCACAGGACTGGGACCAGGACAGCCAGAGCACACCAACACCAAGCAGGAGCAGCTTCTAGTGCCTTGTCCGGAAACCAAGGTAAGTGCAAATGCTTACATTCACGATAATTTGGTAAAATGGGCCTATGCACAAATTAACCCTACATATGGTGATCCATTGTTGTATGAAATGTATATCATATTACAGTGATATAGTAACCATATCTTTCTTAGGGTACTGAAGAACAATGCAGTGTGATGCCACTTGCCTTTTTGTCAAGGGGTGACAGGTCATGTGCCATTACCTCCTGGCATGTCACTTGTGATGTCATGAGAGGTCAAGGGTCATGTGATGTCACTTCTGCTACCTCAGGCATTTTGGTGAAATGACGTGCCTAACTTCCAGCCCACAAGGAAATAACACAGATATTGCAAGCACTATATGGCATACGTGCTACTGTTTATAAACAGAGTGGTTAGATACAAAATACAAGAACGATATAAAATGAGGTGTCAGTTGCAGGAGGCGCTAAAAGGGAAACGTAAAGTGGGCCACTGTAGTTCACTGACAATCCTCTACACTATGGTGGGGCAATGTGCAGGTGCTGCTTTATGTTGGGCCTGATTTACAAAAATTGTTTTCAGTGGGACTTTCCTGCGTTAAAACATTTTTGTAAATCAGGCCCTTTGTCTCCATTCAAAGGACTCTGTCTCCTTTTTCTGAAACTTCACACACCTCAGAACCATTGTGACTTTACAGGAAAGGTTGCTCTGATCCCTGGCCCTTCTGCCACCCAGCTGCCCAGCTCTCCTTTTGTTTCTGTGTAAATATCCATCAGCCAGCTTGAGAAGCCCAGGGGCATCATGTTGGGTGATGGCTATTTACTCAGAAACAAAAGGAGGGCTGGGCAGTCCAGTCTTCCTCCTTTTTCAGAGTACAGAGCCATCAGGCAGCCCGCACTGCACGGTTACACCTGCTGCTTGCAGGTGTCCGTACTTTGGTTTAAAAAAAAGAAAAGGCCATTCCTTTTCTTTTCTTCTAATCCGAAAAGCTGACACCTGCAGGCAGCTTGTGTAACTGTGCATCCGGCTGCCTCAGGTGTCAGCATGGCTGGGGCTAGTCGGGGGTGGGCCCCAGCCTGGGAGCCTTTTCTGGAGATTGCCAGGGCTCGGCCCAGTCTAGACGCGGACCATTAAAAGCACTGGATAAATGTGTCTTATACAGGTTGGTGTTGGAGGCGTGCAGTGGATTCATGGGTGACCTCATTCCCAACTGTATTGCTCATAATGAGAGCCATGACACATCGCCAGTCAACTTACAACAAAGATTGTGAAAGTTCTGTCTGACACAATTACAGATTGCAATACTGTGTGAAGTGTAGGGTATGCTATAGGTGAGAAAGACTGCATTATTTGTTACGAAAAAGTTAACGGAACAATTAGACCCAACAAAATGGACTCCACTGCGTTTAATTTCACATCAGGAGTTGCCATAATCAAATGATTCAGCTAACAATGACTCGCCCGATGCATGGATCAACTGAGGAAACGGAAATAATTACTTATATGCATCTATTACAATAATTTAAAATGTGCCTATAACCCTGCTCTGGGACATTAGATTTATAATCGAGCCTCATTCATATACATGTTTGAAACAGTAAATCTTGAGATGTACAACCGAATTTCTGACTATTCCTACTGGATAACAGACGGTACAGCTGGTCCTGGATGTTTAAGGTAAGAAGTGCAAAGGTCAGTTAGGCCACACGTGCGGACAAAGAAGCATAGAGGGGCTCAGCACCAGACCTACATTTCTGCAGTATGAATCCAGGCTCTGGATATGTGCCATGGAAAATCTTCAATCAGTCTACTCATTTTCTTGAAATATGCACGGGGAGTTCTGGAGCCTGGCTGGTTAAACATAGATTATAGCTCTGGGGCTCTCTTAAATCATAGTAGCACAAGGCGTAGCATTAGATGAGAACCATGAAGCTCAGTAGCCTAGTTAAACCTGTCCCTCTGTGCCGATTTAAAATCATGACTGGTTGATCGCGGTCAAAGTTTAAACATGCTTAATGTTTTACAGTAACCATTTATAATGTCAGAGCAGGATATATGGAAAGGCATCAAAAAAGGAAGTAAAACATTAAAATGCTGTCTAAGGCAGTCATTCAAACGTCTTACTATTTCTTTCTTGAATGAAAATGCTCGGAGCTCACGGGCAACGGTTTGTCTTGGAAGCAAGACATCGCAGAGGAACACAGGTTCGAATCTCGGTCCCACGCTTAGAGAGTGGTCTCCGGTGTTAAGTGCGAAATAAAAGATAATTAATAATGATTCTGAAAATATAGATACCATGGACATTGCTTGATTCCATGTACTAACTTCAAACAACTTTGATTCAGGCAAATTAATGTGTTTACCACCAATCTATCTGTAGATATGTATTTTAGTCAAGTACATATGGGTGTTTTATTTTTTTATTTTTTTTTTAAATCCATGAATCGTATTCTGACGCCTAATAAGGGGTAATGCATCAAAAATAGAGGTGGTGGAGCCAACACATTAATTAGCCAAGCAAGAGCTAAGTCATGGGCTTGAGCTGGCAAAAATGCATATTTTGACATCTGTCTCCCCAACAGCAAGCATTTACACATACCTGTCATCCTGCCTCCTCAACCCTCACAGCAAACATCCAATACTGAGCATCCTTCTCCCTGTCCCTGACAACACACACCCATTCCTGATATCTTGTCACCCTACCCGCGATTACGACACCTATAACTGATATCCCAGTTTTGGAAGATACGACACAGTGAAATTAAGTGATTTGTCCAGGATCACACACTTACTGTAAAATGGGATTTCATTCCAGTCTGCACCTTAGACAAGTGGCCACATATCTTCTCATCTCTAGCTTTTGTGTGTTAATGTATGGTTTTAATGAGCTTAACAATGCTGCTCTTTTTCATAATATGTCAGAAATGTGCACATATCAAAATTCAATTCAACCTTGACAAATATCTAAAAGCTTACATTACACAAAATGAATGATCGCTAGCTTTATTTACACTATCCTGAATGGAACTCCATGCATACAAGTATGCAGAGCAATTTCCTGTGTTTCGTAACTGTACTTTCATGACAGACAGACAACACAACTGCTACTTGTAGTCATAGTTCCACAGACACTTGGAGCTGTTTATTGCACATAGATTCTAGTGGACTTAAACCATAGAGCAGCTATCCACAGTCTTTCAGAAGGCACTAGTGCAAGCGAAGCCACAGGCAGCGCCCACGTGTCCCTACTGAAAGACTTAAGGCAGTCAGACAATCGAAGAGAGTCAACTCGGTCCCAGAATGCTCTCATAATGCATTCTAGTGCATTCCCATATATATCCCTTTGCCTGAACCAAATATGGGCCAAATCCAAGGAGAGAAGGCAGAATCTAACATGGACCAACCAGGGTAATGAGTGCTCCTCTTCACAAGCCATTAGATTCTTGAGTGCCTTTCCAAAGCACATTAACTCATCTTTCTGCCAGACTTTGGCCAAAAAAAACAATGGATTTATCAGCACAATATCCCCAATACACTTGAAATTCTACATAGATATGGTTGTTCAGGATACTCTTCGAGACCAAAGGAAGCTTTTTCAAATAAGTGTTTTAACCTGTGGTCAGCTTCCCCAGTTTACGGAAGCCGCACAGTTCTGCCCCATAGCAAACATCACTCACTGCGTGTGCTCTATACAGCTCAAGAGCAGGATAAACAGCATTATTACCAAATGTACTGGCAAAGTAATCAAATGCTGCAGATGTTTGTGCCAGAGAGAGCTGCGATTTCTCTACCTGCTTATCCCAGCTCCCACTACTCAAAAACCGGAAGCAGAGATAGTCAAATATAGAAACCTCCTCAAGCACACATCCCTCAAATAATACACTCAATTTAGTGGATTCCACCAACTTCTTCCCACAGCACATCACTTTTGTTTTGCCATTTTACCATTAGCCTCTTTCTGTCACAGAAGTCTGTAAATGTTCCAACTAATTTCTTCAAACCAGTTGGAGATATTGCGATAAGTACAGCATTGGCAGCATACATCAGAATACTGAGCCTCTCGCCTGCTATTCTTCATTTGAGTACAGAAGACAGAGTGGCACATGAGAGTATGAGGATAGTTCTTGTGCTGAAATTTGGTAAGACTCCCACTCGCTATATGAGAACGTTTAGGGAGCTCACAAAGATAGATGGTGTTCAATTTGTATCATGTGGGAATAGCTGCCTCCAATATATCGATGTTTGGGTGACCAGCCACACCTTGGGTCTATTTGAAAGCTTGATTCATTTAATTAATTTAGTTATACTGGAGCATAACATATCACCCTGCTCCCTTGAGATGATTCAGCTCGTAGCTGATTCCAAGATTATTGATCCATGGGAATTACCCAGGATAGCTGAGTTATTGCTTTGTCATGGACTTAACCACTGGAATAGAGGGAGCAATAGGGTACATACAAGTTCTCCCTCCCTTTATGTCTAAAAGAATAGATTAGCAAACCCATTTGGTATGGGACCCAGAAGAAGATGGACAGTACCACTAGCTCAAAGTTAAGTGTTTATCCTTCATGAATTCCCACGCTCCCTGGCACTTATTGGGACTTTGGAAAGACTGATCATTTCAGAGGTTATCCAGCTGAACCAAAATGAGTGTTAGGGTGAGGGACTTGAACATGGTCTCTGGCTCTTGGGAGACTTGTCAATAGCCCAATATCCCAGAGATATCTTTAGCTTCTCCTCAAGTGGGGTAGTTAAGTCTCATAGAGTAAGTGGGGATATTCCAAATGCTCAGTACTATGCCTGTTTCATAATAGGGGCAACTCATCATACAACTGTATTTAGAGACACTTGTACTGGTATTACTAGTTTAGACAGTAATGGACAGAGGTTCTAGCAAATAGTCCTTTGCAGGTTTCACACAATTACTTCTGCTCTGTAGAAGTATAAGGATGGCTAAAACAAAAGCTCAGACCCTGCACCACTACAAACCAACGGTGATCCCAATCATAAAGGTAAAACAGGCACAACTAAGAGATATACCTCCTTCACCTTTTGTGGCTCATGGGCTGAGGAAGGCTATAATCTCAGAGGGGATGTGAATGTGATCCAGTAGTAACTCAAACAGCAACATAAAACAGTCCAAAATAAAAATAAATGTTCAATTAAGGCTATAAAAACATGTATATACTTTAATTAAACACACCAACGTACAAATAACTATTAAAACACAAGAAATCCCACCCCACTATGGAGATTATTATCCATAACATGCAGAAGATGGAAAGATGCAGCACTATGAATGATGAAACAGGGATGAAAAGGCAATCAGCACTCACAATTCATTTAAACGGATATGTCTTTCGTGGAAAATTAGGACCTCAAAAGGTGGGAAAGGGGGACAGGGTTCAGAGTACCCTAATAAAATGTTCGGCGGTCAACTATGTTGACTCGGACTACGAGCGATTGTGTGTACTGGTAAATCAGTGTTGAAAGCATTCAGTCACATTGGTCCAGGAAGTAAATCTGTGTAGAGACAGGTTGAACGTGTCCTCTATGTGGTTACAAAGCAGCATCATGCAGTGTGCAGGTCAAAGCAATCAACTGGAGTGTTTTGACAATGAAGCTTGTGCGAGAAAATGAGTGCAACTGGTTTGTGTTGATGAGTGATGCAATGTTTCAATGGTTTTAGTCAAGCTGCAATGCAAAGTCCTGGTGGCTTGGTGCTGTGTCTGAAGCAGCAATTCAGAGTTCAATGCACGGTGCATGGTGCTCAAGCCGGGCAGATGATGAGATTCTGCTGGTGCGCACAGCACAGAGATGATTCAATGATGCAAGCATGGTTGTTTGAAGTGAAACGAGTGCCAAAGGCAGCAGGAGTGGATCCCACTGACTTCGCATCATCAAAGAGAGAACAGAGGTTGCTTACGTCAGTTTGATGGTCAAAAGAAGGATCCTGGCTGTCCTGGCCACAGTGGATTTAGAAAAGTGGAAGTCCATTCAGGTTCTGCTGTCCAAGCCTAGGGATGTTTGCTGCACAGTGGCAGGTCCTGGTCCTCGGTACGAGTGATCCCCAATGTGTCAGATCTTGCCTGTGTCTTGGAATCCTCCTTTTTCAACTTAATGGCTGAAGACCTTGGAAAGGTCAACTCTCCCAAACGTGGTCCAAATGTATTATTTCTTAAGTCTTGATGTCCAAAAGTGTATCAAAGAAGGAATGGGAAACTGCCTCTTTTATAGGCAAAGGTCCACAGTAAATTGGATGAAAGCAAGCTTCCTTTAAGATGTTCAATCACTGTTCTCTTGACAAGTGGGCTTTGTCTGCTTGCACCACATCGAAAGTGCTTCGTACTAAAGGAAATAGATGTAGCAGGAAGGAAAGAGGGGTACATAGAGAAACAAAATGGTGGAACCTTCCTCCAACTGTGCTGAGCTTCCTCTTTCTACAGTAACCCCTGCCCCTTCCATTATACGCTGCATCAAAAGACCCTTTGGTTTGCAGCACCCTGGTGTGAGGCTGGTACTTCTATGTAGGGCCCATTTGATTCCTGTGTAAAGGTATACCAGACTACTGAGGTTTATGCTACACAGTCACCATTCAGCAGAGTGTCTAGGCCCATCAAACCCTCCCGCAGTAATGAAGGAGGACTCAGCCAGGGGCAAGTTAGAATGTTCCTTTATTTTCCATAACAGACCGGGATCATACATGCAACCAGAAAATCTCCATCAATCACAGCTCCTGAGCCTGTGTCAGGAGTTTTTGTTAGCAAATGTCATCATAACTTAGAACCATTGGCCAAAAACCTAGAAGGTCATTCGTTTGGGCGGCTGGGGTACTGGTGTCTATAGAAAGCACCTATAGGTGTTAGCTAACAGGTCCTTTCATGTCAGGTGGTCTTGCCTGAGACTTCCCCAAAGACTATCTATTACATTGTTGCAAGGTTGTGGGCCTACCATTGTCTCTTGCCCATTACCCTCCACCCGAGGATTTGTGTTCCCTGAATTGCTCGAGTGGGTCTCCTCAGGCCTGGGATCCTGCTCTGTACTCAGCGCTCCGTGTACCTTCTCAAGGTGATGAGAAAGACTATGGGCCTCATTACGAGTTTGGCGGTAACCATGTCGGTAAAACCAGCAGGCTTTCGCCAGATGTGTGATGATTTACCACTGCTTGACTTGCCGGAATAACCGGGCATTACAGCCCTGGGGGTCTGGTAAGTCAGGCGGCAGCATTCATAAATCCCCATTCCCATTTGAGTCCCATGGGAGTGCCATAGGACTCAACGGGAATGGGGAGGACGGAAGCACTGGCAAAGTGCGCAAAGGTGCCGGTGCTTCCGTCAAAGTCTGCGGGCGGGTGCCGTCCAGTCCACAGAACTCGGAGTGTGGCGGTCCGGTAACAACAGTGCCGGTAGGGTTAGCAGCACTGTTGTTACCGGACCAGCACACTCGTACTGAGGCCCTATGTGTCCCAATTGTTGCCACTGATATATACACCTAGACTGAGAGAGTGCCTGCAACTTGCAATGTTTGTTGGGCAACACATGTATCAGTTCTTGTCTGCTTTTCTGGGAACAGCTTCTCTTCCCACCATGGGTAATGGCTATTGTTTGGCTTGGCCGCATCAGGTGAGTGAAGATCACAAAACGGAGCCTTTTTGCCTGCAATTAGTGAGGATATATTCTGATATTTTGCAGGTGGCGCCCTACCCCTGGAGTGCAGAATTTTCCACCTGCCTTTGTCCTTGGCTGTGAGCACTGGCCCCTTGCTTCTTGCTGTAGAGTCTGCATGTCTTCGCGCCTCCCTGTGGCTTCATGCACTTTCACTGCAGGTGTTACATGGTTTCTCTATGTCTATAGATATATTATTGTATTGCTTTCTCTGAGGTTAGTAGTATTTGATTCTTCCAGGTTCCTTATATGTCCCGGAGGTTCCATATGGTTTGTCGCAATAAACAGCTAAAATAGTGTTTTGTGTGACTCTGTTGTGTTTCTGTGTTTCAGCATTTGGCTAATGAAAGAAAATAAAGAAAATAAGAAAGACTTCTGACAGTATGTATGTGTATCTGTCATCTGTCTATAGAACTGTTTATGCATGTTCTTTGTGTATGCACGTGTGTGTCCATGTAACTTCGTGCAAGGATGAGAGTTTGCTTAGTGGCTAACGTTACTATGTCGTGGTGTCTCTAATGACATCAGCACAGCTGGATATTTATCATTAGTCAACCTGGTGCAGTGTTCAGACACCTATATCCACGAAGACTTCAGCTGGATAGGGTTTGAATGGGTGTCTTAGAGAATATCTGCTCAAATATGTGGAATTACAGTGACTGGCATCTCTCGTTGTCATGCGTTTAGGGGTTATAAGGGTCATTCCAGGGACCCTCTCCTCACCTGTTTCCCAGGACAGAGCCTGCTGAAGGTCTGACTTGATGGGGAGAGGTGTTGTCTGACCTCACAAAGTATCACAGAGGGGCATCTCCCACTGACTCCTGTAATGCGGGGTGCAGCAAGACAATCACTATGGGGAGAATACAAATGGCCTGTTCAAGGTTGGGCTGGGATTACAGGGGTGACATCAGTAGGATATAATTTATGTGGCTTCAACAACTATGAGAACTACTAGCCATCATACCTTAAACTCAGGTATGTCTTACATTTAAAGTTTACAACTGCCACTAGAATGGTAACTCTCATAGATATGTGGTTTGGGAAGAAAGCCACATATCCATTGTTGACTATATATATGAGAGACCCTTAGCCAGCTTAATCAGGTCTTTTCTGGCCAAGTTTTACATTTATGCTGATGAAACCCACGTGGTATTCTGCTTAGGAGACTCACACAGTGTTCAGTCTGATTGTTTTAAGGATTTTCTAGAACAGATCAGCATATGGATGAACCTGAATCGATTATTGTTTATTATTTTTTTTAAACTGCAGTACTGTTCTGCTCTGCTCCTTCTTACAATCATATGTATGATAACCAGAAAAAACGTTTAGCGTCAGACTCCTGGATCAATAGGTTTTGCGCAGCTCTCAGTCAAATGGTCAGGGACTTGGGGGTCTTCTTGAACTCTTCTCTGTCCTTGGATGATCATATTTCTATTGTCTCTAGATCATATGTTTTCCATCTACGCTCTTTATAGTGATTTCTGGACTAGTTCATGTTCTGTCACAAAATTCAATTGCTTAATGCATTTGTGTCTAGGAGACTGGACCCTTGTAATGAATGCAATTTATTCACCCAAATGTGACATGCATAGATTGAAAATTGTCCACAATGTAGCAGCATGGCTTTCATTACACTTGCCATGCAAATCTCATATCTCTCCAGCCTTATGTTTATTACACTGACGTCCAGTCAAAAAAACATATAAAGTTTAAGGGTCTCTGTCTTGTGCACAAATCCTACTACAATCTCGCTCCACCTTTTTTAATAAAACATGTTGACATTATTCTTCCTTCTAGAGAGCTCCATTCAACATCTGCAAGGATTCTTTCTGTTCAAAATATGAGATATGTAAGGTAGGGTGACTGCTCATTTTCGGTGCAAGCGGCCAAGCTTTGGAATTCTTTACCAATCTTCCTTCATCTTACTGCTAACCACCTGGATTTTAAACAGACTATAAAGACCTTTTGGTTTTGTCATTAATTCCCTTCTCATTTTTGCTGTTTAAAATGAGTGTTTTGTTCAGTCCCGTGATGCCATGCCAAGATGGACATTTGCACTTTATAAGTGCATTTAACAAATCACACCATACAATCTTAAATGCAGTACTTGCGCTGAAGTGATTTGGCTGTCACTGTAGGTGTCAAGATGGCACCTGTGAGCTTTGAACCTGCTCTGTGCCCCTGCAGATCATGTGCTATAGAGAGGATACTAATTCAGCAGGGCACAGGTGGACACATTGCTTGTAGCATGGAGGTTGTTAAAATGGGATTTCTGGTTATCGGGCCACCCTTCCTGAGACAAAATGACATGTATAATTTTAGTCTTATTAACAACCAAAAAAGCCAGGAATTCTTTACCCTTGCCAGATGACAGTCCTTCAAAACAGGTCCCTACTTTAGTTTGTATTGCTGCCCCCAAGGCTTTTCCAAAGAGGAAATCTGTCTTCAAGAAGTTGGTAATACGTTATCTCAACCTGTCAGTGTCCAAAAAATGTAACTGGTAAGGTTTTGTTAGGAAATAATTTGTAGGAGGGACATAGTTTAAGAGGTATCGCTCTTCTTCCAGGAGTTATTAAGATAAATTCCACTCCTGTCAAGGGTCAGCTTTCTAAGGGGGTCACAACTCAGCCTGAAAAGTTCACCAGGTGCACAATGTACCTAGTTCCCCCCTCATGTCCATAGTAGTTATGCCTTTGTTTCCACCAGCTCTAATATGAAATGGGAATAGGTATTTTAAGAAGGCTAGTGGGCTCCTATACAGGAAGTCCCTCTTGGCCATTGGGACCTTCTACCAAGGTTTTGCAGAACAGCCTATTTTAGGTTCAGAGGGCCAGTTTCACTCTTAAGGACTTTTTGAATGGACACATTTCCATACAAGAAAGATAATTCCAAAAAGGAAGTTGTTTGGCCTATAATCTACAAAGTCTGGACCTCAACAAAACCGGTAATGAGAGTCCCAAAATTGTAGTATATTTAGTTTAGTTTAGTTTAGCTTAGTTTAGTTTATTTATTTGTATTGCACACATGGCCCTAAGGCATCTGGGCGCATGTTTTACAAGGTAATGGGTTACATATACAATGAAGTTATTGCATAATACACATGTTATAGATAATAAGTGATACAAAGAATTACTTACAGACCACCAATTACAGGGAATAGATGATACAGTTGTTACAGCAAAGTACATGTTCTCAAAGTACAGTGGGCAGTGGTGCAGATAAAAGCGGACTGGCAGTGGACTGGCATTATGAGAGTGATGCTGCTATGTCCTGCTCTGAAAGCCACCTTTTTTTGTTTTGCGTTTGAAGGCAGGGAAGGAAAGCTCCTCTCTTAGTAGGCTGGGAAGGGTGTTCCAGAGTTTGGCCGCGAGGACCGGAAAGCTGGCCCCTCCAGCTGTTTGTAGCTTAAATCTAGGAATGGACAGTGTGTGAGTGAGAGAGGATCTCAGAGCTCGTAAGTGGGTGTGTGTGGTAAAGCGGTTGGCAAGGTAATCAGGGGCGAAGTTGGCTTGACACATG